>NC_060138.1:36403326-37795864 GCF_021461385.2 Schistocerca piceifrons | reverse complement strand
AAAGAAGGAATAGTGCATAGGAAAGGAGATAGTCGTATCTTAAAAGAGAATCCTGTCGTTTCCATAGAAACGTTACACGATTTAGAAGGTGAAGCCATAGAACCCGTAGAATTCCATAGCGACGCAATTTCTATGTTAATTCGTTAAAGTGAGGGAGCCAGGTATGCAGTAAAGAAGGAATAGTGCATCGGAAAGGGGATAGTCGGATCCCGAAAGAAAATTCTGTCGTCTCCATAGAAACGTTACTCGAGTTGGAAGGAGATGTCATAGAACCCATATTATTTCATAGCGACGCAGAATCTGTCTTAATTCGTCAATGTGAAGGAGCAAGGGATGCAGTAAAGAAGGAATAGTGCTTCGGAAAGGAGATACTCGTATTCCAAAAAGAAAATCCTGTCGTTTCCATAGAAGCGTTACTCGATTTAGAAGGAGAAGTCAGAGAACAAATAGTATTCCATAGCGACGCATTATCTGTGTTAATTTGGCAATGTGAGGGAGCGAGGGGTGCTGTAAAGAAGGAATAGTGCTTTGGAAAGGAGACACTCATATCCCAAATGAAAATCTGGTCGTTTCCATAGAAACGTTACACGATTTAGAAGGTGAAGCCATTGAACCCGTAGTATTCCATAGCGACGCAATTTCTGTGATAATTCGTCAATGTGATAGAGACAGGTATGCTGTAAAGAAGGAATAGTGAATCGGAAAGGGGATACTCGTATCCAAAAAGAAAATCCTGTCGTTTCCATAGAAACGTTAATCGATTTAGAAGGAGAAGTCATAGAACACATAGAAAATCATAGCGACGCAAAATCTGCCTTAATTCGTCAATGTGAGGGAGCGAGGGATGCAGTAAAGATGGTATAGTGCTTCGGAAAGTAGATACTCGTATCCCAAAAGAAAATCCTTTCGTTTCCATAGAAACGTTACTCGATTTAGAAGGAGAAGTCATAGACCCATAGTATTCCATAGCGACGCTATTTCTGTGTTAATTCGTCAGTGTTAGGAGGCCAGGGATGCAGTAAAGATGGATTAGTGCTTTGGGAAAGTAGATACTCGTATCCCAAAGAGAATCCTGTCGTTCTCATTGAAACGTTACTCGATTTAGGAGGAGTTGTCATAGAACCCATAGTATTTCATAGCGACGCAATATCTGTGTTCATTCGTTAATGTGAGGAAGCGAGGGATGCAGTAAAGAAGGAATAATGCATCGGAAAGGAGATACTCGTATCCCAAAATAATATCCTGTCGCTTCCATAGAGACGGTACTCGATTTAGAAGGAGAAGTCATAGAATCCATAGCATTTCATAGCGATGCAATTTCTGTGTTAATTCGTCAATGTGAGGGAGAGAGGGATGCAGTAAAGAAGGTATAGGACATCTTAATGGAGATGTTCGTATCCCAAAAAAAATCCTGTCGTTACCATAGAAACGTTACTCGATTGAGAAGGAGAAGTCATAGAACCCGCAGTATTTCATAGCGACGCAACTTCTGTGTTAATTCTTCAATGCGAGGGGGCGAGGTTTGCAACAAACAAGGAATAGTGCATCGGAAGGAGATGTATCCCAAAAGAAAATCCTGTCGCTTCCATAGAAACGTTATTCGATTTAGAAGGAGAAGTCACAGAAACCATAGTATGTCATAGCGACGCAATTTCTGTGTTAATTTTTCAATGTGAGGGAGCGAGGTGTGCAGTAAAGAAGGAATAGTGCTTTGGAAAGGAGACACTCATATCCCAAAAGAAAATCCTGACGTTTCCATAGAAACGTTACTCGATTTAGAAGGATAGGTCATAAAACACATATTACTTCATAGCGACGTACTTTCTGTGTTATTTCGTCACTGTGAGGAAGCGAGGGATGCAGTAAAGAAGGTATAGTGCATGGGAAAGGGGATACCCGTATCCCAAATGAAAATCCTGTCGTTTCCATAGAAACGTTACTCGATTTAGAAGAAGAAGTCCTAGAACCCATAGTATATCATAGCGACGCGATTTCTGTGTAAATTCCTCAATGTGAGGAAACGAAGGATGCAGTAAAGAAGGAATAGTGCATCGGAAAGGACATACTCGTATCTTAAAAGAGAATCCTGTCGTTTCCGTAGAAACGTTAGACGATTTAGAAGGCTGAATCCATAGAACACGTAGTATTCCATAGCGACGCAATTTCTGTGTTAATTCGTCAATGTGAGGGAGCCAGGTATGCAGTAATGAAGGAATAGTGCATCGGAAAGGGGATAGTCGGATCCCAAAAGAAAGTTCTCTCTACTCCACAGAAACGTTACTCGAGTTGGAAGGAGATGTCATAGAACCCATAGTATTTCATAGCGACGAAAAATCTGTCTTAATTCGTCAATGTGAAGGAGCGAGGGATGCAGTAAAGAGGGAATAGTGCATCGGAAAGGAGATACTCGTATCTAAAAAGAAAATCCTGTCGTTTCCATAGAAACGTTACTCGATTTAGAAGGAGAAGTCATAGAACAAATAGTATCCCATGGCGACGCAATATATGTGTTAATTTGGCAATGTGAGGGAGCCAGAGATGCAGTAAAGGAGGAATAGCGCATCGGAAAGGAGATACTCGTATCCCAAAAGAAAATCCTGTCGTTTCAATTGAAACGTTACTCGATTTAGAAGGAGATGTCATAGAACACATAGTATTTCATAGAGACGCACTTTCTGTGGTAATTCGTCAATGTGAGGGAGCGAGGGATGCAGTAAGGAAGGAATAGTGCATAGGAATGGAGATCCTCGTCTGCCAAAAGACAATCCTGTCGTTTCCATCGAAACGTTACTCGATTTAGAAGGAGAAGTCACAGAAACCAAAGTATTTCATAGAGACGGAATTTCTGTGTTAATTCGTCAATGTGAGGGAGCGAGGGGTCCAGTAATGAAGGAATAGTACATTGGAAAGGAGATACTCATATTCCAAAAGAAAATCCTGTCGTTTCCATTGGAACGTTACTCGATTTAGAAGGATAGGTCATAGATCACATAGTATTTCATAGCGACGTAATTTCAGTGTTAATTCGTCAATGTGAGGAAGCAAGGGATGCAGTAAAGAAGGTATAGTGCATCGGAAAGGAGATACTCGTATCCCAAAAGAATACACTGTCGTATCCATAGAAAAGGTACTCGATTTAGCAGGACAAGTCAAAGAACCCATAGTATTTCATAGCGACGCAATTTGTGTGTTAATTCGTCAATGTGAGATAGCGAGGAATGCAGTAAAGAATCAATAGCGCATCGGAAATGAGATACTCGTATCCCAAAACAGAATCCTGTCGTTTCCATAGAAACGTTACACGATTTAGAATGTGAAGCCATAGAACCCGTAGTATTCCATAGCGACGTAATTTCTGTTTTAATTCGTCAATGTGAGGGAGCCAGGTATGCAGTAAAGAAGGAATAGTGCATCGGAAAGGGGATAGTAGGATCCCAAAAGAAAATTCTCTCTACTCCACAGAAACGTTACTCGAGTTGGAAGGAGATGTCATTGAACCCATAGTATTTCATAGCGACGCAAAATCTGTCTTATTTCGTCAATGTGAGGGAGCGAGGAATGCAGTAAAGAAGGAATAGGGCATCGAAAAGGAGATACTCGTTTCCCAAAATAAACACCTGTCGTTTCCATACAAACGTTACTCGATTTAGAAGGAGAAGTCATAGAGCCCATAGTATTCCATAGCGACGCAATATCTACGTTGATTTGGCAATGTTAGGGAGCCAGAAATGCAGTAAAGAAGGCATAGCGCATCGGAAACGAGATACTCGTATCCAAAAGAAAATCCTGTCGTTTTAATTGAAACTTTTCTCGATTTAGAAGGAGAAGTCACAGAAACCATAGTATTCCATAGCGACGCAATTTCTGTGGTAATTGGTCAATGTGAGGGTGAGAGGGATGCAGTAAAGAAGGAATAGTGTATTGGAAAGGAGATACTAATATCCCAGAGAAAATCCTGTCGTTTCCAGAGAAACGTGACTCGATTTAGGAGGAGTTGTCATAGAACCCATGGTATTTCATAGCGACGTAATTTCTGTGTTATATCGTCAATGTGAGTGAGCGAGGGATGCAGTAAAGAGGTAATAGTGCATCAGAAAGGAGATACTCTTATCCCAAAAGAAAATCCTGCCGTTTCCATTTAAACGTTACTCGATTAAGAAGGAGAAGTCATAGAACCCATAGTACATCATAGCGACGCAATTTGTGTGTTGATTCGTCAATGTGAGGTAGCGAGGAATGTAGTAAAGAATGAATAGTGCATCGGAAAGGAGATACTCGTATCCCAAAAGAGAATCCTGTCGTTTCCATAGATACGTTACAGGATTTAGAATGTGAAGCCATAGAACCCGTAGTATTCCATAGCGACGTAATTTCTCTGTTAACTCGTCAATGTGAGGGAGCCAGGTATGCAGTACAGAAGGAATAGTGCATGGGAAAGAGAATAGTCGGATCCGAAAAGAAAATTCTGTCATCTCCATAGAAACGATACTCGAGTTGGAAGGAGATATCATTGAACCCATAGTATTTCACAGCGACGCAAAATCTGTCTCAGTCCGTCAGTGTGAGGGAGCGAGGAATGCAGTAAAGATGGAATAGTGCATCGGAAAGGAGGTACTCGTATCCAAAAGAAAATCCTGTCGTTTCAATTGAAACGTTACTCGATTTAGAAGGAGATGTCATAGAGCACAAAGTATTTCATAGCGACGCAATTTCTGTGGTAGTTCGTCAATGAGAGGGAGCGAGGGGTGCAGTAAAGAAGGAATAGTGCATTCTAAAGGAGATACTCATATCCCAAATAAAATCCTGTCGTTTCCATTGACACGTTACTCGAATTAGAAGGAAAGGTCATATATCACATGGTATTTCATAGCGACGTAATTTCAGTGTTAATTCGTCAATGTGAGGGAGCAAGGGATGCAGTAAAGAAGGTATAGTGCATCGGAAAGGAGATACTTGTATCCCAAAAGAAAACCCTTTCGTATCCATAGAAAAGTTACTCGATTTAGAAAGAGAAGTCGTAGAACCCATAGCATTTCATAGCGACGCAATTTCTGTGTTAATTCGTCAATGTGAGGGAGCGAGGGATGCAGCAAAGACGGAATAGTTCATCGGAATGGAGATACTCGTATCCCAAAAGAAATTCTTGTAGTTTCCATAGAAACATTACTCAATTTAGAAGGAGATGACATAGAACCCATAATATTTCATTGCGACGCAATTTCTGTGTTCATTCGTCAATGTGAGGGAGCGAAGGATGCAGTAAAGAAGGAAAAAAGCATCGGAAATTAGATAGTCGAATCCCAAAAGAAAACCCTGTCGTTTCCATTGAAACGCTACTCGATTGAGAATGACAAGTCATAGAATCCCTAGTATTTCATAGCGACGCAATTTCTGTGGTAATTCGTCAATGTGAGGGAGCCAGGGATACAGTAAAAAGGAACTGTGCATCGGAAAGGAGATATTCGTATCCAAAAAGAAAATCCTGTCGTTTCCATAGATACGTTACTCGATTTAGAAGGAGAATTTACAGAAACCATAGTATTTCATAGAGACGGAAATTCTGTGTTAATTCGTCAATGTGAGCGAGCGAGGGGTGCTGCAAAGGATGAATAGTGCATCGGAAAGGAGATACTCGTATCGCAAAAGAAAAGCCTCTGGTCTTTCCATAGAAACGTTACTCGATTAAGAAAGTGAAGACATAGAATCCGTAGCATTCCATAGCGACGCAATTTCTGTGTTAATTCGTCAATGTGAGGGAGCCAGGTATGCAGTAAAGAAGGAATAGTGCATCGGAAAGGGTATAGTCGGATCCCAAAGGAAAATTCTGTCGTCTCCATAGAAACGTTACTCGAGTTGGAAGGAGATGTCATGGAAACCATAGTATTTCATAGCGACGCAATTTCTGCGTTAATTTGGCAATGTGAGGGAGCCAGAAATGCAGTAAAGAACGAATAGCGTATCGGAAAGGAGATACTCGTATCCAAAAGAAAATCCTGTCGTTTCAATTGAAACGTTACTCGATTTAGAAGGAGATGTCATAGAACACATAGTAATTCATAGCGACGCAATTTCTGTGGTAATTCGTCAATTTGAGGGAGCGAGGTGTGCAGTAAAGAAGGAATAGTGCATCGGAAAGGAGATAATCGTATCCCAAAAGAAAATCCTTTCGTGTCCATAGAAATGTTTCTCGATTTAGAAGGAGAAGTCATAGAACCTATAGTACTTCATACCGACGCAATTTCTGTGCTATTTCGTCAATGTGAGGGAGCGAGGGATGCAGTAAAGAAGGAATAGTGCATCGGAAAGGAGATACACGTTTCCCAAAAGAAAAACCTGTCGTTTCCATTGAATCGTTACCCAATTTCGTTGGAGAGGTCTCAGAATCCATAATAATCCATAGCGACGCAATTTCTGTGTTAATTCGGTCGTGTGAGGGGGCGAGGGATACAGTAAAAGAGGAATAGTACATCGATATGGAGATACTCGCATCCCAAAGGAAAATCCTGTCGTTTTCGTAGAAACGTTACTCGATTTTGAAGGAGAAGTGATATAGCCCATAGTATATCATAGCGACGCCATTTCTCTGTTAATTCGTCATTGTGAGGAAGCAAGGGATGCTGTAAAGAAGGAATAGTGCATCGGAAACGAGATACTCGTATCCCAAAGGAAAATACTTTCGTTTCCATGGAAACGTTACTCGATTTAGAAGGGGAAGTCATAGAACATATAGTACTTCATAGCGAAGCAATTTCTGTGCTAATTCGTCAATGTGAGGGAGCGAGGGATGCAGTAAAGAAGGAATAGTGCATCGGTAAGGAGATACACGTTTCCCATAGAATGAACCTGTCGTTTCCATAGAATCGTTACTCGATTTAGAAGGAGAAGTCAAAGAACCCATAGTATTTCATAGCGACGCAATTTGTGAGTTACTTCGTCAATGTGAAGTAGCGAGGGATGCAGTACTTAAGGAATAGTGCATCGGAAAGGAAAAACTCTTATCCCAAAAGAAAATCCTGTCGTTTCCGTAGAAACGTTACTCGATTTTGAAGGAGAAGTGAAATAACCCATAGTATATCATACTGACGCCATTTCAGTGTTAATTCGTCAATGTGTGGAAGCAAGGGATGCTGTAAAGAAGGAATAGTGCATCCGAAAGGAGATACTCGTATCCCAACAGAAAATCCTGTCGTTTGCAGAGAAACGTTAGTCGATTTAGAAGGAGAAGTCATTGAACCTACAGTATCTCATAGCGACGCAATTTCTGTGCTTATTCGTCAATGTGAGGGAACGAGGATTGCAGTAAGGAAGGAATAGTGCATTGGAAAGGAGATACTCGTATCCCAGAAGAAAATCCTTTCGTTTCCATAGAAACGTTACTCGATTTAGAAGGAGAAGTCATATAACCTATAGTACTTCATACCGACGCAATTTCTGTGCTATTTCGTCAATGTGAGGGAGCGAGGGATGCAGTAAAGAAGGAATAGTGCATCGGAAAGGAGATACACGTTTCCCAAAAGAAAAACCTGTCGTTTCCATTGAATCGTTACCCAATTTCGTTGGAGAGGTCTCAGAATCCATAATAATCCATAGCGACGCAATTTCTGTGTTAATTCGGTCGTGTGAGGGGGCGAGGGATACAGTAAAAGAGGAATAGTACATCGATATGGAGATACTCGCATCCCAAAGGAAAATCCTGTCGTTTTCGTAGAAACGTTGCAAGATTTAGAACGAGATGTCTTAGAACCCATAGTGTTTCATAGATACCCAATTTCTGTGTTAATTCGTCAATGTGAGGGAGCGAGGGAAGCAGTTAACAAGGAATAGTGCATCGGAAAGGAGATACTCGTATCCCAAAGGAGAATACTGTCGTATCCATAGAAGCGTTACTCGATTTAGAAGGAGAAGTCATGGAAACCATAGTATTTCATAGCGACGCAATTTCTGTGTTTAATCGATAATGTGAGGGAGCGAGGGATGCACTAAAGAAGGAATAGTGCATCGGAAAGCAGACAGTCGTAACCCGAAAGAAATTCCTGTCGTTTCCATAGAAACGTTACTCGATTTAGAAGGAGAGGTCACAGAACCCATAATATACCATAGCGACGCAATTTCTGTGTTAATTCGACAATGTGAGGGAGCGAGGGAAGCAGTAAGGAAGGAATAGTGCATAGGAAAGGAGATACTCGTATCCCAAAAGAAAATCCTGTCGTTTCCATACAAACGTTAGTCGATTTAGAAGGAGAAGTCATAGAACCCATAGTATTTCATAGCTACGCAAAATCTGAGTTAATTTGGCAATGTAAGGGAGCCAGAAATGCAGTAAAGAAGGATTAGCGCATCGGAAAGGAGATTCTCGTATCCAAAAGAAAATCCTGTCGTTTCAATTGAAACGTTACTCGATTTAGAAAGAGATGTCATAGAACACATAGTATTTCATTGCGACGCAATTTCTGTGGTAATTCGTCAATGTGAGGGAGCGAGGGGTGCAGTAAGAAGGAATAGTGCATCGGAAAGGAGATAACCGTATCCCAAAAGAAAATCCTGTCGTTTTCATAGAAACGTTAATCGATTTAGAAGGAGATGTCACAGAACACAAAGAATTTCATAGCGACGGAATTTGTGAGTTAATTCGTCAATGTGAGGGAGCCAGGGATGCAGTAAAGGCAGAATAGTGCATCCGAAAGGAGATACTCGTAACCCTCATGAAAATCCTTTCGTTTCAATAGAAACGTTACACGATTTAGAAGGAGAGGTCATAGAACACATAGTATTTCATAGCGACGCAATTTGAGAGTTACTTCTTCAATGTGAGGGAGCGAGGGATGCAGTACACAAGGAATAGTGCATCGGAAAGGAGATTCTCGTATCCCAAAAGAAAATCCTGTCGTTTCCATAGAAACGTTACTCGATTTTGAAGGAGAAGTGATATAGCCCATAGTATATCATAGCGACGCCATTTCTCTGTTAATTCGTCATTGTGAGGAAGCAAGGGATGCTGTAAAGAAGGAATAGTGCATCGGAAACGAGATACTCGTATCCCAAAGGAAAATACTTTCGTTTCCATGGAAACGTTACTCGATTTAGAAGGGGAAGTCATAGAACATATAGTACTTCATAGCGAAGCAATTTCTGTGCTAATTCGTCAATGTGAGGGAGCGAGGGATGCAGTAAAGAAGGAATAGTGCATCGGTAAGGAGATACACGTTTCCCATAGAATGAACCTGTCGTTTCCATAGAATCGTTACTCGATTTAGAAGGAGAAGTCAAAGAACCCATAGTATTTCTTAGCGACGCAATTTCTGTGCTTATTTGCCAGTGTGAGGGAACGAGGGATGCGGTAAAGAAGGAATAGTGCATCGGAAAGGAGAGACTCGGATCCCAAAAGAAAATCCCTTGGTTTCCTTAGAAACGTTACTCGATTTAGGAGGAGAAGTCGTAGATCCCATAATAATCCATAGCGACGCAACTTCTGTGTTAATTCGGTCGTGTGAGGGGGCGAGGTATGCAGTAAAAAAGGAATAGTACATCGGTAGGGAGAAACTCGTATCCCAAAAGAAAATCCTGTTGTTTTCGTAAAAACTTTACAAGATTTAGAACGAGATGTCATAGAACCCATAGTGCTTCATAGCTACCCAATTTGTGTGTTAATTCGTCAATGTGAGGGAGCGAGGGAAGCAGTAAACAAGGAATAGTGCATCGTAAACGAGATACTCGTACCCCAAAGGAAAATACTGTCGTTTCCATAGATACGTTACTCGATTTAGAAGGAGAAGTCATGGAACTCATAGTATTTCATAGCGACGCAATGTCTGTGTTTAATCGTTAATGTGAGGGAGCGAGGGATGCACTAAAGAAGTAATAGTGCATCGGAAAGCAGACAGTCGTAACCGGAAAGAAAGTCTGGCGTGAGGTCAGTCGTTTGACGGCGCATTTCGGGGCGGGTCCGCCCGTTGCCGGCGCGCCGTAGGGCACGGAAGCTCGCACTGGGGCATATCGCTTTCCAGTCGGGTGTGCCACGGCAGTCCTCACAGGGGAAGTGAAGCGCCTCTCACAGCCTCTCCTTCCCAAGTAGCACTTTCCGCCTTCCCGTGGTGCCAGACGTTAAGCTTGGCATTCTGCCTTGCGACAAAGGGGAGAGCTGCGACCCAACCCGATGCGAAAGCGAAGGGTGCGTGGCACAGGGGGAGCTGTGTCGAGGGACCGAACACCAGTCCCTTTCTGTTCGCAGGGCACAGACCAGCAGGTGCTCTGCATACCGGCGACCTCGTCTGTCGGCGTGGGATCACGGCGCGAGTCGGCAAGGGTGCTTCGCCGCGCCCCTGGGTAATCCGGGCGTGTTCTGCCAAACCCAGGAGGTGGTGACATCACCTGGGCTAGGTTAGATGGGCCCAGACCGCTGAACGACTGGGGGACCGACCCACCACCTGAGTATGAGTGGGTCCATGGCCTTCTGGTGGAAACTCGGGCAAGTAGGCGGCGAAGGGCGAGGGGTGCATCCGCCTCTCCGGAGTGCGGGGTGCAGTTGCCGAGGAGCGTCGTGTGAAATCGTCGACGACGAGGCCGTCGATGGGGACCAGTGCGCTGGCGACGGCGCGCTGAACCTGGCAGCTCTGGAGTGCCCTTGACCTAGGGGCGAGGTTGGTGGGCGAGCTGCAGTAGTCTCCCCCCATGCCAGAGGAGCCGGTCCGGGGAAAGAGACGGGCTCCCAACCTTTTTTCACTCGTTATCATCATGGCTGAACAGGAAACGAGTGATTCGAGTGCTATTTCGAGGGCAAGTATGTCTACCGTCCCTACCTCGCAGGAGGAAGTGGGACACGACGATGAAAATGTTTATGACTGACATTGTCGTATTAGTCAAGTATTAGACTCCAGCATCAAGAACGGAAAAATAAGCCAGGCTGCAGTTACAGCAATAAAGAACGAGCTCGCTGCCTGGGCTATCGCAAACGCCAAGCTTGAGGGACGTCTTAAAGAGCTGGAGAAGGAAAATGCTAGATTAAGACAACAGCCAGCCAAGACATGGGCCGGAGTGGTGGCGCAACCCGCCACAATAGCCCAAACAACTAAAGAAACAATTGCGAAGATCTCAAAAAGGCCAGACACGGCAGTCTTTTTAAGACCCCTGCCTGGTCAGACAATTAAAAAGGTACAGGAGATCTTTACAACAACAATTGACCCAGCAAGGGACAAAATAAAAATAAACAAAGTAAAAGCCACAAAAAATGTAGTTGCTGTAGATCTCGCAACAGAAGAAGACAGGGACAAAATACTAAATAATTCCAAACTCAATAAGGCCATTAAATGTGAACCTCCCAAGAAAAGAAATCCTCTGGTAATACTGTATGACGTACCTGTGGCATTAACTGAAACCGATATCTATGAAACGATGTATAATCAAAATTTTGAAGATATAGAATGGGAAACATTCAGAAACGAATTTAAGTTGCGTTTTAAAACGGGACCTCGGGAACGCGATGTTGTCCATCACGTGGCCGAGGTCTCCGGCAAGATGTGGAGAAAACTTACCGCTATGGGGAGAATCTATATTGGATTTCACGCAATTAATGTTAGGGACTATCTAGTAGTCCCCCGATGCCACAACTGTGGTGATTTAGACCACGTCCACAAGCATTGTGAAAGGAAGCCGGCCTGCTCCAGGTGTGGGGCTGAGGACTATACAAGAAAAAACTGCAATAAAAACGCAACCTGCATTCCTTGTACCAAAAGGGGAAGGAAACCATGCAATACCACTGGGAGGAACTGCCCGACGTACAGGATGCTAGAGCAGAGACTAATCTCTCGAATTGATTATGGCTGAGGCTACACCTGAACTCAGGGAGCCTAAAAGGAAATCCCCAAGCAAGAGGCTGAGGGACGCTCTGAGGGCAAACAAATTCAAAGAATTCTTACAAAAAAATCACGCAACCACGATCCTTGGTGATAATAATGAAAGATGTTTGCGTACAGACTGACCCATGTGAAGAAGACGTTCCCTCTCCTCCTTGCTGGGGACCTGGGTCGAAACAAGAGCATTCACGACCACACAGGCATCCTGTACTTGGGAGTTCACAATTACACAGTGAAGAAGTAGTAACCACCAAAAATGTCCAGTATAATGAAGTGAGTAGCTCAAACCCACCCTCTGACTCACCATCCCGGGGTGTACTGGGAATTGATCCCCAACGAATATACCCCAACCTGGAGCATGCTCTGCAGCTATCAAGACTAGAGGATCCGGCAATCCTCACAACTGCACTGAGACACGTGGTACGTGTCGGCCACGAGTATGGTAGAGATGTCACCTTTCCAGTAATGGAGGCGGTAGACAGAATCCACCTCAAGACAATGAATCTCCCCACCGACTTCGGAGCCCTGCGAGAACTGGTTAAAAAGGTCTTCGAAAGAAGAAATGAGAAGTTTAACTTGGATGAACTATATTGTCAATCAGTGATAACAAATGGCAGAGTAGCCCACGACTGGTCTAAAAACTGGCCAGAATCACACATTCATACTTACTACCCACGTGAGCCAACTAAACGTGGGTCAAATAAACACTCACAATAGTAAACTAGTCTTGCAGGAACTGTGGAGGGTGGTGGAGGAGAAGAGTCTAGATGTACTCTGTTTACAGGAACCGTACTCCCACGCGGGACGGATCCCATTCATGGCTGCCAATTGGCAAATTATACACTCTAATATAGAGCCTAAAGCTGCAGTTGTAATTATTAATAGATCAATTAGAGCCACAGTCCTTGCGCAATTCTCAGGCGAACACTGCAATGTCGTGGAACTACAAACACCCACAGGAGTGATTTACATCTGCAATATATACTTTCAATATGGTAGAGGAATAGACGAGTTTTTAGAGTTACTTACACAAGTTGCCACGGCATTGCGGGGACGCAGAATGCTCGTAACGGCAGACATAAACGCAAAGTCCCCCCTGTGGTTCAGTGGCACGCACGACGATCGGGAGTTAAAAGCTGAGGAGACTATCATGGCACTGCAACTAGTGGTTGCCAACCAACAAGGGAACCCCCCCACCTATATTGGCGGAGGGGGAGAAGGCACAAATATTGACGTCACTTTAGTGACACCAAACCTGGCTACAAAGGTTGACAACTGGAAAGTGTGGGATAAAGCAAACCACCAGTGATCACAACCTAATTACATTCATCATTGGGGAAAGGGAGTGCCACTCGGACATGGCGTGGGAGCTGCAGCTTAACTACAACAAGACTAACTGGGACCGTCTCGCGAGGGAGTGCAACATTCCGACATTGCTGGAGGGTGACGAAAACGTGGAAGAATGCGCCAAAGGACTGGTACAGGCAATCACCAGGGCGGTGCGAGCTGCTGTACCAACCAGGAGGAGAGCCGTAGCGGCCACCCCCACACCATGGTCGAACGAATTGGGACAGATGCGACAGGCTGTAAGGAGGGCATGGAGGTACTACCAGCGGAGTGTCGTCTGGAGAGAAAAACAAAGATGGTTGCAGATCTATCGAGAGAGCAAGGAACAATTCCAACAGGAGTTAAGGGCAGTCACACTCAGAAGTTGGGAAAATTACGTAAAAAGCCAACTGGCTACAGACCCATGGGGAGTCCCGTACAAACTGGTTCGAGAGAAGTTAAGATCACCTATGGTGTTATCCACCGTCAGGGACGGGGACCGAATGATGGGCACGTGGCGGGAAACTGCTGAGGCCCTACTTTGGGTCCTGTTGCCTGACGATGTGGAGGAAAATGAGACAGACGAACAAAAAAGAATAAGGACAGAAGATCAAAGGGACTACAACAACAACATCAGAATCTACCCCTTCTCTGAGGAGGAGGTTGCTGCCCAGATCAAGGCCCTAAAAAGGGGAAAAGCTCCTGGCCCAGACGGCATCACTGCGGAAGTGGTGCAATTCCTTGCCCCCCAGCTCGTAGCTCCTCTCACTAAGTTATACAACGAGTGTCTGAAACTCGGGAAATTCCCAGAAATATGGAAAAAAGCTAACATAATTATCATTAAAAAGAGTCCAGACAAAGATCCCACAGAAATTAAATCGTACAGACCTATCTGCTTGTTAGATGTACTGGGCAAACTTTTTGAGAGGCTACTGGGAGACAGACTGACAGCACACCGCATGCTGTGCGGGATGAGTGACAGGCAATTCGGCTTTCGGTCTGGGCGATCTGCGTCTGACGCAATCGCCCTGGCTGCCGAGGTCTGTGGCTCCACCCCGCACAAGTATGTCGTCGGCATCATGGTAGACATCAGTGGCGCCTTCGACAGCCTGTTGTGGCCCTCACTCTTTTCCTGCTTGCGGAAGAAGAACTGTCCAGGGCCGCTATATGGCTGTCTGAGGAGCTATTGTGCAGACAGGGAGGTCTGGCTATCGGCCCCTAGCGGCACAGTCAGGAAGACTGTTACCAAAGGATGTCCTCAAGGCTCTGTCCTAGGACCTCTCTTTTGGGACATTAATATGGAGCCATTACTTGAAGATCTAAAGAACTGCGACGATGTGCTAGAGGTCATAGCATACGCTGACGACCTCCTCCTGCCGGTTGGCGGCGGAAGCCGCGAGGATTTAGAGCCGAAAGTGGACAGAGCCATAACTATTCTCACATCGTGGTGCCATAAAAGTAAGATGACGATTGCACCCAACAAATCCACATACCTACTCCTCAAAGGCCAATTGGCCAGAAACCCCACGGTAAGAATAAATGGCATACCAGTCCTTCGGCGCCGCGAGGCCCGATACCTGGGTGTAATCATCGACGAGAGGTGGAACTTTGCACCACATATAGACACCGTATCTCAGAAATCCCTGGTTCTATTAAACAATCTCATCGGAATTGGACACAAGCGGTTTCACCTTCCACCTAATCTAATCAAGTTATACCACAATAGCATACTAACCTCAATAGTAGGATACGGATCAGGAGTCTGGGCACACAGACTCACGAGGGTCATGCCTGCCATGGCCGTAAGAAGAGTGCAGCGAAACATGCTTTTACGTTCAGCAGGAGCCTATAGGACAACACCTGGGGGAGCACTGTTAGTGCTAATGGGAATCTGTCCATTAGACATAAAAATTCGTGAACAGGCTGCGTGGTACTGGGTAAAGAAGGATAACAGGGACAAAATTAGGGAGATACTTGGGGTGTTCGCAGGGGACAAATATACCATCAAAAAGAGAGGGATAGAACTGTGGCAAGAGCAATGGAACAACGAGGATACAGGTCGCAAAACATACGAGTTGCTACCGGATATAGAAGAAAGATTAAAACTTACGTTTTTCACGCCTACGAGAGGAATGCTGCACTTTCTTACTGGACATGGACCATACCCAACATACCTATGTAGGTTTGGGAAGCAGGCAACACCAGCGTGTGACTGTGGTGCAGTGCAAGGCACCCCAGAGCATGTGGTGTATGAGTGCCACCTCTTCGATGATGTAGCCCAAGAGCTAAGACAACAACTACCAAACAACAACACGTACCACTAATTAAGACATGACAACACCTTTGATACCTTAAACAAACTCACAAATGAGATATCAAAAAAGATAATTAAGAACTTTTTAAGGGACAATCGCCATTAGAAACCAAAACTTTCACCGACTTTGACTAGTGTACCCTTATTGTACCGCCGGGTAAGGACTGGCCAGCCGCTTCACGGCTGGAATCCGCCTTGTCCTGGATTAGGAGGGAGGGGGGCACAAAAATACCGGACTAAACGCACACCGATCATGACTAATACAATTAGAGTAGATGTAGAAGATAGGATAATACTTTAGAATAGACTGCAGCGACACCAAGTTAAGGGCCAGCCCAGTGCCAGGGGCATGCCCACTGGGATTCGCTCAGTGGGCCAGGCCAACAACCAGTAGGTTTATAGTAGCACTGGCACACTTGTAATCGCTGCAGGTAGTACGTAGTTTCCTCGTAAATTAAGTAGTTAGAGCCTCATAGCGGTAAGATTAGAGTAAATAATAATAACAATAATAAAAAGATACCTGTAGTGTAGAATAAATAGCTGCATTTTCTATGTATCATTATTAGGACCCACTAATGTAGTCAGGTAGTGGGTTATCATGTATCATGTAATGGATTTAATAAAGAATTTTTTTTTTTTATTAACCAGAAAGAAAATTCTGTCGTTTCCATAGAAACGTTACTCGATTTAGAAGGAGAAGTCATAGAACCCATAGTATATCATAGCGACGCAAAATCTGTCTTAATCCGTCAATGGGAGGGAGCGAGGGATGCAGTAAAGAAGGAATAGTGCAACGGAAAGTAGATACTCGTATACCAAAAGAAAATCCAGTCGTTTCCATAGAAACGTTACTCGATTTGGAAGGAGAAGTCATAGAACTCATAGTATTCCATAGCGACGCAATTTCTGTTTCAATTCGTCAATGTGAGGGAGCCAGGGATGCAGTAAAGAAGGAATAGTGCATCGGAAAGGAGATAGTTGTATCCCAATAGAAAATCCTGACGCTTGCAGAGAAACGTTAGTCGATTTAGAAGGAGAAGTCATAGAACCTATAGTACTTCATAGCGACGCAATTTCTGTGCTATTTCGTTAATGTGAGGGAGCCAGGGATGCAGTAAAGAAGAAAAAGTGCATCGGAAAGAAGATATACGTCTCCCAAAAGAAAAACCTGTCGTTTCCATTGAATTGTTGCCCGATTTAGAAGGAGAAGTCGCAGAACCCATAATAATCCATAGCGACGCAATTACTGTGTTAATTCGGTCGTGTGATGGGGCGAGGCATACAGTAAAAAAGGAATAGGACATCGGTAGGGAGTAACTCGTATCCCAAAGGAAAATCCTGTCGTTTTCGTAGAAACGTTACAAGATTTAGAACGAGATGTCATAGAACCCATAGTATTTCATAGCTATCCCAATTTCTGTGTTAATTCGTCAATTTGAGGGAGCGAGGGAAGCAGTAAACAAGGAATAGTGCATCGGAAAGGAGATACTCGTATCCCAAAGGAAAATACTGTCGTTTCCATAGAAACGTTACTCGATTTAGAAGGAGAAGTCGTGGAAACCATAGTATTTCATAGCGACGCAATTTCTGTGTTTAATCGTTAATGTGAGGGTGCGAGGGATGCACTTAAGAAGGAATAGTGCATCGGAAAGCAGACAGTCGTAACCCGAAAGAAAATCCTGTCGTTTCCATAGAAACGTTACTCGATTTAGAATGAGAGGTCACAGAACCCATAGGATATCATAGCGACGCAATTTCTGTGTTTATTCGACAATGTGAGTGAGCGAGGGATGCAGTAAAGATGGAATAGTGCATCGGAAATGAGATACTCGTATCCCAAAAGAAAATCCTGTCGTTTCCATACAAACGTTACACGATTTAGAAGGAGAAGTCATAGAACCCATAGTATCCCATAGCTACGCAATATCGGAGTTAATTTGGCAGTGTGAGGGAGCCAGAAATGCAGTAAAGAAGGAATAGCGCCTCGGAAATGAGATACTCATATCCAAAAGAAAATCCTGTCGTTTCAATTGAAACGTTACTCGATTTAGAAGGTGATGTCATAGAACACATAGGATTTCATAGCGACGCAATTTCTGTGGTAATTCGTCAATGTGAGGGAGCAAGGGGTGCAGTAAGAAGGAATAGTGCATCGGAAAGGGGATAACCGTATCCCAAAAGAAAATCCTGTCGTTTCCATAGAAACGTTACTCGATTTAGAAGGAGAAGTCATAGAACCCATAGTATTTCATAGCGACGCAATTTCTGTGCCAACTCGTCAATGTGAGTAGGCGAGGGATGCAGTAAAGAAGGAATAGTGCATCGGAATGGAGATACTCGTCTCCCAAAAGAAAAATCTGACGTTTCCATAGAATCGTTAGTCGATTTAGAAGGAGAAGTTACAGAACCCATAGTAATTCATAGCGACGCAATTTCTGTACTTATTCCTCAATGTGAGGGAACGAGGGATGCAGTAAAGAAGGAACAGTGCATCGGAAAGGAGATACTCGGATCCCAAAAGAAAATCCCGTGGTTTCCGTAGAAACGTTACTCGATTTAGAAGGAGAAGTGGCAGAACCTATAATAATCCATAGCGACGCAATTTCTGTGTTAATTCGGTCGTGTGAGGAGTCGAGGGATGCAGTAAAAAAGGATTAGTACATCGGTAGGGAGATACTCGTATCCCAAAAGAAAATCCTGTCGTTTTCGTAGAAAAGTTACAAGATTTAGAACGAGATGTCATAGAACCCATAGTATTTCATAGCTACCCAATTTCTGTGTTAATTCGTCAGTGTTAGGGAGCGAGGGGTGCAGTAAAGATGGAATTGTGCATTGGAAATTAGTTACTCGTATCCCAAAAGGAAATCCTGTCGTTTCAATAGAAACGTTAGTCGATTTAGAAGGAGAAGTCATAGAACCCATTGTATTTCATAACGACGCAATTTGTGAGTTACTTCGTCAATGTGAGGGAGCGAGGGATGCAGTAAACAAGGAATAGTGCATCGGAAGGAGATGTATCCCATAAGAGAATCCTGTCGTTTCCATAGAAACGTTACTCGATTTAGAAGGAGAAGTCATGGAACCCATAGGATTTCATAGCGACGCAATTTCTGTGCTAATTCGTCAATGTGGGGGAGCCAGGGATGCAGTCAAGAAGGACATGTGCATCGGAAAGGAGATACTCGTATCCCAAAAGAAAATCTTATCGTTTTCATAGAAACGGTAATAGATTTAGAAGGAGATGTCGTAGAACCCATGGTATTTCATAGCGACGCAATTTCTGTGTTAATTCGTCAGTGTGAGAGAGCGAGGGGTGCGGGAAAAGAAGGAATAGTGCATCGGAAAGGAGGTACTCGTATCCCAAAAGAAAAACATTTTGTTTCCATAGAAATATTCCTCGATTTAGAAGGAGAAGTCATAGAACACATAGTATATCATAGCGACGCAATTTGTGAGTTACTTCGTCAATGTGAGGGAGCGATGCATGCAGTACAGAAGGAATAGTAAATCGGAAAGGATATACTCGTATCCCAAAAGAAAATCCTGTCGTATAAATAGAAACATTACTCGATTTTGAAGGAGAAATGAAATAACTTATAGTATTTCATAGCGACGCCATTTCTGTGTTAATTCGTCAATGTGAGGGAGCGAGGGATGTAGTAAAGAAGGAATACTACATCGGAAAGGAGATACTCGTATCCCAAAAGAAAATCCTGTCGTCTCCATAGAAACGACACTCGATTTGGAAGGAGAAGTCATAGAACCCATAGTACTTCATAGCGACGCAATTTGTGTGCCAATTCGTCAATGTGAGGGAGCGAGGGATGCAGTAAAGAAGGAATAGTGCATCGGAAAGGAGATAGGTGTATCCCAAAAGAAAAACATTTTGTTTCCATAGAAATATTTCTCGATTTAGAAGGAGAAGTCATAGAACACATAGTATTGCATAGTGACGCAATTTCTGTGTTAATTCGTCCATGTGAGGGAGCGAGGGATGCAGTAAAGAAGGAATAGTGCATCGGAAAGGAGATACTCGTATCCCAAAAGAAAATGTTGTCGTTTCCATCAAAACGATACGCGATTTAGTAGGAGAAGTCATAGAACCCATAGTATTCCATCGCGACGCAATTTCTGTGTTAATTCGTCGATGTGAGGGAGCGAGGGATGCAGTAGAGAAGGAATAGTGTATCGGAAAGGAGATACTCATATCCCAAAAGAAAATCCTGTCGTTTCCATAGCAACGTTAGTCGATTTAGGAGAAGTCATAGAACACATTGTATCTCATAGCGACGCAATATCTGTGTTAAGTCGTCAATGTGAGGCAGCGAGGGATGCAGTACAGATGGAATAGAGCATCGGAAAAGTGATAGGCGAATCCCAAAGAGAATTGTGTCGTCTCCATTGAAACGTTACTCGAGTTGGAAGGAGATGTCATAGAACACATAGTATTTCATAGCGACGCAATTTCTGTGTTAAATCGTCAATGTGAAGGAACGAGGGATGCAGTAAGGAAGGAAAAGTGCATCGGAAAGGAGACAGTCGTATCCCAAAAGAAAAACCTGTCGTTTCATTAGAAACGTTACTTGATTTAGAAGGAGAAGTCACAGAACCCATAGTAATTCATAGCGACGCAATTTCTGTTCTTATTCGTCAATGTGAGGGAACGAGGGATGCAGTAAAGATGAATAGTGCAACGGAAAGGAGATACTCGAATCCCAAAAGAAAACCCCTTGGTTTCCATAGAAACGTTACTCGATTTAGAAGAGGAAGTTGCAGAACCCATAAAAATTCATAGCGACGCAATTTCTGTGTTAATTCGGTCATGTGAGGAGGCGAGGGATGCTGTAAAAAAGGAATAGTACATCGGTAGGGAGATACTCGTATCCCAAAAGAAAATCCTGTCGTTTTCGTAGAAACGTTACAAGATTTAGAACGAGATGTCATAGAACCCATTGTATTTCATAACGACGCAATTTGTGAGTTACTTCGTCAATGTGAGGGGGCGAGGGATGCAGTAAACAAGGAATAGTGCATCGGAAGGAGATGTATCCCATAAGAGAATCCTGTCGTTTCCATAGCAACGTAACTCGATTTAGAAGTAGAAGTCACAAAATCCATAGGCTATCATAGCGACACAATTTCTGTGTTAATTCGTCAATGTGAGGGAGCGAGGGGTGCAGTAAAGAAGGAATTGTTCATTGGAAAGGAGATACTCGTATCTCAAAAGAAAATCCTGTCGTTTCCATAGAAACGTTACTGGATTTAGAGGGATAGGTGATAGAACACATAGTATTTCATAGCGACGCCATTTCTGTGCTTATTCGTCAATGTGAGGGAGTGAGGGATGCAGTAAAGAAGGAACAGTGCATTGGAAAGGAGATACTCGTATCCCAAAAGAAAATCCTGTCGTTTCCATAGAAACGTTACTCGATTTAGAAGGAGAAGTCATAGAACCCATAGTACTTCATAGCGTCGTAATTTGTGTGAAAATTCGTCAATGAGAGGGAGCGAGGGATGCAGTAAAGAAGGAATAGTGCATCGGAAAGGAGATACTCGTTTCCCAAAAGAACATCCTGTCGTTTCCATAGAAACGTTACTCGATTTAGAAGGAGAAGTATAGAACCCATAATATTCCATAGCGACGCATTTTCCGTGTTAACTCGTCAACGTGGGGAATCGAGGAATGCAGTAAAGAAGGAATAGTGCATCGGAAAGGAGATACTCGGATCCAAAAAGAAAATCCCGTGGCTTCCATTGAATCGTTACTCGATTTAGAAGGAGACGTCGCAGAACCCATAATAATCCATAGCGACGCAATTTCTGTGTTAATTCGGCCGTGTGAAGGGGCGAGGAATGCAGTAAAAAAGGAAAAGTGCATCGGTAGGGAGTTACTCGTATCCCAAAAGAAAATCCCGTCGTTTCCGTAGAAACGTTACAAGATTTAGAACGAGATGTCATAGAACCCATAGTATTTCATAGCTACCCAATTTCTGTGTTAATTCGTCCATGTGAGGGAGCGAGGGAAGCAGTAAATAACGAGTGGTGCATGGAGAGGAGATACTCGTATTCCAAAAGAAAATCGGGTCGTTTCCATAGAAACGATACTCGATTTAGAAGGAGAACTCATGATACCCATAGTATTTCATAGCGACGCAATTTCTGTGTTTAAACGTTAATGTGAAGGAGCGATGGATGCACAATAGAAGGAATAGTGCATCGGAAAGGAGACAGTCGTAACCCGAAAGAAAATCCTGTCGTTTCCATAGAAACGCTACTCGAATTAGAAGGTGAAGTCACAGAACCCATAGAGTTGCATAGCGACGCAATTTCTGTGTTAATTCGTCAATGTGAAGAAGCGAGGGATGCAGTAAAGATGGAATAGAGCATCGGAAAAGGGATAGTCGAATCCCAAAAGAAAATTCTGTCGTCTCCATAGAAATGTTACTCGAGTTGGAAGGAGATGTCATAGAACACATAGTATTTCATAGCGACGCAATTTCTGCGTTAAATCGTCAATGTGAAGGAACGAGGGATGCAGTAAGGAAGGAATAGTGCATCGGAAAGAAGATACTCGTATCCCAAAAGAAAATCCTGTGGTTTCCATAGAAACGTTACTCGATTGAGATGGAGAAGTCATAGAACCCATAGTATTTCATAGTGACGCAATCTCTGTGCTAATTCGTCAATGTGAGAGAGCGAGGGATGCAGTAAAAAAGGAATACTGCATCGGAAAGGCGATAGTCGTATCGCAAAAGAAAATCCTGTCGTATCCCTAGAAACGTTACTCGAGTTGGAAGGAGAAGTGATAGAACCCGTAGTATTTCATAGCGTCGCAATTTCTGTGTTTATTCGTCAGTGTGAGAGAGCCAGGAATGCAGTAAAGTAGGAATAGTGCATCGGAAAGGAGATACTTGTAACCCAAAAGAAAATCCTGTCGTTTCATTAGAAACGTTACTCGATTTAGAAGGAGAAGTCATAGAACCCATAATCATTCATAGCGACGCAATTTCTGTGCTAACTCGCCAATGTGAGTAGTCGAGGGATGCAGAAAAGACGGAATAGTGCATCAAAATGGAGATACTCGTTTCCCAAAAGAAAAACCTGACATTTCCATAGAATAGTTACTCGATTTAGAAGGAGAAGTCACAGAGCCCATAGTAATTCATAGCGACGCAATTTCTGTGCTTATTCGTCAATGAGAGGGAACGAGGGATGCACTAAAGAAGGAATAGTGCATCGGAAAGGAGATACTCGGATCCCAAAAGAAAATCGCGTGGTTTCCATAGAAACGTTACTCGATTTAGAAGGAGAAGTGGCAGAACCCATAATAATCCATAGCGACGCAATTTCTGTGTTAGTTCGGTCGTGTGAGGAGGCGAGGGATGCAGTAAAAAAGGAATAGTACATCGGTAGTTAGATAATTGTATCCCAAAAGAAAATCCTGTCGTTTTCGTAGAAACGTTACAAGATTTAGAACGAGATGTCATAGAACCCATAGTATTTCATAGCTACCCAATTTCTGTGTTAATTCGTCAATGTTAGGGAGCGAGTGGTGCAGTAAAGAAGGCATTGTTCATTGGAAAGTACATACTCGTATCCCAAAAGAAATTCCTGTCGTTTCAATAGAAACGTTAGTCGATTAAGAAGGAGAGGTCATAGAACCCATTGTATTTCATAACGACGCAATTTGTGAGTTACTTCGTCAATGTGAGGGGGCGAGGGATGCAGTAAACAAGGAATAGTGCATCGGAAGAAGATGTATCCCATAAGAGAATCCTGTCGTTTCCATAGCAACGTAACTCGGTTTAGAAGTAGAAGTCACAGAATCCATAGTATATCATAGCGACTCAATTTCTGTGTTAATTCGTCAATGTGAGGGAGCGAGGGTTGCAGTAAAGAAGGAATTGTTCATTGGAAAGGAGATACTCGTATCTCAAAAGAAAATCCTGTCGTTTCCATAGAAACGTTACGGGATTTAGAGGGATAGGTGATAGAACACATAGTATTTCATAGCGACGCCATTTCTGTGCTTATTCGTCAATGTGAGGGAGTGAGGGATGCAGTAAAGAAGGAATAGTGCACCGGAAAGGAGATACTCGTATCCCAAAAGAAAATCCTGTCGTTTCCATAGAAACGTTACTCGATTTAGAAGGAGAAGTCATAGAACCCATAGTATTTCATAGCGACGCAATTTGTGAGTTACTTCGTCAATGTGAGCGAGCGATGCATGCAGTACAGAAGGAATAGTGCATCGGAAAGGAGATACTCGTATCCCAAAAGAAAATCCTGTCGTATAAATAGAAACATTACTCGATTTTGAAGGAGAAGTGAAATAACCCATAGTATTTCATAGCGACGCCATTTCTGTGTTAATTCGTCAATGTGAGGGAGCGAGGGATGTAGTAAAGAAGGAATACTGCATCGGAAAGGAGATACTCGTGTCCCAAAAGAAAATCCTGTCGTCTCCATAGAACCGATACTCGATTTGGAAGGAGAAGCCATAGAACCCATAGTGTTTCAGAGCGACGCAATGTCTGTGTTAATTCGTCAATGTGAGGGAGGGAGGGATGCAGTTAAGATGGATTAGTGCATCGGAAAGGAGATACTCGTATGCCAAAATAAAATCCGTTCGTTTCCATAGAACGTTACACGATTTAGAAGGAGATGTCATAGAACACATAGTATGTCAATGCGACGCAATATCTGTTTATTCGTCAATGTGAGGGAGCGAGGGATGCAGCAAAGAAGGAATAGTGGCTCGGAAAGGTCTTACTCATATCCCTAAAGAAAATCTAGTCGTTTCCATAGAAACATTACTCGATTTAGAAGCAGAAGTAATAGAACACATGGCATTTCATAATGACGCAATTTCTGTGCTAATTCGTCAATGTAAGGGAGGCAGGGATGCAGTAAAGAAGGAATAGTGCAACGGAAAGGAGATACTCGTATCCCTAAAGAGAAGCCTGTCGTTTTCATAGAAACGTTGCTCGATTTAGAAGGAGATGTCATAGCACCCATAGTATTTCATAGCGATGCAATTACTGGGCTTATTCGTCTATTTGAGGGAGCGAGGGATGCAGTAAAGAAGGAATAGTGCATCGGAAAGGAGATACTCGTATCCCAAAAGAAAATTCTGTCGTATCCATAGAAACGTTACTCGATTTAGAAGGAGAGGTCATAGAACCCATAGTAATTCATTGCGACGCAATTTCTGTGCTTATTCGTCAATGTGAGGGAGCGAGGGATGCAGTAAAGAAGGAATAGAGCATCGAAAATGAGATACTCGTTTCCCAACAGAAAATCCTTGCGTTTCCATAGAAACGTTACTCGATTTAGATGGAGAAGACATAGAACCCATAGTATTTCATAGCAACGCAATTTCAGTGTTAAATCGTCAATGGGAAGGAGCGAGGGATGCAGTAAACAAGAAATAGTGCATCGGAAGGAGATGTATCCCAAAAGAAAATCCTGTCGTTTCCGTAGAAACGTTACTCGATTTAGAAGGAGAAGTCACAGATCCCATAGTATTTCATTGCGACGCTATTTCTGTGTTAATTCGTCAATGTGAGAAAGCGAGGGATGCAGTAAAGAAGGAATAGCGCATCGGGAAGGAGATACTCGAATGCCAAAAGAAAATCCCCTCGTATAGGTAGAAACGTTACTTGATTTAGAAGGAGATGTCATAGAACCCATAGTATTTCATAGCGACGCAATTTCTGTGCTTATTCGTCAATTTGAGGGAGCGAGGGATGCAGTAAAGAAGGAATAGTGCATCGGAAAGGAGATACTCGTATCTTAAGAGAAAATGTTGTCGTTTCCATAGAAACGTTACGCGAATTAGAAGGAGAAGTCATAGAACACATAGTATTCCATGGCGACGCAATTTCTGTGTTAATTCGTCAATGTGAGTTAGCGAGGGATGCAGTAGGGAAGGAATAGTGCATCGGGAAGGAGATAATCGTATCCCAAAAGAAAATCCTGTTGTTTCCATAGAATCGTTACTCGATGTTGAAGGAGAAGTCATAGATCGCATAGTATTTCATAGTGCCGCAATGTCTGTGTTAATTCGTCAATGTGAGGGAGCGAGGGATGCAGTAAAGAAGGAAAAGTGCATCGGAAAGGAGATACTCGTATCCCAAAATAAAATCCTGTAGTTCCCATAGAAACGTTACTTATTTTAGAAGGAGAAGTCATAGAACTCATAGTATTCCATGGCGACGCTATTTCTGCGTAAATTCGTCAGTGTGAGGGAGCCTGGAATGCAGTAGAGAAGGAATAGTGCATCGGAGAGGAGATACTCGAATCCCAAAAGAAAATCTTGTCGTTTCCATAGAAACGTTTTCGATTTAGAAGGAGAAGTCATAGAACCCATAGTATTTCATTGCGACGCAATTTCTGTGCTTATTTCTCAATGTGAGTGAGCGAGGGATGCATTAAAGAAGGAATAGTGCATCGGAAAGGAGATACTCGGATCCCAAAAGAAAATCCTGTCGTTTCCATTGAGACGTTACTCGATTTAGAAGGAGATGTCATAGAACCCATAGGGTTTCATAGCGACGCAAAATCTTTGCTAATTCGTCTGTGTGAGGGAGCGAGGGATGCGGTAAAGAAGGAATAGTGCATCGGAAAGGAGATATTCGTATCCCAAAAGAAAATCCTGTCGTATCCATAGAAACGTTACTCGATTTAGGAGAGGTCATAGAACCCATAGTATTACATGTTGTTGTTGTTGTGGTCTTCAGTCCTGAGACTGGTATGATGCAGCTCTCCATGCTACCCTGTCCTGTGCAAGCTTTTTCATCTCCCAGTACCTACTGCAACCTACATCCTTCTCAATCTGCTTAGTATATTCATCTCTTGGTCTCCCTCTACGATTTTTACCCTCCACGCTGCCCTCCAATACTAAATAGGTGATCCCTTGATGCCCCAGAACATGTCCTACCAAGCGATCCCTCCTTCTGGTCAAGTTGTGCCACAATCT
This sequence comes from Schistocerca piceifrons, assembly GCF_021461385.2. Taxonomy (NCBI): domain Eukaryota; kingdom Metazoa; phylum Arthropoda; class Insecta; order Orthoptera; family Acrididae; genus Schistocerca; species Schistocerca piceifrons. The sequence continues at coordinate 37,769,394 of NC_060138.1, read as the reverse complement.
TCTCTTCTCCCCAATCCTATTCAGTACTTCCTTATTAGTTATGTGATCTACCCATCTAATCTTCAGCATTCTTCTGTAGCACCACATTTCGATAGCTTCTGTTCTCTTCTTTTCCAAACTATTTATCGTCCATGTTTCACTTTCATACATGGCTACACTCCATACGAATACTTTCAGAAATGACTTCCTGACACTTCAATCAATACTGGGTGTTAACAAATTTCTCTTCTTCAGAAACGCTTTCCATGCATTGCCAGCCTACATTTTATATCCTCTCTACTTCGACCATCATCAGTTATTTTGCTCCCCAAATAGCAAAACTCCTTTACTACTTTAAGTGCCTCATTTCCTAATCTAATTCCCTCAGCAATACCCGACTTAATTAGACTACATTCCATTATCCTTGTTTTGCTTTTGTTGCTGTTCATCTTATATCCTCCTTTCAAGACACTGTCCATTCCATTCAACTGCTCTTCCAAGTCCTTTGCTGTCTCTGACAGAATTACAATGTCATCGGCGAACCTCAACGTTTTTATTTCTTCTCGATGAATTTTAATACCTACTCCTAATTTTTCTTTTGTTTCCTTTACTGCTTGCTAAATATACATATTGAACAACATCGGGGAGATTCTACAACACTGTCTTACTCCCTTCCCAACCACTGCTTCCCTTTCATGTCCCTCAACTCTTATAACTGCCATCTGGTTTCTGTACAAATCGTAAATAGCCTTTCGCTCCCTGTATTTTACCCCTGCCACCTTTAGAATTTGAAAGAGAGTTTTCCAGTCAACATTGTCAAAAGCTTTCTCTAAGTCTACAAATGCTGGAAACGTTGGTTTGCCTTTCCTTAATCTTTCTTCTAAGATAAGTCGTAAGGTCAGTATTGCCTCACATGTTCCAGTGTTTCTACGGAATCCAAACTGATCTTCCCCGAGGTTGGCTTCTACTAGTTTTTCCATTCGTCTGTAAAGAATTCGTGTTAGTATTTTGCAGCTGTGACTTATTAAGCTGATAGTTTGGTAATTTTCACATCTGTCAACACCTGCTTTCTTTGGGATTGGAATTATTATATTCTTCTTGAAGTCTGAGGGTATTTCGCCTGTTTCATACATCTTGCTCACCAGATGGTAGAGTTTTGTCAGGACTGGCTCTCCCGCGGCCGTCAGTAGTTCCAATGGAATGTTGTCTACCCGGGGGGGCCTTGTTTCGACTCAGGTCTTTCAGTGCTCTGTCAAACTCTTCACGCAGTATCGTATCTCCCATTTCATCTTCATCTACAACTTCTTCCATTTCCATAATATTGTCCTCAAGTACATCGCCCTTGTATAGACCCTCTATATACTCCTTCCACCTTTCTGCTTTCCCTTCTTTGCTTAGAACTGGGTTTCCATCTGAGCTCTTGATATTCATACAAGTCGTTCTCTTATCTCCAAAGGTCTCTTTAATTTTCCTGTAGGCGGTATCTATCTTACCCCTAGTGAGATGGGCCTCTACATCCTTACATTTGTCCTCTAGCCATCCCTGCTTAGCCATTTTGCACTTCCTGTCGATCTCATTTTTGAGACGTTTGTATTCCTTTTTGCCTGTTTCACTTACTGCATTTTTATATTTTCACCTTTCATCAATTAAATTCAGTATTTCTTCTGTTACCCAATGATTTCTACTAGCCCTCGTCTTTTTACCTACTTGATACTCTGCTGCCTTCACTACTTCATCCCTCAAAGCTACCCATTCTTCTTCTACTGTATTTATTTCCCCCATTCCTGTCAATTGCTCCCTTATGCTCTCCCTGAATCTCTGTACAACCTCTGGTTCTTTTAGTTTATCCAGGACCCATCTCCTTAAATTCCCACCTTTTTGCAGTTTCTTCAGTTTTAATCTACAGGTCATAACCAATAGATTGTGGTCAGAATCCACATCTGCCCCTGGAAATGTCTTACAATTTAGAACCTGGTTCCTAAATCTCTGTCTTACCATTATATAATCTATCTGATACCTTTTAGTATCTGCAGGGTTCCTCCATGTATACAACCTTCTTTCATGATTCTTAAACCAAGTGTTAGTTACGATCATGTTGTGCTCTGTGCAAAATTCTACAAGGCGGCTTCCTCTTTCATTTCTTTCCCCCAATCCATATTCACCTACTATGTTTCCTTCTCTCCCTTTTCCCACACTCGAATTCCAGTCACGCATGACTATTAAATTTTCGTCTCCCTTCACAATCTGAATAATTTCTTTTATTTCATCATACATTTCTTCAATTTCTTCGTCATCTGCTGAGCTAGTTGGCATATAAACTTGTACTACTGTAGTAGGTGTGGGCTTCGTATCTGTCTTGGCCACAATAATGCGTTCACTATGCTGTTTGTAGTAGCTTACCCGCATTCTTATTTTCCTATTCATTATTAAACCTACTCCGGCATTACCCCTATTTGATTTTGTGTTTATAACCCAGTAGTCACCTGACCATAAGTCTTGTTCCTCCTGCCACCGAACTTCACTAATTCCCACTATATCTAACTTCAACCTATCCATTTCCCTTTTTAAAGTTTCTAACCTACCTGCCCGATTAAGGGATCTGACATTCCACGCTCCAATCCGTAGAACGCCAGTTTTCTTTCTCCTGATAACGACATCCTCTTGAGTAGTCCCTGCCCGAAGATCCGAATGGGGACTGTTTTACCTCCGGAATATTTTACCCAAGAGAACGCCATCATCATGTAATCTTACAATAAAGCTGCATGCCCTCGGGAAAAATTATGGCTGTAGTTTCCCCTTGCTTTCAGCCGTTCGCAGTACCAGCACAGCAAGGCCGTTTTGGTTATTGTTACAAGGCCAGATCAGTCAATCATCCAGACTGTTGCCCTTGCAACTACTGAAAAGGCTGCTGCCCCTCTTCAGAAACCACACGTTTGTCTGGCCTCTCAACAGATACCCCTCCGTTGTGATTGCACCTACTGTACGGCTATCTGTATCGCTGAGGCACGCAAGCCTCCCCGCCAACGGCAAGGTCCACGGTTCATGGGGGGGAAGGGGGGGACGCAATTTCTGTGCTTATTCGTCAATGTGAGGGAGCGAGGGACGCAGTAAAGAAGGAATAGTGCATCGGAAAGGGATGTATCCCAAAAAGAAAATCCTGTCGTTTCCATAGAAACGTTACTCGATTTAGTACGAGAATTCACAGAACCAATAGTATTTCATAGCGACGCAATTTCTGTGTTAATTCGGCAATGTGAAGTAGCGAGGGATGCAGTAAAGAAGGAATAGTGCATCGGAAAGGAGATACTCGTATCACAAAAGAAAATCCTGTCATATCCATAGAAAGGTTACTCGATTTATAAGGAGAGGTCATGGAACACATAGTATTTCATAGCGACGCAATTTCTGTGCTTATTCGTCAATGTGAGGGAGCGAGGGACGCAGTAAAGAAGGAATAGTGCATCGGAAGGGAGATACACGTTTCCCAAAAGAAAATCCTGTCGTTTACATGGAAACGTTACTCGATTTAGAAGGAGAAGTCATAGAACCCATTGTACCTCATTGCGACGCAATTTCTGTGCTAATTCGTCAATGTGAGGGAGCCAGGGATGCAGTAAAGAAGGAATAGTGCATCGGAAAGGAGATAGTCGTATCCCAAAAGAAACTCCTGTCGATTAAATAGAAACGTTACTCGATTTAGAAGGAGATGTCATAGAACCCATAGTATTCCATTGCGACGCAATATCTGTGTTAATTCGTCAATTTAGGGTAACGAGGAATGCAGTAAATAAGGAATAGTGCATCGGAAAGGCGATAGTCGTATCCCAAAAGAAAATACTCTCGTTTCCATAGAAACGTTACTCGATTTAGAAGGAGATGAGGCAGAACCCATAATAATCCATAGCGACGCAATTTCTGTGTTAATTCGGCAGTGTGAGGGACCGAGGGATGCAGTAAAAAGGGAATAGTGCATCGGAATTGAGATACTCGTATTCCAAAAGAAAATCTTGTCGTTTCTATAGAAACGTTACTCGACTTAGAAGGAGACGTCATAGAACCCATAGTATTTCATGGCGACGCAATTTCTGTGCTTATTCGTCAATGTGAGAGAGCGATGGATGCAGTAAAGAAGGAATAGTGTATCGAATGGAGATACTCGTATCCCAAAAGAAAATCGTGTCGTTTGCATAGAAACGTTACTCGATTTAGAAGGGGAAGTCATAGAACCCATAGTATTTCATAGCGACGCAATTTCTGTGCTTATTTCTCAATGTGAGGGAGCGAGGGATGCAGTAAAGAAGGAATAGTGCATCGGAGAGGAGATACTCGGATCCCAAAAGAAAATCCTGTCGTTTCCATTGAGACGTTACTCGATTTTGAAGGAGATGTCATAGAACCCATAGTATTTCGTAACGACGCAAAATGTTTGTTAATTCGTCTGTGTGAGGGAGCGAGAGATGCGGTAAAGAAGGAATAGTGCATCGGAAAGGAGATACTCGAATCCCAAAACGAAATCTTGTCGTTTCCATAGAGACGTTACACGATGTAGAAGGAGAAGTCATAGAACACATAGTATTTCGTAGCGACGCAATTTCTGTGCTTATTCGCAAATGTGAGGGAGCGAGGGATGCAGTAAAGAAGGAATAGCGCATCGGAAAGGAGATACTCGTATCCCAAAAGAAAATCCTGTCGAATAAATAGAAACGTTACTCGATTTAGAAGGAGAAGTCATAGAACCCATAGGATTCCATTGCGACGCAATATCTGTGTTTATTCGACAAAGTAAGGGAGCGAGGGATGCAGTGAAGAAGGAATAGTGCTTCGGAAAGCAGATACTCGAATCCCAAAAGGAAATCTTGTCGTTTCCATAGAAAGGATACTCGATTTAGAAGTCTTAGAACCCATAGTATATTATAGCGTCTCAATTTCTGTGCTTATTCGTCAAAGTGAGGGAGCCAGGAATGCAGTAAGCCTGGAATAGTGGCTCGGAAATCTGTTACTCGTATCCCAAAAAAAATTCTGTCGTTTCCATAGAAACATTACTCGTTTTACAAGCAGAATTCATAGAACACATGGTAATCATAGCTAAAAATTTCTGTGTTAATTCGTCAATGCAGGGAGCGAGGGATGCAGTAAAAAAGGAATTGTGCATCGGAATTGAAATACTCGTATCCCAATAGAAATTCCTGTCGTTTCCATAGAACGTTACTCGATTTGGAAGGAGAAGGCATAAAACCCATAGTATTTGATAGCGACTCAATCTCTGTGTTAATTCGTCAATGTGAGGGAGCAAGGGATGCAGTAAAGAAGGAATAGTGCATCGGAATTGAGATACTCGTATCCCAATTGAAATTCCTGTCGTTTCCATAGAACGTTACTCGATTTGGAAGTAGAAGTCATAGAAACCGTAGTATTTCATAGCGACGCAGTTTGTGGGTTACTTCGTCAATGTGAGGGAGCGAGGGATGCAGTACAGAAGGAATTGTGCTTCAGAAAGGAGATGGTCGTATCCGAAAAGAGGATCCTGTCGTTTCCATTGAAACGTTACTCGATTTAGAAGGAGAAGTCATAGAACCCATCGTATTTCATAGCGACGAAATTTCTGTGTTAATTCGTCAATGTGAGGGAGCGAGTGATGCAGTAAAGAAGGAATAGTGCATCGGAAAGGAGATACTCGTATCCCAAAAGAAAATCCTGTCGTTTCCATAGAAACGTTACTCGATTTAGAAGGAGATGTCATTGAACTCATAGTATTTCATTGCGACGCAATATCTGTGTTAATTCGTCAATGTGAGGGAGCGAGGGATGCAGTAAGACTGGAATAGTGGCTCGGAAAGCTGTTACCCGAATCTAAAAAAAAATCCTGTCGTTTCCATAGAAACAATACTCGATTTAGAAGCAGAATTCATAGAAACACCTGGTATTTAACAGCGACGAAATTTCTGTGTTAATTCGTCAATGCGAGGGAGCGAGGGATGCAGTACAAAAGGAATAGTGCATCGGAATTGATATACTCGTATCCCAATGGAAATTCATATCGTTTCCATAGAACGTAATCGATTTGGAAGGAGAAGCCATAAAACCCATAGTATTTGATAGCGACGCAATTTCTGTGTTAATTCGTCAATGTGAGGGAGCGAGGGATGCAGTAAAGAAGGAATAGTGCATCGGAAAGGAGTTGCTCGGATCCCAAAAGAAAATCCTATCGTTTCCATTGAAACGTTACTCGATTTAGAATGAGATGTCATAGAACTCAAAATATTTCATAGCGACGCAATATCTGTAGTACTTTTTCTGTGTGAGGGAGCGAGGGATGCGGTAAAATCAGAATAGTGCATCGGAAAGGAGATACTCGTATCCTAAAAGAAAATTCTGTCGTTTCCATAGAAATGTTACTCGATTTAGAGGGAGAAGTCGTAGAACACATAGTATTTCATAGTGACGCAATTTGTGTTTTAATTCGTCAATGTGAGGTAGCGAGGGATGCTGTAAGGAAGGAATAGTGCATCGGAAAGGAGATACACGTATCCCAAGAGAAAATCTTGTCGTTTAGATAGAAACGGTACCCGATATTGAAGGAAAAGTCATAAAACCCATAGTATTTGATAGCGACGCAATTTCTGTGTTAATTCATCAATGTGAGGGAGCCAGGGATGCAGTACAGAAAGAATAGTGCATCGGAAAGGAGATGGTCGTATCCGAAAAGAAGATCCTGTCGTTTCCATAGAAACGTTACTCGATTTAGAAGGAGATGTCATAGAAACCATAGTATTTCATAGCAACGCAATTTCTGTGCTTATTCGTCAATGTGAGGGAGCGATGGATGCAGTAAAGAAGGAGTAGTTCATCGAATGGAGATTATCGTATCCCAAAACAAAATCCTGTCGTTTGCACAGAAACGTTACTCGATTTAGAAGGAGAAGTCATAGTACCCATAGTATTTCATAGCGACGCAATTTCTGTGCTTATTCGTCAATGTGAGGGAGCGAGGGATGCAGTAATGAAGGAATATTACATCGGAAAGGAGATACTCGTATCCGAAAAGAAAATCCTGTCGTTTCTATAAAAACGTTACTCAATTTAGAAGCAGAAGTCATAGAACACATAGTACCTCATAGCGACTCAATTTCTGTGTTAATTCGACAATGTGAGGGATCCAGGGATCAGTAATGAAGGAATAGGGCGTCGGAAAGGAGATAGTCGTATCCCAAAAGAAAATCCTGTCGTATCCTTAGAAATGTTACTCTATTTAGAGTGAGAAGTCATACAACACATAGTAATTCATAGTGACGCAATTTCTGTTTTAATTCGTCAATTTGAGGGAGCGAGGGATGCTGTAAGGAAGGAATAGTGCATCGGAAAGGAGATACTCGAATTCCCAAAAGACTATCTTGTCGTTTCCATAGAAACGTTACTCGATTTAGAAGGTGAAGTCATAGAACCCATAGCATTTCATAGCGACGCAACTTCTGTGCTTATTTGTCAATGTGAGGGAGCGATGGACGCAGTAAAGAAGGAATAGTATATCGAATGGAGATAGTCGTATCCCAAAAGAAAAAGAAAATCCTGTCGTTTGCATAGACACGTTACTCGATTTAGAAGGAGAAGTCATAGAACCCAAAGTATTTCATTGCGACGCAATTTCTGTGCTTATTCGTCAATGTGAGGGAGCGAGGGATGCAGTAAAGAAGGAATAGTGCATCGGAAAGGAGATACTCGGATCCCAAAAGAAAATCCTGTCGTTTCCATTGAGACGTTACTCGATTTAGAAGGAGATGTCGTAGAACCCATAGTATTTCATAGCGACGCAAAATCTTTGCTAATTCGTCTGTGTGAGGGAGCGAGGGATGCGGTAAAGAAGGAATAGTGCATCGGGAAGGAGATATTCGTATCCCAAAAGAAAATCCTGTCGTATCCAAAGAAACGGTACTCGATTTAGATGGAAAGGTCATAGAACCCACAGTATTTCATGTTGTTGTTGTTGTGGTCTTCAGTCCTGAGACTGGTTTGATGCAGCTCTCCATGCTGCTCTATCCTGTGCAAGCTTTTTCATCTCCCAGTACCTACTGCAACCTACATCCTTCTGAATCTGCTTAGTGTATTCATCTCTTGGTCTCCCTCTACGATTTTTACCCTCCACGCTGCCCTCCAATACTAAATTGGTGAACCCTTGATGCCCCAGAACATGTCCTACCAAGCGATCCCTTCTTCTGGTCAAGTTGTATCACAAACTTCTCTTCTCCCCAATCCTATTCAGTACTTCCTCATTAGATAAGTGATCTACCCATCTAATCTTCAGCATTCTTCTGTAGCACCACATTTCGAAAGCTTCTGTTCTCTTCTTTTCCAAACTATTTATCGTCCATGTTTCACTTCCATACATGGCTACACTCCATACGAATACTTTCAGAAATGACTTCCTGACACTTAAATCAATACTGGGTGTTAACAAATTTCTCTTCTTCAGAAACGCTTTCCTTGCATTGCCAGCCTACATTTTATATCCTCTCTACTTCGACCATCATCAGTTATTTTGCTCCCCAAATAGCAAACCTCCTTTACTACTTTAAGTGCCTCATTTCCTAATCTAATTCCCTCAGCATCACCCGACTTAATTAGACTACATTCCATTATCTTTGTTTTGCTTTTGTTGATGTTCATTTTATATCCTCCATTCATGACACTGTCCATTCCATTCAACTGCTCTTCCAAGTCCTTTGCTGTCTCTGACAGAATTACAATGTCATCGGCGAACCTCAAAGTCTTTATTTCTTCTCGATGAATTTTAATACCTACTCCTAATTTTTCTTTTGTTTCCTTTACTGCTTGCGCAATATACATATTGGACAACATCAGGGAGAGGCTACAACCCTGTCTTACTCCCTTCCCAACCACTGCTTCCCTTTCATGTCCCTCAACTCTTATAACTGCCATCTGGTTTCTGTACAAATCGTAAATAGCATTTCGCTCCCTGTATTTTACCCCTGCCACCTTTAGAATTTGAAAGAGAGTATTCCAGTCAACATTGTCAAAAGCTTTCTCTAAGTCTACAAATGCTAGAAACGTTGGTTTGCCTTTCCTTAATCTTTCTTCTAAGATAAGTCGTAAGGTCAGTATTGCCTCACATGTTCCAGTGTTTCTACGGAATCCAAACTGGAATTATTATATTCTTCTTGAAGTCTGAGGGTATTTCGCCTGTTTCATACATCTTGCTCACCAGATGGTAGAGTTTTGTCAGGACTGGCTCTCCCACGGCCGTCAGTAGTTCCAATGGAATAATGTCTACCCCGGGGGGCCTTGTTTCGACTCAGGTCTTTCAGTGCTCTGTCAAACTCTACACGCAGTATCGTATCTCCCATTTCATCTTCATCTACAACCTCTTCCATTTCCATAATATTGTCCTCAAGTACATCGCCCTTGTATAGACCCTCTATATACTCCTTCCACCTTTCTGCTTTCCCTTCTTTGCTTAGAACTGGGTTTCCATCTGAGCTCTTGATATTCATACAAGTCGTTCTCTTATCTCCAAAGGTCTCTTTAATTTTCTTGTAGGCGGTATCTATCTTACCCCTAGTGAGATAGGCCTCTACATCCCTACATTTGTCCTCTAGCCATCCCTGCTTAGCCATTTTGCACTTCCTGTCGATCTCATGTTTGAGACGTTTGTATTCCTTTTTGCCTGTTTCACTTACTGCATTTTTATATTTTCTCCTTTCATCAATTAAATTCAGTATTTCTTCTGTTACCCAAGGATTTCTACTAGCCCTCGTCTTTTTACCTTCTTGATCCTCTGCTGCCTTCACTACTTCATCCCTCAAAGCTACCCATTCTTCTTCTACTGTATTTATTTCACCCATTCCTGTCAATTGCTCCCTTATGCTCTCCCTGAATCTCTATACAACCTCTGGTTCTTTTAGTTTATCCAGGACCCATCTCCTTAAATTCCCACCTTTTTGCAGTTTCTTCAGTTTTAATCTACATGTCATATCCAATAGATTGTGGTCAGAATCCACATCTGCCCCTGGAAATGTCTTACAATTTAAAACCTGGTTCCTAAATCTCTGTCTTACCATTATATAATCTATCTGATACCTTTTAGTATCTCCAGGGTTCTTCCATGTATACAACCTTCTTTCATGATTCTTAAACCAAGTGTTAGTTATGATTATGTTGTGCTCTGTGCAAAATTCTACAAGGCGGCTTCCTCTTTCATTTCTGTCCCCCAATCCATATTCACCTACTATGTTTCCTTCTCTCCCTTTTCCTACACTCGAATTCCAGCCACCCATGACTATTAAATTTTCGTCTCCCTTCACAATCTGAATAATTTCTTTTATTTCATCATACATTTCTTCAATTTCTTCGTCATCTGCAGAGCTAGTTGGCATATAAACTTGTACTACTGTAGTAGGTGTGGGCTTCGTATCTATCTTGGCCACAATAATGCGTTCACTATGCTGTTTGTAGTAGCTTACCCGCATTCCTATTTTCCTATTCATTATTAAACCTACTCCTGCATTACCCCTATTTGATTTTGTGTTTATAGCCCAGTAGTCACCTGACCAGAAGTCTTGTTCCTCCTGCCACCGAACTTCACTAATTCCCACTATATCTAACTTCAACCTATCCATTTCCCTTTTTAAATTTTCTAACCTACCTGCCCAAATAAGGGATCTGACATTCACGCTCCGATCCGTAGAAGGCCAGTTTTCTTTCTCCTGATAATGACATCCTATTGAGTAGTCCCTGCCCGGAGATTTAAATGGGGGACTGTTTTACCTCCGGAATATTTTACCCAAGAGGACGCCATCATCATATAATAATACAGTAAACCTGCATGCCCTCGGGAAAAATTACAGCTGTAGTTTCCGCTTGCTTTCAGCCATTCGCAGTACCAGCACGCCAAGGCCGTTTTGGTTATTGTTACAAGGCCAGATCAGTCAATCATCCAGACTGTTGCCCTTGCAACTACTGAAAAGGCTGCTGCCCCTCTTCAGGAACCACACGTTTGTCTGGCCTCTCAACAGATACCCCTCCGTTGTGATTGCACATACGGTACAGCTATCTGTATCGCTGAGGCACGCAAGCCTCCCCACCAACGGCAAGGTCCATGGTTCATGGGGGGGGGGGGGACGCAATTTCTGTGCTTATTCGTCAATGTGAGGGAGCGAGGCACGCAGCAAAGAAGCAATAGTGCATCGGAAAAGAAAATCCTGTCGTTTCCATAGAAACGTTACTCGATTTAGAAGGAGAAATCACATAACCAATATTATTTCATAGCGACGCAATTTCTGTGTTAATTCGGCAATGTGAGGGAGCGAGGGATGCAGTAAAGAAGGGATAGTGCATCGGAAAGGAGATACTCGTATCCTAAAAGAAAATCCTGTCTTATCCATAGAAACGTTACTCGATTTAGAAGGAGAGGTCATAGAACCCATACTATTTCATAGCGACGCAATTTCTGTGCTTATTCGTCAATGTGAGGGAGCGAGGGATGCAGTAAAGAAGTAATAGTACATCGGAAAGGAGATACTCGTTTCCCAACTGAAAATCCTTGCGTTTCCATAGTAACGTTACTCGATTTAGATGGAGAAGTCATAGAACCCATAGTATATCATAGCAACGCAATTTCTGTGTTAATTCGTCAATGTGAGGGAGCGTGGGATGCAGTAAACAAGGAATAGTGCATCGGAAGGAGATGTATCAGAAAAGAAAATCCTGTCGTTTGCATAGAGACGTTACTCAATTTAGAAGGTGAAGTCATAGAACCCATTGGACCTCATAGCGACGCAATTTCTGTGCTAATTCGTCAATGTGAGGGAGCCAGGGATGCAGTAAAGAAGGAATAGTGCATCGGAAAGGGGATAGTCGTATCCCAAAAGTAAATCCTGTTGTTACCATAGAAACGTTACTCGATTAGGAAGGAGAACTTGTGGAACACATAGTATTTCATAACGACGTAATTTCTGTGTTAATCCGTTAATGTGAGGGAGCGAGGTATACAGTAAAAAAGGAATACTGCATCGGAAAGGCGATAGCCGTATCCCAAAATAAAATCCTGTCGTATCCACAGAAACGTTACTCGATTTAGAAGGAGAAGTGACAGAACCCATAGTACCTCATAGCGACACAATATCTGTGTTAATTCGTCAATTTAGGGTAACGAGGAATGCAGTAAAAAAGGAATAGTGCATCGGAAAGGCGATAGTCGAATCCCAAAAGAAAATACTCTCGTTTTCATAGGAACGTTACTCGATTTAGAAGGAGATGACGCAGAACCCATAATAATGCATAGCGACCCAATTTCTGTGTTAATTCGTCAATGAGGGGGAGCGAGGGATGCAGTAAAGAAGGAATAGTGCATGGGAAAGGAGATACTCGCCTCCCAAAAGAAAATGTTGTGGTTTCCATAGAAACGCTACTCGTTTAAGAAGGAGAAGTCATAGAACCCATAGTATTTCATAGCGATGCAATTTAAGTTTTAATTAGACAAAGTGAGGGGGCGAGGGATGCAGTAAAGAAGGAATAGAGCATCAGAAAGGAGATACTCGTATCCCAAAAGAAAATCCTGTCGTTTCCATTGAGACGTTACTCGATTTAGATGGAGATGTCATAGAACCCAAAGTAATTCATAGCGACGAACAATCTTTGTTAATTCGTCTGTGTGAGGGAGCGAGGGATGCGGTAAAGAAGGAAAAGTGCATCGGAGAGGAGATACATGTATCCCAAATGAAAATCTTGTCGTTTCCATAGAAACGATACCCGATATTGAAGTAGAAGTCATAGAACCCAAAGTATTTCATAGCGACGCAATTTCTGTGTTTATACGTTAATGTGACGGAGCGAGGGATGCAGTAAAGAAGGAATGGTGCATCGGATAGGAGATAGTCGTAACCCGAATGAAAATCCTGTCGTTTCGATAGAAACGTCACTTGATTTAGAAGGAAGTGTCATAGAACCCTTAGTATCTCGTAGGGACGCAAAATCTGTGTTAATTCGTCAAAGTGAGGGAGCGAGGAATGCAGTAAAGAAGGAATAGTGCATCGGAAAGGAGATACTCGCATACCAAAAGGGAATCCTGTGGTTTCCATAGAAACGTTACTCGATTTATAAGGAGAAGACACAGAACCCATAGTATTTCATAGCGACGCAATATCTGTGTCAATTCGGCAGTGTGAGGGAGCGAGGGATGCAGTAAAGAAGGAATAGTGCATCGGGAAGGAGATGGTCGTATCCCAAAAGAAAATCCTGTCTTTACCATAGAAACGTTACTCGATTAAAAAGGGGAAGTCATAGAGCCCATAGTATTTCATAGCGACGGAATCTCTGTGTTAATTCGTCAATGTCAGGGAGCGAGGGATGCAGTAAGACTGGAATAGTGGCTCGGAAAGCTTTAACTCGTATCCCAAAAAAAATCCTGTCGTTTCCATAGAAACATTACTCGATTTACAAGCAGAATTCATAGAACACATGGTATTTCATAGCTAAAAATTTCTGTGTTAATTCGTCAATGCGAAGGAGCGAGGGATGCAGTGAAAAAGGAATAGTGCATCGGAATTGAGATACTCGTATCCCAAAAGAAAATCCAGTCGTTTCCATAGAAACGTTACTCGATTTAGAAGGAGAAATCGTAGAACCCATAGTACCTCATAGCGACGCAATATCTTTGTTAATTCGTCAAAGTGAGGGAGCGAGGGATGCAGTAAGACCGAAATAGTGGCTCGGAAAGCTGTTACTCGTATCACAAAAAAAATCCTGTCGTTCCCATAGAAACATTACTCGATTTAGAAGGAGAAGTCACAGAACACATAGTATTTCATAGCGACGCCATTTCTGTGTCAATTCGGCAGTGTGAGGGAGCGAGGGATGCAGTAAAGAAGGAGTAGTGCACCGGAAAGGAGATACTCGTATCGCAAAAGAAAATCTTGTCGATTCCATAGAAACGTTTCTCGATTTAAAAAGAGATGCCATTGAACCCATAGTAGTTCATTGCGACGCAATATCTATGTGTATTGGTCAAAGTGAGCGAGCGAGGGATGCAGTAAGACAGGAATAGTTTCTCGGAAAGCTGTTACTCGTATCCCAAAAAAAATCCTGTCGTTTCCATAGAAACATTACTTGATTTAGAAGGAGAAGTTGCAGAACCCATTGTATTTCATAGCGACGTAATTTCTGTGTTAAATCTACAAAGTGAGGGATCGAGGGATGCAGTAAAGAAGGGATGGTGCATCAGAAAGGAGATAATCGTATCCCAAAAGAAAATCCTGACGTATCCATAGAAACGTTACTTGATTTAGAAGGAAGTGTCATAGAACCCTTAGTATTTCATAGGGACGCAATTTCTGTGTTAATTCATCAATGTGAGGCAGCGAAGGATGCAGTAAAGAAGGAATAGTGAATCGGAAAGGAGATGGTCGTATCCCAAAAGAACATCCTGTCGTTACCATAAAAACGTTACTTGATTAAGAAGGGGAAGTCATAGAGCCCATAGTAATTCATAGCGACGGAATCTCTGTGTTAATTCATCAATGTGAGGGAGCCAGGAATGCAGTAAAGAAGGAATTGTGCATCGGAAAAGAGATAGTCGTATCCCAAAATAAAATCCTGTTGTTTCATAGAAATGATGCTCGATTTAGAAGGAGAAGTCATAGAACCCATAGTATTTCATAGCGGCGAAATTTCTGTGTTTATTCGTTAATGTGAGGGAGCGAGGGATGCAGTAAAGAAGGAACAGTGCATCGGAGAAGAGATACTCGTATCCCAAAGGAAAATCCTGTCGTTTGCATAGGAACGTTACTCGATTCAGAAGGAGATGTCATAGAAACTATAGTATTTCATAGCGACGCTTTTTCTGTGCCTATTCGTCATTGTGAGGAAGCGAGGGATGCAGTAAAGAAGGAATAGTGCATCGGAAAGGAGATACTCGGATCCGAATAGAAAATCGTGTCGTTTCCATAGAAATGTTACTCGATTTAGAGGGAGAAGTCGTAGAGCACATAGTATTTCATAGTGACGCAATCTCTGTTTTAATTCGTTAATGTGAGGGAGCGAGGGATGCTGTAAGGAAGGAATAGTGCATCGGAAAGGAGATACACGTATCCCAAAAGAAATTACTGTCGTTTCCATAGAATATTACTCGATTTGGAAGGAGAAGGCATAAAACACATAGTATTTGATAGCGACGCAATGTCTGTGTTAATTCGTCAATGTGAGGGAGCAAGGGATGCAGTAAAGAAGGAATAGTGTATCGGAATTGAGATACTCGTATCCCAATAGAAATATCTGTCGTTTCCATAGAACGTTACTCGATTTGGAAGGAGAAGGCATAAAACCCATAGTATTTGATAGCGAAGCAATTTCTGTGTTAATTCGTGAATGTGAGGGACCGACGGATGTAGTAAAGAAGGAAAAGTGCATCGGAAAGGAGATAGTCGTATTCCGAATGAAAATCCGGTCGTTTCTGTAGAAATGTTACTCGATTTAGAAGGACATGTCATAGAACCCATAGTATTTCATAGCAACGCAATTTCTGTGCTTATTCTTCAATGTGAGGGAGTGAGGGATGCAGTAAAGATGGAATAGTGCTTTTTATACGATATACTCGTATCCCAAAAGAAAATAATGTCGTTTTCATAGAAACGTTACTCGATTTAGAAGGAGAAGTCATAGAAACCGTAGTATTTCATAGCGACGCTATTTCTGTGCTTATTCGTCAATGTGAGGGAGCGAGGGATGCAGTAAAGACGGAGTAGTGCATCGAACGGAGATACTCGTATCCCAAAAGAAAATCTTGTCGTTTGCATAGGAACGTTACTCGTTTTAGAAGGAGAAGACATAGAACCCATAGTATTTAATAGCGACGCAATGTCTGTGCTTATTCGTTAATGTGAGGGAGCGAGGAATTCAGTAGAGAAGGAATAGTGCATCGGAAAGGACTTACTCGTATTCCAAAAGAAAATCCTGTCGTTTCCGTAGAAAGGTTACTCGATTTAGAAGGAGAAGTCATAGAACCCATAGTACCTCATAGCGACGCAATATCTGTGTTAATTCATCAATGTGAGGGAGCGAGGGATGCAGTAAAGAAGGAATAGTGCATCGGAAAGGAGCTAGTCGTATCCCAAAAGAAAATCCTGTTGTTTCCTTAGAATCGTTACTCGGTTTATAAGAAGACACAGAACCCATAGTATTTCTTAGCGACGCAATTACTATGTCAATGCGGCAGTGTGAGGGAGCGAGGGATGCAGTAAAGGAGGTATAGTGCATCGGAAAGGAGATACTCGTATCCCAAAAGAAAATCCTTTCGTTTGGATTGAAACGTTACCCGATTTAGAAGGAGATGTCATAGGAAACATAGTATTTCATACCGACGCAATTTCTGTGTTAATTCTTCAATGTGAGGGTGCGAGGGATACAGTAAAGAAGGAATAGAGCTTGGAAAAGGAGATACTCGTATCCCAAAAGAAAATCCTGTCGTTTCCATAGAAATGTTACTCCATTTAGAAGGAGAAGTCATACAACCCGTAGTATTCCATAGCGACGCGATATCTGTGCTTATTCGACAATGTGAGGGAACGAGGGATGCAGTAAGGAAGGAATATTGCATCGGAAAGGATATACTCGTATCCCAAACAAATATCCTGTCGTTTCAATAGAGACTTTACACGATTGAGAAGGAGAAGTCATTGAACCCATAGCAATTCATAGCGACGCAATAACTGTGTTAATTCGTCATTGTGAGGGAGCGAGGGATGCAGTAAATAAGGAATAGTGCATCGGAAAGGAGAGACTAGCATCCCAATAGAAATTCCAGTCGTTTCAATAGAAACGTTACTCGATTTAGACGAAGATGCCCTATAACCAATAGTATATCATAGCGACGCAATTTCTGTGTTAATTCGTCATTGTGAAGGAGCCAGGGATGCCGTAAAGAAGTAATAGCGAATCGGAAAGGGGAGACTCGTGTGCCAAAAAAAATCTTGTCGTTTCAATAGAAACGTTTCTCGATTTAGAAGGAAAAGTCATAGAAACCATAGTTTTTCATAGCGACGCATTTTCTGTGTTAATTCGGCAATGTGAGGGAGCGAGGGATGCAGTAAAGAAGGGATAGTGCATCGGAAAGGAGATAGTCGTATCCCAAATGAAAACCTGTTGTTTCAATAGAAACATCACCCGATTTAGAAGAAGTTGCCATAGAACCAATAGTATTCCATAGCTACGCAATATCATTGTTAATTCGTCAATGTGAGGCAGCAAAGCATGCAGTAAAGAAGGAATAGTGCCTCGGAAAGGAGATAGTCTACTCCGAAAAGAAATTGCTATAGTTTCCATAGAAACGTTACTCGATATAGAAGGAGAAGTTGTAGAACCCATAGGATTTGATAGCGACGCAATTTCTGTGTTAATTCGTCAATGTGAGGGAGCGAGGGATGCAGTAAAGAAGGAATAGTGCATCGGAAAGGAGATAGTCGTACCCCAAAAGAAAATCCGTTCGTTCCCATTGAAACGTTACTCGCTTTAAAAGGAGAGGTCATAGAACCCACAGTATTTTATAGCGACGCAATTTCTGTGTTTATTCGTCAATGTGAGGGTGCGAGGGATGCAGGAAAGAAGGAATATTGCATCGGAAAGGAGGAACTCGTATCCCAAAAGAAAATGCTGTCATTTCCATACAAACGTTACTCGATTTAGAAAGAGAAGTCGTAGAACCCATACTATTTCATAGCGACGCAATATCTGTGTTAAATCGTCGATGTGAGGGAGCGAGGGATGCAGTAAACAGGGAATAGTGCATCTGAAAGGAGATACTCGTATCCCAAAAGAAAATCCTGTCTTTTCAATCGAAACGTTACTCGAATTAGATGGAGAAGTCTGAGAAACCATACTATTACATTAAGACGCAATTTCAGTGATAAATCGTCAATGTGAGGGAGCGAGGGATGCAGTAAAGAAGGAATAGTGCATCGGAAAGGTGATACTCGAATCGCAAAAAAAAAAAAAAAAAAAAAATCCTTTCGTTTCCATAGAGACGTTACTCGATTTAGAAGGAGAAGTCATAGAACACATAGTACTCCATAGCGTCGTAACTTCTGTGTTAATTCGTCAATGTGATGGAGCCAGGTATCCAGTAAAGAAGGAATAGTGCATCGGAAAGGAGATACTCGTATCCCAAAAAAAAATCCTGTCGTTTCCATAGAAACGTTACTCGATTTAGAAGAAGTCATTGAACCCATAGTACTTCATAGCGACGCAATTTCTGTGTTAATTCGTGAATGTGAAGGAGCAAGGGATGCAGTAAAGAAGGAATAGTGCATCGGAAAGGAGATACTCGTATACCAAAAGAAAATCCTGTCGTTTCCATACAAACGTTATTCGTTTTAGAAGGAGAGGTCGTAGAACCCATAGTATTTCATAGCGATGCAATTTCTGTGTTAATTCGTCAATGTGAGGGAGCGAGGGATGCAGTACAGAAGGAATAGTGCATCGGAAGGGAGATACTCGTATCCCATATGAAAATCCTGTCGTTTCCATTGAAACGTTACTCGATTTAGATGGAGAAGTCATAGAACACATAGTATTCCATAGCGTCGCAATTTCTGTGTTAATTCGTCAATGTAAGGGAGCCAGGGATGCCGTAAAGAAGGAATAGTGCATCGGAAAGAAGATACTCGTATACCAATAGAAAATCCTATCGTTTCCCTATAAACGTTACTCGATTTCGAAGGAGAAGTCATAGAACCCATAGTAGTTCATAGCGACCCAATATCTATGTTTACTCGTCAATGTGAGGGAGCGAGGGAAGCAGTAAAAAAGGAATATTGCATCGGAAAGGAGATTGTCGTATCCCAAAATAAAATTCTGTTGTTTCCATATAAACGTTACCCGATTTAGAAGGAGATGCCATAGAAACAATAGTATTTCATAGCGGCGCAATTTCATTGTTAATACGTTAATGAAAGGGAGCAAGAGATGCAGTGAAGAAATAATAGTGCCTCGGAATGGAGATACTCGTATCCCAAAAGAAAATCCTGTCGTTTACATAGAAAAGTTACTCGCTTTAGAAGGAGAATTCATAGAAGTTATAGTATTTCAAGGCGACGCAATTTCTGTGTTAATTCGTCAATGTGATGGATCGAAAGATGCGGTAAAGAAGGAATAGTGCATCGGAAAGGAGATAGTCGTATCCCAATTGGAAATCCTGTCGTTTCAACAGCAAAGTTACTCGATTGAGAAGGAGAAGTCATAGAACGCATAGTATTTCAAGGCGACGCAATTTCTGTGTCACTTTGTCAATGGGATGGCGCGAAAGATGCAGTAAAGAAGGAATAGTGCATCGGAATGGAGATAGTCGTATCCCAAAAGGAAATCCTGTCGTTTGCATAGGAAAGTTACTCGATTTAGAAGGAGAAGTCAAAGAACCCATAGTATTTCATGGCGACGCAATATCTGAGTTAATTCCTCAATGTGAGGGGCTGAGGGATGCAGTAAAGAGGGAATAGTGGATCGGAAAGGAGATATTCGTATCCAAAAAGAAAATCCTGTCGTTTTCATAGAAATGTTACTAGATTTAGAAGGAGAAGACATAGAACCCATTGTATCTCATAGCGACACAATTTCTGTGCTTATTCGTCAATGTGAGGGAACAAGGGATGCAGTAAAGAAGGAATAGTGCATCGGAAAGTAGATACTCGTATCCCAAAAGACAATCCTGTTGTTTCCATAGAAACGTTACTCGATTTAGAAGGAGAAGTCATAGAAACCGCAGAATTTCATAACGACGAAATTTCTGTGTTAGTTCGTCTAATTGAGGGAGCGAAAGATGCAGTAATGAAGGAATAGTGCTTCGGAAAGGAGATACTCGTGTACCAAAAGAAATTCCGATCGTTGCCATAGAAATGTTACTCGAATTAGAAGGAGAAGTCATAGAACCCGTAGTATTCCATAGCGACGCAATTTCTGTGTTAATTCGTCAATGTGAGGGAACGAGGGATGCAGTAAAGAAGGAATAGTGAATCGGAAATGAGATACTCGTATCCCAAAAGAAAATCCTGTCGTCTCCATACAAACGTTATTCGTTTTAGAAATCATGTCGTTTCCACTGAAACGTTACTCGATTTAGATGGAGAAGTCATAGAACACATAGTATTCCATAGCGTCGCAATTTCTGTGTTAATTCGTCAATGTGAGGGAGCCAGTGATGCAGTAAAGAAGGAATAGTGCATCGGAAAGGAGATACTCGTATACCAATAGTAAATCCTATCGTTTCCATATAAACGTTACTCGATTTAGAAGGAGAAGTCATAGAACCCATAGTAGTTCATAGCGACCCAATATCTATGTTTATTCGGCAATGTGAGGGAGGGAGGGATGCAGTAAAAAAGGAATAGTGCATCGGAAAGGAGATAGTCGTATCAAATAAGAAAATCCTGTTGTTTCCATAGAAACGTTACCCGATTTAGAAGGAGATGCCATAGAACCAATAGTATTTCATAGCGACGCAATTTCATTGTTAATACGTTAATGAAAGGGACGAAGAGATGCAGTGAAAATGGAATAGTGATTCGGAAAGGAGATACTCGTATCCCAAAAGAAAATCCTGTCGTTTCCATAGAAACGATACTCGATTTAGAAAGAGAAGTCATAGAACACATAGCATTCCATAGCGACGCAAATTCAGTGTAAATTCGTCAATGTGATCGGGCCAGGGATGCAGTAATAAAGGAATAGTGCTTCGGAAAGGAGATACTCGTATACCAAAAGAAATTCCGATCGTTGCAATAGAAACGTTACTCGAATTAGAAGGAGAAGTCATAGAACCCGTAGTATTCCATTGCGACGCAATTTTTGTGTTAATTCGTCAATGTGAGGGAGCGAGGGATGCAGTAAAGAAGGAATAGTGCATCGGAAATGAGATACTCGTATCCCAAAAGAAAATCATGACGTACCCATAGAAACGTTACACGATTTAGAAGGATAAGTCATAGAACCCATAGTATTTCATAGCGCGGCCATTTCTGCGTTAATTCGTCAATGTGAGGGCGTTAGGGATGCAGTAAAGAAGGAATAGTGCATCGGAAAGGAGATACTCGTTTACCAAAAGAAAATCCTGTCGTTTCCATAGAAACGTTACTCGATTTAGAAGGAGAAGTCATAGAACACATGGTATTTCATAGCGACGCAATTTCTGTATTAATTCGTTAATGTGAGGGGGCGAGGGATGCAGTAAAGAAGGAATAGAGCATTGGAAAGGTGATACTCGAATCCCAAAAAAAAAAAAAAAAAAAAAATCCTTTCGTTTCCATAGAAACGTTACTCGATTTAGAAAGAAAAGTCATAGAACACATAGCATTCAATAGCGACGCAAATTCAGTGTTAATTCGTTAATGTGAGCGGCCAGGGATGCAATAATGTAGGAATAATGCATCGGAAATGAGATACTCGTATCCAAAAAGAAAATCTTGTCGTTTCAATTGCAACGTTACTCGATTGAAATGGAGATGTCATAGAACGCATAGTATTTCAAGGCGACGCAATTTCTGTGTTACTTTGACAATGTGATGGAGCGAAAGATGCAGTAAAGAAGGAATAGTGCATCGGAAAGGAGATAGTCGTATCCCAAAAGGAAATCCTGTCGTTTTCATAGAAACGTTACTCGATTTATAAGGAGAAGACATAGGACCCATTGTATTTCATAGCGACGCAATTTCTGTGCTTATTAGTCAATGTGAGGGAACGAGGGATGCAGTAATGAAGGAAAAGTGCTTCGGAAAGGAGATACTCGTATCCCCAAAAAAAAAAAAAAAAAAAAAAAAAAATCCTGTCGTTTACATAGATACGTTACTCGATTTAGAAGGAGAAGTCATAGAACCCATAGAACTTCATAGCGACACAATTTCTGTGTTAGTTCGTCAATGTGAGGGAGCGATGGATGCAGAAAAAGAAGGAATAGTGCATGGGAAAGGAGATACCAGTATACCAAAAGAAAATCCTGTCGTCTCCATAGAAACGTTATTCGTTTTAGAAGGAGGCGTCATAGAACACATAGTATTTCATAGCGACGCAATTTCTGTGATAATTATTCAATGTGAGGGAGCGAGGGATGCAGAAAAGAAGGAATAGTGCATCGGAAAGGAGATAGTCGTATCCCAAAATAAAATACTGTCATTTCGATAGAAACGTAACTCGATTTAGAAACAGAAGACACATAACCCATAGTATTTCATAGCGACGCGATTTCTGTGTTAATTCGTCAATGTGAGGGAGCGAGGGATGCTGTAAAGAAGGAATAGTGCATCGGAAAGAGATAGTCGTATCCCAAAAGAAACTCCTATAGTTTCCATAGAAACGTTACTCGATATTGAAGGAGAAGTTATAGAACCCATAGTATTTCATAGCGACGCAATATCTGTGTTAATTCGTCAATGTGAGGGAGCGGGGGATGCAGTAAAGAAGGAATAGTGCGTCAGAAAGGAGATACTCGTACCCAAAAGAAAATCCTGTCGATTCCATAGAAACGTTACTCGATTTAAAAGGAGAAGTCATAGAACACATAGCATTCCATAGCGACGCAAATTCAGTGTTAATTCGTTAATGTGAGGGAGCCAGGGATGCAATAAAGAAGGAATAGTGCATCGGAAATGAGAAACTCGTATCCAAAAGAAAATCCTGTCGTTTCAATAGCAACGTTACTCGATTAAGAAGGAGAAGACATAGAACCCATAGTATTTCATAGCGACGCAATATCTATGTTAATTCCTCAATGTGAGTGAGCGAGGGATGCAGTAAAGAAGGAATAGTGCATCGGAAAGGAGATACTCGCATCCCGAAAGACAATCCTGTCGTTTCCATAGAAACGTTACCCGATTTAGAAGGGGAAGTCATAGAAACCGTAGAGTTTCATAGCGATGCAATTTCTGAGTTAATTCATCTATGTGAGGGAGCGAGGGATGCAGTAATGATGGAATAGTGCTTCGGAAAGGAGATACTCGTATAACAAAAGAAATTCCGATAGTTGCCATAGAAACGTTACTCGAATTAGAAGGAGAAGTCATAGAACGCGTAGTATTTCATAGCGACGCAATTTCTGTGTTAATTCGTCAATGTGAGGGAGCGAGGAATGCAGTAAAGAAGGAATAGTGCATCGGAAATGAGATACTCGTACCCCAAAAGAAAATCCTGTCGTTTTCATGGAAACGTTACTAGATTTAGAGGGAGAAGTCATAGAACCCATAGAATTTCATAGCGACGAAATTTCATTGTTAATTCGTCAATGTGAGGGAGCGAGGGATGCAGTATAGAAGGAATAGTGTATGGAAAAGGAGATACTCGTATCCCAAAAGAGAATCCTGTCGTATCAGTAGAAACGTTACTCGATATAGAATGAGAAGTTATAGAACACATAGTATATCATAGCGACGAAATTGATGTGTTAATTCGTCAATGTGAGGGAGCGAGGGATGCAGTAAAGAAGGAATAGTGCATCGGAAAGGAGATACTCGTATCCCATAAGAAATACCTGTCGTTTCCATTGAAACGTAACTCGATTTAGAAGGAGAGGTCATAGAACACATAGTATTCCATAGCGTCGCAGCTTCTGTGTTAATTCGTTAATGTGATGGAGCCAGGTATCCAGTAAAGAAGGAATAATGCATCGGCAAGGGGATACTCGTATCCTAAAAAAAAAAAAAATCCTGTCGTTTACATAGAAACGTTACTCGATTTAGAAGGAGAAGTCATAGAACCCATAGAACTTCATAGCGACACAATTTCTGTGTTAATTCGTCAATGTGAGGGAGCGAAGGATACAGTAAAGAAGGAATAGTGCATGGGAAAGGAGATACCAGTATACCAAAAGAAAATCCTGTCGTTTCCATAGAAACGTTACTCGATTTAGAAGGAGAAGTCATAGAACCCATAGTATTTCATAGCGATGCAATTTCTGTGTTAATTTGTCAATGTCAGGGAGCGAGAGAAGCAGTAAAAAAGGACTAGAGCATCGGAAAGGAGATGCTCCTATCCAAAAAGAAAATCCTGTCGTTTCCATAGAAATGTTACTCCATTTAGAAGGAGAAGTCATACAACCCGTAGTATTCCATAGCGACGCGATATCTGTGCTTATTCGACAATGTGAGGGAACGAGGGATGCAGTAAGGAAGGAATATTGCATCGGAAAGGATATACTCGTATCCCAAACAAATATCCTGTCGTTTCAATAGAGACTTTACACGATTTAGAAGGAGAAGTTATAGAACCCATAGTATATCATAGCGACACAATTTCTGTGCTAATTTCTCAATGTGAGGGAGCGAGGGATGCAGTAAAGAAGGAATAGTGCATCGGAAAAGAGAAACTCGCGTCCCAAAAGAAAATCCAGTCGTTTCCATAGAAACGTTACTCGATTTAGAAGGAGAAGTCATAAAAAACTTAGTATTCCGTAGAGTCGCAATTTCAGTGTTAATTCGTGAATGTGAGGGAGCCAGGGATGCAATAAAGAAGGAATAGTGCATCGGAAAGGAGATACCCGTATACCAAAAGAAAATCCTGTCGTTTCCATAGAAACGTTACTCGATTTACAAGGAGAAGTCATAGAACACATAGTATTTCATTGCGACGCAATTTCTGTGTTAATTCGTCAATGCGAGGGAGCGAGATATGCAGTAAAGAATAAATAGTGCATCGGAAAGGAGATAGTCGTATCCCAAAAGAAAATCCTGTCGTTTCCATGGAAACGTTACTCGATTTAGAAAGAAAAGCCACAGAACAGATAGTATTCCATAGCGTCGCAATTTCTGTGTTAATTCGTCAATGTGAGGGAGCGAGGGATGCAGTAAAGAAGGAATAGTGCATCGGAAAGGAAATACCCGTATCCCAAAAGTAAATCCTGTCGTTTCCATAGAAACGTTACTCTATATAGAAGGAGATGGCATTGAACCCATAGTATTTCATAGCGACACAATTTCTGTGCTAATTTCTCAATGTGAGGGAGCGAGGGATGCAGTAAAGAAGGAATAGTGCATCGGAAAAGAGATACTCGTATCCCAAAAGAAAATCCTGTCGTTTCCGTAGAAACCTTACTCGCTTTAGAAGGAGAAGTCATAGAGCCCATTGTATTTCATAGAAGTTATAGAACCCATAGTATTTCATAGCGACACAATTTGTGTGCTAATTTCTCAATGTGAGGGAGCGAGGGATGCAGTAAAGAAGGAATAGTGCATCGGAAAAGAGACACTCGTATCCCAAAAAAAAATCCGTTTGTTTCCATAGAAACGTTACTCCATACAGAAGGTCAAGTAATAGAACACATAGTATTCCATAACGTCGCAATTTCTGTGTTACTTCGTCAATGTGAGGGAGCCAGGGATGCAGTAAAGAAGGAATAGTGCATCGGAAAGGAAATACCTGTATCCCAAAAGCAAATCGTGTCGTTTCCGTAGAAACGTAACTCGATTTAGAAGGAGAAGTCATAGAACCCATAGTATTTCATAGCGACGCCATTTCAGTGTTAATTCGTCAATGTGAGGGAGCAAGGGATGCAGTAAAGGAGAAATAGTGCATCGGAAAGGAGATACTCATATACCAAAAGAAAATCCTTTCGTTTCAATAGAAACGTTAATCGATTTAGAAAGAGAAGTCATAGAATCCATAGAATTCCATAGCGACGCAATTTCTGTGTTAATTCGTCAATGTGAGGGAGCGAGGGATGCAGTAAAGAAGGAATTGTGCATCGGAAAGGAGATACTCGTATCCCAAAAGAAACTCCTGTCGTTTCCATAGATACGTTACTCGATTTAGAAGGAGAAGTCATAGAACACATAGTATTCCATAGCCTCGCAATTTCTGTGTTATTTCGTCAATGTGAGGGAGCCAGGGATGCAGTAAAGAAGGAATAGTGCATCGGAAAGGAGATACTCGTATCCCAAAAGAAATTCCTGTCGTTTCCATAGATACGTTACTCGATTTAGAATGAGATGTCATAGAACCAATGGTATTTCATAGCGACGCAATATCCGTGTTAATTTGAGAACGTGAGGGAGCGAGGGATGCAGTAGAGAAGGAATAGTGTATCGGAAAGGAGTTAGTCGTACCCCAAAAGAAAATCCTGTCGTTTCCATAGAAACAATTCTCGATGTAGAAGGAGAAGTCATAGAACCGATAGTATTTCATAGCGACGCAATTTCTGTGCTTTTTCGTCAATGTGAGGGAGCGAGGGATGCAGTAATGAAGGAATAGTGCATCGGAAAGGAGATGTTCGTATCCCAAAAGAAATCCTGTCGTCTCCATAGAAACGTTACTCGATTTAGAAGGAGAAGTCATAGAACCCATAGTATTTCATAGAGACGCAATTTCTGTGTTAGTTCGTAAATGTGAGGGAGCGAGGGATGCAATTAAGAAGGAATAGTGCATCGGAAAGGAGATACTCGTATACCAAAAGAAAATCCTGTCGTTTCCGTAGAAACGTTACTCGATTTAGATAGAGAAGTCATAGAAGCCATAGTATTTCATAGCGACGCAATTTATGAGTTAATTCGTCAATGTGAGGGAGCCTGGGATGTAGTAAAGAAGGAATAGGGCATCGGAACGGAGATAGTCGTATCCCCAAAGAAAATCCTGTCGTTTCCATAGAAACGTTACTCGATATAGAAGGAGAAGTCATAGAAAACATTGTATTCCATAGCGTCGCAATTTCTGTGTTAATTCGTCAATCTGAGGGAGCCAGGGATGCAGTAAAGAAGGAATAGTGCATCGGAACAGAGATATTCGTATCCCAAAAGAAATTCCTGCCGTTTCCAAAGATACGTTACTCGATTTAGATGGAGATGTCATAGAACCAATGGTATTACATAACGACGCAATTTCCGTGTTAATTTGCCAACGTGAGGGAGCGAGGAATGCAGTTAAGAGGGAATAGTGCATCGGAAAGGAGATACTCGTTAACCAATAGAGTATCATGAGTTTCCATAGAAACGTTACATGATTTAGAAGGAGGAGTCATAGAACCCATAGTATTCCATAGCGACACAATTTCTGTGTTTATTCGTCAATGTGAGAGAGCGAGGGAAACAGTATAGAAGGAATGGTGCATCGGAAAGGAGATAGTCGAATACCAAAAGAAAATCCTCTCGTTTCCATAGGAACGTTACTCGATTTAGAAGGAGAAGTCATAGAACCCCTAGGATATCATGGCGACGCAATTTCTGTGCTTATTCGTCAATGTGAGGGAACGAGGGATGCAGGAAAGTAGGAATAGTGCATCGGAAAGGAGATACTCGTATACCAAAAGAAAATCCTGTCGTTTCCGTAGAAACGTTACTCGATTTAGATAGAGAAGTCATAGAAGCCATAGTATTTCATAGCGTTGCAATTTATGAGTTTATTCGTCAATGTGAGGGAGCCTGGGATGTAGTAAAGAAGGAATAGGGCATCGGAACGGAGATAGTCGTATCCCCAAAGAAAATCCTGTCGTTTCCATAGAAACGTTACTCGATATAGAAGGAGAAGTCATAGAACACATTGTATTCCATAGCGTCGCAATTTCTGTGTTAATTCGTCAATCTGAGGGAGCCAGGGATGCAGTAAAGAAGGAATAGTGCATCGGAAAGGAGATGCTCGTATCCCAAAGAAAATCCTGTCGTTTCAATAGAAACGTAACTCGATTTAGAACGAGAAGTCTTGGAACCCATAGTATTACATAGCGATGCCATTTCTGTGTTATTTCGTCAATGTGAGGGAGCGAGGGATGCAGTAAAGAAGGAATAATGTATCGGAAAGGAGATACTCGTGTACCAAAAGAAAATCTTGTCGTTTCAATAGAAACTTTACTCGATTTAGAAGGAGTAGTCATAGAACACGTAGTATTTCATAGCGACGCAATTTCTGTTAATTCGTCAATGTGAGGGAGCGAGGGATGCAGTAAAGAAGGCATAGTGCATCGGAAAGGGGATACTCGTATCCCAAAAGAAATTCCTGTCGTTTCCATAGATACGTTACTCGATTTAGAAGGAGATGTCATAGAACCAATCGTATTTCAAAGCGACACAATTTCCGTGTTAATCTGCCAACGTGAGGGAGCGAGGAATGCAGTTAAGGGGGAATACTGCATCGGAGAGGAGATACTCGTATCCCACTAGAAAATTCTGACGTTTCCATAGAAACGTTACTCGATTTAGAAGGAGGCGTCATAGAACCCATAGTATTTCATAGCGACACAATTTCTGTGTTAATTCGTCAATGTGAGGGAGTGAGGGTAGCAGTAAAGAAGGAATAGTGCTTCGGAAAGGAGATACTCGTATACCAAAAGAAAATCCTGTCGTTTCCATAGAAACGTAACTCGATTTAGAAGGAGAAGTCATGGAACACATAGTATATCATAACGACGCAATTTCTGTGTCAATTCGTCAATGTGACCGAGCGAGGGATGCAGTAAAGAAGGAATAGTGCATCGGAAAAGAGTTAGTCGTATCCCAAAAGAAAATCCTGTCGTTTCCATAGAAACAATTCTCGATGTAGAAGGAGAAGTGTTAGAACCGATAGTATTTCATAGCGACGCAATTTCTGTGCTTATTCGTCAATGTGAGGGAACGAGGGATGCAGTAAAGAAGGAATAGTGCATCGGAAAGGAGATACTCGTTTCCGAAAGAAAATCCTGTCGTTTCCATAGAAACGTTACTCGTTTTAGGAGGACAAGCCATAGAACACATAGTATTTCATAGCGACGCAATTTCATTGTTAATTCGCCGATGTGTGGGAGCGAGATATGCAGTAAAGAAGGAATAGTGCATCGGAAAGGAGATACTCGTATCCCAAAAGAAAATCCGGTCGTTTCCATAGAAACGTTACTCGATTAGAAGGAGAAGTCATAGAACAAGTAGTATTTCATAGCGACGCAATTTCTGTGTTAATTCGTCAATGTGAGAGAGCCTGGGATGCAGTAAAGAAGGAATAGGGCATCGTAAAGAGATAGTCGTATCCCAAAAGAAAATCCAGTCGTTTCCATAGAAACGTTACTCGATTCAGAAGACGAAGTCATAGAACCCATAGTATTTCATAGCGACGCAATTTCTGTGTTAATTCGTCAATGTGAGAGAGCGAGGGATGCAGTAAAGAAGGAATAGTTCATCGGAAAGGAGATACTCGTATCCAATAAGAAAATCCTGTCGTTTTCATAGAAACGTTACTCGATTAGAAGGAGAAGTCGTGGAACACATAGAATTCCATTGAGTCGCAAATCTGTGTTCATTCTTCAATGTGAGGGATCCAGGGATGCAGAGAGGAAGGAATAGTGCATCGGAAAGGAGATACTCGTATCCCAAAAGAAAATCCTTTCGACTCCATAGAAACGTTACTCGATTTAGAAGGAGAAGTCATGGAATCCATAGTATTTCATAGCGACGCAATTTCATTGCTAATTAGTCAATGTGAGGGAGCGAGGGATGCAGTAAAGAAGGAATAGTGCATCGAAAGGGAGATACTCGTATCCCAACAGAGAATCCTGTCGTTTCAATAGAAACGTTACTCCATTTAGATGGAGAGGTTATAGAACACATACTAAATCATAGCGACGCAATTTATGTGTTATTCGTCAATGTGAGGGAGCAAGGGATGCAGTAAAGTAGGAATAGTGCCTCGGAAAGGAGATAGTCTAATCCTAAAAGAAATACCGATAGTTTCCATAGAAACGTTACTCGATATTGAAGGAGAAGTTATAGAACCCATAGTATTCCCTAGAGTCGCAATTTCGGTGTTAATTCGTGAATGTGAGGGAACCAGGGATGCAGCAAAGAAGGAATAGTGCATCGGAAAGGAGATATCCGTATACTAAAAGAAAATCCTGTCGTTTCAATAGAAACGTTACTCCATTTAGAAGGAGAAGTCATGGAACCCATAGTATTTCATAGCGACGCAATTTCAGTGTTATTATGACAATGTGAGGGAGGGAGGGAAGCAGTAAGGAGGGAATAGGGCCTCGGAAAGGAGATACACGTATACAAAAGAAAATCCAGTTGTTTCCATAGAAACGGTCCTCGATTTAGAAGGAGAAGTCATACAACTCATAGTATTTCATAGCGACGCAATTTCTGTATTAATTCATCAAAGTGAGGGAGCGAAGGATGCAGTAAAGAAGGAATAGTGCATCGGAAAGGAGATAGTCGCATCCCAAAAGAAAATCCTGTCGTTTCCATAGAAACAATACTCGATTTAGAAGGAGAAGTCTTAGAAACCATAGTATATCATAGCGACGCTATTTCTGTGCTTATTCGTCAATGTGAGGGAACGAGGGATGCAGTAAAGTAGGAATAGTGCATCGGAAAGGATATACTCGTATCCCAAAAATATATTCTGTCGTTTGCATGGAAACGTCACTCGATTTAGAAGGAGAAGTCGTAGAACCCATAGTACTTCATAGCGACGCAATTTCTGTGTTAATTCGTCAATGTGAGGGAGCGAGGGATGCAGTAAAGAAGGAATAGTGCATCGGAAAGGAGATACTCGTATCCCATAATAAAATCCTGTCGTTTCCATAGAAACGGTACTGGATTTAGAAGGAGAAGTCATAGAACCAATAGGATTTCATAGCGACGCAATTTCTGTGCTTATTCGTCAATGTGAGGGAACGAGGGATGCAGTAAAGTAGGAATAGCCCATCAGAATGATGATACTCGTAACCAAATAATATATGCTGTCGTTTGCATAGAAAGGTCACTCGATTTCGAAGGAGAAGTCATAGAACCCATAGTATTTCATAGCGACGCAAATTCTGTGTTAATTCGTCAATGTGAGGGATCGAGGGATGCAGTAGAGAAGGAATAGTGCATCGGAAAGGAGATAGTCGTATCACAAAACAACATCCTGTCGTTTCCATAGAAACGTTACTCCATTATGAAGGAGAAGTCATAGAACGCATAGTATTTCATAGCCACGCAATTTCTATGTTAATTCGGCAATGTGAGGGAGCGAGGGATGCAGTAAAGAAGGAATAGTGCATCGGAAAAGAGATACTCGTATCCCATAAGAAAATCCTGTCGTTTCCATAGAAACGTTACTCGATTTAGAAGGAGAAGTCATAGAACACATAGTATTCCATAGAGTCGCAAATCTGTGTTTTTTCGTCAATGTGAGAGAGCCAGGGATGCAGTAAAGAAGGAATAGTGAATCGGAAAGGAGATACTCGTATCCCAAAAGTAAATCTTGTCTTTTCCATAGAAACGTTACTCGATTCAGAAGGAGAAGTCATGGAACCCGTAGTATTTCATAGCGACGCAATTTCTGTGTTAATTCGTCAATGTGAGGGAGCGAGGGATGCAGTAAAGAAGGAATAGTGCATCGGAAAGGATATACTCTTATACCAAACGAAAATCCTGTCGTTTCAATAGAAACGTAACTCGATTTAGAAAGAGAAGTTATAGAACCCATAGTATTTCATTTCGACGCAATCTCTGGGTTAATTCGTCAATGTGAGAGTGCGAGGGATGCAATAAAGAAGGAATAGTGCATCGGAAAGGAGATAGACGTATCCCAAAAGAATATCCTCTCGTTTCCATAGAAACGTAACTCGATTTAGAAGGTGAAGTCATAGAACACATAGTATTGGATGGAGTCGCAATTTCTGTGTTAATTCGTGAATGTGAGGGAGCCAGGGATGCAGTAAAGAAGGAATAGTGCATCGGAAAGGAGATAGACGAATCCCAAAAGAAAATCCTGTCGTTGCCACAGAAACGTAACTCGATTTAGAAGGAGACGTCATATAACCCATAGTATTTCATAACGACGCAATTTCTGTGTTAATTCTCAAAGTGAGGGAGCGAGGGACGCTGTAAAGAAGGAATAGTGCATCGGAAAGGAGATACTCGTATACCAAAAGAAAATCCTGTCGTTTCCATAGAAACGTTACTCGATTTAGAAGGAGAAGTTATAGTACACATAGTATTTCATAGCGACGCAATTTCTGTGTTAATCCGTCAATGTGAGGGAGCGAGAGATGCAGTAAAGGTGGAATAGTGCATCGGAAAGGAGATACTCCTATCGCAAAAGAAAATCCAGTCGTTTCCATTGAAACGTTACTCGATTTAGAAGGAGAAGTCATAGAACCCAAAGTAATTCATACCGACGCAATTTCTGTGTTACTTCCTCAATGTGAGGGAGCGAGGGATGAAGTAAAGAAGGAATAGTGCATCGGAAAGGAGATACTCGTATCGTAAAAGAAAATCCTGTTGTTTCCATAGAAACGTTACTCGATTTAGAAGGAGATGTCTTAGAACCAATGGTATTTCATGGCGACGCAAATTCTGTGTTAATTTGCCTATGTAAGGGAGCGAGGGATGCAGTTAAGAGCGAATAGTGCATCGGAAAGGAGATACACGTATCCCAAAAGAAAATCCTGACGTTTCCATAGAAACGTTACTCGATGTAGAAGGAGAAGTCATAGAACCCATTGTATTTCATAGCGACGCCATTTCTGTGTTAAATCGTCAATGTGGGGTAGCGAAGGTTGCAGTAAAGAAGGAATAGTGTATCGGAAAGGAGATACTCGTAACCCATAAGTAAATCCTGTTGTTTCCAAAGAAACGTTACTCGATTTAGAAGGAGAAGTCATAGAACACATAGTATTCCATAGAATCGCAAATCCGTGTTATTTCGTTAATGTGAGGGAGCCAGGGATGCAGTGAAGAAGGAATAGTGCATAGGAAAGGAGATACTCGTATCCCAAAAGAAAATCCTGTCGTTTCCATATAAACGTTACTCCATTTAGAAAGAGAAGACATGGAACCCATAGTAATTGATAGCGACGCAATTTCTGTGTTAATTCGTCAATGTGAGGGAGCGAGTGATGCAATAAAGAGGGAATAGTGCATCCGAGAGGAGATACTCGTTTCCCAAAAGAAAATCCTGTCGTTTCCGTTCAAACGTTACTCGATTCAGAAGGAGAAGTCGTAGAACATATAGTATATCATAGCGACGCAATTTCTGTGGTAATTCGTCAAAGTGAGGGAGCGAGGATTGCAGTAAAGAAGGAATAGTGCATCGGAAAGGAGATACTCGTATACCAAAAGAAAATCCTTTCGTTTTAATAGAAACGTTACTCAATTTAGAATGAGAAGTCATAGAACACATAGTATTTCGTAGTGACGCCATTTCTGTGTTAATTCGTCAATGTGAGGTAGCGAGGGATGTAGTAAAGAAGGAATACTGCATCGGAATGGAGATACTCGTATCCCAAAAGAAAATCCTGTCGTTACCATAGAAACGTTACTCGATTTAGAAGGAGAAGTCATAGAACACTTAATATTTCATAGCGACGCAATTTCTGTGTTAATTCGTCAATGTGAGGGAGCGTGAGATGCAGTAAAGAAGGAATAGTGCATCGGAAAGGAGATACTCCTATCGCAAAGGAAAATCCAGTCGTTTCCATTGAAACGTTACTCGATTTAGAAGGAGAAGTCATAGAATCCAAAGTAATTCATAGCGACGCAATTTCTGTGTTAATTCGTCAATGTGAGGGGGCGAGGGATGAAGTAAAGAAGGAATAGTGCATCGGAAAAGAGATAGTTGTATCCCGAAACGAAATCCTGTCGTATGCATAGAAACGTTACTCGATCTAGAAGGAGACATCATAGAACCCATAGTAAATCATGGCGACGCAATTTCTCTGCTTATTCGTCAATCTGAGGGAGCGATGGATGCTGTAAAGAAATAATAGTGCATCGGAAAGGAGGTACTCGTATCATAAATCAAAATCCTGTCGTTTCCATAGAAACGATACTCGATATAGAAGGAAAAGACATTGAACACCTAATATTCCATAGCGTCGCAATTTCTGTGTTAATTCGTCAATGTGAGAGAGCCAGGGATGCAGTAAAGAAGGAATAGTGCGTCGGAAAGGAGATACACGTTTCCCAAAAGAAAATCCAGTCGTTTCCGTAGAAGCGTTACTCGATTTAGAAGGAGAAGTCATAGAACCTATAGTATTTCATTGCGACGCCATTTCTGTGTTAATTCGACAATGTGAGGTAGCGAGGGATGCAGTAATGAAGGAATAGTGCATCGAAAAGGCGATACTCGTATACCAATAGAAAATCCTGTCGTTTCAATAGAAACGTTACTCGATTTTGAAGGGGAAGTCAAAGACCACATAGTATTTCATAGCGACGCAATTTCTGTGTTAATTCTTCTATGTGAGGGGGCGAGGGATGCAGTAAAGTAGGAATACTGCATCGGAAAGGAGATAGTCGTAACCAAAAAGAAACTCCTGTCGTTTCAATAGAAACGTTACTCGATTTAGAAGGTGAAGTCATAGACCACATAGTATTTCGTAGCGACGCAATTTCTGTGTTAATTCGTCAATGTGAGGGAGCAAGGGATGCAGTAAAGAAGGAATACTGCATCGGATAGGAGATAGTCGTAACCAAAAAGAAACTCCTGTCGTTTCAATAGAAACGTCACTCGATTTAGAAGGAGAAGTCATAGAACCCATAGTATTACATAGCGACGCAATTTCTGTGTTAATTCGTCAATGTGAGGGAGCGAGGGATGCAGTAAAGAAATCATAGTGCATCGGAAAGGAGATACTCGTATCCCAAACGAAAATCCTGTCGTTTCCATAGAAACGTTACTCGATTTAGAAGTAGAAGTTATAGAACCCATAGTAATTCATGGCGAAGCAATTTCTCTGCTTATTCGTCAATCTGAGGGAGCGAGGGATGCAGTAAAGAACTAATAGTGCGTCGGAAACGAGGTTCTCGTACCATAAAGGAAAATCCTGTCGTTTCCATAGAAACGTTACTCGATTTAGAAGGAGAAGTCAGGGAACACGTAGTATTTCATAGCGACGCAATTTCTGTCTTAATTCGTCAATGTGAGGGAGCGAGTGATGCTGTAAAGAGGGAATAGTGCATCGGAAAGGAGATACTCGTATCCCTAAAGAAAATCCTGTCGTTTCCATTGAATCGTTGCTCGATTTAGAAGGAGGAAGCGTAGAACACATAGTATTTCATAGCGACGCAATTTCTGTGTTAATTCGTCAATGAGATGGTGCGAGGGATGCTGTAAAGAAGGAAGTGTGCATCGGATAGGAGATACTCGTATCTCAAAAGAATGTCCTGACGTTCGCATAGAAACGTTACTCGATTTAGAAGGAGAAGTCATAGAACACATAGTATATCATAGCGACGCAATTTCTGTATTAATTCGTCAATGTGAGGTAGCGAGGGATGCAGTAATGAAGGAATAGTGCAACGGAAAGGAGATATTCGTATACCAAAAGAAAATCCTGTCGTCTCAATAGAAACGTTACTCGATTTAGAAGGGGAAGTCAAAGACCACATAGTATTTCATAGCGACGCAATTTCTGTGCATATTCGTCAATGTGAGGGAACGATGGATGCAGTAAAGAAGGAATAGCGCATCGGAAAGGAGATACTCGTATCCCAAAGAAAATCCTGTCGTTTCCATAGAAACGTTACTCATTTTAGAAGGAGAAGTCATAGAACACATAGTATTTCATAGTGACGCAATTTCATTGTTAATTCGTCAATGTGTGGGAGCGAGATATGCAGTAAAGAAGGAATAGTGCATCGGAAAGGAGATACTCGTATCCCAAAAGAAAATCCGGTCGTTTCCATTGAAAAGTTACTCGATTTACATGGAGAAGTCATAGAACCCATAGTATTTCATAGCGACGCAATTTCTGTGTTAATTCGTCAATGTGAGGGAGAGAGGGATGCAGTAAAGAAGGAATAGTGCATCGGAACGGTGATTCTCGTATCCCAAAAGAAAATCCTGTCGGTTTCATAGAATAGTTACTCGATTTACAAGGAGAAGTCATAGAACCCATAGTATTTCATAGCGACGCTATTTCTGAGTTAATTCGTCAATGTGAAGGAGCGAGGGATGCAGTAAAGAAGGAATAGTACATCAAAAAGGAGATACTCGTATCCCATAAGAAAATCCTGTCGTTTCCATAGAAACGTTACTCGATTTAGAAGGAGAAGTCATAGAACACATAGTATTCCATAGAATCGCAAATCTGTGTCAATTCGTCATTAAGAGGAAGCCATTGATGCAGTAAAGAAGGAATAGTGAATAGGAAAGGAGATACTGGTATCCCAATAGAAAATCCTGTCGTTTCCATAGAAACGTTACTCGATTTAGACGGAGAAGACATCTAACACATAGTAATTCATAGCGACGCAATTTCTGTGTTTATTCGTCAATGTGAGGGAGCGAGGGATGCAGTAAAGAAGGAATAGTGCAACGGAAAGGAGATACTCGTATACCAAAAGAAAATCTTGTCGTTTCCATAGAAACGTTACTCGATGTAGAAGGAGAAGTCATAGAACACATAGTATTTCATAGCTACGCCATTTCTGTGTTAATTCGTCAATGTGAGGTAGCGAGGGATGCAGTAAAGAAGGAATTGTGCATCGGAATGGAGATACTCGTATCCCAAAAGAAAATCCTGTCGTTACCATAGAAACGTTACTCGTTTTAGAAGGAGAAGTCATAGAACTCATAGTATTTCATAGCGACGTAATTTCTGTGTTAATTCGACAATGTGAGGGAGCGAGAGATGCAGTAATGAACGAACAGTGCATCGGAAAGGAGATACTCGTATCCCAAAAGAAAATCCAGTCGTTTCCATGGAAACGTTACTCGTTTTAGAAGGAGTAGTCATAGAACCGAACCTAATTAATAGCGACGCAATTTCTGCGTTAATTCGTCAAAGTGAGGGAGCGAGGGATGAAGTAAAGATGGAATAGTGCATCGTAAAGGAGATAGTTGTATCCCGAAACAAAATCCTGTCGTTTCCATAGAAACGTTACTCGATTTAGAAGGAAAAGTTATAGAACCCGTAGTGATTCATGGCGACGCAATTTCTCTGCTTATTCGTCAATCTGAGAGAGCGAGGGACGCAGTAAGGATCTAATAGTGCATCGGAAATGTGGTACTCGTATCATTAAAGAAAATCCTGTCGTTTCCATAGAAACGTCACTCGATTTAGAAGGAGAAGCCATGGAACACATAGTATTTCATAGCGGCGCAATTTCTGTGTTAATTCGTCAATGTGAGGGAGCGAGTGATGCAGTAAAGAGGGAATAGTGCATCGGAAAGGAGATACTCGTATAATAAGAGAAAATCCTGTCGTTTCCATAGAAACGTTACTCGATTTAGAAGGAGAAGTCATAGAAACCATAGTATTTCATAGTGACGCAATTTCTGTGTTAATTCGTCAATGTGTGGGAGCGAGATATGCAGTAAAGAAGGAATAGTGAATAGGAAAGGAAATACTCGTTTCCCAAAAGAAAATCCTGTCGTTTCCATTGAAACGTTACTCGATTTAGAAAGAGAAGTCGTAGAACACATAGTATTTCATAGCGACGCAATTTCTGCGTTAATTCGTCAAAGTGAGGGAGCGAGGGACGCAGTAAAGAAGGAATAGTGCATCGAAAAGGAGATACTCGTATAATAAGAGAAAATCCTGTCGTTTCCATAGAAACGTTACTCGATTTAGAAGGAGAAGTCATAGAAACCATAGTATTTCATAGTGACGCAATTTCTGTGTTAATTCGTCAAAGTGAGGGAGCGAGGGACGCAGTAAAGAAGGAATAGTGCATCGGAAAGGAGATACTCGTATACCAAAAGAAAATCCTGTCGTTTCCATAGAAACGTTACTCGATTTAGAAGGAGAAGTCATAGAACACATAGTATATCATAGCGACGCAATTTCCGTGTTAAGTCGTCTATGTGAGGGAGCGAGGGAAGCAGCAAAGAAGGAATAGTGCAACGGAAAGGAGATACTCGTATACCAAAAGAAACTCCTGTCGTTTCAATAGAAACGTTACTCGATTTAGAAGGGGAAGTCATAGACCACATAGTATTTCATAGCGACGCAATTTCTGTGCTTATTCGTCTATGTGAGGGAACGAGGAATGCAGTAAAGTAGGAATTGTTGCATCAGAAAGATGATACTCGTATCCCAAAAATAAATCCTGTCGTTTGCATAGAAAGGTCACTCGAAATCGAAGGAGAAGTCATAGAACGCATAGTATTTCATAGCGACGCAATTTCTTTGTTAATTCGGCAATGTGAGGGAGCGAGGGATGCAGTAAAGAAGGAATAGTGCATCGGAAAGGATATACACATATCCCATAAGAAAATCCTGTCGTATCCATAGAAACGTTACTCGATTGGGAAGGAGAAGTCATAGAACACATATTATTCCATAGAGTCGCAAATCTGTGTTAATTCGTCAATGTGAGGCATCCAGGGATGCAGTAAAGAAGGAATAGTGCATCGGAAAGGAGATACTCGTATCCCAAAAGAAAATAATGTCGTTTCCATAGAAACGTTACTCGATTTAGAAGGAGAAGTCATGGAACCCGTAGAATATCATAGCGACGCAATTTCTGTGTTAATTCGTCAATGTGAAGGAGCGAGGGATGCAGTAAAGAAGGAATAGTGCATCGGAAAGGAGATACTCGTATCGAAAAGAAAATCCTGTCGTTTCTATACAAACGTTACTCAATTTAGAAGGAGAAGTCATAGAACTCATAGTATTTCATTGCGACGCAATTTCTGTGTTAATTCGTCAATGTGAGGGAGCGAGGGATGCAGTAAAGAAGGAATAGTGCATCGGAAAGGACATACTCGTATCCCAAAAGAAAATCCTGTCCTTTCAATAGAAACGTAATTCGATTTAGAAAGAGAAGTTATAGAACCCATAGTATTTCATTTCGACGCAATCTCTGGGTTAATTCGCCAATGTGAGAGTGCGAAGGATGCAATAAAGAAGGAATAGTGCATCGGAAAGGAGACAGACGTATCCCAAAAGAAAATCCTCTCGTTTCCATAGAAACGTAACCCGATATAGAAGGAGAAGTCATAGAACACATAGTATTTCATAGGGACGCAAATTCTGTGTTACTTCGTCAATGTGAGGGATCGAGGGATGCAGTAAAGAAGGAATAGTGCATCGGAAAGGAGATAGTCGTATCACAAAAAACATCCTGTCGTTTCCATTGAAACGTTACTCGATTTTGATGGAGAAGTTATAGAAACCATAGTATTTCATAGCGATGCAATTTCTATGTTAATTCGTCAATGTGAGGGAGCGAGGGATGCAGTAAAGAAGGAATAGTGCATCGGAAAGGAGATACTCGTTTCCCAAAAGAAAATCCAGTCGTTTCCATGGAAACGTTATTCGATTTAGAAGGAGTAGTCGTAGAACCCAAAGTAATTCATTGCGACGCAATTTCTGCGTTAATTCGTCAATGTGAGGGAGCGAGGGATGAAGTAAAGAAACAATAGTGCATCGGAAATGAGATAGTTGTATCCCGAAACGAAATCCTGTCGTTTCAATGGAAACGTTACTCGATTTAGAAGGAAAAGATATAGAACCCGTAGTAATTCATGGCGACGCAATTTCTCTGCTTATTCGTCAATCTGAGGGAGCGAGGGATGCAGTAAAGAACTAATAGTGCATCGGAAAGGAGGTACTCGTATCATAAAAGAAAATCCTATCGTTTCCATAGAAACGTTACTCGATTTAGAAGGAGAAGTCATGGAACACATAGTATTTCATAGCGACGCAATTTCTGTGTTAATTCGTCAATACGAGGGAGCGAGTGATGCAGTAAAGAGAGAATAGTGCATCGGAAAGGAGATACTCGTTTCCCAAAAGAAAATCCTGTCGTTTCCATTGAAAAGTTACTCGATTTAAAGGGAGAAGTCGTAGAACACATAGTATGTCATAGCGACGCAATTTCTGTGTTAATTCGTCAAAGTGAGGGAGCGAGGGACGCAATAAAGAAGGAATAGTGCATCGGAAAGGAGATACCCGTATCCCAAAAGAAAATCCAGTCGTTTCCATTGAAACGTTACTCGATTTAGAAGGAGAAGTCGTAGATCACATAGTATTTTATAGCAACGCAATTTCTGTGTTAATTCGTCAAACTGAGGGAGCGAGGGACGCAGTAAAGAAGGAATAGTGCATCGGAAAGGAGATACTCGTATACCAAAAGAAAATCCTGTCGTTTCTATAGAAACGTTACTCGATTTAGAAGGAGAAGTCATAGAACACATAGTATATCATAGCGACGCAATTTCTGAGTTAATTCGTCAATGTGAGGGAACGAGGAAAGCAGGAAAGAAGGAATTGTTGCATCAGAAAGATGATACTCGTATCCTAAAAATATATCCTGTCGTTTGCATAGAAAGGTCACTCGATTTCGAAGGAGAAGTCATAGAAACCATAGTATTTCATAGCGACGCAATTTCTGTGTTAATTCGGCAATGTGAGGGAGCGAGGGATGCAGTAAAGAAGGAATAGTGCATCGGAAAGGATATACTCATATCCCATGAGAAAATCCTGTCGTATCCATAGAAACCTTACTCGATTGGGAAGGTGTAGTCATAGAACACATATCATTCCATAGAGTCGCAAATCTGTGTTAATTCGTCAATGTGAGGGAGCCAGAAATGCAGTAAAGAGGGAATAGTGCATCGGAAAGGAGATACTCGTATCCCAAAAGAAAATCCTGTCGTTTCCATAGAAACGTTACTCGATTTAGAAGGAGATGTCATGGAACCCGTAGTATTACATAGCGACGCAATTTCTGTTCTAATTCGTCAATGTGAGGGATCGAGGTATGCAGTAA
Source organism: Schistocerca piceifrons (assembly GCF_021461385.2). Classification (NCBI taxonomy): domain Eukaryota; kingdom Metazoa; phylum Arthropoda; class Insecta; order Orthoptera; family Acrididae; genus Schistocerca; species Schistocerca piceifrons. The sequence continues at coordinate 37,728,769 of NC_060138.1, read as the reverse complement.
AAAAGGAATACTGCATCAGAAAAGAAATACTCTCATACCAAAAGAAAATACTGTCGTTTCCATAGAAACGTAACTCGATTTAGAAGGAGAAGTCATAGAACCCATTGAATTTCATAGCGACGTAATTTCTCAGCTTATTCGTCAATGTGAGGGAGCGAGGGGTGCAGTAAAGAACTAATATTGCAATGGAAAGGAGGTACTCGTATCATAAAAGGAAATCCTGTCGTTTCCACTGAAACGTTACTCGATTTAGAAGGAGAAGTCGTAGAACCCATAGTATATCATAGAGACGTAATTTCGGTGTTAATTAGTCAATATGAGGGAGCGAGGGATGGAGTAAAGAAGAAATAGTGCATCGGAAAGGACATACTCGTATCCCAAAAGAAAATCCTGTCCTTTCAATAGAAACGTAATTCGATTTAGAAAGAGAAGTTATTGAACCCATAGTATTTCATTTCGACGCAATCTCTGTGTTAATTCGCCAATGTGAGAGTGCGAAGGATGCAATAAAGAAGGAATAGTGCATCGGAAAGGAGATAGACGTATCCCAAAAGAAAATCCTCTCGTTTCCATAGAAACGTAACCCGATATAGAAGGAAAAGTCATAGAACACATAGTATTCCCTGGAGTCGTAATTTCTGTGCTAATTCGTGAATGTGAGGGAGCCAGGGCTGCAGTAAAGAAGGAATAGTGCATCGAAAAGGAGATAGACGTATCCCAAAAGAGAATCTTGTCGTTTCCATGGAAACGTAACTCGATTTAGAAGGAGACGTCATATAACACATAGTATTTCATAGCGAGGCAATTTCTGTGTTAATTCGTCAATGTGAGGTAGCGAGGGATGCAGTAAAGATGGAATACTGCATCGGAATGCAGATGCTCGTATCCCAAAAGAAAATCCTCTCGCTACCATAGAAACGTTACTCGATTTAGAAGGAGACGTCATAGAACACATAGTATTTCGTAGCGACGCAATTTCTGCGTTAATTCGTCAATGTGAGGGAGCGAGAGAGGCAGTAAAGAAGGAATAGTGCATCGGAAAGGAGATACTCGTATCCCAAAAGAAAATCCTGTTGTTTCCATTGAAACGTTACTCGATTTAGAAGGAGAAGTCGTGGAACACATAGTATTTCATAGCGACGCAATTTCTGTGTTAATTCGTCAAAGTGAGGGAGCGAGGGACGCAGTAAAGAAGGAATAGTGCATCGGAAAGGAGATACTCGTATACCAAAAGAAAATCCTGTCGTTTCCATAGAAACGTTACTCGATTTAGAAGGAGAAGTCATAGAACACATAGTATATCATAGCGACGCAATTTCTGTGTTAATTCGTCTATGTGAGGGAGCGAGGGAAGCAGTAAAGAAGGAATAGTGCAACGGAAAGGAGATACTCGTATACCAAAAGAAACTCCTGTCGCTTCAATAGAAACGTTACTCGATTTAGAAGGGGAAGTCATAGACCACATAGTATTTCATAGCGACGCAATTTCTGTGCTTATTCGTCAATGTGAGGGAACGAGGAATGCAGTAAAGTAGGAATTGTTGCATCAGAAAGTTGATACTCGTATCCCAAAAATATATCCTGTCGTCTGCATAGAAAGGTCACTCGATATCGAAGCAGAAGTCATAGAAACCATAGTATTTCATAACGACGCAAATTCTGTGCTAATTCGTCAATGTGAGGGATCGAGGGATGCAGTAGAGAAGGAATAGTGCATCGGAAAGGTGATAGTCGTATCACAAAACAACATAATGTCGTTTCCATAAAGACGTTACTCGATTTTGAAGGAGAAGTCATATAACGCATAGTATTTCATAGCGACGCAATTTCTGTGTTAATTCGGCAATGTGAGGGAGCGAGGGATGCAGTAAAGAAGGAATAGTGCATCGGAAAGGATATACACATATCCCATAAGAAAATCCTGTCGTATACATAGAAACGTTACTCGAATGGGAAGGAGAAGTCATAGAACACATATTATTCCATAGAGTCGCAAATCTGTGTTAATTCGTCAATGTGAGGCAGCCAGGCATGCAGTAAAGAAGGAATAGTGCATCGGAAAGGAGATACTCGTATCCCAAAAGAAAATCCTGTCGTTTCCATAGAAACGTTACTCGATTTAGAAGGAGAAGTCATGGAACACGTAGAATTTCATAGCGACGGAATTTCTGTGTTAATTCGTCAATGTGAGGGAGCGAGGGATGCAGTAAAGAAGGAATAGTGCATCGGAAAGGAGATACTCGTATCGAAAAGAAAATCCTTTCGTTCCTATAGAAACGTTACTCAATTTAGAAGGAGAAGTCATAGAACTCATAGTATTTCATAGCGACGCAATTTCTGTGTTAATTCGTCAATGTGAGGCAGCGAGTGATGCAGTAAAGAGGAAATAGTGCATCGGAAAGGAGATACTCGTTTCCCAAAAGAAAAACCTGTCGTTTCCATTGAAACGTTACTCGATTTAGAAGGAGAAGTCGTAGAACACATAGTATGTCATAGCGACGCAATTTCTGTGTTAATTCGTCAAAGTGAGGGAGCGAGGGACGCAATAAAGAAGGAATAGTGCATCGGAAAGGAGATACTCGTATCCCAAAAGAAAATCCTGTCGTTTCCATTGAAACGTTACTCGATTTAGAAGGAGAAGTGTGGATCACATAGTATTTCATAGCGACGCAATTTCTGTGTTAATTCGTCAAACTGAGGGAGCGAGGGACGCAGTAAAGAAGGAATAGTGCATCGGAAAGGAGATACTCGTATACCAAAAGAAAATACTGTCGTTTCCATAGAGACGTTACTCGATTTAGAAGGAGAAGTCATAGAACACATAGTATATCATAGCGACGCAATTTCTGAGTTAATTCGTCAATGTGAGGGAACGAGAAAAGCAGTAAAGTAGGAATTGTTGCATCAGAAAGATGATACTCGTATCCCAAAAATATATCCTGTCGTTTGCATAGAAAGGTCACTCAATTTCGAAGGAGAAGTCATAGAAACCATAGTATTTCGTAGCGACGCAAATTCTGTGTTAATTCGTCAATGTGAGGGATCGAGGGATGCAGTAGAGAAGGAATAGTGCATCGGAAAGGAGATAGTCGTATCACAAAACAACATCCTGTCGTTTCCATAGAAACATTACCCGATTTTGAAGGAGAAGTCATAGAACGCATAGTATTTCATAGCGACGCAATTTCTGTGTTAATTCGGCAATGTGAAGGAGCGAGGGATGCAGTAAAGAAGGAATAGTGCATCGGAAAAGAAATACTCTCATACCAAAAGAAAATACTGTCGTTTCCATAGAAACGTAACTCGATTTAGAAGGGGAAGTCATAGAACCCATAGAATTTCATAGCGATGTAATTTCTCTGCTTATTCGTCGATGTGAGGGAGCGAGGGGTGCAGTAAAGAACTAATATTGCAACGGAAAGGAGGTACTCGTATCATAATAGAAAATCTTGTCGTTTCCACTGAAACGTTACTCGATTTAGAAGGAGAAGTCGTAGAACCCATAGTATATCATAGCGACGTAATTTCGGTGTTAATTAGTCAATATGAGGGAGCGAGGGATGCAGTAAAGAAGAAATAGTGCATCGGAAAGGACATACTCGTATCCCAAAAGAAAATCCTGTCCTTTCAATAGAAACGTAATTCGATTTAGAAAGAGAAGTTATAGAACCCATAGTATTTCATTTCGACGCAATCTCTGTGTTAATTCGCCAATGTGAGAGTGCGAAGGATGCAATAAAGAAGGAATAGTGCATCGGAAAGGAGATAGACGTATCCCAAAAGAAAATCCTCTCGTTTCCATAGAAACGTAACCCGATATAGACGGAGAAGTCATAGAACACATTGTATTCCCTGGAGTCGTAATTTCTGTGCTAATTCGTGAATGTGAGGGAGCCAGGGATGCAGTAAAGAAGGAATAGTGCATCGAAAAGGAGATAGACGTATCCCAAAAGAGAATCTTGTCGTTTCCTTGGAAACGTAACTCGATTTAGAAGGAGACGTCATGTAACACATAGTATTTCATAGCGAGGCAATTTCTGTGTTAATTCGTCAATGTGAGGTAGCGAGGGATGCGGTAAAGATGGAATACTGCATCGGAATGCAGATGCTCGTATCCCAAAAGAAAATCCTCTCGCTACCATAGAAACGTTACTCGATTTAGAAGGAGACGTCATAGAACACATAGTATTTCGTAGCGACGCAATTTCTGCGTTAATTCGTCAATGTGAGGGAGCGAGAGATGCAGTAAAGAAGGAATAGTGCATCGGAAAGGAGATACTCGTATCCCAAAAGAAAATCCTGTTGTTTCCATTGAAACGTTACTCGATTTAGAAGGAGAAGTCGTGGAACACATAGTATTTCATAGCGACGCAATTTCTGTGTTAATTCGTCAAAGTGAGGGAGCGAGGGACGCAGTAAAGAAGGAATAGTGCATCGGAAAGGAGATACTCGTATACCAAAAGAAAATCCTGTCGTTTCCATAGAAACGTTACTCGATTTAGAAGGAGAAGTCATAGAACACATAGTATATCATAGCGACGCAATTTCTGTGTTAATTCGTCTATGTGAGGGAGCGAGGGAAGCAGTAAAGAAGGAATAGTGCAACGGAAAGGAGATACTCGTATACCAAAAGAAACTCCTGTCGCTTCAATATAACGTTACTCGATTTAGAAGGGGAAGTCATAGACCACATAGTATTTCATAGCGACGCAATTTCTGTGCTTATTCGTCAATGTGAGGGAACGAGGAATGCAGTAAAGTAGGAATTGATGCATCAGAATGATGATACTCGTATCCCAAAAATATATCCTGTCGTCTGCATAGAAAGGTCACTCGATATCGAAGCAGAAGTCATAGAAACCATAGTATTTCATAACGACGCAAATTCTGTGCTAATTCGTCAATGTGAGGGATCGAGGGATGCAGTAGAGAAGGAATAGTGCATCGGAAAGGTGATAGTCGTATCACAAAACAACATAATGTCGTTTCCATAGAGATGTTACTCGATTTTGAAGGAGAAGTCATATAACGCATAGTATTTCATAGCGACGCAATTTCTGTGTTAATTCGGCAATGTGAGGGAGCGAGTGATGCAGTAAAGAAGGAATAGTGCATCGGAAAGGATATACACATATCCCATAAGAAAATCCTGTCGTATCCATAGAAACGTTACTCGATTGGGAAGGAGAAGTCATAGAACACATATTATTCCATAGAGTCGCAAATCTGTGTTAATTCGTCAATGTGAGGCAGCCAGGGATGCAGTAAAGAAGGAATAGTGCATCGGAAAGGAGATACTCGTATCCCAAAAGAAAATCCTGTCGTTTCCATAGAAACGTTACTCGATTTAGAAGGAGAAGGCATGGAACCCGTAGAAATTCATAGCGACGGAATTTCTGTGTTAATTCGTCAATGTGAGGGAGCGAGGGATGCAGTAAAGAAGGAATAGTGCATCGGAAAGGAGATACTCGTATCGAAAAGAAAATCCTGTCGTTTCTATAGAAACGTTACTCAATTTAGAAGGAGAAGTCATAGAACGCATAGTATTTCATTGCGACGCAATTTCTGTGTTAATTCGTCAATGTGAGGGAGCGAGGGATGCAGTAAAGAAGGAATAGTGCATCGGAAAGGAGATACTCGTATCCCAAAAGAAAATCCTGTCGTTTCCATTGAAACGTTACTCGATTTAGAAGGAGAAGTCACAGAACAGATAGTATTCCATAACGTCGCAATGTCTGTGTAAATTCGTCAATGTGAAGATGCGAGGGATGCAGTAAAGAAAGAATAGTGCATCGGAAGGGAGATACTCGTATCCCAAAAATATATCCTGTCGTTTGCATAGAAAGGTCACTCGATTTAGAAGGAGAAGTCATGGAACACATAGTATTTCATAGCGACGCAATTTCTGTGTTAATTCGTCAATGTGAGGCAGCGAGTGATGCAGTAAAGAGGAAATAGTGCATCGGAAAGGAGATACTCGTTTCCCAAAAGAAAATCCTGTCGTTTCCATTGAAACGTTACTCGATTTAGAAGGAGAAGTCGTAGAACACATAGTATGTCATAGCGAGGCAATTTCTGTGTTAATTCGTCAAAGTGAGGGAGCGAGGGACGCAATAAAGAAGGAATAGTGCATCGGAAAGGAGATACTCGTATCCCAAAAGAAAATCCTGTCGTTTCCATTGAAACGTTACTCGATTTAGAAGGAGAAGTGTGGATCACATAGTATTTTATAGCGACGCAATATCTGTGTTAATTCGTCAAACTGAGGGAGCGAGGGACGCAGTAAAGAAGGAATAGTGCATCGGAAAGGAGATACTCGTATACCAAAAGAAAATTCTGTCGTTTCCATAGAAACGTTACTCGATTTAGATGGAGAAGTCATAGAACACATAGTATATCATAGCGACGCAATTTCTGAGTTAATTCGTCAATGTGAGGGAACGAGGAAAGCAGTAAAGTAGGAATTGTTGCATCAGAAAGATGATACTCGTATCCCAAAAATATATCCTGTCGTTTGCATAGAAAGGTCACTCGATTTCGAAGGAGAAGTCATAGAAACCATAGTATTTCATAGCGACGCAAATTCTGTGTTAATTCGTCAATGTGAGGGATCGAGGGATGCAGTAGAGAAGGAATAGTGCATCGGAAAGGAGATAGTCGTATCACAAAACAACATCCTGTCGTTTCCATAGAAACATTACCCGATTTTGAAGGAGAAGTCATAGAACGCATAGTATTTCATAGCGACGCAATTTCTGTGTTAATTCGGCAATGTGAGGGAGCGAGGGATGCAGTAAAGAAGGAATAGTGCATCGGAAAAGAAATACTCTCATACCAAAAGAAAATACTGTCGTTTCCATAGAAACGTAACTCGATTTAGAAGGAGAAGTCATAGAACACATAGTATTCCCTGGAGTCGCAATTTCTGTGTTAATTCGTGAATGTGAGGGAGCCAGGGATGCAGTAAAGAAGGAATAGTGCATCGAAAAGGAGATAGGCGTATCCCAAAAGAGAATCCTGTCGTTTCCATGGAAACGTAACTCGATTTAGAAGGAGACGTCATATAACACATAGTATTTCATAGCGAGGCAATTTCTGTGTTAATTCGTGAAAGTGAGGGAGCGAGGGACGCTGTACAGAAGGAATAGTGCATCGGAAAGGAGATACTTGTATACCAAAAGAAAATTCTGTCGTTTCCATAGAAACGTTACTCGATTTAGAAGGAGAGCTTATAGAACACTTAGTATTTCATAGTGACGCCATTTCTATGTTAATTCGTCAATGTGAGGTAGCGAGGGATGCAGTAAAGATGGAATACTGCTTCGGAATGCAGATACTCGTATCGCAAAAGAAAATCCTGTGATTTCCATTGAAACGTTACTCGATTTAGAAGGAGAAATCATAGAACCCAAAGTAATACATAGCGACGCAATTTCTGCGTTAATTCGTCAATGTGAGGGAGCGAGGGATGAAGTAAAGAAGGAATAGTGCATCGGATAGGAGATAGTTGTATCCCGATACGAAATCCTGTCGTTTCCATGGAAACGTTAATCGATTTAGAAGGAGAACTTATAGAACCCATAGTATGCCATGGCGACGCAATTTCTATGCTTATTCGTCAATCTGAGCAAGCGAGGGATGCAGTAAAAAAGGAATAGTGCATCGGAAAGGAGGTACTCGTATCATAAAAGAAAAGCCTGTCGTTTCCATAGAAACGTTACTCGATTTAGAAGGAGAAGTCGTAGAACACATAGTATTACATAGCGACGCAATTTCTTTGTTAATTCGTCAATGTGAGGGAACCAGGGATGCAGTAAAGAAGGAATAATGCATCGGAAAGGAGATACTCGTATCCCTAAAGAAAATCCTGTCGTTTCCATTGAAACGTTACTCGATTTAGAAGGAGAAGTCGTAGAACACATAGTATTTCATAGCGACGCAATTTCTGTGCTAATTCGTCAATGTGAGGGAGCGAGGGAAGCGGTAAAGAAGGAATAGTGCTTCGGAAACGAGATACTCCTATACCAAAAGAAAATCATGTCGTTTCCATAGAAACGTTACTCGATTTTGAAGGAGAAGTCATAGAACTCATAGAATTTCATTGCGACGCAATTACTGTGTTCATTCGTCAATGTGAGGGAGCGAGGGATGCAGTACAAAAGGAATAGTGCATCGGAAAGGAGATACTCGTATACCAAAAGAAAATCCTGTCGTTTCCATAGAAACGTTACTCGATTTAGAAGGAGAAGTCATAGAACACATAGTATATCATAGCGACGCAATTTCCGTGCTTATTCGTCAATGTGAGGGAACGAGGAATGCAGTAAAGTAGGAATTGTTGCATCAGAAAGATGATACTCGTATCCCAAAAATATATCCTGTCGTCTGCATAGAAAGGTCACTCGATATCGAAGCAGAAGTCATAGAAACCATAGTATTTCATAGCGACGCAAATTCTGTGCTAATTCGTCAATGTGAGGGATCGAGGGATGCAGTAGAGAAGGAATAGTGCATCGGAAAGGTGATAGTCGTATCACAAAACAACATAATGTCGTTTCCATAGAGACGTTACTCGATTTTGAAGGAGAAGTCATATAACGCATAGTATTTCATAGCGACGCAATTTCTGTGTTAATTCGGCAATGTGAGGGAGCGAGGGATGCAGTAAAGAAGGAATAGTGCATCGGAAAGGATATACACATATCCCATAACAAAATCCGGTCGTATCCATAGAAACGTTACTCGATTGGGAAGGAGAAGTCATAGAACACATATTATTCCATAGAGTCGCAAATCTGTGTTAATTCGTCAATGTGAGGCAGCCAGGGATGCAGTAAAGAAGGAATAGTGCATCGGAAAGGAGATACTCGTATCCCAAAAGAAAATCCTGTCGTTTCCATAGAAACGTTACTCGATTTAGAAGGAGAAGTCATGGAACCCGTAGAATTTCATAGCGACGGAATTTCTGTGTTAATTCGTCAATGCGAGGGAGCGAGGGATGCAGTAAAGAAGGAATAGTGCATCGGAAAGGAGATACTCGTATCGAAAAGAAAATCCTGTCGTTTCTATAGAAACGTTACCCAATTTAGAAGGAGAAGTCATAGAACTCATAGTATTTCATTGCGACGCAATTTCTGTGTTAATTCGTCAATGTGAGGGAGCGAGGGATGCAGTAAAGAAGGAATAGTGCATCGGAAAGGAGATACTCGTATCCCAAAAGAAAATCCTGTCGTTTCCATAGAAACGTTACTCGATTTAGTAGGAGAAGTCACAGAACAGATAGTAATCCATAACGTCGCAATGTCTGTGTAAATTCGTCAATGTGAAGATGCGAGGGATGCAGTAAAGGAAGAATAGTGCAGCGGAAGGGAGATACTCGTATCCCAAAAATATATCCTGTCGTTTGCATAGAAAGGTCACTCGATTTAGAAGGAGAAGTCAAGGAACACATAGAGATTCATAGCGATGCAATTTCTGTGTTAATTCGTCAATGTGAGGGAGCGAGGGATGCAGTAAAGAAGGAATAGTGCGTCGGAAAGGAGATAGTCGTACCACAAAAAATATCCTGTCGTTTCCATAGAAACGTTACTCGATTTTGATGCAGAAGTCATAGAACACATAGTATTTCATAGCGATGCAATTTCTATGTTAATTCGTCAATGTGAGGGAGCGAGGGATGCAGTATGGAAGGAGTAGTGCATCGGAAAGGAGATACTCGTATCCCAAAAGAAATTCCAGTCGTTTCCATGGAAACGTTATTCGATTTAGAAGGAGTAGTCGTAGAACCCAAAGTAATTCATAGCGACGCAATTTCTGCGTTAATTCGTCAATGTGAGGGAGCGAGGGATGAAGGCAAGAAGCAATAGTGCATCGGAAAGGAGATAGTTGTATCCCGAAACGAAATCCTGTCGTTTCAATGGAAACGTTACTCGATTTAGAAGAAAAAGATATAGAACCCGTAGTAATTCATGGCGACGCAATTTCTCTGCTTATTCGTCAATCTGAGGGAGCGAGGGATGCAGTAAAGAACTAATAGTGCATCGGAAAGGAGATACTCGTATACCAAAAAAAAATCCTGTCGTTTCCATAGAAACGTTACTCGATTTAGAAGGAGAAGTCATAGAACACATAGTATATCATAGCGACGCAATTTCTGAGTTAATTCGTCAATGTGAGGGAACGAGGAAAGCAGTAAAGTAGGAATTGTTGCATCAGAAAGATGATACTCGTATCCCAAAAATATATCCTGTCGTTTGCATAGAAAGGTCACTCGATTTCGAAGGAGAAGTCATAGAAACCATAGTATTTCATAGCGACGCAAATTCTGTGTTAATTCGTCAATGTGAGGGATCGAGGGATGCAGTTGAGAAGGAATAGTGCATCGGAAAGGAGATAGTCGTATCACAAAACAACATCCTGTCGTTTCCATAGAAACATTACCCGATTTTGAAGGAGAAGTCATAGAATGCATAGTATTTCATAGCGACGCAATTTCTGTGTTAATTCGGCAATGTGAGGGAGCGAGGGATGCAGTAAAGAAGGAATAGTGCATCGGAAAGGATATACTCATATCCCATGAGAAAATCCTGTCGTATCCATAGAAACCTTACATGATTGGGAAGGAGTAGTCATAGAACACATATCATTCGATAGAGTCGCAAATCTGTGCTAATTCGTCAATGTGAGGGAGCCAGAAATGCAGTAAAGAAGGAATAGTGCATCGGAAAGGAGATACTCGTATCCCAAAAGAAAATCCAGTCGTTTCCATAGAAACGTTACTCGATTTAGAAGGAGATGTCATGGAACCCGTAGTATTTCATAGCGACGCAATTTCTGTTTTAATTCGTCAATGTGAGGGAGCGAGGTATGCAGTAAAAAAGGAATAGTGCATCAGAAAAGAAATACTCTCATACCAAAAGAAAATACTGTCGTTTCCATAGAAACGTAACTCGATTTAGAAGGAGAAGTCATAGAACCCATAGAATTTCATAGCGACGTAATTTCTCTGCTTATTCGTCAATGTGAGGGAGCGAGGGGTGCAGTAAAGAACTAATATTGCAACGGAAAGGAGGTACTCGTATCATAATAGAAAATCTTGTCGTTTCCACTGAAACGTTACTCGATTTAGAAGGAGAAGTCGTAGAACCCATAGTATATCATAGCGACGTAATTTCGGTGTTAATTTGTCAATATGAGGGAGCGAGGGATGCAGTAAAGAAGAAATAGTGCATCGGAAAGGACATACTCGTATCCCAAAAGAAAATCCTGTCCTTTCAATAGAAACGTAATTCGATTTAGAAAGAGAAGTTATAGAACCCATAGTATTTCATTTCGACGCAATCTCTGGGTTAATTCGCCAATGTGAGAGTGCGAAGGATGCAATAATGAAGGAATAGTGCATCGGAAAGGAGATAGACGTATCCCAAAGGAAAATCCTCTCGTTTCCATAGAAACGTAACCCGATATAGAAGGAGAAGTCATAGAACACATAGTATTAGGTGGAGTCGCAATTTCTGTGTTAATTCGTGAATGTGAGGGAGCCAGGGATGCAGTAAACAAGGAATAGTGCATCGAAAAGGAGATAGGCGTATCCCAAAAGAGAATCCTGTCGTTTCCATGGAAACGTAACTCGATTTAGAAGGAGACGTCATATAACACATAGTATTTCATAGCGAGGCAATTTCTGTGTTAATTCGTGAAAGTGAGGGAGCGAGGGTCGCTGTACAGAAGGAATAGTGCATCGGAAAGGAGATACTTGTATACCAAAAGAAAATTCTGTCGTTTCCATAGAAACGTTACTCGATTTAGAAGGAGAGCTTATAGAACACATAGTATTTCATAGTGACGCAATTTCTATGTTAATTCGTCAATGTGAGGTAGCGAGGGATGCAGTAAAGATGGAATACTGCTTCGGAATGCAGATACTCGTATCGCAAAAGAAAATCCTGTGATTTCCATTGAAACGTTACTCGATTTAGAAGGAGAAATCATAGAACCCAAAGTAATACATAGCGACGCAATTTCTGCGTTAATTCGTCAATGTGAGGGAGCGAGGGATGAAGTAAAGAAGGAATAGTGCATCGGATAGGAGATAGTTGTATCCCGATACGAAATCCTGTCGTTTCCATGGAAACGTTAATCGATTTAGAAGGAGAAGTCGTAGAACACATAGTATTACATAGCGACGCAATTTCTTTGTTAATTCGTCAATGTGAGGGAACCAGGGATGCAGTAAAGAATAGAAACGTCACTCGACTTAGAAGGAGAAGTCATGGAACCCATAGTATTACATAGCGACGCAATTTCTGTGTTAATTCGTCAATTTGAGGGAGCGAGGGATGCAGTAATGAAGGAATAGTGCAACGGAAAGGAGATACTCGTATCCCAAAAGAAAATCCTGATGTTGCAATAGAAACGTTACTCGATTTAGAAGGGGAAGTCATAGACCACATAGTATTTCATAGCGACGCAATTTCTGTGTTAATTCGTCAATGTGAGGGAGCGAGGGATGCAGTAAAGAAGGCATAGTGCATCGGAAAGTGGATACTCGTATCCCAAACGAAAATCCTGTCGTTTCCATAGAAACGTTGCTCGATATAGAAGGAGAAGTCATAGAACCCAAAGTAATACATAGCGACGCAATTTCTGCTTTAATTAGTCAATGTGAGGGAGCGACGAATGAAGTAAAGAAGGAATAGTGCATCGGAAAGGAGATAGTTGTATCCCGAAACGAAATCCTGTCTTTCCATAGAAACGTTACTCGATTTAGAAGTAGAAGTTATAGAACCAATAGTAATTCATGGCGAAGCAATTTCTCTGCTTATTCGTCAATCTGAGGGAGCGAGGGATGCAGTAAAGAACTAATAGTGCATCGGAAAGGAGGTACTCGTGTCATAAAGGAAAATCCTGTCGTTTCCATAGAAACGTTACTCGATTTGGAATGAGAAGTCATAGAACCCATAGTATTACATAGCGACGCAATTTCTGTGTTAATTCGTCAATGTGAGGGAGCGAGGGATGCAGTAAAGAAGGAATAGTGCATCGAAAAATCCCAAAAGAAAATCCGGTTGTTTCCATAGAAACGTTACTCGATTTAGAAGGAGATGTCATTGAACCCATAGGATTTCATAGCGACGCAATTTCTGTACTTATTCGTCAATGTGAGTTAACAAGGGATGCAGTAAAGTAGGAATGGTGCATCAGAAAGATGATACTAGTATCCCAAAAATATATCTTGTCGTTTGCATAGAAAGGTCACTCGATTTAGAAGGAGAAGTCATAGAACCCATAGTATTTCATAGCGACGCAATTTCTGTGCTAATTCGTCAATGTGAGGGAGCGAGGGATGCAGTAGAGAAGGAATAGTGCATCGGAAAGGATATACTCGTATCGTAAAAGAAAGTCCTGTTGTTTCCATAGAAACGTTACTCGATATAGAAGGAGATGTCTTAGAACCAATGGTATTTCATAGCGACGCAATTTCTGTGTTAATTTGCCTATGTGAGGGAGCGAGGAATGCAGTTAAGAGGGAATAGCGCATCGGAATGGAGATACACATATCCCAATAGAAAATCCTGACGTTTCCATTGAAATGTTACTCGATTTAGAAGGAGAAGTCACAGAAACCGTAATATTTCATAGCGACGCAATTTCTGTGTTAATTCGTCAATGTGGGGGATCGAGGGATGCAGTAAAGAAGGCATAGTGCATCGGAAAGGAGATACTCGTATCCCAAACGAAAATCCTGTCGTTTCCATAGAAACGTTACTCGATATAGAAGGAGAAGTCATAGAACCCATAGTATTTCATAGCGTCGCAATTTCTGTGTTAATTCGTCAATCTGAGTGAGCGAGGGATGCAGTAAAGAAGGAATAGTGCATCGGAAAAGAGATACTCGTATCGTAAAAGAAAATCCTGTTGTTTCCATAGATACTTTACTCGATTTAGAAGGGGATAACTTAGAACCAATGGTATTTCATAGCGACGCAATTTCTGTGTTAATTCGTCAATGTGAGGGAGCGAGGGAAGCAGTAAAGAAGGAATAGTGCTTCGGAAAGGAGATACTTATATACCAAAAGAAAAACCTGTCGTTTCCATTGAAACGTTACTCAATTTCTAAGGAGAAGTCAGACAACACATACTATTTCATTGCGACGCAATTTCTGTGTTAATTCGTCAATGTGAGGGAGCGAGGGATGCAGTAAAGAGGGAATAGTGCATCGGAAAGAAGATACTCGTATCCCAAAACAAAATCCTGTCGTTTCCATAGGAACATTACTCGATTTAGAAGGAGAAGTCTTAGATCCCATAGTATTTCATAGCGACGCAATTTCTGTGGTTATTCGTCAATATGAGGGAAGGAGGGATGCAGTAAAGAAAGAATAGTGCATCGGAAAGGAGATACTCGTATCCCAAAGATAATCCTGTCGTGTCCATAGAAACGTTACTCGTTTTAGAAGGAGAAGTCATAGAACCCATAGTATTTCATAGTGACGTAATTTCATTGTTAATTCGTCAATGTGTGGGAGCGAGATATGCAGTAAAGAATGAATAGTGCATCGGAACGGAGATACTCGTATCTCAAAAGAAAATCCTGTCGTTTCCATAGAAACGTTACTCGATGTAGAAGGAGAATTCACAATACAGATAATATTCCATAGCGTCGCAATTTCTGTGTTAATTCGACAATGTGCGGAAGCGAGAGATGCAGTAAAGGGGGAATAGTGCATCGGAAACGAGATACACGTATCCCAATAGAAAATCCTGACGTTGCCATAGAAACGTTACTCGATTTAGAAGGAGAAGTCATAGAACTCAGAGTATTTCATTGCGACGCAATTTCTGTGTTAATTCGTCAATGTGAGGGAGCGAGGGATGCATTAAAGAAGGAATAGTACGTCGGATAGGAGATAGTCGTATCCTAAAAGAAAATCCTGTTGTTTCCATAGGAACATTACTCGATTTAGAAGGAGAAGTCTTAGATCCCATAATATTTTATAGCGACGCCATTTCTGTGCTTATTCGTCAATGTGAGGGAAGGAGGGATGCAGTAAAGAAGGAATAGTGCATCGGAAAGGAGATACTCGTATCCCAAAGAAAATCCAGTCGTTTCAATAGAAACGTCACTCGTTTTAGAGGGAGAAGTCATAGACCCCATAGTATTTCATAGTGACACAATTTCATTGTTAATTCATCAATGTGTGGGAGCGTGATATGCAGTAAAGAAGGAATAGTGCATCGGAAAGGTGATATTCGTATCCCAAAAGAAAATCCTGTCGCTTCCATAGAAACGTTACTCGATTTAGAAGGAGAAGTCACAAAACAGATAGTATTCCATAGCGTCGCAATTTCTGTGTTAATTCGTCAATGTGAGGGAGCGAGGGAAGCAGTAAAGAAGGAATAGTGCATCGGAAAGGAGATACTCGTTTCCCAAAAGAAAATCTTGTCGTTTCCATAGAAAAGTAACTCGATTTAGAAGGAGTAGTCAGAACCCATAGTATTTCATAGCGACGCAATTTCTCTGCTTATTCGTCAATGTGAGGGAGCGAGGGATGCAGTGTAGAACTAATATTGCATCGGAAAGGAGGTACTCGTATCATAAAAGAAAATCCTGTTGATTCCATAGAAACGTTACTCGATTTAGAAGGAGAAGTCGTAGAACCCATAGTATATCATAGCGACGCAATTTCTGTGTTAATTAGTCAATCTGAGTGTGCGAGGGATGCAGTAAAGAAGGAATAGTGCATCGGAAAGGAGATACTCGTATCGTAAAAAAATATCCTGTTGTTTCCATAGAAACGTTACTCGATTTAGAAGGAGATGTCATTGAACCCATAGGATTTCATAGCGACGCAATTTCTGTGCTTATTCGTCAATGTGAGTTGACAAGGGATGCAGTAAAGTAGGAATAGTGCATCAGAAAGATGATACTAGTATCCCAAAAATATATCTTGTCGTTTGCATAGAAAGGTCACTCGATTTAGAAGGAGAAGTCATAGAACCCATAGTATTTCATAGCGACGCAATTTCTGTCCTAATTCGTCAATGTGAGGGAGCGAGGGATGCAGTAAAGAAGGAATAGTGCATCGGAAAGGAGATACACGTATCGTAAAAGAAAGTCCTGTTGTTTCCATAGAAACGTTACTCGATATAGAAGGAGATGTCTTAGAACCAATGGTATTTCATAGCGACGCAATTTCTGTGTTAATTTGCCTATGTGAGGGAGCGAGGAATGCATTTAAGAGGGAATAGAGCAACGGAAAGGAGATACAAATATCCCAATAGAAAATCCTGACGTTTCCATTGAAATGTTACTCGATTTAGAAGGAGAAGTCACAGAACCCGTAATATTTCATAGCGACGCAATTTCTGTGTTAATTCGTCAATGTGGGGGATCGAGGGATGCAATAAAGAAGGCATAGTGCATCGGAAAGGAGACACTCGTATCCCAAACGAAAATTCTGTCGTTTCCATAGAAACGTTACTCGATATAGAAGGAGAAGTCATAGAACCCATAGTATTTCATAGCGTCGCAATTTCTGTGTTAATTCGTCAATCTGAGGGAGCGAGGGATGCAGTAAAGAAGGAATAGTGCATCGGAAAAGACATACTCGTATCGTAAAAGAAAATCCTGTTGATTCCATAGAAACGTTACTCGATTTAGAAGGGGATGTCTTAGAACCAATGGTATTTCATAGCGACGCAATTACTGTTTTAATTCGTCAATGTGAGGGAGCGAGGGAAGCAGTAAAGAAGGAATAGTGCTTCGGAAAGGCGATACTCGTATCGTAAAAGAAAATCCTGTTGTTTCCATAGAAACGTTACTCGATTTAGAAGGAGATGTCTTAGAACCAATGGTATTTCATAGCGACGTAATTTCTGTGTTAATTTGCCTATGTGAGGGAGCGAGGGATACAGTTAAGAGGGAATAGCGCATCGGAAAGGAGATACACGTATCCCAATAGAAAATCCTGACGTTGCCACAGAAACGTTACTCGATTTAGAAGGAGAAGTCATAGAACACATAGTAATTCATAGCGACGCAATTTCTGTGTTAATTCGTCAATGTGAGGGAGCGAGGGATGCAGTAAAGAAGGAATAGTGCATCGGAAAGGAGATACTCGTATCATAGAGAAAATCCTGTCGTGTCCATAGAAACGATACTCGTTTTAGATGGAGAAGTCATAGAACCCATAGTATTTCATAGCGACGCAATTTCATCGTTAATTCGTCAATGTGTGGGAGCGAGATATGCAGTAAAGAAGGAATAGTGCATCAGAAAGGAGATACTCGTATCCCAAAAGAAAATCCTGTCGTTTCCATAGAAACGTTACTCGATTTAGAAGGAGAAGTCACAGAACAGATAGTACTCCATAACGTCGCAATTTCTGTGTTAATTCGTCAATGTGAGGGAGCGAGGGATGCAGTAAAGAAGGAATAGTGCATCGGAAAGGAGATACTCGTATCCCAAAAGAAAATCCTGTTGTTTCCATAGAAAAGTTACTCGTTTTACAAGGGGAAGTCATACAACCCAAGTATTTCATAACGACGCTATTTCTGAGTTAATTCGTCAATGTGAGGGTATGAGGGATGCAACTAAGTGGGTACAGTGCATCGGAAAGGAGATAGTCGCATCCCAAATGAAAATCCTGTCGTTTCCATAGAATCGTTACTCGATTTACAAGGAGAAGTCATAGAACCCATAGTATTTCATAGCGATGCAATTTCTATGTTAATTCGTCAATGTGAGGGAGCGAGGTATGCAGTAATGAAGGAATAGTTCATCAACAAGGAGATACTCGTATCCCATAAGAAAATCCTGTCGTTTCCATAGAAACGTTACTCAATTTGGAAGGTGAAGTCATAGAGCAGATCGTATTCCATAGAGTCGCAAATCTGTCTTAATTCGTCAATGTTACGGAGCCAGGGATGCAGTAAAGAAGGAATAGTGCATCGGAAAGGAGATACTCGTATCCCAAAAGAAAATCCTGTCGTTTCCATTGAAACGTTACTCGATTTAGAAGAAGTCATGGAACCCGTAGTATTTCATAGCGACGTAATTTCTGTGTTAATTCGTCAATGTGAGGGAGCGAGGGATGCAGTAAAGAGGGAATAGTGCATCGGAAAGGAGATACTCGTATCAGAAAGGAAAATTCTGTCGTTTCAATAGAAACGTAACTCGATTTAGAAAAAGAAGTTATAGAACCCATTGTATTTCATTTCGACGCTATTTCTGGGTTAATTCGTCAAAGTGAGAGTGCGAGGGATGCAATAAAGAACGAATAGTGCATCGGAAAGGAGATAGACGCATCCCAAAACAAAATCCTGCGTCTCCATAGAAATCTAGCTCGATTTAGAAGAAGACGTCATATAACCCATAGTATTTCATAGCGACGCAATTTCTGTGATAATTCGTCAATGTGAGGGAGCGAGGGATGCAGTAAAGAAGGAATAGTGCATCGGCAAGGAGATACTCCTATACTAAAAGAAAATCCTGTCGTTTTAATAGAAACGTTACTCGATTTACAAGGAGAAGTTATAGAACACCTAGTATTTCATAGCGACGCAATTTCTGTGTTAATTCCTCAATGTGAGGGAGCGAGGGATGCAGTAAAGAAGGAATAGTGCATCGGAAATGAGATACTCGTATCCCATAAGAAAATCCTGTCGTTTCAATAGAAACGTTACTCGATTTAGAAGGAGAAGTCAGAACCCATAGTATTTCATAGCGACGCAATTTCTCTGCTTATTCGTCAATGTGAGGGAGCGAGCGATGCAGTAAAGAACTAATATTGCATCGGAAAGGAGGTACTCGTATCATAAAAGAAAATCCTGTCGTTTCCATAGAAACGTTTCTCGATTTGGAACGAGAAGTCATTGAACCCATAGTATATCATAGCGACACAATTTCTGTGTTAATTCGTCAATGTGAGGGAGCGAGGGATGCAGTAAAGAAGGAATAGTGCTTCGGCAAGGAGATACTCCTATACCAAAAGAAAATTCTGTCGTTTCCATAGAAGCGTTACTCAATTTAGAAGGAGAAGTCATAGAACCCATAGTATATCATAGCGACGCAATTTCTGTGTTAATTCGTCAATGTGAGGGAGCGAGGGATGCAGTAAAGAAGGTATAGTGCTTCGGAAAGGAGATACTCCTATACCAAAAGAAAATCCTGTCGTTTCCATAGAAGCGTTACTTAATTTAGAAGGAGAAGTCATAGAACTCATAGTATTT
This sequence comes from Schistocerca piceifrons, assembly GCF_021461385.2. NCBI lineage: Eukaryota > Metazoa > Arthropoda > Insecta > Orthoptera > Acrididae > Schistocerca > Schistocerca piceifrons. The sequence continues at coordinate 37,709,536 of NC_060138.1, read as the reverse complement.
CATTGCGACGCAATTTCTGTGTTAATTCGTCAATGTGAGGGAGCGAGGGATGCAGTAAAGAAGGAATAGTGCGTCGGATAGGAGATAGTCGTATCCCAAAAGAAAATCCTGTCGTTTCCATAGGAACATTACTCGATTTAGAAGGAGAAGTCTTAGAACCCATAGTATTTCATAGCGACGCAATTTCTGTGCTTATTCGTCAATGTGAGGGAACGAGGGATGCAGTAAAGAAGGAATAGTGCATCGGAAAGGAGATACCCGTATCCCAAAGAAAATCCTGTCGTTTCCATAGAAACGTTACTCGTTTTAGAAGGAGAAGTCATAGAACCCATAGTATTTCATAGCGACGCAATTTCATTGTTAATTCGTCAATGTGTGGGAGCGAGATATGCAGTAAAGAAGGAATAGTGCATCAGAAAGGAGATACTCGTATCCCAAAAGAAAATCCTGTCGTTTCCATAGAAACGTTACTCGATTTAGAAGGAGAAGTCACAGAACAGATAGTACTCCATAACGTCGCAATTTCTGTGTTAATTCGTCAATGTGAGGGAGCGAGGGATGCAGTAAAGAAGGAATAGTGCATCGGAAAGGAGATACTCGTATCCCAAAAGAAAATCCTGTTGTTTCCATAGAAAAGTTACTCGTTTTACAAGGGGAAGTCATACAACCCAAGTATTTCATAACGACGCTATTTCTGAGTTAATTCGTCAATGTGAGGGTATGAGGGATGCAACTAAGTGGGTACAGTGCATCGGAAAGGAGATAGTCGCATCCCAAATGAAAATCCTGTCGTTTCCATAGAATCGTTACTCGATTTACAAGGAGAAGTCATAGAACCCATAGTATTTCATAGCGATGCAATTTCATTGTTAATTCGTCAATGTGAGGGAGCGAGGTATGCAGTAATGAAGGAATAGTTCATCAACAAGGAGATACTCGTATCCCATAAGAAAATCCTGTCGTTTCCATAGAAACGTTACTCGATTTAGAAGGAGAAGTCACAGAACAGATAGTACTCCATAACGTCGCAATTTCTGTGTTAATTCGTCAATGTGAGGGAGCGAGGGATGCAGTAAAGAAGGAATAGTGCATCGGCAAGGAGATACTCCTATACTAAAAGAAAATCCTGTCGTTTTAATAGAAACGTTACTCGATTTACAAGGAGAAGTTATAGAACACCTAGTATTTCATAGCGACGCAATTTCTGTGTTAATTCCTCAATGTGAGGGAGCGAGGGATGCAGTAAAGAAGGAATAGTGCATCGGAATTGAGATACTCGTATCCCATAAGAAAATCCTGTCGTTTCAATAGAAACGTTACTCGATTTAGAAGGAGAAGTCAGAACCCATAGTATTTCATAGCGACGCAATTTCTCTGCTTATTCGTCAATGTGAGGGAGCGAGCGATGCAGTAAAGAACTAATATTGCATCGGAAAGGAGGTACTCGTATCATAAAAGAAAATCCTGTCGTTTCCATAGAAACGTTTCTCGATTTGGAACGAGAAGTCATTGAACCCATAGTATATCATAGCGACACAATTTCTGTGTTAATTCGTCAATGTGAGGGAGCGAGGGATGCAGTAAAGAAGGAATAGTGCTTCGGCAAGGAGATACTCCTATACCAAAAGAAAATTCTGTCGTTTCCATAGAAGCGTTACTCAATTTAGAAGGAGAAGTCATAGAACCCATAATATATCATAGCGACGCAATTTCTGTGTTAATTCGTCAATGTGAGGGAGCGAGGGATGCAGTAAAGAAGGTATAGTGCTTCGGAAAGGAGATACTCCTATACCAAAAGAAAATCCTGTCGTTTCCATAGAAGCGTTACTTAATTTAGAAGGAGAAGTCATAGAACTCATAGTATTTCATTGCGACGCAATTTCTGTGTTAATTCGTCAATGTGAGGGAGCGAGGGATGCAGTAAAGAAGGAATAGTGCGTCGGATAGGAGATAGTCGTATCCCAAAAGAAAATCCTGTCGTTTCCATAGGAACATTACTCGATTTAGAAGGAGAAGTCTTAGAACCCATAGTATTTCATAGCGACGCAATTTCTGTGCTTATTCGTCAATGTGAGGGAACGAGGGATGCAGTAAAGAAGGAATAGTGCATCGGAAAGGAGATACCCGTATCCCAAAGAAAATCCTGTCGTTTCCATAGAAACGTTACTCGTTTTAGAAGGAGAAGTCATAGAACCCATAGTATTTCATAGCGACGCAATTTCATTGTTAATTCGTCAATGTGTGGGAGCGAGATATGCAGTAAAGAAGGAATAGTGCATCGGAAAGGAGATACTCGTATCCCAAAAGAAAATCCTGTCGTTTCCATAGAAACGTTACTCGATTTGGAAGGAGAAGTCACAGAACAGATAGTATTCCATAACGTCGCAATTTCTGTGTTAATTCGTCAATGTGAGGGAGCGAGGGATGCAGTAATGAAGGAATAGTGCAACGGAAAGGAGATACTCGTATCCCAAAAGAAAATCCTGATGTTGCAATAGAAACGTTACTCGATTTAGAAGGGGAAGTCATAGACCACATAGTATTTCATAGCGACGCAATTTCTGTGTTAATTCGTCAATGTGAGGGAGCGAGGGATGCAGTAAAGAAGGCATACAGAATCGGAAAGGAGATACTCGTATCTCAAACGAAAATACTTTCGTTTCCATAGAAACGTTACTCGATATAGTAGGAGAAGACATAGAACACATAATATTCCATAGCGTCGCAATTTCTGTGTTAATTCGTCAATGTGAGAGAGCGAGGGATGCAGTAAAGAAGGCATAGTGCATCGGAAAGTGGATACTCGTATCCCAAACGAAAATCCTGTCGTTTCCATAGAAACGTTGCTCGATATAGAAGGAGAAGTCATAGAACCCAAAGTAATACATAGCGACGCAATTTCTGCTTTAATTAGTCAATGTGAGGGAGCGACGAATGAAGTAAAGAAGGAATAGTGCATCGGAAAGGAGATAGTTGTATCCCGAAACGAAATCCTGTCGTTTCCATAGAAACGTTACTCGATTTAGAAGTAGAAGTTATAGAACCCATAGTAATTCATGGCGAAGCAATTTCTCTGCTTATTCGTCAATCTGAGGGAGCGAGGGATGCAGTAAAGAACTAATAGTGCATCGGAAAGGAGGTACTCGTGTCATAAAAGAAAATCCTGTCGTTTCCATAGAAACGTTACTCGATTTGGAATGAGAAGTCATAGAGCCCATAGTATTACATAGCGACGCAATTTCTGTGTTAATTCGTCAATGTGAGGGAGCGAGGGATGCAGTAAAGAAGGAATAGTGCATCGGAAAATCCCAAAAGAAAATCCGGTTGTTTCCATAGAAACGTTACTCGATTTAGAAGGAGATGTCATTGAACCCATAGGATTTCATAGCGACGCAATTTCTGTACTTATTCGTCAATGTGAGTTAACAAGCGATGCGGTAAAGTAGGAATGGTGCATCAGAAAGATGATACTAGTATCCCAAAAATATATCTTGTCGTTTGCATAGAAAGGTCACTCGATTTAGAAGGAGAAGTCATAGAACCCATAGTATTTCATAGCGACGCAATTTCTGTGCTAATTCGTCAATGTGAGGGAGCGAGGGATGCAGTAAAGAAGGTATAGTGCATCGGAAAGGAGATACTCGTATCCCAAACGAAAATCCTGTCGTTTCCATAGAAACGTTACTCGATATAGAAGGAGAAGTCATAGAACCCATAGTATTTCATAGCGTCGCAATTTCTGTGTTAATTCGTCAATCTGAGTGAGCGAGGGAAGCAGTAAAGAAGGAATAGTGCTTCGGAAAGGAGATACTCCTATACCAAAAGAAAAACCTGTCGTTTCCATTGAAACGTTACTCAATTTCTAAGGAGAAGTCAGACAACACATACTATTTCATTGCGACGCAATTTCTGTGTTAATTCGTCAATGTGAGGGAGCGAGGGATGCAGTAAAGAGGGAATAGTGCATCGGAAAGATGATACTCCTATCCCAAAACAAAATCCTGTCGTTTCCATAGGAACATTACTCGATTTAGAAGGAGAAGTCTTAGATCCCATAGTATTTCATAGCGACGCAATTTCTGTGGTTATTCGTCAATGTGAGGGAAGGAGGGATGCAGTAAAGAAAGAATAGTGCATCGGAAAGGAGATACTCGTATCCCAAAGATAATCCTGTCGTGTCCATAGAAACGTTACTCGTTTTAGAAGGAGAAGTCATAGAACCCATAGTATATCATAGCGACGCAATTTCTGTGTTAATTCGTCAATGTGAGGGAGCGAGGGATACAGTAAAGGAGGTATAGTGCTTCGGAAAGGAGATACTCCTATACCAAAAGAAAATCCTGTCGTTTCCATAGAAGCGTTACTTAATTTAGAAGGAGAAGTCATAGAACTCATAGTATTTCATTGCGACGCAATTTCTGTGTTAATTCGACAATGTGCGGGAGCGAGAGATGCAGTAAAGGGGGAATAGTGCATCGGAAACGAGATACTCGTATCCCAAAGGAAAATCCTGTCGTTTCCATTGAAACGTAACTCGATTTAGAAGGAGAAGTCGTAGATCCCATAGTATATCATAGCGACGCAATTTCTGTGTTAATTAGTCAATCTGAGGGAGCGAGGGATGCAGTAAAGAAGGAATAGTGCATCGGAAAGGAGATACTCGTATCGTAAATGAAAATCCTGTTGTTTCCATAGAAATGTTACTCGATTTAGAAGGAGATGTCTTAGAACCAATGGTATTTCATAGCGACGTAATTTCTGTGTTAATTTGCCTATGTGAGGGAGCGAGGGATGCAGTTAAGAGGGAATAGCGAATCGGAAAGGAGATACACGTATCCCAATAGAAAATCCTGACGTTGCCATAGAAACGTTACTCGATTTAGTAGGAGAATTCATAGAACTCAGAGTATTTCATTGCGACGCAATTTCTGTGTTAATTCGTCAATGTGAGGGAGCGAGGGATGCATTAAAGAAGGAATAGTACGTCGGATAGGAGATAGTCGTATCCCAAAAGAAAATCCTGTTGTTTCCATAGGAACATTACTCGATTTAGAAGGAGAAGTCTTAGATCCCATAGTATTTTATAGCGACGCCATTTCTGTGCTTATTAGTCAATGTGAGGGAAGGAGGGATGCAGAAAAGAAGGAATAGTGCATCGGAAAGGAGATACTCGTATCCCAAAGAAAATCCAGTCGTTTCAATAGAAACATCACTCGTTTTAGAAGGAGAAGTCATAGACCCCATAGTATTTCATAGTGACACAATTTCATTGTTAATTCATCAATGTGTAGGAGCGTGATATGCAGTAAAGAAGGAATAGTGCATCGGAAAGGTGATATTCGTATCCCAAAAGAAAATCCTGTCGTTTCCATAGAAACGTTACTCGATTTAGAAGGAGAAGTCACAAAACAGATAGTATTCCATAGCGACGTAATTTCTGTGTTAATTCGTCAATGTGAGGGAGCGAGGGAAGCAGTAAAGAAGGAATAGTGCATCGGAAAGGAGATACTCGTTTCCCAAAAGAAAATCTTGTCGTTTCCATAGAAAAGTAACTCGATTTAGAAGGAGTAGTCAGAACCCTTAGTATTTCATAGCGACGCAATTTCTCTGCTTATTCGTCAATGTGAGGGAGCGAGAGATGCAGTAAAGAAGGAATTGTGCATCGGAAAGGAGATACTCGTATCCCAAAAGAAAAACCTGTCGTTTCCATAGAAAAGTTACTCGTTTTACAAGGAGAAGTCATACAACCCATTGTAGTTCATAGCGACGCTATTTCTGAGTTAATTCGTCAATGTGAGGGAGCGAGGGATGCAACTAAGAGGATACAGTGCATCGGAAAGGAGATAGTCGCATCCAAAATGAAAATCCTGTCGTTTCCATAGAAACGTTACTCGATTTAGAAGAAGAAGTCATAGAACCCATAGTATATGATAGCAACGCAATTTCTGTGTTAATTCGTCAATGTGAGGGAGCGAGGGGTGCAGTAAAGAAGGAATAGTGCATCGGAAAGTAGATACTCGTATATCAAAAGAAAATCCTGTCGTATCCATAGAAACGTTACTCGATTTAGAAGGAGAAGTCATTGAACCCATAGGATTTCATCGTGACGCAATTTCTGTGCTTATTCGTCAATGTGAGGGAACGAGGGATGCAGTAAAGTAAGAATAGGGCATCGGAAAGATGATACTCGTATCCCAAAAATATATCCTGTCGTTTGCATATAAAGGTCACTCGATTTTGAAGGAGAAGTCATAGAACCCATAGTATTTCATAGCGACGAAATTTCTGTGTTAATACGACAATGTGCGGGAGCGAGAGATGCAGTTATGAGGGAATAGTGCATTAGAAAGGAGATAATCGTATCCCAAAAGAAAATCCTGTCATTTTCATTGAAACGTCACTCGATTTAGAAGGAGAAGTCGTAGAACCCACAGTATATCATTGCGACGCAATATCTGTGTTAATTAGTCAATATGAGGGAGGGAGGGATCAGTAAAGAAGAAATAGTGCATCGGTAAGGAGATACTCGTATCCCAAAAGAAAATCCAGTCGTTTCAATGGAAACGTAACTCGATTTAGAAACAGAAGTTATAGAACCCATAGTATTTCATTTCGACGCAATTTCTGGGTTAATTCGTCAATGTGAGAGTGCGAGGGATGCTATAAAGAAGGAATAGTGCATCGGAAAGGAGATAGACGTATCCCAAAAGAAAATCCTGCGTCTCCATAGAAATGTAGCTCGATTTAGAAGAATACGTCATATAACCCATAGTAATTCATAACGACGCAGTTTCTGTGATAATTCGTCAATGTGAGGGAGCGAGGGATGCAGTAAAGAAGGAATAGTGCATCGGCAAGGAAATACTCCTACACTACAAGAAAATCCTGTCGTTTCCATAGAAACGTTACTCGATTTAGAAGAAGAAGTTATAGAACCCATAGTATATGATAGCAACGCAATTTCTGTGTTAATTCGACAATGTGAGGGAGCGAGGGATGCAGAAAAGAAAGAATACTGCATCGGAAAGGAGATACTCGGATCCGAAAAGAAAATCCTGTCCTTCCCATAGAAACGTTACTCGATTTAGAAGGAGAAGTCATAGAGCACATAGTATTCCATAGCGTCGCAATTTCTGTGTTAATTCGTCTATGTGATGGAGCCAACGATGGAGTAAGGAAGGAATAGTGGATCGGAAAGGAGATACTCGTTTCCCAAACGAAAATCCTGTCGTTTCCATAGAAACGTTACACGATTTAGAAGGAGAAATCATAGAATCCATCGGATTTCATAGCGACGCAATTTTTGAGCTTATTCGTCAATGTTAGGGAACGAAGGATGCAGTAAAGTAGGAATAGTGCATCGGAAAAGAGATACACGTATCTCAAATGAAAATCCTGTCATTTCCATAGAAACGTTACTCAATTTAGAAGGAGAAGTCATAGAATTCATAGTAATTTATAGAGACGCAATTTCATTGTTAATTCGTCAATGTGAGGGAGCGAGGGATGCAGTAAAGAAGAAATAATTCATCGGAAAGGAGATACTGGTATCCCAAAAGTAATACCTGTCGTTTCAATAGAAACGTTACTCGATTTTGAAGGAGAAGTTAGAGAACACATGGTATTTCATAGCGACGCAATAGCAGTGTTAATTCGTCAGTGTGAGGGAGCGAGGGATGCAGTAAAGAAGGAATAGTGCATCGGCAAGGACATACTCGTATACCATAAGAAAATCCTGTCGTTTCCATAGAAACGTTACTCGATTTAGAAGGAGAAGTCATAGAACACATAGTATTTCATAGCGACGCAATTACTCTGCTTATTCGTCAATGTGAGGGAGCGAGGGATGCAGTAAATAACTAATATTGCATCGGAGAGGAGGTACTCGATCCTAAAAGAAAATCCTGCCGTTTCCATAGGAACGTTACTCGATTTAGAAGGAGAAGTCATAGAGCACATAGTATTCCATAGCGTCGCAATTTCTGTGTTAATTCGTCAATGTGATGGAGCCAAGGATGGAGTAAGGAAGGAATAGTGCATCGGAAAGGAGATAGACGTATCTCAAAAGAAAATCCTATCGTTTCCATAGAAACGTAACTCGATTTAGATGGAAAAGTCATATAACCCACAGTATTTCATAACGACGCAATTTCTGTGTTAATTCGTTAATTTGAGGGAGCGAGGGATGCAGTTAAGAAGGAATAGTGCAACGGAAAGGAGAAACTCGTATATCAAAAGAAAATCCTGTCGTTTCCATAGAAACGTTACTCGATTTAAAAGGAGAAGTCATAGAACCCATAGTATTTCATAGCGACGCAATTTCTGTGTTAAGTCATCAATGTGAGGTAGCGAGGGATGCAGTAAAGAAGGAATAGTGAATCGGACAGGAGATACTCGTATCCCAAAAGAAAATCCTGTCGTTACGATAGAAACGTTACTCGATTTAGATGGAGAAGTTATAGAACCCATAGTATTTCATGGCGACGCAATTTCTCTGCTTATTCGTCAATGTGAGGGAGCGACGGATGCAGTGAAGAACTAATAGTGCATCGGAAAGGAGGTACTCGCATCATAAAAGAAAATCCTGTCGTTTCCACAGAAACGTTACTCGATTTAGATGGAGAAATTATAGAACCCATAGTATTTCATTGCGACGCAATTTCTCTGCTTATTCGTCAATGTGAGGGAGCGATTGATGCAGTAAAGAACTAATAGTGCAACGGAAAGGAGATACTCGTATCCCAAAAGAAAATCCTGTCGTTTCAATAGAAACGTTACTCGATTTAGAGAGAGAAGTTATAGAACATATAGTATTCCATAGCGTCGCAATTTCTGTGTTAATTCGTCAATGTGATGGAGCCAGGGATGGAGTAAGGAAAGAATAGTGCATCGGAAAGGAGATACTCGTTTCCCAAACGAATATCGTGTCGTTTCCATAGAAACGTTACACGATTTAGAAGGAGAAGTCATAGAATCCATCGGATTTCATAGCGACGCAATTTCTGAACTTATTCGTCAATGTTAGGGAACGAAGGATGCAGTAAAGTAGGAATAGTGCATCGGAAAAGAGATACACGTATCTCAAAGGAAAATCCTGTCGTTTCCATAGAAACGTTACCCGATTTAGAAGGAGAAGTCATAGAATCCATAGTATTTTATAGAGACGCAATTTCATTGTTAATTCGTCAATGTGAGGGAACGAGGGATGCAGTAAAGAAGAAACAATTCATCGGAAAGGAGATACTCGTATCCCAAAAGAAATACCTGTCGTTTCAATAGAAACGTTACTCGATTTTGAAGGAGAAGTTATAGAACACATGTTGTTTCATAGCGACGCAATATCAGTGTTAATTCGTCAATGTGAGGGAGCGAGGGATGCAGTAAAGAAGGTATAGTGCATCGGCAAGGAGATACTCGCATACCATAAGAAAATCCTGTCGTTTCCATAGAAACGTTACTCGATTTAGAAGGAGAAGTCATAGAACACGTAGTATTTCATAGCGACGCAATTACTACATCTACATCTACATCTACATCTATACTCCGCGAGCCACCTTACGGTGTGTGGCGGAGGGTAGTTATCGTACCACTATCTGATCCCCCCTTCCCTGTTCCATTCACGAATTGTGCGTGGGAAGAACGACTGCTTGTAAGTCTCCGTATTTGCTCTAATTTCTCGGATCTTTTCGTTGTGATCATTACGCCAGATATATGTGGGCGGTAGTAATATGTTGCCCATCTCTTCCCGGAATGTGCTCTCTCGTAATTTCGATAATAAACCTCTCCGTATTGCGTAACGCCTTTCTTGAAGTGTACACCACTGGAGCTTGTTCAGCATCTCCGTAACGCTCTCGCGCTGACTAAATGTCCCCATGACGATTCGCGCTGCATTTCGCTGGATCATGTCTATCTCTTCTATTAATCCAACCTGGTAAGGGTCCCATAATGATGAGCAATACTCAAGAGTCGGACGAACAAGCGTTTTGTAAGCTACTTCTTTCGTCGATGAGTCACATTTTCTTAAAATTCTTCCTATGAATCTCAACCTGGCGCCTGCTTTTCCCACTATTTGTTTTATGTGATCATTCCACTTCAGATCGCTCCGGATAGTAACTCCTAAGTATTTTACGGTCGTTACCGCTTCCAATGATTTACCACCTATGGCATAATCGTACTGGAATGGATTTCTGCCCCTATGTATGGGCATTATATTACATTTATCTACGTTTAGGGAAAGCTGCCAGCTGTCGCACCATGCATTAATCCTCTGCAGGTCCTCCTGGAGTACGTACGAGTCTTCTGATGTTGCTACTTTCTTGTAGACAACCGTGTCATCTGCAAATAGCCTCACGGAGCTACCGATGTTGTCAACTAAGTCATTTATGTATATTGTAAACAATAAAGGTCCTATCACGCTTCCCTGCGGTACTCCAGAAATTACCTCTTCATCTGCAGATTTTGAACCGTTAAGAATGACATGTTGTGTTTTTTCTTCTAGGAAATCCTGAATCCAATCACAAACCTGGTCCGATATTCCGTAAGCTCGTATTTTTTTCACTAAACGTAAGTGCGGAACCGTATCAAATGCCTTACTGAAGTCCAGGAATACGGCATCAATCTGCTCGCCAGTGTCTACGGCACTGTGAATTTCTTGGGAAAATAGGGCGAGCTGAGTTTCACATGATCTCTGTTTGCGGAATCCATGTTGGTTATGATGAAAGAGATTTGTATTATCTAAGAACGTCATAATACGAGAACACAAAACATGTTCCATTATTCTACAACAGATTGACGTAAGCGAAATAGGCCTATAATTATTCGCATCTGATTTATGACCCTTCTTGAAAATGGGAACGACCTGCGCTTTCTTCCAGTCGATAGGTACTTTACGTTCTTCCAGCTATCTACGATAAATTGCTGATAGAAAGGGGGCAAGTTCTTTAGCATAATCACTGTAGAATCTTAAGGGTATCTCGTCTGGTCTGGATGCTTTTCCGCTACTAAGTGATAGCAGTTGTTTTTCAATTCCGATATCGTTTATTTCAATATTTTCCATTTTGGCGTCCGTGCGACGGCTGAAGTCAGGGACTGTGTTACGATTTTCCGCAGTGAAACAGTTTCGGAACACTGAATTCAGTATTTCTGCCTTTCTTCGGTCGTCCTCTGTTTCGGTGCCATCGTGGTCAACGAGTGACTGAATAGGGGATTTAGATCCGCTTACCGATTTTACATATGACCAAAACTTTTTAGAGTTCTTGTTTAGATTGTTTGCCAATGTTTTATGTTCGAATTCGTTGAATGCTTCTCTCATTGCTCTCTTTACGCTCTTTTTCGCTTCGTTCAGCTTTTCCTTATCAGCTATGATTCGACTATTCTTAAACATATGATGAAGCTTTCTTTGTTTCCGTAGTACCTTTCGTACATGATTGTTATACCACGGTGGATCTTTCCCCTCGCTTTGGACCTTAGTCGGTACGAACTTATCTAAGGCGTACTGGACGATGTTTCTGAATTTTTTCCATTTTTGTTCCACATCCTCTTCCTCAGAAATGAACGTTTGATGGTGGTCACTCAGATATTCTGCGATTTGTGCCCTATCACTCTTGTTAAGCAAATATATTTTCCTTCCTTTCTTGGCATTTCTTATTACACTTGTAGTCATTGATGCAACCACTGACTTATGATCACTGATACCCTCTTCTACATTCACGGAGTCGAAAAGTTCCGGTCTATTTGTTGCTATGAGGTCTAAAACGTTAGCTTCACGAGTTGGTTCTCTAACTATCTGCTCGAAGTAATTCTCGGACAAGGCAGTCAGGATAATGTCACAAGAGTCTCTGTACCTGGCTCCAGTTCTGATTGTGTGACTATCCCATTCTATACCTGGTAGATTGAAGTCTCCCCCTATTACAATAGTATGATCACGAAACTTCTTCACGACGTTCTGCAGGTTCTCTCTGAGGCGCTCAACTACTACGGTTGCTGATGCAGGTGGTCTATAGAAGCATCCGACTATCATATCTGACCCACCTTTGATACTTAACTTAACCCAGATTATTTCACATTCGCATTCGCTAATAACTTCACTGGATATTATTGAATTCTTTACTGCTATAAATACTCCTCCACCATTGGCGTTTATCCTATCCTTGCGGTATATATTCCATTCTGTGTCTAGGATTTCGTTACTGTTCACTTCCGGTTTTAACCAACTTTCCGTTCCTAATACTATATGCGCACTATTTCCTTCAATAAGAGATACTAATTCAGGAACCTTGCCCTGGATACTCCTGCAGTTTACCAATATTACGTCCACTTTTCCTGTTTTTGGTCTCTGAGGACGGACGTTCTTTATCAACGATGATAATGTCCTCTCTGGTAAGCCGTCAGGTATTTTATCGTTTCGCCCAAGGGGAGGTCCCTCTAACCTAAAAAACCCCCGTGTGCACGCCACACGAACTCTGCTACCCTAGTAGCTGCTTCCGGTGTGTAGTGTACGCCTGACCTGTCTAGGGGGGCCCTACAGTTCTCCACCCAATAACGGAGGTCGATGAATTTGCAACCATTATAGTCGCAGAGTCGTCTGAGCCTCTGGTTTAGACCCTCCACACGGCTCCAAACCAGAGGACCGCGATCGACTCTGGGCACTATGCTGCAGATATTAAGCTCAGCTTGCACTCCGCGTGCGATGCTGGTTGTCTTCACCAAATCAGCCAGCCGCCGGAAGGAACCAAGGATGGCCTCAGAACCCAAGCGGCAGGCGTCATTCGTTCCGACATGTGCTACTATCTGCAGCCGGTCACACCCAGTGCGTTCAATAGCTGCCGGAAGGGCCTCCTCCACATTACGGACGAGACCCCCCGGCAAGCACACCGAGTGCACACTGGCATTCTTCCCCGACCTACCCGCTATTTTCCTGAGGGGCTCCATAACCCGCCTAACGTTGGAGCTCCCTATAACTAATAGGCCCGCCCTCTGTGACTGTCGGGACCTTGCCGGAGAATCGGCCACTGGCCCAACAGGCGAGGCATCCTGTGGTGGCTCGGAAACGATGTCATCACCACTAGGAAGCACCCCGTACCTGTTGGAAAGGGGTAAGGCAGCTGCCACGCGGTCAGATTCCACCTTCGCCTTTCGGCCAGGCACGCGCGAGCCCACCACTGTCCGCCATTCACCCTGGAGTGATGGCTGACCGGTAAGATGCTCACTGCCGGAAGACGCGGCGACATCAGGGGTTCCATGTAATTCCAAGGCCACCGAAGTAGGCATAGGTCTCACCACAGTTGCCCCAACGCCACTACGAGCCGACGCCTGCGCCTCGAGCTCGATGAGCCTAACAGACAAAGCCTCCACCTGCACCCGAAGAGTGGCCAATTCTCCTTGCGTCCGCTCACAACAACCACAGTCCCTACACATGACTATGTTTACCCTACTCTATACGGTGACAAATTCCCAAGATAATCTCCTGATGAGCTACTCTGATAATCAAGAAACACTCACTGAAATACGAGACGCGAAAACTACGATAGGTTTTCCCAGAAAAACTATTTAAAAGCTAAGCGCAGCAAATAAGTACTAAAACGCTTTATACAAACAGTACTCGCTGCTGCTGGTGCTCTCGCTCTGGCTGTCAATAGACTCTGCTTATTCGTCAATGTGAGCCAACGAGGGATGCAGTAAATAACTAATATTGCATAGGAGAGGAGGTTCTCGTATCATAAAAGAAAATCCTGTCGTTTCCATAGAAACGTTACTCGATTTAGAAGGAGAAGTCATGGAACACATAGTATTTCATAGCGACGCAATTTCTGTGTTAATTTGTCAATGTGCGGGAGCGAGAGATGCAGTAAAGAGGGAATAGTTCATCGGAAAGGAGAAACTCGTATCCCAAAAGAAAATCCAGGCGTTTCCATTGAAACGTTACTCGATTTAGAAGGAGAAGTCGTAGAACCCATAGTATATCATAGCGACGCAATTTCTGTGTTAATTAGTCAATATGAGGGTGCGAGGGATGCAGTAAAGGAGAAATGGTGCATCGGAAAGCAGATACTCGTATCCCATAAGAAAATCCTGTCGTTTCAATAATAACGTAACTCGATTTAGAAAGAGAAGTTATAGAACGCATAGTATTTCATTACGACCAAATTTCTGGGTTAATTCGTCAATGTGAGAGTGCGAGGGATGCAATAAAGAAGGAATAGTGCATCGGAAAGGAGATAGACGTATCCCAAAAGAAAATCCTCTCGTTTCCATAGAAACGTAACTCGATTTAGAAGGAGAAGTCATATAATTCATAGTATTTCATAACGACGCAATTTCTGTGTTAATTCGTCAATGTGAGGCAGCGAGGGATGCAGTAAAGAAGGAATAGTGCATCGGCAAGGAGATACTCATATACCAAAAGAAAATCCTGTCGTTTCCATTGAAACGTTACTCGATTTAGTAAGAGAAGTCGTACAACCCATAGTATATCATAGCGACGCAATTTCTGTGTTAATTAGCCGATATGAGGGAGCGAGGGATGCAGTAAAGTAGAAATAGTGCATCGGAAAGGAGATACTCGCATCCCAAAAGAAAATCCTGAAGTTTCAATAGAAACGTAACTCGATTTAGAGAGAGAAGTTATAGAACCCTTAGTATTTCATTTCGACGCCATCTCTGGGTTAATTCGTTAATGTGAGAGTGCGAGGGATGAAATAAAGAAGGAATAGTGCATCGGAAATAAGATAGACGTATCCCAAAAAAAAATCTTTCGTTTCCATACAAACGTAACTCGGTTTAGAAGGAGAAGTCATAGAACACATAGAATTCCATGGAGTCGCAATGACTGTGTTAATTCGTGAATGTGAGGGAGCGAGGGATGCAGTAAAGAAGGAATAGTGCATCGGAAAGGAAATAGTTGTATCCCGAAACGAAATCCCGTCGTTTCCATAGAAACGTTACTCGATTTAGAAGGAGAAGTTATAGAACCCATACTATTTCATAGCGACGCAATTTCTGTGTTTATTCGTTAATGTGAGGGAGCGAGGGATGTAGTAATGAACTAATAGTTCAGCGGAAAGGAGATACTTGTATCCCAAAAGATAATCTTATCGTTTCCATAGTAATATTACACGATGTAGAAGGAGAATTCATTGAACGCATAGTAGTTCGTAGCGACACAATTTCTGTGTTAGTTCGTCAATATGACTGATCGAGGGATGCAGTAAAGACGGAATAGTGCATCGGAAAGGAGAGACTCCTGTCCCAAAAGAAAATCCCGTCGTTTGAATAGAAACGTTACTCGGTTATAAGCAGAAGTCATAGAACCCCTAGTATTTAATAGCCCCGAAATTTCTGTGTTATTTCGTGAATGTGAGGGAGCGAGGGATGCAGTAAAGAAGGAATAGTGCATCGGAAAGGAGATACTCGTGTCCAAAAAGAAAATCCTGTCGTTTCCATAGATACGTTACTCGATTTGATAGGAGAAGTTATAGATACCATAGTATTTCACAGTGACGCAATTTCTGTGCCTATTCTTCAATGTGAGGGAGCGAGAGATGCAGTAAACAACTAATAGTGCTTCGGAAAGGAGATACGTGTATCCCAATAGAAAATCCTGTCGTTTCAATAGAAACGTTACTCGTTTTAGAAGGAGAAGTCATAGAGTCCATAGTATTTCATAGGGACGCAATTTCCGTATTAATTCGCCAAAGTGAGGGAGCGAGGGATGCAGTACAGATGGCATAGTGCATCGGAAAGAAGGAGGTCGGATCGCAAAAGAAAATCCTGTCGTTTCCATAGAAACGATAATTGATTTAGAAGGGGATGTCATAGAACCCATAGTACGTCATAGCGACGCAATTCTGTGTTAATTCGTCAATGTGAGGTAGCGAGGGATGCAGTAAAGAAGGAATAGTGCATCGGGAAGGAGATACTCGTATCCCAAAAGGAAATCCAGTAGTCTCCATGGAAACGTTACTCGATTTAGAAGGAGAAGTCATAGGACCCATAGTAATTCCTAGAGACGCAATTTATGTGTTAATTCGTCAATAAGAGATGGCGAGGGATGAAGTAAAGAAGGAATAGTGCATCGGAAAGGAGAGAGTTGTATCACGAAACGAAATCCTGTCGTTTCCATAGAAAAGTTACTCGATTTAGAATTAGAAGTTATAGAACCCATACTATTTCATAGCGACGCAATTTCTGTATTTATTCGTTAATGTGAGGGAGCTAGGGATGTAGTAATGAACTAATAGTGCAGCGGAAAGCAGATACTTGTATCCCAAAAGATAATCTTTTCGTTTCCATAGTAATATTACACGATGTAGAAGGAGAATTCATTGAACGCATATTAGTTCGTAGCGACACAATTTCTGTGTTAGTTCGTCAATATGAGGGATCGAGGTATGCAGTAAAGACGGAATAGTGCATCGGATAGGAGAGACTCCTGTCCCAAAGGAAAATCCCGTCGTTTGAATAGAAACGTTACTTTGTTTACAAGCAGAAGTCATAGAACCCCTAGTATTTCATAGCCACGAAATTTCTGTGTTAATTCGTGAATGTGAGGGAGCGAGGGATGCAGTAAAGAAAGAATAGTGCATCGGAAAGGAGATACTCGTATCCAAAAAGGAAATCCTGTCGTTTCCATCGATACGTTACTCGATTTGATAGGAGAAGTTATAGATACCATAGTATTTCACAGTGACGCAATTTCTGTGCCTATTCTTCAATGTGAGGGAGCGGAAGATGCAGTAAACAACTAATAGTGCTTCGGAAAGGAGATACTTGTATCCCAATAGAAAATCCTGTCGTTTCAATAGAAACGTTACTCGTATTAGAAGGAGAAGTCATAGAGCCCATTGTATTTCATAGGGACGCAATTTCCGTATTAATTCGCCAAAGTGAGGGAGCGAAGGATGCAGGACAGAAGGCATAGTGTATCGGAAAGAAGTAAGTCGTATACTAAAAGAAAATCCTGTCGTTTCCATAGAAACGATACTTGATTTAGAAGGGGATGTCATAGAACCCATAGTATGTCATAGCGACGCAATTTCTGTGTTAATTCGTCAATGTGAGGGAGCGAGAGATGCAGTAAAGAAGGAATAGTGCAGCGGAAAGGGCATACTCGTATCCCAAAACAAAATCCTGTCGTTCCCATAGAAACGTTCCTCGATTTAGAAGGAGAAGTCATAGAACCCATAGTATTCCATAGCGACGCAATTTCTGCGTTAATTCGTCAATGTGAGGGAGCGAGAGATGCAGTAAAGAAGGAATCGTGCATCGGAAATGAGATACTCGTATCCCAAAATAAAATCCTGTCGTTTCCAAGGGACCGTTACTCGATTTAGAAGGAGAAGTTATAGAAGCCATACTATTACATAGCCACGCAATTTCTGTGTTTATTCGTCATTGTGAGGGAGCGTGAGATGCAGTAATGAACTAATAGGGCAGCGGAAAGGAGATACTCGTATCCCAAAACATAATCCTATCGTTTCCATAGAAATATTACACGATTTAGAAGGAGAATTCATGAAACCCATAGTAGTTCGTAGCGACGCAATTTCTGTGTTAATTCGTCAATGTGAGGGAGCGAGAGATGCAGTAAAGACGGAATAGAGCATCGGAAAGGAGGGACTCCTATCCCAAAAGAAAATCCTGTGGTTTCAATAGAAACGTTACTCGGTTTACAAGGAGAAGTTATAGAACCCATAGTATTTCATAGCCTCGCAATTTCTGTGTTAATTCGTGAACGTGATATAGCGAGGGATGCAGTAGAGAAGGAATAGTACATCGGAAAGGAGATAATCGTATCCCAAAAGAAAATCCTGTCGTTTCCATAGAAACGTTACTCGACTTGATAGGAGAAGTTATGGAACCCATACTATTGCACAGCGACGCAATTTCTGTGCTTACTCTTCAATGCGAGGGAGCGAGGGATGCAGTAAAGAACTAATAGTGCATCGGAAAGGAGATACTCGAATCCCAAAAGAGAATCCTGTCGTTTCCATAGAAACGTTAGTCGATTTCGAAGGAGAAGTCGTAGAACCCATAGTATTTCAGAGCGACGCTATTTCCGTGTTAATTCGCCAATGTGAGGGAGCGAGGGATTCAGTACAGAAGGAATAGTGCAGCGGAAAGGAGATACTCGTATCCCAAAAGAAATTCCTGTCGTTTCCATTGAAACGTTACTCGATTTAGAAGGAGAAGTTATAGAATAAATACTATTTCATGGCGACGCAATTTCTGTGTTTATTCGACAATGTGAGGGAGCGAGGGATGCAGTAAAGAAGGAATAGTGCATCGGAAGGATATACTCGTATCCCAATTGAAAATCCTGCGGTCTCAATAGAAACGTTTCTCGATTTAGAAAGAGAAGTCATAGAACACATAGTATTTAATAGCCACGCAATTTCTGTGTTAATTCGTCAATGTGAGTTAACGAGGGATTCAGTACAGAAGGAATAGTGCAGCGGAAAGGAGATACTCGTATCCCAAAAGAAAATCTAGTCGTGTCCATAGAAACGTTACTCCGTTAAGAAGGAGAAGTCATAGAACCCATAGTATTTCATAGCGACGAAATTTCTGCGTTAATTCGTCAGTGTGAGGGAGCGAGGGTTGCAGTAAAGAACTAATAGTGCATCGGAAAGGAGATACTCGTATCCCAAAAGAAAATCCTGTCGTTTCTATAGATACGTTACTCGATTTAGAAGGATAAGTCATGGAACCCATAGTATTTCACAGCGACGATATTTCTGTGTTATTTCGTCAATGTGACTGAGCGAGTTATGCACTAAAGACGAAATAGTGCATCGGAAAGGAGATACTCGTATCCCAAAACAAAATCCTGTCGTTTCCATAGAAACGTTACTCGATTTAGAAGTTGAAGTTATAGAACCCATAGTATTTCATAGCGACGCAATTTCTGTGCTTATTCGTCAATGTGAGGGAGCGAGGGATGCAGCAAAGAACTAATAGTGCATCGGAAAGGAGATACTCGTATCAAAAAAGAAAATCCTGTTGTTTCCATAGAAACGTTACTCGATTTAGAAAGAGAAGTCATGGAACCCATAGTATTTTATAGCGACGGATCATATGTGTTAATTCGTCAGTGTGAGGGAGCGAGACATGCAGTAAAGAGGAAATAGTGCATCGGAAAGGAGATACTCGTATCCCAAAAGAAAATCCTGTCGTCTCCATAGAAACGTTACTCGATGTAGAAGCAGAAGTCATAGAACCCATAGTATTTCATAGCGACGCAATTTCATTGTTAATTCGCCGATGTGAGGGACCGGGGGATGCAGTACAGAAGGAATAGTTCATCGGAAAGGATATAGTCGTATCCCAAAGAAAATCCTGTTGTTACCATAGAAACGTTACTCGATTTGATAGGAGAAGTTATAGAAACCATAGTACTTCATAGCGACGCAATTTCTGTGTTAATTCGTCAATATGAGGGAGCAAGGGATGCAGTAAAGGAGGGATAGTGCATCGGAAAGGAGATACTCGTATCCAAAAGGAAAATCAAGTCGTTTCAATAGAAATGTTACTCGATTTAGACGGAGAAGTCATAGAACACATAGTAAATCATAGCATCGCTATTACTGTTTTAATTCGTCAATGTGAGGGAGTCAGGGAAGCAGTAAAGAAGGAAAAGTGCATAGGGACGGAGATTCTCGTATCCGAAAAGAAAATCCTGTTGTACAATAGAAACGTTACTCGAATTAGAAGGGGGAGTCATAGAACGCATTGTATTTCAAAGCGACGCAATATCTGTGTTAATTCGTCAATGTGAGGGAGCGAGGGATGCAGTACAGAAGGAATAGTGCATCGGAAAGGAGATACTCGTATCCCAAAAGAAAATCATGTCGTTTCCATAGAAACGTTACTCGATTTGAAAGGAGAAGTTATAGAACACATAGTATTTAATAGCCACGCTATTTCTGTGCTTTTTCTTCAATGCGAGGGAGCGAGGGATGCAGTAAAGAACTAATAGTGCATCGGAAATGAGATACTCGTATCCCAAAAGAAAATCCTGTTGTTTCCATAGAAACGTTACTCGATTTGATAGAAGAATTTATAGAAACCATAGTATTTCACACTGACGCAATTTCTGTGCTTATTCTTCAATGTGAGGGAGCGAGGGATGCAGTAAAGAATTAATAGTGAATCGGAAGGGAGATACTCGTATCCCAATAGAAAATCCATTAGTTTCAATTGAAACGTTACTCGCTTTAGAAGGAGAAGTCATAGAACCCATAATATTTCATAGCAACGCAATTCCCGTATTAATTCACCAATGTGAGGGAGCGAGGGATGCAGTAAAGAAGGAATAGTGCATCGGAAAGGAGATACTCGTATCCCAAAAGAAAATCCTGCGGTTTCAATAGAAACGTTACTCGATTTAGAAGGAGAAGTCATAGAACCCATAGTATTTAATAGCCACGCTATTTCTGTGTTAATTCGTCAATGTGAGGGAACGAGGGATTCAGTAAAGAAGGAATAGTACAGCGGAAAGCAGATACTCGTATCCCACAAGAAAATCTAGTCGTGTCCATAGAAACGTTACTCGGTTTAGAAGGAGAAGTCATAGAACAGATAGTATTTCATAGCGACGCAATTTCTGTGTTAATTCGTCAATGTGAGGGAGCGAGGAATGCAGTAAAGTCGGAATAGTGCTTCGGAAAGGAGCTACTCGTATCCCAAAAGAAAATCTAGTCGTGTCCATAGAAACGTTACTCCGTTAAGAAGGAGAAGTCATAGAACGCATAGTATTTCATAGCGACGCAATTTCTGCGTTAATTCGTCAGTGTGAGGGGGCGAGAGTTGGAGTAAAGAACTAATAGTGCATAGATACGTTACTCCATTTAGAAGGATAAGTCATGGGACCCATAGTATTTCATAGCGACGCAATTTCTGTGTTATTTCGTCAATGTGACTGAGCGAGTTATGCAGTAAAGACGGAATAGTGCATCGGAAAGGAGATACTCGTATCCCAAAACGTAAACCTGTCGTTTCCATAGAAACGTTACTCGATGTAGAAGCAGAAGTCATAGAACCCATAGTATTTCATAGCGACGCAATTTCATTGTTAATTCGCCTATGTGAGGGAGCGGGGGATGCAGTAAAGAAGGGATAGTGCATCGGAAAGGAGATAATCGTATCCACAAGGAAAATCGAGTCGTTTCAATAGAAACGTTACTCGATTTAGAAGGAGTAGTTATAGAACACATTGTAAATCATAGCATCGCTATTACTTTTTTAATACGTCAATGTGAGGGAGCCAGGGAAGCAGTAAAGAAGGAAAAGTGCATCAGGAAGGAGATTCTCGTAACCGAAAAGAAAATCCTGTTGTTCAATTGAAACGTTACTCGAATTTTAAGGGGTAGTCATAGAACGCATTGTATCTCAAAGTGACGCAATATCTGTGTTAATTCGTCAATGTGAGGGAGCGAGGGATGAAGTACAGAGGGAATAGTGCATCGGAAAGGAGATACTCGTATCCCAAAAGAAAATCAAGTCGTTTCCATAGAAACATTACTCGATTTAGAAGGAGAAGCCATAGAACACATAGTTTATCATAGCGACGTAATATCTGTGTTAATTCGTCAATGTGAGGGAGCGAAGGATGCAGTAATGAACTAATAGTGCATCGGAAAGGAAATACTCGTATCCCAAAAGATAATCTTGTCGTTTCCATAGATATATTACTCGATTAAGAAGGAGAATTCATGGAACCCATAGTATTTCGTAGCGACGCAATTTCTGTGTTAATTCGACAATGTCTGGGAGCGAAGGACGCAGTAAAGACGGAATAGTGCATCGCAAAGGAGACACTCCTATCCCAAAAGAAAATCCTAGCGTTTCAATAGAAACGTTACTCGGTTTAGAAGAAGTCATAGAACCCATAGTATTTCATAGCCGCGCAATTTTTGTGTTAATTCGTGAATGTGAGGGAGCGAGGGATGCAGTAAAGAAGGAATAGTGCATCGGAAAGGAGATACTCGTATCCCAGAAGAAAATCCTGTCGTTTCAATACAAACATTACTTGATTTAGAAGGAGAAGTCATAGAACACATAGTATTTCATAGCGACGCAATTTCTGTGTTATTTCGTCAATGTGAGGGAGCAACGGATGCAGTAAAGACGGAATAGTGCGTCGGAAAAGAGATACTCGTATCCCAAAAGACAATCCTGTCGTTTCAACAGAAACGTTACTCGATTTAGAAGGAGAAGTCATAGAACCCAAAGTATTTCATAGCGACGCAATTTCCGTGTTAATTCGCCAATGAGAGGGTGCGAGGGGTGCAGTAAAGAAGGAATAGTGCATCGGAAAGGGGATACTCGTATCCCAAAAGAAAACCCTGTCGTTTCCATAGAAACGTTAGTAGATTTAGAAGGTGAAGTCATAGAACACATAGTATTTAATAGCCACGCAATTTCTGTGTTAATTCGTCAACGTGAGTGAGTAAGGGATGCAGTAAAGACGGAATAGTGCATCGGAAAGGAGATATTCGTATCCCAAAGCAAAATCATGTCCTTTCCATAGAAACGTTACTCGATTTGAACGGAGAAGTTATAGAAAACATAGTATTTCACAGCGACGCAATTTCTGTGCTTTTTCTTCAATGTGAGGGAGCGGGAGATGCAGTAAAGAACTAATAGTGCATCGGAAAGGAGATACTCGTATCCCAAAAGAAAATCCTGTCGTTTCAATGGAAACGTTGCTCGATTTGAACGGAGAAGTCATAGAACACATAGTATTTCATTGCGACGCAATTTCTGTGTTAATTCGCCAATGTGAGGAAGCGAGGGATGCAGTACAGAAGGAATAGTGCACCGGAAAGGAGATACTCGTATTACAAAAGAAAATCTCGTCGTTTCCATAGAAACGTTACTCGACTTATGAGGAGAAATCATAGAACACATAGTATTTCATAGCGACGCAATTTCTGTGTTAATTCGTCAAAGTGAGGTAGAGAGGGACGCAGTAAAGACGGAATAGTGCGTTGGAAAAGAGATACTCGTATCCCAAAAGAATATCCTGTCGTTTCCATAGAAACGTTACTCGATTTAGTAGGAGAAGCCATATAACCCATAGTATTTCATAGCGAAGCGATTTCTGTGTTATTTCGTCAATGTGAGGGAGCGAGGGATGCAGTAAAGACGGAATAGTGCGTCGGAAAAGAGATACCTGTATCCCAAAAGAAAATCCTGTCGTTTCAATAGATACGTTACTCGATTTAGAAGGAAAAGTCATAGAACCCATAGTATTTCATAGCGACGCAATTTCTGTGTTAATTCACCAATGTGAGGGAGCGAGGCATGCGGTAAAGACGGAATAGTGCATCGGAAAGGAGATACCCGTATCCCAAAAGAAAATCCTGTCGTTTCCATAGAAACGTAACTTGATTTAGTAGGAGAAGCCATATAACCCATAGTATTTCATAGCGAAGCGATTTCTGTGTTATTTCGTCAATGTGAGGGAGCGAGGGATGCAGTAAAGACGGAATAGTGCGTCGGAAAAGAGATACCTGTATCCCAAAAGAAAATCCTGTCGTTTCAATAGAAACGTTTCTCGATGTAGAAGGAGATGTCATAGAACCCACAGTATTTCGTAGCGACGCAATGTTTGTGTTAATTCGTCAATTTGAGGGAGCGAGGGATGCAGTAAAGTAGGAATAGTGCATCGGAAAGGAGATACTCGTATCCGAAAAGGAAATCCTGTCGTTTCCATTGAAACGTTACTCGATTTAGAAGGAGGTGTAGTCAAACCAATAGTTTTTCATAGCGACGCAGTTTCTGTGTTAATTCGTCAATGTGAGGGAGCGAGGGATGCAGTAGAGAAGGAATAGGGCATCGTAAAGGAGATCGTCGTATCCCAAAAGAAAATCCTGTCGCTTCCATAGAAACGTTACTCGATATAGAAGGAAAAGACATAGAACCCATAGAATTTCTTACCGACGCAATTTCTGTGTTCATTCGTCAATGTGAGGGAGCGAGGGATGCAGTAAAGAAGGCATAGTGCATCGGAAAGGAGATAGTCGTATCCCAAAAGAAAATCCTGTCGTTTCCATAGAAACGTTACTCGATTTAGAAGGAGGCGTCACGGAACCCATAATATTTCATAGCGACGCAATTGCTGTGTTAATTCGTCAATGTGAGGGAGCGAGGGATGCAGAAAAAAGACGGATTAGTGCTCCGGAAAGGCGATACTCGTATCCCAAAAGAAAATCCTGTCGTTTCCATAGTAACGTTATTCGATTTGACAGGAGAAGTTAGCGAACACATGGTATTTCAGAGCGACGCAATTTCTGTGCTTATTCATCAATGGCAGGGAGCGAGGGATGCAGTAAAGAACTAATAGTGCATCAGAAAGGACATACTCGTATCCCAAAAGAAAATCCTGTCGTTTCCATAGAAACGTTACTCGATTTAGACGGAGAGGTCATGGAACCCATAGTATTTCATAGCGAAGCAATTTCTGTGTTAATTCGCCAATGTGAATAAGCGAGGGATGCAGTACAGAAGGAATAGTGCATCGGAAAGGCGATAGTCGTATCCCAAAAAAAAATCCCGTCGTTTCCATAGAAACATTACCCGATTTAGAAGGAGAAGTCATAGAACCCATAGTATTTCTTAGCGACGGTATTTCTGTGTTAAATCGTCAATGTGAGGGAGCGAGGGATGCAGTAAAGAAGGAATAGTGCGTCGGAAAGGATATACTCGTATACCAAAAGAAAATCCTCTCGTATCCGTAGAAACGTTACTCGATTTAGATGGATGAGCCATAGAACCCACAGTATTTCATAGCGACGTAATCTCTGTGTGAAATCGTCAATGTGAGGGAGCGAGGGATGCAGTAGAGAAGGAATTGTGCAACGGAAAGGAGATACTCGGATCCCAAAAGAAAATCCTGTCGTTTCCATGGAAACGTTAGTCGATTTAGAAGGAGATGTCATTGAACACATAGTATTTCATAGTGACGCAATTTCTGTGTTATTTCGTCAATATGAGGGAGCGAGGGATGCAGTAAAGACGGAATAGTGCATCGGAAAGGAGAGACTCGTATCCCAAAAGAAAATCCTTTCGTTTCAATAGAAACGTTACTCGATTTAGAAAGAGAAGTCATAGAACCCATAGTATTTCATAGTGACGAAATTTCTGCGTTAATTCGTCAATTTGAGGGAAATGAGAGATGCAGTAAAGAAGGAATCGTGCATCGGAATTGAGATACTCATATCCCAAAAGAAAATCCTGTCGTTTCCATAGTAACGTTACTCGATTTAGAATGAGAAGTAATAGAACTCATACTATTCCATAGCGACGCAATTTCTGTGTTTATTCGTCAATGTGAGGGAGCGAGGGATGCAGTAATGAACTAATAGTGCATCGAAAAGGAGATAGTCGTATCCCAAAAGATAATCCCCTCGTTTCCATAGAAATATTACTCGATTTAGAAGGAGAATTCATGGAACCCATAGTATTTCGCAGCGACGTAATTTCTGTGTTAATTCGTCAATGTGAGGGAGCGAGGGATACAGTAAAGACGGAATAGTGCATCGGAAAATCGAAACTCCTATTCCAAAAGGAAATCCTGTCGTTTTAATAGAAACGTTACTCGGTTTAGAAGGAGAAGTCATAGAACCCATAGTATTTCATAGCCACGCAATCTCTGTGTTAATTCGTGAATGTGAGTGAGGGAGGGACGCAGTAAAGTAGGAGTAGTGCATCGGAAAGGAGATACTCGTATCCCAAAAGACAATGCTCTAGTTTCCATAAAAACGTTACTCGATAATGAAGGAGAAGTCATAGAACCAATAGTATTTCATCGCGGCGCAATTTCTGTGTTAATTCGTCAATGTGAGGGAGCGAGAGATGCAGCAAAGACGGATAGTGCTTCGGAAAGGAGATACTCGTATCCCAAAACAAAATCCTGTCGTTTACATAGAAACGTTACTCGATTTAGAAGGGGATGTCATAGTACCCATAGTATATCATATCGACGCTAACTCTGTGTTACTTCGACAAAGTGAGGGAGCGAGGGATGCAGTAAAGAAGGAATTGTGTAACGGAAAGGAGATACTCATATCCCAAAAGAAAGCTGCATCTTTCGCTCCCTCACATTGACGAATTAACACAGCAATTGCGTCGCTATGAAATATTATGGGTTCCGTGACGCCTCCTTCTAAATCGAGTAACGTTTCTATGGAAACGACAGGATTTTCTTTTGGGATACGACTATCTCCTTTCCGATGCACTATGCCTTCTTTACTGCATCCCTCGGTCCCTCACATTGACGAATGAACACGGAAATTGCGTCGCTGTGAAATTCTATGGGTTCTATGCCTTTTCCTTCTATATCGAGTAACGTTTCTATGGAAACGACAGGATTTTCTTTTGGGATCCGACGATCTCCTTTACGATGCACTATTCCTTCTGTATTGCATCCCTCGCTCCCTGACATTGACGAATTATCACAGAAATTGCCTCGCTATGAAAAACTATTGGTTCGACTACACCTCCTTCTAAATCGAGTAACGTTTCAATGGAAACGACAGGATTTCCTTTTGGGATACGAGTATCTCCTTTTCGATGCACTATTCCTTCTTTACTGCATCCCTCGCTCCCCCAAATTGACTAATTAACACAGAGATTGCGTCGCTATGAAATACAGTGGGTTCTATGACTTCTCCTTCTAAATCGAGAAACGTTTCTATTGAAACGACAACATTTTCTTATGGGATACGACTATCTCCTTTCCGATGCACTATGCCTTCTTTACTGCATCCCACGCTCCCTCACATTGACGAATGAACACAGAAATTGCGTCGCTGTGAAATTCTATGGGTTCTATGCCTTTTCCTTCTATATCGAGTAACGTTTCTATGGAAACGACAGGATTTTCTTTTGGGATACGAGTATCTCTTTTCCGATGCACTATTAGTTCTTTACTGCATCCCTCGCTCCCTCCCATTGAAGAATAATCACAGAAATCGCGTCGCTGTGAAATACTATGGTTCTACGACATCTCCTTATAAACCGAGTAACGTTTCTATTGAAACGGCAGGATTTCCTTTTGGGAATATTAGTCTCTCCTTTCCGATGCACTATTAGTTCATTACTGCAACCCTCGCTCCCTCCCATTGAAGAATAAGCACAGAAATCGCGTCGTTGTGAAATAGTATGGGTTCTATGACTTCTCCTTCTAAATCGAGTAACGTTTCTATTGAAACGACAGGATTTTCTTTTGGGATACGAGTATCTCTTTTCCGACGCACTATTCCGTCTTTACTGCATCCCTCGCTCCCTCACATTGACGAAATAACACAAAAATTGCGACGCTATGAAATTCTATGGGTTCCATGACTTCTCCTACGAAATCGAGTAATGTTTCTATGGAAACGACAGGATTTTCTTTTGGGATACGAGTGTCTCCAGCACGGAATTGTGCTTCGGAAAGGAGATAGTCGTATCCCAAAAGATAATTCTCTCGTTTCCATAGAAATATTACTCGTTTTAGAAGGAGAATTCATGGAACCCAGAGTATTTCGTAGCGACGCAATTTATGTGTTAATTCGTCTATGTGAGGGAGCAAGTGATACAGTAAAGACGGAATAGTGCATCGGAAAAGAGAGACTCCTATTCCAAAAGGAAATCCTGTTGTTTCAATAGAAACGTTACTCGGTTTAGAAGGAGAAGTCATAGAACCCATAGTATTTCATAGCCACGCAATTTCTGTGTTATTCGTGAATGTGAGGGAGGAAGGAATGCAGTAAAGGAGGAATAGTGCATCGGAAAGGAGATACTCGTATCCCAAAAGAAAATCCTGTCGTTTCCATAGAAACGTTACTCGATATAGAAGGAGAAAACATAGAACCAATAGCATTTCATAGCGACGCAATTTCTGTGTTAATTCGTCAATGTGAGGGAGCGAGGGGCGCAGTAAAGACGGAATAGTGCATCGGAAAGGAGAGACTCCTATCCCAAAAGAAAATCCTGTCGTTTCCGTAGTAACGTTTCTCGATTAGAAAGGAGAAGTTAAAGAACCCATAGTATTTCACAGCGACGCGATTTCTGTGCTTATTCTTCAATGTGAGGGAGCGAGGGATGCAGTAAAGAACTAATAGTGCATCAGAAAGGAGATACTCGTATCCCAAAAGAAAATCCTGTCGTTTCCATAGAAACGTTACTCGATTTAGAAGGAGATGTCATGGAACCCATAGTATTTCATAGCGACGCAATTTCTGTGTTATTTCGTCAATGTGAGGGAGCGAGGGATGCTGTAAAGACGGAATAGTGCATCGGAAAGGAGATACTCGCATCCAAAAAGAAAATCCAGTCGTTTCAATAGAAACGTTACTCGATTTAGAAGAAGAAGTCACAGAACACATAGTATTTCATAGCGACGCTATTTCTGTGTTAATTCGTCAACGTGAGGGAGCGAGGAATGCAGTAAAGAAGGACTAGTGCGTCGGAAAGGATATACTTGTATGCCAAAAGAAAATCCTCTTGTTTCCATAGAAACGTTACTCGATTTAGATGGATGAGCCATAGAACCCACAGTATTTCATAGCGACGCAATCTCTGTGTGAATTCGTCAGTGTGAGGGAGCGAGGGATGCAGTAGAGAACGAATTGTGCAACTGAAAGGAGATACTCGTATCCCAAAGGAAAATTTTGTCGTTTCCATAGAAACGTTACTCGATTTTGAGGGAGAATCATAGAACCCATAGTATTTCATAGCGACGCAGTTTCTGCGTTAATTTGTCACTATGAGGGTGCGAGGGATGCACTAAAGAAGGAATAGTGGATCGGAAAGGAGATACACGTATCCCAAACAGAAAATCCTGTCGTTTCCATAGAAACATTATTTGATTTAGGAGGAATAGTTATAGAACCCATAGTATTTCACAGCGACGCAATGTCTGTGCTTATTCGTCAATGGGAGGGAGCGAGGGATGCAGTAAAGAACCAATAGTGCATCGAAAAGGAGATACACGTAACCCAAAAGAAAATCCTGTCGTTTCCCTAGAAACGTTACTCGATTTAGAAGGAGGAGTCATGGAACCCATAGTATGTCATAGGGACTCTATTTATGTGTTAATTCGTCAATGTGAGGGAGCGAGGGATGCAGTAAAGACGGAATTGTGCATCGGAAATTAGAAACTCGTATCCCAAAAGAAAATTCTGTCGTTTCAATAGAAACTTTACTCGGTATTGAAGGTGAAGTCATAGAACACATAATATTTCATAGCTACGCAAATTATGTGTTAACTCTTGAATGTGAGGGAGCGAGGGATGCAGTAACGAAGGAATAGTCCATCGGAAAGGAGATACTCGTATCCCAAAAGAAAATCCTGTCGGCTCCATAGAAACGTTACTCGATATAGAAGGAGAAGTCATAGAACTCATAGTATTTCATCGCCACGTAATTTCTGTGTTAATTCGTCAATGTGAGGGAGCGAGAGATGCAGCAAAGACGGAATTGTGCTTCGGAAAGGAGATACTCGTATCCCAAAAGAAAATCCAATCGTTTCCATAGAAACGTTACTCGATTTAGAAGGAGAAGTCATAGAACCCATAGTATTTCATAGCGACGCAATTTCTGCATTAATCCGTCAATGTGAGGGAGCGAGGGATGCAGTAAAGAAGGAATAGTGCATCGGAAAGGAGATACTCGTATCCCAAAAGAAAATCCTGTCGTTTTCATAGAAACGTTTTTCGATTTGAAAGGAGAAATTATAGAAACCATAGTATTTCACAGCGGCGCAATTTCTGTGCTTATTCTTCAATGTGAAGAAGCGAAGTATGCAGTAGAGAACTAATAGTGCATCGGAAAGGAGATACTCGTATCCCAAAAGAAAATCCTGTCGTTTCCATAGAAACGTAACTCGATTTAGAAGGGGAAGTTATGGAAACCATAGTATTTCATAGCGACGCAATTTCTGCGTTAATTCGTCAATGTGAGGGAAATGAGAGATGCAGTAAAGGAGGAATCGTGCATCGGAATTGAGATACTCATATCCCAAAAGAAAATCCTGTCGTTTCCATAGAAACGTTACTCGGTTTAGAAGGAGAAGTAATAGAACTCATACTATTTCATAGCAACGCAATTTCTGTGATTATTCGTCAATGTGAGGGAGCGAGGGATGCGGTAATGAACTAATAGTGCATCGGAAAGGAGGTATTCGTATCCCAAAAGATAATCCTCTCGTTTCCATAGAAATATTACTCGATTTAGAAGGAGAATTCATGGAACCCATAGTATTTCGTAGCGACGCAATTTCTGTGTTAATTCGTCAATGTGAGGGAGCGAGGGATACAGTAAAGACGGAATAGTGCATCGGAAAGGAGAGACTCCTATTCCAAAAGGAAATCCTGTCGTTTCAATAGAAACATTACTCAGTTTAGAAGGAGAAGTCATAGAACCCATAGTATTTCATAGCCACGCAATTTCTGTGTTAATTCGTGAATGTGAGGGAGGGAGGGATGCAGTAAAGGAGGAATAGTGCATCGGAAAGGAGATACTCGTATCCCGAAAGAAAATCCTGTCGTCTCCTTAGAAACGTTACTCGATTTAGAAGGGGATGTCATAGAACCCATAGTATTTCATAGCGACTCAATATCTGTGTTAATTAGTCAATGTGAGGGAGCGAGGGGCGCAGTAAAGACGAGATAGTGCATCGGAAAGGAGAAACTCCTATCCCAAAAGAAAATCCTGTCGTTTCCGTAGAAACGTTTCTCGATTTGAAAGGATAAGTTAAACAACCCATAGTATTTCACAGCGATGCGATTTCTGTGCTTATTTTCCAATGGGAAGAAGCGAGGGATGCAGTAAAGACGGAATAGTGCATCGGAAAGGAGATACTCGTATCCCAACAGAAAATCCTGTCGTTTCAATAGAAGCGTTACTCGATTTAGACGGAGAAGTCATAGAACCCACAGTATTTCATAGCGACGCAATCTCTGTGTTAATTCGTCAATGTGAGGGAGCGAGGGATGGAGTAAAGAAGGCATAGTGCATCGGAAATTACACTCCTGGAAATTGAAATAAGAACACCGTGAATTCATTGTCCCAGGAAGGGGAAACTTTATTGACACATTCCTGGGGTCAGATACATCACATGATCACACTGACAGAACCACAGGCACATAGACGCAGGCAACAGAGCATGCACAATGTCGGCACTAGTGCAGTGTATATCCACCTTTCGCAGCAATGCAGGCTGCTATTCTCCCATGGAGACGATCGTAGAGATGCTGGATGTAGTCCTGTGGAACGGCTTGCCATGCCATTTCCACCTGGCGCCTCAGTTGAACCAGCGTTCGTGCTGGACGTGCAGACCGCGTGAGACGACGCTTCATCCAGTCCCAAACATGCTCAATGGGGGACAGATCCGGAGATCTTGCTGGCCAGGGTAGTTGACTTACACCTTCTAGAGCACGTTGGGTCGCACGGGATACATGCGGACATGCATTGTCCTGTTGGAACAGCAAGTTCCCTTGCCGGTCTAGGAATGGTAGAACGATGGGTTCGATGACGGTTTGGATGTACCGTGCACTATTCAGTGTCCCCTCGACGATCACCAGTGGTGTACGGCCAGTGTAGGAGATCGCTCCCCACACCATGATGCCGGGTGTTAGCCCTGTGTGTCTCGGTCGTATGCAGTCCTGATTGTGGCACTCACCTGCACGGCGCCAAACACGCATACGGCCATCATTGGCACCAAGGCAGAATCGACTCTCATCGCTGAAGACGACACGTCTCCATTCGTCCCTCCATTCACGCCTGTCGCGACACCACTGGAGGCGGGCTGCACGATGTTGGGGCGTGAGCGGAAGACGGCCTAACGGTGTGCGGGACCGTAGCCCAGCTTCATGGAGACGGTTGCGAATGGTCCTCGCCGATACCCCAGGAGCAACAGTGTCCCTAATTTGCTGGGAAGTGGCGGTGCGGTCCCCTACGGCACTGCGTAGGATCCTACGGTCTTGGCGTGCATCCGTGCGTCGCTGCGGTCCGGTCCCAGGTCGACGGGCACGTCCACCTTCCGCCGACCACTGGCGACAACATCGATGTACTGTGGAGACCTCACGCCCCACGTGTTGAGCAATTCGGCGGTACGTCCACCCGGCCTCCCGCATGCCCACTATACGCCCTCGCTCAAAGTCCGTCAACTACACATACGGTTCACGTCCACGCTGTCGCGGCATGCTACCAGTGTTAAAGACTGCGATGGAGCTCCGTATGCCACGGCAAACTGGCTAACACTGACGGCGGCGGTGCACAAATGCTGCGCAGCTAGCGCCATTCGACGGCCAACACCGCGGTTCCTGGTGTGTCCGCTGTGCCGTGCGTGTGATCATTGCTTGTACAGCCCTCTGGCAGTGTCCGGAGCAAGTATGGTGGGTCTGACACACCGGTGTCAATGTGTTCTTTTTTCCATTTCCAGGAGTGTAGATAGTCGTATCCCAAAAGAAAATCCTGTCGTTTCCATAGAAACGTTACTCGATTTTGAGGGAGAATCATAGAACCCATAGTATTTCATAGCGACGCAGTTTCTGCGTTAATTTGTCAATATGAGGGAGCGAGGGATGCACTGAGGAAGGAATAGTGGATCGGAGAGGAGATACACGTATCCCAAAAGAAAATCCTGTCGTTTATATAGAAACGTTATTTGATTTAGGAGGAAAAGTTATAGAACCCATAGTATTTCACAGCGACGCAATGTCTGTGCTTATTCGTCAATGGGAGGGAGCGAGGGATGCAGTAAAGAACTAATAGTGCATCGGAAAGGAGATATTCGTAACCCAAAAGAAAATCCTGTCGTTTCCCTAGAAACGTTACTCGATATAGAAGGAGAAGTCATAGAACTCATAGTATTTCAACGCCACGCAATTTCTGTGTTAATTCGTCAATGTGAGGGAGCGAGAGATGCAGCAAAGACGGAATTGTGCTTCGGAAAGGAGATACTCGTATCCCAAAAGAAAATCCAATCGTTTCCATAGAAACGTTACTCGATTTAGAGGGAGAAGTCATAGAACCCATAGTATTTCATAGCGACGCAATTTCTGCGTTAATTCGTCAATGTGAGGGAGCGAGGGATGCTGTAAAGAAGGAATAGTGCATCGGAAAGGAGATACTCGTATCCCAAAGGAAAATCCTGTCGTTTCCATAGAAACGTTTTCCGATTTGAAAGGAGAAGTTATAGAAACCATAGTATTTCACAGCGGCGCAATTTCTGTGCTTATTCTTCAATCTGAAGAAGCGAAGTATGCAGTCGAGAACTAATAGTGCATCGGAAAGGAGATACTCGTATCCCAAAAGAAAATCCTGTCGTTTCCATAGAAACGTAACTCGATGCAAAAGGAGAAGTCATGGAAAACATAGTATTTCATAGCGACGCAATTTCTGTGTTATTGGGTCAATGTGATGGAGCGAGGGATGCAGTAAAGACGGAATAGTGCATCGGAAAGGAGATACTCGTATCCCAAAAGAAAATCCTGTCGTTTCAATAGAAACGTTACTCGATTTAGAAGGAGAAGTCATGGAACCCATAGTATTTCATAGCGACGCAATTTCTGTGTTAATTCGTTAACGTGATTGAGCGAGTGATGCAGTAAAGAAGGAATAGTTCATCGGAAAGGAGATACTCGTATACCAAAAGAAAATCCTGTCGTTTCCATCGAAACGTTACTCGATTTAGATGGATAAGTCATAAAGCCCACGGTATATCATAGCGACGCTATCTCTGTGTTAATTCGTTAATGTGATTGAGCGAGTGATGCAGTAAAGAAGGAATAGTGCAACGGAAAGGAGATACTCATAACCCAAAAGAATATCCTGTCGTTTCAATAGAAACGTAACTCGATTTAGAAAGAGAAGTCTTAGAACACATAGTATTTCATAGCGACGCAATTTCTGCGTTAATTCGTCAATGTGAGGGAAATGAGAGATGCAGTAAAGAAGGAGTCGTGCATCGGAATTGAGATACTCATATCCCAAAAGAAAATCCTGTCGTTTCCATAGAAACGTAACTCGATGCAAAAGGAGAAGTCATGGAAAACATAGTATTTCATAGCGACGCAATTTCTGTGTTATTGGGTCAATGTGATGGAGCGAGGGATGCAGTAAAGACGGAATAGTGCATCGGAAAGGAGATACTCGTATCCCAAAAGAAAATCCTGTCGTTTCAATAGAAACGTTACTCGATTTAGAAGGAGAAGTCATGGAACCCATAGTATTTCATAGCGACGTAATTTCTGCGTTAATTCGTCAATGTGAGGGAAATGAGAGATGCAGTAAAGAAGGAATCGTGCATCGGAATTGAGATACTCATATCCCAAAAGAAAATCCTGTCGTTTCCATAGAAACGTTACTCGGTTTAGAAGGAGAAGTAATAGAACTCATACTATTTCATAGCGACGCAGTTTCTGTGATTATTCGTCAATGTGAGGGAGCGAGGGATGCGGTAGTGAACTAATAGTGCATCGGAAAGGAGGTATTCCTATCCCAAAAGATAATCCTCTCGTTTCCATAGAAATATTACTCGATTTAGAAGGAGAATTCATGGAACCCATAGTATTTCGTAGCGACGCAATTTCTGTGTTTATTCGTCAATGTGAGGGAGCGAGGTATACAGTAAAGACGGAATAGTGCATTGTAAAGGAAAGACTCCTATTCCAAAAGGAAATCCTGTCGTTTCAATAGAAACGTTACTCGGTTTAGAAGAGAAGTCATAGAACCCATAGTATTTCATAGCCACGCAATTTCTGTGTTAATTCGTGAATGTGAGGGAGGGAGGGATGCAGTAAAGGAGGAATAGTGCATCGGAAAGGAGATACTCGTATCCTGAAAGAAAATCCTGTCGTCTCCTTAGAAACGTTACTCGATTTAGAAGGGGATGTCATAGAACCCATAGTATTTCATAGCGACGCAATTTCTGTGTTAATTAGTCAATGTGAGGGTGCGAGTGGCGCAGTAAAGACGGAATAGTGCATCGGAAAGGAGAAACTCCTATCCCAAAAGAAAATCCTGTCGTTTCCGTAGAAACGTTTCTCGATTTGAAAGGATAAGTTAAACAACCCATAGTATTTCACAGCGACGCGATTTCTGTGCTTATTTTCCAATGGGAAGGAGCGAGGGATGCAGTAAAGACGGAATAGTGCATCGGAAAGGAGATACTCGTATCCCAACAGAAAATCCTGTCGTTTCAATAGAAGCGTTACTCGATTTAGACGGAGAAGTCATAGAACCCACAGTATTTCATAGCGACGCAATCTCTGTGTTACTTCGTCAATGTGAGGGAGCGAGGGGTGGAGTAAAGAAGGCATAGTGCATCGGAAATTACACTCCTGGAAATTGAAATAAGAACACCGTGAATTCATTGTCCCAGGAAGGGGAAACTTTATTGACACATTCCTGGGGTCAGATACATCACATGATCACACTGACAGAACCACAGGCACATAGACGCAGGCAACAGAGCATGCACAATGTCGGCACTAGTGCAGTGTATATCCACCTTTCGCAGCAATGCAGGCTGCTATTCTCCCATGGAGACGATCGTAGAGATGCTGGATGTAGTCCTGTGGAACGGCTTGCCATGCCATTTCCACCTGGCGCCTCAGTTGAACCAGCGTTCGTGCTGGACGTGCAGACCGCGTGAGACGACGCTTCATCCAGTCCCAAACATGCTCAATGGGGGACAGATCCGGAGATCTTGCTGGCCAGGGTAGTTGACTTACACCTTCTAGAGCACGTTGGGTGGCACGGGATACATGCGGACCTGCATTGTCCTGTTGGAACAGCAAGTTCCCTTGCCGGTCTAGGAATGGTAGAACGATGGCTTCGATGACGGTTTGGATGTACCGTGCACTATTCAGTGTCCCCTCGACGATCACCAGTGGTGTACGGCCAGTGTAGGAGATCGCTCCCCACACCATGATGCCGGGTGTTAGCCCTGTGTGCCTCGGTCGTATGCAGTCCTGATTGTGGCGCTCACCTGCACGGCGCCAAACACGCATACGGCCATCATTGGCACCAAGGCAGAAGCGACTCTCATCGCTGAAGACGACACGTCTCCATTCGTCCCTCCATTCACGACTGTCGCGACACCACTGGAGGCGGGCTGCACGATGTTGGGGCGTGAGCGGAAGACGGCCTAACGGTGTGCGGGACCGTAGCCCAGCTTCATGGAGATGGTTGCGAATGGTCCTCGCCGATACCCCAGGAGCAACAGTGTCCCTAATTTGCTGGGAAGTGGCGGTGCGGTCCCCTACGGCACTGCGTAGGATCCTACGGTCTTGGCGTGCATCCGTGCGTCGCTGCGGTCCGGTCCCAGGTCGACGGGCACGTCCACCTTCCGCCGACCACTGGCGACAACATCGATGTACTGTGGAGACCTCACGCCCCACGTGTTGAGCAATTCGGCGGTACGTCCACGCGGCCTCCCGCATGCCCACTATACGCCCTCGCTCAAAGTCCGTCAACTACGCATACGGTTCACGTCCACGCTGTCGCGGCATGCTACCAGTGTTAAAGACTGCGTTGGAGCTCCGTATGCCACGGCAAACTGGCTAACACTGACGGCGGCGGTGCACAAATGCTGCGCAGCTAGCGCCATTCGACGGCCAACACCGCGGTTCCTGGTGTGTCCGCTGTGCCGTGCGTGTGATCATTGCTTGTACAGCCCTCTCGCAGTGTCCGGAGCAAGTATGGTGGGTCTGACACACCGGTGTCAATGAGTTCTTTTTTTCATTTCCAGGAGTGTAGATAGTCGTATCCCAACAGAAAATCCTGTCGTTTCCATAGAAACGTTAGTCGATTTTGAGGGAGAATCATAGAACCCATAGTACTTCATAGCGACGCAGTTTCTGCGTTAATTTGTCAATATGAGGGAGCGAGGGATGCACTAAAGAAGGAACAGTGGATCGGAAAGGAGATACACGTATCCCTAAAGAAAATCCTGTCGTTTATATAGAAACGTTATTTGATTTAGGAGGAAAAGTTATAGAACCCATAGTATTTCACAGCAACGCAATGTCTGTGCTTATTCGTCAATGGGAGGGAGCGAGGGATGCAGTAAAGAACTAATAGTGCATCGGAAAGGAGATACTCGTAACCCAAAAGAAAATCCTGTCGTTTCCCTAGAAACGTTACTCGATTTAGAAGGAGAAGTCATGGAACCCATAGTATGTCATAGGGACTCTATTTATGTGTTAATTCGTCAATGTGAGGGAGCGAGGGATGCAGTAAAGACGGAATTGTGCATCGGAAATTAGAAACTCGTATCCCAAAAGAAAATTCTGTCGTTTCAATACAAACTTTACGCGGTTTGGAAGGTGAAGTCATAGAACACATAATATTTCATAGCTACGCAAATTATGTGTTAACTCTTGAATGTGAGGGAGCGAGGGATGCAGTAAAGAAGGAATAGTCCATCGGAAAGGAGATACTCGTATCCCAAAAGAAAATCCTGTCGGCTCCATAGAAACGTTACTCGATATAGAAGGAGAAGTCATAGAACTCATAGTATTTCATCGCCACGCAATATCTGTGTTAATTCGTCAATGTGAGGGAGCGAGAGATGCAGCAAAGACGGAATTGTGCTTCGGAAAGGAGATACTCGTATCCCAAAAGAAAATCCAATCGTTTCCATAGAAACGTTACTCGATTTAGAAGGAGAAGTCATAGAACCGATAGTATTTCATAGCGACGCAACTTCTGCGTTAATTCGTCAATGTGAGGGAGCGAGGGATGCTGTAAAGAAGGAATAGTGCATCGGAAAGGAGATACTCGTATCCCAAAAGAAAATCCTGTCGTTTCCATAGAAACGTTTTCCGATTTGAAAGGAGAAGTTATAGAAACCATGGTATTTCACAGCGGCGCAATTTCTGTGCTTATTCTTCAATCTGAAGAAGCGAAGTATGCAGTCGAGAACTAATAGTGCATCGGAAAGGAGATACTCGTATCCCAAAAGAAAATCCTGTCGTTTCCATAGAAACGTAACTCGATGCAAAAGGAGAAGTCATGGAAAACATAGTATTTCATAGCGACGCAATTTCTGTGTTATTGGGTCAATGTGATGGAGCGAGGGATGCAGTAAAGACGGAATAGTGCATCGGAAAGGAGATACTCGTATCCCAAAAGAAAATCCTGTCGTTTCAATAGAAACGATACTCGATTTAGAAGGAGAAGTCATGGAACCCATAGTATTTCATAGCGACGCAATTTCTGTGTTAATTCGTTAACGTGATTGAGCGAGTGATGCAGTAAAGAAGGAATAGTTCATCGGAAAGGAGATACTCGTATACCAAAAGAAAATCCTGTCGTTTCCATCGAAACGTTACTCGATTTAGATGGATAAGTCATAAGGCCCACGGTATATCATAGCGACGCTATCTCTGTGTTAATTCGTTAATGTGATTGAGCGAGTGATGCAGTAAAGAAGGAATAGTGCAACGGAAAGGAGATACTCATAACCCAAAAGAATATCCTGTCGTTTCAATAGAAACGTAACTCGATTTAGAAAGAGAAGTCTTAGAACCCATAGTATTTCATAGCGACGCAATTTCTGCGTTAATTCGTCAATGTGAGGGAAATGAGAGATGCAGTAAAGAAGGAGTCGTGCATCGGAATTGAGATACTCATTTCCCAAAAGAAAATCCTGTCGTTTCCATAGAAACGTAACTCGATGCAAAAGGAGAAGTCATGGAAAACATAGTATTTCATAGCGACGCAATTTCTGTGTTATTGGGTCAATGTGATGGAGCAAGGGATGCAGTAAAGACGGAATAGTGCATCGGAAAGGAGATACTCGTATCCCAAAAGAAAATCCTGTCGTGTTCATAGAAATATTACTCGATTTAGAAGGAGAATTCATGGAACCCATAGTATTTCGTAGCGACGCAATTTCTGTGTTAATTCGTCAATGTGAGGGAGCGAGGGATACAGTAAAGACGGAATAGTGCATCGGAAAGGAGAGACTCCTATTCCAAAAGGAAATCCTGTCGCTTCAATAGAAACGTTACTTGGTTTAGAAGGAGAAGTCATAGAACACATAGTATCTCATAGCCACGCAAATTCTGTGATAATTCGTGAATGTGAGGGAGGGAGGGATGCAGTAAAGGAGGAATAGTGCATCGGAAAGGAGATACTCGTATCCCGAAAGAAAATCCTGTCGTCTCCTTAGAAACGTTACTCGATTTAGAAGGGGATGTCATAGAACCCATAGTATCTCATAGCGACGCAATTTCTGTGTTAATTAGTCAATCTGAGGGAGCGAGGGGCGCAGTAAAGACGGAATAGTGCATCGGAAAGGAGAGACTCCTATTCCAAAAGAAAACCCTGTTGTTTCCGTAGAAACGTTTCTCGATTTGAAAGGAGAAGTTAAACAACCCATAGTAT
Organism: Schistocerca piceifrons; assembly: GCF_021461385.2. Taxonomy (NCBI): domain Eukaryota; kingdom Metazoa; phylum Arthropoda; class Insecta; order Orthoptera; family Acrididae; genus Schistocerca; species Schistocerca piceifrons. The sequence continues at coordinate 37,670,149 of NC_060138.1, read as the reverse complement.
TTCACAGCGACGCGATTTCTGTGCTTATTTTCCAATGGGAAGGAGCGAGGGATGAAGTAAAGACGGAATAGTGCATCGGAAAGGAGATACTCGTATCCCAACAGAAAATCCTGTCGTTTCAATAGAAACGTTACTTGAATTAGAAGGAGAAGTCATAGAACCCACAGTATTTCATAGCGACGCAATCTCTGTGTTAATTCGTCAATGTGAGGGTGCGAGGGATGGAGTAAAGAAGGCATAGTGATCGGAAATTAGATAGTCGTATCCCAAAAGAAAATCCTGTCGTTTCGATAGAAACGTTACTCGATTTTGAGGGAGAATCATAGAACCCATAGTATTTCATAGCGACGCAGTTTCTGCGTTAATTTGTCAATATGAGGGAGCGAGGGATGCACTAAAGAAGGAATAGTGGATCAGAAAGGAGATACACGTATCCCAAAAGACAATCCTGTCGTTTCCATTGAAACGTTATTTGATTTAGGAGGAAAAGTTATAGAACCCATAGTATTTCACAGCGACGCAATGTCTGTGCTTATTCGTCAATGGGAGGGAGCGAGGGATGCAGTAAAGAACTAATAGTGCATCGGAAAGGAGATACACGTAACCCAAAAGAAAATCCTGTCGTTTCCCTAGAAACGTTATTCGATTTAGAAGGAGAAGTCATGGAACCCATAGTATGTCATAGGGACTCTATTTATGTGTTAATTCGTCAATGTGAGGGAGCGAGGGATGCAGTAAAGACGGAATTGTGCATCGGAAATTAGAAACTCGTATCCCAAAAGAAAATTCTGTCGTTTCAATAGAAACTTTACTCGGTTTGGAAGGTGAAGTCATAGAACACATAATATTTCATAGCTACGCAAATTATGTGTTAACTCTTGAATGTGAGGGAGCGAGGGATGCAGTAAAGAAGGAATAGTCCATCGGAAAGGAGATACTCGTATCCCAAAAGAAAATCCTGTCGGCTCCATAGAAACGTTACTCGATATAGAAGGAGAAGTCATAGAACTCATAGTATTTCATCGCCACGCAATTCCTGTGTTAATTCGTCAATGTGAGGGAGCGAGAGATGCAGCAAAGACGGAATTGTGCTTCAGAAAGGAGATACTCGTATCCCAAAAGAAAATCCAATCGGTTCCATAGAAACGTTACTCGATTTAGAAGGAGAAGTCATAGAACCCATAGTATTTCATAGCGACGCAATTTCTGCGTTAATCCGACAATGTGAGGGAGCGAGGGATGCAGTAAAGAAGGAATAGTGCATCCGAAAGGAGATACTCGTATCCCAAAAGAAAATCCTGTCGTTTTCATAGAAACGTTATTCGATTTGAAAGGAGAGGTTATAGAAACCATATAATTTCACAGCGGCGCAATTTCTGTGCTTATTCTTCAATGTGAAGAAGCGAAGTATGCAGTAGAGAACTAATAGTGCATCGGAAAGGAGATACTCGTATCCCAAAAGAAAATCCTGTCGTTTCCATAGAAACGTAACTCGATGCAAAAGGAGAAGTCATGGAAACCATAGTATTTCATAGCGACGCAATTTCTGTGTTATTGGGTCAATGTAATGGAGCGAGGGATGCAGTAAAGACGGAATAGTGCATCGGAAAGGAGATACTCGTATCCCAAAAGAAAATCCTGTCGTTTCAATAGAAACGTTACTCGATTTAGAAGGAGAAGTCATGGAACCCATAGTATTTCATAGCGTCGTAATTTCTGCGTTAATTCGTCAATGTGAGGGAAATGAGAGATGCAGTAAAGAAGGAATCGTGCATCGGAATTGAGATACTCATATCCCAAAAGAAAATCCTGTCGTTTCCATAGAAACGTTACTCGGTTTAGAAGGAGAAGTAATAGAACTCATACTATTTCATAGCGACGCAATTTCTGTGATTATTCGTCAATGTGAGGGAGCGAGGGATGCGGTAATGAACTAATAGTGCATCGGAAAGGAGATATTCGTATCCCAAAAGATAATCCTCTCGTTTCCATAGAAATATTACTCGATTTAGAAGGAGAATTCATGGAACCCACAGTATTTCGTAGCGACGCAATTTCTGTGTTTATTCGTCAATGTGAGGGAGCGAGGTATACAGTAAAGACGGAATAGTGCATTGGAAAGGAAAGACTCCTATTCCAAAAGGAAATCCTGTCGTTTCAATAGAAACGTTACTCGGTTTAGAAGAGAAGTCATAGAACCCATAGTATTTCATAGCCACGCAATTTCTGTGTTAATTCGTGAATGTGAGGGAGGGAGGGATGCAGTAAAGGAGGAATAGTGCATCGGAAAGGAGATACTCGTATCCCGAAAGAAAATCCTGTCGCCTCCTTAGAAACGTTACTCGATTTAGAAGGGGATGTCATAGAACCCATAGTATTTCATAGCGACGCAATTTCTGTGTTAATTAGTCAATGTGAGGGTGCGAGTGGCGCAGTAAAGACGGAATAGTGCATCGGAAAGGAGAAACTCCTATCCCAAAAGAAAATCCTGTCGTTTCCGTAGAAACGTTTCTCGATTTGAAAGGATAAGTTAAACAACCCATAGTATTTCACAGCGCTGCGATTTCTGTGCTTATTTTCCAATGGGAAGGAGCGAGGGATGCAGTAAAGACGGAATAGTGCATCGGAAAGGAGATACTCGTATCCCAACAGAAAATCCTGTCGTTTCAATAGAAGCGTTACTCGATTTAGACGGAGAAGTCATAGAACCCACAGTATTTCATAGCGACGCAATCTCTGTGTTAATTCGTCAATGTGAGGGAGCGAGGGGTGGAGTAAAGAAGGCATAGTGCATCGGAAATTACACTCCTGGAAATTGAAATAAGAACACCGTGAATTCATTGTCCCAGGAAGGGGAAACTTTATTGACACATTCCTGGGGTCAGATACATCACATGATCACACTGACAGAACCACAGGCACATAGACGCAGGCAACAGAGCATGCACAATGTCGGCACTAGTGCAGTGTATATCCACCTTTCGCAGCAATGCAGGCTGCTATTCTCCCATGGAGACGATCGTAGAGATGCTGGATGTAGTCCTGTGGAACGGCTTGCCATGCCATTTCCAATTGGCGCCTCAGTTGAACCAGCGTTCGTGCTGGACGTGCAGACCGCGTGAGACGACGCTTCATCCAGTCCCAAACATGCTCAATGGGGGACAGATCCGGAGATCTTGCTGGCCAGGGTAGTTGACTTACACCTTCTAGAGCACGTTGGGTGGCACGGGATACATGCGGACCTGCATTGTCCTGTTGGAACAGCAAGTTCCCTTGCCGGTCTAGGAATGGTAGAACGATGGGTTCGATGACGGTTTGGATGTACCGTGCACTATTCAGTGTCCCCTCGACGATCACCAGTGGTGTACGGCCAGTGTAGGAGATCGCTCCCCACACCATGATGCCGGGTGTTAGCCCTGTGTGCCTCGGTCGTATGCAGTCCTGATTGTGGCGCTCACCTGCACGGCGCCAAACACGCATACGGCCATCATTGGCACCAAGGCAGAAGCGACTCTCATCGCTGAAGACGACACGTCTCCATTCGTCCCTCCATTCACGCCTGTCGCGACACCACTGGAGGCGGGCTGCACGATGTTGGGGCGTGAGCGGAAGACGGCCTAACGGTGTGCGGGACCGTAGCCCAGCTTCATGGAGATGGTTGCGAATGGTCTTCGCCGATACCCCAGGAGCAACAGTGTCCCTAATTTGCTGGGAAGTGGCGGTGCGGTCCCCTACGGCACTGCGTAGGATCCTACGGTCTTGGCGTGCATCCGTGCGTCGCTGCGGTCCGGTCCCAGGTCGACGGGCACGTCCACCTTCCGCCGACCACTGGCGACAACTTCGATGTACTGTGGAGACCTCACGCCCCACGTGTTGAGCAATTCGGCGGTACGTCCACGCGGCCTCCCGCATGCCCACTATACGCCCTCGCTCAAAGTCCGTCAACTACGCATACGGTTCACGTCCACGCTGTCGCGGCATGCTACCAGTGTTAAAGACTGCGTTGGAGCTCCGTATGCCACGGCAAACTGGCTAACACTGACGGCGGCGGTGCACAAATGCTGCGCAGCTAGCGCCATTCGACGGCCAACACCGCGGTTCCTGGTGTGTCCGCTGTGCCGTGCGTGTGATCATTGCTTGTACAGCCCTCTCGCAGTGTCCGGAGCAAGTATGGTGGGTCTGACACACCAGTGTCAATGAGTTCTTTTTTCCATTTCCAGGAGTGTAGATAGTCGTATCCCAACAGAAAATCCTGTCGTTTCCATAGAAACGTTAGTCGATTTTGAGGGAGAATCATAGAACCCATAGTACTTCATAGCGACGCAGTTTCTGCGTTAATTTGTCAATTTGAGGGAGCGAGGGATGCACTAAAGAAGGAATAGTGGATCGGAAAGGAGATACACGTATCCGAAAAGAAAATCCTGTCGTTTATATAGAAACGTTATTTGATTTAGGAGGAAAAGTTATAGAACCCATAGTATTTCACAGCGACGCAATGTCTGTGCTTATTCGTCAATGGGAGGGAGCGAGGGATGCAGTAAAGAACTAATAGTGCATCGGAAAGGAGATACTCGTAACCCAAAAGAAAATCCTGTCGTTTCCCTAGAAACGTTACTCGATTTAGAAGGAGAAGTCATGGAACCCATAGTATGTCATAGGGACTCTATTTATGTGTTAATTCGTCAATGTGAGGGAGCGAGGGATGCAGTAAAGACGGAATTGTGCATCGGAAATTAGAAACTCGTATCCCAAAAGAAAATTCTGTCGTTTCAATAGAAACTTTACTCGGTTTGGAAGGTGAAGTCATAGAACACATAATATTTCATAGCTACGCAAATTATGTGTTAACTCTTGAATGTGAGGAAGCGAGGGATGCAGTACAGAAGGAATAGTCCATCGGAAAGGAGATACTCGTATCCCAAAAGAAAATCCTGTCGGCTCCATAGAAACGTTACTCGATATAGCAGGAGAAGTCATAGAACTCATAGTATTTCATCGCCACGCAATTTCTGTGTTAATTCGTCAATGTGAGGGAGCGAGAGATGCAGCAAAGACGGAATTGTGCTTCGGAAAGGAGATACTCGTATCCCAAAAGAAAATCCAATCGTTTCCATAGAAACGTTACTCGATTTAGAAGGAGAAGTCATAGAACCCATAGTATTTCATAGCGACGCAATTTCTGCGTTAATCCGACAATGTGAGGGAGCGAGGGATGCAGTAAAGAAGGAATAGTGCATCGGAAAGGAGATACTCGTATCCCAAAAGAAAATCCTGTCGTTTTCATAGAAACGTTATTCGATTTGAAAGGAGAAGTTATAGAAACCATAAAATTTCACAGCGGCGCAATTTCTGTGCTTATTCTTCAATGTGAAGAAGCGAAGTATGCAGTAGAGAACTAATAGTGCATCGGAAAGGAGATACTCGTATCCCAAAAGAAAATCCTGTCGTTTCCATAGAAACGTAACTCGATGCAAAAGGAGAAGTCATGGAAACCATAGTATATCATAGCGACGCAATTTCTGTGTTATTGGGTCAATGTGATGGAGCGAGGGATGCAGTAAAGACGGAATAGTGCATCGGAAAGGAGATACTCGTATCCCAAAAGAAAATCCTGTCGTTTCAATAGATACGTTACTCGATTTAGAAGGAGAAGTCATGGAACCCATAGTATTTCATAGCGACGCAATTTCTGCGTTAATTCGTCAATGTGAGGGAAATGAGATATGCAGTAAAGAAGGAATCGTGCATCGGAATTGAGATACTCATATCCCAAAAGAAAATCCTGTCGTTTCCATAGAAACGTTACTCGGTTTAGAAGGAGAAGTAATAGAACTCATACTATTTCATAGCGACGCAATTTCTGTGATTATTCGTCAATGTGAGGGAGCGAGGGATGCGGTAATGAACTAATAGTGCATCGGAAAGGAGATATTCGTGTCCCAAAAGATAATCCTCTCGTTTCCATAGAAATATTACTCGATTTAGAAGGAGAATTCATGGAACCCATAGTATTTCGTAGCGACGCAATTTCTGTGTTTATTCGTCAATGTGAGGGAGCGAGGTATACAGTAAAGACGGAATAGTGCATCGGAAAGGAAAGACTCCTATTCCAAAGGGAAATCCAGTCGTTTCAATAGAAACGTTACTCGGTTTAGAAGGAGAAGTCATAGAACCCATAGTATTTCATAGCCACTTAATTTCTGTGTTATTTCGTGAATGTGAGGGAGGGAGGGATGCAGTAAAGGAGGAATAGTGCATCGGAAAGGAGATACTCGTATCCCGAAAGAAAATCCTGTCGTCTCCTTAGAAACGTTACTCGATTTAGAAGGGGATGTCATAGAACCCATAGTATTTCATAGCGACGCAATTTCTGTGTTAATTAGTCAATGTGAGGGTGCGAGTGGCGCAGTAAAGACGGAATAGTGCATCGGAAAGGAGAAACTCCTATCCCAAAAGAAAATCCTGTCGTTTCCGTAGAAACGTTTCTCGATTTGAAAGGATAAGTTAAACAACCCATAGTATTTCACAGCGACGCGATTTCTGTGCTTATTTTCCAATGGGAAGGAGCGAGGGATGCAGTAAAGACGGAATAGTGCATCGGAAAGGAGATACTCGTATCCCAACAGAAAATCCTGTCGTTTCAATAGAAGCGTTACTCGATTTAGACGGAGAAGTCATAGAACCCACAGTATTTCATAGCGACGCAATCTCTGTGTTAATTCGTCAATGTGAGGGAGCGAGGGGTGGAGTAAAGAAGGCATAGTGCATCGGAAATTACACTCCTGGAAATTGAAATAAGAACACCGTGAATTCATTGTCCCAGGAAGGGGAAACTTTATTGACACATTCCTGGGGTCAGATACATCACATGATCACACTGACAGAACCACAGGCACATAGACGCAGGCAACAGAGCATGCACAATGTCGGCACTAGTGCAGTGTATATCCACCTTTCGCAGCAATGCAGGCTGCTATTCTCCCATGGAGACGATCGTAGAGATGCTGGATGTAGTCCTGTGGAACGGCTTGCCATGCCATTTCCACCTGGCGCCTCAGTAGGATCAGCGTTCGTGCTGGACGTGCAGACCGCGTGAGACGACGCTTCATCCAGTCCCAAACATGCTCAATGGGGGACAGATCCGGAGATCTTGCTGGCCAGGGTAGTTGACTTACACCTTCTAGAGCACGTTGGGTGGCACGGGATACATGCGGACCTGCATTGTCCTGTTGGAACAGCAAGTTCCCTTGCCGGTCTAGGAATGGTAGAACGATGGGTTCGATGACGGTTTGGATGTACCGTGCACTATTCAGTGTCCCCTCGACGATCACCAGTGGTGTACGGCCAGTGTAGGAGATCGCTCCCCACACCATGATGCCGGGTGTTAGCCCTGTGTGCCTCGGTCGTATGCAGTCCTGATTGTGGCGCTCACCTGCACGGCGCCAAACACGCATACGGCCATCATTGGCACCAAGGCAGAAGCGACTCTCATCGCTGAAGACGACACGTCTCCATTCGTCCCTCCATTCACGCCTGTCGCGACCACTGGAGGCGGGCTGCACGATGTTGGGGCGTGAGCGGAAGACGGCCTAACGGTGTGCGGGACCGTAGCCCAGCTTCATGGAGATGGTTGCGAATGGTCCTCGCCGATACCCCAAGAGCAACAGTGTCCCTAATTTGCTGGGAAGTGGCGGTGCGGTCCCCTACGGCACTGCGTAGGATCCTACGGTCTTGGCGTGCATCCGTGCGTCGCTGCGGTCCGGTCCCAGGTCGACGGGCACGTCCACCTTCCGCCGACCACTGGCGACAACATCGATGTACTGTGGAGACTTCACGCCCCACGTGTTGAGCAATTCGGCGGTACGTCCGCGCGGCCTCCCGCATGCCCACTATACGCCCTCGCTCAAAGTCCGTCAACTACGCATACGGTTCACGTCCACGCTGTCGGGGCATGCTACCAGTGTTAAAGACTGCGTTGGAGCTCCGTATGCCACGGCAAACTGGCTAACACTGACGGCGGCGGTGCACAAATGCTGCGCAGCTAGCGCCATTCGACGGCCAACACCGTGGTTCCTGGTGTGTCCGCTGTGCCGTGCGTGTGATCATTGCTTGTACAGCCCTCTCGCAGTGTCCGGAGCAAGTATGGTGGGTCTGACACACCGGTGTCAATGAGTTCTTTTTTCCATTTCCAGGAGTGTAGATAGTCGTATCCCAACAGAAAATCCTGTCGTTTCCATAGAAACGTTAGTCGATTTTGAGGGAGAATCATAGAACCCATAGTACTTCATAGCGACGCAGTTTCTGCGTTAATTTGTCAATATGAGGGAGCGAGGGATGCACTAAAGAAGGAATAGTGGATCGGAAAGGAGATACACGTATCCCAAAAGAAAATCCTGTCGTTTATATAGAAACGTTATTTGATTTAGGAGGAAAAGTTATAGAACCCATAGTATTTCACAGCGACGCAATGTCTGTGCTTATTCGTCAATGGGAGGGAGCGAGGGATGCAGTAAAGAACTAATAGTGCATCGGAAAGGAGATACTCGTAACCCAAAAGAAAATCCTGTCGTTTCCCTAGAAACGTTACTCGATTTAGAAGGAGAAGTCATGGAACCCGTAGTATGTCATAGGGACTCTATTTATGTATTAATTCGTCAATGTGAGGGAGCGAGGGATGCAGTAAAGACGGAATGGTGCATCGGAAATTAGAAACTCGTATCCCAAAAGAAAATTCTGTCGTTTCAATAGAAACTTTACTCGGTTTGGAAGGTGAAGTCATAGAACACATAATATTTCATAGCTACGCAAATTACGTGTTAACTCTTGAATGTGAGGGAGCGAGGGATGCAGTAAAGAAGGAATAGTCCATCGGAAAGGAGATACTCGTATCCCAAAAGAAAATCCTGTCGGCTCCATAGAAACGTTACTCGATATAGAAGGAGAAGTCATAGAACTCATAGTATTTCATCGCCACGCAATTTCTGTGTTAATTCGTCAATGTGAGGGAGCGAGAGATGCAGCAAAGACGGAATTGTGCTTCGGAAAGGAGATACTCGTATCCCAAAAGAAAATCCAATCGTTTCCATTGAAACGTTACTCGATTTAGAAGGAGAAGTCTTAGAACCCATAGTATTTCATAGCGACGCAATTTCTGCGTTAATCCGACAATGTGAGGGAGCGAGGGATGCAGTAAAGAAGGAATAGTGCATCGGAAAGGAGATACTCGTATCCCAAAAGAAAATCCTGTCGTTTTCATAGAAACGTTATTCGATTTGAAAGGAGAAGTTATAGAAACCATAAAATTTCACAGCGGCGCAATTTCTGTGCTTACTCTTCAATGTGAAGAAGCGAAGTATGCAGTAGAGAACTAATAGTGCATCGGAAAGGAGATACTCGTATCCCAAAAGAAAATCCTGTCGTTTCCATAGAAACGTAACTCGATGCAAAAGGAGAAGTCATGGAAACCATAGTATTTCATAGCGACGCAATTTCTGTGTTATTGGGTCAATGTGATGGAGCGAGGGATGCAGTAAAGACGGAATAGTGCATCGGAAAGGAGATACTCGTATCCCAAAAGAAAATCCTGTCGTTTCAATAGAAACGTTACTCGATTTAGAAGGAGAAGTCATGGAACCCATAGTATTTCATAGCGACGCAATTTCTGCGTTAATTCGTCAATGTGAGGGAAATGAGATATGCAGTAAAGAAGGAATCGTGCATCGGAATTGAGATACTCATATCCCAAAAGAAAATCCTGTCGTTTCCATAGAAACGTTACTCGGTTTAGAAGGAGAAGTAATAGAACGCATACTATTTCATAGCGACGCAATTTCTGTGATTATTCGTCAATGTGAGGGAGCGAGGGATGCGTAATGAACTAATAGTGCATCGGAAAGGAGATATTCGTATCCCAAAAGATAATCCTCTCGTTTCCATAGAAATATTACTCGATTTAGAAGGAGAATTCATGGAACCCATAGTATTTCGTAGCGACGCAATTTCTGTGTTTATTCGTCAATGTGAGGGAGCGAGGTATACAGTAAAGACGGAATAGTGCATCGGAAAGGAAAGACTCCTATTCCAAAAGGAAATCCAGTCGTTTCAATAGAAACGTTACTCGGTTTAGAAGGAGAAGTCATAGAACCCATAGTATTTCATAGCCACGCAATTTCTGTGTTAATTCGTGAATGTGAGGGAGGGAGGGATGCAGTAAAGGAGGAATAGTGCATCGGAAAGGAGATACTCGTATCCCGAAAGAAAATCCTGTCGTCTCCTTAGAAACGTTACTCGATTTAGAAGGGGATGTCATAGAACCCATAGTATTTCATAGCGACGCAATTTCTGTGTTAATTAGTCAATGTGAGGGTGCGAGTGGCGCAGTAAAGACGGAATAGTGCATCGGAAAGGAGAAACTCCTATCCCAAAAGAAAATCCAGTCGTTTCCGTAGAAACGTTTCTCGATTTGAAAGGATAAGTTAAACAACCCATAGTATTTCACAGCGACGCGATTTCTGTGCTTATTTTCCAATGGGAAGGAGCGAGGGATGCAGTAAAGACGGAATAGTGCATCGGAAAGGGGATACTCGTATCCCAACAGAAAATCCTGTCGTTTCAATAGAAGCGTTACTCGATTTAGACGGAGAAGTCATAGAACCCACAGTATTTCATAGCGACGCAATCTCTGTGTTAATTCGTCAATGTGAGGGAGCGAGGGGTGGAGTAAAGAAGGCATAGTGCATCGGAAATTACACTCCTGGAAATTGAAATAAGAACACCGTGAATTCATTGTCCCAGGAAGGGGAAACTTTATTGACACATTCCTGGGGATCAGATACATCACATGATCACACTGACAGAACCACAGGCACATACACGCAGGCAACAGAGCATGCACAATGTCGGCACTAGTGCAGTGTATATCCACCTTTCGCAGCAATGCAGGCTGCTATTCTCCCATGGAGACGATCGTAGAGATGCTGGATGTAGTCCTGTGGAACGGCTTGCCATGCCATTTCCACCTGGCGCCTCAGTTGGATCAGCGTTCGTGCTGGACGTGCAGACCGCGTGAGACGACGCTTCATCCAGTCCCAAACATGCTCAATGGGGGACAGATCCGGAGATCTTGCTGGCCAGGGTAGTTGACTTACACCTTCTAGAGCACGTTGGGTGGCACGGGATACATGCGGACCTGCATTGTCCTGTTGGAACAGCAAGTTCCCTTGCCGGTCTAGGAATGGTAGAACGATGGGTTCGATGACGGTTTGGATGTACCGTGCACTATTCAGTGTCCCCTCGACGATCACCAGTGGTGTACGGCCAGTGTAGGAGATCGCTCCCCACACCATGATGCCGGGTGTTAGCCCTGTGTGCCTCGGTCGTATGCAGTCCTGATTGTGGCGCTCACCTGCACGGCGCCAAACACGCATACGGCCATCATTGGCACCAAGGCAGAAGCGACTCTCATCGCTGAAGACGACACGTCTCCATTCGTCCCTCCATTCACGCCTGTCGCGACACCACTGGAGGCGGGCTGCACGATGTTGGGGCGTGAGCGGAAGACGGCCTAACGGTGTGCGGGACCGTAGCCCAGCTTCATGGAGATGGTTGCGAATGGTCCTCGCCGATACCCCAGGAGCAACAGTGTCCCTAATTTGCTGGGAAGTGGCGGTGCGGTCCCCTACGGCACTGCGTAGGATCCTACGGTCTTGGCGTGCATCCGTGCGTCGCTGCGGTCCGGTCCCAGGTCGACGGGCACGTCCACCTTCCGCCGACCACTGGCGACAACATCGATGTACTGTGGAGACCTCACGCCCCACGTGTTGAGCAATTCGGCGGTACGTCCACGCGGCCTCCCGCATGCCCACTATACGCCCTCGCTCAAAGTCCGTCAACTACACATACGGTTCACGTCCACGCTGTCGCGGCATGCTACCAGTGTTAAAGACTGCGTTGGAGCTCCGTATGCCACGGCAAACTGGCTAACACTGACGGCGGCGGTGCACAAATGCTGCGCAGCTAGCGCCATTCGACGGCCAACACCGCGGTTCCTGGTGTGTCCGCTGTGCCGTGCGTGTGATCATTGCTTGTACAGCCCTCTCGCAGTGTCCGGAGCAAGTATGGTGGGTCTGACACACCGGTGTCAATGAGTTCTTTTTTCCATTTCCAGGAGTGTAGATAGTCGTATCCCAACAGAAAATCCTGTCGTTCCCATAGAAACGTTAGTCGATTTTGAGGGAGAATCATAGAACCCATAGTACTTCATAGCGACGCAGTTTCTGCGTTAATTTGTCAATATGAGGGAGCGAGGGATGCACTAAAGAAGGAATAGTGGATCGGAAAGGAGATACACGTATCCCAAAAGAAAATCCTGTCGTTTATATAGAAACGTTATTTGATTTAGGAGGAAAAGTTATAGAACCCATAGTATTTCACAGCGACGCAATGTCTGTGCTTATTCGTCAATGGGAGGGAGCGAGGGATGCAGTAAAGAACTAATAGTGCATCGGAAAGGAGATACTCGTAACCCAAAAGAAAATCCTGTCGTTTCCCTAGAAACGTTACTCGATTTAGAAGGAGAAGTCATGGAACCCATAGTATGTCATAGGGACTCTATTTATGTGTTAATTCGTCAATGTGAGGGAGCGAGGGATGCAGTAAAGACGGAATTGTGCATCGGAAATTAGAAACTCGTATCCCAAAAGAAAATTCTGTCGTTTCAATAGAAACTTTACTCGGTTTGGAAGGTGAAGTCATAGAACACATAATATTTCATAGCTACGCAAATTATGTGTTAACTCTTGAATGTGAGGGAGCGAGGGATGCAGTAAAAAAGGAATAGTCCATCGGAAAGGAGATACTCGTATCCCAAAAGAAAATCCTGTCGGCTCCATAGAAACGTTACTCGATATAGAAGGAGAAGTCATAGAACTCATAGTATTTCATCGCCACGCAATTTCTGTGTTAATTCGTCAATGTGAGGGAGCGAGAGATGCAGCAAAGACGGAATTGTGCTTCGGAAAGGAGATACTCGTATCCCAAAAGAAAATCCAATCGTTTCCATAGAAACGTTACTCGATTTAGAAGGAGAAGTCATAGAACCCATAGTATTTCATAGCGACGCAATTTCTGCGTTAATCCGACAATGTGAGGGAGCGAGGGATGCAGTAAAGAAGGAATAGTGCATCGGAAAGGAGATACTCGTATCCCAAAAGAAAGTCATGTCGTTTTCATAGAAACGTTATTCGATTTGAAAGGAGAAGTTATAGAAACCATAAAATTTCACAGCGGCGCAATTTCTGTGCTTATTCTTCAGTGTGAAGAAGCGAGGTATGCAGTAGAGAACTAATAGTGCATCGGAAAGGAGATATTCGTATCCCAAAAGATAATCCTCTCGTTTCCATAGAAATATTACTCGATTTAGAAGGAGAATTCATGGAACCCATAGTATTTCGTAGCGACGCAATTTCTGTGTTTATTCGTCAATGTGAGGGAGCGAGGTATACAGTAAAGACGGAATAGTGCATCGGAAAGGAAAGACTCCTATTCCAAAAGGAAATCCAGTCGTTTCAATAGAAACGTTACTCGGTTTAGAAGGAGAAGTCATAGAACCCATAGTATTTCATAGCCACGCAATTTCTGTGTTAATTCGTGAATGTGAGGGAGGGAGGGATGCAGTAAAGGAGGAATAGTGCATCGGAAAGGAGATACTCGTATCCCGAAAGAAAATCCTGTCGTCTCCTTAGAAACGTTACTCGATTTAGAAGGGGATGTCATAGAACACATAGTATTTCATAGCGACGCAATATCTGTGTTAATTAGTCAATCTGAGGGTGCGAGTGGCGCAGTAAAGACGGAATAGTGCATCGGAAAGGAGAAACTCCTATCCCAAAAGAAAATCCTGTCGTTTCCGTAGAAACGTTTCTCGATTTGAAAGGATAAGTTAAACAACCCATAGTATTTCACGGCGACGCGATTTCTGTGCTTATTTTCCAATGGGAAGGAGCGAGGGATGCAGTAAAGACGGAATAGTGCATCGGAAAGGAGATACTCGTATCCCAACAGAAAATCCTGTCGTTTCAATAGAAGCGTTACTCGATTTAGACGGAGAAGTCATAGAACCCACAGTATTTCATAGCGACGCAATCTCTGTGTTAATTCGTCAATGTGAGGGAGCGAGGGGTGGAGTAAAGAAGGCATAGTGCATCGGAAATTACACTCCTGGAAATTGAAATAAGAACACCGTGAATTCATTGTCCCAGGAAGGGGAAACTTTATTGACACATTCCTGGGGTCAGATACATCACATGATCACACTGACAGAACCACAGGCACATAGACGCAGGCAACAGAGCATGCACAATGTCGGCACTAGTGCAGTGTATATCCACCATTCGCAGCAATGCAGGCTGCTATTCTCCCATGGAGACGATTGTAGAAATGCTGGATGTAGTCCTGTGGAACGGCTTGCCATGCCATTTCCACCTGGCGCCTCAGTTGGATCAGCGTTCGTGCTGGACGTGCAGACCGCGTGAGACGACGCTTCATCCAGTCCCAAACATGCTCAATGGGGGACAGATCCGGAGATCTTGCTGGCCAGGGTAGTTGACTTACACCTTCTAGAGCACGTTGGGTGGCACGGGATACATGCGGACCTGCATTGTCCTGTTGGAACAGCAAGTTCCCTTGCCGGTCTAGGAATGGTAGAACGATGGGTTCGATGACGGTTTGGATGTACCGTGCACTATTCAGTGTCCCCTCGACGATCACCAGTGGTGTACGGCCAGTGTAGGAGATCGCTCCCCACACCATGATGCCGGGTGTTAGCCCTGTGTGCCTCGGTCGTATGCAGTCCTGATTGTGGCGCTCACCTGCACGGCTCCAAACACGCATACGGCCATCATTGGCACCAAGGCAGAAGCGACTCTCATCGCTGAAGACGACACGTCTCCATTCGTCCCTCCATTCACGCCTGTCGCGACACCACTGGAGGCGGGCTGCACGATGTTGGGGCGTGAGCGGAAGACGGCCTAACGGTGTGCGGGACCGTAGCCCAGCTTCATGGAGATGGTTGCGAATGGTCCTCGCCGATACCCCAGGAGCAACAGTGTCCCTAATTTGCTGGGAAGTGGCGGTGCGGTCCCCTACGGCACTGCGTAGGATCCTACGGTCTTGGCGTGCATCCGTGCGTCGCTGCGGTCCGGTCCCAGGTCGACGGGCACGTCCACCTTCCGCCGACCACTGGCGACAACATCGATGTACTGTGGAGACCTCACGCCCCACGTGTTGAGCAATTCGGCGGTACGTCCACGCGGCCTCCCGCATGCCCACTATACGCCCTCGCTCAAAGTCCGTCAACTACGCATACGGTTCACGTCCACGCTGTCGCGGCATGCTACCAGTGTTAAAGAGTGCGATGGAGCTCCGTATGCCACGGCAAACTGGCTAACACTGACGGCGGCGGTGCACAAATGCTGCGCAGCTAGCGCCATTCGACGGCCAACACCGCGGTTCCTGGTGTGTCCGCTGTGCCGTGCGTGTGATCATTGCTTGTACAGCCCTCTCGCAGTGTCCGGAGCAAGTATGGTGGGTCTGACACACCGGTGTCAATGAGTTCTTTTTTCCATTTCCAGGAGTGTAGATAGTCGTATCCCAAAAGAAAATCCAGTCCTTTCCATAGAAACGTTACTCGATTTTGAGGGAGAATAATAGAACCCATAGTACTTCATAGCGACGCAGTTTCTGCGTTAATTTGTCAATATGAGGGAGCGAGGGATGCACTAAAGAAGGAATAGTGGATCGGAAAGGAGATACACGTATCCCAAAAGAAAATCCTGTCGTTTATATAGAAACGTTATTTGATTTAGGAGGAAAAGTTATAGAACCCATAGTATTTCACAGCGACGCAATGTCTGTGCTTATTCGTCAATGGGAGGGAGCGAGGGATGCAGTAAAGAACTAATAGTGCATCGGAAAGGAGATACTCGTAACCCAAAAGAAAATCCTGTCGTTTCCCTAGAAACGTTACTCGATTTAGAAGGAGAAGTCATGGAACCCATAGTATGTCATAGGGACGCTATTTATGTGTTGATTCGTCAATGTGAGGGAGCGAGGGATGCAGTAAAGACGGAATTGTGCATCGGAAATTAGAAACTCGTATCCCAAAAGAAAATTCTGTCGTTTCAATAGAAACTTTACTCGGTTTGGAAGGTGAAGTCATAGAACACATACTATTTCATAGCTACACAAATTATGTGTTAACTCTTGAATGTGAGGGAGCGAGGGATGCAGTAAAGTAGGAATAGTCCATCGGAAAGGAGATACTCGAATCCCAAAAGAAAATCCTGTCGGCTCCATAGTAACGTTACTCGATATAGAAGGAGAAGTCATAGAACTCATAGTATTTCATCGCCACGCAATTTCTGTGTTAATTCGTCAATGTGAGGGAGCGAGAGATGCAGCAAAGGCGGATTGTTGCTTCGGAAAGGAGATACTCGTATCCCAAAAGAAAATCCAATCTTTTCCATAGAAACGTTACTCGATTTAGAAGGAGAAGTCATAGAACCGATAGTATTTCATAGCGACGCAATTTCTGCGTTAATTCGTCAATGTGAGGGAGCGAGGGATGCTGTAAAGAAGGAATAGTGCATCGGAAAGGAGATACTCGTATCCCAAAAGAAAATCCTGTCGTTTCCATAGAAACGTTTTCCGATTTGAAAGGAGAAGTTATAGAAACCATAGTGTTTCACAGCGGCGCAATTTCTGTGCTTATTCTTCAATCTGAAGAAGCGAAGTATGCAGTCGAGAACTAATAGTGCATCGGAAAGGAGATACTCGTATCCCAAAAGAAAATCCTGTCGTTTCCATAGAAACGTAACTCGATGCAAAAGGAGAAGTCATGGAAAACATAGTATTTCATAGCGACGCAATTTCTGTGTTATTGGGTCAATGTGATGGAGCGAGGGATGCAGTAAAGACGGAATAGTGCATCGGAAAGGAGATACTCGTATCCCAAAAGAAAATCCTGTCGTTTCAATAGAAACGTTACTCGATTTAGAAGGAGAAGTCGTGGAACCCATAGTATTTCATAGCGACGCAATTTCTGTGTTAATTCGTTAACGTGATTGAGCGAGTGATGCAGTAAAGAAGGAATAGTTCATCGGAAAGGAGATATACGTATACCAAAAGAAAATCCTGTCGTTTCCATCGAAACGTTACTCGATTTAGATGGATAAGTCATAAAGCCCACGGTATATCATAGCGACGCTATCTCTGTGTTAATTCGTTAATGTGATTGAGCGAGTGATGCAGTAAAGAAGGAATAGTGCAACGGAAAGGAGATACTCGTAACCCAAATGAAAATCCTGTCGTTTCAATAGAAATATTACTCGATTTAGAAAGAGAAGTCTTAGAACCCATAGTATGTCATAGCGACGCAATTTCTGCGTTAATTCGTCAATGTGAGGGAAATGAGAGATGCAGTAAAGAAGAAATCGTGCATCGGAATTGAGATACTCATATCCCAAAAGAAAATCCTGTCGTTTCCATAGAAATATTACTCGATTTAGAAGGAGAATTCATGGAACCCATAGTATTTCGTAGCGACGCAATTTCTGTGTTTATTCGTCAATGTGAGGGAGCGAGGTATACAGTAAAGACGGAATAGTGCATCGGAAAGGAAAGACTCCTATTCCAAAAGGAAATCCAGTCGTTTCAATAGAAACGTTACTCGGTTTAGAAGGAGAAGTCATAGAACCCATAGTATTTCATAGCCACGCAATTTCTGTGTTAATTCGTGAATGTGAGGGAGGGAGGGATGCAGTAAAGGAGGAATAGTGCATCGGAAAGGAGATACTCGTATCCCGAAAGAAAATCCTGTCGTCTCCTTAGAAACGTTACTCGATTTAGAAGGGGATGTCATAGAACCCATAGTATTTCATAGCGACGCAATTTCTGTGTTAATTAGTCAATCTGAGGGTGCGAGTGGCGCAGTAAAGACGGAATAGTGCATCGGAAAGGAGAAACTCCTATCCCAAAAGAAAATCCTGTCGTTTCCGTAGAAACGTTTCTCGATTTGAAAGGATAAGTTAAACAACCCATAGTATTTCACGGCGACGCGATTTCTGTGCTTATTTTCCAATGGGAATGAGCGAGGGATGCAGTAAAGACGGAATAGTGCATCGGAAAGGAGATACTTGTATCCCAACAGAAAATCCTGTCGTTTCAATAGAAGCGTTACTCGATTTAGACGGAGAAGTCATAGAACCCACAGTATTTCATAGCGACGCAATCTCTGTGTTAATTCGTCAATGTGAGGGAGCGAGGGGTGGAGTAAAGAAGGCATAGTGCATCGGAAATTACACTCCTGGAAATTGAAATAAGAACACCGTGAATTCATTGTCCCAGGAAGAGGAAACTTTATTGACACATTCCTGGGGTCAGATACATCACATGATCACACTGACAGAACCACAGGCACATAGACGCAGGCAACAGAGCATGCACAATGTCGGCACTAGTGCAGTGTATATCCACCATTCGCAGCAATGCAGGCTGCTATTCTCCCATGGAGACGATCGTAGAAATGCTGGATGTAGTCCTGTGGAACGGCTTGCCATGCCATTTCCACCTGGCGCCTCAGTTGGATCAGCGTTCGTGCTGGACGTGCAGACCGCGTGAGACGACGCTTCATCCAGTCCCAAACATGCTCAATGGGGGACAGATCCGGAGATCTTGCTGGCCAGGGTAGTTGACTTACACCTTCTAGAGCACGTTGGGTGGCACGGGATACATGCGGACCTGCATTGTCCTGTTGGAACAGCAAGTTCCCTTGCCGGTCTAGGAATGGTAGAACGATGGGTTCGATGACGGTTTGGATGTACCGTGCACTATTCAGTGTCCCCTCGACGATCACCAGTGGTGTACGGCCAGTGTAGGAGATCGCTCCCCACACCATGATGCCGGGTGTTAGCCCTGTGTGCCTCGGTCGTATGCAGTCCTGATTGTGGCGCTCACCTGCACGGCTCCAAACACGCATACGGCCATCATTGGCACCAAGGCAGAAGCGACTCTCATCGCTGAAGACGACACGTCTCCATTCGTCCCTCCATTCACGCCTGTCGCGACACCACTGGAGGCGGGCTGCACGATGTTGGGGCGTGAGCGGAAGACGGCCTAACGGTGTGCGGGACCGTAGCCCAGCTTCATGGAGATGGTTGCGAATGGTCCTCGCCGATACCCCAGGAGCAACAGTGTCCCTAATTTGCTGGGAAGTGGCGGTGCGGTCCCCTACGGCACTGCGTAGGATCCTACGGTCTTGGCGTGCATCCGTGCGTCGCTGCGGTCCGGTCCCAGGTCGACGGGCACGTCCACCTTCCGCCGACCACTGGCGACAACATCGATGTACTGTGGAGACCTCACGCCCCACGTGTTGAGCAATTCGGCGGTACGTCCACGCGGCCTCCCGCATGCCCACTATACGCCCTCGCTCAAAGTCCGTCAACTACGCATACGGTTCACGTCCACGCTGTCGCGGCATGCTACCAGTGTTAAAGAGTGCGATGGAGCTCCGTATGCCACGGCAAACTGGCTAACACTGACGGCGGCGGTGCACAAATGCTGCGCAGCTAGCGCCATTCGACAGCCAACACCGCGGTTCCTGGTGTGTCCGCTGTGCCGTGCGTGTGATCATTGCTTGTACAGCCCTCTCGCAGTGTCCGGAGCAAGTATGGTGGGTCTGACACACCGGTGTCAATGAGTTCTTTTTTCCATTTCCAGGAGTGT
The DNA here is from genome assembly GCF_021461385.2 of Schistocerca piceifrons. NCBI lineage: Eukaryota > Metazoa > Arthropoda > Insecta > Orthoptera > Acrididae > Schistocerca > Schistocerca piceifrons. Next base: position 37,650,370 of record NC_060138.1, on the reverse strand, counting down.
AGATAGTCGTATCCCAACAGAAAATCCTGTCGTTTCCATAGAAACGTTACTCGATTTTGAGGGGGAATAATAGAACCCATAGTCCTTCATAGCGACGCAGTTTCTGCGTTAATTTGTCAATATGAGGGAGCGAGGGATGCACTAAAGAAGGAATAGTGGATCGGAAAGGAGATACACGTATCCCAAAAGAAAATCCTGTCGTTTATATAGAAACGTTATTTGATTTAGGAGGAAAAGTTATAGAACCCATAGTATTTCACAGCGACGCAATGTCTGTGCTTATTCGTCAATGGGAGGGAGCGAGGGATGCAGTAAAGAACTAATAGTGCATCGGAAAGGAGATACTCGTAACCCAAAAGAAAATCCTGTCGTTTCCCTAGAAACGTTACTCGATTTAGAAGGAGAAGTCATGGAACCCATAGTATGTCATAGGGACGCTATTTATGTGTTGATTCGTCAATGTGAGGGAGCGAGAGATGCAGCAAAGACGGATTGTTGCTTCGGAAAGGAGATACTCGTATCCCAAAAGAAAATCCAATCGTTTCCATAGAAACGTTACTCGATTTAGAAGGAGAAGTCATAGAACCGATAGTATTTCATAGCGACGCAATTTCTGCGTTAATTCGTCAATGTGAGGGAGCGAGGGATGCTGTAAAGAAGGAATAGTGCATCGGAAAGGAGATACTCGTATCCCAAAAGAAAATCCTGTCGTTTCCATAGAAACGTTTTCCGATTTGAAAGGAGAAGTTATAGAAACCATAGTGTTTCACAGCGGCGCAATTTCTGTGCTTATTCTTCAATCTGAAGAAGCGAAGTATGCAGTCGAGAACTAATAGTGCATCGGAAAGGAGATACTCGTATCCCAAAAGAAAATCCAGTCGTTTCCATAGAAACGTAACTCGATGCAAAAGGAGAAGTCATGGAAAACATAGTATTTCATAGCGACGCAATTTCTGTGTTATTGGGTCAATGTGATGGAGCGAGGGATGCAGTAAAGACGGAATAGTGCATCGGAAAGGAGATACTCGTATCCCAAAAGAAAATCCTGTCGTTTCAATAGAAACGTTACTCGATTTAGAAGGAGAAGTCATGGAACCCATAGTATTTCATAGCGACGCAATTTCTGTGTTAATTCGTTAACGTGATTGAGCGAGTGATGCAGTAAAGAAGGAATAGTTCATCGGAAAGGAGATATACGTATACCAAAAGAAAATCCTGTCGTTTCCATCGAAACGTTACTCGATTTAGATGGATAAGTCATAAAGCCCACGGTATATCATAGCGACGCTATCTCTGTGTTAATTCGTTAATGTGATTGAGCGAGTGATGCAGTAAAGAAGGAATAGTGCAACGGAAAGGAGATACTCGTAACCCAAATGAAAATCCTGTCGTTTCAATAGAAATATTACTCGATTTAGAAAGAGAAGTCTTAGAACCCATAGTATGTCATAGCGACGCAATTTCTGCGTTAATTCGTCAATATGAGGGAAATGAGAGATGCAGTAAAGAAGAAATCGTGCATCGGAATTGAGATACTCATATCCCAAAAGAAAATCCTGTCGTTTCCATAGAAACATAACTCGATGCAAAAGGAGAAGTCATGGAAAACATAGTATTTCATAGCGACGCAATTTCTGTGTTATTGGGTCAATGTGATGGAGCAAGGGATGCAGTAAAGACGGAATAGTGCATCGGAAAGGAGATACTCGTATCCCAAAAGAAAATCCTGTCGTTTTCATAGAAATATTACTCGATTTAGAAGGAGAATTCATGGAACCCATAGTATTTCGTAGCGACGCAATTTCTGTGTTAATTCGTCAATGTGAGGGAGCGAGGGATACAGTAAAGACGGAATAGTGCATCGGAAAGGAGAGACTCCTATTCCAAAAGGAAATCTTGTCGTTTCAATAGAAACGTTACTCGGTTTAGAAGGAGAAGTCATAGAACCCATAGTATTTCATAGCCACGCAATTTCTGTGTTAATTCGTGAATGTGAGGGAGGGAGGGATGCAGTAAAGGAGGAATAGTGCATCGGAAAGGAGATACTCGTATCCCGAAAGAAAAGCCTGTCGTCTCCTTAGAAACGTTACTCGATTTAGAAGGGGATGTCATAGAACCCATAGTATCTCATAGCGACGCAATTTCTGTGTTAATTAGTCAATCTGAGGGAGCGAGGGGCGCAGTAAAGACGGAATAGTGCATCGGAAGGGAGAGACCCCTATCATAAAAGAAAATCCTGTCGTTTCCGTAGAAACGTTTCTCGATTTGAAAGGAGAAGTTAAACAACCCATAGTATTTCACAGCGACGCGATTTCTGTGCTTATTTTCCAATGGGAAGGAGCGAGGGATGAAGTAAAGACGGAATAGTGCATCGGAAAGGAGATACTCGTATCCCAACAGAAAATCCTGTCGTTTCAATAGAAACGCTACTTGAATTAGAAGGAGAAGTCATAGAACCCACAGTATTTCATAGCGACGCAATCTCTGTGTTAATTCGTCAATGTGAGGGAGCGAGGGATGGAGTAAAGAAGGCATAGTGATCGGAAATTAGATAGTCGTATCCCAAAAGAAAATCCTGTCGTTTCCATAGAAACGTTACTCGATTTTGAGGGAGAATCATAGAACCCATAGTATTTCATAGCGACGCAGTTTCTGCGTTAATTTGTCAATATGAGGGAGCGAGGGATGCACTAAAGAAGGAATAGTGGTTCAGAAATGAGATACACGTATCCCAAAAGACAATCCCGTCGTTTCCATAGAAACGTTATTTGATTTAGGAGGAAAAGTTATAGAACCCATAGTATTTTACAGCGACGCAATGTCTGTGCTTATTCGTCAATGGGAGGGAGCGAGGGATGCAGTAAAGAACTAATAGTGCATCGGAAAGGAGATACTCGTAACCCAAAAGAAAATCCTGTTGTTTCCCTAGAAACGTTACTCGATTTAGAAGGAGAAGTCATGGAACCCATAGTATGTCATAGGGACGCTATTTATGTGTTAATTCGTCAATGTGAGGGAGCGAGGAATGCAGTAAAGACGGAATTGTGCATCGGAAATTAGAAACTCGTATCCCAAAAGAAAATTCTGTCGTTTCAATAGATACTTTACTCGGTTTGGAAGGTGAAGTCATAGAACACATACTATTTCATAGCTACGCAAATTATGTGTTAACTCTTGAATGTGAGGGTGCGAGGGATGCAGTAAAGAAGGAATAGTCCATCGGAAAGGAGATACTCGTATCCCAAAAGAAAATCCTGTCGGCTCCATAGAAACGTTACTCGATATAGAAGGAGAAGTCATAGAACTCATAGTATTTCATCGCCACGCAATTTCTGTGTTAATTCGTCAATTTGAGTGAGCGAGAGATGCAGCAAAGACGGAATTGTGCTTCGGAAAGGAGATACTCGTACCCCAAAAGAAAATCCAATCGTTTCCATAGAAACGTTACTCGATTTAGAAGGAGAAGTCATAGAACCCATAGTGCTTCATAGCGACCCAATTCCGGCGTTAATTCTTCAATGTGAGGGAGCGAGGGATGCAGTAAAGAAGGAATAGTGCATCGGAAAGGAGATACTCGTATCCCAAAAGAAAATCCTGTCGTTTCCATAGAAACGTTTTCCGATTTGAAAGGAGAAGTTATAGAAACCATAGTATTTCACAGCGGCGCAATTTCTGTGCTTTTTCTTCAATCTGAAGAAGCGAAATATGCAGTCGAGAACTAATAGTGCATCGGAAAGGAGATACTCGTATCCCAAAAGAAAATCCTGTCGTTTCCATAGAAACGTAACTCGATGCAAAAGGAGAAGTCATGGAAAACATAGTATTTCATAGCGACGCAATTTCTGTGTTATTGGGTCAATGTGATGGAGGGAGGGATGCAGTAAAGACGGAATAGTGCATCGGAAAGGAGATACTCGTATCCCAAAAGAAAATCCTGTCGTTTCAATAGAAACGTTACTCGATTTAGAAGGAGAAGTCATGGAACCCAAGGTATTTCATACCGACGCAATTTCTGTGTTAATTCGTTAACGTGATTGAGCGAGTGTTGCAGTAAAGAAGGAATAGTTCATCGGAAAGGACATACTCGTATACCAAAAGAAAATCCTGTCGTTTCCATCGAAGCGTAACTCGATTTAGATGGATAAGTCATAAAGCCCACGGTATATCATAGCGACGCTATCTCTGTGTTAATTCGTTAATGTGATTGAGCGAGTGATGCAGTAAAGAAGGAATAGTGCAACGGAAAGGAGATACTCGTAACCCAAAAGAAAATCCTGTCGTTTCAATAGAAACGTAACTCGATTTAGAAAGAGAGGTCTTAGAACCCATAGTACTTCATAGCGACGCAATTTCTGCGTTAATTCGTCAATGTGAGGGAAATGAGAGATGCAGTAAAGAACGATTCGTGCATCGGAATTGGGATACTCATATCCCAAAAGAAAATCCTGTCGTTTCCATAGAAACGTAACTCGATGCAAAAGGAGAAGTCATGGAAAACATGGTATTTCATAGCGACGCAATTTCTGTGTTATTGGGTCAATGTGATGGAGCAAGGGATGCAGTAAAGACGGAATAGTGCATCGGAAAGGAGATACTCGTATCCCAAATGAAAATCCTGTCGTTTTCATAGAAATATTACTCGATTTAGAAGGAGAATTCATGGAACCCATAGTATTTCGTAGCGACGCAATTTCTGTGTTAATTCGTCAATGTGAGGGAGCGAGGGATACAGTAAAGACGGAATAGTGCATCGGTAAGGAGAGAGTCCTATTCCAAAAGGAAATCCTGTCGTCTCAATAGAAACGTTACTCGATTTAGAAGGAGAATTCATGGAACCCATAGTATCTCATAGCGACTCAATTTCTGTGTTAATTAGTCAATCTGAGGGAGCGAGGGGCGCAGTAAAGACGGAATAGTGCATCGGAAAGGAGAGACTCCTATCCCAAAAGAAAATCCTGTCGTTTCCGTAGAAACGTTTCTCGATTTGAAAGGAGAAGTTAAACAACCCATAGTATTTCACAGCGACGCCATTTCTGTGCTTATTTTCCAATGGGAAGGAGCGAGGAATGCAGTAAAGACGGAATAGTGCATCGGAAAGGAGATACTCGTATCCCAACAGAAAATCCTGTCGTTTCAATAGATACGTTACTTGAATTAGAAGGAGAAGTCATAGAACTCACAGTATTTCATAGCGACGCAATCTCTGTGTTAATTCGTCAATGTGAGGGAGCGAGGGATGGAGTAAAGAAGGCATAGTGATCGGAAATTAGATAGTCGTATCCCAAAAGAAAATCCTGTCGTTTCCATAGAAACGTTACTCGATTTTGAGGGAGAATCATAGAACCCATAGTATTTCATAGCGACGCAGTTTCTGCGTTAATTTGTCAATATGAGGGAGCGAGGGATGCACTAAAGAAGGAATAGTGGATCAGAAAGGAGATACACGTATCCCAAAAGACAATCCTGTCGTTTCCATTGAAACGTTATTTGATTTAGGAGGAAAAGTTATAGAACCCATAGTATTTCACAGCGACGCAATGTCTGTGCTTATTCGTCAATGGGAGGGAGCGAGGGATGCAGTAAAGAACTAATAGTGCATCGGAAAGGAGATACTCGTAACCCAAAAGAAAATCCTGTCGTTTCCCTAGAAACGTTACTCGATTTAGAAGGAGAGGTCATGGAACCCATAATATGTCATAGGGACGCTATTTATGTATTAATTCGTCAATGTGAGGGAGCGAGGGATGCAGTAAAGACGGAATTGTGCATCGGAAATTAGAAACTCGTATCCCCTAAAGAAAATTCTGTCGTTTCAATAGAAACTTTACTCGGTTTGGAAGGTGAAGTCATAGAACACATACCATTTCATAGCTACGCAAATTATGTGTTAACTCTTGAATGTGAGGGAGCGAAGGATGCAGTAAAGAAGGAATAGTCCATCGGAAAGGAGATACTCGTATCCCAAAAGAAAATCCTGTCGGCTCCATGGAACGTTACTCGATATGGAAGGAGAAGTCATAGAACTCATAGTATTTCATCGCCACGCAATTTCTGCGTTAATTCGTCAATTTGAGGGAGCGAGAGATGCAGCAAAGACGGAATTGTGCTTCGGAAAGGAGATACTCGTATCCCAAAAGAAAATCCAATCGTTTCCATAGAAACGTTACTCGATTTAGAAGGAGAAGTCATAGAACCCATAGTATTTCATAGTGACCCAATTCCGGCGTTAATTCGTCAATGTGAGGGAGCGAGGGATGCAGTAAAGAAGGATTAGTGCATCGGAAAGGCGATACTCGTATCCCAAAAGAAAATCCTGTCGTTTCCATAGAAACGTTTTTCTATTTGAAAGGAGAAGTTATAGAAACCATAGTATTTCACAGCGGCGCAATCTCTGTGCTTATTCTTCAATGTGAAGAAGCGAAGTATGCAGTAGAGAACTAATAGTGCATCGGAAAGGAGATACTCGTATCCCAAAAGAAAATCCTGTCGTTTCCATAGAAACGTAACTCGATGCACAAGGAGAAGTCATGGAAAACATAGTATTTCATAGCGACGCAATTTCTGTGTTATTGGGTCAATGTGATGGAGCGAGGGATGCAGTAAAGACGGAATAGTGCATCGGAAAGGAGATACTCGTATCCCAAAAGAAAATCCTGTCGTTTCAATAGAAACGTTACTCGATTTAGAAGGAGATGTCATGGAACCCATAGTATTTCATAGCGACGCAATTTCTGTGTTAATTCGTTAACGTGATTGAGCGAGTGATGCAGTAAAGAAGGAATAGTTCATCGGAAAGGAGATACTCGTATACCGAAAGAAAATCCTGTCGTTTCCATCGAAACGTTACTCGATGTAGATGGATAAGTCATAGAGCCCACGGTATATCATAACGACGATATCTCTGTGTTAATTTGTTAATGTGATTGAGCGAATGATGCAGTAAAGAAGGAATAGTGCAACGGAAAGGAGATACTCGTATCCCAAAAAAAAAATCCTGTCGTTTCCATAGAAACGTTTCTCGATTTAGAAGGAGAAGTCATGGAACACATAGTATCTATAGCGACGCAATTTCTGCGTTATTTCGTCAATGTGAAGGAGCGAGGGATGCAGTAATGACGGAATAGTGCATCGGAAAGGAGATACTCGTAACCCAAAAGAAAATCCTGTCGTTTCAATAGAAACGTAACTCGATTTAGAAAGAGAAGTCTTAGAACCCATAGTATTTCATAGCGACGCAATTTCTGCGTTAATTCGTCAATGTGAGGGACATGAGAGATGCAGTAAAGAAGGAATCGTGCATCGGAATTGAGATACTCATATCCCAAAAGAAAATCCTGTCGTTTCCATAGAAACGTTACTCGGTTTAGAAGGAGAAGTAATAGAACTCAAACTATTTCATAACGACGCAATTTCTGTGTTAATTCGTCAATGTGAGGGAGCGAGGGATACAGAAAAGACGGAATAGTGCATCGGAAAGGAGAGACTCCTATTCCAAAAGGAAATCCTGTCGCTTCAATAGAAACGTTACTCGGTTTAGAAGGAGAAGTCATAGAACCCATAGTATTTCATAGCCACGCAATTTCTGTGTTAATTCGTGAATGTGAGGGAGGGAGGGATGCAGTAAAGGAGGAATAGTGCATCGGAAAGGAGATACTTGTATCCCGAAAGAAAATCCTGTCGTCTCCTTAGAAACGTTACTCGATTTAGAAGGGGATGTAATAGAACCCATAGTATTTCATAGCGACGCAATTTCTGTGTTAATTAGTCAATGTGAGGGAGCGAGGGGCGCAGTAAAGACGGAATAGTGCATCGGAAAGGAGAGACTCCTATCCCAAAAGAAAATCCCGTCGTTTCCGTAGAAACGTTTCTCGATTTGAAAGGAGAAGTTAAACAACCCATAGTATTTCACAGCGACGCGATTTCTGTGCTTATTTTCCAATGGGAAGGAGTGAGGGATGCAGTAAAGACGGAATAGTGCATCGGAAAGGAGATACTCGTATCCCAACAGAAAATCCTGTAGTTTCAATAGAAACGTTACTCGATTTAGCAGGAGAAGTCATAGAACCCACAGTACTTCGTAGCGACGCAATCTCTGTGTTAATTCGACAATGTGAGGGAGCGAGGGATGGAGTAAAGAAGGCATAGTGATCGGAAATTAGATAGTCGTATCCCAAAAGAAAATCCTGTCGTTTCCATAGAAACGTTACTCGATTTTGAGGGAGAATCATAGAACCCATAGTAATTCATAGCGACGCAGTTTCTGCGTTAATTTGTCAATATGAGGGAGCGAGGGATGCACTAAAGAAGGAATAGTGGATCGGAAAGGAGATAGACGTATCCCAAAAGAAAATCCTGTCATTTCCATAGAAACGTTATTTGATTTAGGAGGAAAAGTTATAGAACCCATAGTATTTCACAGCGACGCAATGTCTGTGCTTATTCGTCAATGGGAGGGAGCGAGGGATGCAGTAAAGAACTAATAGTGCATCGGAAAGGAGATACTCGTAACCCAACAGAAAATCCAGTCGTTTCCCTAGAAACGTTACTCGATTTAGAAGGAGAAGTCATGGAACCCATAGTATGTCATAGGGACGCTATCTATGTGTTAATTTGTCAATGTGAGGGAGCGAGGGAAGCAGTAAAGAGGTAATAGTGCATCGGACAGGAGATACACGGATCCCAAAAGAAAATCCTTTCGTTTCCATTGAAACGTTAGTCGCTTTTGAAGAAGTCATAGAACGCATAGTATTTCAAGGCTACGCTTTAACTGTGGTTATTTGTCAATGTGAGGGAGCGACGGATGCAATACAGAAGGAATAGTGCATCGGAAAGGAGATACCCGTAACCCAAAAGAAAATAGTGTCGTTTCCATAGAAACGTTACTCGATTTAGAAGGAGAAGTCATTGGACCCTATAGTATTTCATAGCGACGAAATTTCTGTGCTTATTCGTCATTGTGAGGGAGCGAAAGATGCAGTAAAGAAGGTATAGTGCATCGGAAAAGAGATACTCGTATCCCAAAAGAAAATCTTTTCGTTACCATAGAATCGTTACTCGATTGAGAAGGAGAGGTTATAGAACCCATAGTATTTCATAGCGACGCAATTACTGTGTTAATTCGTCAATGTGAGGGAGCGACGGATGCAATACAGAAGGATTAATGCATCAAAAAGGAGATAGGCGTTTCTCAATAGAAACAATGTCGTTTCCATAGAAGCGTTACCCGATATAGAAGGAGAAGTTATAAAACCCACAGTATGTTATAGCGACGCAATTTCTGTGAGAATTCGTCAATGTGAGGGAGCGAGGGATGCAGTAGAGAGGTAATAGTGCATCGGACAGGAGATACACGGATCCCAAAAGAAAATCTTGTCGTTTCCATTGAAACGTTAGTCGCTTTTGAAGAAGTCATAGAACGCATAGTATATCAAGGCTACGCTTTAACTGTGGTTATTCGTCAAAGTGAGGGAGCGAGGGATGCAGTAAAGAAGGAATAGTGCATCGGAAAAGAGATACTCGTATCCCAAAAGAAAATCCTGTCGTTTGTATCGAAACGTAACTAGATTTAGAAGGAGAAGTAATAGAACCCATAGTATTTCATAGCGACGCAATTTCTGTGCTTATTCGTCAATGTGAGGGAACGAGGGATGCAGTAAAGAAGGAATAGTGCATCGGAAAGGAGAAACTCGTATCCAAAAAGAAAATCGTGTCGTTTTCATAGAAACGTTACTCGATGAGCATGAGAAGTCATAGAATCCATAATATTTCATAGCGACGCAATATCATTGTTAATTCGTCAATGTGAGGGAGCGAGGGATGCAGTAAAGACGGAATAGCGCATAGGAATGAGAAAACTCGTATCCCAAAAGAAAATCTTTTCGTTACCATAGAAACGTTACTCGATTTAGAAGGAGATGTTATAGAACCCATAGTATTTCATAGCGACGCAGTTTCTGTGTTAATTCGTCAATGTGAGGGAGCGACGGACGCAATACAGAGGGAATAGTGCATCAAAAAGGAGATAGTCGTTTCCCAAAAGAAACCCTTTCGTTTCCATAGAAACGTTACTCGATATAGAAGGAGAAGTTTTAGAACCCATAGTATTTCATAGCGACGCAATATCTGTGTTAATTCGTCAATGTGAGGGAGCGAGGGATGCAGTAAAGAAGGAATAGTGCATCGGAAAGCAGATACCCGTATCCCAAGACTAAATCGTGTCACTTCCATAGAAGCGCTACTCGATTCAGAGGGAGAATTCCGAGAACCAATACTATTCCATAGCGATGCAATTTCTGTGTTAATTTGTCAGTGTGAGGGAGCCAGGGATGCAGTAAAGAAGGAATAGTGCATCGCAAAGGAGTTACTCGTATCCCAAAAGAAAATCCTGTCGTTTCAATAGAAACGTTACTCGATTTAGAAGGAGATGTCATACAACGCATAGTATGTCATAGCGACGCCATTTCTGTGTTTATTCATCATTATGAGAGAGCGAGAGATGCAGTAAAGAAGGAATAGTGCATCGGAAAGGAGATACTCGTACCCCAAAAGAAAATCCTGTCGTCTTAATAGAAATGTTACTCGATTTAGAAGGAGAAGTCATAGAACCCATAGTATTTCATAGCGACGAAATTTCTGTGCTTATACGTCAATGTGAGGGAACGAGGGATGCAGTAAAGAAATAATAGTGCATCGGAAAGGTGATACTCGTATCCCAAAAGAAGATCTGTTGTTTCCATTGAAACGTTACTCCATTAGAAGGAGAAGTCATAGAACACATAGTATTTCATAGCGACGATATATCATTGTTAATTCGTCAATGTGAGGGAGCGAGGGATGCAGTAAAGAAGGAATAGCGCATCGGAAAGGAGAAACTCGTATAACAAAAGAAAATCCTGTCTCTTTCAAAAAACGTCTCTCGATTTAGAAGGAGAAGTCATAGAACCCATAATATTTCATAGCGACGCAATTTCTGTGTTAATTCGTCAATGTGAGGGAGCGAGGGATGCAGTAAAAAAGAAATAGTGCATCGGAAAGGAAATACTCGTATCCCAAAAGAAAATCCTGTCTTTTCCACAGAAACATTATTCGATTTAGATGGAGAAGCCATAGAACCCATAGTATTTCATGGCGACGCAATTTTTGCGCTTATTCGTCATTGTCATGGAGCGAGGGATGCAGTAAAGAAGGAATGGTGCATCGGAAAAGAGATACTCGTATCCCAAAGGAAAATCCTGTCGTTACCATAGAAACGTTACTCGATTTAGATGGAGAAGTCATAGAACTCATAGTATTTGAAAGCGACGCAATTTCTGTGTTTATTCGACAATGTGAGGAAGCGAGGGATGCAGTAAAGAACAAATAGTGAATCGGAAAGTAGATGGTCATATCCCGAAAGAAAATCCTGTCGTTTCCATAGAAACGTTACTCGATTTAGAGGGAGGAGTCATAGAACCCATAGTATTTCATAGCGACGCAATTTCATTGTTAATTCGTCAATGTGAGGGAGCGAGGGATGCAGTAAAGATGGAATAGAGCATCGTAAAGCTGATAGTCGTATCTCAAAAGAAAATCCTGTCGTTTCCATTCAAACGTTACTCGATTTAGAAGGAAAAGTCATAGAACCGATAGTATTTCATAGCGACGCTATTTCTGTGTTAATTCGTCAATGTGAGGGAGCGAGGGATGCAGTAAAGAAGGAAAGGAGAATCGGAAAACAGATCCTCGTATCAAAAAAGAAAATCGTGTCATTTCCATAGAAACGTTACACGATTTAGAAGGAGAATTCATAGAACCCATAGTATTCCATAGCGATGCAATTTCTGTGTCAATTTGTCAGTGTGAGGGAGCCAGGGATGCAGTAAAGAAGGAATAGTGCATCGGAAAGGCGATACGCGTTTCCCAAAAGAAAATCCTGTCGTTTCAATAGAATCGTTACTCGATTTAGAAGGAGAAGTCATAGAACCCGTAGTATTTGATAGCGACGCAACTTCTGTGCTAAATCGACAATGTGAGGGAGCGCGGTATGCAGTAAAGAAGCAATAGTGCATCGGAAAGGAGATGGTCTTATCCCGAAAGAAAATCCTGTTGTTTCAATAGAAACGTTACTCGATTTAGAAGGAGTAGTCATTGAACCCATAGTATATCATAGCGACGCAATGTCTGTGCTTATTGGTCAATGTGAGGGAACGAGGGATGCAGTAAAGAACCAATAGTGCATCGAAAAGGAGATATTCGTATCCCAAAAGAAAATCCTGTTGTTTCCATAGAAACTAAAAACGGTTTAGATGGAGGTGTTATAGAATCCGTGGTATTTCATAGCAACGCAACACCTGTGTTAATTCGTCAATGTGAGGGACCGAGGGATGCAGTAGGGAAGGAATGGTGCATCGGAAAGGAGATATTCGTATCACAAAAGAAAATCCTGTCGCTTCCATAGAAACGTTACTCGATTTTGAAGGAGAAGTCATAGAACCCATAGTATTGCATAGCGACTCAATTTCTGTGTTAATTCGTCAGTGTGAGGTAGCCTTGGATGCAGTAAAGTTGGAATAGTGCATCGTAAAGGGGATACTTGTATCACAAAAGAAAACCCTGTCGTTTCAATAGAAACGTTACTCGATTTAGAAGCAGAATTCATAGAACGCACAGTATTTCAAGGCGACGCAATTTCTGTGTTAATTAGCCAATGTGAGGGAGCGAGGGATGCAGTAAAGAAGGAATAGTGCATCGGAAAGGAAATACTCGTATCCGAAAAGGAAAACCTGTTGTGTCCATAGAAATGTTACTCGTGTTAGAAGGAGAAGTCATAGAACCCATAGTATTTCATAGCGACGCAATGTCTTTGTTAATTCGTCAGTGTGAAGGAGCTATGGTCGCAGTAAAGACGCAATAGACCATCGGAAAGCAGATACTCGTACCCCAAATGAAAATCGGGTTGTTTCCATAGAAACGTTACACGATTTAGAAGGAGAAGTCATAGGACACATAGTGTTTCATAGCGACGCTATTTCTGTATTAATTCGTGAATGTGAGGGAGCGAGGGATGTAATAAAGAAGGAATAGTGCATCGGGAAGGAGATACTTGTATCGCTAAAGAAAATCCTGTCGTTTCCATAGAATCGTTTCTCGATTTAGAAGGACAAGTCATTGAACCCATAGTATTTCATAGCGACCCAATTACTGTGTCAATTCGACAATGTGAGGGAGCGAGGGATGCAGTGAAGAAGGAATAGTGCATCGGAAATGAGATACTCGTATCCCAAAAGAAAATCCAGTCGCATCCAAAGAAACGTTACTCGATTTAGGCGGAGATGTCATAAAACCCATAGTATTTCATAGCGACGCAATTTCTATGATAATTCGTCAATGTGAGGGAGCGAGGGTTTCAATGAAGAAGGATTAGTGCATCGGAAAGGAGATAGTCGTATCGCAAAAGAAAATCCTGTCGTTTCCATACAAACGTTACGCGATTTAGATGGACAAGTTATAGAACCCATAGTATTTTACAGCGACGCAATTTCAGTGTTAATTCGTCAGTGTGAGGGAGCGAGGGATGCAGTAATGAAAGAATAGTGCATCGGAAAGGAGATACTCGTATCACAAAAGAACATTATGTCGTTTCCATACAAACGTTACTCGATTTAGATGGAAAAGTCATGGAACTAATGGTATTTCATAGCGACGTAATTTCTGTGTTAATTCGTCAATGTGAGGGAGCGAGGGATGTAGTATATAAGGAATAGTGCATCGAAACGAAGATACTCGTATTCCCAAGGGAAATCCTATCATTTCCATAGAAACGTTACTCGATTTAGAAGGAGAAGTCATAGAACTTGTAGAATTCCATAGCGACGCAATTACTGTGTTAATTAGTCTATGTGAGTTAGCGAGGGATGCAGTAAAGAAGGAATAATGCATCGGTAAGGAGATATTCGTATCCCAAAAGAAAATCCTGTCGTCTCCATAGAAACGTTCCTCGATTTAGAAGAAGAACACATAGAACACATAGTATTTCATAGCGTCGCAATTTCTGTGTTAATTCGTCAATGTGAGGGAACGAGGGAAGCAATAAAGAAGGAATAGTGCATCGGAAAGGAGATACTCGTATCAGAAAGAAAATCCTGTCGTTTCCATTGAAACGTTATTCGATTTAGAAGGAGAATTTATAGAGTCCATAGTATTTCACAACGACGCAATTTCTGTGTTAATTCGTCAATGTGAGGGAGCGAGGGATGCAGTACATAACGAATAGTGCATCGGAATGTAGATACTCGTATTCCCAAGGAAAATCCTATCGTTTCCATAAAAACGTCACTCGATTTAGAAGGAGAAGTCATAGAGCCCAAAGTATTTCTTAGCGATGCAATTTCTGTGTTAACTCGTCAATGTGAGGGTGCGTGGGTTGCAGTAAAGGAGGAATAGTGCATCGGAAAGGATATACTCGTATCCCAAAAGAAAATCCTGTCGCTTCCATAGAAACGTAACTCGATTTAGAAGGAGAAGTCATAGGACACATAGTATTTCATAGCGACGCAATGTCTGTGTTAATCCGTCAATGTGAGGGAGCGTGGGATGCCGTTAAGAAGCAATAGTGCACCGGAAAGGACATACTCGTATCCCAAAAGAAAATCCTGTCGTTTCCACAGAAAAATTACTCGATTTAGAAGGAGAAGTTTTAGAACCCGTAGTATTTCACAACGACACAATTTCAGTGTCAATTCGTCAATGTGAGGGAGCGAGGGATGAAGTAAAGAAGAAATAGTGATAAGGTAAGGAGATACTCGTATCCCAATAGAAAATCCTGTCATTTCCATACAAACGTTACTCGAATTAGAATGAGATGTCATATGGCATTTAGTATTTCATAGCGATACAATATATGTGATAATTCGTCAATGCGAGGTAGCGATGGATGCAGTAAAGAAGTAATAGTGCATCGGGAAGGAGATATTTGTATCCCAAAAGAAAATTTTGTCGTAACCATAGAAACGTTACACGATTTAGAGGGAGGTGTCGAAGAACACATAGTATTTTATAGCGACGCAATTTCTGTGTTAATTCGTCAATGTGAGGGAGCGAGGGATGGTATAAAAAAGGTATAGTGCATCGGATAGGAGACACTCGTATCCCAAAAATAATCCTGTCGCTTCCATAGAAACGTTACTCGATTTAGAAGGAGATGTCATAGCACCCGTAGTATATAATAGCGACGCAATTTCTGTTGTAATTCGTCAATGTGAGGGAGCGAAGTATGCAGTACAGAGGGAATAGTGCATCGGAAAGGAGATACTCGTATCCCAAAAGAAAATACTGTCGTTTCCATAGAGACGCTACTCGTATTTGAAGGAGAAGTCATAGAACGCATAGTATTTCATAACGACGCAATTTCTGTGGTAATTCGTCAATGTGATGGAGCGAGGGATGCAGTAAAAAAGGAATTGTGCATCGAAAAGGAGATACTCGTATCCCAAAAGAAAATCCTCTCGTTTCCGTAGAAACGTTACTCGATTTAGAAAGAGATGTCATAGGACACATAGTATTTCATAGCGACGCAAATTCTGGTTTAATTCGTCTATGTGAGGGAGCGAGAGATGCAGTAATGATGGAGTAGTGCATCGGAAAGGAGATACTCGTATCCCAAATGAAAATCCTCTCGCTTCAATAGAAACGTTACTCGATTTAGAAGGAGATGTCATAGAACCCTTATTATTTCATAGCGACGCAATTTCTGTGTTAATTCGTCTATGGGAGATAGCGAGGGATGCAATATACAAGGAGTAGTGCATCAGAAAGGAGATACTCATATCCCAAAAGAAATTCCTGTCGTTTCTATTGTAACGTTACTCGATTTAGAAGGAGAAGACATAGAACTCATAGTATTTCTTAGCGATGAAATTTCTGTTATAATTCGTCAATGTGAAGTAGCGTAGGATGCAGGTAAGATGGAGTAGTGCATCGGAATCGAGATACTCGTATCACAATAGAAAATCCTGTCGCTACCATAGAAACGTCACTCGATTTAGAAGGAGAAGTCATGAAACACATAGTATTTCATAGCGACACCATTTCTGTGTTCATTCGTCAATAAGAGGCAGCGAGGGATGCAGTAAAGAAGGAATAGTGCTTCGGGAAAGGCGATACCCGTATCCCAAAAGAAACTCCTGTCGATCCATAGAAACGTTACTCGATTAAGAAGGAGAAGTCATAGAACACATAGTATTCCATAGCGTCGCAATTTCTGTGTTAATTCGGCAATGTAAGGGAACGAGGTATGCGGTAACGAAGGAAAAGTGCATCGGAAAGGAGTTACTCGCATCGCAAAAGAAAATCCTGTCGTTTTCATAGAAACGCTACTCGATTTAGAAGTAGAAGTCATAGAACACAAAGTATTTCATAGCGACGCAATTTCTCTGTTAAATCGTCAATGTGAGGGAGCGAGGGATGCAGTATAGATGGAATGGTGCATCGGACAAGAGATAGTCGTAACCGAAAGAAAATCTAGTACTTTCCGTAGAAACGTTACTCGATTTAAAAGGAGAATTCATAGAACACACAGTATTTCATAGCGACGCAATTTCTGTGTTTAATCGTCAATGTGAGGGAGCGAGGGATGCAGTAAAGAAGGAATAGTGCATCGGACAGGAGATAGTCGTAACCGAAAGAAAATCTAGTACTTTCCATAGAAACGTTACTCGATTTAGAAGGAGAAGTCATAGAACCCAAAGTATTTCATAGCGACGCAATTTCTGTGTTAATTCGTCAATGTTAGGGAGCGAGGTATGCAGTAAAGAAGGAATAGTGTATCGGAAAGGAGATACACGTATCCCAAAAGAAAATCATGTCGTTTCAATAGAAACATTACTCGATTTAGGAGGAGAAGCCATAGATCCCATAGTATTTCATAGCGACGCAATTTCTGTGTTAATTGGTCAATGGGAAGGGGCGAGGGATGCAGTAAAGAAGGAATAGTGCATCGGACAAAAAATAGTCGTAACCGAAAGAAAATCTAGTACTTTCCATAGAAACGTTACTCTATTTAGAAGGACAAGTCATAGAACACATAGTATTTCATTGCGACGCAATTTCTGTGTTTAATCGTCAATGTGAGGGAGCGAGGGATGCAGTAAAGAAGGAATAGTGCATCGGAAAGGAGTTTCTCGCATCCCAAAGGAAAATCCTGTCGTTTTCATAGAAACGCTACTCGATTAAGAAGTAGAAGTCATAGAACACATAGTATTTCATAGCGACGCAATTTCTGTGTTAATTCGTCAATAAGAGGGAGCGAGGGATGCAGTAAAGAAGGAACAGGGCATCGGGAAAGGAGATACTCATATCCCAAAATAAAATCCAGTCCTTTCCATAGAAACATTACACGATTTAGAAGGAGAAGACATAGAACCCACAGTATTTCATAGCGACGCAATTTTTTTGTTAATTCGTCAATGTTATTTAACGAGGGATGCAGAAAAGAAGGAATAGTGCATCGGAAACGAGATACTCGTATCCCAAAAGAAAATCTGGTCCTTTCCATAGAAACGTTACTCGATTTAGAAGGAGATGTCATAGAACCCGTAGTATATAATAGCGACGTAAATTCCGTTGTAATTCGTCAATGTGAGGGAGCGAAGAATGCAGTACAGAAGGAATAGTGCATCGGAAAGGAGATACTAGTATCCCTAAAGAAAATACTGTCGTTTCCATAGAAACGTTACTCGATTTTGAAGGAGACGTCATAGAACGCATAGTATTTCATAACGACGCAATTTCTGTGTTAATTCGTCAATGTGATGGAGCGAGGGATGCAGTAAAAAAGGAATTGTGCATCGAAAGGGAGATACTCGTATCCCAAAAGAAAATCCTCTCGTTTCCATAGAAACGTTACTCGATTTAGAAAGAGATGTCATAGAACCCATAGTATTTCATAGCGACGCAAATTCTGGTTTAATTCGTCTATGTGAGGGAGCGAGAGATGCAGTAATGATGGAGTAGTGCATCGGAAAGGAGATATTCGTATCCCAAATGAAAATCCTCTCGCTTCCATAGAAACGTTGCTCGATTTAGAAGGAGATGTCATAGAACCCTTATTATTTCATAGCGACGCAATTTCTGTGTTAATTCGTCTATGGGAGGTAGCGAGGGATGCAATATACAAGGAGTAGTGCATCAAAAAGGAGATACTCATATCCCAAAAGAAATTCCTGTCGTTTCTATTGTAACGTTACTCGATTTAGAAGGAGAAGACATAGAACTCATAGTATTTCTTAGCGACGCAATTTCTGTGTTAATTGGTCAATGGGAAGGGGCGAGGGATGCAGTAAAGAAGGAATAGTGCATCGGACAAAAAATAGTCGTAACCGAAAGAAAATCTAGTACTTTCCATAGAAACGTTACTCGATTTAGAAGGACAAGTCATAGAACACATAGTATTTCATAACGACGCAATTTCTGTGTTAATTCGTCAATGTGATGGAGCGAGGGATGCAGTAAAAAAGGAATTGTGCATCGAAAGGGAGATACTCGTATCCCAAAAGAAAATCCTCTCGTTTCCATAGAAACGTTACTCGATTTAGAAAGAGATGTCATAGAACCCATAGTATTTCATAGCGACACCATTTCTGTGTTAATTCGTCAATAAGAGGCAGCGAGGGATGCAATAAAGAAGGAATAGTGCTTCGGGAAAGGAGATACCCGTATCCCAAAAGAAACTCCTGTCGATCCATAGAAACGTTACTCGATTAAGAAGGAGAAGTCATAGAACACATAGTATTCCATAGCGTCCCAATTTCTGTGTTAATTCGGCAATGTGAGGAGGCCAGAGATACAGTAAAGAAGGAATAGTGCATCGGAAAGGAGAAATTGGTATCCGAAAAGATAATCCTGTCGTTAAAATAGAAACGTTACTCGATTTAGAAGGAGAAGTCATAGAACCCAAAGTATTTCATAGCGACGCAATTTCTGTGTTAATTCGTCAATGTGAGGGAACGAGGTATGCGGTAAAGAAGGAAAAGTGCATCGGAAAGGAGTTACTCGCATCGCAAAAGAAAATCCTGTCGTTTTCATAGAAACGCTACTCGATTTAGAAGTAGAAGTCATAGAACACAAAGTATTTCATAGCGACGTAATTTCTCTGTTAAATTGTCAATGTGAGGGAGCGAGGGATGCAGTATAGATGGAATGGTGCATCGGACAGGAGATAGTCGTAACCGAAAGAAAATCTAGTAGTTTCCGTAGAAACGTTACTCGATTTAAAAGGAGAATTCATAGAACACACAGTATTTCATAGCGACGCAATTTCTGTGGTTAATCGTCAATGTGAGGGAGCGAGGGATGCAGTAAAGAAGGGATAGTGCATCGGACAGGAGATAGTCGTAACCGAAAGAAAATCTAGTACTTTCCATAGAAACGTTACTCGATTTAGAAGGAGAAGTCATAGAACCCAAAGTATTTCATAGCGACGCAATTTCTGTGTTAATTCGTCAATGTTAGGGAGTGAGGTATGCAGTAAGGAAGGAATAGTGTATCGGAAAGGAGATACACGTATCCCAAAAGAAAATCATGTCGTTTCAATAGAAACATTACTCGATTTAGGAGGAGAAGCCATAGATCCCATAGTATTTCATAGCGACGCAATTTCTGTGTTAATTGGTCAATGGGAAGGGGCGAGGGATGCAGTAAAGAAGGAATAGTGCATCGGACAAAAAATAGTCGTAACCGAAAGAAAATCTAGTACTTTCCATAGAAACGTTACTCGATTTAGAAGGAGAAGTCATAGAACACATAGTATTTCATTGCGACGCAATTTCTGTGTTTAATCGTCAATGTGAGGGAGCGAGGGATGCAGTAAAGAAGGAATAGTGCATCGGAAAGGAGTTACTCGCATCCCAAAGGAAAATCCTGTCGTTTTCATAGAAACGCTACTCGATTAAGAAGTAGAAGTCATAGAACAAATAGTATTTCATAGCGACGCAATTTCTGTGTTAAATCGTCAATGTGAGGGAGCGAGGGATGCAGTATAGATGGAATAGTGCATCGGAGAGGAGGTAGTTGTATCCCAAAAGAAAATCCAGTCCTTTCCATAGACACATTCCTCGATTTAGAAGGAGATGTCATAGAACACATAGCGTTTCATAGCGACGCAATTTCTGTGTTAATTCGTCAATAAGAGGGAGCGAGGGATGCAGTAAAGAAGGAACAGGGCATCGGGAAAGGAGATACTCATATCCCAAAATAAAATCCAGTCCTTTCCATAGAAACATTACACGATTTAGAAGGAGAAGACATAGAACCCACAGTATTTCATAGCGACGCAATTTTTTTGTTAATTCGTCAATGTGACTTAACGAGGGAAGCAGAAAGGACGGAATAGTGCATCGGAAACGAGATACTCGTATCCCAAAAGAAAATCTGGTCCTTTCCATAGAAACGTTACTCGATTTAGAAGGAGATGTCATAGAACCCGTAGTATATAATAGCGACGTAATTTCTGTTGTAATTCGTCAATGTGAGGGAGCGAAGAATGCAGTACAGAAGGAATAGTGCATCGGAAAGGAGATACTAGTATCCCAAATGAAAATACTGTCGTTTCCATAGAAACGTTACTCGATTTTGAAGGAGACGTCATATAACGCATAGTATTTCATAACGACGCAATTTCTGTGTTAATTCGTCAATGTGATGGAGCGAGGGATGCAGTAAAAAAGGAATTGTGCATCGAAAAGGAGATACTCGTATCCCAAAAGAAAATCCTCTCGTTTCCATAGAAACGTTACTCGATTTGGAAAGAGATGTCATAGAACCCATAGTATTTCATAGCGACGCAAATTCTGGTTTAATTCGTCTATGTGAGGGGGCGAGAGATGCAGTAATGATGGAGTAGTGCATCGGAAAGGAGATATTCGTATCCCAAATGAAAATCCTCTCGCTTCCATAGAGACGTTGCTCGATTTAGAAGGAGATGTCATTGAACCCTTATTATTTCATAGCGTCGCAATTTCTGTGTTAATTCGTCTATGGGAGGTAGCGAGGGATGCAATATACAAGGAGTAGTTCATCAGAAAGGAGATACTCATATCCCAAAAGAAATTCCTGTCGTTTCTATTGTAACGTTACTCGATTTAGAAGGAGAAGACATAGAACTCATAGTATTTCTTAGCGATGAAATTTCTGTTATAATTCGTCAATGTGAGGGAGCGTGGGATGCAGGTAAGATGGAGTAGTGCATCGGAATCGAGATACTCGTATCACAGAAGAAAATCCTGTCGCTACCATAGAAACGTCACTCGATTTAGAAGGAGAAGTCATGAAACACATAGTATTTCATAGCGACACCATTTCTGTGTTAATTCGTCAATAAGAGGCAGCGAGCGATGCAGTAAAGAAGGAATAGTGCTTCGGGAAAGGAGATACCCGTATCCCAAAAGAAACTCCTGTCGATCCATAGAAACGTTACTCGATTAAGAAGGAGAAGTCATAGAACACATAGTATTCCATAGCGTCGCAATTTCTGTGTTAATTCGTCAATGTGAGGAGGCCAGAGATACAGTAAAGAAGGAATAGTGCATCGGAAAGGAGAAATTGGTATCCGAAAAGAAAATCCTGTCGTTAAAATAGAAACGTTACTCGATTTAGAAGGAGAAGTCATAGAACCCAAAGTATTTCATAGCGACGCAATTTCTGTGTTAATTCGTCAATGTAAGGGAACGAGGTATGCGGTAAAGAAGGAAAAGTGCATCGGAAAGGAGTTACTCGCATCGCAAAAGAAAATCCTGTCGTTTTCATAGAAACGCTACTCGATTTAGAAGTAGAAGTCATAGAACACAAAGTATTTCATAGCGACGCAATTTCTCTGTTAAATCGTCAATGTGAGGGAGCGAGGGATGCAGTATAGATGGAATGGTGCATCGGACAGGAGATAGTCGTAACCGAAAGAAAATCTAGTACTTTCCGTAGAAACGTTACTCGATTTAAAAGGAGAATTCATAGAACACAAAGTATTTCATAGCGACGCAATTTCTGTGTTTAATCGTCAATGTGAGGGAGCGAGGGATGCAGTAAAGAAGGAATAGTGCATCGGACAGGAGATAGTCGTAACCGAAAGAAAATCTAGTACTTTCCATAGAAACGTTACTCGATTTAGAAGGAGAAGTCATAGAACCCAAAGTATTTTATTAGCGACGCAATTTCTGTGTTAATTCGTCAATGTTAGGGAGCGAGGTATGCAGTAAAGAAGGAATAGTGTATCGGAAAGGAGATACACGTATCCCAAAAGAAAATCATGTCGTTTCAATAGAAACATTACTCGATTTAGGAGGAGAAGCCATAGATCCCATAGTATTTCATAGCGACGCAATTTCTGTGGCAATTCGTCAATGGGAAGCGGCGAGGGATGCAGTAAAGAAGGAATAGTGCATCGGACAAAAAATAGTCGTAACCGAAAGAAAATCTAGTACTTTCCATAGAAACGTTACTCGATTTAGAAGGAGAAGTCATAGAACACATAGTATTTCATTGCGACGCAATTTCTGTGTGTAATTGTCAATGTGAGGGAGCGAGGGATGCATTAAAGAAGGAATAGTGCATCGGAAAGGAGTTACTCGCATCCCAAAGGAAAATCCTGTCGTTTTCATAGAAACGCTACTCGATTAAGAAGTAGAAGTCATAGAACACATAGTATTTCATAGCGACGCAATTTCTGTGATAAATCGTCAATGTGAGGGAGCGAGGGATGCAGTATAGATGGAATAGTGCATCGGAGAGGAGGTAGTTGTATCCCAAAAGAAAATCCTGTCCTTTCCATAGACACATTCCTCGATTTAGATGGAGAAGTCATAGAACACATAGCGTTTCATAGCGACGCAATTTCTGTGTTAATTCGTCAATAAGAGGGAGCGAGGGATGCAGTAAAGAAGGAACAGGGCATCGGGAAAGGAGATACTCATATCCCAAAATAAAATCCAGTCCTTTCCATAGAAACATTACAGGATTTAGAAGGAGAAGACATAGAACACATAGTATTTCATAGCGACGCAATTTTTTTGTTAATTCGTCAATATGATTTAACGAGGGATGCAGAAAAGAAGGAATAGTGCATCGGAAACGAGATACTCGTATCCCAAAAGAAAATCTGGTCCTTTCCATAGAAACGTTACTCGATTTAGAAGAAGAAGTCATAGAACACATAGCATTTCGTAGCGACGCTATTTCTGTGTTAATTCGTCAATGTTAGGTAGCGAGGGATGAAGTAAAGAAGGGATAGTGCATCGGGAAAGGAGATACTCGTATCCCAAAAGAAAATCATGTCCTTTCCATCGACACGTTACTCGATTTAGGAGAAGTCATAGAAGCCGTAGTAGTTCATAGCAACGCAATTTCTGTGTTAATTCGTCAATAAGAGGCAGCGAGGGATGGAGTAAAGAAGGAATAGTGCATCGGAAAGGAGATACTCGTATCCCAAAAGAAAATCATGTCCTTTCCGTAGAATCGTTACTCGATTTAGAAGAATAAGTCATAGGACCCATAGTATTTCATAGCGACGCCATTTCTGTGTTAATTCGTCAGTGTGAGGGAGGGAGGAATCCAGTAAAGAAGCAATAGAGCATCGGAAAGGAGGTACTCGTATGCCAAATCGAAATCCTGTCGTTCCCATAGAAACGTTACTCGATTTAGATGGAGAAGTCATAGAACACATAGGATTTAATAGCGACGCAATATCTGTGTTAATTCGTCAATGTGATCGAGCAAGGAAAGCAGTAAAGAGGGAATAGTGCATAAGAAAGGAGATACTCATATCCCAAAACAAAAACCTGCCGTTTCCATAGAAACGTTACTCGATTTAGAAGAAGAAGTCATAGAACCCATAGTATTTCATAGCGACGCAATTTCTGTGTTAATTCGCCAATGTGAAGGAGCGAGGGATGCAGTAAAGAAGGAGTAGTGCATTGGGAAGGAGACAGTCGTATCTCAATGAAAATCCAGTCCTTTCCATAGAAACGTTACTCGATTTAGAAGGACAAGTCGTAGAACCCATAGTAATTCATAGCGACGCAATATCTGTGTTAATTGGTCAATGTGTAGGAGCGACGAATGCAGCAAAGACGGAATAGTGCATCGGAAATTAGATACTCGTATCCCAAACGAAAATCCTGTCGATTCCATAGAAACGTTACTTGATTTAGAAGGAAATGTCATAGAACCAATAGTATTTCATAGCGACGCAATTTCTGTGTTGAATTGTCAATGTGAGGGAGCGAGAGATGCAGTAAAGAAGGAATGGTGTATCGGGAAAGGAGATATTCGTATCCCAAAATAAAATTCAGTCATTTTCATAGAAACGTTACTGATTTAGAAGGAGAAGTCATAAACCCCATAGTATTTCATAGCAACGCAATTTCTGTGTTAATTCGTCAATAAGAGGGTGCGAGGGATGCAGTAAAGAAGGAATAGTACATCGGAAAAAGAGATACTCGTAGCCCAATAGAAAATGCTATCGTTTCCGTAGAAATGTTACACGATTCAGAAGGAGATATAGAAAACATAGTTTTTCATATCGACGCTATTTCTGTGTTAATTCGTCAATGAGAGGGAGCGAGGGATATAGTAAAGAAGGATTAGTGCATCGGAAAGGAGGTACTTGTATCCCAAAAGAAAATGCAGTCCGTTCCATAGAAACGTTACTCGATTTAGATGGAGAAGTCATTAAACTCAAAGTATTTCATAGCGTCGCAAAATCTGTGTTAATTCGTAAATGTGAGGGAGCGAGGGATGCAGTAAAGAAGGAATAGTGCATCGGAAAGGAGATATTCGGTTCCCAAAAGAAAATCCACTACTTTACATAGAACCGTTACTCGATTTAGAAGAGGACATAGAAGACATATTATTTGATAGCGACGCAATTTCTGTGTTAATTCGTCAATGTGAGGGATCGAGGTATGCAGTAAAGAAGGAATAGTGCATCGGAAGGTGATACTCGTATCCCAAAAGAAAATCATGACCTTTCCATAGACACGTTTCTCGATTTAGAAGGAGAAGTCATAGAACACATAGTATTTCATAGCGACGCAATATCTGTGTTAAATCGTCAATGTGAGGGAGCGAGGGATGCAGTAAGAAGGAATAGGGGATCGGGAAAGGAGATACTGATATCCCAAAACAAAATCCAGCCCTATCCATGGAAACGTTATTCGACTTAGAAGGAGAAGACATAGAACCCATAGTATATCATAGCGACGAAAGTTCTGTGTTAATTCGTCAATGTTAGGTAGCGAGGGATGCAGTAAAGAAGGAGTAGTGCTTCGGAAATTAGATATTCGTATCCCAAAAGAAAATCCTGCCGTTTCCATAGAAACGTTACTAAATTTAGAAAGAATTGTCATAGAACCCATAGTATTTCATAGCGACGCAATTTCTGTGTTAATTCGTCAATATGTGGGAGCGAGGGATGCAGTAAAGAAGGAATAGAGCTTCGGGAAAGGAGATACTCGTATCCCAAAAGAAATTCCTGTCGTCTCCATAGAAACGTTACTCGATTTAAAAGGAAAAGTCATAGAACCCATAGTATTTCATAGCGACGCAATTTCTGTGCTAATTCGTCAATATGAGGGTGCAAAGTATGCAGTAAAGAAGGAATAGAGCATCGGAAAGGAGATACTCGTAACCCAAAAGAAAATCATGTCCATTCCATAGAAACGTTACTCGATTTAGATTGAGAAGTCATGGAACCCATAGTATTTCATAGCGACGCAATTCCTGTGTTAATTCGTCAATGTGAGGGAGCAAGGGATGCAGTAAAGAATGAATAGTGCATCGGAAAGGAGATACTCGTATCCCAAAACAAAAACCTTTCGTATCCATAGAAACGTCTCTCGTTTTAGAAAAAGTCACAGAACCCATAGTATTTCATAGCGACGCAAATTCTGTGTTAATTCGCCATTGTGAAGGAGCGAGGGATGCAGTGAAGAAGTAGTAGTGCATCAGAAAGGAGATAGTCGTACCCAAAGAAAATCCAGTTATTTGCATACAAACGTTACTCGATTTAGAAGGAGAAGTAATTGAACGCATAGTATTTAATAGCGACGCAATATCTGTGTTAATTCGTCAAAGTGAAAGAGCGAATGGAGCAGTAAAGAGGGAATAGTGCTCGGGAAGGAGATACTCGCATTCCAAAAGAAAATCCTGTCGTTTCCATTAAAACCTTACTCGATTTAGAAGAAGACTTAGAAAACATTGTATTACACAGCGACGCAATTTCTGTGTTAATTCGTCAATGTGAGGGAGCGAGGGATGCAGTAAATAACGTATAGTGCATCGGAAGGAAGATACTCGTATTCCCAAGGAAAATCCTATCGTTTCCATAAACACGTCACTCGATTTAGAAGGAGAAGTCGTAGAGCGCAAAGTATTTCTTAGCGATGCAATCTCTGTATTAACTCGTCAATGTGATGGTGCGTGGGTTGCAGTAAAGGAGGAATAGTGCATCGGAAAGGATATACTCGTATCCCAAAAGAAAATCCTGTCGCTTCTATAGAAACGTTACTCGATTTAGAAGGAGAAGTCATAGGACACATAGTATTTCATAGCGACGCAATGTCTGTGTTCATCCGTCAATGTGAGGGAGCGTGGGATGCCGTTAAGAAGCAATAGTGCACCGGAAAGAACATACTCGTATCCCAAAAGAAAATCCTGTCGTTTCCATAGAAACATTACTCGATTTAGAAGGAGAAGTTTTAGAACCCGTAGTATCTCACACGAACACAATTGAGGTCTCAATTCGTCAATGTGAGGGAGCGAGGGATGCATTAAATTAGGAATAGTGATAAGGTGAGGAGATACTCGTATCCCAAAAGAAAATCCTGTCATTTCCATACAAACGTTACTCGAATTAGAAGGAGATGTCATATGGCCTTTAGTATTTCATAGCGACACAATATCTGTGATAATTCGTCAATGCGAGGTAGCGATGGATGCAGTAAAGAAGTAATAGTGCATCGGGAAGGAGATATTTGTATGCCAAAATAAAATTTTGTCGTAACCATAGAAACGTTACTCGATTTAGAGGGAGGTGTCATAGAACACATAGTATTTTATAGCGACGCAATTTCTGTGTTAATTCGTCAATGTGAGGGAGCGAGGGATGGTATATAGAAGGTATAGTGCGTCGGATAGGAGACACTCGTATCCCAAAAATAATCCTGTCGTTTCCATAGAAACGTTACTCGATTTAGAAGGAGATGTCATAGAACCCGTAGTATATAATAGCGACGCAATTTCTGTTGTAATTCGTCAATATGAGGGAGCGAAGAATGCAGTACAGAAGCAATAGTGCATCGGAAAGGAGATACTCGTATCCCAAAAGAAAGTACTGTCGTTTCCATAGAAACGTTACTCGATTTTGAAGGAGAAGTCATAGAACGCATAGTATTTCATAACGACGCAATTTCTGTGTTAATGCGTCAATGTGATGGAGCAAAGGATGCAGTAAAAAAGGAATTGTGCATCGAAAAGGAGATACTCGTATCCCTAAAGAAAATCCGCTCGTTTCCATAGAAACGTTACTAGATTTAGAAGGAGATGTCATAGAACACATAGTATTTCATAGCGACGCAATCTCTGAGTGAAATTGTCAATGTGAGGGAGCGAGAGATGCAGTAAAGAAGGAATAGTGCATCGGGAAAGGAGATATTCGTATCCCAAAATAAAATTCAGTCCTTTTCATAGAAACGTTACTGATTTAGAAGGAGAAGTCATAGAACCCATAGTATTTCATAGCAACGCAATTTCTGTGTTAATTCGTCAATAAGAGGGTGCGAGGGATGCAGTAAAGAAGGAATAGTACATCGGAAAAAGGAGATACTCGTAGCCCAATAGAAAATGCTATCGTTTCCGTAGAAATGTTACACGATTCAGAAGGAGACATTGAAAACGTAGTATTTCATAGCGACGCTATTTCTGTGTTAATTCGTCAATGAGAGGGAGCGAGGGATGCAGTAAAGAAGGATTAGTGCATCGGAAAGGAGGTACTCGTATCCCAAAAGAAAATGCAGTTCGTTCCATAGAAACTTTACTCGATTTAGATGGAGAAGTCAATAAACTCATAGTATATCATAGCGACGCAAAATCTGTGTTAATTCGTAAATGTAAGGGAGTGAGGGATGCAGTAAAGAAGGAATAGTGCATCGGAAAGGAGTTATGCGGTTCCCAAAAGAAAATCCAGTCCTTTACAACGAACCGTTACTCGATTTAGAAGAGGACTTAGAAAACATATTATTTCATAGCGACGCAATTTCTGTGTTAATTCGTCAATGTGAGGGATCGAGGTATGCAGTAAAGAAGGAATAGTGCCTCGGAAGGAGATACTCGTATCCCAAAAGAAAATCATGTCCTTTCCATCGACTCGTTACTCGATTTAGGAGAAGTCGTAGAAGCCATAGGATTTCATCACGACGCAGTTTCTGTCTTAATTCGTCAATGTGAGGGAGTGTGGAATGCAGTAAAGAGGGAATAGTGCATCGGAAAAGAGATACTCGTATCCCAAACGAAAATCCTGTCGTTTCCATAGAAACATTACTCGATTTAGAAGAAGAAGTCATAGAACACATAGTATTTCATAGCGACGCAATTTCTGTGTTAATTCCTCAATGTGAAGGGGCGAGGGACGCAGTAGAGAAGGATTAGTGCATCGGAAACGAGATAGTCGTAACCCAAAGAAAATCCAGTCCTTTCCATAGAAATGTTACTCGATTTAGAAGGAGAAGTCATAGATCACATAGTATTTCATAGCGACGCAATATCTGTGTTAAATCGTCAATGTGAGGGAGCGAGGGATGCAGTAAAGAAGGAATAGGGCATCGGGAAAGGAGATACTCATATCCCAAAACAAAATCCAGTCCTTTCCATGGAAACGTTACTCGACTTAGAAGGTGAAGACATAGAACCCATAGTATATCATAGCGACGAAAGTTCTGTGTTAATTCGTCAATGTTAGGTAGCGAGGAATGCAGTAAAGAAGGAGTAGTGCATCTGAAATTAGATATTCGTAACCCAAAAGAAAATCCTGCCGTTTCCTTAGAAACGTTACTCCATTTAGAAAGAATTGTCATAGAACCCATAGTACTTCATAGCGACGCAATTTCTGTGTTAATTCGTAAATGTGAGGGAGTGAGGGATGCAGTAAAGAAGGAATAGTGCATCGGAAAGGAGATATTCGGTTCCCAAAAGAAAATCCAGTCCTTTACAACGAACCGTTACTCGATTTAGGAGAAGTCATAGAAGCCATAGTATTTCATAGCGACGCAATTACTGTGTTAATTCGTCAATAAGAGGCAGCGAGGGATGCAATAATTAAGGAATAGTGCATCGGGAAAGGAGATACTCGTATCCCAAAAGAAAACCCTGTCGTTTCCATAGATACGTTAGTCGATTTAGAAGAAGAAGTCATAGAACCCATTGTATTTCATAGCGACCCCATTTCTGTGTTCATTGGTCAATGTGAAGGAGCGAGGCACGCAGTAAAGACGGAATAGTGGATCGGAAAGGAGATGCTCGTATCCCAAAAGAAAATCCTATTGTTTCCATAGAAACGTTTCTCGATTTAGAAATAGAAGTCACAGAACTCATAGTATTTCATAGCGACGCAATTTCTGTGTTAATTCGTCAATGTGAGGGCGCGAGGGATGGAGTAAAGACGGAATAGTGCATCGGAAAGGTGATAGTCGTATCCCAAAAGAAAACCCAGTCGGTTCCACAGAAACGTTACTAGATTTAGAAGGAGATGTCATAGAAACCATAGAATAACATAGCGACGCCATATCTGTGTTAATTCGTCAATGTCAGGGAGCGAAGTGTGCAGTAGAGAAGGAATAGTGCATCGGAAAGGAGATGCTCGTATCCCAAAAGGAAATCCTGTCGTTTCCATAGAAACGTTACTCGATTTAGAAGGAGAAGTCATAGAATCCATAGCATTTTATAGCGACGCAATTTCTGTGTTAATTCGTTAATGTGAGGGATCGAGGGGTGCAGTAAAGAAGGATTAGTGCATCGGAAAGAAGATACTCGTATCCCAAAAGAAAATCCTGTCGTCTCCATAGACACGTTAGTCGATTTCGAAGGAGAAGTCATTGAACCCATAGTATTTCATAGCGACGCAATTTCTGTGTTAATTCGTCAATGTGAGGGAGCGAGGGATGGAGTGAAGAAGGAATAGTGCATCGGAAAGGAGATACTCGCATCCCTAAAGAAAATCCTGTCGTTACCATAGAAACTTTACTCGGTTTAGAAGGAGATCTCATAGAACACTTAGTATTCCACAGCGACGCAATTTCTGTGTTAATTCGTCAGTGTGATAGAGCGAGGTATGCAGTAAAGAAGGAATAGTGCATCGGAAATGAGATACTCGTATCCCAAAAGAAAATCCAGTCGTTTACATAGTAACGTTAGTCGATTTAGAAGAAGATGTCATAGAACCCATAGAAGTTCGTAGCGGACCAATTCCTGTGTTAATTCGTCAATGTGAAGGAGCGAAGGATGCAGTAAAGAAGGAATAGTGCATCGGAAAGGAGATACTCGTATCCCAAAAGAAGATCCTGTCGTTTCCATAGAAACGTTACTTGATTTAGACGGAAAAGTCATAGAACTGATAGAATCTCATAGCGACGCATTTTCTGTGTTAATTCGTCAATGTGAGGGAGCAAGGGATGCAGTAAAGCTGGAAAATGTTGTGGCGTATCAAGACAGCCACGCCACGGAAGTAGCCGAAAGGCACGCGTTTAGCAGGCCAGTTATAGGTCTGTAACAGGATACGTAATGAATGTTATAAAGAAAAGTACGTAGCTTCTGTAATACCAACTTTATTCCATCCTTGGTGCATCGCTATTGACGATGTAAGTGAGACTCCATAGATACATGCAATTTTACTAATGTCGCCTTGCTAGGTCGTAGCCATGGACTTAGCTGAAGGCTATTCTAACTATCTGCTCGGCCAATGAGCAATGCTTAGTCCGTGTAGTCGCTAGCAAAGTCGTCCGTACAACTGGGGGAGTGCTAGTCCGTATCTCGAGACCTGCCTTGTGTTGGCGCTCGGTCTGCGATCACACAGTGGCGACAAGCGGGTCCGACATGTACTAATGGACCGCGGCCGATTTAAAGCTACCACCTAGCAAGAGTGGTGTCTGGCGGTAACACCTCATTCCTCCCCTGCAAATCGGCGAACGGTCGTGTTATAAGGCTTCCGCCCGCCGTGGGGAGGACCCCATGTTGACGTATGGGATGAGGTGTGGAGCCTATCAACAGGCGAGGCTGTGCCACCCGCACCCGGCCATTCGGTCCGAGGGGAGCTAGGAAACGCCTGAAAACCTAGTCGAGGGTGCACGTCAACATGCGGTGTATGCGCCCGTAGAGAGACAGGAGGGGCCGAAGGGTCGACCTCCATTGCGTCAGGGTAACCGATTCGCGAAGACGCCATGAGGTCCGGAGTTGGCAAGAGTTCCATGGCGGAGGACAGCTGGTCACGGGAAGCGATCTGCGGCGCGTGACCCAGGGAGTCGCCCGGCGGCAGCAGCGAAACGTCCACTGCGGGCGGCGCCGGCGGGAGAACAGGTGGCGGCGGCGGCGTCGGCTGCGGCGGCGCGTCGCCATGGGTCAAAATGGAAGGCATTGTCGGTAACACCTGGGGATGAGGCGAGCCAGTAGATGGGTCCCCAGGGCGCTGACCGCACGGCACCGTCGCTGAAAGACGGGGAGCGGCAGAACCCGTGCGACGACAGAGGCGCAGCTGATTGAGAGGCCGACGCACCTCACCAGAGGCCCCCAAAACCCAATACATCGCGCGGCCGATGCAGCGAAGAATGCGCCCCGCGAGCCAACGCCGTGAACCTCGATAGTTGCGATAGAATTCAACGTCGCCTGGAGCAAAAGTAGGTGTCTGCCGCTGCACACGAACCTGATGCGGCGGATGCAGCAAAGACATCAAGGTTCGATGAGGACCACCGTGGAGCCACTCAGCCGGCGAGCGACCATCTCGGGGCTGAGAGCGATACGATGACAAAAAGAGCAACAACGCGTCCTCCCTAGAATGCGACTCTTTCAACTTCAACATTTGTGACTTCAAAGTCCGGACCAATCGTTCAGCGGCACCGTTTGACTGAGGCGAAAACGGCGCGGATGTCAGATGTTGAATACCATTAGCCAGGCAGAATGACTGAAATTCTGCGGACATGATCTGTGGGCCATTGTCGGAAACAATAGTCTGCGGAAGACCTTCAATGCAAAAGATAGTAGACAACGCTTGGATGGTGGCAGATGACGTCGTGGAAGACATCCGAACAACAAAAGGAAAATTACTGAAGGCATCTACCAGAACCAACCATCGAGCATTCCTGAATGGACCAGCAAAATCGATGTGCAAGCGTTGCCAAGGGGAAGTGGCTTTTGGCCATGCAAAGACTTTCTGCGGCGGTGCGGATTATTGTTCGGCACACGCCATGCAAGAAGAACACATATTCGTAATCGCAGCATCGATTCCGAACCAAGTACAGTGCTGACGAGCAAGTTGTTTCGTTCGCACTATACCCCAATGTCCTTGGTGAAGAAGCCGTAAAACAGAGGACTGTAACGAACGTGGGACCACGACTCTGGACTGATCATTATCAGAACGCAACAACAAAACACCACGTCGAACAAAAAGTCTCTCCTTGTGAGCAAAAAATCGGCGAACCAACGGATCCTCGATCCGAGACTTTGACAAAGGCCATTGCGTACCAACAAAACGCAAAACGGCAGCAAGGACCGGGTCAGCAGCTGTGGCTGTAGCTACACGACGAAAATCAATCGGAAACGATTCGACCACTTCATGGGTTTCCGAATCAATGAACATGCAAGCAAGTTCGGAAGAATCGAATGATCTATCCTCAGCAACAGACAAACGGGACAACGCATCGGCGTTTCCGTGCTTAGCAGTGGACCGATACAAGATATCGTAGCGGTACTGTGAGAGGAAAATAGACCAGCGAATGAATTTCTGCGCTGTACGTGGAGGTACACGCTTGTTCGGATGAAAAAGCGACGTCAAAGGTTTGTGGTCTGTGATGGTGGAAAAGTGACGAACATACAAGAAATCATGAAACTTTGTAACACCAAAGACGAGAGCCAAAGCTTCTTTCTCTATCTGCGAGTAATTTCTTTGCGCAGACGAGAGCAATTTGGACGCAAAGGCAATAGGGCGATCATGCGACCCATCTCAGTGCGCAAGCACAGCACCGATCCCGAAATCCGATGCATCTACCATCAACAAAAGGGGTTTCTGGGGATCGAATGGCGTAAGGCAAGTATTTGAAAGCAACGCCGATTTCAACTGGCGAAAGCCGCGTTCGCAGTCCGTCGTCCACACGAACGGAACAGCTTTACGGCGTAAGCGATGAAGCGGAGCTGAAACGGAAGAGGCATTGCGCAGAAAGCGATGATAATAGTTAATTTTACCCAACACACTCTGTAGCTGCTGCAAAGTCTGCGGCGAAGGCAAGTCGTGTATGGCACGGAGGTGTTCTGGACTGGGATGGATGCCTTGGGCATTGATTACATGTCCCAGATATGGCAAGTCACGAGCAAAAAACACACATTTGTCCTTCCGCAAGTGAAGACCATTTTGTCGCAATACCTGAAATAATGTTCTTAGATTTGCTAAATGTTCGTCGGCTGTCCTTCCGGAGATTACAATATCGTGCAGATAGTTCGCAGCAGTAGGGACCGATGCACAAACAGTTTGCATATATTGCTGAAACAATGCAGGGGCGGAGGCACACCCGAATGGCAGTCTTTTGAATCGGTACAAACCAAGATGCGTGTTAACCACCAAGACGCGCTGGGAATCCTTGTCCACTGGTATTTGCAAGTACGCATCTGCTAGGTCCAACTTCGAAAAATATTTACCCGGGCACAGTTTATCAAAAAGATCTTCCGGGCGGGGTAAAGTATAGGTTGCAATCACTAATTGTGGATTCACTGTTGCCTTGAAGTCCACACAAAGTCTCAATTTTCCGGGAAGTTTTCGGCAAAATTACTAAGGGTAAGGCCCAGAGAGAAGCTTGCACACGTTCAATGACACCTTGTGATTCTAAATCGTGTAATGTTCTGGCGACCTCATCACGCAATGCGTGAGGAACATTGCGCGCTCTGAAAAATTTCGGTTGCGCGTTGACTTTCAGTTCCAAATGTGCTTCATAGTTCTTAGCGCAACCAAGGCCCGGTGCAAAAATGTCTGCAAATTCTTCACACAGACGAGAAACACTGTCTGAAGGCACAGTCTGATTCACTGATAGGACCTGATTTACAATAGACAAGTTAAACAATTGAAATAAATCGAAACCAAATAAGTTCACTGCAGAAGAAGAACGAAGAACATAAAATGACACAAGTTTTGTTTGTCCCTTGTATGTAGCAAGAAAGCTGCACTGTCCTAACACAGGGATATTCTGACCTGAATAACTATATAACTTAACATTTGCGGCACACAACGGAGGTTAGTCCAGTTGTTTGTACATGTCGTGATTGATCAATGAAACAGCAGCTCCGGTATCGAGCTGGAATGGTATGACCTTGATATTAAAGTCCAAATCTACCAAAAGTTAATTGTCCTGCTGACGACAAGAGCGACTGTCTCGTGCAATTTGAACTGATACAGGTACAGCATCACTTGCTAATTGACGTGATTTCCGGCGACGTCGACACACACGTTTTGTGGGATGAACACAGTCACTGTTAGAGAAAGTGGCACTGGACGAAGCGGAATTAACTACATGAATGTCCATGGGCGAAGGTCCACGAGCCTGAGTGTCCTTGGTTCGATTCCGGCGCGAAGCAAAGGGCCGGGAACGATTGTGATTGTCTGATCTGAGCTTTTTCTGGCAAACACTTTGAACATGTCCTTTTTCATTACAGTAAAAACAAATAGCTTGGCGTGATGGGCACGTGTCACGTGAATGTCTAGTTGCACACCGTGGGCATGATTTCACTGCATTTGTATGCTTGCGCGGCACACCTGATTTAGAGCGTGGCGGCAGCTGCGTGGACGTGCGCGAGGGCAGTTTATCGGTCCGTGCAGCGCGCCCGGCGGGATGGTTGATGGTACACATGGCTGGCGAAGTTGCAAATGATTCCTGAGCAAAGTCAAGTGTGTCTTGTCTATCTAATATGTCTATCACTTGCTGAAGGGATGGATTAACTAGTTTCAAAATCTGTTCCCGTATACGAACATCAGAAACGTTCTGTGCAATTGCATCACGTACCATTGTATCTGAATAAGGGAGTCCACATTCACACTCAAAAGCACAATCACTTGTAAGGCCTTGCAATGTTGCAACCCACTCCCAATTAGTTTGACCGGTCGTACGTTTTGTACGAGAGAAAGTATACCTTTTTGCAACGACATTGACTGTTTCCTTGAAATAGGCATCCAATGCAGACAAAATTTATTCGTATGACAGAGTCGCTACGTCGCGTCGGGGAAACAATTTCACTATCACACGGTAGGTGGACACACCTACACACGAAAGAAAAAACGGCTGCCGCTCATTACCTTGAATTCTGTAGGCGGCGAGATGGAATCCAAATTGGCATGACCACTCCGTCCATGATTCCTGGGCTGAATCAAAAGGCCGAAACTGGGGTGCAACTGCGTGTTGTGGCTGCGGTAGCGGTGACGCGGCGGCGGCCGCATCGTTTTGCAGTGCACGTTGACCCTGGACGAGCTGTCCAAGGGCATCCAATAACGCCTGCGTCTGCTGACTCTGCAAGCGATAAAATGCGGACAGTACATCTGGCGAAGCCATGACAAGTAAATGTAAGCAATTAGAAAGAACAAGCCCCATTTCCGTTGACTCGTCGCCAACTGTTGTGGCATAGCAAGACAGCCACCCCACGGAAGTAGCCGAAAGGCACGCGTTTAGCAGGCCAGTTATAGGTCTGTAACAGGATACGTAATGAATGTTATAAAGAAAAGTACGTAGCTTCTGTAATACTTATCTTTATTCCATTCTTGGTACATCGCTATTGACGATATAAGTGAGACTAAATAGATTCATGCAATTTTAATAATGGCGCCTTGCTAGGTCGTAGCCATGGACTTAGCTGAAGGCTATTCTAACTAACTGCTCGGCAAATGAGCAATGCTTCGTCTGTGTAGTCGCTAGCAAATTCGTCCGTACAACTGCGGCGAGTGCTAGTCCGTATCTCGAGACCTGCCTTGTGGTGGCGCTCGGTCTGCGATCACACAGTGGCGACAAGCGGGTCCGACATGTACTAATGGACCGCGGCCGATTTAAAGCTAGCACCTAGCAAGTGTGGTGTCTGGCGGTGACACCACAGATTAATGCATCGGAAAGAAGATTCAGTAAAGAAGGAATAGTGCATCGGAAAGGACACAGTCGTATCCCAAAAGAAAATCCGTTACTCGATATAGAACGAGAAGTCATAGAACCCATAGTATTTCATAGCGACATAAATTCTGTGTTAATTCGTCAATGTGAGGGAGCGAGGTATGCAGTAAAGAAGGAATAGTGCATCGGAAAGGAGATACTCGTATTACAAGAGAAAAACATGTCCTTTCCATAGAAACGTTACTCGATTTAGAAGGAGAAGTCATAGAACACATAGTATTTCATAGCTACAAAATTTCTGTGTTAATTCGTGAGTGTGAGGGACCGAGGGATGCAGTAAAGAGGGAATAGTTCATCGGTAAGGAGAAACTCGTATACAAAAAGAAAATACTGTCGTTTCCATAGAAACGTTAATCGATTTAGAAGAAGAAGTCATAGAACCCATAGTATTTCATAGCGAAGCAATTTCCGTGATAATTCAAAAATGTGATGGAGTGAGGGATGCAGTAATGAAGGAATAGTGCATCGGAACGGAGATACTCGTATCCCAAATGAAAATCCTGTCGCTTCCATAGAGACGTTACACGATTTAGAAGGAGATGTCATAGAACCCATAGCTTTTCGTAGCGACGCAATTTCTGCGTTGATCGGTCAATGTGAGGGAGCGGGGGGGTGCCATAAGGAAGGAGTAGTGCATCGGAATGGAGATACTCGTATCCCAAAAGAAAATCCTGTCGATTCCAAATAAACGTAACTCGATTTAGAAGAAGAAGTCATAGAAAACATTGTATTTCATAGCGACGCAATTTCTGAGTTATTTCGTTAATGTGAGGGACCGAGGGATGCAATAAAGAAGGAATAGTGCATCGGAAAAGAGATAGTCGTATCCCAAGAGAAAATCCTGTCCTTTACATAGAAACGTTACTCGTTTCAGAAGGAGAAGTCATAGAACCCATACTATTTCATAGCGACGCAATTTCAGTGTTAATTCGTCAATGGGAGGGGGCGGAGGATGCAATATACAAGGAATAGTGCATCAGAAAGGAGATACTCTTATCCCAAAAGGAAATCCTGTCGTTTCCATAGAAACGTTACTCGATTTAGAAGAAAAAGTCATAGAACCCATAGTATTTCATAGCGACGCAATTTCTGTGTTAATTCGTCAATGTGAGGGAGCGAGGGATGCAGTAAAAAAGGAATAGTGCATCGGAAAAGAGATAGTCGTATCCCAAAAGAAAATTCTGTCCTTTCCATAGAAACGTTACTCGATTTAGAAGGAGAAGTCATAGAATCCATACTATTTCATAGCGACGCAAATTTTGTGTTAATTCGTCAATATGAGGGAGCGGGGGATGCGATTTACAAGTAATAGTGCATTGAAAAGGAGATACTCTTATTCCAAAAGAAATACCTGTCGATTCCATAGAAACGTTACTCGATTTAGAAGAAGAAATTATAGAACCAATAGTATTTCATAGCGACGCAATTTCTGTGTTAATTACTCAATGTGAGGGACCGAGGGATGCAGTAAAGAAGGAATGGTGCTTCGGAAAAGAGATACTCGTATCCCAAAAGAAAATTTTGTCGTTTCCAAATGAACGTTACCCGAATTATAAGAAGAAGTCATAGAACCCATAATATTTCATAGCGACGCAATTTCTGTGTTAATTCGTTAATGTGAGGGAGCGAGGGATGCAGTAAAGAAGGAATAGTGCATCGGAAAAGAGATAGTCGTATCCCAAAAGAAAATTCTGTCCTTTACATAGAAACGTTACTCGATTTAGACGGAGAAGTCATAGACCCCATACTATTTCATAGCGACGCAATTTCTGTGTTAACGCGTCAATGGGAGGGGGCAGCGGATGGAATATACAAGAAATAGTGCATCAGAACGGAGATACTCGTATCCCAAAAGAAAATCCTGTCGTTTTTCTAGAAACGTTACTTAATCTAGATGAAGATGTCGTAAAACCCATAGTATTGCATAGCGACGCAATTTCTGTGTTAACTCGTCAATGTGAGGGAGCGAGTGTGCAGTGAGGAAGGAATAGTGCATCGGAAAGGAGATAGTCGTATCCCAAAAGAAAATCCTGTCCTTTCCATAAACACGTTACTCGATTTAGAAGGAGAAGTCATAGAACCCATAGTATTTCATAGCGACGCAATTTCTGGGTTAATTCGTCAATTTGAGACAGCGAGGGATGCAGTAAAGAAGGCATAGTGCATCGTGAAAGGAGATACTCGTGACCCAAAAGAAAATCCTGTCGTTTACATAGAAACGTTACGTGATTTAGACGGTAAAGTCATAGAACCCATAGTATTTCATAGCGACGCTATGTCAGTGTTAATTCGTCAATGGGAGGGAGCGAGGATACAGTAAAGAAGGAATAGTGCATCGGAAAGGGGATAGTCGTATCCCAAAAGAAAATCCTGTCCTTTCCATGGACACATCACTCGATTTAGACGGAGAAGTCATAGACCCATAGTATTTCATAGCGACGCAATTTCTGTGTTCATTTCTCAATGTGGAGGAGCAAGGGATGTAGTAAAGAAGGAATAGTGCATCGGGAAAGGAGATACTCGTGTCCCAAAAGAAAATCCTGTCGTTTCCATAGAAACGTTACTCGATTCAGAAGAAAAAGTCATAGAACCCATAGTATTTCATTGCGACGCAATTTCTGTGTTAATTCGTCAATGTGACGGAGCGAGGGATGCAGTAAAGAAGGAATAGTGCAACGGAAAAGAGATAGTCGTATCTCAAAATTAAATTCTGTCCTTTCCATAGAAACGTTACTCGATTTAGAAGGAGAAGTCATAGAATCCATACTATTTCATAGCGACGCAATTTTTGTGTTAATTCGTCAATATGAGGGAGCGAGGGATGCAGTAAAGAAGGCATAGTGCATCGTGAAAGGAGATACTTGTGACCCAAAAGAAAATCCTGTCGTTCACATAGAAACGTTACGTGATTTAGACGGTAAAGTCATAGAACCCATAGTATTTCATAGCGACGCAATTTCTGTGTTAATTCCTTAATGTGAGGGAGAGAGAAATGCGGTATAGAAGGAATAGTGAATCGGAAAAGAGATAGTCGTATCCCAAAAGAAAATCCTGTCCTTTCCATAGACACATCACTCGATTTAGAAGGAGAAGTCATAGAACCCGTAGTATAACATAGCGACGCAATTTCTGTGTTAATTCCTCAATGTGACGGAGCGAAGGATGTAGTATGGAAGGAATAGTGCATTGAGAAAGGCGATACTCGTGTCCCAAAAGAAAATCCTGCCGTTTCCATTGAATTGTTACTCGATTTAGAAGGAGACGTCATAGAACTCATAGTATTTCATAGCGAAGCAATTTCTGTGTTAATTAGTGAATGAGAGCGAGCGAGGGATGCAGGAAAGCAGGAATAGCGGATCGGAAAGGACATACTCGTAACAAAAAGGAAAATCCTGTCGTTTCCATCGAAACGTAACTCTATTTAGAAGGAGAAGTCATAGAACCCATAGTATTGCATAGCGACGCAATTTCTGTGTTAATTCGTCAATGGGAGGGAGCGGGGGATGCAATATACAAGGAAGAGTACGTCGGAAAGGAGATACTCGTATCCCAAAAGAAAATCCTGTCGTATCCATAGAAACGTTACTCGATTTAGAAGAGGAAGACATGGAACCCATTGTATTTCATAGCGACGCATTTTCTGTGTTAATTGGTTAATGTGAGGGAGCGAGGGATGCAGTAAAGAAGGAACAGTGCATCGGAAATGAGTTAGTCGTAACCCAAAAAAAAATCCTGTCCTTTACATAGAAACGTTACTCGATTTAGTAGGATAAGTGATAGAACCCATAGTATTTCACAGCGACGCAATTTCTGTGTTAATTCGTCAATGGGAGGGAGCGGGGGATGCAATATAAAATGAATAGTGCATCGGAAAGGAGATGCTCGAATTCCACAAGAAAATCCTGTCGATTCCATAGAAACGTTACTCGATTTAGAAGAAGAAGTCATAGTACCCATAGTATATCATAGCGACGCGATTTCAGTGTTATTTATTCAATGTGAGGGACCGAGGGATGCAGCAATGAAGGAATAGTGCTTCGGAAAGGAGATACTCGTATCCCAAAAGAAAATTTTGTCGTTTCCGAATAAACGTTACCCGATTTAGGAGAAGAAGTCATACAACACATAGTATTTCATAGCGACGCAATTTCTGTGTTAATTCGTTAATGTGAGTGAGCGAGGGATGCAGTAAAGAAGGAATAGTGCATCGGAAGAGAGTTAGTCGTATCCCAAAAGAAAATCCTGTCTATTACATAGAAATATTACTCGATTTAGAAGGAGAAGTGATTGAACCCATAGTATTTCACAGTGACGCAATTTCTGTGTTAATTCGTCAATGTGGCGGAACGAGGGATGCAGTAAAGAAGGAATAGTGCATCGGAAAAGAAATAGTCGTATCCCTTAAGAAAATCCTGTCCTTTCCATTGAAACGTTACTCGATTTAGAAGGAGAAGTCATAGAACCCATAGTGTTTGATAACGACGCAATTTCTGTGTTAATTAGTCAATGGGAAGGAGCGGGGGATGCAATAAACAAGGAATAGTAAATCGGAAAGAGATACTGGTATTCCAAAAGAAAATCCTGTCGATTCCATAGAAACGTTACTCGATTTAGAAGGAGAGGTCATAGAACCCATAGTATTTGATAACGACGCAATTTCTGTGTTAATTCGTCAATGGGAGGGGGCGAGCGATGCAGTAAAGAAGGCATAGTGCATCGGAAAGGAGATAGTCGTATCCCAAAAGAAAATGCTGTCGTTTCCATAGAAACGTTACTCGATTTAGAAGGAGGCGTCACGGAACCCATAATATTTCATAGCGACGCAATTGCTGTGTTGATTCGTCAATGTGAGGGAGCGAGGGATGCAGAAAAAAGACGGAATAGTGCTCCAGAAAGGAGATACTGGTATCCCAAAAGAAATTTCTGTCTTATCTATAGAAACGTTACTCGATGTAGAAGAAGATGACATGGAACCCATTGTATTTCATAGCGACGCAATTGCTGTGTTAATTCGTCTATGTGAGGGAGCGAGGGATGCAGAAAAATGACGGAATAGTGCTCCAGAAAGGAGATACTCGTATCCCAAAAGAAAATCCTGTCGTTTCCATAGAAACGTTACTCGATTTTGAAGCAGAATCATAGAACACATAGAATTTCATAGCGACGCAATTTCTGTGTTAATTCGTCAATGAGAGGGAGCGAGGGATGCAGTAAGGACGGAATAGTGCATCAGAAAGGAGTGACTCCTAACCCAAAAGAAAATCCTGTCGTTTCCATTGAAACGTTACTCGGTTTAGAAGGAGAAGTCATAGAACCCATAGTATTTCATAGCCAAGCTGTTTCTGTGTTAATTCGTGATTGTGAGGGAGCGAGGGATGCAGGAAAGAAGGAATAGTGCAGCAGAATGGAGATACTCGACTCCCAAAAGAAAATCCTGTCGTTCCCATAGAAACGTTACTCGATTAGAAGGAGAAGTCATAGAACACATAGTATTTCATAGCGACGCAATTTCTGTGTTAATTCGTCAATGTGAGGGAGCGAGGAATGCAGTAAAGACGGAATAGTGCTTCGGGAAGGAGATACTCGTATCCCAAAAGAAAATCTAGTCGTGTCCGTAGAAACGTAGCTCGATTTGAAAGGAGAAGTTATAGAGCACATAGTATCTCACAGTGACGCAATTTCTACGCTTATTCGTCAATGTGAGGGAGCGAGGGATGCAGTAAAGGACTAATAGTGCATCAGAAAGGAGATACTCGTATCCCAAAACAAAATCCTGTCGTTTCCATAGAAACGTTACTCGATTTAGAAGGAGATGTCATGAAGCCCATACTATTTCATAGGGACGCAATTTCTGTGTCATTTCGTCACTGTGAGGGGGCGAGGGATGCAGGAAAGACGGAATAGTGCATCGGAAAGGAGATACTCGTATCCCAAAAGAAAATCCTGTCGTTTCAATACAAACATTACTTGATTTAGAAGGAGAAGACATAGAACACATAGTATTTCATAGCGACTCAATTTCTGTGTTAATTCGCCAATGTGAGGAAGCGAGGGATGCAGTAAAGACGGAATAGTGCATCGGAAAGGAGAGACTCCTATCCCAAAAGAAAATCCTGTCGTTTCAATAGCAATGTTACTCGGTTTAGAAGGAGACGTCATAGAACCCATAGTATTTCATACCCACGCAATTTCTGTCTTAATTCGTGAATGTGAGGGAGGGAGGGATGCAATAAAGGAGAAATAGTGCATCGGAAAGGAGATACTCGTATCCCAAAAGAAAATGCTGTCGTTTCCATAGAAACGTTACTCGATTTAGAAGGGGATGTCATAGAACCCATAGTACATCATAGCGACGCAATTTCTGTGTTAATTCGTCAATGTGAGGGAGCGAGGGGCGCAGTAAAGACGGAATAGTGCATCGGAAACGAGAGGCTCCTATCCCAAAAGAAAATCCTGTAGTTCACATAGAAACGTGTCTCGATTTGAAAAGAGAAGTTAAAGAACCCATAGTATTTCACAGCGACGCGATTGCTGTGCTTATTCTTCAATGGGAGGGAGCGAGGGATGCAGTAAAGAACTAATAGTGCATCGGAAAGGAGATACTCGTATCCCAAAAGAAAATCCTGTCGTTTCCATAGAAACGTTACTCGATTTAGAAGGAGAAGTCATGGAACCCATAGTATTTCATAGCGACGCAATTTCTGTGTTATTTCGTCAATGTGAGGGAGCGAGGGATCCTGTAAAGACGGAATAGTGCATCGGAAAGGAGATACTCGTATCCCAAAAGAAAATCCAGTCGTTTCCATAGAAACGTTACTCGATTTAGAAGGAGAAGTCATAAAACCCATAGTATTTCATAGCGACGTTATTTTGTGTTTATTCGTCAATGTGTGGGAGCGAAGGATGCAGTAAAGAAGGAATAGTGGGTCGGAAAGGAGATACTCGTATCAAAAAGGAAAATCCTGGTGTTTCCATAGAAACATTACTCGATTTAGAGGGAGAAGCCATAGAACCCATAGTATTTCATAGCGACGTAATTTCTGTGTTAATTCGTCAATGTGGCGGAGCGAGGGATGCAGTAAAGAAGGAATAGTGCATCGGAAAAGAAATAGTCGTATCCCTTATGAAAATCTTGTTTTTTCCATTGAAACGTTAATCGATTTAGAAGGAGAAGTAATAGAACACATTGTATTTGATAACGACGCAATTTCTGTGTTAATTAGTCAGTGGGAGGGAGCGGGGGATGCAGTATACAAGGAATAGTGAATCGGAAAGGAGATACTGGTACTAGAAAAGAAAATCCTGTCGATTCCATAGAAACGTTACTCGATTTAGAAGGAGAAGACATAGAACCCATAGAATATCATAGCAGCGCAATTTCTGTGTTAATTCGCCAAAGTGAGGAAGCGAGGGATGCAGTAAAGACGGAATAGTGCATCGCAAAGGAGAGACTCGTATCCCAAAAGAAAATCCTTTCGTTTCAATAGAAACGTTACTCGATTTAGAAAGAGAAGTCATA
Organism: Schistocerca piceifrons; assembly: GCF_021461385.2. Classification (NCBI taxonomy): domain Eukaryota; kingdom Metazoa; phylum Arthropoda; class Insecta; order Orthoptera; family Acrididae; genus Schistocerca; species Schistocerca piceifrons. The sequence goes on along the minus strand of NC_060138.1, from coordinate 37,606,432 downwards.
GAACCCATAGTAGTTCATAGCGACGCAATTTCTGCGTTAATTCGTCAATGTGAGGGAAATGAGAGATGCAGTAAAGAAGGAATCGTGCATCGGAATTGAGATACGCATATCCCAAAAGAAAATCCTGTCGTTTCCATAGAAACGTTACTCGATTTTGAAGGAGAAGTAATTGAATTCATATTATTTCATAGCGACGCAATTTCTGTGTTTATTCGTCAATGTGAGGGAGCGAAGGATGCAGTAATGAACTAATAGTGCATCGGAAAGGAGATAGTCGTATCCCAAATGTTAATTCTCTCGTTTTAATAGAAATATTACTCGATTTAGAAGGCGAATTCATGGAACCCATAGTATTTCGTAGCGACGCAATTTCTGTGTTAATTCGTCAATGTGAGGGAGCGAGGGTTACAGTAAAGACGGAATAGTGCATCGGAAAGGAGAGACTATCATTCCAAAAGGAAATCCTGTCGTTTCAATAGAAACGTTACTCGGCTTAGAAGGAGAAGTCATAGAACACATAGTATTTCATAGCCACGCAATTTCTGTGTTAATTCGTGAATGTGAGGGAGGGAGGAATGTAGTAAAGGAGGAATAGTGCATCGGAAAGGAGATACTCGTATCCCAAAAGAAAATCCTGTTGTTTCCATAGAAACGTTACTCGATATAGAAGGAGAAGTCATAGAACCCATAGTATTTCGTAGCGACGCAATTTCTATGTTAATTCACCAATGTGAGGGAGCGAGGGATGCAGTAAAGACGGAATAGTGCATCGGAAAGGAGATACTCGTATCCCAACAGAAAATCCTGTCGTTTCAATAGAAACGTTACCCGATTTAGTAGGAGAAGTCATAGAACCCACAGAATTTCATAGCGACGCAATCTCTGTGTTAATTCGTCAATGAAAGGGAGCGAGGGATGCAGTAAAGAAGGAATAGTGCATCGGAAAGGATATACTCGTATCCCAAAAGGAAATTCTGTCGTTTCCAATGAAACGTTACTCGATGTAGGAGGAGGTGTCCTAAAACCAATTGTTTTTCATAGCGACGCAATTTCTGTGTTAATTCGTCAATGTGAGGGAGCGAGGGATGCAGTAGAGAAGGAAAGTGCATCGTAAAGGAGATAGTCGTATCCCAAAAGAAAATCCTGTCGTTTCCATAGAAACGTTACTCAATTTAGAAGGAGAAGACATAGAACAAATAGAATTTCATAGCGACGCTATTTCTGTGTTAATTCGTCAATGTGAGGGAGCGAGGGATGGAGTAAAGAAGGCATAGTGCCTCGGAAAGGAGAGACTCCTATCCCAAAAGAAAATCCTGTCGTTTCAATAGAAACGTTACACGGTTTAGAAGGTGAAGTCATTGAACCCATAGTAATTCATAGCCACGCAATTTCTGTGTTAATTCGTGAATGCGAGGGAGCAAGGGATGCAGTAAAGATGGAATAGTGCATCGGAAAGGAGATACTCGTATCCCAAAAGAAAATTCTGCCGTTTCCATAGAAACGTTACTCGATTTGAAAGGAGAAGTTACCGAACACATAGTATAACACAGCGAAGCAATTTCTGTGCTTATTTTTCAATGCGAGGGAGCGAGGGATGCAGTAAAGAGGGAATAGTGCATCAGAAAGGAGACACTCGTATCCCAAAAGAAAATCCTGTTGTTTCCATAGAAACGTCACTCGACGTAGAAGGAGAAGTCATGGAATCCATAGTATTTCATAGCGACTGAATATCTGTGTTATTTGGTCAATATGAGGGAGCGAGGGATGCAGTAAAGACGGAATAGTGCATCGGAAAGGAGATACTCGGGTCCCAAAAGAAAATCCTGTCGTTTCAACAGAAACGTTACTCGATTTAGAAGGAGAAGTCATACAACCCATAGTATTTCATATGGACGCAATTTCTGTGTTAATTCGCCAATGAGAGGGAGCGAGAGGTGCAGTACAGAAGGCATAGTGCATCGGAAAGGAGATACTCGTATCCCAAAAGAAAATCTTGTCGTTTCCATAGAAACGTTACTCGATTTAGAAGAGGATGTCATAGAACCCATAGTATTTCATAGCGACACAATTTCTGTGTTAATTCGTCAATGTGAGGGAGCGAGGGATGTAGTAAAGAAGGAATAGTGCATCGGAAAGGGGACACTCGTATCCCAAAAGAAAATCCTGTCGTTTCCATAGAAACGATACATGATTTAGAAGGAGAAGTCATAGAACCCATGGTATTTAATAGCCACGCAATTTCAGTGTTAATTCGTCAACGTGAGTGAGCGAGGGATGCAGTAAAGAAGGAATAGTGCAGCGGAAAGGAGTTACTCGAATCCCAAAAGAAAATCCTGTCGTTTCCATAGAAGTGTTACTCGATTTAGAAGGAGAAGTCATAGAACACATAGTATTTCATAGCGACGCAATTTCTCTGTTATTTCGTCAATGTGAGGGAGCGAGGGATGCAGTAAAGACGGAATAGTGCATCGGAAAGGAGATACTCGTATCCCAAAAGAAAATCATGTCATTTCAATACAAACATTACTTTATTTAGAAGGAGAAGTCATAGAACACATAGTATTTCATAGCGACGCAATTGCTGTGTTAATTCGCCAATGTGAATAAGCGAGGGATGCAGTACAGAAGGAATAGTGCATCGGAAAGGCGATAGTCGTATCCCAAAAGAAAATCCCGTCGTTTCCATAGGTACGTTACCCGATTTAGAAGGTGAAGACATAGAACCCATAGTATTTCATAGCGACGCAATTTCTGTGTTAATTCGTCAATGTGAGGGAGCGAGGGATGCAGTAAAGAAGGAATTGTGCGTCGGAAAATAGATACTCGTATACCAAAAGAAAATCCTCTCGTTTCCATAGAAACGTTCCTCAATTTAGATGGATGAGCCATAGAACCCACACTATTTCATAGCGACGCAATCTCTGTGTTAATTCGTCAATAAGAGGGAGCGAGGGATGCAGTAAAGACGGAATAGTGCATCGGAAAGGAGAGCCTCCTATCCCAGAAGAAAATCCTGTCGTTTCAATAGAAACGTTACTCGGTTTAGAAGGAGAAGTCATAGAACCCATAGCATTTCATAGCCACGCAATTTCTGTGTTAATTCGTCAATGTGAGGGAGCGAGGGGCGCAGTAAAGACGGAATGGCGCATCGGAAAGGAGAGACTCCTATCCCAAAAGAAAATCCTGTCGTTTCCATAGAAATGTTTCTCGATTTGAAAAGAGAAGTTAAAGAACCCATAGTATTTCACAGCGACGCGATTCCTGTGCTTATTCTTCAATGGGAGGGAGCGAGGGATGCAGTAAAGAACTAATAGTGCATCGGAAAGGAGATACTCGTATCCCAAAAGAAAATCCTCTCGTTTCCATAGAAACGTTACCCGTTTTAGAAGGAGAAGTCATGGAACCCATAGTATTTCACAGCGACGCAATTTCTGTGTTATTTCGTTAATGTGAGTGAGCGAGGGATGCAGTAAAGAACTAAAAGTGCAACGGAAAGGAGATACTCGTATCCCAAAAGAAAATCCTGCCGTTTCCATAGAAATGTTACTCGATTTGGAAGGAGAAGTCATGGAACCCATAGTATTTCGTAGCGACGCAATTTCTGTGTTAATTCGTCAATGTGAGGGTGCGAGGGATGCAGTAAAGACGGAATAGTGCATCGGAAAGGAGAGACTCCTATCCCAAAAGAAAATCCTGTCGTTTCAATAGAAACGTTACTCGATTTAGAAGGAGGCGTCATGGAACCCATAATATTTCATAGCGAAGAAATTGCTGTGTTAATTCGTCAATGTGAGGGAGCGAGGGATGCAGAAAAAAAACGGAATAGTGCTTCAGAAAGGAGATACTTGTATCCCAAAAGAAAATCCTGTCGTTTCCATAGAAACATTACTCGATTTAGAAGGAGAAGTCATAGAACACATTGTATTTCATAGCGACGATATTTCAGTGTTAATTCACCAATGTGAGGAATGCGAGGGATGCAGTACAGAAGGAATAGTGCATCGGAAAGGCGATAGTCGTATCCCAAAAGATAATCCTCTCGTTTCCATAGAAATATTACTGGATTTAGAAGGAGAATTCATGGAACCCATAGTATTTCGTAGCGACGCAATTTCTGTGTTAATTCGTCAATGTGAGGGAGCGAGGGATGCAGTAAAGACGGAATAGTGCATCGGAAAGGAGAGAGTCCTATCCCATAAGAAAATCCTGTCGTTTCAATAGAAACGTTACTCGGGTTCGAAGGAGAAGACATAGAACCCATAGTATTTCATAGCCATGCAATTTCTGTGTTAATTCGAGAATGTGAAGGAGGGAGGGATGCAGTGAAGGAGGAATAGTGCGTCGGAAAGGAGATACCCGTATCCCAAAAGAAAATCCTGTCGTTTCCATAGAAACGTTACTCGATATGGAGGGACAAGTCATAGAACCAATAGTTTTTCATCGCGACGCAATTTCTGTGTTAATTCGCCAATGTAAGGGAGCAAGAGATGCATCAAAAACGGAATAGTGCTTCGGAAAGGAGATACTCGTATCCCAAAAAAAATCCAGTCGTTTCCATAGAAACGTTTCTCGATTTGAAAAGAGATGTTAAAGAACCCATAGTATTTCACAGCGACGCGATTTCTGTGCTTATTCTTCAATGCGAGGGAGCGAGGGATGGAGTAAAGAACTAATAGTGCATCGGAAAGGTGATACCTGTATCCCACAAGAAAATCCTGTCGTTTCCATAGAAACGTTACTCGATTTAGAAGGAGAAGTCATGGAACCCATAGTATTTCATAGCGACGCAATTTCTGTGTTATTTCGTCAATGTGAGGGAGCGAGGGATGCAGTAAAGAAGGAATTGTGCAACGGAAAGGAGATACTCGTATCCCAAAAGAAAATCCTGTCGTTTCCATTGAAACGTTACTCGATTTAGGAGGAGTAGTCATTCAACACATAGTATTCCATAGCGATGCAATTTCTGTGATAATTCGTCAATGTGAGGGTGCCAGGGAGGCAGTAAAGAAGGAATAGTGCATCGGATAGGAGATACTCGTATACCAAAACAAAATCCTTTCGTTTCAATAGAAACGTTACTCGATTTAGAAGGAGAAGTCATAGAACCCATAGTATTTCATAGCGACGCAATTTCTGCGTTAATTCGTCAATGTGAGGGAGCGAGAGATGCAGTAAAGAAGGAGTCGTGCATCGGAAATAAGATACTCATATCCCAAAAGAAAATCCGGTCGTTTCCATAGAAACGTTACTCGATTTAGAAGGAGAAGTAATTGAACACATAATACTTCATAGCGAGCATTTTCTGTGTTTATTCGTCAATGTGAGGGAGCGAGGGATGCAGTACAGAAGGCATACTGCATCGGAAAGGAGATAGTCGTATCCCAAAAGAAAATCCTGTCGTTTCCATAGAAACGGTACTCGATGTAGAAGAAGTCATGGAGCCCATAGTATTTCATAGGGACGCAATTTCTGTGTTAATTCGTTAATGTGATTGAGCGAGTTATGCAATAAAAAAGGAATAGTTCATCGGAAAGGAGATACACGTATCCAAACAGAAAATCCTGTCGTTTCCATAGAAACGTTACTCGATATAGAAGGAGAAGTCATAGAACCAATAGTATTTCATCGCGATGCAAATTCTGTCTTAATTCGTCAATGTGAGTGAGCGAGAGATGCATCAAAGATGGAATAGTGCTTCGGAAAGGAGATACTCGTATCCCAAAAGAAAATCCTGTCGTTTCCATAGAAACGTTACTCGATTTAGATAGGGATGTCATAGAACTCATAGTACTTCATAGCGACGAAATTTCTGTGTTAATTCGTCAATGTGAGGGAGCGAGATTCGCAGTAAAGACGGAATAGTGCAACGGAAAGGAGGGACTCCTATCCCAAAAGAAAATCCTGTCGTTTCCATAGAAACGTTTCTCGATTTGAAAGGAGAAGTTAAAGAACCCATAGTATTTCACAGCGACGCGATTTCTGTGCTAATTCTTCAATTGGAGGGAGCGAGGGATGCAGTAAAGAACTAATAGTGCATCGGAAATAAGATACTCGTATCCCAAAAGAAAATCCTGTCGTTTCCATAGAAACGTTATTCGATTTTGAAGGAGAAGTCATGGAACCCGTAGTATTTCATAGCGACGCAATTTCTGCGTTATTTCGTCAATGTGAGGGAGCGAGGGATGCAGTTAAGATGGAATAGTGCATCGGAAAGGAGGTACTCGTATCCCAAATTGAAATCCTGTCGTTTCAATTAAAACGTTACTCGATTTAGAAGGAGAAGTTATAGAACCTACAGTATTTCATAGCGACGCAATCTCTGTGTTAATTCGTCAATGTGAGGGAGCGAGGGATGCAGTAATGAACTAATAGTGCATCGGAAAGGAGATACTCGTATCCCGAAAGATAATCCTCTCGTTTCCATAGAAATATTACTCGATTTATAAGGAGAATACATGGAACCCATAGTATTTCGTTGCGACGCAATTTATGTGTTAATTCGTCAATGTGAGGGAGCGAGGGATGCAGTAAAGACGGAATAGTGCATCGGACAGGAGAGACTCCTATCCCAAAAGGAAATCCTGTCGTTTCAATAGAAGCGTTACTCGGTTTAGAAGGAGATGTCATAGAACCCATAGTGTTTCATAGCCACGCAATTTCTGTGTTAATTCGTGAATGTGTGGGAGGGAGGGATGCAGTAAAGGAGGAATAGTCCATCGGAAAGCAGATACTCGTATCCCAAAATCCTGTCGTTTCCATAGAAACGTTATTCGTTACGGAAGAGAAGTCATAGAACCAATAGTATATCCTCGCGACGCAATTTCTGTGCTAATTAGTCAATGTGAGGGAGCGAGAGATGCAGCAAAGACGGAATAGTGCTTCGGAAAGGAGATACTCGTATCCCAAAAGAATATCCTGTCGTTTATATAGAAACGTTACTTGATTTAGTAGGACAAGTCATAGAACCCACAGTATTTCATAGCGACGCAATCTGTGTGTTAATTCGTCAATGTGAGGGAGCGAAGGATGCAGTAAAGAAGGAATAGTGCTTCGGAAACGAGATACTCGTATCCCAAAAGGAAATCCTGTCGTTTCCATTGAAACGTTACTCGATTTAGAAGAAGGTGTCCTAGACCCAATAATTTTTCATAGCGACGCAATTTCTGTGTTAATTCGTCAGTGTGAGGGAGCGAGGGATGCAGTAGAGTAGGAATAGTGCATCGGAAAGGAGATAGTCGTATCCCAAAAGAAAATCGTGTCGTTTCCATAGAAACGTTACTCGATTTACAAGGAGAAGACATAGAAACCATAGTATTTCATAGGGACGCTATTTCTGTGTTAATTCGTCAATGTGAGGGAGCGAGGGATGTAGTAAAGACGGAATTGTGTATCGGAAATTTGAAACTCGTATCCCAAAATAAAATTCTGTCGTTTAAATAGAAACCTTACTCTGTTTGGAAAGAGAAGTCATAGAACCCATAGTATTTCATAGCTAAGCAATTTCTGTGTTAGATCTTGAATGTGAGGGAGCGAGGGATGCAGTAAAGAAGGAATAGTGCATCGGAAAGGAGATACTCGTATCCCAAAAGAAAATCCTGTCGGCTCCATAGAAACGTTACTCGATATAGAAGGAGAAGTCATAGAACAAATAGTATTTCATCGCGACGCAATTTCTGTGTTAATTCGTTTATGTGAGGGAGCGAGGGATGCAGTAGAGAACTCATAGTGCATCGGAAAGGAGATACTCGTATCACAAAAGAAAATCCTGTCATTTCCATAGAAACGTTACTCGATGTAAAAGGAGAAGTCATAGAACCCATAGTATTTCATAGCGACGCAATTTCTATGTTAATTCACCAATGAGAGGGAGCGAGGGATGCTGCAAAGGCCGAATAGTGCATCGGAAAGGCGATACTCGTATCCCAAAAGAAAATCCTGTCGTTTCCATAGAAACGTTACTCGATGTAGAAGGAGAAGTCGTGGAACCCATAGTATTTCATAGGGACGCAATTTCTGTGTTAATTCGTTAACGTGATTGAGCGAGTGATGCAGTAAAGAAGGAATAGTTCATCGGAAAGGAGATACTCGTATACCAAAAGAAAATCCTGTCGTTTCGATAGAAACGTTACTCGATTTAGATGGATAAGTCATAGAGCCAACGGTATAACATAGCGACGCAATCTCTGTGTTAATTCGTTAATGTGATTGAGCGAGTGATGCAGTAAAGAAGAAATAGTGCAACGGAAAAGAGATACTCGTATCCCAAAACAAAATCCTGTCGTTTCCATAGAAACGTTACTCGATGTAGAAGGAGAAGTCATGGAACCCATAGTATTTCATAGCGACGCAATTTCTGCGTTATTTCGTCAATGTGAGGGAGCGAGGGATGCAGTAAAGACGGAATAGTGCATAGGAAAGGACATACTCGTATCCCAAAAAAAAATCCTGTCGTTTCAATAGAAACGTTACTCGATTTAGTAGGAGAAGACATCGAACCCATAGAATTTCCTAGCGACGCAATTTCTGTGTTAATTCGACAATGTGAGGCAGCGAGGGATGCAGTAAAGAAGGAGTAGGGCGTCGAAAAGGAGATACACGTATCCCAAAAGAAAATCCTGTCGTTTCCGTAGAAACGTTACTCGATTTAGAAGGAGAAGTCATAGTACCCATAGTATTTCATAGCTACGCAATTTCTGTGTTAATTCGTCAATGCGAGGGAGCGAGGGATGCAGTAAAGAAGGAATAGTGCAGCGGAAAGGAGATACTCGTAACCCAAAAAAATCCTGTCGTTTCCATAGAATCGTTTCTCGATTTGGAAGGAGAAGTCATAGAAACCATAGTAATTCATTTCGACGCAATTTCTGTTTTCATTCGTCAATGTGAGGGAGCAAGGGATTCAGTAAAGACGGAAATGTGAATCGGAAAGGAGATATTTGTATCCAAAAAGAAAATCCTGCCCTTTCCAAAGAAATGTTACTCGATTTAGAAGGCGAAGTTAAAGAACCCATAGAATTTCATAGCGACGCAATTTCTGTGCTTATTCGTCAATGTGTGGGAGCGCGTGGTGCAGTAGAGAACTAATATTGCAACGAAAAGGAATTCTCGTATCCCACAAGATAATTCTGTCGTTTCCATAGAAATGTAACACGATTTAGAAGGAGAAGTCATGGAACCCATAATATTTCATAGCGACGCAATTTCTGTGTTAATTCGTCAATGTGAGGGAGCGAGGGATGCAGAAAAAAGACGGAATAGTGCTTCAGAAAGGAGATACTCGTATCCCAAAAGAAGATCCTGTCGTTTCCATAGAAACGCTATTTGATTTAGAAGTTGTAGTTATAGAACCCATAGTAATACACAGCGACGCAATATCTGTGTTAATTCGTCAATTTGAGGGAGCGAGAGATGCGGCAAAGACGGAATAGTGCTTCGGAAAGGAGATACTCGTATCCCAAAAGATTATCCTGTCGATTCCATAGAAACGTTACTCGATTTAGAAGGAGAAGTCATAGAACCCATAGTATTTCATAACGACGCAATTTCTGCGTTAATTCGTCAATGTGAGGGAGCGAGGGATGCAGTAAAGAAGGAATAGTGCATCGGAAAGGAGATACTCGTATCCCAAAAGAAAATCCTGTCGTTTCCATAGAAACGTTACTCGATTTAGAAGGAGAAGTCATGGAACGCATAGTATTTCATAGCGACGCAATTTCTGCGTTATTTCGTCAATGTGAGGGAGCGAGGGATGCAGTAAAGACGGAATAGAGCATAGGAAAGGAGATACTCGTATCCCAAAGGAATATCCTGTCTTTTCCATAGAAACGTTACTCGATGTAGAATGAGAAGTCATGGAACCCATAGTATTTCATAGCGACGCTATTTCTGTGTGAATTCGTTAATGTGATTGAGCGAGGTATGCAGTAAAGAAGGAACAGTGCAACGGAAAGGAGATGCTCGTATACCAAAAGAAAATCCTGTCTTTCCATAGAAACGTTACTCGATTTAGAAGGATAAGTCATAGAGCCCACAGTATATCATAGCGACGCAATCTCTGTGTTAATTCGTCAATGTGAGGGAGCGAGGGATGCAGTAAAGAAGGAATAGTGTATCGGAAAGGAGATAGTCGTATCCCAAAAGAAAATCATGTCCTATCCATTGAAACGTTACTCGATTTAGAGGGAGGTGTCTTAGAACGAATAGTATTTCATAGCGACGCAATTTCTGTGTTACTGCGTCAATGTGAGGGAGCGAGGGATGCTGCAAAGGTGGAATAGTGCATCGGAAAGGCGATACTCGTATCCCAAAAGAAAATCCTGTCGTTTCCATAGAAACGTTACTCGATGTAGAAGGAGAAGTCGTGGAACCCATAGTATTTCATAGCGACGCAATTTCTGTGTTAATTCGTTAACGTGATTGAGCGAGTGATGCAGTAAAGAAGGATTAGTTCATCGGAAAGGAGATACTCGTATACCAAAAGAAAATCCTGTCATTTCCTTAGAAACGTTACTCGATTTAGATGGATAAGTCATAGAGCCCACGGTATAACATAGCGACGCAATCTTTGTGTTAATTCGTTAATGTGATTGAGCGAGTGATGCAGTAAAGAAGGAATAGTGCAACGGAAAGGAGATACTCGTATCCCAAAACAAAATTCTGTCGTTTCCATAGAAACGTTACTCGATTAAGAAGGAGAAGTCATGGAACCCATAGTATTTCATAGCGACGCAATTTCTGCGTTATTTCGTCAATGTGAGGGAGCGAGGGATGCAGTAAAGACGGAATAGTGCATAGGAAAGGAGATACTTGTATCCCAAAAGAAAATCCGCTCGTTTCAATAGAAACGTTACCCGATTTAGAAGGTGAAGTCATAGAACACATAGTATTTCATAGAGACGCAATTTCTATATTAATTCGCCAATGTGAGGGAGCGAGGGATGCAGTAAAGACGGAATAGTGCATCGGAAAGGAGATACTCGTATGCCAAAAGAAAATCCTGTCGTTTCAATAGAAACGTTACTCGATTTAGTAAGAGAAGACATCGAACCCATAGAATTTCCTAGCGAGGCAATTTCTGTGTTAATTCGTCAATGTGAGGCAGCGAGGGATGCAGTAAAGAAGGAGTAGGGCGTCGAACAGAAGATACACGTATCCCAAAAGAAAATCCTGTCGTTTCCGTAGTGACGTTACTCGATTTAGAAGGAGAAGTCGTAGTACCCATAGTATTTCATAGCCACGCAATTTCTGTGTTAATTCGTCAATGCGAGGGAGAGAGGGATGCAGTAAAGAAGGAATAGTGCAGCGGAAAGGAGATACTCGTAACCCAAAAGAAAATCCTGTCGTTTCCATAGAATCGTTTCTCGATTTGGAAGGAGAAGTCATAGAAACCATAGTATTTCATAGCGACGCAATTTCTGTTTTAATTTGTCAATGTGAGGGAGCAAGGGATTCAGTAAAGAAGGAAATGTGAATCGGAATTGAGATATTTGTATCCAAAAAGAAAATCCTGCCCTTTTCAAAGAAATGTTACTCGATTTAGAAGGAGAAGTTAAAGAACCCATGGTATTTCATAGCGACGCAATTTCTGTGCTTATTCGTCAATGTGTGGGAGCGCGTGGTGCAGTAGAGAACTAATATTGCATAGTATTTCATAGCCACGCAATTTCTGTGTTAATTCGTCAATGTGAGGAAGCGAGGGATGCAGTAAAGAAGGAATAGTGCATCGGAAAGGAGATACTCGTATCCCAAAAGAAAATCCTGACTTTTCCATAGAAACGTTACTCGATTTAGAAGGAGAAGTCATAGAACCCATAGTACTTCACAGCGACGCGATTTTTGTGTTAATTCGTCAATGTGAGGGAGCCAGGGATGCAGTAAAGTAGGAATAGTGCATCGGAAAGGAGATACTCGTATCCCAAAAGAATATCCTGTCCTATCCATAGTAACGTTACTCGATTTAGAAGGAGAAGTTATAGAACTCATAGTATTGCATAGCGACGCTATTTCTGTGTTAATTCGTCAATGTCAGGGTGCGAAGAATGCAGAAAAGAAGGAATAGTGCATCGGAAAGGAGATAGCTGTATCCCAAAAGAAAATCGCGTCGTTTCCATAGAAACGTTACTCGATTTAGAAGGAGAAGTCATAGAACCCATACTATATCATAGCCACGCAATTTCTGAGTTTATTCGTCAATGTGAGGGAGCGAGGGATGCAGTAAAGAAGGAATAGTACTCCGGAAAGGAGATACTCGGATCCCTAAAGAAAATCCTGTGGATTCCATAGAAAAATTACTCGATTTGAAGGAGAAGTCATAGAACCCATAGTATTTCATAGCGGCGAAATTTCTGTGATAATTCCTCAATGTGACGGAACGAGGGATGTAGTAAATGAGGAATTGTGTATCGGAAAGGACATACTCGAATCGCAAAAGAAAACCTTTTCGTTTCCAGAGAAACATTACTCGATTTAGAAGGAGAAGTAATAGAACCCATAGTATTTCATAGCGACGCAATTTCTATGTTAATTCGTGAATGTGAGGAGCAAAGGATGCAGTAAAGATGAATAGTGCATCGGAAAGGAGATCCTCGTATCCCAAAAGAAAATCCTGTCGTTTCCATAGAAACGGTACTCGATTTAGAAGAAGAATTTATACAACTCATAGTATTTCATAGCGACGCAAGTTCAGTGTTAATTCGTCAATGTGAGGGAGCGAGGAATGCAGTAAAGGAAAAATAGTGCATCGGAACAGAGATACTCCTATACCAAAAGAAAATCCTCTCGTTTCCATAGAAACGTTACTCGATTTAGAAGGAGAAAACATGGAACACATACTATTCCATAACGACGCAATTTCAGTGATAAATCGTCAATGTGAGGGAGCCAGGGATGCAGTAAAGAAGGAATAATGCATAGGAATGGAGATATTCGTATCCGAAAAGAAAATCCTGACGTTTCCATAGAAACGTTACTCAATTTAGAAGGAGAAGTCATAGATCACATAGTATTTCATGGCGACGCAATTTCTGTGTTAATTCGTCATTGTGAGTGAGCGAGGGATGCAGTAAAGAAAGATCAGTGCATCGGAAAGGAGATACTCGTATCCCAAAAGAAAATCCTGTCGTTTCAATAGAATCGTTACTCGATTTAGAAGGAGAGGTCATAAAACCCACAGCTTTTTATAGCGACGGAATTTGGGTGTTAATTCGTCAGAGTGAGGGAGCGAGGGATGCAGTAAAGAAGAAATAGTGCAACGTAAAGGAGATACTCGTATACCAAAAGAAAATCCACACGTTTCCATAGAAACGTTATTCGATTAATAAGGAGAATTCAAAGATCACATAATACTTCATACGAAGCCATTTCTGTGTTAATTCGTCAATGTGAGGGAGCGAGGGATGCAGTAAAGAAGGAATAGTGCATCGGAAAGGAGTTACTCGTATTCCAAAAGAAAGGCCTGACGTTTCCATAGAAACGTTACTCGATTTAGAAGGAGAAGTCATTGAACCCATAGTATTTCATAGCGACGTCTTTTCTGTGTTAATTCGTCAATGTGGGGGAGCAAAAGATGCAGTAAAGAAGGAATAGTTCAACAAGAAGGAGATACTCGCATCCCAAAAGCAAATCCTGCCGTTTCCATAGAAACGTTACTCGATTTGGAAGGAGAAGTCATTGAACCCATAGAATTCCATAGCGACGCAATTTCTGTGATAATTCGTCAATGTGAGGGAGCAAGGGATGCAGTAAAGATGGAATAGTGCATCGGAAAGGCGATACTCGTATCCAAAAAGAAAATCCTGTCGTTTCAATAGGAACGTTACTCGATTTAGAAGAGAAGTCATAGAACCCATAGTATTTCATAGCGACGCAAATTCTGTGTTAATTCGTCAATGTGAGGGAGCGAGGGATGCAGTAAAGAAGGAATAGTGCATCGGACAGGAGATACTCGTATACCAAAAGAAAATCCTGTCGTTTCCATAAAACGTTACTCGAAGTAGAAGGAGAAGTCATAGAACCCATAGTATTTCATAGCGACGCAATTTCTGCGTTTACTCGTCAATGTGAGGGAGCGAGGGAAGCAGTAAAGAAGGAATAGTGCATTGTAAAGGAGATAGTAGTATCCCAAAAGAAAATCCTGTCTTTTCTATAGAAACGTTACTCGATTTGAAGGAGAAGTCATAGAACCCATAGTATTTCATAGCGGCGAAATTTCTGTGATAATTCCTCAATGTGAGGGAACGAGGGATGTCGTAAATGAGGAATTGTGCATCGGAAAGGACATACTCGAATCGTAAAAGAAAATCTTTTCGTTTCCAGAGAAACATTACTCGATTTAGAAGGAGAAGTAATAGAATTTATAGTATTTCATAGCGACGCAATTTCTGGGTTATTTCGTCAATGTGAGGGAGCGAGGGATGCACTACAGAAGGAATAGTGCATTGGAAGGGAGATACTCGTATACCAAAAGAAAGTCCTGTAGTTTCCATAGAAACGTTATACGATTTAGAAGGAGAAGTCATAGAAACCCATAGTATTTCATAGCGACGAAATTTCTGTGTTAATTCGTCAATGTGAGGGAGCGAGGAATACAGTAAAGAATGAATAGTGCATCGGAAAGGAGATACTCGTATCCAAAAAGAAAATCCTGTTGTTTCCATAGAAGTGATCCTCGACTTGGAAGGGGATGTCATAGAATCAATAGTATTTCATAGCGACGCAATTTATGTATTAATCTGTCAATTTGAGGGAGCGAGGGATGCAGTAAAGAAGGAATAGTGCATCGGAAAGGAGATACTCGTATCCCAAAAGAATATCCTGACTTTTCCATAGAAACGTAACTCGATTTAGAAGGAGAAGTCATAGAACCCATAGTATTTCGTACCGACGCCATTTCTGTGTTAATTCGTCAATGTGAGGGAACATGGGATGCAGTAAAGAAGGAATAGTGCATCGGAAAGGAGATACTCGTATACCAAAGGAAAACCCTGTCGTTTCCATAGAAACATTACTCGCTTTAGAAGGAGAAGTCATTGAACCCATAGTATTTCATAGCAAAGCTATTTCATTGTTAATTCGTCATTGTGAGGGAGCGAGGGATGCAGTAACGAAGATAGTGCATCGGAAAGGATATAGTCCTATCTCAAAAGAAAATCCTGTCGTTTTCATAGAAACGTTACTCGATTTAGAAGGAGAAATCACAGAACCCATAGTATATCATAGCGACGCAATTTCTGTGTAAATTCGCCTGTGTGAGGTAGCGAGGGACGCAGTACAGAAGGAATAGTGCATCGGAAAGGAAATACTCGTATCCCAAAAGAAAATCCTGTCGTTTCAATATAAACGTTACTCGATTTAGAAGGAGATGTCATAGAACACATAGTTATTCATGGCGACGAAATTTCTATGTTAATTCGTCAATGTGAAGGAGCGAGGGATGCAGTAAAGAAGGAATAGTGCATCGGAAAGGAGATACTCGTATCCAAAAGGAAAAACCTGTTGTTTCCATAGATGCGTTACTCGACTTGGAAGGGGATGTCATAGATCCAATAGTATTTCATAGCGACGCAATTTCTGTGCTTATTCGTCAAAGTGAGGGAGCGAGGTTTGCAGTAAAAACGGAATAGAGCATCGGAAAGGAAATACTCGTATCCCAAAGGAAAATCCTGTCTTTTCCATAGAAACGTTACTCGATTTAGAAGGAGAAGTTATAGTACCCATAGTATTTCATAGCGACGCAATTTCTGTGTTAAATCGTCAATGTGAGGGAGCGAGGGATGTAGTATAGACGGAATAGTGCTTTGGAAAGGAGATACTCGTATACCAAAAGAAAATCCTGTCGTTTCCATAGAAACGTTACACGATTTAGAAGGTGATGTCATAGAACCCATAGTAATTCATAGCGACGAAATTTTTATGTAAATTTGTCAATTTGAGGGAGCAACGGATGCAGTACAGAAGGAATAATGCATCGGAAAGGAGATACCCGTATCCCAAAAGACAATTCTGTCGTTTCCATGGAAACGTTACTCGATTTAGAAGAAGAATTCGGAGAACCCATAGTATTTCATAGCGACGCAAATTCTGTGTTAATTCGCCAATGTGAGGGAGCGAGGGATGCAGTAAAGAAGGAATAGTGCATTGGACAGCAGATACTCGTATACCAAAGGAAAATCCTGACTTTTCCATAGAAACGTTACTCGATTTAGAAGGAGAAGTCATTGAACCCATAGTATTTCATAGCGACGTCTTTTCTGTGTTAATTCGTCAATGTGGGTTAGCGAGAGATGCAGTAAAGAAGGAATAGTGCAACAAGAAGGAGATACTCGCATCCCAAAAGCAAATCCTGCCGTTTCCATAGAAACGTTATTCGATTTGGAAGGAGAAGTCATTGAACCCATAGAATTCTACAGCGACGCAATTTCTGTATTAATTCGCCAATGTGAGGGAGCGAGGGATGCAGTAGAGAAGGAATAATGCATCGGAAAGGAGATACCCGTATCCCAAAAGACAATTCTGTCGTTTCCATGGAAACGTTACTCGATTTAGAAGCAGAAGTCATAGAACCCATAGTATTTCATAGCGACGCAAATTCTGTGTTAATTCGTCAATGTGAGGGAGCGAGGGATGCAGTAAAGAAGGAATAGTGCATCGGACAGGAGATACTCGTATACCAAAAGAAAATCCTGTGGTTTCCGTAGAAACGTTACTCGATTTAGAAGGAGAAGTCATAGAACCCATAGTATTTCATAGCGACGGAATTTCTGTGTTAGTTCGTCAATGTGAGGGAGCGAGGGATGCAGTAAAGTAGGAGTAGTGCATCGGAAAGGAGATACCTGTATCCCAAAAGATAATACTGTTGTTTCCGTAGAAACGTTAATCGATTTATGAGGGGATGTCATAGAACCGATAGTATTTCATAGCGACGCAAATTCTGTGTTAATTTGTCATATTGAGGGAGCCAGGGATGCAGTAAAGAAGGAATAGTGCATTGGAAAGGAGATACTCGTATCCCAAAAGAGAATCCTGAAGTTACCATAGAAACGTTACTCGATTAAGAAGGAGAAGTCATAGATCCCTTAGTATTTCATAGTGACGCCATTTCTGTGTTAATTCTTCAATGTGATGGAGCGAGGGATTCAAGAAAGAAGGAATAGGGCGCGGAAAGGACGTACTCGTATCCCAAAAGGAAATACCGTCGTTTCCATAGAAACGTTACTCGAATTAGAAGGAGAATCCATACAACCCATAGTATTTCATAGCGACGCCGTTTCTGGCTTAATTCGTCTATGTGAGGGAGCGAGGGATGCAGTAAAGAAGGAATAGTGCATCGGAATGGAGATACTCGTATACCAAAAGAAAATCCTTTCGTTTCCGTAGAAACGTTACTCGATTTAGAAGGAGAAGTCATAGAACCCATAGTATTTCATTGCGACGGAATTTCAGTGTTCGTTCGTCAATGTGAGGGAGCCACGTATGCAGTAAAGAAGGAATAGTGCATCGTAAAGGAGATACTCGTATCCCAAAAGAAAATCCTGTCGTTTCCACAGAAACGTTACTCGATTTAGAAGGAGAAGTCATAGAACCCATGGTATTTCATAGCGACTCAATTTCTGCGTTAATTCGTCAATGTGTGGGAGCAAGGGATGCAGTATAGAAGGAATAGTGCATCGGAGAGGAGATACTCGTATCCCAAAAGATAATTCTGTCGTTTCCATAGAAACGTTACTCGATTTAGAAAGAGCAGTTATAGAACCTATAGTATTTCGTAGCGACGCAATTTCTGTGCTTATTCGTCAATGAGAGGGAGCGAGGGATGCATTAAAAACGGAACAGTGCATCGGAAAGGGGATACTCGTATCCCAAAAGAGAATCCTTTCGTTTCAATAGAATCCTTACTCGATTTAGAAGGAGAGGTCATAGAACACATAGCTTTTTACAGCGCCGCAATTTCTGTGTTAATTCGTCAGAGTGAGGGAGCGAGGTTTGCAATAAAAACGGAATAGTGCATCGGAAAGGAAATACTCGTATCCCAAAAGAAAATCCTGTCTTTTCCATAGAAACGTTACTCGATTTAGAAGGAGAAGTTATAGTACACATAGTATTTCATAGCGACGCAATTTCTGTGTTAAATCGTCAATGTGAGGGAGCGAGGGATGCAGTATAGACGGAATAGTGCTATGGAAAGGAGATACTCGTATCCCAAAAGAAAATCCTGACGTTACCACAGAAACGTTACTCGATTTAGAAAGAGAATCCATAGAACCAATAGTATTTCATTGCGACGCAATTTCTGTGCTTATTCGTCAAGTGAGGGAGCGAGGTTTGCTGTGAAAACGGAATAGTGCATCGGAAAGGACATACTCGTATACCAAGAGAAAATCCTGTCGTTTCCATAGAAACGTTACACGATTTAGAAGGAGATGTCATAGAACCCATAGTATTTGATAGCGACGTAATTTCCGTGCTTATTCGACAATGTGAGGGATCGAGGGATGCAGTAAAGAACAAATAGTGCATCGGAAACGAGATGTTCGTATCCCGAAAGAAAATCCTGTCGTTTCCATTGAAACGTTACTCGGTTTAGAAGGAGAAGTCATTGGACACTATAGTATTTCATAGCGACGAAATTTCTGTGCTTATTCGTCATTGTGAGGGAGCGAGGGATGCAGTAAAGAAGGTATAGTGCATCGCAAAAGAGATACTCGTATCCCGAAAGAAAATCCTGTCGTTTCCATAGAAACGCTACTCGATGTAGTTGGAGAAGCCATAGAACCCATAGTATTTCAGAGCGACGTTATTTCTGTGCTTATTCGTCAAAGTGAGGGAGCGAAGAATGCAGTAAAGAAGGAATAGTGCATCGGAAAGGAGCAACTCGTATCCCAAAAGAAAATCCTGTCGTTTCCATAGAAACGTTACTCGATATAGAAGTAGAAGTTTTAGAACCCATAGTATTTCATAGCGACGCAATTTCTGTGATAATTCCTCAATGTGAAGGGGCGAGGGATGTCCTTTCCGATACACTATTCCCACTTTACAGCTCCCTCGCTCCCTCACATTGACGAATTAACACAGAAATTGCGTCGCTATGAAATACTATGGGTTCTATGTCTTCTCCTTCTAAATCGAGTAACATTTCTATGGAACCGACAGGACTTTCTTTCGGGATACGAGTTTCTCATTCCGATGCGCTATTCCTTCGTTACTGCATCCCTCGCTCAATCACATTGACGAATTAACAATGACATTGCGTCGTTACGAAATACTATGGATTCTATGACTTCTCATTCCCATCGAGTAACGTTTCTATGGAAACGACAGGATTTTCTTTTGGGACACGAGTATCTCCTTTCCGATGCATTTTCTGTCTTAATTCGTCAATGTGATGGAGCGAGGAATGCAGTAAAGAAGGATTAGTGCATCGGAAAGGAGATACTCGTATCCCAAAAGAAAATCCTGTAGTTTCAATTGAAACGTTACTCGATTTAGAAGGAGAAGTCATTGAACACACAGTATTTCATAGCGACACAATTTCTGAGTTAATTCGTCAATGTGAGGAACGAGGGATGCAGTAAAGAAGGAATAGTGCATCGGAAAGGAGATACTCGTATCCCAAAAGAAAAACCTGTCGTTTACATAGAAACGTTACTCTATTTTGAAGGAGATGTCATAGAACAAATAGTATTTCATAGCGTCGCAATTTCTGTGTTAATTCGTCAATGTGAGGGCGCGAGGGATGCAGTAAAGAAGGAATAGTGCATCGCAAAAGAGATACTCGTATCCCAAAAGAAAATCCTGTCGTTTCCATCGAAACGTAACTAGATTTTGAAGGATAAGTAATAGAACCCATAGTTTTTCATAGCGACGCAATTTCTTTGTTAATTCGTCAATGTGAGGGAGCAAGGGATGCAGGAAAGAGGTAATAGTGCATCGGAAAAGAGATAATTCTATCCCAAAAGAAAATCCTGTCGCTTCCATAGAAACGTTACTCGATTTTGAAGAAGTCATAGTACGCATAGTAATTCAAGGCGACGCAATATCTGCGTTAATTCGTCAATGTGAGGGAGGGACGGATGCAATACAGAAGGATTAATGCATCAAAAAGGAGATAGGCGTTTCCCGAAAGAAACCCTCTCGTTTCCATAGAAACGTTACTCGATATAGAAGGAGAAGTTTTAGAACCCATAGTATTTCATAGCGACGCAATTTCTGTGTTAATTCGTCAATGTGAGGGAGCGAGGGATGCAGTAAAGAAGGAATAGTGCATCGGAAAGGAAATACTTGTATCCCAAAAGAAAATCCTGTCTTTTCCATAGAAACGTTACTAGATTTAGAAGGAGAAGTTATAGTACCCATAGTATTTCATAGCGACGCAATTTCTGTGTTAAATCGTCAATGTGAGGGAGCGAGGGATGCAGTATAGACGGAATAGTGCTTTGGAAAGGAGATACTCGTATACCAAGAGAAAATCCTGTCGTTTCCATAGAAACGTTACACGATTTAGAAGGAGATGTCATAGAACCCATAGTAATTCATAGCGACGAAATTTTTGTGTTAATTTGTCAATTTGAGGGAGCGAGGGATGCAGTAAAGAAGGAATAGTGCATCGGAAAGGAGTTACTCGTATCCCAAAAGAAAGGCCTGACGTTTGCATAGAAACGTTACTCGATTTAGAAGGAGAAGTCATTGAACACATAGTATTTCATAGCGACGTCTTTTCTGTGTTAATTCGTCAATGTGGGTTACCGAGAGATGCAGTAAAGAAGGAATAGTGCAACAAGAAGGAGATACTCGCATCCCAAAGGCAAAACCTGCCTCTTTCTATAGAAACGTTATTCGAATTGGAAGGAGAAGTCATTGAACCCATAGAATTCCATAGCGACGCAATTTCTGTTATAATTCGTCAATGTGATGGAGCAAGGGATGCAGTAAAGATGGAAAAGTGCATCGGAAAGGCGATACTCGTATCCAAAAAGAAAATCCTGTCGTTTCAATAGAAACGTTACTCGATTTAGAAGAGAAGTCATAGCTCCCATAGTATTTCATAGTGACGCAATTTCTGTGTTAATTCGCCAATGTGAGGGAGCGAGGGATGCAGTACAGAAGGAATAATGCATCGGAAAGGAGATACCCGTATCCCAAAAGACAATTCTATCGTTTCCATAGAAACGTTACTCGATTTAGAAGAAGAAGTCATAGAACCCATAGTATTTCATAGCGACGCAAATTCTGTGTTAATTCGTCAATGTGAGGGAGCGAGGGATGCAGTAAAGAAGGAATAGTGCATCGGACAGGAGATACTCGTATACCAAAAGAAAATCCTGTGGTTTCCATAGAAACGTTACTCGAAGTAGAAGGAGAAGTCATAGAACCCATAGTATTTCGTAGCGACGCAATTTCTGCGTTAATTCATCAATGTGAGGGAGCGAGGGAAGCAGTAAAGAAGGAATAGTGCATTGGAAAGGAGATAGTCGTATCCCAAAAGAAAATCCTGTCGTTTCTATAGAAACGTTACTCGATTTTGAAGGAGAAGTCATTGAACTCATAGAATTAAATAGCGACTCCATTTCTGTGTTAATTCGTCAATGTGAGGGAGCGAGGGATGCAGTAAAGAAGGAATAGTGCATCGGAAAGGAGATACTCGTATCCCAAAAGAAAATCCTGTTGTTTCAATAGAAACGTTACTCGATTTAGAAGGAGAAGTCTTGGAAATTATAGTATTTCATAGCGACGCAATTTCTGTGCTATTTCGTCATTGTGAGGGAGCGAGGGATGCAGTAAAGAAGGAATAGTGCATCGGAAAGGAGATACTCGGATCCCAAAAGAGAATCCTGATGTTACCATAGAAACGTTACTCGATTAAGAAGGAGAAGTCATTGAACCCTTAGTATTTCATAGTGACGCCATTTCTGTGTTAATTCTTCAATGTGATGGAGCGAGGGATTCAGGAAGGAAGGAATAGTGCGCGGAAAGGAGGTAGTCGTATCCCAAAAGGAAATACCGTCGTTTCCATAGAAACGTTACTCGAATTAGAAGGAGAATTCATAGAACCCATAGTATTTCATAGCGACGCCATTTCTGGGTTAATTCGTCAATGTGAGGGAGCGAGGGATGCAGTAAAGAAGGAATAGTGCATCGGAATGGAGATACTCGTATACCAAAAGAAAATCCTTTCGTTTCCGTAGAAACGTTACTCGATTTAGAAGGAGAAGTCATAGAACCCATAGTATTTCATAGCGACGGAATTTCTGTGTTAGTTCGTCAATGTGAGGGAGCCAGGGATGCAGTAAAGAAGGAATAGTGCATCGGAAAGGAGATACTCGTATCCCAAAACAAAATCCTGTCGTTTCAATAGAAACGTTACTCGATTTAGATGAGAAGTCATAGCTCCCATAGTATTTCATAGCGACGCAATTTCTGTGTTAATTCGCCTATGTGAGGGAGCGAGGGATGCAGTACAGAAGGAATAATGCATCGGAAAGGAGATACCCGTATCCCAAAAGACAATTCTGTCGTTTCCATAGAAACGTTACTCGATTTAGAAGAAGAAGTCATAGAACCCATAGCATTTCATAGCGACGCAAATTCTATGTTAATTCGTCAATGTGAGGGAGCGAGGGATGCAGTAAAGAAGGAATAGTGCATCGGACAGGAGATACTCGTATACCAAAAGAAAATCCTGTGGTTTCCATAGAAACGTTACTCGAAGTAGAAGGAGAAGTCATAGAACCCATAGTATTTCGTAGCGACGCAATTTCTGCGTTAATTCATCAATGTGAGGGAGCGAGGGAAGCAGTAAAGAAGGAATAGTGCATTGGAAAGGAGATAGTCGTATCCCAAATGAAAATCCTGCCGTTTCTATAGAAACGTTACTCGATTTTGACGGAGAAGTCATTGAACTCATAGAATTACATAGCGACGCCATTTCTGTGTTAATTCGTCAATGTGAGGGAGCGAGGGATGCAGTAAAGAAGGATTTGTGCATCGGAAAGGAGATACTCGTATCCCAAAAGAGAATCCTGTTGTTTCAATAGAAACGTTACTCGATTTAGAAGGAGAAGTCATTGAAACCATAGTATTTCATAGCGACGCAATTTCTGTGCTAATTCGTCAATGTGAGGGAGCGAGGAAATCAGTAAAGAAGGAGTAGTGCATCGGAAAGGAGATACCTGTATCCCAAAAGAAAATCCTATTTTTTCCATAGAAACGTTAATCGATTTATGAGGGGATGTCATAGAACCGATAGTATTTCATAGCGACGCAAATTCTGTGTTAATTTGTCATATTGAGGGAGCAAGGGATGCAGTAAAGAAGGAATAGTGCATCTGAAAGGATATACTCGTATCCCATAAGAGAATCCTGATGTTACCATAGAAACGTTACTCGATTAGGGAGGAGAAGTCATAGAACCCTTAGTATTTCATAGCGAAGCCATTTCTGTGTTAATTCGTCAATGTGATGGAGCGAGGGATTCAGTAAAGAAGGAATAGTGCGCTGAAAGGAGGTATTCGTATCCCAAAAGGAAATACCGTCGTTTCCATAGAAACGTTACTCGAATTAGAAGGAGAATCTTTAGAACCCATAGTATTTCATAGCGACGCCATTTCTGGAATAATTCGTCAATGTGAGGGAGCGAGGGATGCAGTAAACAAGGAATAGTGCATCGGAATGGAAATACTCGTATACCAAAAGAAAATCCTTTGGTTTCCGTAGAAACGTTACTCGATTTAGAAGGAGAAGTCATAGAACCCATAGTACTTCATAGCGACGGAATTGCTGTGTTAGTTCGTCAATGTGAGGGAGCAAGGGATGCAGTAAAGAAGGAATAGTGCATCTGAAAGGATATACTCGTATCCCATAAGAGAATCCTGATGTTACCATAGAAACGTTACTCGATTAAGGAGGACAAGTCATAGAACCCTAAGTATTTCATAGCGACGCCATTTCTGTGTTAATTCGTCAATGTGATGGAGCGAGGGATTCAGGAAAGAAGGAATAGTGCGCGGAAAGGAGGTACTCGTATCCCAAAGGAAATACCGTCGTTTCCATAGAAACGTTACTCGAATTAGAAGGAGAATCCATAGAACCCATAGTATTTCATAGCGACGCCATTTCTGGGTTAATTCGTCAATGTGAGGGGGCGAGGGATGCAGTAAAGAAGGAATAGTGCATCGGAATGGAGATACTCGTATACCAAAAGAAAATCCTTTCGTTTCCGTAGAAACGTTACTCGATTTAGAAGGAGAAGTCATAGAACCCATAGTACTTCATAGCGACGGAATTTCTGTGTTAGTTCGTCAATGTGAGGGAGCCAGGGATGCAGTAAAGAAGGAATAGTGCATCGGAAAGGAGATACTCGTATCCCAAAAGAAAATCCTGTCGTTTCCACAGAAACGTTATTCGATTTAGAAGGGGAAGTCATAGAACCCATGGTATTTCATAGCGACTCAATTTCTGCGTTAATTCGTCAATGTGTGGGAGCAAGGGATGCAGTATAGAAGGAATAGTGCATCGGAGAGGAGATACTCGTATCCCAAAAGATAATTCTGTCGTTTCCATAGAAACGTTACTCGATTTAGAAAGAGCAGTTATAGAACCTATAGTATTTCGTAGCGACGCAATTTCTGTGCTTATTCGTCAATGTGAGGGAGCGAGGGATGCAGTAAAAACGGAACAGTGCATCGGAAAGGGGATACTCGTATACCAAAAGAGAATCCTTTCGTTTCAATAGAATCCTTACTCGAGTTAGAAGGAGAGGTCATAGAACACATAGCTTTTTATAGCGCCGCAATTTCTGTGTTAATTCGTCAGAGTGAGGGAGCGAGGGATGCCGTAAAGAAGAAATAGTGCAACATAAAGGAGATACTCGTATACCAAAAGAAAATCCTCACGTCTCCATAGAAATGTTACTCGATTTAGAAGAAGACGTCATTGAACACATAGTATTGCATAGCGACGCAATTTCTGTGATAATTGGTCAATGTGAGGGAGCGAGGGATGCAGTACAGAAGGAATAATGCATCGGAAAGGAGATACCCGTATCCCAAAAGACAATTCTGTCGTTTCCATAGAAACGTTACTCGATTTAGAAGAAGAAGTCATAGAACCCATAGCATTTCATAGCGACGCAAATTCTATGTTAATTCGTCAATGTGAGGGAGCGAGGGATGCAGTAAAGAAGGAATAGTGCATCGGACAGGAGATACTCGTATACCAAAAGAAAATCCTGTGGTTTCCATAGAAACGTTGCTCGAAGTAGAAGGAGAAGTCATAGAACACATAGTATTTCGTAGCGACGCAATTTCTGCGTTAATTCATCAATGTGAGGGAGCGAGGGAAGCAGTAAAGAAGGAATAGTGCATTGGAAAGGAGATAGTCGTATCCCAAATGAAAATCCTGCCGTTTCTATAGAAACGTTACTCGATTTTGAAGGAGAAGTCATTGAACTCATAGAATTACATAGCGACGCCATTTCTGTGTTAATTCGTTAATGTGAGGGAGCGAGGGATGCAGTAAAGAAGGATTTGTGCATCGGAAAGGAGATACTCGTATCCCAAAAGAGAATCCTGTTGTTTCAATAGAAACGTTACTCGATTTAGAAGGAGAAGTCATTGAAACCATAGTATTTCATAGCGACGCAATTTCTGTGCTAATTCGTCAATGTGAGGGAGCGAGGAAATCAGTAAAGAAGGAGTAGTGCATCGGAAAGGAGATACCTGTATCCCAAAAGAAAATCCTGTTTTTTCCATAGAAACGTTAATCGATTTATGAGGGGATGTCATAGAACCGATAGTATTTCATAGCGACGCAAATTCTGTGTTAATTTGTCATATTGAGGGAGCAAGGGATGAAGTAAAGAAGGAATAGTGCATCTGAAAGGATATACTCGTATCCCATAAGAGAATCCTGATGTTACCATAGAAACGTTACTCGATTAAGGAGGAGAAGTCATAGAACCCTTAGTATTTCATAGCGACGCCATTTCTGGAATAATTCGTCAATGTGAGGGAGCGAGGGATGCAGTAAAGAAGGAATAGTGCATCGGAATGGAAATACTCGTATACCAAAAGAAAATCCTTTGGTTTCCGTAGAGACGTTACTCGATTTAGAAGGAGAAGTCATAGAACCCATAGTACTTCATAGCGACGGAATTGCTGTGTTAGTTCGTCAATGTGAGGGAGCGAGGGATGCAGTAAAGAATGAATAGTGCATCGGAAAGGAGATACTAGTATCCCAAAAGAGAATCCTGATGTTACCATAGAAACGTTACTTGATTAAGAAGGAGAAGTCATAGAACCCTTAGTATTTCATAGTGACGCCATTTCTGCGTTAATTCGTCAATGTGTGGGAGCAAGGGATGCAGTATAGAAGGAATAGTGCATCAGAGAGGAGATACTCGTATCCCAAAAGATAATTCTGTCGTTTCCATAGAAACGTTACTCGATTTAGAAAGAGCTGTTATAGAACCTATAGTATTTCGTAGCGACGCAATTTCTGTGCTTATTCGTCAATGTGAGGGAGCGAGGGATGCAGTAAAAACGGAATAGTGCATCGGAAAGGGGATACTCGTATCCCAAAAGAGAATCCTTTCGTTTCAATAGAATCCTTACTCGATTTAGAAGGAGAGGTCATATAACACATAGCTTTTTATAGCGCCGCAATTTCTGTGTTAATTCGTCAGAGTGAGGGAGCGAGGGATGCCGTAAAGAAGAAATAGTGCAACATAAAGGAGATACTCGTATACCAAAAGAAAATCCTCACGTCTCCATAGAAACGTTACTCGATTTAGAAGAAGACGTCATTGAACACATAGTATTGCATAGCGACGCAATTTCTGTGATAATTGGTCAATGTGAGGGAGCCAGGGATGCAGTAAAGAAGGAATAATGCATCGGATGGGAGATATTCGTATCCGAAAAGAAAATCCAGACGTTTCCATAGAAACGTTACTCGATTTATAAGGAGAAGTCAAGGATCACATAGTACTTCATACGACGCCATTTCTGTGTTAATTCGTCAATGTGAGGGAGCGAGTTACGCAGTACAGAGGGAATAGTGCATCGGAAAGGAGATACTCGTATCTCAAAAGAAAATCCAGTCGTTTCAATAGAAACGTTACTCGATTTAAAAGGAGAAGTCATAGAACCCATAGTAATTCATAGCGACGCAATTTCTGTGTTAGTTCGCCAATGTGAGGGAGCGAGGGATGCAGTACAGATGGAATAGTGCATGGGAAGGGAGATACTCGTACTTCAAAAGAACATCCTGTCGTTTCCATAGAAACGTTACTAGATTTAGAAGGAGAAATTATAGTACCCATAGTATTTCATAGCGACGCAATTTCTGTGTTAATTCGACAATGTGAGGGAGCGAGGGATGCAGTAAGGAAGGGATAGTGCATCGGAAAAGACATACTTGTATCTTAAAAGAATATCCTCTCTTTTCCATAGAAACGTTACACGATTTAGAAGGAGAAGTCACTGAATCCATTGAATTCCATAGCGACGAAATTTCTATGTTAAATCGCCAATGTGAGGGAGCGAGGGATGCAGTACAGAAGGAATAGTGCATCGGAAGGGAGATACCCGTATCCCAAAAGAAAATCCTGATGTTCCCATAGAAACGTTACTCGATTAAGAAGGAGAAGTCATAGAACGCTTAGTATTTCATAGCGACGCCATTTCTGTGTTAATTCGTCAATGTGATGGAGCGAGGGATGCAGCAAAGAAGGAATAGTGCATCGGAAAGGAGGTACTCGTATCCCAAAAGGAAATACCCTCGTATCGATAGAAACGTTACTCGAATTAGGAGGAGAAGCCATAGAACCCATAGTATTTCATAGCGACGCAATTTCTGGGTTAATTCGTCAATGTGAGGGAGCGAGGGAAGCATGAAAGAAGGAATAGTGCATCGGAATGGAGATACTCGTATACCAAAAGAAAATCCTTTCGTTTCCGTAGAAACGTTACTCGATTTAGAAGGAGATGTCATAGAACCCATAGTATATCATAGCGACGGAATTTCTGTGTTAGTTCGTCAATGTGAGGGAGCGAGGGATTCAGTAAAGAAGGAATAGTGCATCGGAAAGGAGATACTCGTATCCCAAAAGAAAATCCTTTCGTTTCCGTAGAAACGTTACTAGATTTAGAAGGAGAATCAATAGAACCAATAGTATTTCATAGCGACGCAATTTCTGTGCTTATTCCTCAATGTGAGGGAACGAGGGATGCAGTAAAAAAGGAATAGTGCATCAAGAAGGAGATACTCGCATCCCAAATTTAAATTCAGCCGTTTCCATAGAAGCGTTACTTGATTTAGAAGGAGAATTCATAGAAGACATAGTATTTCATAGCGACGCAATTTCTGTGTTAATTCGCCAATGTGAGGGTGTGAGGGATGCAGAATAGATGGAATAGTGCATCGGAAAGGGGATACTCTTATTCCAAAAGACAAACCTGTCGTTTCCATAGAAATGTTACTCGATTCAGAAGGAGATGTCATAGAACACTTAGTATTTCATAGCGACGCAATTTCTGTGTTAATTTGTCAATGTGAGGGAGCGAGGGATGCAGTAAAGAAGGAATAGTGCATCGGAAAGGAGATACTCGTATCCCAAAAGAAAATCCTGACGTTACCGCAGAAACGTTACTCGATTTAGAAAGAGAATCCATAGAACCAATAGTATTTCATTGCGACGCAATTTCTGTGCTTATTCGTCAAAGTGAGGGAGCGAGGTTTGCAGTGAAAACGGAATAGTGCATCGGAAAGGAGATACTCGTATCCCATAAGAAAATGCTGTCTTTTCCATAGAAACGTTACTCGATTTAGAAGGAGAAGCCATTGAACCCATAGAATTACATAGCGACGCCATTTCTGTGTTATATCGTCAATGTGACGGTGCGTGGGATGCAGTAAAGAAGGAATAGTGCATCGGAAAGGAAGTACTCATATCCCAAAAGAAAGTCCAGACGTTTCCATATAAACGTTACTCGATTTAGAAGGAGAAGTCATAGAACCCATAGTATTTCGTAGCGACGTCATTTCTGTGTTAATTCGTCAATGTGAGGGAGCGAGAGATGCAGTAAAGAAGGAATAGTGCATCAAGAAGGATATACTCGCTTCCCAAAAGCAAATCCAGCCGTTCCCATAGAAACGTTACTTGATTTAGAAGGAGAAGTCATTGAACCCATAGAATTCCATAGCGACGCAATTACTGTGATAATTCGTCAATGTGAGGGAGCCAGGGATGCAGTACAGAAGGAATAGTGCATCGGAAAGGAGATACTCGTATCCCAAAAGACAATTCTGTCGTTTTCATAGAAACGTTACTCGATTTAGAAGGAGAAGCCATTGAACCCATAGAATTACATAGCGACGCCATTTCTGTGTTAATTCGTCAATGTGACGGTGCGAGGGATGCAGTAAAGAAGGAATACTGCATCGGACAGGAGATACTCGTATCCCAAAAGAAAATCCTGTTGTTTCCATAGAAACGTTAATCGATTTATAAGGGGATGTCATAGAACCGATAGTATTTCATAGCGACGCAATTTCTGTGTTAATTTGTCATTTTGAGGGAGCGAGGGATGCAGTAAAGAAGGAATAATGCATCGGAAGGGAGATACCCGTATCCCAAAAGAAAATCCTGATGTTACCATAGAAACGTTACTCGATTAGGAAGGAGAAGTCATCGAACCCTTAGTATTTCATAGCGACGCCATTTCTGTGTTAATTCGTCAATGTGATGGAGCGAGGGATGCAGTAAAGAAGGAATAGTTCATCGGAAAGGAGGTACTCGTATCCCAAAAGGAAGTACCGTCGTATCCATAGAAACGTTACTCGAATTAGAAGGAGAAGCCATAGAACAAATAGCATTTCATAGCGACGCAATTTCTGGGTTAATTCGTCAATGTGAGGAAGCGAGGGATGCATTAAAGAAGGAATAGTGCATCGGAATGGAGATACTCGTATACCAAAAGAAAATCCTTTCGTTTCCGTAGAAACGTTACTCGATTTAGAAGGAGATGTCACAGAACCCATAGTATTTCATAGCGACAGAATTTCTGTGTTAGTTCGTCAAAGTGAGGGAGCGAGGTATGCAGTAAAGATGGAATAGTGCATCGGAAAGGAGATACTCGTATCCCAAAAGAAAATCCTTTCATTTCAATAAAAACGTTACATGATTTAGAAGGAGAATCAATAGAACCAATAGTATTTCATAGCAACGC
The DNA here is from genome assembly GCF_021461385.2 of Schistocerca piceifrons. Classification (NCBI taxonomy): domain Eukaryota; kingdom Metazoa; phylum Arthropoda; class Insecta; order Orthoptera; family Acrididae; genus Schistocerca; species Schistocerca piceifrons. Next base: position 37,576,214 of record NC_060138.1, on the reverse strand, counting down.
AATTTCTGTGCTTATTCCTCAATGTGAGGGAACGAGGGATGCAGTAAAGAAGGAATAGTGCACCGGAGAGTAGATACTCGTATCCCAAAAGAAAATCCTGTCGTTTCCGTAGAAACGTTACTCGATTTAGAAGGCGAAGTCATAGAACCATAGTATTTCATAGCGATGCTATTTCTGTGTTAAATCGTCAATGTGAGGGAGCGAGGGATGCAGTAAAGAAGGAATAGTGCATCGGAAAAGAGCTACTCCTATCCCAAAAGAAAATCCTGACGTTTCCATAAAAACGTTACTCGTTTTAGACTGAGAAGTCATAGAACCCATAGTATTTCATAGCGTCGCCATTTCTGTGTTAATTTGTCAATGTGAGGGAGCGAGGGATGCAGTAAAGAAGGAATAGTGCATCAAGAAGGAGAAACTCGCATCCCAAATTTAAATTCTGCCGTTTCCATAGAAACGTTACTTGATTTAGAAGGAGAATTCGTAGAGGACATAGTATTTCATAGCGACGCAATTTCTGTGTTAATTCGCCAATGTGAGGGAGCGAGGGATGCAGAATAGAAGGAATAGTGCATCGGAAAGGGGATACTCTTATTCCAAAAGTCAAACCTGTCGTTTCCATAGAAATGTTACTCGATTCAGAAGGAGATGTCATAGAACCCTTAGTCTTTCATAGCGAAGCAATTTCTGTGTTAATTTGTCAATGTGAGGGAGTGAGGGATGCAGTGAAGAAGGAATAGTGCATCGGAAAGGAGATACTCGTATACCAAAAGAAAATCCTGTCGTTTCCATAGAAACGTTACTCGAAGTAGAAGGAGAAGTCATAGAAGACATAGTATTTCATAGCGACGCAATTTCTGCGTTAATTCCTCAATGTGAGGGAGCGAGGGAAGCAGTAAAGAAGGAATAGTGCATCGGAAAGGAGATAGTCGTATAACAAAAAAAAATCCTGTCGTTTCTATAGAAACGTTACTCGATTTAGAAGGAGAAGACATTGAACACATAGAATAAAATAGCGACGCAATTTCTGTGTTAATTCGTCAATGTGAGGGAGCGAGGGATGCAGTAAAGAAGGAATAGTGCATCGGAAAGGAGATACTCGTATCCCAAAAGAAAATCCTGTTGTTTCCATAGAAACGTTAATCGATTTATAAGGGGATGTCATAGAACCAATAGTATTTCAAAGCGACGCAATTTCAGTGTTAATTTGTCATTTTGAGGGAGCGAGGGATGCAGTAAAGAAGGAATAGCGCATCGGAAAGGGGATACTCGTATCCCAAAAGAAAATCCTGACGTTACCACAGAAACGTTACTCGATTTAGAAAGAGTATTCATAGAACCAATAGTATTTCATTGCGACGCAATTTCTGTGCTTATTCCTCAATGTGTTGGAACGAGGGATGCAGTAAAGATGGAATAGTGCATCGGAAAGTAGATACTCGTATCCCAAAAGAAAATCCTGTCGTTTCCGTCGAAACGTTACTCGATTTAGAAGGAGAAGTCATAGAATCATAGTATTTCATAGCGATGCCATTTCTGTGTGAATTCGTCAATGTGAGGGAGCGAGGGATGCAGTAAAGAAGGAATAGTGCATCGGAACGGAGATACTCGTATCCCAAACGAAAGTAATGTCGTTTCCATTGAAACGTTACTCGATTTAGAAGGATATGTCATAGAACCCATAGTAATTCATAGCGACGCAATTTCTGCGCTTAATCCTCAATATGAGGGAACGATGGGATACAGTAAAGAAGGAATACTGCATCGGAAAGGAGAATTTGGTATCCCAAACGAAAATCCTGTCTTTTCCATAGAAACGTTACTCGATTTAGAAGGCGAAGTTATAGTACCCATAGTATTTCATAGCGACGCAATTTCTGTGTTAATTCGTCATTGTGAGGGAGCGATGGATGCAGTAAAGAAGGAATAGTGCATCGGAAATTAGATACTCGTATATAAAAAGAAAATCCTGTTGTTTCCATAAAAGCGTTACTCGACTTGGAAGGGGATGTCATAGAACCAATAGTATTTCATAGCGACGTAATTTCTGTGTTAATTTGTCAATTTGAATGAGCGAGGGATGCAGTAAAGAAGGAATAGTGCATCGGAAAGGAGATACTCGTATCCCAAAAGAAAATCCTGACGTTTCCATAGAAACGTTACTCGTTTTAGAGGGAGAAGTCATTGAACCCATAGTATTTCATAGCGACGCCATTTCTGTGTTAATTCGGTAATGTCAGGGAGCGAGGGATCCAGTAAAGAACTAATAGTGCATCGGAAAGGAGATAATCGTATCCCAAAAGATAATCCTCTCGTTTCCATAGAAACGTTACTCGATTTAGAAGTAGGAGTCATGGAACTCATAGTATTTCATAGCGACGCAAGTTGTGTGTTAATTCGTCTATGTGAGGGAGCGAGGGATGCAGTAAAGAAGGAATAGTGCATCGTAAAGGAGATACTCGTATCCCAAAAGAAAATCCTGTCGTTTCCATAGAAACGTAACTCGATTTAGAAGGAGAAGTCACAGAACACATAGTATTCCATAGCGTCGCAATTTCTGTGTTAATTAGTCAGTGTCAGGAGGCCAGAGATACAGTAAAGAAGGAATAGTGCATCGGAAAGGAGAAATTGGTATCCCAAAAGAAAATCCTGTCTTTTCAATAGAAACGTTACTCGATTTAGTAGGCGAAGTTATAGTACACACAGTATTTCATAGCGTCGCAATTTCTGTGTTAATTCATCAATGTGAGGGAGCGAGGGATGCAGTAAAGAAGGAATAGTGCATCGGAAAGGACATACTCGTATATAAAAAGAAAATTCTGTAGTTTCCATACAAGCGTTACTCGACTTGGAAGGGGATGTCATAGACCCAATTGTATTTCATAGCGACGCAATTTCTGTGTTTATTTGTCATTTTGAGGGAGCGAGGGATGCAGTAAAGAAGGAATAGTGCATCAAGAAGGAGATACTCGCATCCCAAAATTAAATCCTGCCGTTTCCATAGAAACGTTAACTGATTTAGAAGGAGAAGTCATAGAACACATAGTATTTCACAGCGACGCAATTTCAGCGTTAATTTGTTAATGTGAGGGAGCGAGGTATGCAGTAAAGATGGAATAGTGCATCGGAAAGGAGATAGTCGTATCCCAAAAGAAAATCCTGTTGTCTCCATAGAAACGTTAATCGATTTATAAGGGGATGTCATAGAACCAATAGTATTTCATAGTGACGCAATTTCTGGGTGAATTCGTCAATGTGATGGAGCGAGGGAAGCAGTAAAGAAGGAATAGTGCATCGGAAAGGACATACTCGTATACCAAATGAAAATCCTGTCGTTTCCATAGAAAAGTTACTCGATTTAGTAGGAGAAGTCATAGAACCCATAGTATTACATAGCCACGCAATTTCTGTCTAAATTCGTCAAAGTGAGGGAGCGAGGAATGCAGTAAAGAAGGAATAGTGCATCGGAAAGGAGATACTCGTATACCAAAAGAAATTCCTGACGTTTCCATAGAAACGTTACTCGATTTAAAAGGGGTAGACATTGAACACATAGTATTTCATAGCGACGGCATTTCTGTGTTAATTCGTCAATGTGAGCGAACGAGGGATGCAGTAAAGAAGCAATAACGCATCGGAAAGGAGATACTCGTATCCCAAAAAAAAAATCCTTTCGTTTCCATAGAAACGTTACTCGATTTAGAAGGAGAAGTAATAGGACCCATAGTATTTCATAGCGACGCAATTTCTGTGCCTATTCGTCAATGTGAGGGAACGAGGGATGCAGTAAAGAAGGAATAGTGCATCGGGAGGAGATACTCGTATCCCAAAAGGAATTCCTGTTGCTTCCATAGAAACGTTACTCGATTTAAAAGGAGAAGACATAGAACATATTGGATTTCAAAGCGACGCCATTTCTGTTTCAATTCGTCAATGAGAGGGAGCGAGGGAAGCGGTAAAGAAGCAATAGTGCATCGAAAAGTAGATACTCGTATCCCAAAAGAAAATTTTGTCGTTTACATAGTAACGTTAAACGATTTAGAAGATGAAGTCATAGAACGCATAGTGTTTCAAGGCTACGCAATATCAGTGTTAATTCATCAATGTGAGGGAGCGACGAATGCAATACAGAAGGAATAGTGCATCAAAATGGAGATAGTCGTATCCCAAAAGAAACCCTGTCGTTTCCATAGAAGCGTTACCCGAAACAAGAGGAGATGTTATAGAACCCATAGTATGTTATAGCGACGCAATTTCTGTGTAAATACGTCAATGTGAGGGAGCAAGGGATGCAGTAAAGAGGTAATAGTACATCGGACAGGAGATACACGTATCCCAAAGGAAAATCCTGTCGTTTCCATTGAAACGTTAGTCGCTTTTGATGAAGTCATAGAACACATAGTATTTCAAGGCTACGCTTTAACTGTGGTTATTTGTCAATGTGAGGGAGCGACGGATGCAATACAGAAGGAATAGTGCATCGGAAAGGAGATACTCGTAACCCATAAGAAAATCCTGTCGTTTCCATAGAAACGATACTAGATTTAGAAGGAGAAGTCATAGAACACATAGTATTTCATAGCGACGTAATTTCCGTGCTTATTCGACAATGTGAGGGATCGAGGGATGCAGTAAAGAACATATAGTGCATCGGATACGAGATGTTCGTATCCCGAAAGAAAATCCTGTCGTTTCCATTGAAACGTTACTCGGTTTAGAAGGAGAAGCCATTGGACACTATAGTATTTCATAGCGACGAAATTTCTGTGCTTATTCGTCATTGTGAGGGAGCGAGGGATGCAGTAAAGAAGGTATAGTGCATCGCAAAAGAGATACTCGTTTCCCGAAAGAAAATCCTGTCGTTTCCATAGAAACGCTACTCGATGTAGATGGAGAAGCCATAGAACCCATAGTATTTCAGAGCGACGTTATTTCTGTGCTTATTCGTCAAAGTGAGGGAGCGAAGGATGCAGTAAAGAAGGAATAGTGCATCGGAAAGGAGAAACTCGTATCCCAAAAAAAAATCCTCTCCTTTCCATAGAAACGTTACTCGATATAGAAGTAGAAGTTTTAGAACCCATAGTATTTCATAGGGACGAAATTTCTGTGCTTATTCGTCATTGTGAGGGAGCGAGGGATGCAGTAAAGAAGGTATAGTGCATCGCAAAAGAGATACTCGTATCCCAAAAGAAAAACCAGTCGTTTACATAGAAACGTTACTCTATTTTGAAGGAGATGTCATAGAACAAATAGTATTTCATAGCGACGCTATTTCTGTGCTAATTCGTCAATGTGAGGGCGCGAGGCATGCAGTAAAGAAGGAATAGTGCATCGGAAAAGAGATACTCGTATCCCAAAAGAAAATCCTGTCGTTTCCATCGAAACGTAACTAGATTTAGAAGGATAAGTTATAGAACCCATAGTTTTTCATAGCGACGCAATTTCTTTGTTAATTCGTCAATGTGAGGGAGCGAGGGATGCAGGAAAGAGGTAATAGTGCATCGGAAAAGAGATAATTCTATCCCAAAAGAAAACCCTGTCGCTTCCATATGAACGTTACTCGATTTTGAAGAAGTCATAGTACGCATAGTAATTCAAGGCGACGCAATATCTGCGTTAATTCGTCAATGTGAGGGAGGGACGGATGCAATACAGAAGGATTAATGCATCAAAAAGGAGATAGGCGTTTCCCAAAAGAAACCCTCTCGTTTCCATAGAAACGTTACTCGATATAGAAGGAGAAGTTTTAGAACACATAGTGTTTCATAGCGACGCAATTTCTGTGTTAATTCGTCAATGTGAGGGAGCGAGGGATGCAGTACAGAAGGAATAGTGCATCGGAAAGCAGCTACCCGTGTCCCAAAACTAAATCGTGTCATTTCCATCGAAACGTTACTCGATTAAGAAGGAGAATTCAGAGAACCAATACTATTCCATAGCGATGCAATTTCTGTGTTAATTTGTCAGTGTGAGGGAGCCAGGGATGCAGTAAAGAAGAAATAGCGCATCGGAAAGGAGATACTCGTATCCCAAAAGAAAATCCTGTCGTTTCAATAGAAACGTTACTCGATTTAGATGGAGATGTCATACAACGCATAATATGTCATAGCGAATCCATTTCTGTGTTTATTCATCATTATGAGAGAGCGAGAGATGCAGTAAATAAGGAATAGTGCATCGGAAAGGAGATACTCGTACCCCAAAAGAAAATCCTGTCGTTTCAATAGAAACGTTACTCGATTTAGAAGGAGAAGTCATAGAACCCATAGTATTTCATAGCGACCCAATCTCAGTGTTAATTCGTCAATGTGAGGGAGCGAGGGATGCAGTAAAGAAGGAATAGGGCATCGGGAAAGGAGATACTCATATCACAAAAGAAAATTATGTCGTTTCCATACAAACGTTACTCGAATTAGAAGGAGATGTCATAGAACCCATAGTATTTCATAGCGACGCAATTTCTGTGATAATTCGTCAATGTGAGGGAGCGAGGGTTTCAATGAAGAAGGAATAGTGCATCGGAAAGGAGATAGTCGTATCGCAAAAGAAAATCCTGTCGCTTCCATAAAAACGTTATGCGATTTAGAAGGAGATGTCATAGAACCCATAGTATTTCACAGAGACGCAATTTCAGTGTTAATTCGTCAGTGTGAGGGAGCGAGGGATGCAGTAATGAGGGAATAGTGCATCGGAAAGGAGATACTCGTATCACAAAAGAAAATTATGTCGTTTCCATACAAACGTTACTCGAATTAGAAGGAGATGTCATAGGGCCTTTGGTATTTCATAGCGACGCAATATCTGTGATAATTCGTCAATGCGAGGTAGCGATGGATGCAGTAAAGAAGTAATAGTGCATCGGGGAGGAGATATTTGTATCCCAAAAGAAAATTTTGCCGTAACCATAGAAACGTTACTCGATTTATAGGGAGGTGTCATAGAACACATAGTATTTCATAGCGACGCAATTTCTGTGTTAATTCGTCAATGTGAGGGAGCGAGGGATTCTATAAAGAAGGTATAGTGCATCGGATAGGAGACACTCGTATCCCAAAAGTAATCCTGTCGTTTCCATAGAAACGTTACTCGATTTAGAAGGAGATGTCATAGAACCCGTAGTATGTAATAGCGACGCAATTTCTGTTGTAATTCGTCAATGTGAGGGAGGGAACAATGCAGTACAGAAGGAATAGTGCATCGGAAAGGAGAACGTCGTATCCGAAAAGAAAATCCTGTCGTTTCCATAGAAACGTTACTCGATTTAGAAGGAGAAGTCATAGAACCCACAGTACTTCATAGCGACGCAATGTCTGTGTTAAATTGTCAATGTGAGGGAGCGAGAGATGCAGTAAAGAAGGAATAGTGCATCGGGAAAGGAGATACTCGTATCCCCAAATAAAATTCAGTCCTTTTCATAGAAACGTTACTGATTTAGAAGGGGAAGTCATAGAACCCATAGTATTTCATAGCAACGCAATTTCTGTGTTAATTCGTCAATAAGAGGGAGCGAGGGATGCAGTAAAGAAGGAATAGTCCATCGGAAAGGAGGTACTCGTATCCCAAAAGAAAATGCAGTCCTTTCCACAGAAACGTTACTCGATTTAGAAGGAGAAGTCATAGAACCCACAGTACTTCAGAGCGACACAATTTCTGTGTTAGTTCGTCAATGTGAGGGAGCGAGGTATGCAGTAAAGAAGGAATAGTGTATCAGAAAGGAGATACTCGTATCCCAAAAGAAAATCCTGTCGTTTCAATAGAAACATTACTCGATTTAGGAGGAGAAGCCATAGATCCCATAGTATTTCATAGCGACGCAATTTCTGTGTTAATTCGTCAATGGGAAGGGGCGGGGGATGCAGTAAAGAAGGAATAGTGCATCGGACAAAAGATAGTCGTAACCGAAAGAAAATCTAGTACTTTCCATAGAAACGTTACTCGATTTAGAAGGAGAAGTCATAGAACACATAGCATTTCATAGCGACGGCATTTCTGTGTTAATTCGTCAATAAGAGGGAGCGAGGGATGCAGCAAAGAAGGAATAGGGCATCGGGAAAGGAGATACTCATATCCCAAAATAAAATCCAGTCCATTCCATAGAAACATTACACGATTTAGAAGGAGAAAACATAGAACCCATAGTATTTCAGAGCGACGCACCTTTTGTGTTAATTCGTCAATGTGATTTAACGAGGGATGCAGAAAAGAAGGAATAGTGCATCGGAAAGGAGATACTCTTATCCCAAAAGAAAATCTGATCCTTTCCATAGAAACGTTACTCGATTTAGAAGGAGAAGTCATAGAACACATAGTATTTCGTAGCGACGCAATTTCTGTGTTAAATCGTCAATGTGAGGGAGCGAGGGATGCAGTAAAGAAGGAATAGTGCATCGGAATGGAGATACTCGTATCCCAAAAGAAAATTTTGTCGTTTTCATAGAAACGTTACTCGATTTAGAAGGAGAAGTCATAGAACACATAGTATTTCATAGCGACGCAATTTCTGTGTCAAATCGTCTATGTGAGGGACCGAGGGATGCAGTAAAGATGGGATAGTGCATCGGAAAGGAGATAGTTGTATCCCAAAAGAAAATCCAGTCCTTTCCATAGACACGTTTCTCGATTTAGAAGGAGAAGTCATAGAACACATAGTATTTCATAGTGACGCAATTTCTGTGTTAACTAGTAAATAAGAGGGAGCGAGGGATGCAGTAAATAAGGAATAGGGCATCGGGAAAGGAGATACTCATATCCCAAAAAAAAACCGTTCCTTTCCATAGAAACGTTACTCGATTTAGAAGGAGAAGACATAGAACCCATAGTATATCATAGCGACGCAATTTCTGTGTTAAATCGTCAATGTGAGGGTGGGAGGGATGCAGTAAAGATGGAATAGTGCATCGGAAAGGAGATAGTTGTATCCCAAAAGAAAATCCAGTCCTTTCCATAGACACGTTTCTCGATTTAGAAGGACAAGTCATAGAGCACATAGTATTTCATAGCGACGCTTTTTCTGTGTTAATTCGTCAATGTTAGGTAGCGAGGGATGCAGTAAAGAAGGAGTAGTGCATCGGAAAGGAGATACTCGTATCCCAAAAGAAAATCTTGTCGTTTCCATAGAAAGGTAACTCGATTTAGAAGAAGACATAGAAAACATAGTATTTCATAGAGACGTAATTTCTGTGTTAATTCATCAATGTGAGGGAGCGAGGGACGCAGTAAAGAAGGAATAGTGCATCCGAAAGGAGATATTCGGTTCCCAAAAGAAAATCCAGTCCTTTACATAGAACCGTTACTCGATTTAGAAGAAGACATAGAAAACGTATTATTTCATAGCGACGCAATTTCTGTGTTGATTCGTCAATGTGAGGGATCGAGGTATGCAGTAAAGAAGGATTAGTGCATCGAAAAGGAGATACTCGTATCCCAAAGGAAAATCATGACGTTTCCATAGAAACGTTACTCGATTTAGAAGAAGAAGTCATAGAACCCATAGTATTTCATAGCGACGCCATTTCTGTGTTAATTCGTCAATGTGAAGGAGCGAGGCATGCAGTAATGAAGGGATAGTGCATCGGAAATGAGATAGTCGTATTCTAAAGAGAATCCAGTCCTTTCCATAGAAACGTTACTCGATTTATAAAGAGAAGTCAAAGATCCCATAGTATTTCATAGCGACTCAATTTCTGTGTAAATTCGTCAGTGTGAGGGAGCGGGGATTGCAGTATGGACGGAATAGTGCATCGGAAAGGAGATCCTCGTATCCCAAAACGAAATCCTGTCGTTTCCATAGAAACGTTACTCGATTTAGATGGAGAAGTCATAGAACTCCTAGTTATTCATAGCGACGCAATTTCTGTGTTAATTCGACAATGTGAGGGAGCTAGGGATCTGTAAAGAGGGAATAGTGCATCGGAAAGGAGATACCTGTATCCCAAAACAAAAATCTGTCGTTTCCATAGAAATGTTACTCGATTAAAAGAAGAAGTCACAGAACGCATAGTATTTGTTGGCGACGCAATATCTGTGTTAATCCGCCAATGTGAAGGAGCGAGGGATGCAGTAAAGAAGGAGTGGTGCATCGGAAAGGAGATAGTCGTAACCCAAAGAAAATCCAGTCCTTTCCATAGAAACGTTACTCGATTTAGAAGGAGAAGTCATAGAACCCATAGTACTTCATAGCGACGCAATTTCTGCGTTAATTCGTCAATGTGAGGGAGCGAGGGATGCAGCAAAGACGGAATAGTGCATCGGAAAGGAGATAGTCGTATCCCAAACGAAAATCCTGTCGTTTCCATAGTAACGTTACTCGATTTAATAGGAGAGGTCATAGAACCCATAGTATGTCATAGCGACGCAATTTCTGTGTTAAATCGTCAATTTGAGGGAGCGAGAGATGCAGTAAAGAAGGAATAGTGCATCAAGAGAGGAGATACTCGTATCCCAAAATAAAATTCAGTCCTTTCCATAGAAATGTTACAGATTTAGAAGGAGAAGTCATAGAACCAATAGTATGTCATAGCGACCAAATTTCTGTGTTAATTCGTCAATAAGAGTCAGCGAGGGATGCAGTAAAGATGGAATAGTGCATCGGAAAGGAGATATTCGATTCCCAAAACAAAATCCAGTCCTTAACATAGAAACGTTACTCGATTTAGAAGAAGACATAAAAAACATATTATTTCATAACGATGCAAATTCTGTGTTAATTCTTCAATGTGAAGGAGCGAGGGATGCAGTGAAGATGCAGTAATGCATCGAAAAAGAGATACTCGTATCCCTAAAGAAAATCATGTCCTTTCGATAGAAACGTTACTCCATTTAGAAGGGGAAGTTTTAGAACCCTTAGTATTTCATAGCAACGCAATTTCTGTGTTAATTCGTCTATGGGAGGTAGCGAGGGATGCAATATACAAGGAGTAGTGCATCAGAAAGGAGATACTCGTATCCCAAAAGATAATCCTGTCGTTTCTATTGTAACGTTACTCGATTTAGAAGGAGAAGACATAGAACTCATAGTATTTCATAGCGATGAAATTTCTGTTATAATTCGTCAATGTGAGGGAGCATGGGATGCAGGTAAGATGGAGTAGTGCATCGGAATCGCGATACTCGTATCACAAAAGAAAATCCTGTCGCTACCACAGAAACGTCATTCGATTTAGAAGGAGAAGTCATGAAACACATAGTGTTTCATAGCGACACCTTTTCTGTGTTAATTCGTCAATAAGAGGCAGCGAGGGATGCACTAAAGAATTAATAGTGCTTCGGGAAAGGAGATACTCCTATCCCAAATGAAACTCCTGTCGATCCATAGAAACGTTACTCGATTAAGAAGGAGAAGTCTTAGAACCCAAAGTATTTCATAGCGACGCAATTTATGTGTTAATTCGTCAATGTGAGGGAACGAGGTATGCAGTAAAGAAGGAAAAGTGCATCGGAAAGGAGATACTCGTATCTCAAAAGAAAATCATGTGCTTGCCATAGAAACGTTACTAGATTTAGAAGGAGAAGACATATAACCCATAGTATTTCATAGCGACGCAATTTCTGTGTTAATTCGTCAATGTGAGGGAGCGAGGTATGCAGTAAAGAAGGAATAGTGTATCGGAAAGGAGATACTCGTATCCCAAAAGAAAATCGAGTCCTTTCCATAGAAACGATACTCAAATTAGATGGAGAAGTATTTAACTCATAGTATTTCATAGTGACGCAATATCTGTATTAATTCGTAAATGTGAGGTAGCGAGGGATGCAGTATAGAGGGAGCAGTGCATCTGAAATGAGATAATCGTATCAAAAACGAAAATCCTGTCGCTTCCACAGAAACGTTACTCGATTTAGAAGGAGAAGTCATAGAACCCACAGTACTTCATAGCGACGCAATTTCTGTGTTAATTCGTCAATGTGAGGGAGCGAGGGATGCAGTAAAGAAGGAATAGTGTATCGGAAAGGAGATACTCGTATCCCAAAAGAAAATCCTGTCGTTTCAATAGAAACATTATTCGATTTAGGAGGAGAAGCCATAGATCCTATAGTATTTCATAGCGACGCAATTTCTGTGTTAATTCGTCAATGGGTAGGGGCGAGGGATGCAGTAAAGAAGGAATAGAGCATCGGTCAGGAGATAGTCGTAACCGAAAGAAAATCTAGTACTTCCCATAGAAACGTTACTCGATTTAGAAGGAGAAGTCATAGAACGCATAGTATTTCATAGCGACGCAATTTCTGTGTCTAATCGTCAATGTGAGGGAGCGAGGGATGCAGTAAAGAAGGAATAGTGTATCGGAAAGGAGATACTCGTATCCCAAAAGAAAATCCAGTCCTTTCCATAGAAACGATACTCAAATTAGATAGGGAAGTCATTAAACTCATAGTATTTCATAGTGACGAAATATCTGTATTAATTCGTAAATGTGAGGGAGCGAGGGATGCAGTATAGATGGAGCAGTGCTTCTGAAATGAGATAATCGTATCAAAAACGAAAATCCTGTCGCTTCCATAGAAACGTAACTCGATTTAGAAGGAGAAGTCACAGAACCCACAGTACTTCATAGCGACTCAATTTCTGTGTTAATTCGTCAATGTGAGGGATCGAGGTATGCAGTAAAGAAGGAATAGTGTATCGGAAAGGAGATACTCGTATCCCAAAAGAAAATCCTGTCGTTTCAATAGAAACATTACTCGATTTATTAGGAGAAGCCATAGATCCCATAGTCTTTCATAGCGACGCAATTTCTGTGTTAATTCGTCAATGGGAAGGGGCGAGGGATGCAGTAAAGAAGGAATAGTTCATCGGACAAAAGATAGTTGTAACCGAAAGAAAATCTAGTACTTTCCATAGAAACGTTACTCGATTTAGAAGGTGAAGTCATAGAACACATAGTATTTCGTAGCGACGCATTTTCCGTGTTAAATCGTCAATGTGAGGGAGCGAGGGATGCAGTAAAGAAGGAATAGTGCATAGGAAAGGAGATACTCGTATCCCAAAAGAAAATTTTGTCGATTTCATAGAAACGTTACTCGATTTAGAAGGAGATGTCATAGAATCCATAGTATATCATAGGGACGCTATTTCTGTGTTAATACGTCAATGTTAGGTAGCGAGGGATGCAGTAAAAAGGAGTAGTGCATCGGAAATTAGATACTCGTATCCCAAAGGAAAATCCTCCCGTTTCCATAGAAACGTTACTCCATTTAAAAGGATAAGTCATAGAACTCATAGTATTCCATAGCGACGCAATTTCTGTGTTAAATCGTCAATTTGAAGGGGCGAGGGATGCAGCAAAGACGGAATAGTGCATCGGAGAGGAGATACTCGTATCCGAAACGAAAATCCTGTCGTTTCCATAGAAACGTTACTTGATTTAGAAGGAGATGTCATAGAACCCATGGTATTTCATTACGACGCAATTTCTGTGTTAAATTGTCAATGTGAGGGAGCGAGAGATGCAGTAAAGACGGAATAGTGCATCGGTAAAGGAGATACTCGTATCCCAAAAGAAAATCCTATCCTTTCAATAGAAACATTACTCGATTTAGGAGGAGATGCCATTGATCACATAGTGTTAAATAGCGACGCTATTTCTGTGTTAATTCGTCAATGTTAGGTAGCGAGGGATGCAGTAAAGAAGGAGTAGTGCATCGGAAAGGAGATACTCGTATCCCAAAAGAAAATCTTGTCGTTTCCATAGAAAGGTTACTCGATTTAGAAGAAGACATAGAAAACATAGTATTTCATAGAGACGTAATTTCTGTGTTAATTCGTCAATGTGAGGGAGCGAGGGATGAAGTAAAGAAGGAATAGTGCATCGGAAAGGAGATATTCGGTTCCCAAAAGAAAATCCAGTCCTTTACATAGAACCGTTACTCGATTTAGGAGAAGAAATAGAAAACATATTATTTCATAGCGACGCAATTTCTGTCTTAATTCGTCAATGTGAGGGATCGAGGTATGCAGTAAAGAAGGAATAGTGCATCGGAAAGGAGATACTCGTATCCCAAAAGAAAATCATATCCTTTCCATCGACACGTTACTCTATTTAGTAGAAGTCGTAGAAGCCATAGGATTTCATCGCGACGCAGTTTCTGTCTTAATTCGTCAATGTGAGGGAGGGAGGAATGCAGTAAAGAGGGAATAGTGCATCGGAAACGAGATACTCGTATCCCAAAAGAAAATCCTGTCGTTTACATAGTAACGTTACTCGATTTAGAAGAAGAAGTCATAGAACCCATAGTATTTCATAGCGACGCCATTTCTGTGTTAATTCGTCAATGTGAAGGAGCGAGGCATGCAGTAATGAAGGAATTGTGCATCGGAAATGAGATAGTCGTATTCCAAAGAAAATCCAGTCCATTCCATAGAAACGTTACTCGATTTATAAGGAGAAGTCAAAGATCCCATAGTATATCATAGCGACGCAATTTCTGTGTAAATTCGTCAGTGTAACGGAGCGGGGGATGCAGTAAGGACGGAATAGTGCATCGGAAAGGAGATACTCGTATCCCAAAGCGAAATCCTGTCGTTTCCATAGAAACGGTACTCGATTTATATGGAGAAGTCACAGAACTCCTAGTTATTCATAGCGACGCAAATTCTGTTATAATTCGTCAATGTGAGGGAGCGAAGGATGCAGTAAAGATGGAGTAGCGCATCGGAAATGAGATACTCGTATCCCAAAAGAAAATCCTATCACTTCCATAGAAACGTTACTCGATTTAGAAGGAGAAGTCATAGAACCCATAGAACTTCATAGCGACGCAATTTCTCTGTTAATTCGTCAATGTGAGGAAGCAAGGGATGCAGTAAAGAGGGATTAGTGCATCGGAAAGGAGATACCCGTATCCCAAAACAAAAACCTGTCGTTTCCATAGAAACGTTAGTCGATTAAGAAGAAGAAGTCATAGAACCCATAGTGTTTCATTGCGACGCAATATCTGTGTTAATCCGCCAATGTGAAGGAGCGAGGGATGCAGTAAAGAAGGAGTAGTGCATCGGAAAGGAGATAGTCGTAACCCAAAGAAAATCCAGTCCTTTCCATAGAAACGTTACTCGATTTAGAAGGAGAAGTCATAGAACCCATAGTTCTTCATAGCGACGCAATTTCTGTGTTAATTCGTCAATGTGAGGGAGCGAGGTATGCAGCAAAGACGGAATAGTGCATCGGAAAGGAGATACTTGTATCCCAAACGAAAATCCTGTCGTTTACATAGTAACGTTACTCGATTTAATAGGAGAGGTCATAGAACCCATAGTATTTCATAGCGACGCAATATCTGTGTTAAATCGTCAATTTGAGGGAGCGAGAGATCCAGTAAAGAAGGAATAGTGCATCAAGAAAGGAGATACTCGTATCCCAAAATAAAATTCAGTCCTTTCCATAGAAACGTTACAGATTTAGAAGGAGAAGTCATAGAACCAATAATTTGTCATAGCGACCCAATTTCTGTGGTAGTTCGTCAATAAGAGTTAGCGAGGGCTGCAGTAAAGAAGGAATAGTGTATCGGAAAGGAGATATTCGATTCCCAAAACAAAATCCAGCCCTTAACATAGAACGTTACTCGATTTAGAAGAAGACATAGAAAACAAATTATTTCATAGCGACGCAGTTTCTGTGTTAATTATTCAATGTGAAGGAGCGAGGATGCAGTAAAGATGCAGTAATGCATCGAAAAAGAGATACTCGTGTTCCTAAAGAGAATCATGTAGTTTCGATAGAAACGTTACTCCATTTAGAAGGAGAAGTCTTAGAACTCATAGTATTTCATAGCGATCAATTTCTGTGTAAAATCGTCAATGTGAGGCAGCGATGGATGCAGTAAAGAAGGAATAGTGGATCGCAAAGGAGATACTCGAATCCCAAAAGAAAATCCTGTCGTTTATATAGAAACGTTTCTCGATTTAGTAATAGATGTCATAGAAGACATAGTATTTCATAGTGGCGCAATTTCTGTGTTAATTCGTCAATGTGCGGCAGCGAGGGATGCAATTAAGAAGGAATAGTGCATCGGGAAAGGAGATACTCGTATCCCAAAAGAAAGCCCTGTCGTTTCAATAGATACGTTACTCGATTTAGAAGAAAAAGTCATAGAACCAATAGTATCTCATAGCGACGCCATTTCTGTGTTCATTGGTCAATGTGAAAGAGCGAGGCATGCAGTAAAGAAGGAATAGTGGATCGGAAAGGTGATACTCGTATCCCAAAAGGAAATCATGTCCTTCCATAGAGACGTTTCTCGATTTAAAAATAGAATTCATAGAACACATAGCATTTCATAGCGACGCAATATCTGTGTTAATTCGTCAATGTGAGGGAGCGAGGGATGCACTAAAGATGCAGTTCTGCATCGAAAAAGAGATACTCGTATCCCTAAAGAAAATCAAATCCTTTCGATTGAAACGTTACTCCATTTAGAAGGAGAAGTCTTAGAACTCATAGTATTTCATAGCGATCAATTTCTGTGTAAATTCGTCAATGTGAGGGAGCGAGGGATGCAGTAAAGACGGAATAGTGCATCGGAAATGTGATAGTCGTATCCCAAAAGAATATCCGGTCGATTCCACAGAAACGTTCCTCGATTTAGAAGGGGTAGACATAGAAATCATAGTATTTCATAGCAATGCAATTTCTGTGTTAATTCGTCGATGTGAAGGAGCAAGGGATGCAGTAAAGAAGGAATAGTGCATCGGAATGGAGTTAGTCGTATCCCAAAAGAAAATCCTGTAGCTCCATAGAAACGTTACTAGATTTAAAAGGAGAAGTCATAGAACCCATAGAATAACATAGCGACGCCTTATCTGTGTTAATTCGTAAATGTGAGGGAGCAAAGTGTGCAGTAAAGAAGGAATAGTGCATAGGAAAGGAGCTTCTCGTATCCCAAAGGAATATCCATTCGTTTCCATAGAAATGTTACTGTATTTAGATGGAGACGTCATAGAACCCATGGTATTTCATACCGACGCAATTTTTATGTTAATTCGTCAATGTGAGGGATCGAGGAATGCAGTAAAGAAGGAATAGTGCATCGGAAAGAAGATTCTCGTATCCCAAAAGAATATCCTGTTGTATCCATAGACACGTTAATCGATTTCGAAGGAGAAGTCATAGAACTCATAGTATTTCATAGCGACGCAATTTCTGTTTTAATTCGTCAATGTGAGGGAGCGAGGGATGCAGTGAAGAACGAATAGTGCATCGGAAAGGAGATGCTCGTATCCTAAAAGAAATTGCTTTCGTTTCCATAGAAATGTTACTCGATTTGGAAGGAGACATAGCAAACATAGTAATTCAATGCGACGCCATTTGTGTTTTAATTCGTCAATGAGAGGGAGCGAGGTATGCAGTAAAGGAGGAATAGTGCATCGGAAAGGAGATACTCGTATCCCAAACGAAAATCCTGTCGTTTCCATAGAAACGTTACTCGATGTAGAAGGAGATCTCATAGGACCCATAGTATTTCATAGCGACGCAATTTCTGTGTCAAATCGTCAATGTGAGGGAGCGAGAGATGCAGTAAAGAAGGAATAGTGCATCGGGAAAGGAGATACTCGTATCCCAAAATAAAATGCAGTCCTTTTCATAGAAACGTTACAGATTTAGAAGGAGAAGTCATAGAACCCATAGTATTTCATAGCAACGCAATTTCTGTCTTAATTCGTTAATAAGAGGGTACGAGGGATGCAGTTAAGAAAGAAGTGTGCATAGGAAAGGAGATACTCGTATCCCAAAACAAAATGCTGTCGTTTCCATAGAAATGTCACTCGATTTAGAAGAAGACATAGATAACGTAGTACATCATAGCGACGCAATATATGTGTTAATTCGTCAATGAGAGGGAGCGAGGGATGCAGTAAAGAAGGAATAGTGCATCGGAAGGCAGATACTCGTATCCCAAAAGAAAATCCAGTCCTTTCCATAGAAACGTTACTCGATTTAGATGGAGAAGTCATTAAACACATATTATTTCATAGCGATGCAATATCTGTAATTTATTCGTAAATGTGAGGGAGCGAGGGATGCAGTTAAGATGGAGCAGTGCATCGGAAAGGAGATAATCGTATAAAAAACGAAAATCCTGTCAATTCCATAGGAACGTTACTCGATTTAAAAGGAGAAGTCATAGAACCCATAGAATTTCATAGCGACGCTATTACTGTGTTAATTCGTCAATGTAAGGGAGCGAGGTATGCAGTAAAGAAGGAATAGTGTATCGGAAAGGAGATACTCCAATCCCAAAAGAAAATCCTGTCGTTGCAATAGAAACATTACTCGATGTAGGAGGAGAAGCCATAGATCCAATAGTATTTAATAGCGACGCAATTTCTGTGTTAATTCGTCAATGTGAGGGAGCGAGGGATGCAGTAAAGAGGGAGTAGTGCATCGGAAATGAGATACTCGTATCCCAAACGAAAATCCTGTCGTATCCATAGAAACATTACTCGATTTAGAAGAAGAAGTCATAGAACACATAGTATTTCATAGCGACGCAATTTCTGTGTTAATTCCTCATTGTGAAGGGGCGAGAGATGCAGTAGAGAAGGATTAGTGCATCGGAAACGAGATAGTCGTAACTCAAAGAAAATCCAGTCCTTTCCCTAGAAATGTTACTCGATTTAGAAGGAGAAGTCATAGATCACATAGTATTTCATAGCGACGCAATTTCTGTGTTAAATCGTCAATGTGAGGGAGCGAGGGATGCAGTAAAAAAGGAATAGTGCATTGGAAAGGAGATAGTTGTATCCCAAAAGAAAATCCAGTCCTTTCCATGGACACGTTTCTCGATTTAGAAGGAGAAGTCATAGAACACATAGTATTTCATAGCGACGCAATTTCTGTGTTAATTCGTCAATAAGCGGGAGCGAGGATTGCAGTAAAGCAGGAATAGGTCATCGGGAAAGGAGATACTCATATCCCAAAATAAAATCCAGTCCTTTCCATGGAAATGTTACTCGATTTAGAAGGAGAAGACATAGAACACATAGTATATCATAGCGACGAAAGTTCTGTGTTAAATCGTCAATGGGAGGGAGCGGGGGAAGCAATATACAAGGAGTAGGGCACCAGAAAGGAGATACTCGTCTCCCAAAAGAAAATCCTTTCGTTTCCATTGAAATGGTACTCGATTTAGAAGGAGAAGTCATAGAACACATACTATTTCATAGCGACGCAATTCCTGTGTTAATTCGTCAATGTGAGTTAGCAAGGGATGCAGTAAAGAAGGAATAGTGCATCCGAAAGGAGATCCTCGTATCCCAAAAGAAAATTTTGTCGTTTTCATAGAAACGTAACTCGATTTAGAAGGAGATGCCATAGAATCCATAGTATATCATAAGGACGCTATTTCTGTGTTAATACGTCAATGTTAGGTAGCGAGGGATGCAGTAAGAAAGGAGTAGTGCATCGGAAATTAGACACTCGTATCCCAAAGGAAAATCCTCCCGTTTCCATAGAAACGTTACTCCATTTAGAAGGATAAGTCATAGAACTCATAGTATGCCATAGCGACGCAATTTCTGTGTTAATTCGTCAATGTGAATTAGCGAGAGATGCAGAAAATAAGGAATAGAGCATCGGGAAAGGAGATACTCGTATCCCAAAATAAAATTCAGTCCTTTTCATAGAAACGTTACTGATTTAGAAGGAGAAGTCATAGAACTCATAGTATTTCATAGCAACGCAATTTCTGTGTTAATTCGTCAATAAGAGTGTGCGAAGGATGCAGTAAAGAAGGAATAGTACATCGGAAAAAGAGTTACTCGTATCCCAATAGAAAATGCTATCGCTTCCGTAGAAATGTTACACGATTCAGAAGGAGACATAGAAAACATAGTATTTCATAGCGAGGCAATTTTTGTGTTAATTCGTCAATGAGAGGGAGCGAGGGATGCAGTAAAGAAGAAATAGTGCATCGGAAAGGAGGTACTCGTATCCCAAAAAAAAATGCAGTCCTTTCCATAGAAACGTTACTCGACTTAGATGGGGAGGTCATTAAACTCATAGTATTTCATAGCGACGCAAAATCTGTGTTAATTCGTAAATGTGAGGGAGCGAGGGATGCAGTTAAGATGGAGTAGTGCATCGGAAAGGAGATAATCGTATGAAAAACGAAAATCCTGTCGCTTACATAGAAACGTTACTCGATTTAGAAGGATAAGTCATAGAACACATAGAATTTCATAGCGATGCAATTTCTGTGTTAATTCGTCAATGTGTGGGAACGAGGTATGCAGTAAAGAAGGAATAGTGTATCGAAAAGGAGATACTCGTATCCCAAAAGAAAATCCTGTCGTTTCAATAGAAACATTACTCGATTTAGGAGGAGATGCCATAGATCACATAGTGCTAAATAGCGACGCAATTTCTGTGTTTATTCGTCAATGTGAGGGAGCGAAGGATGTAGTAAAGAGGGAATAGTGCATCGGAAAGGAGATACTCGTATCCCAAACGAAAATCCTGTCGTTTCCATAGAAACGTTACTCGATTTAGAAGCAGAAGTCATAGAACCCATAGTATTTCATAGCGACGCAATTTCTGTGTTAATTCCTCAATGTGAAGGGGCGAGGGATGCAGTAAAGAAGGAATATTGCATCGGAAAGGAGATAGTCGTAACCCAAAGAAAATCCAGTCCTTTCCGTACAAATGTTACTCGATTTAGAAGGAGAAGTCATAGATCACGTAGTATTTCATAGCGACGCAATTTCTGTGTTAAATCGTCAAAGTGAGTGAGCGAGGGATGCAGTAAAGAAGGAATAGTGCATCGGAAAGGAGATATTCGTATCCCAAAAGAAAATACTGTCGTTTCCATAGAAACGTTTCTCGATTTAGAAATAGAATTAATAGATCACATAGTATTTCATAGTAACGCAATTTCTGTGTTAATTCGTCAATGTGAGGCAGCGAGGGATGCAATTAAGAAGGAATAGCGCATCGGGAAAGGAGATACTCGTATCCTAATAGAAAACCCTGTCGTTTCCACAGATACGTTACTCGATTTAGAAGAAGAAGTCATAGAACGCATAGTATCTCATAGTGACGCCATTTCTGTGTTCATTGGTCAATGTGAAAGAGCAAGGCATGCTGTAAAGAAAGAATAGTGGATCGGAAAGGTGATACTCGTATCCCAAAAGGAAATCCTGTCCTTCCATAGAAACGTTTCTCGATTTAGAAATAGAAGTCATAGAACACATAGCATTTCATAACGACGCAATTTCTGTGTTAATTCGTCAATGTGAGGGAGCGAGGGATGCAGTAAAGTTGCAGTTGTGCATCGAAAAAGAGATACTCGTATCCCTAAAGAAAATCAAGTCCTTTCGATAGAAACGTTACTCTATTTAGAAGGAGAAGTCTTAGAACTCATAGTATTTCATAGCGATCAATTTCTGTGTAAATTCGTCAATGTGAGGGAGCGAGGGATGCAGTAAAGACGGAATAGTGCATCGGAAAGGTGATAGTCGTATCCCAAAAGAATATCCATTCGTTTCCACAGAAACGTTACTCGATTTAGAAGGAGTAGACATAGAAATCATAGTATTTCATAGCGACGCAATTTCTGTGTTAATTCGTCGATGTGAAGGAGCAGGGGTTGCAGTAAAGAAGGAATAGTGCATCGGAATGGAGTTAGTCGTATCCCAAAAGAAAATCCTATAGCTTCCATAGAAACGTTACTATATTTAAAAGGAGAAGTCATAGAACCCATAGAATAACATAGCGACGCCATATCTGTGTTAATTCGTAAATGTGAGGGAGCGAAGTGTGCAGTAAAGAAGGAATAGTGCATAGGAAAGGAGATTCTCGTATCCCAAAGGAATATCCATTCGTTTCCATAGAAATGTTACTCTATTTAGATGGAGAAGTCATAGAACCCATAGTATTTCACAGCGACGCAATTTCTGTGTTAATTCGTCAATGTGAGGGAGCGAGGGATGCAGTGAAGAAGGAATAGTGCATCGGAAAGGAGATACTCGTATCCTAAAAGAAAATGCTGTCGTTTCCATAGAAATGTTACTCGATTTGGAAGAAGACATAGAAAACATAGTAATTCATAGCGGCGCCATTTCTGTTTTAATTCGTCAATGAGAGGGAGCGAGGGATGCAGTTAAGGAGGAATAGTGCATCGGAAAGGAGATACTCGTATCCCAAACGAAAATCCTGTCGTTTCCATAGAAATGCTACTCGATTTAGAAGGTATAAAGGCACATTTGCATGCCGAGCGTGAGTTTCCTCGGAAACGCGAAATATTAATTAAGTAAATAATCAGTGACAAATAAATAAAGCCTATGGCACACAACTGCAGCGCTGTGTCGCTGATAAAACAAAAGCACAATTACGTTACTCTTATGTTTGATTAAGAAAGTGAGAGCTCTGGTTGAAGTGGTGCGAGAAGCACGTATTTTATTTTATTGTCTGGCACACCGCCATATTTCATGTTATAGAAGAATACTGCGAGTTGCAACCACACTAGGCACTCGATTCTGTAAAGAATTTATATTTATAAAAGTAAGTAGGATTATGAACTGTAGGCTTATTCATTGAATATATCTGATTTAACTAACTGTGTAACTTTTTTATGTTTAGTAGACAATCACCTCTGTACGACGTATTGGCATGGCTGGCAAATTATTGTAATATTGAGATTTAGATTATGAGTCCGCACCTACCGCAGCAGTCTTTGGAAACGATTTAATTACGAAGTCCGATTATTCAGTTTTATTTCACGGTCAACTACGAGTAACATTGCCTTTACGAAAAAGCCATTGTCAAGCGTCTGATACCGAATAATTAAACATCCACGTTTCAGATAAGCAAATACATTTGCAATCACAATCACCATCATACAGATAGAATAATTAACATATTTAAAATAACTTTCTTTATTTATTTTATTTATTTTATATTGGCGACTGCGTGTCGGACTTGTTATTTTGTCATTTGTTACATTGTTCTCTTTGTTTCATGTAAAAAATCAACTTTCTGGACCTGGACGTCAATGTATGAGAGATAACAAAATCTGAAGATATTTTCCAATACTGAAATTTTGCGGGAAGACGCAATGAAACTTCCAGCAAAATAAGGTAAGACGCAGCATCTTTGCATTGGTAGGCTTGACCAGACGTATAATTCAGTGTATTAGCTTTTCAGTAAATTCTGTTGTGTTTCTTTTCTGCATAACAGTTTCAGTGATAAATTTCATTCTCAGTACTTTTCCCTAAACAATAACGTATGCAATAATACCAATACACGAGTGTACAATATGGCCGACTTCTGTACGATATCATGTAACATGG
The DNA here is from genome assembly GCF_021461385.2 of Schistocerca piceifrons. Taxonomy (NCBI): domain Eukaryota; kingdom Metazoa; phylum Arthropoda; class Insecta; order Orthoptera; family Acrididae; genus Schistocerca; species Schistocerca piceifrons. Next base: position 37,552,936 of record NC_060138.1, on the reverse strand, counting down.
CCAGCAGCCATTACCAATAATCTCAAATTCTTTTTATATTTTTAAATTAACAGACAGCCATTGTTGCTACGAGCGATTCATGCTCAACTACATTTTATTTTAAAATCAGTGTCAAAAATTTTCTTGAAACATATATCACGTGTGGCATGGTAATAACTAGAAAACAATACGCAAAAATGGAACAGCAAGGACGTACTATTCAGACGCAATCCGACTCGGACGTGAGACAAGTGTTAGAAAATGACTTTACGACAGCAACCGGTAGTGACGATTCATCAAACATTGACGCAAGTGTTGACGAAAATTTTGACGATAGGCCGTCCACTACAAAAATTTCAAAATCTCAATCAGAGCCCATGTTAATGCATGACGTCACGCCTAATGACGCGGCGGGGGCAGAGACCTTGCAAACGGTAAACATTGCCGACATGTTACAAATGCTAATGAAACAAAACGCCGAAAACATGGCAACCTTAAAGGCACAATTAGAGACACAAAATGAACAGTTAAAAACACAAAATGACGAAATCAAATCTGATCTCATAGCAATCAAGATAGGTAATGGCACTTTATGTAAGCGTGTGGAACTTATAGACGCCACACTGACCAAACAGATGACCGAACTCAGTACTAAATTTTCCCAGCTCAATACGAGACAAGAAAAGACTACAACTGACGTAGCACTTTTACAAACACAAGTAAAAAACCTTAATGTCACGTGTGAAGTTCTTACTGAACAAATTCAAACATATCCTTCAGTACATGACAATCTTGAAAAACGAATTACTGACGTACAGAATAAATTTGACAATGTTGAACAACACCTGACTGACATCTTACAATCAGATGCCACAGTTCATTTTCAAAATATTAATAAAGAATTTCATGATTGGGTTGAGAACAAAGACAAACATTTTGATAGATGCTTACGTGAAAATTTACCAACAATTGTGCACGACCCCGTAGCGCAATACATTACTAATAACAAACAGCTGATCGGTGACGCAGTACAATCCGTCACTGCACCCATGAGACAATTCACCGATCAACTACAGTCTGAATGTAACGAAAATATCAGTCAAAATGTACAGTTCAGAAACCAATATACATTCGAGTATGATACACACATTCCGCACACGACAAATACATAAGAACAAAACACACCACGACTACAACACATACCACGATGTGGAAACACAAACACAAGCTATTATCATGGTAAACCACAGCAACATTATCGTAATTACTCGCCAGCTGAACATACCAGTAATTACAGTGGAATAAATCCATATCACAATGCGAAGGAAGATGAAAGCTTAATGAAACACAGGCAATTTCAGATTTTTATCCCAGAAAAACGAACCATTCATCCGGTGATTTTTCTTAAATCTTTTAGTAACGCATTTCCACGCACTTAGAGTGACCGGAAAAAGATTTCATATATTGTCGGTTACATCCAAGGCGATGCAGCTTTCTGGGCATACAGTCAAGCTGACGTATGTACCACGTACAGTGAGTTTGAGCGTGCTTTTCTGAACAAATTCTGGTCGCAATCCGTCCAGGAGCGACTCAGAAGACAAATTTTAGAACCTGAAACTTTTAACAGTAAAAATGGTAACTTACGCAGATATTTTGAAAAATACTTGAACATGGGACATTTTTTAGACGAACCAGTCGCAACGCGTGATATACTCCGAGCGTTGAAGGCCAAATTGCCTTTCAACATTAAGGAAAAACTTCTACATATCCCGGATGACGATTCAGATTATTTTTTAACAGCTTTAGATTCGGTTGACATGTTACTTGAAGATCAGTGCTTCGCGCGGCAAAACAGCAGCCACAATGTTTACACTAGTGGTATGCAAAACATGCAGGCTTGCCAACACAATTCTGGCGCGCCCACTGTTGGATACGCGGTACAACAAAAACAGCAAACTCACATGCCGTCTCAGTACGGAAATCAAAATCAACACGCGTATTCCAATACAAACAATAGTTACAACAGTAATAACATTTCATGCGGCAATCCATACAAAAGGCACCGCGGTAATAACTACAACGGTAACAACGGATACAAAGGTAATAACAAAAACACAAACAGAAATAGAAATAATAATAACTACGACGCAAGACAGCATCAAGGTTGGACTCGTAACGATCAGTACTTTCATTCAAACTCTGCTTTACCACAGCAGCCACCATGACAAAATTGGAGCATACCTTACGACCGACAGGTAAGTTATAATGCGCGACATCAACAACAACCGCAAAAGTTTGGAGATCATAATAGGCAATATCCGAATGTGAATATAATAGAAATGACACCTGATGCACAACCTCAATCTGTGTCAGTACCTAGTACAAATGATAATCCAACAAACTAGAAACAGTCACTACTTTGCCCCGGGTCGTGGCTGAAGAATTCTTGGGGGGCGACTTCAATGTTAATCAGTTATTTGACACCACACTTGAACAACAGAATAACGATACGCCGAGTAATTCTAAACAAAAACTACCTGTTTTATTTATAAGATACAACCACAATAACAATATATCAGATGAACTTTTACAAGACAGTACACAATGTCGTTTAAACACAAATGAAATTGTTTTAGCATCTACTACTGGTGTAGTAGGTGGGATTCCAACTACTATTATCCTAGACACAGGTGCAGCTATGAGCGTTTTGTCTTTTAATTTCTATAAAAAGATGTGTGAAATGGAACCTGTGCCTGAGTTTCCTGCCCAAAACTGTAAAATAACTACTGCACTAGGTAATAAGTCATGTAGGGTTACGAAGCAAGTTTTTGTAAACGTTAAAATAGGTAATGGAACCGTACAATGGCCATTCCTGGTTGTACAAAACCTTGTGACAAATTGCATATTAGGAATAGATATTATGAGCGAGAAGGACTGCATTATAGACTTCTCCAAAGGTAAATGTATTTTAAATGATAAAGGCAGTGTAATTATTATTGTTTTGGACAGGAGAACTCTAAAGCATGACAAACACTGTACAGGGTACAAGGTTCAGTTAATACTTGACAATGACATTCAAGACATGCAAACACACTCATCTGACACAGAGCTAATGGACTTGAAAACATTGCTTGATCATAAGATAAGTGAAGCTACAGCTCTCAGTGTACATGAACGTATAAAACTACAGGAAGTGTTATCCAAATATTTACAAGTTTTTACCAAACGATTAGGTGTTATCAACACGTATGTGTACAAGATTGAAGTTAAGCCTCACAAGATCTTCTACCATAAGACATATAACGTACCGTTATCTCAACGACCTGCGGTGTGGCAAGAATTAAAACAAATGTTAGACTGGAAGGTCATTGAACCATCCACCTCACCTTATTGTAGTCCTCTACTTGTTGTCAAAAAATCAAATGGAAGCATTAGGTTAGTGTTAGACGCACGAGCTATTAATGAAATAATTTTACCGGTTCACACAAAACCTGAAAATTTAGAAGAGCAATTACAGAAATTTCTAGATGCAAAATATTTTTCCACAATAGATCTCGCTAATTCGTTTTGGCAGGTGGGTATCACTCCTGATTCTCGGAAATATACTGCATTTATGTTCGGGGGGCGAACCTATCAGTTTTGTGTTCTACCCTTCGGACTGAATGTCAGCTCTGGGGTATTCATTACAGCCCTGGATACCGTGCTTGGCGACGATTTAGTTGAGACAGTCACACACTATGTACATGATATACTGATAGCTACACAATCTTGGAATGAACACGTTGACACTCTTCAAAGAATTTTAGAAAGATTTGCACAAGCTGGAGTCACAGCCAACCTAAGAAAATCAAAATTTGGTTGCAGTGAGATAAAGTATTTAGGACATATCATTAATTCACAGGGCATACGTCCGGATCCCAGTAAATTAGATGCTATCAGAAACTTTCCTAGCCCTCGAACTAAAAAGCAGTTAAAATCATTCCTTGGGCTATGTTCATTTTTCAGACGTTTTTTGCCACAACCACTTTTGAACAGTAAACATCTGCTAAATCTACTCAGAAAGAATCAAGTTTGGATCTGGTCGGAACAGTGCCAGAATGACTTTAATACAATTAAACATGCTTTAGTGAATGCTAACATATTGAGCCATCCAGATTTCAATTTAGATTTTTGTATGACTTGTGACGCTTCATGTACTGGCTTGGGCTGTTGCTTATTTCAAGTTGTAAACAATAAAGAGGAGGAACAGATAAGAATTATTGGGTTTGCGAGTCGCACTCTAACTGAATGTGAGCGTACATATTCCACTACTGAGTTAGAAACACTTTCCATAGTATGGGCATTCGAGAAATTCAATTATTATTTATTTGGAAAACATACGGTAATTTACACCGATCACCAGGCCCTGACATTTTTGTTAACTTGTAAACTTGTACATCCTAGACTATCACGATGGGCAGTTACACTTCAGAACTACTCTTCTGAAATTAAGTACATAAGAGGTAAGGACAACACCATTGCAGACACTTTGTCTAGACTTCCACAAGGTATGAATGATACCAACAGTGACTTAGAAAATATAAATGACTACAGGATTCTCTTAATGCAAGACAAGCAGTATCACCAATATTATATTGATATGTGCAGAAACATGGCTGAATTACAAAAATCTGATCCTCACTGGTATAAGATAATAACATTACTGGTAGAAAAACACAATCATCCTTTGACTAAGTATTACAAGTTACACAATGATGTGTTATTTTACCGCCGACATCCAAATGCTACTAACTGGTGTGTATGCATTCCCAAAGAGTCTGAACGTAATCTAATTTGGCACACACACTTAGTTTGGGGTCATTATGGGACGAAAAAGTGTTTGGCAAAGCTCAGTACATACTGTTATTTTAGCAATATGAGAAGAAAAATTTACAGGGAACTAAAAACATGTGTCGTATGTCAAAAATCAAAACCTCAGAATTTATCCACAAAAACAGATTTACATTCTATTTTACCTAGTAAACCCTTGGAAATTCTGTGTACTGACATCAGTGGACCGCATCCAGCAAGCTCTGGAGGCGTCAAATATATCTTAGCTTTTTACGATATATTTTCTAAACATGTAAAACTTTATGCTTTAAAATCCGCCACTGCAAATGCTATAATACGAAGATTCTCAAGTGATTACCTGACGCACGTGGGAAAACCTAAAGCAATTCTATCAGATAATGCAGCATACTACTCTGGGTACAAATGGAGAAATTTCTTGAAGGACAATAACATTAAAAGGATATTTATTTCGAGGTTTAGTCCACAATGTAACGCGACTGAGAGACTTTTCCGAGAATTAAATCGATTCATGAGGACCTATATTTCATCAAAACATACTAATTGCGTGTCCTACCTAAGTCTTTTCGAAGACGTACACAATAACTTAAATATTTACGATACGAATTACACACCTAACGAGATCATGTTCAATTGCAAACAGAACGATCAGTGGATAGAACCATTACCTAAGTTGTCAGACAAGGAAATCACACCTGAACAGAAAATAAAAGAAGTATTGACTACATTGACACATCACGCACAAATACGAAACAAACATCACAGAAACATAATAAAAAGAAAACAAAAATTCGAGGTAGGAATGCTTGTACTACTTCGTACTCATCATAAATGTGTAGCACTCAAACGACGCAACGCTAAGTGGCGTCTGCTATATGAAGGACCTTATATAATTGTTGACATACCGCATCCTGGTGCGTATCTGTTACAACATCCTAGAACTAACAAAATTATTGGGCTATACGCACACCGAGATCTTAGAGCATTTCATGCTGAATAATGTCAAAGTCATACCCATCAAAATATTGCTAAGCAACTCGAAAAACTATGTTGTTACAACACAGATAATAAGTAGTATAGAAATTTTCATTTCAGCGGTTCCAGTGACGCAGTTGAAGACAGAAGAACTCTTCTTTCAGCGCGCGCCTCCACCTGAAAGACGGAATATTAAAGTAAAATTTATGATTATGTAGCAGTGGATGACATATTAATTTTTCACGGAACATTTGTTACTGAAGGTACCACTGACTTGGTGTGACACCTGACGAACTGACAGACGTCATCTGTGAAGCGATCTTTTACTTTGAGAAATAGATTAGACGCACATCTCTCAACACGAAAAGCATCTATCAGTAGTCAAGGCCACACAGACACTCTACACACACGCACAAAACGCGAGGAATCGAACATTTTCTCTCTCTTACTATTTTGAATATTTATTGAGTAGTGAAAACGCCTGGTCTTGCCTACTGATGTAATGGATGTTGTGTCTAACCTATCTTAATTTCAGATGACATCACAAAAAACATCGATAATATCCCAGCAAAACCGCTAAAGAGGATGTAAATATCTGCAATTTATGTAATCAAATGTGACACAATGTAATAACCTATAGCGATGTAATGATGATGTAAACATGTTTAGGTGCAACTATATTATGTTTATGCTAAGAAAATATGTGACGTGTGTATGTATAATTACTTATTTTTTTTAACTGATGTATAGTGTAACTGTTACTATGTAAAAATTTGAACAAAACGAGTGCCAAAGGACATTGCATAGTGAACCACTGTTCACGGACATTAACGAACATTACTAACTCTGCAACTACGCGGAAACCTATGTGAAAGAAACTGTTAATGCCATTCATTATGCAGCGTATCTATGTGAACGCGATGAACGATTTCCTTGATTAATAACTACGAACATTTAGGTGAGCTATATTCAGCAAAAAAAACTGAAAATGTGAAGTGCATAATTCGTGCATCGTCTAGTGATATTACTACAGTACCCAACTTCAAGATGATAACTGGATTAAATGGACACAAAGTGCCTGTCCAGAAAACAACACTACGGGTGGAAGAATTTTGGTTGGAACTTCAGGGAATGAAATGTTCTCGAAATGTGACGGACACTCTTACCTGGACTCTCCAAGGATCGACGCCAGCTATGTGCCGTCCGAGGTTCTGCAACCAAGCTTCCACGGAATGTAAAAAACGAACTGCACGTGGACCAATTACTTGACGGGTCACGTCTGATCTGTAATAAGCAATGCTTTTAGTCACAACGAACTGCATCACTACGACTATAGTGGAAATGAGAAATGGACACGCTTATGTATTAATCACGTTGTTATACAACGATGTTACTGTGATCAAAAAACTTTACCACGACGATACTAACCTGTAAAAAATTATTGTGCGGCGGATGAATAAGAACTGTAATAACGACACGATGTGTATAGGTCAACGCACCTGAAAAATACGGACATTTTTCTTTGAAGTATTTCAAAACAATACTATGTAACTAAGAACATTCAACAATCTAAGTTGTATTGTGTTATAACAAATATTGTAAATTTAAAACTAAGTTACCTGTCATAGAATGTAGTCTTCATATGTAATCTTGGTTGAATATTTTCTTTGTGCAACGACTGAAAAACGCGCGCACACGAACAATATGATCTGCAATACTGTGCCGCGTGATCTAACTGTACGATATAACGGCAGTGCCGCAGTTACACAGACGCTTCTGCGCATGCGCGCACTCTATCTGCCAACATTAGAACTTTTACGGCGCACCCACGTCATTCAAATTTTGTATATAATGTGTATAATGTGTAATGTAAGTCATGTAAATAGTTGTAGATAACTTAGATTTTCTTGTGCCTTTAGGTGAATTGCTTGCCTGCAAGTGTGTCCTTTCGCCTCGCAATTCAGGGGGCAATATAAAGGCACATTTGCATGCCGAGCGTGAGTTTCCTCGGAAACGCGAAATATTAATTAAATAAATAATCAGTGACAAATAAATAAAGCATATGGCACACAACTGCAGCGCTGTGTCGCTGATAAAACAAAAGCTCAATTACGTTACTCTTATGTTTGATTAAGAAAGAGAGAGCTCTGGTTGAAGTGGTGCGAGAAGCACGTATTTTATTTTATTGTCTGGCACACCGCCATATTTCATGTTATAGAAGAATACTGCGAGTTGCAACCACACTAGGCACTCGATTCTGTAAAGAATTTATATTTATAAAAGTAAGTAGGATTATGAACTGTAGGCTTATTCATTGAATATATCTGATTTAACTAACTGTGTAACTTTTTTATGTTTAGTAGACAATCACCTCTGTACGACGAATTGGCATGGCTGGCAAATTATTGTAATATTGAGATTTAGATTATGAGTCCGCACCTACCGCAGCAGTCTTTGGAAACGATTTAATTACGAAGTCCGATTATTCAGTTTTATTTCACGGTCAACTACGAGTAACATTGCCTTTACGAAAAAGCCATTGTCAAGCGTCTGATACCGAATAATTAAACATCCACGTTTCAGATAAGCAAATACATTTGCAATCACAATCACCATCATACAGATGGAATAATTAACATATTTAAAATAACATTTTTTATTTATTTTATTTATTTTATAAAGGAGATGCCATAGAACCCATAGTATTTCATAGCGACGCAATTTCTGTGTTAAATCGTCAATGTGAGGGAGCGAGAGATGCAGTAAAGTAGGAATTGTGCATCGAGAAAGGAGATACTCGTATCCCAAAATAAAATGCAGTCCTTTTCATAGAAACGTTACAGATTTAGAAGGAGAAGTCATAGAACCCATACTATTTCATAGCAACGCAATTTCTGTGTTAATTCGTTAATAAGAGAGTGCGAGGGATGCAGTAAAGAAGGAATAGTGCATCGGAAAGGAGATACTCGTATCCCAAAATAAAATGCAGTCCTTTTCATAGAAACGTTACAGATTTAGATGGAGAAGTCATAGAACCCATACTATTTCATAGCAACGCAATTTCTGTGTTAATTCGTTAATAAGAGGGTGCGAGGGATGCAGTAAAGAAGGAATAGTGCATCGGAAAGGACATACTCGTATCCCAAAAGAAAATCCTGTAGTTTCCATAGAAATGTCACTCGATTTAGAAGAGGACATAAAAAAATTAGTACTTCATAGCGACGCAATATATGTGTTAATTCGTCAATGAGAGGGAGCGAAGGATGCAGTAAAGAAGGAATAGTGCATCGGAAAGGAGATACTCGTATCCCAAAAGAAAATCCAGTCCTTTCCATAGAAACGTTACTCAATTTAGATGGAGAAGTCATTAAACTCATATTATTTCATAGCGATGCAATATCTGTAATTATTCGTAAATGTGAGGGAGCGAGGGATGCAGTTAAGATGGAGCAGTGCATCGGAAAGGAGATAATCGTATCAAAAACGAAAATCCTGTCAATTCCATAGAAACGTTACTCGATTTAAAAGGATAAGTCATAGAACCCATAGAATTTCATAGCGACGGAATTTCTGTGTTAATTCGTCAATGTAAGGGAGCGAGGTATGCAGAAAAGGAGAATAGTGTATCGGAAAGGAGATACTCGTATCCCAAAAGAAAATCATGTCGTTTCAACAGAAATATTACTCGATTTAGGAGGAGAAGCCATAGATCCAATGGTATTTAATAGCGACGCAATTTCTGTGTTAATTCGTCAATGTGAGGGAGCGAGGGATGGAGTAAAGAAGGAATAGTGCATCTGAAAAGAAATACTCGTATCCCAAACGAAAATCCTGTCGTTTCCATAGAAACATTACTCGATTTAGAAGAAGAAATCATAGAACACATAGTATTTCATAGCGACGCAATTTCTGTGTTAATTCCTCAACGTGAAGGGGCGAGGGATGCAGTAGAGAAGGATTAGTGCATCGGAAACGAGATAGTTGTATCCCAAGAGAAAATCCAGTCCTTTATATGGACACGTTTCTCGATTTAGAAGGAGAAGTCATAGAACACATAGTAATTCATAGCGACGCAATTTCTGAGTTAATCCGTCAATAAGAGGGAGCGAGGGATGCAGTAAAGAAGGAATAGGGCATCGGGAAAGGAGCTACTCATTTCCCAAAATAAAATCCAGTCCTTTCCATGGAAACGTTACTCGATTTAGAAGGAGAAGACATAGAACCCATAGTTTATCATTGCGACAAAAGTTCTGTGTTAAATCGTCAATGGGAGGGAGCGGGGGATGCAATATACAAAGAGTAGTGCATCAGAAAGGAGATACTCGTCTCCCAAAAGAAAATCCTTTCGTTTCCATTAAAATGATACTCGATATAGAAGGAGAAGTCATAGAACGCATACTATTTCATAGCGACGCAATTTCTGTGTTAATTCGTCAATGTTAAGTAGCGAGGGATGCAGTAAAGCAGGAGTAGTGCATCGGGAATTAGATATTCGTATCCCAAAAGAAAATCCTGCCGTTTCCATAGAAACATTATTTCATTTAGAAAGAATAGTCATGGAACCCATAGTATTTCATAGCGACGCAATTTCTGTGTTAATTCGTCAATATGTGGGAGCGAGGGATGCAGTAAAGAAGGAATGGAGCTTCGGAAAAGGAGATACTCGTATCCCAAAAGAAATTCCTGTCGCCTCCATAGAGTCGTTACTCGATTTAAAAGGAAAAGTCATAGAGCCCATAGTATTTCATAGCGACGCAATTTCTGTGTAAATTCGTCAATATGAGGGAGCGAAGTATGCAGTAAAGAAGGAATAGAGCATCGGAAAGGAGATACTCGTAACCCAAAACAAAAACCTGTCGTTTCCATAGAAACGTTACTCGATTTAGATTGAGAAGTCATGGAACCCATAGTATTACACAGCGACGCAATTCCTGTGTTAATTCGTCAATGTGAGGGAGCAAGGGATGCAGTAAAGTATGAATAGTGCATCGGAAAGGAGATACTCGTATCCCAAAACAAAAACCAGTCGTTTCCATTGAAACGTTTCTCGTTTTAGAAAAAGTCATAGAACCCATAGTATTTCATAGCCATGCAAATTCTGTGTTAATTCGCCAATGTGAAGGAGCGAGGGGTGCAGTGAAGAAGGAGTAGTGCATCAGAATGGAGATAGTCGTATCCCAAAAGGAAATCCTATCGTTTTCATAGAAACAATACTCGATTTAGAAGGAGAAGTCATAGAACACATAGTATTTCATTGCGACGCAATTTCTGTGTTAATTAGTCAATGTGTGGGAGCGAGGTATGCAGTAAAGATGGAATAGAGCATCGGAAAGGAGATACTCGTAACCCAAAAGAAAATCATGTCCTTTCCATAGAAACGTTACTCGATTTAGATTGAGAAGTCATGGAACCCATAGTATTTCACAGCGACGTAATTCATGTGTTAATTCGTCAATGTGAGGGAGCAAGGGATGCAGTAAAGTATGAATAGTGCATCGGAAAGGAGATACTCGTATCCCAAAACAAAAACCTGTCGTTTCCATTGAAACGTTTCTCGTTTTAGAAAAAGATATAGAACCCATAGTATTTCATTGCAATGCAAATTCTGTGTTAAGTCGTCAATGTGAGGGAGCGAGGGATGCAGTAAAGAAGGAATAGTGCATCGGAAAGGAGATACTCGTATCCCAAATGAAAATATTGTCGTTTTCATAGAAACGTTACTCGATTTAGAAGGAGATGCCATAGAATCCATAGTATATCATAGGGACGCTACTTCTGTGTTAATACGTCAATGTTAGGTAGCGAGGAATGCAGTAAGAAAGGAGTAGTGCATCGGAAATTAGATACTCGTATCCCAAAGGAAAATCCTCCCGTTTCTATAGAAACGTTACTCCATTTAGAAGGATAAGTCATAGAACTCATAGTATTCCATAGCGACGCAATATCTGTGTTAATTCGTCGATGTGAAGGAGCGAGGGATGCAGCAAAGACGGAATAGTGCATCGGAAAGGTGATACTCGTATCCCAAACGAAAATCCTGACGTTTCCATAGAAACGTTACTTGATTTAGAAGGAGATGTCATAGAACCCATAGTATTTCATAGCGACGCAATTTCTGTGTAAAATTGTCTATGTGAGGGAGCGAGAGATGAAGTAAAGAGGGAATAGTGCATCGGGAAAGGAGATACTCGTATCCCAAAATAAAATTCAGTCCTTTTCATAGAAACGTTACTGATTTAGATGGAGAAGTCATAGAACCCATAGTATTTCATAGCAACGCAATTTCTGTGTTAATTCGTCAATAAGAGGGTGCGAGGGATGCAGTAAAGAAGGAATAGTATATCGGAAAGAGAGATACTCGTATCCCAATAGAAAATGCTATCGTCTCCGTAGAAATGTTACACGATTCAGAAGGAGACATATAAAACATAGTATTTCATAGCGACGCAATTTTTGTGTTAATTCGTCAATGAGAGAGAGCGAGGGATGCAGTAAAGAAGAAATAGTGCATCGGAAAGGAGGTACTCGTATCCCAAAAAAAAATGCAGTCCTTTCCATTGAAACGTTACTCGAGTTAGATGGAGAAGTCGTTAAACTCATAGTATTTCATAGCGACGCAAAATCTGTGTTAATTCGTAAATGTGAGGGAGCGAGGGATGCAGTTAAGATGGAGTAGTGCATAGGAAAGGAGATAATCGTATGAAAAACGAAAATCCTGTCGCTTCCATAGAAACGTTACTCGATTTAGAAGGAGATGTCATAGAACCCATAGAATTTCATAGCGATGCAATTTCTGTGTTAATTCGTCAATGTGTGGGAGCGAGGTATGCAGTAAAGAAGGAATAGTGTTTCGGAAAGGAGATACTCGTATCCCAAAAGAAAATCCTGTCGTTTCAATAGAAACATTACTCGATTTGGGAGGAGATGCCGTAGATCACATAGTGTTAAATAGCGACGCAATTTCTGTGTAAAATTGTCAATGTGAGGGAGCGAGGGATGCTGTGAAGATGGAATAGTGCATCGGAAAGGAGGGTCTGAATCAGAGGCTGAGACGGTTCTGCGACCATGTGGGCTGCAGATTCCTCGACTTGCGCCATAGGGTGGTGGGGTTTCGGGTTCCGCTGGATAGGTCAGGAGTCCACTACACGCAACAAGCGGCTACACGGGTAGCAGGGGTTGTGTGGCGTGGGCTGGGCGGTTTTTTAGGTTAGATGGCCTTGGGCAAGTACAGAAAGGGCAACAGCCTCAACGGGTGCGGGGCAAAGTCAGGACATGCGGGGACCAAGCAGCAATCGGTATTGTAATTGTCAACTGTCGAAGCTGCGTTGGTAAAGTACCGGAACTTCAAGCGCTGATAGAAAGCACCGAAGCTGAAATCGTTATAGGTACAGAAAGCTGGCTTAAGCCAGAGATAAATTCTGCCGAAATTTTTACAAAGGTACAGACGGTGTTTAGAAAGGATAGATTGCATGCAACCGGTGGTGGAGTGTTCATCGCTGTTAGTAGTAGTTTATCCTGTAGTGAAGTAGAAGTGGATAGTTCCTGTGAATTATTATGGGTGGAGGTTACACTAAACAACCGAACTAGGTTAATAATTGGCTCCTTTTACCGACCTCCCGACTCAGCAGCATTAGTGGCAGAACAACTGAGAGAAAATTTGGAATACATTTCACATAAATTTTCTCAGCATGTTATAGTCTTAGGTGGAGATTTCAATTTACCAGATATATACTGGGACACTCAGATGTTTAGGACGGGTGGTAGGGACAGAGCATCGAGTGATATTATACTGAGTGCACTATCCGAAAATTACCTCGAGCAATTAAACAGAGAACCGACTCGTGGAGATAACATATTGGACCTACTGATAACAAACAGACCCGAACTTTTCGAATCTGTATGTACAGAACAGGGAATCAGTGATCATAAGGCCGTTGCAGCATCCCTGAATATGGAAGTTAATAGGAATATAAAAAAAGGGAGGAAGGTTTATCTGTTTAGCAAGAGTAATAGAAGGCAGATTTCAGACTACCTAACAGATCAAAACGAAAATTTCTGTTCCGACACTGACAATGTTGAGTGTTTATGGAAAAAGTTCAAGGCAATCGTAAAATGCGTTTTGGACAGGTACGTGCCGAGTAAAACTGTGAGGGACGGGAAAAACCCACCGTGGTACAACAACAAAGTTAGGAAACTACTGCGAAAGCAAAGAGAGCTCCACTCCAAGTTTAAACGCAGCCAAAACCTCTCAGACAAACAGAAGCTAAACGATGTCAAAGTTAGCGTAGGAGGGCTATGCGTGAAGCGTTCATTGAATTCGAAAGTAAAATTCTATGTACCGACTTGACAGAAAATCCTAGGAAGTTCTGGTCTTACGTTAAATCAGTAAGTGGCTCGAAACAGCATATCCAGACACTACGGGATGATGATGGCATTGAAACAGAGGATGACACGCGTAAAGCTGAAATACTAAACACCTTTTTCCAAAGCTGTTTCACAGAGGAAGACCGCACTGCAGTTCCTTCTCTAAATCCTCGCACAATCGAAAAAATGGCTGACATCGAAATAAGTGTCCAAGGAATAGAAAAGCAACTGGAATCACTCAATAGAGGAAAGTCCACTGGACCTGACGGGATACCAATTCGATTCTACACAGAGTACGCGAAAGAACTTGCCCCCCTTCTAACAGCCGTGTACCGCAAGTCTCTAGAGGAACGGAGGGTTCCAAATGATTGGAAAAGAGCACAGATAGTCCCAGTCTTCAAGAAGGGTCGTCGGGCAGATGCGCAAAACTATAGACCTATATCTCTTACGTCGATCTCTTGTAGAATTTTAGAACATGTTTTTTGCTCGCGTATCATGTCATTTCTGGAAACCCAGAATCTACTATGTGGCAATCAACATGGATTCCGGAAACAGCGATCGTGTGAGACCCAACTCGCTTTATTTGTTCATGAGACCCAGAAAATATTAGATACAGGCTCCCAGGTAGATGCTATTTTTCTTGACTTCCGGAAGGCGTTCGATACAGTTCCGCACTGTCGCCTGATAAACAAAGTAAGAGCCTACGGAATATCAGACCAGCTGTGTGGCTGGATTGAAGAGTTTTTAGCAAACAGAACACAGCATGTTGTTATCAATGGAGAGACGTCTACAGACGTTAAAGTAACCTCTGGCGTGCCACAGGGGAGTGTTATGGGACCATTGCTTTTCACAATATATATAAATGACTTAGTAGATAGTGTCGGAAGTTCCATGCGGCTTTTCGCGGATGATGCTGTAGTATACAGAGAAGTTGCTGCATTAGAAAATTGTAGCGAAATACAGGAAGATCTGCAGCGGATAGGCACTTGGTGCAGGGAGTGGCAACTGACCCTTAACATAGACAAATGTAATGTATTGCGAATACATAGAAAGAAGGATCCTTTATTGTATGATTATATGATAGCGGAACAAACACTGGTAGCAGTTACTTCTGTAAAATATCTGGGAGTATGCGTACGGAACGATTTGAAGTGGAATGATCATATAAAACTAATTGTTGGTAAGGCGGGTACCGGGTTGAGATTCATTGGGAGAGTGCTTAGAAAATGTAGTCCATCAACAAAGGAGGTGGCTTACAAAACACTCGTTCGACCTATACTTGAGTATTGCTCATCAGTGTGGGATCCGTACCAGGTCGGGTTGACGGAGGAGATAGAGAAGATCCAAAGAAGAGCGGCGCGATTCGTCACTGGGTTATTTGGTAACCGTGATAGCGTTACGGAGATGTTTAATAAACTCAAGTGGCAGACTCTGCAAGAGAGGCGCTCTGCATCGCGGTGTAGCTTGCTCGCCAGGTTTCGAGAGGGTGCGTTTCTGGATGAGGTATCGAATATATTGCTTCCCCCTACTTATACCTCCCGAGGAGATCACGAATGTAAAATTAGAGAGATTAGAGCGCGCACGGAGGCTTTCAGACAGTCGTTCTTCCCGCGAACCATACGCGACTGGAACAGGAAAGGGAGGTAATGACAGTGGCACGTAAAGTGCCCTCCGCCACACACCGTTGGGTGGCTTGCGGAGTATCAATGTAGATGTAGATGTAGTTGTATCCCAAAAGAAAATCCAGTCCTTTCCATAGACACGTTTCTCGATTTAGAAGGAGAAGTCATAGAGCACATAGTATTTCATAGCGACGCTATTTCTGTGTTAATTCGTCATTGTTAGGTAGCGAGGGAAGCAGTAAAGAAGGAGTAGTATTTCGGAAAGGAGATACTCGTATCCCAAAAGAAAATCTTGTCGTTACCACAGAAAGGTTACTCGATTTAGAAGAAGACATAGAAAACATAGTATTTCATAGAGACGCAATTTTTGTGTTAATTCATCAAAGTGACAGAGCGAGGGATGAAGTAGAGAAGGAATAGTGCATCGGAAAGGAGATATTCGGTTCCCAAAAGAAAATCCAGTCCTTTACATAGAACCGTTACTCGATTTAGAAGAAGACATAGAAAACACAGTATTTCATAGCGACACAATTTCTGTGGTAATTCGTCAATGTGAGGGATCGAGGTATGCAGTAAAGAAGGAATAGTGCATCGGAAAGGAGATACTCGTATCCCAAAAGAAAATTCTGTCGTTTCCATAGAAACGTTACTCGATTTAGAAGAAGAAGTCATAGAACACATAGTATTTCATAGCGACGCACTTTCTGTGTTAAATCGTCAATGTGAGGGAGCGAGGGATGCAGTAAAGATGGAATAGTGCATCGGAAATGAGATAGTCGTATTCCAAAGAAAATCCAGTTCTTCCCATTGAAACGTTACTCGATTTATAAGGAGAAGTCAAAGATCTCAAAGTATTTCATAGCGACGCAATTTCTGTGTAAATTCGTCAGTGTGAGGGAGCGGGGGATACAGTAAGGACGGAATAGTGCATCGGAAAGGAGATACTCGTATCCCAAAACGAAATCCAGTCGTTTCCATAGAAACGTTACTCGATTTAGATGGAGACGTCATAGAACACCTAGTTATTCATAGCGACGCAAATTCTGTTATAATTCGTCAATGTGAGGGAGCGAAGGACGCTGTAAAGATGGAGTAGCGCATCGGAAAGGAGATACTCGTATCCCAAAAGAAAACCCGATCGCTTCCATAGAAACGTTACTCGATTTAGAAGGAGAAGTCATGGAACCGATAGTACCTCATAGCGACAAAATTTCTGTGTTAATTCGGCAATGTGAGGGAGCGAGGGATGCAGTGTAGAAGGAATAGTGCGTCGTAAAGGAGATACAAGCATCCATAAAGAAAATCCTGTCGTTACCATAGAAACGTTACTCGATTTAGAAGGAGTTATCATAGAACACATAGTATTCCACAGCGACGCAATTTCTGTGATAATTCGTCAGTGCGATAGAGCGAGGTATGCAGTAAAGAGGGAATAGTGCATCGGAAAGGAGATACTCGTATCCCAAAATAAAATTCAGTCCTTTTCATAGAAACGTTACAGATTTAGAAGGAGAAGTCAGAGAACCCATAGTATTTCACAGTGACGCAATTTCTGTGTTAATTTGTCAATAAGAGGGTGCGAGGGATGCAGTAAAGAAGGAATAGTGCATCGGAAAGCAGATACTCGTATCCTAAAATAAAATGCTGTCGTATCCATAGAATTGTTACTCGATTTCGAAGAAGACATAGAAAACATAGTAATTCATAGCGACGCCTTTTCTGTTTTAATTCGTCAATGAGAGGGAGCGAGGGATGCAGTAAAGGAGGAATAGTGCATCGGAAAGGAGATACTCGTATCCCAAACGAAAATCCTGTCGTTTCCACAGAAAAGTTACTCGATTTAGAAGGAGATGTCATAGAACTCATAGTATTTCATAGCAACGCAATTTCTGTGTTAATTCGTTAATAGGAGGGTGCGAGGGATGCAGTAAAGAAGGAATCGTGCATCGGGAAAGGAGATACTCGTATCCCAAAAGGAAACCCTGTCGTTTCCATAGATACGTTACTCGACTTAGAGGAAGAAGTCATAGAACCCATAGTATCTCATAGCGACGGCATTTCTGTGTTCATTGGTCATTGTGAAGGAGCGAGGCATGCAGTAAAGAAGGAATAGTGGATCGGAAAGGCGATACTCGTATCCCAAAAGGAAATCCCGTCCTTCCATAGAAACGTTTCTCGATTTAGAAATAGAAGTCATAGAACACATAGTATTTCATAGCGACGCAATTTCTGTGTTAATTCGTCAATGTGAGGGCGCGAGGGATGCAGTAAAGATGCAGTTGTGCATCGAAAAAGAGATACTCGTATCCCTAAAGATAATCAAGTCCTTTCGATAGAAACGTTACTCCATTTAGAAGGAGAAGTCTTAGAACTCATAGTATTTCATAGCGATCAATTTCTGTGTAAATTCGTCAATGTAAGGGAACGAGGGATGCAGTAAAGACGGAATAGAGCATCGGAAAGGTGATAGTCGTATCTCAAAAGAATATCCAGTCGTTTCCACAGAAACGTTACTCGATTTAGAAGGAGTAGACATAGAAATCATAGTATTTCATAGCGACGCAATTTCTGTGTTAATTCGTCGATGTGAAGGAGCAAGAGATGCAGTAAAGAAGGAATAGTGCATCGGAATGGAGTTAGTCCTATCCCAAAAGAAAATCCTGTAGCTTCCATAGAAACGTTACTAGATTTAAAAGGACAAGTCATAGAACCCATAGAATAACATAGCGACGCCATATCTGTGTTAATTCGTAAATGTGAGGGAGCGAAGTGTGCAGTAAAGAAGGAATAGTGCATATTAAAGGAGATTCTCGTATTCCAAAGGAATATCCATTCGTTTCCATACAAATGTTACTCTATTTAGATGGAGACGTCATAGAACCCATCGTATTTCATAGCGACGCAATTTCTGTGTTAATTCGTCAATGTAAGGGAGCGAGGGATGCAGTGAAGAAGGAATAGTGCATCGTAAAGGAGATACAAGCATCCTTAAAGGAAATCCTGTCGTTACCATAGAAACGTTACTCGATTTAGGACACCATGTCATAGAACACATAGTATTCCACAGCGACGCAATTTCTGTGTTAATTCGTCAGTGCGATAGAGCGAGGTATGCAGTAATGTGGGAATAGTGCATCGGAAAGGAGATACTCGTATCCCAAAATAAAATTCAGTCCTTTTCATAGAAACGATACATATTTAGAAGGAGAAGTCAGAGAACCCATAGTATTTCACAGTGTCGCAATTTCTGTGTTAATTCGTCAATAAGAGGGTGCGAGGGATGCAGTAAAGAAGGAATAGTGCATCGGAAAGGAGATACTCGTATCCCAAACGAAAATCCTGTCGTTTCCATAGAAACGTTACTCGATTTAGAAGGAGATGTCATAGCACCCATAGTATTTCATAGCGACGCAATTTCTGTGTTAAATCGTCAATTTGAGGGAGCGAGAGATGCAGTAAAGAAGGAATAGTGCATCAAGAAAAGAGATACTCGTATCCCAAAATAATATTCAGTCCTTTCTATAGAAACGTTACAGATTTAGAAGGAGAAGTCATAGAACCAATAGTATGTCATAGCGACCCAATTTCTGTGTCAATTCGTCAATAAGAGTTAGCGAGGGCTGCAGTAAAGAAGGAATAGTGCATCGGAAAGGAGATATTCGATTCCCAAAACAAAATCCAGTCCTTAACATAGAAACGTTACTCGATTTAGAAGAAGACATAGAAAACATATTATTTCATAGCGACGCAATTTCTGTGTTAATTCTTCAATGTGAAGGAGCGAGGGATGCAGTAAAGATGCAGTAATGCATCGAAAAAGAGATACTCGTATCCCTAAAGAAAATCATGTTCTTTCGATAGAAACGTTACTCCATTTAGAAGGAGAAGTCTTAGAACTCATCGTATTTCATAGCGATCAATTTCTGTTTAATATCGTCAATGTGAGGCAGCGAGGGATGCAGTAAAGAAGGAATAGTGCATCGGAAAGGAGATACTCGTGTCCTAAAAGAAAATGCTGTCGTTTCCATAGAAATGTTACTCGGTTTGGAAGAATACATCGAAAACATAGTAATTCATAGCGACGCCATTTCTGTTTTAATTCGTCAATGAGAGGGAGCGAGGGATGCAGTAAAGGAGGAATAGTGCATCGGAAAGGAGATACTCGTATCCCAAACGAAAATCCTGTCGTTTCCATAGAAACGTTACTCGATTTAGAAGGAGATGTCATAGAGCCCATAGTAATTCATAGCGACGCAATTTCTGTGTTAAATCGTCAATTTGAGGGAGCGAGAGATGCAGTAAAGATGGAATCGTGCATCAAGAATGGAGATACTCGTATCCCAAAATAAAATTCAGTCCTTTCCATAGAAACGTTACAGATTTAGAAGGAGAAGTCATAGAACCAATAGGATGTCATAGCGACCCAATTTCTGTGTTAATTCGTCAATAAGAGTAAGCGAGGGCTGCAGTAAAGAAGGAATAGTGCATCGGAAAGGAGATATTCGATTCCCAAAACAAAATCCAGTCCTTAACATAGAAACGTTACTCGATTTAGGAGAAGACATAGAAAACATATTATTTCATAGCGACGCAATTTCTGTGTTAATTCTTCAATGTGAAGGAGCGAGGGATGCAGTAAAGATGCAGTAATGCATCGAAAAAGAGATACTCGTATCCCTAAAGAAAATCATGTCCTTTCGATAGAAACGTTACTCCATTTAGAAGGAGAAGTCTTAGAACTCATAGTATTTCATAGCGATCAATTTCTGTGTAAATTCGTCAATGTGAGGGAGCGAGGGATGCAGTAAAGAAGGAATAGTGGATTGGAAAGGAGATACTCGTATCACAAAAGAAAATCGTGTCGTTTCCATAGAAATGTTGATCGATTTAGAAATAGAAGTCATAGAACACATAGTATTTCATAGTGACTCAATTTCTGTGTTAATTCGTCAATGTGAGGCAGCGAGGGATGCAATTAAGAAGGAATAGTGCATCGGGAAAGGAGATACTCGTATCCCAGAAGAAAACCCTGTCGTTTCCATAGATACGTTACTCGATTTAGAAGAAGAAGTCATAGAACCCATAGTATCTCATAGCGACGCCATTTCTGTGTTCATTGGTCAATGTGAAGGAGCGAGGCAGTCAGTACAGAAGGAATAGTGGATCGGAAAGGTGATACTCGTATCCCAAAAGGAAATTCTGTCCTTCCATAGAAACGTTTCTCGATTTAGAAATAGAAGTCATAGAACACATAGTATTTCATAGCGACGCAATTTCTGTGTTAATTCGTCAATGTGAGGGAGCGAGGTATGCAGTAAAGATGCAGCTGTGCATCGAAAAAGAGATACTCGTATCCCTAAAGAAAATCAAGTCCTTTCGTTAGAAACGTTACTCCATTTAGAAGGAGAAGTCTTAGAACTCATAGTATTTCATAGCGATCAATTTCTGTGTAAATTCGTCAATGTGAGGGAGCGAGGGATGCAGTAAAGACGGATTAGTGCATCGGAAAGGTGATAGTCGTATCCCAAAAGAATATCCAGTCGTTTCCACAGAAACGTTACTCGATTTAGAAGGAGTAGACATAGAGATCATAGTATTTCATAGCGACGCAATTTCTGTGTTAATTCGTCGATGTGAAGGAGCAAGGGATGCAGTAAAGAAGGAATAGTGCATCGGAATTGAGTTAGTCGTATCCCAAAAGAAAATCCTGTAGCTTTCATAGAAACGTTACTAGATTTAAAAGGACAAGTCATAGAACCCATAGAATAACATAGCGACGCCATATCTGTGTTAATTCGTAAATGTGAGGGAGCGAAGTGTGCAGTAAACAAGGAATAGTGCATAGGAAAGGAGATTCTCGTATCCCAAAGGAATATCCATTCGTTTCCATAGAAATGTTACTCTGTTTAGATGGAGACGTCATAGAACCCATCGTATTTCATAGCGACGCAATTTCTATGTTAATTCGTCAATGTGAGGGATCGAGGGATGCAGTAAAGAAGGAATAGTGCATCGGAAAGAAGATTCTCGTATCCCAAAAGAATATCCTGTTGTATCCATAGACACGTTAATCGATTTCGAAGGGGAAGTCATAGAACCCATAGTATTTCATAGCGACGCAATTTCTGTGTTAATTTGACAATGTGAGGGAGCGATGGATGCAGTGAAGAAGGAATAGTGCATCGTAAAGGAGATACAAGCATCCCTAAAGAAAATCCTGTCGTTACCATAAAAATGTTACTCGATTTAGAAGGAGATGTCATAGAAGCCATAGAATTTCATAGCGACGCAATTTCTGTGTTAATTCGTCAATGTAAAGGAGCGAGGTATGCAGAAAAGAAGGAACAGTGTATCGGAAAGGAGATACTCGTATCCCAAAAGAAAATCCTGTCGTTTCAATAGAAACATTACTCGATTTAGGAGGAGAAGCCATAGATCCAATAGTATTTCATAGCGACGCAATTTCTGTGTTAATTCGTCAATGTGAGGGAGCGAGGGATGCAGTAAAGAGGGAATAGTGCATCGGAAAAGAGATACTCGTATCCCAAACGAAAATCCTGTCGTTTCCATAGTAACATTACTCGATTTAGAAGAAGAAGTCATAGAACACATAGTATTTCATAGCGACGCAATTTCTGTGTTTATTCCTCAATGTGAAGGGGCGAGGGATGCAGTAGAGAAGGATTAGTGCATCGGAAACGAGATAGTGGTAACCCAAAGAAAATCCAGTCCTTTCCCTAGAAATGTTACTCGATTTACAAGGAGAAGTCATAGATCACATAGTATTTCATAGCGACGCAATTTCTGTGTTAAATCGTCAATGTGAGGGAGCGAGGGATGCAGTAAAGAAGGAATAGTGCATCGGAAAGGAGATAGTTGTATCCCAATAGAAAATCCAGTCCTTTCCATAGACTCGTTTCTCGATTTAGAAGGAGAAGTCATAGAACACATAGTATTTCATAGCGACGCAATTTCTGTGTTAATTCGTCAATAAGAGGGAGCGAGGGATGCAGTAAAGAAGGAATAGGGCATGGGGAAAGGAGATACTCATATCCCAAAATAAAATCCAGTCCCTTCCATGGACACGTTACTCGATTTGGAAGGAGAAGACATAGAACCCATACTATTTCATAGCGACGCAAGTTTTGTGTTAATTCGTCAATGTTAGGTAGCGAGGGATGCAGTAAAGAAGGAGTAGTGCATCGGAAATTAGATATTCGTATCCCAAAAGAAAATCCTGCCGTGTCCAAAGAAACGTTACTCCATTTAGAAAGAATAGTCATGGAACCCATAGTATTTCATAGCGACGCAATTTTAGTGTTAATTCGTCAATATGTGGGAGCGAGGGATGCAGTAAAGAAGGAATAGAGCTTCGGGAAAGGAGATACTCGTATCCCAAAAGAAATTCCTGTCGTCTCCATAGAAACGTTACTAGATTTAAAAGGAAAAGTCATAGAACCCATAGTATTTCATAGCGACGCAATTTCTGTGTAAATTCGTCAATATGAGGGAGCGAAGTATGCAGTAAAGAAGGAATAGAGCATCGCAAAAGGAGATACTCGTAACCCAAAAGAAAATCATGTCCTTCCATTGAAACGTTACTCGATTTAGATTGAGAAGTCATGGAACCCATAGCATTTCATAGCGACGCAATTCCTTTGTTAATTCGTCAAAGTGAGGGAGCAAGGGATGCAGTAAAGAATGAATAGTGCATCGGAAAGGGGATACTCGTATCCCAAAACAAAAACCTGTCGTATCCATAGAAACGTTTCTCGTTTTAGAAAAAGTCATAGAACCCATAGAATTTCATAGCGACGCAAATTCTGTGTGAATTCGCCAATGTGAAGGAGCGAGGGACGCAGTGAAGAAGGAGTAGTGCATCAGAAAGGAGATAGTAGTATCCCAAAGAAAATACAGTTATTTGCATTGAAACGTTACTCGATTTAGAAGGAGAAGTCAATGAACCCATAGTATTTAATAGCGACGCAATATCTGTGTTAATTCGTCAATGTGAAGGAGCGAGGGAAGCAGTAAAGAGGGAATAGTGCATCGGAAAGGAGATACCCGTATCCCAATAGAAAATCTTTTCGTTTCCATACAAACGTTACTCGATTTAGAAGAAGACATAGAGAACATAGTATTTCATAGCGACGCAATTTCTGTGTTAATTCGTCAAAGTGAGGGAGTGAGGTATGCAGTAAAGAAGGAATAGTGCATCGGAAAGGAGATACTCGTATCCCAAAAGAAAATCCAGTCCTTTCCATAGAAACGTTACTCGATTTGTAAGGAGAAATCAAAGATCCCATAGTATTTCATAGCGACGCAATTCCAGTGTAAATTCGTCAGTGTGAGGAAGCGGGGGATGCAGTAAAGACGGAATGGTGCATCGGAAAGGAGATACTCGTATCCCAAAACGAAATCCTGTCGTTTCCATACAAACGTTACTCGATTTAGATGGAGAAGTCATAGAACTCCTAGTTAATCATAGCGACGCAAATTCTGTTGTAATTCGTCAATGTGAGGTAGCGAAGGATGCAGTAAAAATGGAGTAGCGCATCGGAAAGGAGATACTCGTCTCCCAAACGAAAATCCTGTCGTTTCCATTGAAATGTTACTCGATTTAGAAGGAGAAGTCATAGAACCCATACTATTTCATAGCGACACAATTTCTGTGTTAATTCGTCAATGTTAGGTAGCGAGGGATGCAGTAAAGAAGGAGTAGTGCATCGGAAATTAGATATTCGTATCCCAAAAGAAAATCCTGCCGTTTCCAAAGAAACGTTACTCCATTCAGAAAGATTAGTCATGGAACCCATAGTATTTCATAGCGACGCAATTTCTGTGTTAATTCGTCAATATGTGGGAGCGAGGGATGCAGTAAAGAAGGAATAGAGCTTCGGGAAAGGAGATACTCGTATCCCAAAAGAAATTCCTGTCGTCTCCATAGAACCGTTACTCGATTTAAAAGGAAAAGTCATAGAACCCATAGTATTTCATAGCGACGCAATTTCTGTGTAAATTCGTCAATATGAGGGAGCGAAGTATGCAGTAAAGAAGGAATAGAGCATCGCAAAAGGAGATACTCGTAACCCAAATGAATATCATGTCCTTTCCATAGAAACGTTACTCGATTTAGATTGAGAAGTCATGGAACCCATAGTATTTTATAGCGACGCAATTCCTGTGTTAATTCGTCAAAGTGAGGGAGCGAAGTATGCAGTAAAGAATGAATAGTGCATCGGAAAGGAGATACTCGTATCCCAAAACAAAAACCTGTCGTTTCCATAGAAACGTTTCTCGTTTTAGAAAAAGTCGTAGAACCCATAGTATTTCATAGCGACGCAAAATCTGTGTGAATTCGCCAATGTGAAGGAGCGAGGGATGCAGTGAAGAAGGAGTAGTGGATCAGAAAGGAGATAGTCGTATCCCAAAGAAAATACAGTTATTTGCATTGAAACGTTACTCGATTTAGAAGGAGAAGTCATTGAACTCATGGTATTTAATAGCGACGCAATACCTGTGTTAATTCGTCAATGTGAAGGAGCGAGGGAAGCAGTAAAGAGGGAATAGTGCATCGGAAAGGAGATACCCGTAACCCAAAAGAAAATCTTGTCGTTTCCATACAAACGTTACACGATTTAGATGGAGAAGTCATAGAACTCCTAGTTATTCATAGCGACGCAAATTCTGTTGTAATTCGTCAATGTGAGGTAGCGAAGGATGCAGTAAAAATGGAGTAGCCCATCGGAAAGGAGATACTCGTATCCCAAAAGAAAATCCTGTCGCTTCCAAAGAAACGTTACTTGATTTAGAAGGAGAAGTCATAGAACCCATAGTATTTCATAGCGACGCAATTCCTGTTTTAATTCGTCAATGTGAGGGAGCAAGGGATGCAGTAAAGAGTGAATAGTGCATCGGAAAGGAGATACCCGTATCCCAAAACAAAAACCTATCGTTTCCATAGAGACGTTACTCGATTTAGAAGAAGAAGTCATACAACCCATAGTATATCATAGCGACGCAGTTTCTGTGTTTATTCGCCAATGTGAAGGAGCAGGGAATGCAGTAAAGAAGGTGTAGTGCATCGGACAGGATAGAGTCGTAACCCAAAGACAATCCAGTCCTTTCCATAAAAACGTTACTCGTTTTAGAAGGAGAAGTCATAGAACCGACAGTAAATCATAGCGACGCAATTTCTGTGTTAAGTCGTCAATTGGCGGGAGCGAGAGATGCAGTAAAGAATGAATAGTGCATCGGGAAAGGTGATACTCGTATCCCAAAATAAAATTCAGTCCTTTCCATAGAAACGTTACAGATTTAGAAGGAGAAGTAAGAGAACCAATAGTTTGTCATAGCAACGCAATTTCTGTGTTAATTCGACATTAAGAGGGAGCGAGGGATGCAGTAAAGAAGGAATATTTAGAAGAAGACATAGAAAACATAGTATTTCATAGCGACGCAATTTCTGTGTTAATTCGTCAAAGTGAGGGAGCGAGGTTTGCAGTAAAGAAGGAATAGTGCATCGGAAAGGAGATACTCGTATCCCAAAAGAGAATCCAGTCCTTTCCATAGAAAAGTTACTCGATTTGTAAGGAGAAATCAAAGATCTCATAGTATTTCATAGCGACGCAATTGCAGTGTAAATTCTTCAGTGTGAGGAAGCGGGGGATGCAGTAAAGACGGAATGGTGCATCAGAGAGGAGATACTCGTATCCCAAAACGAAATCCTGTCGTTTCCATACAAACGTTACTCGATTTAGATGGAGAGGTCATAGAACTCCTAGTTATTCATGTTGTTGTTGTTGTGGTCTTCAGTCCTGAGACTGGTTTGATGCAGCTCTCCATGCTACTCTATCCTGTGCAAGCTTTTTCATCTCCCAATACCTACTGCAACCTACATCCTTCTGAATCTGCTTAGTGTATTCATCTCTTGGTCTCCCCCTACGATTTTTACCTTCCACGCTGCCCTCCAATACTAAATTGGTGATCCCTTGATGCCTCAGAACATGTCCTACCAACCGATCCCTTCTTCTGGTCAAGTTGTGCCACAAACTTCTCTTCTCCCCAATCCTATTCAATACTTCCTCATTAGTTATGTGATCTACCCATCTAATCTTCAGCATTCTTCTGTAGCACCACATTTCGAAAGCTTCTATTCTCTTCTTGTCCAAACTATTTATCGTCAATGTTTCACTTCCATACATGGCTACACTCCATACGAATACTTTCAGAAATGACATCCTGACACTTAAATCAATACTGGATGTTAACAAATTTCTCTTCTTCAGAAACGCTTTCCTTGCCATTGCCAGCCTACATTTTATATCCTCTCTACTTCGACCATCATCAGTTATTTTGCTTCCCAAATAGCAAAACTCCTTTACTACTTTAAGTGCCTCATTTCCTAATCTAATTCCCTCAGCATCACCCGACTTAATTAGACTACATTCCATTATCCTTGTTTTGCTTTTGTTGATGTTCATCTTATATCCTCCTTTCAAGACACTGTCCATTCCATTCAACTGCTCTTCCAAGTCCTTTGCTGTCTCTGACAGAATTACAATGTCATCGGCGAACCTCAAAGTTTTCTCCATGAATTTTAATACCTACTCCGAATTTTTCATTTGTTTCCTTTACTGCTTGCTCAATATACAGATTGAACAACATCGGGGACAGGCTACAACCCTGTCTTACTCCCTTCCCAACCACTGCTTCCCTTTCATGTCCTTCGACTCTTATAACTGCCATCTGGTTTCTGTACAAATTGTAAATAGCCTTTCGCTCCCTGTATTTTACCCCTGCCACCTTTAGAATTTGAAAGAGAGTATTCCAGTCAACATTGTCAAAAGCTTTCTCTAAGTCTGCAAATGCTAGAAACGTAGATTTGCCTTTCCTTAATCTTTCTTCTAAGATAAGTCGTAAGGTCAGTATTGCCTCACGTGTTCCAGTGTTTCTACGGAATCCAAACTGATCTTCCCCAAGGTTGGCTTCTACTAGTTTTTCCATTCGTCTGTAAAGAATTCGTGTTAGTATTTTGCAGCTGTGACTTATTAAGCTGATAGTTCGGTAATTTTCACATCTGTCAACACCTGCTTTCTTTGGGATTGGAATTATTATATTCTTCTTGAAGTCTGAGGGTATTTCGCCTGTTTCATACATCTTGCTCACCAGATGGTAGAGTTTTGTCAGGACTGGCTCTCCCACGGCCGTCAGTAGTTCCAATGGAATATTGTCTACTCCGGGGGCCTTGTTTCGACTCAGGTCTTTCAGTGCTCTGTCAAACTCTTCACGCAGTATCGTATCTCCAATTTCATCTTCATCTACATCCTTTTCCATTTCCATAATATTGTCCTCAAGTACATCGCCCTTGTATAGACCCTCTATATACTCCTTCCACCTTTCTGCTTGCCCTTCTTTGCTTAGAACTGGGTTTCCATCTGAACTCTTGATATTCATACAAGTCGTTCTCTTATCTCCAAAGGTCTCTTTAATTTTCCTGTAGGCGGTATCTATCTTACCCCTAGTGAGATAGGCCTCTACATCCTTACATTTGCCCTCTAGCCATTCCTGCTTAGCCATTTTGCACTTCCTGTCGATCTCATTTTTGAGACGTTTGTATTCCTTTTTGCCTGTTTCACTTACTGCATTTTTATATTTTCTCCTTTCATCAATTAAATTCAATATTTCTTCTGTTACCCAAGGATTTCTACTAGCCCTCGTCTTTATACCTACTTGATCCTCTGCTGCCTTCACTACTTCATCCCTCAAAGCTACCCATTCTTCTTCTACTGTATTTATTTCCCCCATTCCTGTCAATTGCTCCCTTATGCTCTCCCTGAATCTCTGTACAACCTCTGGTTCTTTTAGTTTATCCAGGTCCCATCTCCTTAAATTCCCACCTTTTTGCAGTTTCTTCAGTTTTAATCTACAGGTCATAACCAATAGATTGTGGTCAGAGTCCACATCTGCCCCTGGAAATGTCTTACAATTTAAAACCTGGTTCCTAAATCTCTGTCTTACCATTATATAATCTATCTGATACCTTTTAGTATCTCCAGGGTTCTTCCATGTATACAACCTTCTTTCATGATTCTTAAACCAAGTGTTAGTTATGATTATGTTGTGCTCTGTGCAAAATTCTACCAGGCGGCTTCCTCTTTCATTTCTGTCCCCCAATCCATATTCACCTACTATGTTTCCTTCTCTCCCTTTTCCTACACTCGAATTCCAGTCACCCATGACTATTAAATTTTCGTCTCCCTTCACAATCTGAATAATTTCTTTTATTTGATCATACGTTTCTTCAATTTCTTCGTCATCTCCAGAGCTAGTTGGCATATAAACTTGTACTACTGTAGTAGGTGTGGGCTTCGTATCTATCTTGGCCACAATAATGCGTTCACTATGCTGTTTGTAGTAGCTTACCCGCATTCCTATTTTCCTATTCATTATTAAACCTACTCCTGCATTACCCCTATTTGATTTTGTGTTTATAACCCTGTAGTCACCTGACCAGAAGTCTTGTTCCTCCTGCCACCGAACTTCACTAATTCCCACTATATCTAACTTCAACCTATCCATTTCCCTTTTTAAATTTTCTAACCTACCTGCCCGATTAAGGGATCTGACATTCCACGCTCCGATCCGTAGAATGCCAGTTTTCTATCTCCTGATAACGACATCCTCCTGAGTAGTCCCCGCCCGGAGATCCGAATGGGGGACTATTTTACCTCCGGAATATTTTACCCAAGAGGACGCCATCATCATGTAATCATACAGTAAAGCTGTTATTCATAGCGACGCAAATTCTGTTGTAATTCGTCAATGTGAGGTAGCGAAGGATGCAGTAAAGATGGAGTAGCGCATCGGAAAGGAGATACTCGTATCCCAAAAGAAAACCCTGTCGCTTCCAAAGAAACGTTACTCGATTTAGAAGGAGAAGTCATAGAACCCATAGTATTTCATAGCGACGCAATTCCTGTGTTAATTCGTCAATGTGAGGGAGCAAGGGATGCAGTAAAGAGAGAATAGTGCATCAGAAAGGAGATACCCGTATCCCAAAACAAAAACCTATCGTTTCCATAGAGACGTTACTCAATTTAGAAGAAGAAGTCATAGAACCCATAGTATTTCATAGCGACGAAGTTTCTGTGTTTATTCGCCAATGTGAAGGAGCAAGGAATGCAGTAAAGAAGGTGTAGTGCATCGGAAAGGAGATAGTCGTAACCCAAAGAAAATCCAGTCCTTCCCATAGAAACGTTACTCGTTTTAGAAGGAGAAGTCATAGAACCCATAGTAATTCATAGCGACGCAATATCTGTGTTAATTCGTCAATGTGAAGGAGCGAGGGATACAGCAAAGACGGAATAGTGCATCAGAAGGGAGATACTCGTATCCCAAACGAATATCCTGTCGTTACCATAGAAACGTTACTCGATTTAGAAGGAGAAGTCATAGAACCCATGGTATTTCATAGCGACGCAATTTCTGTGTTAATTCGTCAATAAGAGGGAGCGAGGGTATCCCAAACGAAAATCCTGTCGTTTCCATAGAAACGTTACTCGATTTAGAAGGAGATGTCATAGAACCCATAGTATTTCATAGCGACGCAATTTCTGTGTTAAATCATCAATTTGAGGGAGCGAGAGATGCAGTAAAGAAGGAGTAGTGCATCAAGAAAGGAGATACTCGTAACCCAAAATAAAATTCAGTCCTTTCCATAGAAACGTTACAGATTTAGAAGGAGAAGTCATAGAACCAATAGTATGTCATAGCGACCCAATTTCTGTGTTAATTCGTCAATAAAAGTTAGCGACGGCTGCAGTAAAGAAGGAATAGTGCATCGGAAAGGAGATATTCGATTCCCAAAACAAAATCCAGTCCTTAACATAGAAACGTTACTCGATTTAGAAGAAGACATAGAAAACATATTATTTCATAGCGACGCAATTTCTGTGTTAATTCTTCAATGTGAAGGAGCGAGGGATGCAGAAAAGATGCAGTAATGCATCGAAAAAGAGATACTCGTATCCCTAAAGAAAATCATGTCCTTTCGATAGGAACGTTACTCCATTTAGAAGGAGAAGTCTTAGAACTCATAAGATTTCATAGCGATCAATTTCTGTTTAAAATCGTCAATGTGAGGCAGCGAGGGATGCAGTAAAGAATGAATAGTGGATCGGAAAGGAGATACTCGTATCCCAAAAGAAAATCCTGTCGTTTCCATAGAAACGTTTCTCGATTTAGAAATAGAAGTCATAGAACACATAGTATTTCATAGTGACGCAATTTCTGTGTTAATTCGTCAATGTGAGGCAGCGAGGGATGCAGTTAAGAAGGAATAGTGCATCGGGAAAGGAGATACTCGTATCCCAAAATGAAATCCTGTCCTTCCATAGAAACGTTTCTCGATTTAGAAATAGAAGTCGTAGAACACATAGTATTGCATAGCGACGCAATTTCTCTGTTAATTCGTCAATGTGAGGGAGCGAGGGATGCAGTAAAGATGCAGTTGTGCATCGAAAAAGAGATACTCGTATCCCTAAAGAAAATCAAGTCCTTTCGATAGAAACGTTACTCCATGTAGAAGGAGAAGTCTTAGAACTCATAGTATTTCATAGCGAACAATTTCTGTGTAAATTCGTCAATGTGAGGGAACGAGGGATGCAGTAAAGACGGAATAGTGCATCGGAAAGGTGATAGTCGTATCCCAAAAGAATATCCAGTCGTTTCCACAGAAACGTTACTCGATTTAGAAGGAGTAGACATAGAAATCATAGTATTTCATAGCGACGCAATTTGTTTGTTAATTCGTCGATGTGAAGGAGCAAGGGATGCAGTAAAGAAGGAATAGTGCATCGGAATGGAGTTAGTCGTATCCCAAAAGAAAATCCTGTAGCTTCCATAGAAACGTTACTAGATTTAAAAGGAGAAGTCATAGAACCCATAGAATAACATAGCGACGCCATATCTGCGTTAATTGGTAAATGTGAGGGAGCGAAGTGTGCAGTAAAGAAGGAATAGTGCATAGGAAAGGAGGTTCTCATATCCCAAAGGAATATCCATTCGTTTCCATAGAAATGTTGCTCTATGTAGATGGAGACGTCATAGAACCCATCGTATTTCATAGCCACGCAATTTCTATGTTAATTCGTCAATAAGAGGGTGCAAGGGATGCAGTAAAGAAGGAATAGTGCATCGGAAAGGAGATACTCGTATCCCAAAAGAAAATCCTGTCGTTTCCATAGAAACATTACCCGATTTAGAAGAAGAAGTCATAGAACACATAGTATTTCATAGCGACGCAATTTCTGTGTTAATTCCTCAATGTGAAGGGGCGAGGGATGCAGTAGAGAAGGATTAGTGCATCGGAAACGAGATAGTCGTAACCCAAAGAAAATCCAGTCCTTTCCCTAGAAATGTTACTCGATTTAGAAGGAGAAGTCATAGATCACATAGTTTTTCATAGCGAAGCAATTTTTGTGTTTAATCGTCAATGTGAGGGAGCGAGGGATGCAGTAAAGAAGGAATAGTGCATCGGAATGGAGATAGTTGTATCCCAAAAGAAAATCCAGTCCTTTCCATAGACACGTTTCTCGATTTAGAAGGAGAAGTCATAGAACACATAGTATTTCATAGCGACGCAATTTCTGTGTTAATTCGTCAATAAGAGGGAGAGAGTCCTTTCCATGGGAACGTTACTCGATTTAGAAGGAGAAGACATAGTACCCATAGTATAACATAGCGACGAAAGTTCTGTGTTAAATCGTCAATGGGAGGGAGCGAGGGATGCAGTAAAGAAGGAGTAGTGCATCGGAAATTAGATATTCGTATCCCAAAAGAAAATCCTGCCGTTTCCATAGAAACGTTACTCCATTTAGAAAGAATAGTCATGGATCCCATAGTATTTCATAGCGACGCAATTTCTCTGTAAATTCGTCAATATGAGGGAGCGAAGTATGCAGTAAAGAACTAATAGAGCATCGGAAAGGAGATACTCGTATCCCAAAACAAAAACCTGTCGTTTCCATAGAAACGTTTCTCGTTTTAGAAAAAGTCATAGAACCCATAGTATTTTATAGCGACGCAAATTCTGTGTTAATTCGTCAAAGTGAGCGAGCGAGGGATGCAGTGAAGAAGGAATAGTGCATCGGAAAGGAGATACTCGTATCCCAAAAGAAAATCTAGTCCTTTCCATAGAAACGTTACTCGATTTGTAAGGAGAAATCAAAGATCTCATAGTATTTCATAGCGACGCAATTGCAGTGTAAATTCGTCAGTGTGAGGAAGCGGGGGATGCAGTAAAGACGGAATAGTGCATCGGAAAGGAGATACTCGTATCCCAAAACGAAATACTGTCGTTTCCATAGAAACGTTACTCGATTTAGATGGGAAGTCATAGAACTGCTAGTTATTCATAGCGACGCAAATTCTGTTATAATTCGTCAATGTGAGGGAGCGAAGGATGCAGTAAAGATGGGGTAGCGCATCGGAAAGGAGATACTCGTATCCCAAAAGAAAATCCTGTCGCTTCCTAAGAAACGTTACTCGATTTAGAAGGAGAACTCATGGAACCCATAGTATTTCATAGCGACGCAATTCCTGTGTTAATTCGTCAATGAGAGGGAGCAAGGGATGCAGTAAAGAGGGAATAGTGCATCGGAAAGGAGATACTCGTATCCCAAAACGAAATCCTGTCGTTTCCATAGAAACGTTACTCGATTTAGATGGAGAAGTCATAGAACTCCTAGTTATTCATAGCGACGCAAATTCTGTTATAATTCGTCAATGTGAGGGAGCGAAGTATGCAGTAAAGAAGGAATAGTGCATCGGAAAGGAGATACTCGTATCCCAAACGAAAATCCTGTCGTTACCATAGTAACGTTACTCGATTTAATAGGAGAAGTCATAGAACCCATAGCATTTCACAGCGACGCAATTTCTGTGTTAAATCGTCAATTTGAGGGAGCGAGAGATGCAGTAAAGAAGGAATAGAGGTTCAAGAAAGGAGATATTCGTATCCCAAAATAAATTCAGTCCTTTCCATAGAAAAATTACAGATTTAGAAAGAGAAGTCATAGAACCAATAGTATGTCATAGCGACCCAATTACTGTGATAATTCGTCAATAAGAGTTAGCGAGGGCTGCAGTAAAGAAGGAATAGTGCATCGGAAATGGGATATTCGATTCCTAAAACAAAATCCAGTCCTTAACATAGAAACGTTACTCGATTTAGAAGAAGACATAGAAAACATATTATTTCATAGCGACGCAATTTCTGTGTTAATTCTTCAATGTGAAGGAGCGAGGGATGCAGTAAAAATGCACTAATGCATCGAAAAAGAGATACTCGTATCCCTAAAGAAAATCATGTCCTTTCGATAGCAACGTTACTCCATTTAGAAGGAGAAGTCTTTGAACTCATAGTATTTCATAGCGATCAATTTCTGTGTAAAATCGTCAATGTGAGGCAGCGAGGGATGCAGTAAAGAAGGAATAGTGGATCGGAAAGTAGATACTCGTATCCCAAAAGAAAATCCTGTCGTTTCCATAGAAACGTTTCTCGATTTAGAAATAGATGTCATAGAACACATAGTATTTCATAGTGACGCAATTTCTGTGTTAATTCGTCAATGTGAGGCAGCGAAGGATGCAATTAAGAAGGAATAGTGCATCGGGAAAGGAGATACTCGTATCCCAAAAGAAAACCCAGTCGTTTCCATAGATACGTTACTCGATTTAGAGGAAGAAGTCATAGAACCCATAGTATCTCATAGCGATGCCATTTCTGTGTTCATTGGTCAATGTGAAGGAGCGAGGCATGCAGTAAAGAAGGAATAGTGGATCGGAAAGGTGATACTCGTATCCCAAAAGGAAATCCTGTTCTTCCATAGAAACGTTTCTCGATTTAGAAATAGAAGTCATAGAACACATAGTATTTCATAGCGACACAATTTCTGTGTTAATTCGTCAATGTGAGGGAGCGAGGGATGCAGTAAAGATGCAGTTGTGCATCGAAAAAGAGATACTCGTATCCCTAAAGAAAATCAAGTCCTTTCGATAGAAACGTTACTCCATTTAGAAGGAGAAGTCTTAGAACTCATAGTATTTCATAGCGATCAAGTTCTGTGTAAATTCGTCAATGTGAGGGAGCGAGGGATGCAGTAAAGACGGAATAGTGCATCGGAAAGGTGATAGTCGTATCCCAAAAGAATATCCAGTCGTTTCCACAGAAACGTTACTCGATTTAGAAGGAGTAGACATAGAAATCACAGTATTTCATAGTAACGCAATTTCTGTGTTAATTCGTCGATGTGAAGGAGCAAGGGATGCAGTAAAGATGGAATAGTGCATCGGAATGGAGTTAGTCGTATCCCAAAAGAAAATCCTGTAGCTTCCATAGAAACGTTACTAGATTTAAAAGGAGATGTCATAGAACACATAGAATAACATAGCGACGCCATATCTGTGTTAATTGGTAAATGTGAGGGAGCGAAGTGTGCAGTAAAGAAGGAATAGTGCATAGGAAAGGAGATTCTCGTATCCCAAAGAAATATCCATTCGTTTCCATAGAATTGTTACTCTATTTAGATGGAGACGTCATAGAACCCATCGTATTTCATAGCGACGCAATTTCTATGTTAATTCGCCAATGTGAGGGATCGAGGGATGCAGTAAAGATGGAATAGTGCATCGGAAAGAAGATTCTCGTATCTCAAAAGAATATCCTGTTGTATCCATAGACACGTTAATCGATTTCGAAGGAGAAGTCATAGAACCCATAGTATTTCATAGCGACGCAATTTCTGTGTTAATTTGTCAATGTGAGGGAGCGATGGATGCAGTGAAGAAGGAATAGTGCATCGTAAAGGAGATACAAGCATCCCTAAAGAAAATCCTGTCGTTACCATAAAAATGTTACTCGATTTAGAAGGAGATGTCATAGAACCCATAGAATTTCATAGCGACGCAATTTCTGTGTTAATTCGTCAATGTAAGGGAGCGAGGTATGCAGAAAAGAAGGAATAGTGTATCGGAAAGGAGATACTCGTATCCCAAAAGAAAATCCTGTCGTTTCAATAGAAACATTACTCGATTTAGGAGGAGAAGCCATAGATCCAATAGTATTTCATAGCGACGCAATTTCTGTGTTAATTCGTCAATGTGAGGGAGCGAGGGATGCAGTAAAGAGGGAATAGTGCATCGGAAAAGAGATACTCGTATCTCAAACGAAAATCCTGTCGTTTCCATAGAAACATTACTCGATTTAGAAGAAGAAGTCATAGAACACACAGTATTTCATAGCGACACAATTTCTGTGTTAATTCCTCAATGTGAAGGGGCGAGGGATGCAGTAGAGAAGGATTAGTGCATCGGAAACGAGATAGTCGTAACCCAAAGAAAATCCAGTCCTTTCCCTAGAAATGTTACTCGATTTACAAGGAGAAGTCACAGATCACATAGTATTTCATAGCGACGCAATTTCTGTGTTAAATCGTCAATGTGAGGGAGCGAGGGATGCAGTAAAGAAGGAATAGTGCATCGGAAAGGAGATAGTTGTATCCCAATAGAAAATCCAGTCCTTTCCATAGACTCGTTTCTCGATTTAGAAGGAGAAGTCATAGAACACATAGTATTTCATAGCGACGCAATTTCTGTGTTAATTCGTCAATAAGAGGGAGCGAGGGATGCAGTAAAGAAGGAATAGGGCATCGGGAAAGGAGAAACTCATATCCCAAAATAAAATCCAGTCCCTTCCATGGACACGTTACTCGATTTAGAAGGAGAAGACATAGAACCCATACTATTTCATAGCGACGCAGTTTTTGTGTTAATTCGTCAATGTTAGGTAGCGAGGGATGCAGTAAAGAAGGAGTAGTGCATCGGAAATTAGATATTCGTATCCCAAAAGAAAATCCTGCCGTTTCCAAAGAAACGTAACTCCATTTAGAAATTGTAGTCATGGAACCCATAGTATTTCATAGCGACGCAATTTCTGTGTTAATTCGTCAATATGTGGGAGCGAGGGATGCAGTAAAGAAGGAATAGAGCTTCGGGAAAGGAGATACTCGTATCCCAAAAGAAATTCCTGTCGTCTCCATAGAAACGTTACTAGATTTAAAAGGAAAAGTCATAGAACCCATAGTATTTCATAGCGACGCAATTTCTGTGTAAATTCGTCAATATGAGGGAGCGAAGTATGCAGTAAAGAGGGAATAGAGCATCGCAAAAGGAGATACTCGTAACCCAAAAGAAAATCATGTCCTTTCCATAGAAACGTTACTCGATTTAGATTGAGAAGTCATGGAACCCATAGCATTTCATAGCGTCGCAATTCCTTTGTTAATTCGTCAAAGTGAGGGAGCAAGGGATGCAGTAAAGAATGAATAGTGCATCGGAAAGGGGATACTCGTATCCCAAAACAAAAACCTGTCGTATCCATAGAAACGTTTCTCGTTTTAGAAAAAGTCATAGAACCCATAGTATTTCATAGCGACGCAAATTCTGTGTGAATTCGCCAATGTGAAGGAGCGAGGGATGCAGTGAAGAAGGAATAGTGCATCAGAAAGGAGATAGTAGTATCCCAAAGAAAATACAGTTATTTGCATTGAAACGTTACTCGATTTAGAAGGAGAAGTCAATGAACCCATAGTATTTAATAGCGACGCAATATCTGTGTTAATTCGTCAATGTGAAGGAGCGAGGGAAGCAGTAAAGAGGGAATAGTGCATCGGAAAGGAGATACTCGTATCCCAAAAGAAAATCCAGTCCTTTCCATAGAAACGTTACTCGATTTGTAAGGAGAAATCAAAGAACTCATAGTATATCA
Source organism: Schistocerca piceifrons (assembly GCF_021461385.2). Classification (NCBI taxonomy): domain Eukaryota; kingdom Metazoa; phylum Arthropoda; class Insecta; order Orthoptera; family Acrididae; genus Schistocerca; species Schistocerca piceifrons. The sequence continues at coordinate 37,515,319 of NC_060138.1, read as the reverse complement.
TAGCGACGCAATTGCAGTGTAAATTCGTCAGTGTGAGGAAGCGGGGGATGCAGTAAAGACGGAATGGTGCATCGGAAAGGAGATACTCGTATCCCAAAACGAAATCCTGTCGTTTCCATACAAACGTTACTCGATTTAGATGGAGAAGTCATAGAACTCCTAGTTAATCATAGCGACGCAAATTCTGTTGTAATTCGTCAATGTGAGGTAGCGAAGGATGCAGTAAAAATGGAGTAGCGCATCGGAAAGGAGATACTCGTCTCCCAAAAGAAAATCCTGTCGTTTCCATTGATATGTTACTCGATTTAGAAGGAGAAGTCATAGAACCCATAGTATCTCATAGCGACGCAATTCCTGTTTTAATTCGTCAATGTGAGGGAGCAAGGGATGCAGTAAAGAGTGAATAGTGCATCGGAAAGGAGATACCCGTATCCCAAAACAAAAACCTATCGTTTCCATAGAGACGTTACTCGATTTAGAAGAAGTAGTCATAGAACCCATAGTATATCATAGCGACGCAGTTTCTGAGTTTATTCGCCAATGTGAAGGAGCAGGGAATGCAGTAAAGAAGGTGTAGTGCATCGGACAGGAGAGAGTCGTAACCCAAAGAAAATCCTGTCCTTTCCATAAAAACGTTACTCGTTTTAGAAGGAGAAGTCATAGAACCCACAGTATTTCATAGCGACGCAATTTCTGTGTTAAGTCGTCAAGTGGCGGGAGCGAGAGATGCAGTAAAGAAGGAATAGTGCATCGGGAAAGGTGATACTCGTATCCCAAAATAAAGTTCAGTCCTTTCCATAGAAACGTTACAGATTTAGAAGGAGAAGTAAGAGAACCAATAGTTTGTCATAGCAACGCAATTTCTGTGTTAATTCGTCATTAAGAGGGAGCGAGGGATGCAGTAAAGAAGGAATATTTAGAAGAAGACATAGAAAACATAGTATTTCATAGCGACGCAATTTCTGTGTTAATTCGTCATAGTGAGGGAGCGAGGTTTGCAGTAAAGAAGGAATAGTGCATCGGAAAGGAAATACTCGTATCCCAAAAGAGAATCCAGTCCTTTCCATAAAAAAGTTACTCGATTTGTAAGGAGAAATCAAAGATCTCATAGTATTTCATAGCGACGCAATTGCAGTGTAAATTCGTCAGTGTGAGGAAGCGGGGGATGCAGTAAAGACGGAATGGTGCATCAGAGAGGAGATACTCGTATCCCAAAACGAAATCCTGTCGTTTCCATACAAACGTTACTCGATTTAGATGGAGAAGTCATAGAACTCCTAGTTATTCATAGCGACGCAAATTCTGTTGTAATTCGTCAATGTGAGGTAGCGAAGGATGCTGTAAAGATGGAGTAGCGCATCGGAAAGGAGATACTCATATCCCAAAAGAAAACCCTGTCGCTTCCAAAGAAACGTTACTCGATTTAGAAAGAGAAGTCATAGAACCCATAGTATTTCATAGCGACGCAATTCCTGTGTTAATTCGTCAATGTGAGGGAGCAAGGGATGCAGTAAAGAGAGAATAGTGCATCAGAAAGGAGATACCCGTATCCCAAAACAAAAACCTATCGTTTCCATAGAGACGTTACTTAATTTAGAAGAAGAAGTCATAGAACCCATAGTATTTCATAGCGACGAAGTTTCTGTGTTTATTCGCCAATGTGAAGGAGCAAGGAATGCAGTAAAGAAGGTGTAGTGCATCGGAAAGGAGATAGTCGTAATCCAAAGAAAATCCAGTCCTTCCCATAGAAACGTTACTCGTTTTAGAAGGAGAAGTCATAGAACCCATAGTAATTCATAGCGACGCAATATCTGTGTTAATTCGTCAATGTGAAGGAGCGAGGGATGCAGCAAAGACGGAATAGTGCATCAGAAGGGAGATACTCGTATCCCAAACGAATATCCTGTCGTTACCATAGAAACGTTACTCGATTTAGAAGGAGAAGTCATAGAACCCATGGTATTTCATAGCGACGCAATTTCTGTGTTAAGTCGTCAATTGGCGGGAGCGAGAGATACAGTAAAGAAGGAATAGTGCATCGGGAAAGGTGATACTCGTATCCCAAAATAAAATTCAGTCCTTTCCATAGAAACGTTACAGATTTAGAAGGAGAAGTAAGAGAACCAATAGTTTGTCATAGCAACGCAATTTCTGTGTTAATTCGTCATTAAGAGGGAGCGAGGGATGCAGTAAAGAAGGAATAGTGCATCGGAAAGGAGATACTCGTACTCCAAAAGAAAATCCTGTCTTTTCCATAAAAACGTTACTCGATTTAGAAGAAGACTTAGAAAACATAGTATTTCATAGCGACGCAATTTCTGTGTTAATTCGTCAAAGTGAGGGAGCGAGGTTTGCAGTAAAGAAGGAATAGTGCATCGGAAAGGAGATACTCGTATCCCAAAAGAGAATCCAGTCCTTTCCATAAAAAAGTTACTCGATTTGTAAGGAGAAATCAAAGATCTCATAGTATTTCATAGCGACGCAATTGCAGTGTAAATTCGTCAGTGTGAGGAAGCGGGGGATGCAGTAAAGACGGAATGGTGCATCAGAGAGGAGATACTCGTATCCCAAAACGAAATCCTGTCGTTTCCATACAAACGTTACTCGATTTAGATGGAGAAGTCATAGAACTCCTAGTTATTCATAGCGACGCAAATTCTGTTGTAATTCGTCAATGTGAGGTAGCGAAGGATGCAGTAAAGATGGAGTAGCGCATCGGAAAGGAGATACTCATATCCCAAAAGAAAACCCTGTCGCTTCCAAAGAAACGTTACTCGATTTAGAAAGAGAAGTCATAGAACCCATAGTATTTCATAGCGACGCAATTCCTGTGTTAATTCGTCAATGTGAGGGAGCAAGGGATGCAGTAAAGAGAGAATAGTGCATCAGAAAGGAGATACCCGTATCCCAAAACAAAAACCTATCGTTTCCATAGAGACGTTACTCAATTTAGAAGAAGAAGTCATAGAACCCATAGTATTTCATAGCGACGAAGTTTCTGTGTTTATTCGCCAATGTGAAGGAGCAAGGAATGCAGTAAAGAAGGTGTAGTGCATCGGAAAGGAGATAGTCGTAACCCAAAGAAAATCCAGTCCTTCCCATAGAAACGTTACTCGTTTTAGAAGGAGAAGTCATAGAACCCATAGTAATTCATAGCGACGCAATATCTGTGTTAATTCGTCAATGTGAAGGAGCGAGGGATGCAGCAAAGACGGAATAGTGCATCAGAAGGGAGATACTCGTATCCCAAACGAATATCCTGTCGTTACCATAGAAACGTTACTCGATTTAGAAGGAGAAGTCATAGAACCCATGGTATTTCATAGCGACGCAATTTCTGTGTTAAGTCGTCAATTGGCGGGAGCGAGAGATACAGTAAAGAAGGAATAGTGCATCGGGAAAGGTGATACTCGTATCCCAAAATAAAATTCAGTCCTTTCCATAGAAACGTTACAGATTTAGAAGGAGAAGTAAGAGAACCAATAGTTTGTCATAGCAACGCAATTTCTGTGTTAATTCGTCATTAAGAGGGAGCGAGAGATGCAGTAAAGAAGGAATAGTGCATCGGAAAGGAGATACTCGTACTCCAAAAGAAAATCCTGTCGTTTCCATAAAAACGTTACTCGATTTAGAAGAAGACTTAGAAAACATAGTATTTCATAGCGACGCAATTTCTGTGTTAATTCGTCAATGTGAGGGAGCGAGGGATGCAGTAAAGAAGGAATAGTGCATCGAAAATTAAATATTCGGTTCCCAAAAGAAAATCCAGTCATTAACATTGAAACGTTACTCAATTTAGAAGAAGACATAGAAAACACAGTATTTCATAGCGACGCAATATCTGTGTTAACTCGTCAATGTGAGGGAGCGACGTATGCAGTAAAGAAGGAATAGTGCATCGGAAAGGAGATACTCGAATCCCAAATGAAAATCCTGTCGTTAACATAGAAACGTTACTCGATTAGAAGGAGAAGCCATAGAACCCATAGTATTTCATTGCGACGCAATATCTGTGTTAATCCGCCAATGTGAAGGAGCGAGGGATGCAGTAAAGAAGGAGTAGTGCATCGGAAAGGAGATAGTCGTAACCCAAAGAAAATCCAGTCCTTTCCATAGAAACGTTTCTCGATTTAGAAGGAGAAGTCATAGAACCCATAGTACTTCATAGCGACGCAATTTCTGTGTTAATTTGTCAATGTGAGGGAGCGAGGGATGCAGCAAAGACGGAATAGTGCATCGGAAAGGAGATACTCGTATCCCAAACGAAAATCCTGTCGTTACCATAGTAACGTTACTCGATTTAATAGGAGAAGTCATAGAACACATAGTATTTCATAGCGACGCAATTTCTGTGTTAAATCGTCAATTTGAGGGAGCGAGAGATGCAGTAAAGAAGGAATAGAGGATCAAGAAAGGAGATACTCGTATCCCAAAATAAATTCAGTCCTTTCCATAGAAACATTACAGATTTAGAAGGTGAAGTCATAGAACACATAGTATTTCATAGCGACGCAATTTCTGTGTTAATTCGTCAATAAGAGGGAGCGAGGGTATCCCAAACGAAAATCCTGTCGTTTCCATAGAAACGATACTCGATTTAGAAGGAGATGTCATAGAACCCATAGTATTTCATAGCGACGCAATTTCTGTGTTAAATCATCAATTTGAGGGAGCGAGAGATGCAGTAAAGAAGGAGTAGTGCATCAAGAAAGGAGATACTCGTAACCCAAAATAAAATTCAGTCCTTTCCATAGAAACGTTATAGATTTAGAAGGAGAAGTCATAGAACCAATAGTATGTCATAGCGACCCAATTTCTGTGTTAATTCGTCAATAAAAGTTATCGACGGCTGCAGTAAAGAAGGAATAGTGCATCGGAAAGGAGATATTCGATTCCCAAAACAAAATCCAGTCCTTAACATAGAAACGTTACTCGATTTAGAAGGAGACATAGAAAACATATTATTTCATAGCGACGCAATTTCTGTGTTAATTCTTCAATGTGAAGGAGCGAGGGATGCAGTAAAGATGCAGTAATGCATCGAAAAAGAGATACTCGTATCCCTAAAGAAAATCAAGTCCTTTCGATAGAAACGTTACTCCATTTAGAAGGAGAAGTCTTAGAACTCATAGTATTTCATAGCGATCAATTTCTGTGTAAATTCGTCAATGTGAGGGAACGAGGGATGCAGTAAAGACGGAATAGTGCATCGGAAAGGTGTTAGTCGTATCCCAAAAGAATATCCAGTCGTTTCCACAGAAACGTTACTCGATTTAGAAGGAGTAGACATAGAAATCATAGTATTTCATAGCGACGCAATTTGTTTGTTAATTCGTCGATGTGAAGGAGCAAGGGATGCAGTAAAGAAGGAATAGTGCATCGGAATGGAGTTAGTCGTATCCCAAAAGAAAATCCTGTAGCTTCAATAGAAACGTTACTAGATTTAAAAGGAGAAGTCATAGAACCCATAGAATAACATAGCGACGCCATATCTGCGTTAATTGGTAAATGTGAGGGAGCGAAGTGTGCAGTAAAGAAGGAATAGTGCATAGGAAAGGAGGTTCTCATATCCCAAAGGAATATCCATTCGTTTCCATAGAAATGTTACTCTATGTCGATGGAGACGTCATAGAACCCATCGTATTTCATAGCGACGCAATTTCTATGTTAATTCGTCAATAAGAGGGTGCAAGGGATGCAGTAAAGAAGGAATAGTGCATCGGAAAGGAGATACTCGTATCCCAAAAGAAAATCCTGTCGTTTCCATAGAAACATTACTCGATTTAGAAGAAGAAGTCATAGAACACATAGTATTTCGTAGCGACGCAATTTCTGTGTTAATTCCTCAATGTGAAGGGGCGAGGGATGCAGTAGAGAAGGATTAGTGCATCGGAAACGAGATAGTCGTAACCCAAAGAAAATCCAGTCCTTTCCCTAGAAATGTTACTCGATTTAGAAGGAGAAGTCATAGATCACATAGTTTTTCATAGCGAAGCAATTTTTGTGTTAAATCGTCAATGTGAGGGAACGAAGGATGCAGTAAAGAAGGAATAGTGCATCGGAATGGAGATTGTTGTATCCCAAAAGAAAATCCAGTCCTTTCCATAGACACGTTTCTCGATTTAGAAGGAGAAGTCATAGAACACATAGTATTTCATAGCGACGCAATTTCTGTGTTAATTCGTCAATAAGAGGGAGAGAGTCCTTTCCATGGGAACGTTACTCGATTTAGAAGGAGAAGACATAGAACCCATAGTATAACATAGCGACGAAAGTTCTGTGTTAAATCGTCAATGGGAGGGAGCGAGGGATGCAGTAAAGAAGGAGTAGTGCATCGGAAATTAGATATTCGTATCCAAAAAGAAACTCCTGCCGTTTCCATAGAAACGTTACTCCATTTAGAAAGAATATTCATGGAACCCATAGTATTTCATAGCGACGCAATTTCTCTGTAAATTCGTCAATATGAGGGAGCGAAGTATGCAGTAAAGAACTAATAGAGCATCGGAAAGGAGATACTCGTATCCCAAAACAAAAACCTGTCGTTTCCATAGAAACGTTTCTCGTTTTAGAAATAGTCATAGAACCCATAGTATTTTATAGCGACGCAAATTCTGTGTTAATTTGTCAAAGTGAGGGAGCGAGGGATGCAGTGAAGAAGGAATAGTGCATCGGAAAGGAGATATTCGTATCCCAAAAGAAAATCTAGTCCTTTCCATAGAAACGTTACTCGATTTGTAAGGAGATATCAAAGATCTCATAGTATTTTATAGCGACGCAATTGCAGTGTAAATTCGTCAGTGTGAGGAAGCGGGGGATGCAGTAAAGACGGAATAGTGCATCGGAAAGGAGATACTCGTATCCCAAAACGAAATCCTGTCGTTTCCATAGAAACGTTACTCGATTTAGATGGAGAAGTCATAGAACTCCTAGTTATTCATAGCGACGCAAATTCTGTTATAATTCGTCAATGTGAGGGAGCGAAGGATGCAGTAAAGATGGGGTAGCGCATCGGAAAGGAGATACTCGTATCCCAAAAGAAAATCCGCTCGCTTCCTAAGAAACGTTACTCGATTTAGAAGGAGAACTCATGGAACCCATAGTATTTCATAGCGACGCAATTCCTGTGTTAATTCGTCAATGAGAGGGAGCAAGGGATGCAGTAAAGAGGGAATAGTGCATCAGAAAGGAGATACCCGTATCCCAAAACAAAAACCTATCGTTTCCATAGAAACGTTACTCGATTTAGAAGAAGAAGTCATAGAACCCATAGTATATCATAGCGACGCAGTTTCTGTGTTTATTCGCCAATGTGAAGGAGCAGAGAATGCAGTAAAGAAGGTGTAGTGCATCGGACAGGAGAGAGTCGTAACCCAAAGAAAATCCTGTCCTTTCCATAAAAACGTTACTCGTTTTAGAAGGAGAAGTCATAGAACCGACAGTAAATCATAGCGACGCAATATCTGTGTTAATTCGTCAATGTGAAGGAGCGAGGGATGCAGCAAAGACGGAATAGTGCATCGGAAGGGAGATACTCGTATCCCAAACGAAAATCCTGTCGTTACCATGGAAACGTTACTCGATTTAGAAGGAGAAGTCATAGAACCCACAGTATTTCATAGCGACGCAATTTCTGTGTTAAGTCGTCAAGTGGCGGGAGCGAGAGATGCAGTAAAGAAGGAATAGTGCATCGGGAAAGGTGATACTCGTATCCCAAAATAAAGTTCAGTCCTTTCCATAGAAACGTTACAGATTTAGAAGGAGAAGTAAGAGAACCAATAGTTTGTCATAGCAACGCAATTTCTGTGTTAATTCGTCATTAAGAGGGAGCGAGGGATGCAGTAAAGAAGGAATATTTAGAAGAAGACATAGAAAACATAGTATTTCATAGCGACGCAATTTCTGTGTTAATTCGACAAAGTGAGGGAGCGAGGTTTGCAGTAAAGAAGGAATAGTGCATCGGAAAGGAGATACTCGTATCCCAAAAGAGAATCCAGTCCTTTCCATAGAAAAGTTACTCGATTTGTAAGGAGAAATCAAAGATCTCATAGTATTTCATAGCGACGCAATTGCAGTGTAAATTCGTCAGTGTGAGGAAGCGGGGGATGCAGTAAAGACGGAATGGTGCATCAGAGAGGAGATACTCGTATCCCAAAACGAAATCCTGTCGTTTCCATACAAACGTTACTCGATTTAGATGGAGAAGTCATAGAACTCCTAGTTATTCATAGCGACGCAAATTCTGTTGTAATTCGTCAATGTGAGGTAGCGAAGGATGCAGTAAAGATGGAGTAGCGCATCGGAAAGGAGATACTCGTATCCCAAAAGAAAACCCTGTCGCTTCCAAAGAAACGTTACTCGATTTAGAAGGAGAAGTCATAGAACCCATAGTATTTCATAGCGACGCAATTCCTGTGTTAATTCGTCAATGTGAGGGAGCAAGGGATGCAGTAAAGAGAGAATAGTGCATCAGAAAGGAGATACCCGTATCCCAAAACAAAAACCTATCGTTTCCATAGAGACGTTACTCAATTTAGAAGAAGAAGTCATAGAACCCATAGTATTTCATAGCGACGAAGTTTCTGTGTTTATTCGCCAATGTGAAGGAGCAAGGAATGCAGTAAAGAAGGTGTAGTGCATCGGAAAGGAGATAGTCGTAACCCAAAGAAAATCCAGTCCTTCCCATAGAAACGTTACTCGTTTTAGAAGGAGAAGTCATAGAACCCATAGTAATTCATAGCGACGCAATATCTGTGTTAATTCGTCAATGTGAAGGAGCGAGGGATGCAGCAAAGACGGAATAGTGCATCAGAAGGGAGATACTCGTATCCCAAACGAATATCCTGTCGTTACCATAGAAACGTTACTCGATTTAGAAGGATAAGTCATAGAACCCATGGTATTTCATAGCGACGCAATTTCTGTGTTAAGTCGTCAATTGGCGGGAGCGAGAGATACAGTAAAGAAGGAATAGTGCATCGGGAAAGGTGATACTCGTATCCCAAAATAAAATTCAGTCCTTTCCATAGAAACGTTACAGATTTAGAAGGAGAAGTAAGAGAACCAATAGTTTGTCATAGCAACGCAATTTCTGTGTTAATTCGTCATTAAGAGGGAGCGAGGGATGCAGTAAAGAAGGAATAGTGCATCGGAAAGGAGATACTCGTACTCCAAAAGAAAATCCTGTCGTTTCCATAAAAACGTTACTCGATTTAGAAGAAGACTTAGAAAACATAGTATTTCATAGCGACGCAATTTCTGTGTTAATTCGTCAATGTGAGGGAGCGATGGATGCAGTAAAGAAGGAATAGTGCATCGGAAAGGAGATACTCGAATCCCAAATGAAAATCCTGTCGTTAACATAGAAACGTTACTCGATTAGAAGGAGAAGCCATAGAACCCATAGTATTTCATTGCGACGCAATATCTGTGTTAATCCGCCAATGTGAAGGAGCGAGGGATGCAGTAAAGAAGGAGTAGTGCATCGGAAAGGAGATAGTCGTAACCCAAAGAAAATCCAGTCCTTTCCATAGAAACGTTTCTCGATTTAGAAGGAGAAGTCATAGAACCCATAGTAATTCATAGCGACGCAATTTCTGTGTTCATTGGTCAATGTGAAGGAGCGAGGCATGCAGTAAAGAAGGAATAGTGGATCGGAAAGGTGATACTCGTATCCCAAAAGGAAATCCTGTCCTTCCATAGAAACGTTTCTCGATTTAGAAATAGAAGTCATAGAACACATAGTATTTCATAGCGACGCAATTTCTGTGTTAATTCGTCAATGTGAGGGAGCGAGGGATGCAGTAAAGATGCAGTTGTGCATCGAAAAAGAGATACTCGTATCCCTAAAGAAAATCAAGTCCTTTCGATAGAAACGTTACTCCATTTAGAAGGAGAAGTCTTAGAAATCATAAGATTTCATAGCGATCAATTTCTGTTTAAAATCGTTAATGTGAGGCAGCGAGGGATGCAGTAAAGAAGGAATAGTGGATCGGAAAGGAGATACTCGTATCCCAACAGAAAATCCTGTCGTTTCCATTGAAACGTTTCTCGATTTAGAAATAGAAGTCATAGAACACATAGTATTTCATAGTGACGCAATTTTTTGTGTTAATTCGTCAATGTGAGGCAGCGAGGGATGCAATTAAGAAGGAATAGTGCATCGGGAAAGGAGATACTCGTATCCCGAAAGAAAATGCTGTCGTTTCCATAGAAATGTCACTCGATTTAGAAGAAGACTTAGAAAACGTAGTATTTCATAGCGACGCAATAAATGTGTTAATACGTCAATGAGAGGGAGCGAGGGATCATCGGAAAGGAGATACTCGTATCCCAAAAGAAAATCCAGTCCTTTCCATAAAAACGTTACTCGATTTAGAAGAAGTCTTTGAAAACATAGTATTTCATAGCGACGCAATTTCTGTGTTAATTCGTCAATGTGAGGGAGCGAGGGATGCAGTAAAGAAGGAATAGTGCATCGGAAAGGAGATACTCGTATCCCAAAAGAAAATCCGGTCCTTTCCATAGAAACGTTACTCGATTTAGATGGAGAAGTCATTAAACTCATATTATTTCATAGCGATGCAATATCTTTAATTATTGGTAAATGTGAAGGAGCGAGGGATGCAGTTAGGATGGAGCAGTGCATCGGAATGGAGATAATCGTTTAAAAAACGAAAATCCTGTCAGTTCCATAGAAACGTTACTCGATTTAAAACGAGAAGTCATAGAACCCATAGAATTTCATAGCGACGCAATTTCTGTGTTAATTCGTCAATGTAAGGGAGCGAGGTATGCAGTAAAGAAGGAATAGTGTATCGGAAAGGAGATACTCGTATCCCAAAAGAAAATCCTGTCGTTTCCATAGAAACATTACTCGATTTAGAAGAAGAAGTCATAGAACACATAGTATTTCATAGCGACGCAATTTATGTGTTAATTCCTCAATGTGAAGGGGCGAGGGATGCAGTAGAGAAGGATTAGTGCATCGGAAACGAGATAGTCGTAACCCAAAGAAAATCCAGTCCTTTCCCTAGAAATGTTACTCGATTTAGAAGGAGAAGTCATAGATCACATAGTATTTCATAGCGACGCAATTTCTGTGTTAAGTCGTCAATGTGAGGGAGCGAGGGATGCAGTAAAGAAGGAATAGTGCATCGGAAAGGAGATAGTTGTATCCCAAAAGAAAATCCAGTCCTTTCCATAGACACGTTTCTCGATTTAGAAGGAGAAGTCATAGAACACATAGTATTTCATAGCGACGCAATTTCTGTAATTTTTCGTCAATAAGAGGTTGCGAGGGATGCAGTAAAGAAGGAATAGGGCATCGGGAAAGGAGATACTCATATCCCAAAATAAAATCCACTCCTTTCCATGGAAACGTTACTCGATTTAGAAGGAGAAGACCTAGAACCCATAGTATAACATAGCGACGAAAGTTCTGTATTAAATCGTCAATGGGAGGGAGCGAGGGATGCAGTAAAGAAGGAGTAGTGCATCGGAAATTAGTTATTCGTATCCCAATAGAAAATCCTGCCGTTTCCATAGAAACGTTACTCCATTTAGAAAGAATAGTCATGGAACCCATAGTATTTCATAGCGACGCAATTTCTGTGTTAATTCGTCAATATGTGGGAGCGAGGGATGCAGTAAAGAAGGAATAGAGCTTCGGGAAAGGAGATACTTGCATCTCAAAAGAAATTCCTGTCGTCTCCATAGAAACGTTACTCGATTTAAAAGGAAAAGTCATATAACCCATAGTATTTCATAGCGACGCAATTTCTTTGTAAATTCGTCAATTTGAGGGAGCGAAGTATGCAGTAAAGAAGGAATACGGCATCGGAAAGGAGATACTCGTAACCCAAAAGAAAATCATGTCCTTTCCATAGAAACGTTACTCGTTTTAGATTGAGAAGTCATGGAAAACATAGTATTTCATAGCGACGCAATTCCTGTGTTAATTCGTCAATGTGAGGGAGCAAGGGATGCAGTAAAGAGTGAATAGTGCATCGGAAAGGAGATACCCGTATCCCAAAACAAAAACCTATCGTTTCCATAGAGACGTTACTCGATTTAGAAGAAGAAGTCATAGAACCCATAGTATATCATAGCGACGCAGTTTCTGTGTTTATTCGCCAATGTGAAGGAGCAGGGAATGCAGTAAAGAAGGTGTAGTGCATCGGACAGGAGAGAGTCGTAACCCAAAGAAAATCCAGTCCTTTCCATAAAAACGTTACTCGTTTTAGAAGGAGAAGTCATAGAACCGACAGTAATTCATAGCGACGCAATATCTGTGTTAATTCGTCAATGTGAAGGAGCGAGGGAAGCAGCAAAGACGGAATAGTGCATCGGAAGGGAGATGTATCCCAAACGAAAATTCTGTCGTTACCATGGAAACGTTACTCGATTTAGAAGGAGAAGTCATAGAACCCACAGTATTTCATAGCGATGCAATTTCTGTATTAAGTCGTCAATTGGCGGGAACGAGAGATGCAGTAAAGAAGGAATAGTGCATCGGGAAAGGTGATACTCGTATCCCAAAATAAAATTCAGTCCTTTCCATAGAAACGTTACAGATTTAGAAGGAGAAGTAAGAGAACCAATAGTTTGTCATAGCAACGCAATTTCTGTGTTAATTCGTCATTAAGAGGGAGCGAGGGATGCAGTAAAGAAGGAATAGTGCATCGGAAAGGAGATACTCGTACTCCAAAAGAAAATCCTGTCGTTTCCATAAAAACGTTACTCGATTTAGAAAAAGACTTAGAACACATAGTATTTCATAGCGACGCAATTTCTGTGTTAATTCGTCAATGTGAGGGAGCGAGGGATGCAGTAAAGAAGGAATAGTGCATCGGAAATTAGATATTCGGTTCCCAAAAGAAATTCCAGTCCTTAACATAGAATCATTACTCAATTTAGCGGAAGACATAGATAACGTAGTATTTCATAGCGACGCAATATCTGTGTTAACTCGTCAATGTGAGGGGGCGACGTATGCAGTAAAGAAGGAATAGTGCATCGGAAAGGAGATACTCGAATCTTAAATGAAAATCCTGTCGTTAACATAGAAACGTTACTCGATTAGAAGGAGAAGTCATAGAACCCATAGTATTTCATAGCGACGCAATTTCTGGATTAATCCGTCAATGTGAGGGAGCAAGGGATGCAGTAAAGAGGGAATAGTGCATCGGAAAGGAGATACCCGTATCCCAAAACAAAAACCTGTCGTTTCCATAGAAACGTTACTCGATTTAGAAGAAGAAGTCATAGAACCCATAGTATTTCATTGCGACGCAATATCTGTGTTAATCCGCAAATGTGAAGGAGCGAGGGATGCAGTGAAGAAGGAGCAGTGCATCAGAAAGGAGATAGTCGTATCCCAAAGAAAATACAGTTATTTGCTTTGAAACGTTACTCGATTTAGAAGGAGAAGTCATTGAACCCATAGTATTTAATAGCGACGCAATATCTGTGTTAATTCGTCAATGTGAAGGAGCGAGGGAAGCAGTAAAGAGGGAATAGTGAATCGGAAAGGAGATACCCGTATCCCAAAAGAAAATCTTGTCGTTTCCATACAAACGTTACTCGATTTAGAAGAAGACATAGAAAACATAGTATTTCATAGCGACGCAATTTCTGTGTTAATTCGTCAAAGTGAGGGAGCGAGGTTTGCAGTAAAGATGGAATTGTGCATCGGAAAGGAGATACTCGTATCCCAAAAGAGAATCCAGTCCTTTCCATAGAAACGTTACTCGATTTGTAAGGAGAAATCAAAGATGTCATAGTATTTCATAGCGACGCAATTGCAGTGTAAATTCGTCAGTGTGAGGAAGCGGGGGATGCAGTAAAGACGGAATGGTGCATCAGAAAGGAGATACTCGTATCCCAATACAAAAACCTATCGTTTCCATAGAGACGTTACTCAATTTAGAAGAAGAAGTCATAGAACCCATAGTAGTTCATAGCGACGCAGTTTCTGTGTTTATTCGCCAATGTGAACGAGCAAGGAATGCAGTAAAGAAGGTGTAGTGCATCGGAAAGGAGATAGTCGTAACCCAAAGAAAATCCAGTCCTTCCCATAGAAACGTTACTCGTTTTAGAAGGAGAAGTCATAGAACCCATAGTAATTCATAGCGACGCAATATCTGTGTTAATTCGTCAATGTGAAGGAGCGAGAGATGCAGCAAAGACGGAATAGTGCATCAGAAGGGAGATACTCGTATCCCAAACGAATATCCTGTCGTTACCATAGAAACGTTACTCGATTTAGAAGGAGAAGTCTTAGAACCCATGGTATTTCATAGCGACGCAATTTCTGTGTTAAGTCGTCAATTGGCGGGAGCGAGAGATACAGTAAAGAAGGAATAGTGCATCGGGAAAGGTGATACTCGTATCCCAAAATAAAATTCAGTCCTTTCCATAGAAACGTTACAGATTTAGAAGGAGAAGTAAGAGAACCAATAGTTTGTCATAGAAACGCAATTTCTGTGTTAATTCGTCATTAAGAGGGAGCGAGGGATGCAGTAAAGAAGGAATAGTGCATCGGAAAGGAGATACTCGTACTCCAAAAGAAAATCCTGTCTTTTCCATAAAAACGTTACTCGATTTAGAAGAAGTCTTTGAAAACATAGTATTTCATAGCGACGCAATTTCTGTGTTAATTCGTCAATGTGAGGGAGCGAGGGATGCAGTAAAGAAGGAATAGTGCATCGGAAAGGAGATACTCGTATCCCAAAAGAAAATCCGGTCCTTTCCATAGAAACGTTACTCGATTTAGATGGAGAAGTCATTAAACTCATATTATTTCATAGCGATGCAATATCTTTAATTATTCGTAAATGTGAAGGAGCGAGGGATGCAGTTAGGATGGAGCAGTGCATCGGAATGGAGATAATCGTTTAAAAAACGAAAATCCTGTCAGTTCCATAGAAACGTTACTCGATTTAAAACGAGAAGTCATAGAACCCATAGAATTTCATAGCGACGCAATTTCTGTGTTAATTCGTCAATGTAAGGGAGCGAGGTATGCAGTAAAGAAGGAATAGTGTATCGGAAAGGAGATACTCGTATCCCAAAAGAAAATCCTGTCGTTTCCATAGAAACATTACTCGATTTAGAAGAAGAAGTCATAGAACACATAGTACTTCATAGCGACGCAATTTCTGTGTTAATTCCTCAATGCGAAGGGGCGAGGGATGCAGTAAAGAAGGAATAGTGCATCGGAAACGAGATAGTCGTAACCCAAAGAAAATCCAGTCCTTTCCCTAGAAATGTTACTCGATTTAGAAGGAGAAGTCATAGATCACATAGTATTTCATAGCGACGCAATTTCTGTGTTAAGTCGTCAATGTGAGGGAGCGAGGGATGCAGTAAAGAAGGAATAGTGCATCGGAAAGGAGATAGTTGTATCCCAAAAGAAAATCCAGTCCTTTCCATAGACACGTTTCTCGATTTAGAAGGAGAAGTCATAGAATACATAGTATTTCATAGCGACGCAATTTCTGTAATTTTTCGTCAATAAGAGGGAGCGAGGGATGCAGTAAAGAAGGAATAGGGCATCGGGAAAGGAGATACTCATATCCCAAAATAAAATCCACTCCTTTCCATGGAAACGTTACTCGATTTAGAAGGAGAAGACATAGAACCCATAGTATAACATAGCGACGAAAGTTCTGTATTAAATCGTCAATGGGAGGGAGCGAGGGATGCAGTAAAGAAGGAGTAGTGCATCGCAAATTAGATATTCGTATCCCAATAGAAAATCCTGCAGTTTCCATAGAAACGTTACTCCATTTAGAAAGAATAGTCATGGAACCCATAGTATTTCATAGCGACGCAATTTCTGTGTTAATTCGTCAATATGTGAGAGCGAGGGATGCAGTAAAGAAGGAATAGAGCTTCGGGAAAGGAGATACTTGTATCCCAAAAGAAATTCCTGTCGTCTCCATAGAAACGTTACTCGATTTAAAAGGAAAAGTCATATAACCCATAGTATTTCATAGCGACGCAATTTCTCTGTATATTCGTCAATTTGAGGGAGCGAAGTATGCAGTAAAGAAGGAATACGGCACCGGAAAGGAGATACTCGTAACCCAAAAGAAAATCATGTCCTTTCCATAGAAACGTTACTCGTTTTAGATTGAGAAGTCATGGAAAACATAGTATTTCATAGCGACGCAATTCCTGTGTTAATTCGTCAATGTGAGGGAGCAAGGGATGCAGTAAAGAGTGAATAGTGCATCGGAAAGGAGATACCCGTATCCCAAAACAAAAACCTATCGTTTCCATAGAGACGTTACTCGATTTAGAAGAAGAAGTCATAGAACCCATAGTATATCATAGCGACGCAGTTTCTGTGTTTCTTCGCCAATGTGAAGGAGCAGGGAATGCAGTAAAGAAGGTGTAGTGCATCGGACAGGAGAGAGTCGTAACCCAAAGAAAATCCAGTCCTTTCCATAAAAACGTTACTCGTTTTAGAAGGAGAAGTCATAGAACCGACAGTAATTCATAGCGACGCAATATCTGTGTTAATTCGTCAATGTGAAGGAGCGAGGGATGCAGCAAAGACGGAATAGTGCATCGGAAGGGAGATGTATCCCAAACGAAAATCCTGTCGTTACCATGGAAACGTTACTCGATTTAGAAGGAGAAGTCATAGAACCCACAGTATTTCATAGCGACGCAATTTCTGTGTTATGTCGTCAATTGGCGGGAGCGAGAGATGCAGTAAAGAAGGAACAGTGCATCGGGAAAGGTGATACTCGTATCCCAAAATAAAATTCAGTCCTTTCCATAGAAACGTTACAGATTTAGAGGGAGAAGTAAGAGAACCAATTGTTTGTCATAGCAACGCAATTTCTGTGTTAATTCGTCATTAAGAGGGAGCGAGGGATGTAGTAAAGAAGGAATAGTGCATCGGAAAGGAGATACTCGTACTCCAAAAGAAAATCCTGTCGTTTCCATAAAAACGTTACTCGATTTAGAAGAAGACTTAGAACACATAGTATTTCATAGCGACGCAATTTCTGTGTTAATTCGTCAATGTGAGGGAGCGAGGGATGCAGTAAAGAAGGAATAGTGCATCGGAAATTAGATATTCGGTTCCAAAAAGAAATTCCAGTCCTTAACATAGAAACGTTACTCAATTTAGCGGAAGACATAGAAAACATAGTATTTCATAGCGACGCAATATCTGTGTTAATTCGTCAATGTGAAGGAGCGAGGGAAGCAGTAAAGAGGGAATAGTGCATCGGAAAGGAGATACCCGTATCCCAAAAGAAAATCTTGTCGTTTCCATACAAACGTTACTCGATTTAGAAGAAGATATAGAAAACATAGTATTTCATAGCGACGAAATTTCTGTGTTAATTCGTCAAAGTGAGGGTGCGAGGTTTGCAGTAAAGAAGGAATAGTGCATCGGAAAGGAGATACTCGTATCCCAAAAGAGAATCCAGTCCTTTCCATAGAAACGTTACTCGATTTGTAAGGAGAAATCAAAGATCTCATAGTATTTCATAGCGACGCAATTGCAGTGTAAATTTGTCAGTGTGAGGAAGCGGGGGATGCAGTAAAGACGGAATGGTGCATCAGAAAGGAGATACTCGTATCCCAATACAAAAACCTATCGTTTCCATAGAGACGTTACTCAATTTAGAAGAAGAAGTCATACAACCCATAGTAGTTCATAGCGACGCAGTTTCTGTGTTTATTCGCCAATGTGAACGAGCAAGGAATGCAGTAAAGAAGGTGTAGTGCATCGGAAAGGAGATAGTCGTAACCCAAAGAAAATCCAATCCTTCCCATAGAAACGTTACTCGATTTAGAAGTAGAAGTCATAGAACCCATGGTATTTCATAGCGACGCAATTTCTGTGTTAAGTCGTCAATTGGCGGGATCGAGAGATACAGTAAAGAAGGAATAGTGCATCGGGAAAGGTGATACTCGTATCCCAAAATAAAATTCAGTCCTTTCCATAGAAACGTTACAGATTTGGAAGGATAAGTAAGAGAACCAATAGTTTGTCATAGCAACGCCATTTCTGTGTTAATTCGTCATTAAGAGGGAGCGAGGGATGCAGTAAAGAAGGAATAGTGCATCGGAAAGGAGATAGTCGTACTCCAAAAGAAAATCCTGTCTTTTCCATAAAAACGTTACTCGATTTAGAAGAAGTCTTAGAAAACATAGTATTTCATAGCGACGCAATTTCTGTGTTAATTCGTCAATGTGAGGGAGCGAGGGATGCAGTAAAGAAGGAATAGTGCATCGAAAATTAAATATTCGGTTCCCAAAAGAAAATCCAGTCCTTAAAATAGAAACGTTACTCAATTTAGAAGAAGACATAGAAAACATAGTATTTCATAGCGACGCAATATCTGTGTTAACTCGTCAATGTGAGGGAGCGACGTATGCAGTAAATAAGGAATAGTGCATCGGAAGGGAGATACTCGAATCCCAAATGAAAATCCTGTCGTTAACATAGAAACGTTACTCGATTAGAAGGAGAAGTCATAGAACCCATAGTATTTCATTGCGACGCAATATCTGTGTTAATCCGCCAATGTGAAGGAGCGAGGAATGCAGTTAAGAAGGAGTAGTGCATCGGAAAGGAGATAGTCGTAACCCAAAGAAAATCCAGTCCTTTCCATAGAAACGTTTCTCGATTTAGAAGGAGAAGTCATAGAACTCATAGTACTTCATAGCGACGCAATTTCTGTGTTAATTCGTCAATGTGAGGGAGCGAGGGATGCAGCAAAGACGGAATAGTGCATCGGAAAGGAGATACTCGTATCCCAAACGAAAATCCTGTCGTTACCATAGTAACGTTACTCGATTTAATAGGAGAAGTCGTAGAACCCTTAGTATTTAATAGCGACGCAATTTCTGTGTTAAATCGTCAATTTGAGGGAGCGAGAGATGCAGTAAAGAAGGAATAGAGGATCAAGAAAGGAGATACTCGTATCCCAAAATAAATTCAGTCCTTTCCATAGAAACATTACAGATTTAGAAGGAGAAGTCATAGAACCAACACTATGTCATAGCGACCCAATTACTGCGATAATTCGTCAATAAGAGTTAGCGAGGGCTGCAGTAAAGAAGGAATAGTGCATCGGAAATGGGATATTCGATTCCTAAAACAAAATCCAGACCTTAACATTGAAACGTTACTCGATTTAGAAGAAGACATAGAAAACATATTATTTCATAGCGACGCAATTTCTGTGTTAATTCTTCAATGTGAAGAAGCGAGGGATGCAGTAAAAATGCAGTAATGCATCGAAAAAGAGATACTCGTATCCCTAAAGAAAATCATGTCCTTTCGATAGAAACGTTACTCCATTTAGAAGGAGAAGTCTTTGAACTCATAGTATTTCATAGCGATCAATTTCTGTGTAAAATCGTCAATGTGAGGCAGCGAGGGATGCAGTAAAGAAGGAATAGTGGATTAGAAAGTAGATACTCGTATCCCAAAAGAATATCCTGTTGTATCCATAGACACGTTAATCGATTTCGAAGGAGAAGTCATAGAACCCATAGTATTACATAGCGACGCAATTTCTGTGTTAATTCGACAATGTGAGGGAGCGAGGGATGCAGTGAAGAAGGAATAGTGCATCGTAAAGGAGATACAAGTATCCCTAAAGAAAATCCTGTCGTTACCATAGATTCGTTATTCGATTTAGAACGAGATGTCATAGAACACATAGTATTCCACAGCGACGCAATTTCTGTGTTAATTCGTCAGTGCGATAGAGCCAGGTATGCAGTAAAGAGGGAATTGTGCATCGGAAAGGAGATACTCGTATCCCAAAATAAAATTCAGTCCTTTTCATAGAAACGTTACAGATTTAGAAGGAGAAGTCAGAGAACCCATAGTATTTCACAGTGACGCAATTTCTGTGTTAATTCGTCAATAAGAGGGTGCAAGGGATCCAGTAAAGAAGGAATAGTGCTTCGGAAAGGAGATACTTGTATCCTAAAAGAAAATGCTGTCGTTTCCATAGAAATGTTACTCGATTTGGAAGAAGACATAGAAAACATAGTAATTCATAGCGACGCCATTTCTGTTTTAATCCGTCAATGAGAGGGAGCTAGGGATGCAGTAAAGGAGGAATAGTGCATCGGAAAGGAGATACTCGTATCCCAAACGAATATCCTGTCGTTTCCATAGAAACGTTACTCGATTTAGAAGGAGATGTCATAGAACCCATAGTATTTCATAGCGACGCAATTTCTGTGTTAAATAGTGAATGTGAGGGAGCGAGAGATGCAGTAAAGAAGGAATAGTGCATCGGGAAAGGAGATACTCGTATCCCAAAATAAAATGCAGTCCTTTTCATAGAAACGTTACAGATTTAGAAGGAGAAGTCATAGAACCCTTAGTATTTCATAGCAACGCAATTTCTGTGTTAATTCGTTAATAAGAGGGTGCGAGGGATGCAGTAAAGAAGGAATAGTGCATAGGAATGGAGATACTCGTATCCCAAAAGAAAATGCTGTCGTTTCCATAGAAATGTCACTCGATTTAGAAGAAGACATAGAAAACGTAGTATTTCATAGCGACGCAATAAATGTGTTAATACGTCAATGAGAGGGAGCGAGGGATGCAGTAAAGAAGGAATAGTGCATCGGAAAGAAGATACTCGTATCCCAAAAGAAAATCCAGTCCTTTCCATAGAAACGTTACTCGATTTAGATGGAGAAGTCATTACACTCATATTATTTCATAGCGATGCAATATCTTTAATTATTCGTAAATGTGAAGGAGCGAGGGATGCAGTAAAGAAGGAGCAGTGCATCGGAATGGAGATAATCGTATCAAAAACGAAAATCCTGTCAGTTCCATAGATACGTTACTCGATTTAAAAGGAGAAGTCATAGAACCCATAGAGTTTCATAGCGACGCAATTTCTGTGTTAATTCGTCAATGTAAGGGAGCAAGGTATGCAGTAAAGAAGGAATAGTGTATCGGAAAGGAGATACTCGTATCCCAAAAGAAAATCCTGTCGTTTCCATAGAAACATTACTCGATTTAGAAGAAGAAGTCATAGAACACATAGTATTTCATAGCGACGCAATTTCTGTGTTAATTCCTCAATGTGAAGGGGCGAGGGATGCAGTAGAGAAGGATTAGTGCATCGGAAACGAGATAGTCGTAACCCAAAGAAAATCCAGTCCTTTCCCTAGAAATGTTACTCGATTTAGAAGGAGAAGTCATAGATCACATAGTATTTCATAGCGACGCAATTTCTGTGTTAAGTCGTCAATGTGAGGGAGCGAGGGATGCAGTAAAGATAGAATAGTGCATCGGAAAGGAAATAGTTGTATCCCAAAAGAAAATCCAGTCTTTTCCATAGACACGTTTCTCGATTTAGAAGGAGAAGTCATAGAACACATAGTATTTCATAGCGACGCAATTTCTGTAATTTTTCGTCAATAAGAGGGAGCGAGGGATGCAGTAAAGAAGGAATAGTGCATCGGGAAAGGAGATACTCATATCCCAAAATAAAATCCAGTCCTTTCCATGGAAACGTTACTCGATTTAGGAGGAGAAGACATAGAACCCATAGTATAACATAGCGACGAAAGTTCTGTGTTAAATCGTCAATGGGAGGGAGCGAGGGATTCAGTAAAGAAGGAGTAGTGCATCGGAAATTAGATATTCGTATCCCAATAGAAAATCCTGCCGTTTCCATAGAAACGTTACTCCATTTAGAAAGAATAGTCATGGAACCCATAGTATTTCATAGCGACGCAATTTCTGTGTTAATTCGTCAATATGTGGGAGCGAGGGATGCAGTAAAGAAGGAATAGAGCTTCGGGAAAGGAGATACTCGTATCCCAAAAGAAATTCCTGTCGTCTCCATAGAAACGTTCCTCGATTTAAAAGGAAAAGTCATAGAACCCATAGTATTTCATAGCGACGCAATTTCTCTGTAAATTCGTCAATATGAGGGAGCGAAGTATGCAGTAAAGAAGGAATACGGCATCGGAAAGGAGATACTCGTAACCCGAAAGAAAATCATGTCCTTTCCACAGAAACGTTACTCGATTTAGATTGAGAAGTCATGGAACCCATAGTATTTCATAGCGACGCAATTCCTGTGTTAATTCGTCAATGTGAGGGAGCAAGGGATGCAGTAAAGAATGAATAGTGCATCGGAAAGATATACTCGTATCCCAAAACAAAAACCTGTCGTTTCCACAGAAACGTTTCTCGTTTTTGAAAAAGTCATAGAACCCATAGTATTTCATAGCGACGCAAATTCTGTGTGAATTCGCCAATGTGAAGGAGCGAGGGATGCAGTGAAGAAGGAGTAGTGCATCAGAAAGGAGATAGTCGTATCCCAAAGAAAATACAGTTATTTGCATAGAAACGTTACTCGATTTAGAAGGAGAAGTCATTGAACCCATAGTATTTAATAGCGACGCAATATCTGTGTTAATTCGTCGATGTGAAGGAGCAAGGGATGCAGTAAAGAAGGAATAGTGCATCGGAATGGAGTTAGTCGTATCCCAAAAGAAAATCCTGTAGCTTGGATAGAAACGTTACTAGATTTAAAAGGAGAAGTCATAGAACCCATAGAATAACATAGCGACGCCATATCTGTGTTAATTCGTAAATGTGAGGGAGCGAAGTGTGCAGTAAAGAAGGAATAGTGCATAGGAAAGGAGATTCTCATATCCCAAAGGAATATCCATTCGTTTCCATAGATATGTTACTCTATTTAGATGGAGACGTCATAGAACCCATCGTATATCATAGCGACGCAATTTCTATGTTAATTCGTCAATGTGAGGGACCGAGGGATGCAGTAAAGTAGGAATAGTGCATCGGAAAGAAGATTCTCGTATCCCAAAAGAATATCCTGTTGTATCCATAGACACGTTAATCGAATCCGAAGGAGAAGTCATAGAACCCATAGTATTTCATAGCGACGCAATTTCTGTGTTAATTCGACAATGTGAGGGAGCGAGGGATGCAGTGAAGAACGAATAGTGCATCGTAAAGGAGATACAAGTATCCCTAAAGAAAATCTTGTCGTTACCATGGATTCGTTACTCGATTTAGAACGAGATGTCATAGAACACATAGTATTCCACAGCGACGCAATTTCTGTGTTAATTCGTGAGTGCGATAGGGCGAGGTATGCAGTAAAGAGGGAATAATGAATCGGAAAGGAGATACTCGTATCCCAAAACAAAATTCAGTCCTTTTCATAGAAACGATACTGATTTAGAAGGAGAAGTCAGAGAACCCATAGTATTTCACAGTGACGCAATTTCTGTGTTAATTCGTCAATAAGAGGGTGCGTGGGATGCAGTAAAGAAGGAATAGTGCATCGGAAAGGAGATACTCGTGTCCTATAAGAAAATGCTGTCGTTTCCATAGAAATGTTACTCGATTTGGAAGAAGACATAGAAAACATAGTAATTCATAGCGACGCCATTACTGTTTTAATTCGTCAATGAGAGGGAGCGAGGGATGCAGTAAAGGAGGAATAGTGCATCGGAAAGGAGATACGCGTATCCCAAACGAAAATCCTGTCGTTTCCATAGAAACGTTACCCGATTTTGAAGGAGATGTCACAGAACCCATAGTATTTCATAGCGTCGCAATTTCTGTGTTAAATCATCAATATGAGGGAGCGAGAGGTGCAGTAAAGAAGGAATAGTACATCAAGAAAGGAGATACTCGTAACCCAAAATAAAATTCAGTCCTTTCCATAGAAACGTTACAGATTTGGAAGGAGAAGTCATAGAACCAATAGTATGTCATAGCGACCCAATTTCTGTGTTAATTCGTCAATAAAAGTTAGCGACGGCTGCAGTAAAGAAGGAATAGTGCATCGGAAAGGAGATATTCGATTCCCAAAACAAAATCCAGTCCTTAACATAGAAACGTTACTCGATTTAGAAGAAGACATAGAAAACATATTATTTCATAGCGACGGAATTTCTGTGTTAATTCTTCAATGTGAAGGAGCGAGGGATGCAGTAAAGATGCATTTGTGCATCGAAAAAGAGATACTCGTACCCTAAAGAAAATCAAGTCCTTTCGATAGAAACGTTACTCCATTTAGAAGGAGAAGTCTTAGAACTCATAGTATTTCATAGCGATCAATTTCTGTGTAAATTCGTCAATGTGAGGGAGCGAGGGATGCAGTAAAGACGAAATAGTGCATCGGAAAGGTGATAGTCGTATCCCAAAAGAAAATCCAGTCTTTTCCATAGAAACGTTACAGATTTAGAAGGAGAAGTCAGAGAACCCATAGTATTTCACAGTGACGCAATTTCTGTGTTAATTCGTCAATAAGAGGGTGCAAGGGATGCAGTAAAGAAGGAATAGTGCATCGGAAAGGAGATACTCGTATCCCAAAATAAAATTCAGTCCTTTTCATAGAAACGTTACAGATTTAACAGGAGAAGTCAGAGAACCCATAGTATTTCACAGTGACGCAATTTCTGTGTTAATTCGTCAATGTGAGGGAGCGGGGGATGCAGTGAAGAAGGAGTAGTGCATCGTAAAGGAGATACAAGCATCCCTAAAGAAAATCCTGTCGTTACCATAGATACGTTACTCGATTTAGAAGGAGATGTCATAGATCACATAGTATTCCACAGCGACGCAATTTCTGTGTTAATTCGTCAGTGCGATAGAGCCAGGTATGCAGTAAAGAGGGAATAGTGCATCGGAAAGGAGATACTCGTATCCCAAAATAAAATTCAGCCCTTTTCATAGAAACGTTACAGATTTAGAAGGAGAAGTCAGAGAACCCATAGTATTTCACAGTGACGCAATTTCTGTGTTAATTCGTCAATAAGAGGGTGCAAGGGATGCAGTAAAGAAGGAATAGTGCATCGGAAAGGAGATACTCGTATCCTAAAAGAAAATGCTGTCGTCTCCATAGAAATGTTACTCGATTTGGAAGAAGACATAGAAAACATAGTAATTCATAGCGACGCCATTTCTGTTTTAATTCGTCAATGAGAGGGAGCGAGGGATGCAGTAAAGAAGGAATAGTGCATCGGGAAAGGAGATACTCGTATCCCAAAATAAAATGCAGTCCTTTTCATAGAAACGTTACAGATTTAGAAGGAGAAGTCATAGAACCCTTAGTATTTCATAGCAACGCAATTTCTGTGTTAATTCGTTAATAAGAGGGTGCGAGGAATGCAGTAAAGAAGGAATAGTGCATAGGAATGGAGATACTCGTATCCCAAAAGAAAATGCTGTCGTTTCCATAGAAATGTCACTCGATTTAGAAGAAGACATAGAGAACGTAGTAATTCATAGCGACGCAATAAATGTGTTAATTCGTCAATGAGAGGGAGCGAGGGATGCTGTAAAGAAGGAATAGTGCATCGGAAAGGATATACTCGTATCCCAAAACAAAAACCTCTCGTTTCCATAGAAACGTTTCTCGTTTTAGAAAAAGTCATAGAACCCATAGTATTTCATAGCGACGCAAATTCTGTGTTAATTCGCCAATGTGAAGGAGCGAGGGATGCAGTGAAGAAGGAGTAGTGCATCAGAAAGGAGATAGTCGTATCCCAAAGAAAATACAGTTATTTGCATAGAAACGTTACTCGATTTAGAAGGAGAATTCATTGAACCCATAGTATTTAATAGCGACGCAATATCTGTGCTTTTTCGACAATGTGAAGGAGCGAGGGAAGCAGTAAAGAGGGAATAGTGCATCGGAAAGGAGGTACCCGTATCCCAAAAGATAATCTTGTCGTTCCATAGAAACGTTACTCGATGTAGAAGAAGACATAGAAAACATAGTATTTCATAGCGACGCAATTTCTGTGTTAATTCGTCAAAGTGAGGGAGCGAGGTATGCTGTAAAGAAGGAATAGTGCATCGGAAAGGAGATACTCGCATCCCAAAAGAAAATCCAGTCCTTTCAATAGAAACGTTACTCGATTTGTAAGGAGAAATCAAAGATCTCATAGTATTTCATAGCGACGCAATTGCAGTGTAAATTCGTCAGTGTGAGGAAGCGGGGGATGCAGTAAAGACGGAATAGTGCATCGGAAAGGAGATACTCGTATCCCAAAACGAAATCCTGTCGTTTCCATAGAAACGTTACTCGATTTAGATGGAGAAGTCATAGAACACCTAGTTATTCATAGCGACGCAAATTCTGTTATAATTCGTCAATGTGAGGGAGCGAAGAATGTAGTTAAGATGGAGTAGCGCATCGGAAAGGAGATACTCGTATCCCAAAAGAAAATCCTGTCGCTTCCAAAGAAACGTTACTCGATTTAGAAGGAGATGTCATAGAACCCATAGTATTTCATAGCGACGCAATTCCTGTGTTAATTCGTCAATGTGAGGGAGCAAGGGATGCAGTAAAGAGGGAATAGTGCATCGGAAAGGAGATACCCGTATCCCAAAACGAAAACCTGTCGTTTCCATAGAGACGTTACTCGATTTAGAAGAAGAAGTCATAGAACCCATAGTATTTCATAGCGACGCAGTTTCTGTGTTTATTCGCCAATGTGAAGGAGCAAAGAATGCAGTAAAGAAGGTGTAGTGCATCGCAAAGGAGATTGTCGAAACCCAAAGAAAATCCAGTCCTTTCCATAGAAACGTTACTCGTTTTAGAAGGAGAAGTCATAGAACCCATAGTAATTCATAGCGACGCAATATCTGTGTTAATTCGTCAATGTGAAGGAGCGAGGGATGCAGCAAAGACGGAATAGTGCATCGGAAAGGAGATACTCGTATCCCAAACGAAAATCCTGTCGTTACCATAGAAACGTTACTCGATTTAGAAGGAGAAGTCATAGAACCCATAGTATTTCATAGCGACGCAATTTCTGTGTTAAGTCGTCAATTGGCGGGAGCGAGAGATGCAGTAAAGAAGGATTAGTGCATCGGAAAGGAGATACTCGTACTCCAAAAGAAAATCCTGTCGTTTCCATAAAAACGTTACTCGATTTAGAAGAAGACTTAGAAAACATAGTATTTCATAGCGACGCAATTTCTGTGTTAATTTGTCAATGTGAGGGAGCGAGAGATGCAGTAAAGAAGGAATAGTGCATCGGAAATTAGATATTCGGTTCCCAAAAGAAAATCCAGTCCTTAACATAGAAACGTTACTAAATTTAGAAGAAGACATAGAAAACATAGTATTTCATAGCGACGCAATATCTGTGTTAACTCGTCAATGTGAGGGAGCGACGTATGCAGTAAAGAAGGAATAGTGCATCGGAAAGGAGATACTAGTATCCCAAAAGAAATACCGTTCGTTTTCATAGAATCGTTACTGAATATAGAAGGAGAAGTCATAGAACTGATAGTATTGCATTGCGACGCAATTTCTGTGTTAATTCTTCAATGTGAAGGAGCGAGGGATGCAGTGAAGTTGAAATAGTGCATCGGAAATGAGTTAATTGTATCCCAAGGAAAATCCAGTCCGTTCCATAGACACGTTACTCGATTTAGGAGAAGTCATAGAAGCCATAGTATTTCATATCGACGCAATTTCTGTGTTAATTCGTCAATGTGAGGGATCGAGGGATGCAGTAAAGAAGGAAGAGTGCATCGGAAAGAAGATACTCGTATCCCAAAAGAAAATCCTGTCGTCTCCATAGATACGTTACTCGATTTAGAAGAAGATGTCATAGAACCCATTGTATTTCATAGCGACGCCATTTCTGTGTTCATTGGTCAATGTGAAGGAGCGAGGCATGCAGTAAAGACGGAATAGTGGATCGGAAAGGAGATACTCGTATCCCAAAAGATAATCCTGTTGTTTCCATAGAAACGTTTCTCGATTTAGAAATAGAAGTCATAGAACCCATTGTATTTCATAGCGACGCCGTTTTTGTGTTCATTGGTCAATGTGAAGGAGCGAGGCATGCAGTAAAGGCGGAATAGTGGATCGGAAAGGAGATACTCGTAACCCAAAAGAAAATCCTCGATTTAGAAGGAGAAGCCATAGAACCCATAGTATTTCATAGCGACGCAATTTCTGTGTTAATTCGTCAATGTGAGGGAGCGAGGGATGCAGTGAAGAAGGAATAGTGCATCGGAACGGAGATAGCCGCATCCCTAAAGAAAATCCTGTCGTTACCATAGATACGTTACTCGATTTAGAAGGAGATGTCATAGATCACATAGTATTCCACCGCGACGCAATTTCTGTGTTAATTCGTCAGTGCGATAGAGCCAGGTATGCAGTAAAGAGGGAATAGTGCATCGGAAAGGAGATACTCGTATCCCAAAATAAAATTCAGTCCTTTTCATAGAAACGTTACAGATTTAGAAGGAGAAGTCAGAGAACCCATAGTATTTCACAGTGACGCAATTTCTGTGTTAATTCGTCAATAAGAGGGTGCAAGGGATGCAGTAAAGAAGGAATAGTGCATCGGAAAGTAGATACTCGTATCCTAAAAGAAAATGCTGTCGTCTCCATAGAAATGTTACTCGATTTGGAAGAAGACATAGAAAACATAGTAATTCATAGCGACGCCATTTCTGTTTTAATTCGTCAATGAGAGGGAGCGAGGGATGCAGTAAAGGAGGAATAGTGCATCGGAAAGGAGATACTGGTATCCCAAACGAAAATCCTGTCGTTTCCATAGAAACGTTACTCGATTTTGAAGGAGATGTCATTGAACCCATAGTATTTCATAGCGACGCAATTTCTGTGTTAAATAGTCAATGTGTGGGAGCGAGAGATGCAGTAAAGAAGGAATAGTGCATCGGGAAAGGAGATACTCGTATCCCAAAATAAAATGCAGTCCTTTTCATAGAAACGTTACAGATTTAGAAGGAGAAGTCATAGAACCCTTAGTATTTCATAGCAACGCAATTTCTGTGTTAATTCGTTAATAAGAGGGTGCGAGGAATGCAGTAAAGAAGGAATAGTGCATAGGAATGGAGATACTCGTATCCCAAAAGAAAATGCTGTCGTTTCCATAGAAATGTCACTCGATTTAGAAGAAGACATAGAGAACGTAGTATTTCATAGCGACGCAATAAATGTGTTAATTCGTCAATGAGAGGGAGCGAGGGATGCTGTAAAGAAGGAATAGTGCATCGGAAAGGAGATACTCGTATCCTAAAAGAAAATCCAGTCCTTTCCATAGAAACGTTACTCGATTTAGATGGAGAATTCATTAAACTCATATTATTTCATAGCGATGCAATATCTGTAATAAGTCGTAAATGTGAAGGAGCGAGGGATGCAGTTAAGATGGAGCAGTGCATCGGAATGGAGATAATCGTATCAAAAACGAATATCCTGTCAGTTCCATAGAAACGTTACTCGATTTAAAAGGAGAAGTCATAGAACCCATAGAATTTCATAGCGACGCAATTTCTGTTTTAAATCGTCAATGTGAGGGAGCGACGGATGCAGTAAAGAAGGAATAGTGCATCGGAAAGGAGATAGTTGTATCCCAAAATAAAATCCAGTCCTTTCCATGGAAACGTTACTCGATTTAGAAGGAGAAGACATGGATCCCATAGTATAACATAGCGACGAAAGTTCTGTGCTAAATCGTCAATGGGAGGGAGCGAGGGATGCAGTAAAGAAGGAGTAGTGCATCGGAAATTAGATATTCGTATCCCAAAAGAAAATCCTGCCGTTTCCATAGAAACGTTACTCCATTTAGAAAGAATAGTCATGAAACCCATAGTATTTCATAGCGACGCAATTTCTGTGTTAATTCGTCAATATGTGGGACCGAGGGATGCAGTAAAGAAGGAATAGAGCTTCGGGAAAGGAGATACTCGTATCCCAAAAGAAATTCCTGTCGTCTCCATAGAAACGTTACTCGATTTAAAAGGAAAAGTCTTAAAACACATAGTATTTCATAGCGACGCAATTTCTCTGTAAATTCGTCAATATGAGGGAGCGAAGTATGCAGTAAAGAAGGAGTAGAGCATCGGAAAGGAGATACTCGTAACCCAAAAGAAAATCATGTCCTTTCCATAGAAACGTTACTCGATTTAGATTGAGAAGTCATGGAACACATAGTATTTCATAGCGACGCAATTCCTGTGTTAATTCGTCAATGTGAGGGAGCAAGGGATGCAGTAAAGAATGAATAGTGCATCGGAAAGGATATACTCGTATCCCAAAACAAAAACCTCTTGTTTCCATAGAAACGTTTCTCGTTTTAGAAAAAGTCATAGAACCCATAGTATTTCATAGCGACGCAAATTCTGTGTTAATTCGCCAATGTGAAGGAGCGAGGGATGCAGTGAAGAAGGAGTAGTGCATCAGAAAGGAGATAGTCGTATCCCAAAGAAAATACAGTTATTTGCATAGAAACGTTACTCGATTTAGAAGGAGAAGTCATTGAACCCATAGTATTTAATAGCGACGCAATATCTGTGCTTTTTCGACAATGTGAAGGAGCGAGGGAAGCAGTAAAGAGGGAATAGTGCATCGGAAAGGAGGTACCCGTATCCCAAAAGATAATCTTGTCGTTCCATAGAAACGTTACTCGATTTAGAAGAAGACATAGAAAACATAGTATTTCATAGCGGCGCAATTTCTGTGTTAATTCGTCAAAGTGAGGCAGCGAGGTATGCTGTAAAGAAGGAATAGTGCATCGGAAAGGAGATACTCGCATCCCAAAAGAAAATCCAGTCCTTTCCATAGAAACGTTACTCGATTTGTAAGGAGAAATCAAAGATCTCATAGTATTTCATAGCGACGCAATTGCAGTGTAAATTCGTCAGTGTGAGGAAGCGGGGGATGCAGTAAAGACGGAATAGTTCATCGGAAAGGAGATACTCGTATCCCAAAACGAAATCCTGTCGTTTCCATAGAAACGTTACTCGATTTAGATGGAGAAGTCATAGAACTCCTAGTTATTTATAGCGACGCAAATTCTGTTATAATTCGTCAATGGGAGGGAGCGAAGAATGTAGTTAAGATGGAGTAGCGCATCGGAAAGGAGATACTCGTATCCCAAAAGAAAATCCTGTCGCTTCCAAAGAAACGTTACTCGATTTAGAAGGAGATGTCATAGAACCCATAGTATTTCATAGCGACGCAATTCCTGTGTTAATTCGTCAATGTGAGGGAGCAAGGGTTGCAGTAAAGAGGGAATAGTGCATCGGAAAGGAGATACCCGTATCCCAAATCAAAAACCTGTCGTTTCCATAGAGACGTTAGTCGATTTAGAAGAAGAAGTCATAGAACCCATAGTATTTCATAGCGACGCAGTTTCTGTGTTTATTCGCCAATGTGAAGGAGCAAAGAATGCAGTAAAGAAGGTGTAGCGCATCGGAAAGGAGATAGTCGTAACCCAAAGAAAATCCAGTCCTTTCCATAGAAACGTTACTCGTTTTAGAAGGAGAAGTCATAGAACCCATAGTAATTCATTGCGACGCAATATCTGTGTTAATTCGTCAATGTGAAGGAGCGAGGGATGCAGCAAAGACGGAATAGTGCATCGGAAAGGAGATACTCGTATCCCAAACGAAAATCCTGTCGTTACCATAGAAACGTTACTCGATTTAGAAGGAGAAGTCATAGAACCCATAGTATTTCATAGCGACGCAATTTCTGTGTAAGTCGTCAATTGGCGGGAGCGAGAGATGCAGTAAAGAAGGAATAGTGCATCGGAAAGGAGATACTCGTACTCCAAAAGAAAATCCTGTCGTTTCCATAAAAACGTTACTCGATTTAGAAGAAGACTTAGAAAACATAGTATTTCATAGCGACGCAATTTCTGTGTTAATTTGTCAATGTGAGGGAGCGAGAGATGCAGTAAAGAAGGAATAGTGCATCGGAAATTAGATATTCGGTTCCCAAAAGAAAATCCAGTCCTTAACGTAGAAACGTTACTAAATTTAGAAGAAGACATAGAAAACATAGTATTTCATAGCGACGCAATATCTGTGTTAACTCGTCAATGTGAGGGAGCGACGTATGCAGTAAAGAAGGAATAGTGCATCGGAAAGGAGATACTAGTATCCCAAAAGAAATACCGTTCGTTTTCATAGAATCGTTACTGAATATAGAAGGAGAAGTCATAGAACTGATAGTATTGCATAGCGACGGAATTTCTGTGTTAATTCTTCAATGTGAAGGAGCGAGGGATGCAGTGAAGTTAAAATAGTGCATCGGAAATGAGTTAATTGTATCCCAAGGAAAATCCAGTCCGTTCCATAGACACGTTACTCGATTTAGGAGAAGTCATAGAAGCCATAGTATTTCATAGCGACGCAATTTCTGTGTTAATTCGTCAATGTGAGGGATCGAGGGATGCAGTAAAGAAGGAAGAGTGCATCGGAAAGAAGATACTCGTATCCCAAAAGAAAATCCTGTCGTCTCCATAGACACGTTTGTCGATTTCGAAGGTGAAGTCATAGAATCCATAGTATTTCATAGCGACGCAATTTCTGTGTTAATTCGTCAATGTGAGGGAGCGAGGGATGCAGTGAAGAAGGAATAGTGTATCGGAAAGGAGATACTCGCATCCCTAAAGAATATCCTGTCGTTACCATAGATACGTTACTCGATTTAGAAGAAGATGTCATAGAACCCATTGTATTTCATAGCGACGCCATTTCTGTGTTCATTGGTCAATGTGAAGGAGCGAGGCATGCAGTAAAGACGGAATAGTGGATCGGAAAGGAGATACTCGTATCCCAAAAGATAATCCTGTTGTTTCCATAGAAACGTTTCTCGATTTAGAAATAGAAGTCATAGAACCCATTGTATTTCATAGCGACGCCGTTTTTGTGTTCATTGGTCAATGTGAAGGAGCGAGGCATGCAGTAAAGACGGAATAGTGGATCGGAAAGGAGATACTCGTAACCCAAAAGAAAATCCTGTCGTTACCATAGTAACTTTACTCGGTTTAGAAGGAGATCTCATAGAACACTTAGTATTCCACAGCGACGCAATTTCTGTGTTAATTCGTCAGTGTGATAGAGCGAGGTATGCAGTAAAGAAGGAATAGTGCATCGGAAATGAGATACTCGTATCCCAAATGAAAATCCAGTCGTTTACATAGTAACGTTACTCGATTTAGAAGAAGATGTCATAGAACCCATAGAAGTTCGTAGCGACGCAATTTCTGTGTTAATTCGTCAATGTGAGGGAGCAAGGGATGCAGTAAAGCTGGAAAATGTTGTGGCGTATCAAGACAGCCACGCCACGGAAGTAGCCGAAAGGCACGCGTTTAGCAGGCCAGTTATAGGTCTGTAACAGGATACGTAATGAATGTTATAAAGAAAAGTACGTAGCTTCTGTAATACCAACTTTATTCCATCCTTGGTGCATCGCTATTGACGATGTAAGTGAGACTCCATAGATACATGCAATTTTACTAATGTCGCCTTGCTAGGTCGTAGCCATGGACTTAGCTGAAGGCTATTCTAACTATCTGCTCGGCAAATGAGCAATGCTTAGTCCGTGTAGTCGCTAGCAAAGTCGTCCGTACAACTGGGGCGAGGGCTAGTCCGTATCTCGAGACCTGCCTTGTGTTGGCGCTCGGTCTGCGATCACACAGTGGCGACAAGCGGGTCCGACGTGTACTAATGGACCGCGGCCGATTTAAAGCTACCACCTAGCAAGAGTGGTGTCTGGCGGTAACACCTCATTCCTCCCCTGCAAATCGGCGAACGGTCGTGTTATAAGGCTTCCGCCCGCCGTGGGGAGGACCCCATGTTGACGTATGGGATGAGGTGTGGAGCCTATCAACAGGCGAGGCTGTGCCACCCGCACCCGGCCATTCGGTCCGAGGGGAGCTAGGAAACGCCTGAAAACCTAGTCGAGGGTGCACGTCAACATGCGGTGTATGCGCCCGTAGAGAGACAGGAGGGGCCGAAGGGTCGACCTCCATTGCGTCAGGGTAACCGATTCGCGAAGACGCCATGAGGTCCGGAGTGGGCAAGAGTTCCATGGCGGAGGACAGCTGGTCACGGGAAGCGATCTGCGGCGCGTGACCCAGGGAGGCGCCCGGCGGCAGCAGCGAAGCGTCCACTGCGGGCGGCGCCGGCGGGAGAACAGGTGGCGGCGGCGGCGTCGGCTGCGGCGGCGCGTCGCCATGGGTCAAAATGGAAGGCATCGTCGGTAACACCTGGGGATGAGGCGAGCCAGTAGATGGGTCCCCAGGGCGCTGACCGCACGGCACCGTCGCTGAAAGACGGGGAGCGGCAGAACCCGTGCGACGACAGAGGCGCAGCTGATTGAGAGGCCGACGCACCTCACCAGAGGCCCCCAAAACCCAATACATCGCGCGGCCGATGCAGCGAAGAATGCGCCCCGCGAGCCAACGCCGTGAACCTCGATAGTTGCGATAGAATTCAACGTCGCCTGGAGCAGAAGTAGGTGTCTGCCGCTGCACACGAACCTGATGCGGCGGATGCAGCAAAGACATCAAGGTTCGATGAGGACGACCGTGGAGCCACTCAGCCGGCGAGCAACCATCTCGGGGCTGAGAGCGATACGAAGACAAAAAGAGCAACAACGCGTCCTCCCTAGAATGCGACTCTTTCAACTTCAACATCTGTGACTTCAAAGTCCGGACCAATCGCTCAGCGGCACCGTTTGACTGAGGCGAAAACGGCGCGGATGTCAGATGTTGAATACCATTAGCCAGGCAGAATGACTGAAATTCTGCGGACATGATCTGTGGGCCATTGTCGGAAACAATAGTCTGCGGAAGACCTTCAATGCAAAAGATAGTAGACAACGCTTGGATGGTGGCAGATGACGTCGTGGAAGACATCCGAACAACAAAAGGAAAATTATTGAAGGCATCTACCAGAACCAACCATCGAGCATTCCAGAATGGACCAGCAAAATCGATGTGCAAGCGTTGCCAAGGGGAAGTGGCTTTTGGCCATGCAAAGACTTTCCGCGGCGGTGCGGATTATTGATCGGCACACGCCATGCAAGAAGAACACATATTCGTAATCGCAGCATCGATTCCAAACCAAGTACAGTGCTGACGAGCAAGTTGTTTCGTTCGCACTATACCCCAATGTCCTTGGTGAAGAAGCCGTAAAACAGAGGACTGTAACGAACGTGGGACCACGACTCTGGACTGATCATTATCAGAACGCAACAACAAAACACCACGTCGAACAAAAAGTCTCTCCTTGTGAGCAAAAAATCGGCGAACCAACGGATCCTCGATCCGAGACTTTGACAAAGGCCATTGCGTACCAACAAAACGCAAAACGGCAGCAAGGACCGGGTCAGCAGCTGTGGCTGTAGATACACGATGAAAATCAATCGGAAACGATTCGACCACTTCATGGGTTTCCGAATCAATGAACATGCAAGCAAGTTCGGAAGAATCGAATGATCTATCCTCAGCAACAGGCAAACGGGACAACGCATCGGCGTTTCCGTGCTTAGCAGTGGACCGATACAAGATATCGTAGCGGTACTGTGAGAGGAAAATAGACCAGCGAATGAATTTCTGCGCTGTACGTGGAGGTACAGGCTTGTTCGGATGAAAAAGCGACGTCAAAGGTTTGTGGTCTGTGATGATGGTAAAGTGACGACCATACAAGAAATCATGAAACTTTGTAACACCAAAGACGAGAGCCAAAGCTTCTTCCTCTATATGCGAGTAATTTCTTTGCGCAGAGCAATTTGGACGCAAAGGCAATAGGGCGATCATGCGACCCATCTCAGTGCGCAAGCACAGCACTGATCCCGAAATCCGATGCATCTACCATCAACAAAAGGGGTTTCTGGGGATCGAATGGCGTAAGGCAAGTATTTGAAAGCAACGCCGATTTCAACTGGCGAAAGGCGCGTTCGCAGTCCGTCGTCCAGACGAACGGAACACCTTTACGGCGGAAGCGATGAAGCGGAGCTGAAATGGAATAGGCATTGCGCAGAAAGCGATGATAATAGTTAATTTAACCCAACACACTCTGTAGCTGCTGCAAAGTCTGCGGCGAAGGCAAGTCGTGTATGGCACGGAGGTGTTCTGGACTGGGATGGATGCCTTGGGCATTGATTACATGTCCCAGATATGGCAAGTCACGAGCAAAAAACACACATTTGTCCTTCCGCAAGTGAAGACCATTTTGTCGCAATACCTGAAATAATGTTCTTAGATTTGCTAAATGTTCGTCGGCTGTCCTTCCGGAGATCACAATATCGTCCAGATAATTCGCAGCAGTAGGGACCGATGCACAAACAGTTTGCAGATATTGCTGAAACAATGCAGGGGCGGAGGCACACCCGAATGGCAGTCTTTTGAATCGGTAGAAACCAAGATGCGTGTTAACCACCAAGACGCGCTGGGAATCCTCGTCCACTGGTATTTGCAAGTACGCATCTGCTAGGTCCAACTTCGAAAAATATTTACCCGGGCACAGTTTATCAAAAAGATCTTCCGGGCGGGGTAAAGTATAGGTTGCAATCACTAATTGTGGATTCAATGTTGCCTTGAAGTCCACACAAAGTCTCAATTTTCCGGAAGTTTTCGGCAAAATTACTAAGGGTGAGGCCCAGAGAGAAGCTTGCACACGTTCAATGACACCTTGTGATTCTAAATCGTGTAATGTTGTTGCGACCTCATCACGCAATGCGTGAGGAACATTGGGCGCTCTGAAAAATTTCGGTTGCGCGTTGACTTTCAGTTCCAAATGTGCTTCATAGTTCTTAGCGCAACCAAGGCCCGGTGCAAAAATGTCTGCAAATTCTTCACACAGACGAGAAACACTGTCTGAAAGCACAGTCTGATTCACTGATAGGACCTGATCTACAATAGACAAGTTAAACAATTGAAATAAATCGAAACCAAATAAGTTCACTGCAGAAGAAGAACGAAGAACGTAAAATGACACAAGTTTTGTTTGTCCTTGTATGTAGCAAGAAGGCTGCACTGTCCTAACACAGGGATATTCTGACCTGAATAACTATATAACTTAACATTTGCGGCACGCAACGGAGGTTTGTCCAGTTGTTTGTATGTGTCGTGATTGATCAATGAAACAGCAGCTCCGGTATCGAGCTGGAATGGTATGACCTTGCCATTAAAGTCCAAATCTACAAAAAGTTAATTGTCCTGCTGACGACAACAGTGACTGTCTCGTGCAATTTGAACTGATACAGGTACAGCATCACTTGCTAATTGACGTGATTTCCGGCGACGTCGACGCACACGTTTTGTGGGACGAACACAGTCACTGTTAGAGAAAGTGGCACTGGACGAAGCGGAATTAACTACATGAATGTCCATGGGCGAAGGTCCACGAGCCTGAGTGTCCTTGGTTCGATTCCGGCGTGAAGCAAAGGGCCGGGAACGATTGAGATTGTCTGATCTGAGCTTTTTCTGGCAAACACTTTGAACATGTCCTTTTTCATTACAGTAAAAACAAATAGCTTGGCGTGACGGGCAAGTGTCACGCGAATGTCTAGTTGCACACCGTGGGCATGGTTTCACTGCATTTGTATGCTTGCGCGGCACACCTGATTTAGAGCGTGGCGGAGCTGCGTGGACGTGCGCGAGGGCAGTTTATCGGTCCGCGCAGCGCGCCCGGCAGGCTGGTTGATGGTACACACGGCTGGCGAAGTTGCAAATGATTCCTGAGCAAAGTCAAGTGTGTCTTGTCTATCTAATATGTCTATCACTTGCTGAAGGGATGGATTAACTAGTTTCAAAATCTGTTCCCGTATACGAACATCAGAAACGTTCTGTGCAATTGCATCACATACCATTGTATCTGAATAAGGGAGTCCACATTCACACTCAAAAGCACAATCCCTTGTAAGGCCTTGCAATGTTGCAACCCACTCCCTATTAGTTTGACCGGCCGTACGTTTTGTATGAAAGAAAGTATACCTTTTTGCAACGACATTGACTGTTTCCTTGAAATAGGCATCCAATGCAGACAAAATTTATTCGTAGGACAGAGTCGCTACGTCGCGTCGGGGAAACAATTTCACTATCACACGGTAGGTGGACACACCTACACACGAAAGCAAAAACGGCTGCCGCTCATTACCTTGAATTCTGTAGGTGGCGAAATGGAATCAAAATTGCCGAGACCACTCCGTCCATGATTCCTGGGCTGAAACAAAAGGCCGAAACTGGGGTGCAACTGCGTGTTGTGGCTGCGGTAGCGGTGAAGCGGCGGCGGCCGCATCGTTTTGCAGTGCACGTTGACCCTGGACGAGCTGTCCAAGGGCATCCAATAATGCCTGCGTCTGCTGACTCTGCAAGCGATAAAATGCGGACAGTACACCCATGACAAGTAAATGTAAGCAATTAGAAAGAACAAGACCCATTTACGTTGACTCGTCGCCAACCGTTGTGGCGTAGCAAGACAGCCACGCCATGGAAGTAGCCGAAAGGCACACGTTTAGCAGGCCAGTTATAGGTCTGTAACTGGATACGTAATGAATGTTATAAAGAAAAGTACGTAGCTTCTGTAATACTTAACTTTATTCCATTCTTGGTACATCGCTATTGACGATATAAGTGAGACTCCATAGATACATGCAATTTTACTAATGGCGCCTTGTTAGGTCGTAACCATGGACTTAGCTGAAGGCTATTCTAACTATCTGCTCGGCAAATGAGCAGTGCTTCGTCTGTGTAGTCGCTAGCAAATTCGTCCGTACAACTGGGGCGAGTGCTAGTCCGTATCTCGAGACCTGCCTTGTGGTGGCGCTCGGTCTGCGATCACACAGTGGCGACAAGCGGGTCCGACATGTACTAATGGACCGCGGCCGATTTAAAGCTAGCACCTAGCAAGTGTGGTGTCTGGCGGTGACACCACAGAATAC
The DNA here is from genome assembly GCF_021461385.2 of Schistocerca piceifrons. Taxonomy (NCBI): domain Eukaryota; kingdom Metazoa; phylum Arthropoda; class Insecta; order Orthoptera; family Acrididae; genus Schistocerca; species Schistocerca piceifrons. The sequence goes on along the minus strand of NC_060138.1, from coordinate 37,476,578 downwards.
TGCATCGGAAAGAAGATTCAGTAAAGAAGGAATAGTGCATCGGTAAGGAGACAGTCGTATCCCAAAAGAAAATCCGGTCCTTTCCATAGGCACGTTACTCGATATAAAAGGAGATGTCATAGAAACCATAGTATTTCATAGCGACATAAATTCTGTGTTAATTCGTCAATGTGAGGGAGCGAGGTATGCAGTAAAGAAGGAATAGTGCATCGGAAAGGAGATACTCGTATCCTAAAAGAAAAACATGTCCTTTCCATAGAAACGTTACTCGATTTAGAAGGAGAAGTCATAGAACACATAGTATTTCATAGCTACAAAATTTCGGTGTTAATTCGTGCGTGTGAGGGACCGAGGGATGCAGTAAAGAGGGAATAGTTCATCGGTGAGGAGATACTCGTATACAAAAAGAAAATACTGTCGTTTCCATAGAAACGTTACTCGATTTAGAAGAAGAAGTCATAGAACCCATAGTATTTCATAGTGAAGCAATTTCAGTGATAATTCAACAATGTGAGGGAGTGAGGGATGCAGTAAAGAAGGAATAGTGCATCGGAAAGGGATTACTCGTATCCCAAATGAAAGTCCTGTGGCTTCCATAGAGACGTTACTCGATTTAGAAGGAGATGTCATAGAACACATAGTTTTTCGTAGCGACGCAATTTCTGCGTTAATTGGTCAATGTGAGGGTGCGGGGGATGTAATAAAGAAGGAGTAGTGCATCGGAATAGAGATACTCGTATCCCAAAAGAAAATCCTGTCGTTTCCAAATAAACGTTACTCGATTTAGAAGAAGAAGTCATAGAACACATAGTATTTCATAGCGACGCAATTTCTGTGTTATTTCGTTAATGTGAGGGAGCGAGGGATGCAATAAAGAAGAAATAGTGCATCGGAAAAGAGATAGTCGTATCCCAAAAGAAAATCCTGTCCTTTTCATAGAAACGTTACTCGATTTAGAAGGAGAAGACATAGAACCCATACTATTTCATAGCGACGCAATTTCAGTGTTAATTCGTCAATGGGAGGGGGCGGGGGATGCAATATACAGGGAACAGGGCATCAGAAAGGAAATGCTCGAATCCCTAAAGAAAATCCTGTCGTTTCCATAGAAACGTTACTCGATTCAGAAGAAGGAGTCATAGAACCCACAGTATTACATAGCGACGCAATTTCTGGGTTAATTCGTCAATGCGAGGGTGCGAGGGTGCAGTAAAGAAGGATTAGTGCAACGGAAAAGAGATAGTCGTATCCAAAAAGGATATCCTGTCCTTTCCATAGAAACGTTACTCGATTTAGAAGGAGAAGTCATAAAAGCCATACTATTTCATAGCGACGCAATTTCAGTGTTAATTCGTCAATGGGAGGGGGCGGGGGATGCAATATACAAGGAATAGTGCATCAGAAAGGAAATACTCTTATCCCAAAAGAAAATCCTGTCGTTTCCACAGAAACGTTACTCGATTTAGAGGAAGGAGACATAGAACCCATAGTATTTCATAGCAACGCAATTTCTGTGTTAATTCGTCAATGCGAGGGTGCGAGGGTGCAGTAAAGAAGGAATAGTGCATCGGAATGGAGATAGTCGTATCCCAAAAGAAAATTCTGTCCTTTCCGTAGACAAGTTACTCGATTCAGACGGAGAAGTCATAGAACCCATAGTAAATCATAGCGACGCAATTTCTGTGTTAATTCGTCAATATGAGGGAGCGGGGGATGCAATATACAAGTAATAGTGCATTGGAAAGGAGATACTCGTATTCCAAAAGAAAAACCTGTCGATTCCCTAGAAACTTTACTCGATTTAGAATAATAAGTAATAGAACATATAGTATTTCATAGCGACGCAATTTCTGGGTTAATTCGTCAATTTGAGAGAGTGAGGATGCAGTAAAGAAGGCATAGTGCATCGTGAAAGGAGATACCCGTGACCCAAAAGAAAATCCTGTCGTATACATAGAAACGTTACGTGATTTAGACGGTAGAGTCATAGAACCCATAGTATTTCATAGCGACGCAATTTCTGTGTTAATTAGTGAATGAGAGCGAGCGAGGGATGCAGTAAAGAAGGAATAGTGCATCGGAGAGGAGATACACGTATCCCAAAAGAAAATCCGGTCGTTTCCATAGAAACGTTACTCGATTTAGAAGGAGAAGTCACAGAACCCATAGTATTTCATAGCGACGCAATTTCTGTGTTAATTCGTTAATGTGAGGCAGAGAGGGATGCAGTAGAGAAGGAATAGTGCATCGGAAAAGAGATAGTCGTATCCCAAAAGTAATACCTGTCCTTTACATAGAAACGTTACTTGATTTATAAGGAGATGTCATAGAACGCAATGTATTTGATAGCGACGCAAGTTCTGTGTTAATTCGTCAAAGGGAGGGAGCGAGGGATGCAATATACAAGGAATAGTGAATCGGAAAGGAGAAACTCGTATCCAAAAAGAAAATCCTGTCGATTCCATAGAAAAGTTAGTCGATTTAGAAGAAGAAGTCATAGAACCCATAGTATTTCATAGCGACGCAATTTCTGTGTTAATTCGTCAATGTGAGGGAGCGAGGGACGCAGTAAAGAAGGAATTGTGCATCGGAAAGGAAATACTCGTATCCCAAAAGAAAATCCTGTCTTTACATAGAAACGTTACTCGATTTAGAAGGAGAAGTCATAGAACCCATAGTATTTGATGACGACGCAATTTCTGTGTTAATTCGTCAATGGGAGGGAGCGGGGGATGCAATATACTAGGACGAGTACGTCGGAAAAGAGATACTCGTATCCCAAAAGAAAATCCTGCCGTATCCATAGAAACGTTATTCGATTTAGAAGAAGAAGACATGGAACCCATTGAATTTCATAGCGACGCAATTTCTGTGTTAATTGGTTAATGTGGGGGAGCGAGGGATGCAGTAAAGAAGGAACAGTGCATCGGAAAAGAGTTAGTGGTATCCCAAAAGAAAATCCTGTCCTTTACATAGAAACGTTACTCGATTTAGAAGGAGAAGTGATAGAACCCATAGTATTTCATAGCGACGCAATTTCTGTGTTAATTCGTCATTGTGAGGGAGCGAAGGATGCAGTAAAGAAGGAATAGAGCATCGGAAAGGAGATACCCGTATCCTAAAAGTAAATCCTTTCATTTCCATAGAAACGTTACTCGATTTAGAAGGAGAAGTCATAAAACCCATAGTATTTCATAGGGACGCTATTTTGTGTTTATTCGTCGATGTGTGGGAGCGAAGGATGCAGTAAAGCAGGAATAGTGGATCGGAAAGGAGATACTCGTATCAAAAAGGAAAATTCTGGTGTTACCATAGAAACGTTACTCGATTTAGAGGGAGAAGTCATAGAACACATAGTGTTTCATAGCGACGCAATTTCTGTGTTAATTCGTCAATGTGACGGAGCGAGGGTTGCAGTAAAGAAGGAATAGTGCATCGGAAAAGAAATAGTCGTATCCCTTAATAAAATCCTGTCCTTTCCATTGAAACGTTACTCGATTTAGAAGGAGAAGTGATAGAACCCATAGTATTTCACAGCGACGCAATTTCTGTGTTAATTCGACAATGGGAGGGAGCTGGGGATGCAATATACAAGGAATAGTGCATCGGAAAGGAGACACTCGTATTCCAAAGCAAAATCCGGTTGATTCCATAGAAACGTTACTCGATTTAGAAGAAAAAGTAATAGAACCCATAGTATTTCATAGCGGCGCAATGTCTGTGTTAATTCGTCAGTGTATGTGTGCGAGGGATGCAGTAAAGAGGGAATAGTTCATCGGAGAGGACGCACTCGTAATCAAAAAGAAAATCCTGTCGATTATATAGAAACGTTACTCGATTTAGAAGGAAATGTCATAAAACCCATAGTATTTCATAGTGACACAATTTCTGTGTTAATTCGTCAATGTGAGGGAGCGGGGGATGCAATAAAGAAGGAAGAGTGCAACGGAATGGAGATTCTCGTATCCCAAAAGAAAATCCTGTCGTTTCCATAGAAACGTCACTCGATTTAAAGGAAGAACTCATAGAACCCATAGTATTTCATAGCGACACAATTTCTGTGTTAATTCGTTAATGTGAGGGAGAGAGGAATGCAGTAAAGAAGGAATAGTGCATCGGAAAGGAGATAGATGTATCCCAAAAGAAAATCCTGTCCTTGCCATAGACACGTTACTCGATTTAGAAGGAGAAGTCATAGAACCCATAGTATTTTATGGCGACGCAATTTCTGTGTTAATTCGTCAATGTGAGAGAGCCCGGTATGCAGTAAAGAAGGAATAGTGCATCGGAAAGGAGATACTCGTATCCCAAAAGAAAATCCTGTCGTTTCCATTGAAACGTTACTCGATTCAAAAGAAGAAATCATCGAACCCATATTCTATTATAGCGACGCAATTTCTGTGCTAATTCGTCAATGTGACGGAGCGAGTGAAGCAGTAAAGATGGAGTAGTGCATCGGAAAGGAGTTACTCGTATCCCAAAAGAAAATCCTATCCTTTCTATAGAAACGTTACTCGATTTAGAAGAAGAAGTCATAGAACCCATAGTATATCATAGCGACGCAATTTCTGTGTTAATTCGTTAATGTGAGGGAGATAGGGATGCAGTATAGAAGCAATAGTGCGTCGGAAAATAGATAGTCGTATCCCAAAAGAAAATCTTGTCCATTTCATAGAAACGTTACTCGATTTAGAAGGTGAAATCATTGAACCCATAGGATTTGATAACGACGCAATTTCTGTGTTAATTCGTCAATGGGAGGGAGCGGGGGATGCAATATACAGGGAATAGTGCGTCGGAAAGGAGATACTTGTATCAAAAAGGAATATCCTGTCGTTTCCATAGAAACGTTACTCGATTTAGAAGGAGAAGTGATAGAACCCATAGTATTTCACAGCGACGCAATTTCTGTGTTAATTCGTCAATGGGAGGGAGCGGGGGATGCAATATACAAGGAATAGTGCATGGGAAAGGAGATACTCGTATTCCGAAGGAAAATCCTGTCTATTCCACAGAAACGTTACTCGATTTAGAAGAAAAAGTAATAGAACCCATAGTATTTCATAGCGGCGCAATGTCTGTGTTAATTTGTCAGTGTATGGGTGCGAGGGATGCAGTACAGAGGGAATAGGTCATCGGAGAAGACGCACTCGTAATCAAAAAGAAAATCCTGTCGATTATATAGAAACGTTAGTCGATTTAGAAGAAGAAGTCATAGAACACATAATATTTCATAGCGACACAATTTCTGTGTTGATTCGTCAATGTGAGGATGCGAAGGATGCAGTAAAGAAGGAATAGTGCATCGGAAAGGAGATACTCGTATCCGAAAAGAAAATGCTGTCGTTACCATAGAAACGTTACTCGATTTAGCAGGAGATGTCATAGATCCCATAGAATATCATAGCGACGCATTGTCTATGTTAATTCGTCAATGTGAGGAAGCGAAGGATGCAGTAAAGGTGGAACAGAGCATCGGAAAATAGATACCCGGATCCTAAAAGAAAATCCTTTCGTTTCCATAGACACGTTACTCGATTTAGAAGGAGAAGTCATGGAACCCATAGTATTCCATAACGACACAATTTAGTGTTTATTCGTCAATGTGAGGGAACGAGGAATGCAGTATATAAGGAATAGTGCTTCGGAAAAGAGATACTCGTATCCCAAAAGAAAATTTTCTCCTTTCCATAGAAACGCTACTCGATTTAGAAGGAGAAGCCATAGAACCCATAGTATTTCATAGCGACGCAATTTAGTGTTTATTCGTCAATGTGAGGGAACGAAGGATGCAGTATAGAAGGAATAGTGCATCGGAAAAGAGATACTCGTATCCCAAAAGAAAATCCTGTCCTTTCCATAGAAACGTAACTCCATTTAGAAGGAGAAGCCATAGAACCCATAGTATTCCATAATGACGCATTTCTGTAATAATTCGTCAACGGGAGGGAGCGGGGGATGCAATATACAAATAATAGTGAATCGGAAAGGAGATACTCGCATCCCAAAAGAAAATCCTGTCGTTTCCATTGAAATGTTTCTCGATTTAGAAGGAGAAGTCATAGAACCCATAGTATTTCATAGCGACGCAATTTCTGAGTTAATTCGTCATTGTGAAAAACCGAGGGATGCAGCAAAGCAGGAATAGTGCGTCGGAAAAGAGACAGTCGTATCCCAAAAGAAACTTCTGTCCTTTCCATAGACACGTTACTCGATGTAGAAGGAGAAGTCATAGAACCCATTGTATTTCATAGCGACGCAAATTTGTGTTTATTCGTCAATGTGAGGGAGCGAAGGATACTGTAAAGACGGAATAGTGCATCGGAAAGGGGATATTCGTATCCCAAAAGAAAATCCTGTCAATTCCATAGAAACGTTACTCAATTTAGAAGGAGAAGTCATAGAATCCATAGTATTTCATAGCGACGCAATTCCTGTGTTAATTCTTCATTGGTAGGGAGCGAGGGATGCAGTAAAGAAGAAATAGTGCATTTGAAATTAGATACTCGTGTCCCAGAAGAAAGTCCTTTCCTTTCCATAGAAACGATACTCGATTTAGAAGGAGAAGTCATAGAAACTATAGTATTACATAGCGACCAATTTCTGTGTTAATTCGTCAATGTGAGGGAGCGAGGGATGCAGTAAAGAAGGAATAGAGCATAGGAAAGGAAATAGTCGTATCGCCAAAGAAAATCCTGTCGTTTCCATAGAAATGTTTCTCGATGTAGAAGGAGAAGTCATAGAACCCATAGTATTTCATGGCGACGCAATGTCTGTGTTAAATTTTTCAATGGGAAGGAGCGAGGGATCCAGTAAAGAAGGAATATTGAATTGGAAAGGAGATAGTAGTATCCCAAAAGAAAATCCTGTCCTTGCCATAGACACGTTACTCGATTTAGAAGGAGAAGTCATAGAACCCATAGTATTTTATGGCGACGCAATTTCTGTGTTAATTCGTCAATGTGAGAGAGCCCGGTATGCAGTAAAGAAGGAATAGTGCATTGGAAAGGAGATACTCGGATCCCAAAAGAAAAACATATCCTTTCCATAGAAACGTTACTCGCTTTAGAAGGAGAAGTCATTGAACCCATAATATTTCATCGCGGCGCAATGTCTGTGTTAATTCGTCAGTGTGAGGGAGCGAGGGATGCAGTAAAAAAGGAATAGTGCATCGGAAAGGAGATAGTCGTAACCCCAAAAGAAAATCCTGTCGTTTCCATTGAAACGTTACTCGATTCAGAAGAAGAAATCATCGAACCCATATTCTATTATAGCGACGCAATTTCTGTGCTAATTCGTCAATGTGACGGAGCGAGTGAAGCAGTAAAGATGGAGTAGTGCATCGGAAAGGAGTTCCTCTTATCCCAAAAGAAAATCCTATCCTTTCTATAGAAACGTTACTCGATTTAGAAGAAGAAGTCATAGAACCCATAGTTTATCATAGCGACGCAATTTCTGTGTTAATTCGTTAATGTGAGGGAGATAGGGATGCAGTATAGAAGCAGTAGTGGGTCGGAAAATAGATAGTCGTATCCCAAAAGAAAATCTTGTCCATTTCATAGAAACGTTACTCTATTTAGAAGGTGAAATCATTGAACCCATAGGATTTGATATCGACGCAATTTCTGTGTTAATTCGTCAATGGGAGGGAGCGGGGGATGCAATATACAAGGAATAGTGCATCGGAAAGGAGATACTCGTATTCCGAAGGAAAATCCTGTCTATTCCACAGAAACGTAACTCGATTTAGAAGAAAAAGTAATAGAACTCATAGTATTTCATAGCGGCGCAACGTCTGTGTTAATTCGTCAGTGTATGGGTGCGAGGGATGCAGTACAGAGGGAATAGTTCATCGGAGAGGACGCACTCGTAATCAAAAAAAAATCCTGTCGATTCCATAGAAACGTTACTCGATTTAGAAAGAGATGTCAAAGACCCCATAGTATTTCATAGCGACACAATTTCTGTGTTAATTCGTCAATGTGAGGGAGCGGGGTTGCAATAAAGAAGGACTAGTGCAACGGAAAGGAGATACTCGTATCCCAAAAGAAAATCCTGTCGTCTCCATAGAAACGTCACTGGATTTAAAGGAAGAACACATAGAACCCATAGTATTTCATGGCGTCACAATTTCTGTGTTAATTCCTTAATGTGAGGGAGAGAGAAATGCAGTAATGAAGGAATAGTGTAACGGAAAAGAGATAGTCGTATCCCAAAAGAAAATCCTGTCCTTTCCATTGCAACGTTACTCGATTTAAAAGGAGAAGTCATAGAACACATAGTATTTGATAACGACGAAATTTCTGTGTTAATTAGTCAATGGGAGGGAGTGGGGGATGGAATATACAAGGAATTGTGCATCGGATAGGAGATACTCGTATTCCAAAAGAAAATTCTGTCGATTCCATAGAAACGTTAGTCGATTTAGAAGAAGAAGTCATAGAACCCACAATATTTCATAGCGACACAGTTTCTGTGTTGATTCGTCAATGTAAGGATGCGAAGGATGCAGTAAAGAAGGAATAGTGCATCGGAAAGGAGATACTCGTATCCGAAAAGGAAATGCTGTCGTTACCATAGAAACGTTACTCGATTTAGAAGGAGAAGTCATAGAACTCATAGTATTTCATAGCGACGCAATTTCTATGTTAATTTGTCAATGTGAGGGAGCGAGGGCAGCATTAAAGATGGAATAGTGCATCGGAAAGGAGATAGTCGTATCCCAAAAGAAGATCCCGTCCATTCCATAGACACGTTACTCGATTTAGAGGGAGAAGTCATAGAACCCATAGTATTTCATAACGACGCAATATCTGTGTTAATTCGTCAATAAGAGGTGGCGAGGGATGCAGTAAAGAAGCAATAGTGCATCGGGAGAGGAGATACTCGTATCCCAAAAGAAAATGCTGTCGGTACCATAGAATCGTTACTCGATTTAGAAGGAAAAGCCATAGAACTCATTGGATTTCATAGCTACGCAATTTCTGTATTGATTCGTCAATGTGAGGGAGCGAGGGATGCGGTAAAAACTAATAGTGCATCGGAAAGGAGATACTCGTATCCCAAAAGAAAATCCTGTCGTTTCCATAGATCCGTTACTCGATTTAGACGACGAAGTCATAGAACACATAGTATTTCATAGCGACGCAATTTCTGTGTTAATTCGTCAATGTGGGGGTGCGAGGGATGCAGTAAAGAAGGGATATTGCATCGGAAAGGAGATACTCGTATCCCAAAAGAAAATTTTGTCCTTTCCATAGACACGTCACTCGCTTTAGAAGGAGACGTCATAGAACCCATAGTATTTCATAGCGACGCAATTTCTGTGTTTATTCGTCAATGTGTGGGAGCGAGCTATGCAGTAAGGAAGGAATAGTGCATCGGAAAGGAGATACTCATATCCCAAAAGAAAAACATGCCCTTTCCATAGAAACTTTTATCGATTTAGATGGAGAAGTCATAGAACTCATAATATTTCATAGCGACGCAATTTCTGTATTAATTCGTCAATATGAGGGAGCAAGGGATGCAGTAAAGATGTAATAGTGCATCGGAAAGGAGATACTCGTATCCCAAAAGAATATCCAGTCGTTTCCATAGGAACGTTACTCGATTTAGAAGAAGAAGTCATAGAACCCGTAGTATTTAATAGCGACGCAATTTCTGTGTTAATTCGTCAATGTGGGGGAGCGAGGGATGCAGTAAAGAACGAATAGTGCATCGGAAAGGAGATACTCGTATCCCAAAAGAAAATCCTGTCTTTACATAGAAACGTTACTCGATTTAGAAGGAGAAGTGATAGAACCCATAGTATTTCATAGCGACGCAATTTCTGTGTTAATTCCTCAATGTGAGGGAGCGAGGGATGTAGTAAAGAAGGAATAGTGCTTTGAGAAAGAAGATACTCGTGTCCCAAAAGAAAATCCTGCCGTTTCCATTTAAATGTTACTCGATTTAGAACGAGAAGTCATGGAACTCATAGTATTTCATAGTGACGCAATTTCTGTGTTAATTCGTCATTGTGAGGGAGCGAAGGATGCAGTAAAGAAGTAATAGAGCATCGGAAAGGAGATACCCGTATCCCAAAAGAAAATCCTTTCGTTTCCATAGAAACGTTACTCGATTTAGAAGGAGAAGTCATAAAACCCATAGTATTTCATAGGGACGCTATTTTGTGTTTATTCGTCGATGTGTGGGAGCGAAGGATGCAGTAAAGCAGGAATAGTGGATCGGAAAAGAGATACTCGTATCCCAAAAGAAAATCCTGTCCTTTCCATAGAAACGTAACTCCATTTAGAAGGAGAAGCCATAGAACCCATAGTATTCCATAATGACGCATTTCTGTAATAATTCGTCAACGGGAGGGAGCGGGGGATGCAATATACAAATAATAGTGAATCGGAAAGGAGATACTCGCATCCCAAAAGAAAATCCTGTCGTTTTCATTGAAACGTTTCTCGATTTAGAAGAAGATGTCATAGAACCCATAGTATTTCATAGCGACGCAATTTCTGTGTTAATTCGTCAATGTGAGGGAGCGAGGGATGCAGTAAAGAAGGAATAGTGCATCGGAACGGAGATAGTCGAATCCGAATAGAAAATTCTGTCCTTTCCATAGACACATTACTCGATTTAGAAAGAGCAGCCATAGAACCAATAGTAATTCATAGTGGCGCTATTTCTGTGTTAATTCGACAGTGTGAGGGAGCGAGGGATGCAGTTAAGAAGGAATGGTTCATCGGTAAGGAGATCGTCGTATCCCAAAAGAAAATGGAATCGTTTCCATTGTAACGTTACTCGATTTAGAAGAAGAAATCATCGAACCCATATTCTATTGTAGGGACGCAATTTCTGTGTTAATTCGTCAATGAGAGGGAGCAAGGTATGCAATATAAAAGGAATAGTGCATCAGAAAGGAGATACTCGTATCCCAAAAACAATCCTGTCGTTTCCATAGAAACGTTACTCGATTTTGTTGGAGAAGTCATAGAATTCATAGTATTTCATAGCGACGCAATTTCTGTATTAACTCGTCAGTGTGAGGGAGCGAGTGATGCAGTAAAGATGGAGTAGTGCATCGGAAAGGAGATACTTGTATCCCGAATGCAAATCCTGTCGATTCCATAGAAACGTTACTCGATTTAGAAGGAGATGTCATAGAACCCGTAGTACTTCATAGCTACGCAATTTCTGTGTTAATTCGTCAATGTGAGGGAGCGGGGGATGCAATTAAGAAGGAAAAGTGCATCGGACAGGAGATAGTCGTATCCCAAAAGAAACTCCTGTCCTTTCCATAGACACGTTACTCGATTTAGAAGGAGAAGTCATAGAACACATAGTATTTTATAGCGACGTAACTTCTGTGTAAATTTGTCAATGTGAGGGAGCAAGGTACGCAGTAAAGAAGGAATAGTGCATTGGAAAGGAGATACTCGTATCCCAAAAGAAAAACATGTCCTTTCCATAGAAAGGTTACTCAATTTAGAAGGAGAAGTCATTGAACCCATAGTATTTCATAGCTGCTCAATGTCTGTGTTAATTCGTCAGTGTGAGGGTGCGAGGGATGCACTAAAGATTGATTAGTTCATCGGAAAGGAGAAACTCGTATCCAAAAAGAAAATCCTGTCGTCTCCATAGGAACGTTACTCGAGTAAGAAGAATAAGTGATAGAACACATTATATTTCATAGCGACGCAGTTTCTCTGTTAATTCATCTATGTGAGGGAACGAGGGATGCAGTAAAGAAGGAATAGTGCATCGGAAAGGAGATACTCGTATCCCAAAAGAAAATCCCGTCCTTTCCATAGAAACGTTACTCGATTTTGAAGAAGAAATCATCGAACCCATAGTCTTTTATAGCGACGCATTTCCTGTGTTAATTCGTCAATGGGAGGGAGCGGGGATGCAATATACAAGGAATAGTGCATCGGAAAGGAGATACTCGTATTCCAAATGAAAATCCTGTCGATTCCAAAGAAACGTTACTCGATTTAGAAGAAGAAGTCATAGAACCCATAGTATTTCATAACGACGCAATTTCTGAGTTAATTCGTCATTGTGAAAAACCGAGGGATGCAGCAAAGCAGGAATAGTGCGTCGGAAAAGAGACAGTTGTATCCCAAAAGAAACTTCTGTCCTTTCCATAGACACGTTACTCGATGTAGAAGGAGAAGTCATAGAACACATTGTATTTCATAGCGACGCAAATTTGTGTTTATTCGTCAAAGTGAGGGACCGAAGGATACTGTAAAGACGGAATAGTGCATCGGAAAGGGGATACTCGTATCCCAAAAGAAAATCCTGCCGTTTCAATAGAAACGTTACTCGATTTAGAAGAAGGAGTCATAGAACCCATAGTATTTCATAGCGACGCAATTTCTGTGTTAAATCTTCAATGTGGTGGAGCGAGGGATGCAGTAAAGAAGGAATAGTGCATCGGAAAAGGAGATATTCGTATCCCAAAAGAAAATCCTGTCAATTCCATAGAAACGTTACTCAATTTAGAAGGAGAAGTCATAGAATACATAGTATTTCATAGCGACGCAATTCCTGTGTTTATTCGTCAATGTGTGGGAGCGAGGGATGCAGTAAAGAAGGAATAGAGCATAGGAAAGGAAATAGTCGTATCGCCAAAGAAAATCCTGTCGTTTCCATAGAAATGTTTCTCGATGTAGAAGGAGAAGTCATAGAACCCATAGTATTTCATGCCGACGCAATGTCTGTGTTAATTTTTTCAATGGGAAGGAGCGAGGGATCCAGTAAAGAAGGAATATTGCATTGGAAAGGAGATAGTCAAATCCCAAAGGAAAATTCTGTAGTTTCCGTAGAAACGATAATCGATTTAGAAAGAGAAGTCATAGAGCTCACAGAATTTCACAGCGACGCAATTTCAGTGATAATTCGTGAGGGAGCGACGGATGCAGTAAAGATGGAATAGTGCATCGGAAAGGAGATACACGTATCCCAAAAGAAAATCCTGTCCTTTCCATAGAGAAGTTACTCGATTTAGATTGAGACTTCATAGAACCCATACTATTGCATAGCTATCAATTTCTGTGTTACTTCGTCAATGTGAGGGAGCGAGGGATGCAGTAAAGAAGGAATAATGCATCGGATAGGAGATAGTAGTATCCCAAAAGAAAATCCTGTATTTTCCATAGAAACGTTACTCGATTTAGAAGGAGAAGTCATAGAACTCATAGTATTTCATAGCGACGCAATTTCTATGTTAATTTGTCAATGTGAGGGAGCGAGGGCAGCATTAAAGATGGAATAGTGCATCGGAAAGGAGATAGTCGTATCCCAAAAGAAGATCCCGTCCATTCCATAGACACGTTACTCGATTTAGAGGGAGAAGTCATAGAACGCATAGTATTTCATAACGACGCAATATCTGTGTTAATTCGTCAATAAGAGGGAGCGAGTGATGCAGTAAAGAAGCAATAGTGCATCGGGAAAGGAGATACTCGTATCCCAAAAGAAAATGCTGTCGGTACCATAGAATCGTTACTCGATTTAGAAGGAAAAATCATAGAACTCATTGGATTTCATAGCGACGCAATTTCTGTATTGATTCGTCAATGTGAGGGAGCGAGGGATGCGGTAAAAACTAATAGTGCATCGGAAAGGAGATACTCGTATCCCAAAAGAAAATCCTGTCGTTTCCATAGATCCGTTACTCGATTTAGAAGACGAAGTCATAGAACACATAGTATTTCATAGCGACGCTATTTCTGTGTTAATTCGTCAATGTGGGGGTGCGAGGGATGCAGTAAAGAAGGGATATTGCATCGGAAAGGAGATACTCGTATCAAAAAAGAAAATTCTGTCCTTTCCATAGACACGTCACTCGCTTTAGAAGGAGAAGTCATAGAACCCATAGTATTTCATAGCGACGCAATTTCTGTGTTTATTCGTCAATGTGTGGGAGCGAGCTATGCAGTAAGGAAGGAATAGTGCATCGGAAAGGAGATACTCATATCCCAAAAGAAAAACATGCCCTTTCCATAGAAACTTTTATCGATTTAGATGGAGAGGTCATAGAACCCATAATATTTCATAGCAACGCAATTTCTGTATTAATTCGTCAATATGAGGGAGCAAGGGATGCAGTAAAGATGGAATAGTGCATCGGAAAGGAGATACTCGTATCCCAAAAGAATATCCTGTCGTTTCCATAGGAACGTTACTCGATTTAGAAGAAGAAGTCATAGAACCCGTAGTATTTAATAGCGACGCAATTTCTGTGTTAATTCGTCAATGTGGGGGTGCGAGGGATGCAGTAAAGAAGGGATACTGCATCGGAAAGGAGATACTCGTATCAAAAAAGAAAATTCTGTCCTTTCCATAGACACGTCACTCGCTTTAGAAGGAGAAGTCATAGAACCCATAGTATTTCATAGCGACGCAATTTCTGTGTTTATTCGTCAATGTGTGGGAGCGAGCTATGCAGTAAGGAAGGAATAGTGCATCGGAAAGGAGATACTCATATCCCAAAAGAAAAACATGCCCTTTCCATAGAAACTTTTATCGATTTAGATGGAGAAGTCATAGAACCCATAATATTTCATAGCGACGCAATTTCTGTATTAATTCGTCAATATGAGGGAGCAAGGGATGCAGTAAAGATGGAATAGTGCATCGGAAAGGAGATACTCGTATCCCAAAAGAATATCCTGTCGTTTCCATAGGAACGTTACTCGATTTAGAAGAAGAAGTCATAGAACCCGTAGTATTTAATAGCGTCGCAATTTCTGTGTTAATTCGTCAATGTGGGGGAGCGAGGGATGCAGTAAGGAACGAATAGTGCATCGGAAATGAGATAGTCGTAGCAAAAAGATAATCCTGTCCTTTCTATAGACACGTTACTCGATTTAGAAGGAGAAGTCGCAGAACCCATAGTATTGCATAGCGACGCAATATGTGGGTTAAATCGTCATTGTGATTTAGACGGAAATGTCATAGAACCCATAGTATTTCATAGCGACGCATATCTGTTTTAATTCCTCAATGTTTGGGAGCGAGTTATGTAGTAAAGAAGGAATTGTGCATCGGGAAAGGAGATACTCGTATCCCCAAAAAAAATCCTGTCTTTTCCATACAAAGGTTACTAGATTTAGAAGGAGAAATCATAGAACTCATAATATTTCATAGCGACGGAATTTCTGTGTTAATTTGTGATTGTGATGGAGCGAGGGATGCAGTAAAGAGGAAATAGTGCATCGGAAATTAGATACTCGTAACCCAAAAGAAAATCCTGTCCATTCCATAGAAACGTTACTCGATTTAGAAGGAGATGTCATAGAACCCATAGTATTTCATAGCGACGCAATCTCTGTGTTAATTCGTCAATGTGTGGGTGCTAGGGATGCAGTAAAGAAGGAATAGTGCATCGGAAAGGAAATACCCGCGCCCCAAAAGAAATTCCCGTCGTTACCATAGAAACGTTATTCGATTTAGAAACAGATGACATAGAACCCATAATATTTCATAGCGACGTAATTTCTGTGTTAAGCAGTCAATGTGAGGGAGCGAAGGGTGCAGTACAGAAGGAATAGAGCATCGGAAAGGAGTTACCCGTATCCCAAAAGAAAATCCTTTCGTTTCCATAGAAATGTTACTCGATGTAGAAGGAGAAGTCATAGAACCCATTGTATTTCATAGCGACGCAAATTTGTGTTTATTCGTCAATGTGAGGGAGCGAAGGATGCTGTAAAGACGGAATAGTGCATCGGAAAGGGGATACTCGTATTCCAAAAGAAAATCCTGTCGTTTCAATAGAAACGTTACTCGATTTAGAAGGAGAAGTCATAGAATCCATAGTATTTCATAGCGACGAAATTCCTGTGTTTATTCTTCATTTTGTGGAAGCGAGGGAAGCAGAAAAGAAGGAATAGTGCATTTGAAATTAGATATTCGTATCCCAAAAGAGAGTCCTTTCTGTCCATAGAAACGATACTCCATTTAGAAGGAGAAGTCATAGAAACTATAGTACTCCACAGCGACCAATTAATGTGTTGATTCGTCAATGTAAGGGAGCGTGGGATGCAGTAAAGAAGGAATAGACCATCGGAAAGGAAATAGTCGTATCGCAAAAGAAAATCCTTTCGTTGCCATTGAAATGTTACTCGATGTAGAAGGTGAAGTCATAGAACCGATAGTATTTCATGGCGACGCAATGTCTGTGTTAATTTTTTCAATGGGAAGGAGCGAGGGATCCAGTAAAGAAGGAATATTGCATTGGAAAGGAGATAGTCGTATCCCAAAAGAAAATTCTGTAGTTTCCGTAGAAACGATAATCGATTTAGACAGAGAAGTTATAGAACTCACAGTATTTCATAGCGACGCAATTTCAGTGATAATTCGTCAATGTGAAGGTGCGAGGTATGCAGTAAGGCAGGAATAGTGCATCGGAATGGAGATACTCTCACCCTAAAGAAAAACATGTCCTTTCCATAGTAATGGTATTCGATTTAGATGGAGATGTCACAGAACGCATAGTATTTCATAGCGGCGCAATTTATGTGTTAATTCGTCAGTTAGAGGGAGCGTGTGATGCAGTAAAGATGGAGTAGTGCATCGGAAAGGTGATACTCGTATCCCAAATGAAAATCCTGTTGCTTCCATAGAAACGTTACTCGATTCAGAAGGAGATGTCATGGAACCCATAGTATTTCATAGCGGCGCAATTTCTGTGTTAATTCGTCAATGTGAGGGAGCGAGAGATGCAGTAAAGAAGGAATATTGCATCGGAAGGGAGATACTCGTATCCCAAAAGAATATCCTGTCGATTCAATGGAAACATTACTCGATTTAGAGGGAGAAGTCATAGAACCCATGGTATTTCATAGCGAAGCAATTTCTGCGTTAAAGCGTCAATGTGAGAGAGCAAGTGATGCAGTATAGAAGGAATAGTGCATCGCATAGGAGATATTCGTATCCGAAAAGAAAATCCTGACGTTTCCATAGAAACGTTACTCTCATTTAGAAGGAGATGTCATAGATCACATAGTACTTAATAGCCACACCATCTCTATGTTAATTAGACAATGTGAGGGAGCGAGGGATGCAGTAAAGAAGGAATAGTACATCGGAAAGGAGATACTCGTATCCCAAAAGAAAATCCTGTCGTTTCCATAGTAACGTTACTCGATTTAGTAGGAGATGATATAGAACACATAGTATTTCATGGCGACGCAATTTCTGTGTTAATTCGTCATTGTGAGGGAGCGAGGGGTGCAGTAAAGAAGGAATGGTGCATCGGAAAGGATATACTCGTATCCCTAAAGAAAATCCTTTCGTTTCCGTAGAAATGTTACTCGATTTAGAAAGAGAAAACATTGAAGAAATAGTATTCCATACCGAAGCAATTTCTGTGATAAATCGTCAACGTGAGGGGGCGAGGGATGCAGTAAAGAAGGAATAGCGTATCGGAAAATAGATACATATGTCCCAAAAGAAAATCCTGTCGTTTCCATAGAAACGTTAGTTGATTTAGAAGGAGGAGTCAAAGAACCCATAGCATATCATAGCGACGCAATTTCCATGTTAATTCGCCAATGTGAGTCAGCGAGGGATGCAGTGCAGAAGGAATAGTGCATCGGAAAGGAGATAGCTGTATCCCAAAAGAAAATCCCGTCGTATCCATAGAAACGTTAATCGATATAGAAGGAGAAGTCATAGAACCAATACTATATCATAGCCTCGCAATTTCTGAGTTCATTGGTCAATGTGAGGGAGCGAGGAATGCTGTAAAGAAGGAATAGTGCATCGGGAAGGAGATACTCGTATCCCAAAAGAAAATCATGTCGTTTCTAAGGAAACGTAACTCGATTTAGAAGGAGATGTCATAGAACTCATGGCTTTTTATAGCGACGCCATTTCTGTGTTAATTCGTCAATGTGAGGGAGCGAGGGATGCAGTAAAGAAGAAATAGTGCATCGTAAAGGAGATACTCGTATTCCAAACGAAAATCCTCTCGTTTCCATAGAAACGTTACTCGATTTAGAAGGAGAAGTCATTGAACACATAGTATTGCATAGCGACGCAATTTCTGTGATAATTCGTCAATCTGAGGGAGCCAGGGATGCAGTGAAGAAGGAATAATGCATCGGATAGGAGATATTCGTATCCGAAAAGAAAATCCTGACGTTTCCATAGAAACGTTTCTCTATTTAGAAGGAGAAGTCATAGATCACATAGTACTTCATAGCCACACCATTACTGTGTTAATTCGACAATGTGAGGTAGCGAGGGATGCAGTAAAGAAGGAATAGTGCATCGGAAAGGTTATACTCGTATAACAAATGAAAATCCTATCGTTTCCATAGTAACGTTACTCGATTTAGAAGGAGAAATTATGGAACACATAGTAATTGATAGCGACGCAATGTCTGTGCTTATTCGTCAATGTGAGGGAGCGAGGGATGCAGTATAGAACTAATAGTGCATCGGTAAGGAGATACTCGTATCCCGAAAGATAATGCACTCGTTTCAATAGAAACGTTAGTCTAATTAGAAGGAGAAAGTCATGGAACCCATAGTATTTCATAGCGACGCAATTTCTGTGTTAATTCGTCAATGTGGGGGAGCGAGGCATGTAGTAAAGGCGGAATAGTGCATGGGAAATGAGATACTCGTATCCCAAAAGAAAATACTGTCGTTTCAATAGAAACGTTACCCGATTTAGAAAGAGAAGTCATAGAACCAACAGTATTTCATAGTGACGCAATATCTGTGTTAATTCGTCAATGTGAGGGAGCGAGGGATGCAGTAAAAAAGGAATAGTGCATCGGAAAGGAGATACTCGTATCATAAAAGAAAATCCTCTCTTTTCCATAGAAACGTTACTCGATTTAGAAGGAGAAGTCATTGACTCCACTGAATTCCATAGCGACAAAATTTCTGTGATAATTCGTCAATGTGAGGGAACTGGGGATGCAGTAAAGAAGGAATTGTGAATCGGAAAGGAGATACACGAATCCCAAAAGAAAATCCTTTCGTTTCCAAAGAAACGTGATCGATTTAGAAGGAGAAGTCATAGAACCCATAGTATTTCATAGCGACGCAAGTTCAGTGTTTATTCGTCAATGTTAGGGAGCGAGGGTTGCAGTAAAAACGGAATAGTGCATCGGAAAGGTGATGCTCGTATCCCAAAAGAAAATCCTGTCGTTTCTATAGAAACGTAACTCAATTTAGAAGGAGAAGTCATAGAACCCATAGCTTTTTATAGCGACGCAATTTCTGTGTTAATTCATCAATGTGATGGAGCGAGGAATGCAGTAAAGAACTAATAGTGCATCAGAAAGGAGATACTCGTATCCCAAAAGATAATCCTCTCGTTTCCATAGAAACGTTACTCGATTTAGATGGAGAAGTCATTGAACACATAGTATTGCATAACGACGCAATTTCTGTGATAGTTCGTCAATGTGAGGGAGGCAGGGATGCAGTAAAGAAGGAATAATGCATCGGATAGGAGATATTCGTATCCGAAAAGAAAATCCTGACGTTTCAATAGAAACGTTACTCTATTTAGAAGGAGAAGTCATAGATCACACAGTACTTCATAGCCACACCATTTCTGTGTTAATTCGACAATGTGAGGGAGCGAGGGATGCAGTAAAGAAGGAATAGTGCAACGGAAATGAGATACTCGTATCCCAAAAGAGAATCCTGTCGTTTCCATAGTAACGTTACTCGATTTTGAAGGAGAAGTCATTGACTCCATTGAATTCCATAGCGACAAAATATCTGTGATAATTCGTCAAAGTGAGGGAACGGGGGATGCAGTAAAGAAGGAATTGTGAATCGGAAAGGAGATACACGAATCCCAAAAGAAAATCCTTTCGTTTCCAAAGTAACGTTATCGATTTAGAAGGAGAAGTCATAGAACCCATAGTATTTCATAGCGACGCAAGTTCAGTGTTTATTCATCAATGTTAGGGAGCGAGGGCTGCAGTAAAGAAGGAATAGTGCATCGGTAAGGAGATACCCGTATCCCAAAAGAAAATCCTGCCTTTTCCATAGAAACGTTACTCGATTTAGAAGGAGATGTTATAGTACCCATAGTATTTCATACCGACGCTATTTCTCTGTTAATTCGTCAATGTGAGGGAGCGAGGGATGCAGTAAAGACGGAATTGTGCTTTGGAAAGGAAATACTCGTATACCAAAAGAAAATCCTGTCGTTTCCATAGAAACGATACGCGATTTAGAAGGAGAAGTCATAGAACCCATAGTATTTCATAACGACGTAATTTCTATGTTAATTTGTGAATGTGAGGGAGCGAGGGATGCAGTAAAGAAGGAAAAGTGCATCGGAAAGGAGGTACTCGTATCCAAAAAGAAAATCATGTCGTTTCCATAGAAACGTTACTCGATTTACAAGGATAAGTCATAGAATCCATAGTATTTCATGCGACGCAATTTCTGTGCTTATTCCTCAATATGAGGGGACGATGGGATGCAGTAAAAAAGGTATAGTGCATCGGAAAGAAGATGGTCGTATCCCAAAAGAAGGTCCTGTCGCCTCCATAGTAACGTTACTCGATTTAGGAGAAGTCATAGAACCCATAGTATTTCATAGCGACGAAATTTCATTGTTAACTCGTAAATGTGAGGGAGCGAGGGATGCAGTAAAGAAGGAATAGTGCATCGGGAAGAAGATACTCGTATACTAAAATAAAATCCTGTCGTTTCAATAGAAACGTTTCTCGCTTTAGAAGGAGAACTTATAGAACACATAGTACTTCATAGCGACGCTATTTCTGTGTTAAATCGTCAATGTGAGGCAGCGAGAGATGCAGCCAGGAAGGAATAGTGCATCGGAAAGGAGATCCTCGTATCGCAAAAGAAAATCCTGTCGTTTCCATAGAAACGTTACTCGATTTAATAGGAGAAGTCATGGAACACATAGTATTTAATAGCGACGTAATTTCTATGTTAATTCTTCAATGTGAGGGAGCTAGGGATGCAGTAATGAGGGAATAGTTCATCGGAATGGAGATACTCTTATCCCAAAAGAAAATCCTGTCGTTTCAATAGAAACGTTACCCGATTTACAAGGAGAAGTCATACAACCCTTAGTATTTCATAGCGACGCAATTTCTGTGTTAATTTGTCAATTTGAGGGAGCGAGTGATGCAGTAAAGAAGGAGTAGTGCATCGGAAAGGAGATACTCGTATCCCAAAGGAAAATCCTGACGTTTCCATTGAAACGTTACTCGATTCAGAAGGAGAAGTCATAGAACCCATATTATTTCATAGCGACGCAATTTCTGCGTTAATTCGTCAAAGTGAGGGAGCGAGTGAAACAGTAAAGAAGGAATAGTGCAAAGGAAAGGAGATAGTCGTATCCCAAAAGAAAATCCCGTCGTTACCATAGAAACGATACTCGAGTTAGAAGGAGAAGTTTTAGAACCCATATATTTCATAGTGACGCAATTTCTGTCAATATTCATCAATGTGAGGGACCTAGGGATGCAGTAAAGAAGGAATAGTGCATCGGAAAGGAGATACTCGTATACCAAAAGAAAATCCTGTCGATTCCGTAGAAAAGTTACTCGAAGTAGAAGGAGAAGTCATAGAACCCATAGTATTTCATAGCGACGCAATTTCTGTGTTAATTCCTCAATGTGAGGGAGCGAGAGATGCAGTAAAGAAGGAATATTGCATCGGAAGGGAGATACTCGTATCCCAAATGAAAATCCTGTCGTTTCCATAGTAACGTTGCTCGATTTAGAAGGGGAAGTCGTATCACCCATAGTATTTCATGGCGACGCAATTTCTGTGTTAATTCGCCAATGTGAGGGAGCGAGGGATGGAGTACAGAAGGAATAGTGTTTCGGAAAGGTGATGCTCGTTTCCCAAAAGAAAATCCTGTCGTTTCAATAGAAACGTAACTCAATTTAGAAGGAGAAGTCATAGAACCCATAGCTTTTTATAGCGACGCAATTTCTGTGTTAATTTGTCAATGTGAGGGAGCGAGGGATGCAGTAAAGAAGGAATAATGCATCGGATAGGAGATATTCGTATCCGGAAAGAAAATCCAGACGTTTCAATAGAAACGTTACTCTATTTAGAAGGAGAAGTCATAGATCACATAGTACTTCATAGCCTCACCATTTCTGTGTTAATTCGACAATGTGGGGGAGCGAGGGATGCAGTAAAGAAGGAATAGTGCAACGGAAATGAGATACTCGTATCCCAAAAGAAAATCCTGTCGTTTCCATAGTAACGTTACTCGATTTAGTAGGAGAAGATATAGAACACATAGTATTACATGGCGACGCAATTCCTGTGTTAATTCGTCATTGTGAGGGAGCCAGGGATGCAGTAAAGAAGGAATAGTGCTTCGGAAAGGAGATACACGTATTCCAAAAGAAAATCCTGTCGTTTCAATAGAAACGTTACTCGATTTAGAAGGAGAAGTCATAGAACACATAGTATTTCATAGCGACGCAATTTCTGTGTTAATTCGCCAATGTGAGGGAGCGAGGGATGCAGTACAGATGGAATAGTGCATCGGACAGGAGATACTCGTATTTCAAAAGATCATCCTGTCGTTTCCATAGAAACGTTACTCTATTTGGAAGGAGATGTCATAGAACACAAAGGACTTCTTAGCGACGCCATGTCTGTGTTAATTTTTCAATGTGATTGATCGAGGGATGCAGTAAAAAAGGTATAGTGCATCGGAAAGGAGATAATCATATCCCGAAAGAATATCCTGTCGTTTCAATTGAAACGTTACTCGATTTAGAAGGAGAAGTCATAGAAGCCATAGTATCCCATAGCGAAGCAATTTCTGTGCTAATTCGCCAACGTGAGGGAGCGAGGTGTACAGTAATGAAGGAATAGTGCATCGGAAAGTAGTTACTCGTATCGAAGAAGAAAATTCTGTCGTTTCCATAGATACGTTACTCGATTTAGAAGGAGAAGTCATAGAGCCCTTAGTATTTCATAGCGACGCAGTTTCTGTGTTAACTCGCCAATGTGAGGGAGCGAGGGATGCAGTACACAAGGAGTAGTGCATCGGAAAGTAGGTAATCGTATCCCAAAAGAAAATTATGTCGTTTCCATAGAAACGTTACTCGATTTAGAAGGAGAAGTCATAGAACCCATAGTATTCCATAGGGACGAAATATCAGTGTTAATTCGTCAATGTGACTGAGCCAGGGATGCAGTAAAGAAGGAATAGTGCATCGGTAATGAGATACTCGTATCCCAAAAGAAAATCCTCTCGTTTCAATTGAAACGTTACTCGATTTAGAAATAGATGTCATACAACGCATAGTATTTCAAGGCGACGCAATTTCTGTGTTAATTCGTCAATGTGAGGGAGCGAGGGATGCAGTAAAGAAGGAATAGTGCATCGGAAAGGAGATGCTCGTATCCCAAAAGAAAACCCTGCCGTTTCAATAGAAACGTTACCCGATTTACAAGGAGAAGTCACACAACCCTTAGTATTTCATAGCGACGCAATTTCTGTGTTAATTCGCCAATGTGAGGGAGCGAAGGATGCAGTACAGACGAAATGGTGCAACGGAAAGGAGATACTCGTATCCCAAAATAAATTCCTGACGTTTCAATAGAAACGTTTCTCGCTTTAGAAGGAGAGGTCATAGAACCCATAGTAATTCATAGCGACGCAATTTCGGTGTTAATTCGTCAATGTGAAGGAGCGAGAGATGCAGTAAAGAAATAATAGTGCATCGGAAAGGAGATACTCGTATCCCAAAAGAAAATGCTGTTGTCTCATTAGAAACGTTACTCAATTTTGCAGGAGTTGTCATAGAACAAATAGTATTTCATAGCGACGCAATTTCTGTGTAAATTTGTCAATGTAATGGAGCGAGGGATGCAGTAAAGTTGGAATAGTGCATCGGAAAGGAGAAACTCATATCCCAAAAGAAAATCCTGACGTTTGAATAGGAACGTTACTCGATTTAGAAGGAGATTACATAGAACCCATGGTACTTCATAGCGACGCTATTTCTGTGTTAATTCGCCAACGTGAGGGAGCGAGGGATGCAGTACAGAAGGAATAGTGCATCGGAAAGGAGTTACTCGTATCGAAAAAGAAAGTTCTGTCGTTTCCATAGAAATGTTACTCGATTTAGAAGGAGAAGTCATAGAACCCATAGTATTTCATAGCGAATCAATTTCTGTGTCAATTCGTCAATGTGAGGGAGCGAGGGATGCAGTAAGGAAGGAATAGTGCATCGGAAAGGAGATACTCGTATACCAAAAGAGAATCCTCTCGTCTCCATAGAAACGTTACTCGATTTAGAAGGAGAAGTCACAGAACCCATGGTATTTCATAGCGACGCAATTTCTGTGTTAATTCGACAATGTCAGTTAGCCAGGGATGCAGTAAAGAAGGAATAGTGCATCGGAAAGGAGTTACTCGTATCCCAAAAGTAAATCCTGTCGTTTCTATAGTAACGTTACTCGATTTAGAAGGAGAAGGCATAGAACCCATAGTATATCATAGCGACGCAATTTCTGTTTTAATTCGCCAATGTGATGGAGCGAGGGAAGCAGTACAGAAGCAATAGTGCATCGGAAAGGAGATAGTCGTATCCCAAAAGAAAAATCTGTCGTTGCCATATAAACGTTACTCGATTTAGAGGGACATGTCATTGAACGCGTAGTATTTCATAGCGACGCAATTTCTGTGTTAATTCGTCAATGTGAGGGAGCGAGAGATGCAATAAGGAAGGAATAGTGCATCGGAAAGGAGATACTCGTATACAAAGAAAATCCTCTCGTTTCCATAGAAACGTTACTCGATTTAGAAGGAGAAGTTATAGAACCCATAGTATTTCAGGGCGATGCAATTTCTGTGCTAATTCGACAATGTGAGGGAGCGAGGAATGTAGTAAAGAAGGAATAGTGCATCGGAAAGGAGATACACGTATCCCAAAAGAAAATCCTGTCGTTTCCATTGACAAGTTACTCGATTTAGAAGGAGAAGTCATGGAACACATATTATTCCATAGCGTCGCAATATTTGTGTTAATTCGTCAATGTGAGGGAGCCAGGGATACAGTAAAGCAGGAATAGTGCATCGGAAAGGACATACTCATATCCCAAAAGAAGAACCTGACGTTTGAATATGAACGTTACTCGTTTTAGAAGGAGATGTCATAGAACACAAAGGACTTCTTAGCGACGCCATGTCTGTGTTAATTTTTCAATGTGATGGATCGAGGGATGCAGTATAGAAGGTATAGTGCATCGGAAAGGAGATAATCATATCCCGAAAGAATATCCTGTCGTTTCAATTGAAACGTTACTCGATTTAGTAGGAGAAGTCATAGAAGCCATAGTATCCCATAGCGAAGCAATTTCTGTGTTAATTCGCCAACGTGAGGGAGCGAGGTGTACAGTACAGAAGGAATAGTGCATCGGAAAGTAGTTACTCGTATCGAAGAAGAAAATTCTGTCGTTTCCATAGATACGTTACTCGATTTAGAAGGGGAAGTCATAGAACCCATTGTATTTCATAGAGACTCAAGTTCTGTGTTAATTCGTCAATGTGAGGGAGCGAGGGATGCAGTAAAATAGGAATAGTGCATCGGAAAGGAGATACTCGTATACCAAAAGAAAATCCTGTCGTTTCCGTAGAAAAGTTACTCGAAGTAGAAGGAGAAGTCATAGAACCCATAGTATTTCATAGCGACGCAATTTCTGTGTTAATTCCTCAATGTGAGGGAGCGAGAGATGCAGTAAAGAAGGAATATTGCATCGGAAGGGAGATACTCGTATCCCAAAAGAAAATCCTGTCGTTTCCATAGTAACGCTGCTCGATTTAGAAGGAGAAGTCATATCACCCATAGTATTTCATGGCGACGCAATTTCTGTGTTAATTCGCCAATGTGAGGGAGCGAGGGATGGAGTACAGAAGGAATAGTGTTTCGGAAAGGTGATGCTCGTATCCCAAAAGAAAATCCTGTCGTTTCAATAGAAACGTAACTCAATTTAGAAGGAGAAGTCATGGAACCCATAGCTTTTTATAGCGACGCAATTTCTGTGTTAATTTGTCAATGTGAGGGAGCGAGGGATGCAGTAAAGAAGGAATAATGCATCGGATAGGAGATATTCGTATCCGGAAAGAAAATCCTGACGTTTCAATAGAAACGTTACTCTATTTAGAAGGAGAAGTCGTAGATCACATAGTACTTCATAGCCACACCATTTCTGTGTTAATTCGACAATGTGGGGGAGCGAGGGATGCAGTAAAGAAGGAATAGTGCAACGGAAATGAGATACTCGTATCCCAAAAGAAAATCCTGTCGTTTCCATAGTAACGTTACTCGATTTAGTAGGAGAAGATATAGAACACATAGTATTACATGGCGACGCAATTTCTGTGTTAATTCGTCATTGTGAGGGAGCCAGGGATGCAGTAAAGAAGGAATAGTGCATCGGAAAGGAGATACACGTATTCCAAAAGAAAATCCTGTCGTTTCAATAGAAACGTTACTCGATTTAGAAGGAGAAGTCATAGAACACATAGTATTTCATAGCGACGCAATTTCTGTGTTAATTCGCCAATGTGAGGGAACGAGGGATGCAGTACAGATGGAATAGTGCATCGGAAAGGAGATACTCGTATTTCAAACGATCGTCCTGTCGTTTCCATAGAAACGTTACTCTATTTGGAAGGAGGTGTCATAGAACACAAAGGACTTCTTAGCGACGCCATGTCTGTGTTAATTTTTCAATGTGATTGATCGAGGGATGCAGTAAAAAAGGTATAGTGCATCGGAAAGGAGATAATCATATCCCGAAAGAATATCCTGTCGTTTCAATTGAAACGTTACTCGATTTAGAAGGAGAAGTCATAGAAGCCATAGTATCCCATAGCGAAGCAATTTCTGTGCTAATTCGCCAACGTGAGGGAGCGAGGTGTACAGTACAGAAGGAATAGTGCATCGGAAAGTAGTTACTCGTATCGAAGAAGAAAATTCTGTCGTTTCCGTAGATACGTTACTCGATTTAGAAGGGGAAGTCATAGAACCCATAGTATTTCATAGCGACTCAATTTCTGTGTTAATTCGTCAATGTGAGGGAGCGAGGGATGCAGTAAAGAAGGAATAGTGCATCGGAAAGGAGATACTCGTATACCAAAAGAAAATCCTCTTGTTTCCATAGAAACGTTACTCGATTTACAAGGAGAAGTCATAGAACAGCTAGTATATCATAGCGACGCAATTTATATGTTAATACCTCGTGAGGGAGCGAGGGATGCATTAAAGAATTAATAGAGGTTCGGAAAGGAGATACTCGTAACCAAAAAGAAAATCCTGTCGTTTCCATAGAAACGTTACTCGATTCAAAAGGAGTAGTCATGGAACCCATAGTATTTAATACCGACGAATTTCTGTGTTAATTCGTCAATGTGAGGGAGCTAGGGATGCAGTAATGAGGGAATTGTGCATCGGAATGGAGATACTCGTATCCCAAAAGAAAATCCTGACGTTTCAATAGGAACGTTACTCGATTTAGAAGGAGAAGTCATAGAACCCATAGTATTCCATAGGGACGAAATATCAGTGTTAATTCGTCAATGTGACTGAGCCAGGGATGCAGTAAAGAAGGAATAGTGCATCGGTAATGAGATACTCGTATCCCAAAAGAAAATCCTCTCGTTTCAATTGAAACGTTACTCGATTTAGAAAGAGATGTCATACAACGCATAGTATTTCAAGGCGTCGCAATTTCTGTGTTAATTCGTCAATGTGAGGGAGCGAGGGATGCAGTAAAGAAGGAATAGTGCATCGGAAAGGAGATGCTCGTATCCCAAAAGAAAACCCTGCCGTTTCAATAGAAACGTTACCCGATTTACAAGGAGAAGTCATACAACCCTTAGTATTTCATAGCGCTGCAATTTCTGTGTTAATTCGCCAATGTGAGGGATCGAAGGATGCAGTACAGACGAAATGGTGCAACGGAAAGGAGATACTCGTATCCCAAAATAAATTCCTGACGTTTCAATAGAAACGTTTCTCGCTTTAGAAGGAGAGGTCATAGAACCCATAGTATTTCATAGCGACGCAATTTCGGTGTTAATTCGTCAATGTGAAGGAGCGAGAGATGCAGTAAAGAAATAATAGTGCATCGGAAAGGAGATACTCGTATCCCAAAAGAAAATGCTGTTGTCTCATTAGAAACGTTACTCAATTTTGCAGTAGATGTCATAGAACAAATAGTATCTCATAGCGACGCAATTTCTGTGTTAATTTGTCAATGTAATGGAGCGAGGGATGCAGTAAAGTTGGAATAGTGCATCGGAAAGGAGAAACTCATATCCCAAAAGAAAATCCTGACGTTTGAATAGGAACGTTACTCGATTTAGAAGGAGATGACATAGAGCCTATGGTACTTCATAGCGACGCTATTTCTGTGTTAATTCGCCAACGTGAGGGAGCGAGGGATGCAGTACAGAAGGAATAGTGCATCGGAAAGGAGTTACTCGTATCGAAAAAGAAAGTTCTGTCGTTTCCATTGAAATGTTACTCGATTTAGAAGGAGAAGTCATAGAACCCATAGTATTTCATAGCGAATCAATTTCTGTGTCAATTCGTCAATGTGAGGGAGCGAGGGATGCAGTAAGGAAGGAATAGTGCATCGGAAAGGAGATACTCGTATACCAAAAGAGAATCCTCTCGTCTCCATAGAAACGTTACTCGATTTAGAAGGAGAAGTCATAGAACCCATGGTATTTCATAGCGACGCAATTTCTGTGTTAATTCGTCAATGTGAGTTAGCCAGGGATGCAGTAAAGAAAGAATAGTGCATCGGAAAGGAGTTTCTCGTATCCCAAAAGTAAATCCTGTCGTTTCTATAGTAACGTTACTAGATTTAGAAGGGGAAGTCATAGAACCCATAGTATTTTATAGCGACGAAATTTCTGCGTTAATTCTTCAAAGTGAGGGAGCGAGGGATGTAGTAAAGAAGGAATAGTGAATCTGAAAGGCGATAGTCGTATCTCAAAAGAAAATCCTGTCGTTTCCAAAGAAACGTTACTCGATATAGAAGGAGATGTCAATGAACGCATCCTATTCCATAGCGACGCAATTGCAGTGACAATTCGTCCGTGTAAGATAGCCAGGGATGCAGTATAGAAGGAATAGTGCATCGGAAAGGAGAAACTCGTATCCCAAAAGAAAATCCTGTCGTTTCGATAGTAACGTTACTCGATTTAGAAGGAGAAGGCATAGAACCCATAGTATATCATAGCGACGCAATTTCTGCTTTAATTCGCCAATGTGATGGAGCGAGGGAAGCAGTACAGAAGCAATAGTGCATCGGAAAGGAGATAGTCGTATCCCAAAAGAAAAATCTGTCGTTGCCATATAAACGTTACTCGATTTAGAGGGACATGTCATTGAACGCGTAGTATTTCATAGCGACGCAATTTCTGTGTTAATTCGTCAATGTGAGGGAGCGAGAGATGCAATAAGGAAGGAATAGTGCATCGGAAAGGAGATACTCGTATACAAAAGAAAATCCTCTCGTTTCCATAGAAACGTTACTCGATTTAGAAGGAGAAGTTATAGAACCCATAATATTTCAGGGCGATGCAATTTCTGTGCTAATTCGACAATGTGAGGGAGCGAGGAATGTAGTAAAGAAGGAATAGTGCATCGGAAAGGAAATACACGTATCCCAAAAGAAAATCCTGTCGTTTCCATTGACAAGTTACTCGATTTAGAAGGAGAAGTCATGGAACACATATTATTCCATAGCGTCGCAATATTTGTGTTAATTCGTCAATGTGAGGGAGCCAGGGATACAGTAAAGCAGGAATAGTGCATCGGAAAGGAGATACTCATATCCCAAAAGAAGAACCTGGCGTTTGAATATGAACGTTACTCGTTTTACAAGGAGATGTCATAGAACACAAAGGACTTCTTAGCGACGCCATGTCTGTGTTAATTTTTCAATGTGATGGATCGAGGGATGCAGTATAGAAGGTATAGTGCATCGGAAAGGAGATAATCATATCCCGAAAGAATATCCTGTCGTTTCAATTGAAACGTTACTCGAATTAGAAGGAGAAGTCATAGAAGCCATAGTATCCTATAGCGAAGCAATTTCTGTGTTAATTCGCCAACGTGAGGGAGCGAGGTGTACAGTACAGAAGGAATAGTGCATCGGAAAGTAGTTACTCGTATCGAAGAAGAAAATTCTGTCGTTTACATAGATACGTTACTCGATTTAGAAGGGGAAGTCATAGAACCCATTGTATTTCATAGAGACTCAAGTTCTGTGTTAATTCGTCAATGTGAGGGAGCGAGGGATGCAGTAAAAAAGGAATACTGCATCGGAAAGGAGATACTCGTATACCAAAAGAAAATCCTCTTGTTTCCATAGAAACGTTACTCGATTTACAAGGAGAAGTCATAGAACAGCTAGTATATCATAGCGACGCAATTTATAAGTTAATTCGACGTGAGGGAGCGAGGGATGCATTAAAGAAGTAATAGAGCTTCGGAAAGGAGATACTCGTAACCAAAAAGAAAATCCTGTCGTTTCCATAGAAACGTTACTCGATTCAAAAGGAGAAGTCATGGAACACATATTATTCCATAACGTCGCAATATCTGTGTTAATTCGTCAATGTGAGGGAGCCAGGGATACAGTAAAGCAGGAATAGTGCATCGGAAAGGAGAAACTCATATCCCAAAAGAAAGTCCTGACGTTTTAATAGGAACGTTACTCGATTTTAAAGGAGATGTCATAGAACACACAGAATTTCATTGCGACGCCATTTCTGTGTTAATTCGTCAATGTCAGGGATCGGGGGATGAAGTAAAGAAGGAATAGTGCATCGGAAAGGAGATAATCGTATCCCAAAAGAAAATCCTGTCGTTTCAATAGAAACGTTACTCGATTTAGAATGAGAAGTCATAGAACCCATAGTATTTCATAGCGACGCAATTTCTGTGTTAATTCGTCAATGTGAGGGCGCGAGGGATGCAGTAAAGAAGGAATAGTGCATCGGAAAGGAGATACAGGTATCCCAAAAGAATGTCCTGTCGTTTCCATTGACAAGTTACTCGAATTAGAAGGAGAAGTCATGGAACACATAGTATTCAATAGCGACGTAATTTCTGTGTTAAATCGTCAATGTGAGGTAGCCAGGGATGCATTAAAGAAGGAATAGTGCATCGGAAAGGAGTTGCTCGTATCCCAAAAGAAAACCCTGTCGTTTCTATAGAAACATTTCTCGATTTAGAAGGAGAAGTCATAGAACCCAAAGTATTTCATAGCGACGCAATTTCTGTGTTAAATCGTCAATTTCAGGGGGCGAGGAATGCATTAAAGAAGGAATAGTGCATCGGAAAGGAGATACTCGTATCCCAAAAGAAAATCCTGTTGTCTCCACAGAAACGTTACTCGATTAAGCAGGAGATGTCATAGAAACAATAGTAATTCATAGCGTCGCTATTTCTGTGTTAATTTGTCAATGTAATGGAGCGAGGCATGCAGTAAAGAAGGAATAGTGCATCGGAAAGGAGATACTCGTATCGAAAAAGAAAGTTCTGTCGTTTCCATAGAAATGTTACTCGATTTAGAAGGAGAAGTCATAGAACCCATAGTATTTCATAGCGAATCAATTTCTGTGTTAATTCGTCTATGTGAGGGAGCGAGGGATGCAGTAAGGAAGGAATAGTGCATCGGAAAGGAGATACTCGTATACCAAAAGAGAATCCTCTCGTTTCCATAGAGACGATACTCGATTTAGAAGGAGAAGTCATGGAACCCATAGTATTTCATAGCGACGCAATTTCTGTGTTAATTCGTCAGTGTGAGAGCGAGGGATGCAGTAGTGAAGGAATAGTGCATCGGAAAGGGGATACTCGTATCCGAAAAGAAAATCCTGTCGTCTCCATGGAAACGTTACTCGGTTTAGAAGGAGAAGTCATAGAACCCATGGTATTTCATAGCGACGCAATTTCTGTGTTAATTCGTCAATGTGAGTCAGCCTGGGATGCAGTAAAGAAGGAATAGTGCATCGGAAAGGAGTTACTCGTATCCCAAAAGTAAATCCTGTCGTTTCTATAGTAACGTTACAAGTTTTAGAAGGGGAAGTCATAGAACCCATAGTATTTCATAGCGACGAAATTTCTGCGTTAATTCGTCAATATGAGAGAGCCAGGGATGCAGTAAAGAAGGAATAGTGCATCGGAAAGGAGAAACTCGTATCCCAAAAGAAAATCCTGTCGTTTCAATAGTAACGTTACTCGATTTACAATGAGAAGTCATAGAACCCATAGTATTTCATAGCGACGGAATTTCTGTGTTAATTCGTGAATGTGAGGGAGCGAGGGGTGCAGTAAAGAAGGAATAGTGCATCGGAAAGGAGATACAGGTATCCCAAAAGAAAGTCCTGTCGTTTCCATTGACAAGTTACACGATTTAGAAGGAGAAGTCATGGAACACATAGTAATCAATAGCAACGCAATTTCTCTTTTAATTCGTCAATGTGAGGTAGCCAGGGATGCATTAAAGTAGGAATAGTGCATCGGAAAGGAGTTACTCGTATCCCAAAAGAAAATCCTGTCGTTTCTATAGTAACGTTACTCGATTTAGAGGGAGAAGTCATAGCACCCATCTTATTCCGTAGCGACGCAATTGCTGAAACAATTCGTTCATGTGAGAGAGCCACGGATGCAGTAAAGAAGTAATAGTGCATGGGAAAGGAGAAATTCGTATCCCAAAAGGAAATTCTGTCGTTGCCATAGAAACGTTACTCGATTTAGAAGGAGAAGTAATATTACGCATTGTATTTCATAGCGACGCAATTTCTGTGTTAATTCGTCAATGTGCGGGAGCCAGAGATGCAGTAAGGAAGGAATAGAGCATCGGAAAGGAGATACTCGTATACCAATAGAAAATCCTCTCGTTTCCATAGAAACGTTACTCGATTTAGAAGGAGAGCTCATGGAACCCATGGTATTTCATAGCGACGCAATTTCTGTGTTAATTTGTCAATGTAATGGAGCGAGGGATGCAGTAAAGATGGAATAGTGTATCGGAAAGTAGATACTCATATCCCAAAGAAAATCCTGACGTTTTAATAGGAATGGTACTCGATTTAGAAGGAGATGTCATAGAACACACAAGATTTCATAGCGACGCCATTTCTGAGTTAATTCGTCAATGTGAGGGATCGAGGGAAGCAGTAAAGAAGGAATAGTGCATCGGAAACGAGATAATCGTATACCAAAAGAAAATCCTGTTGTTTCAATAGAAATGTTACTCGATTAAGAATGAGAAGTCATAGAACCCATACTATTTCATAGCGACGCAATTTCGGTGTAAATTAGTCAATGTGAAGGAGCGAGAGATGCAGTAAAGAAATAATAGTGCATCGGAAAGGAGATACTCGTATACCAAAAGATAATCCTCTCGATTCCATTGAGACCTTACCCGATTTAGAACGAGAAGTCATAGAACCCAAAGTATTTCATAGCGACGCAATTTCTGTGTTAATTCGTCAATGTGAGAGAGCGAGGAATGCATTAAAGAAGGAATAGAGCATCGGAAAGGAGATACTCGTATACCAATAGAAAATCCTCTCGTTTCCATAGAAACGTTACTCGATTTAGAAGGAGAGCTCATGGAACCCATGGTATTTCATAGCGACGCAATTTCTGTGTTAATTTGTCAATGTAATGGAGCAAGGGATGCAGTAAAGATGGAATAGTGCATCGGAAAGGAGAAACTCATATCCCAAAAGAAAATCCTGACGTTTGAATAGGAACGTTACTTGATTTAGAAGGAGATGTCATAGAACACACAGGATTTCATAGCGACGCCATTTCTGTGTTAATTTGTCAATGTGAGGGATCGAGGGATGCAGTAAAGAAGGAATAGTGCATCGGAAAGGAGATAATCGTATCCCAAAAGAAAATCCTGTCGTTTCAATAGAAACGTTACTCGATTTAGAAGGAGAAGTCATAGAGCCCATGGTACTTCATAGCGACGCTATTTGTGTGTTAATTCGCCAACGTGAGGGAGCGAGGGATGCAGTAAGGAAGGAATAGTACATCGGAAAGGAGATACTCGTATACCAAAAGAGAATCCTCTCGTTTCCATAGAAACGTTACTCGATTTAGAAGGAGAAGTCATAGAACCCATGGTATTTCATAGCGAATCAATTTCTGTGTCAATTCGTCAATGTGAGGGAGCGAGGGATGCAGTAAGGAAGGAATAGTACATCGGAAAGGAGATACTCGTATACCAAAAGAGAATCCTCTCGTTTCCATAGAAACGTTACTCGATTTAGAAGGAGAAGTCATAGAACCCATGGTATTTCATAGCGACGCAATTTTTGTGTAAATTCGTCAATGTGAGTCAGCCAGGGATGGAGTAAAGAAGGAATAGTGCATCGGAAAGGAGTTACTCGTATCCCAAAAGTAAATCCTGTCGTTTCTATAGTAACGTTACTAGATTTAGAAGGGGAAGTCATAGAACCCATAGTATTTCATAGCGACGAAATTTCTTAGTTAATTCTTCAATGTGAGGGAGCCAGGGATGCAGTAAAGAAGGAATAGTGCATCGGAAAGGAGTTACTCGTATCCCAAAAGTAAATCCTGTCGTTTCTATAGTAACGTTACTAGATTTAGAAGGGGAAGTCATAGAACACATAGTATTTCATATCGACGAAATGTCTGCGTTAATTCTTCAATGTGAGAGAGCCAGGGATGCAGTATAGAAGGAATAGTGCATCGGAAAGGAGAAACTCGTGTCCCAAAAGAAAATCCTGTCGTTTCAATAGTAACGTTACTCGATTTAGAAGGAGAAGGCATAGAACCCATAGTATATCATAGCGACGCAATTTCTGTTTTAATTCGCCAATGTGATGGAGCGAGGGAAGCACTACAGAAGCAATAGTGCATCGGAAAGGAGATAGTCGTATCCCAAAAGAAAATTCAGTCGTTGCCATAGAAACGTTACTCGATTTAGAAGGAGATGTCATTGTACGCGAAGTATTTCGTAGCGACGCAATTTCTGTGTTAATTCGTCAATGTGAGGGATCGAGAGATGCAGTAAGGAAGGAATAGTGCATCGGAACGGAGATACTCGTATACCAAAGAAAATCTTCTCGTTTCCATAGAAACGTTACTCGATTTAGAAGGTGAAGTTATAGAACCCATAGTATTTCAGGGCGATGCAATTTCTGTGCTAATTCGACAATGTGAGGGAGCGAGGAATGTAGTAAAGAAGGAATAGTGCATCGGAAAGGAAATACACGTATCCCAAAAGAAAATCCTGACGTTTCCATTGACAAGTTACTCGATTTAGAAGGAGAACTCATGGAACACATATTAATCCATAGCGTCTCAATATCTGTGTTAATTCGTCAATGTGAGGGAGCCAGGGATACAGTAAAGCAGGAATAGTGCATCGGAAAGGAGATACTCATATCCCAAAAGAAAATCCTGACGTTTTAATAGGAACGTTACTCGATTTAGAATGAGAAGTCATAGAACCCATAGTATTTCATAGCGACGCAATTTCAGTGTTAATTCGTCAATGTGAGGGCGCGAGGGATGCAGTAAAGAAGGAATAGTGCATCGGAAAGGAGATACAGGTATCCCAAATAATGTCCTGTCGTTTCCATTGACAAGTTACTCGATTAAGAAGGAGAAGTCATGGAACACATAGTATTCAATAGCGACGTAATTTCTGTGTTAATTCGTCAATGTGAGGTAGCCAGGGATGCATTAAAGATGGAATAGTGCATCGGAAAGGAGATGCTCGTATCCCAAAAGAAAACCCTGTCGTTTCTATAGAAACATTTCTCGATTTAGATGGAGAGGTCATAGAACCCATAGTATTTCATAGCGACGGAAATTCGGTGTTAATTCGTCAATGTGAAGGAGCGAGAGATGCAGTAAACAAATAATAGTGCATCGGAAAGGAGATACTGGTATCCCAAATAATGTCCTGTCGTTTCCATTGACAAGTTACTCGATTTAGAAGGAGAAGTCTTGGAACACATAGTATTCAATAGCGACGTAATTTCTGTGTTAATTCGTCAATGTGAGGTAGCCAGGGATGCATTAAAGAAGGAATAGTGCATCGGAAAGGAGATGCTCGTATCCCAAAAGAAAACCCTGTCGTTTCCATAGAAACATTTCTCGATTTAGATGGAGAGGTCATAGAACCCATAGTATTTCATAGCGAATCAATTTCTGTGTCAATTCGTCAATGTGAGGGAGCGAGGGATGCTGTAAGGAAGGAATAGTGTATCGGAAAGGAGATACTCGTATACCAAAAGAGAATACTCTCGTTTCCATAGAAACGTTACTCGGTTTAGAAGGAGAAGTCATAGAACCCATGGTATTTCATAGCGACGCAATTTCTGTGTTAATTCGTCAATGTGAGTCAGCCTGGGATGCAGTAAAGAAGGAATAGTGCATCGGAAAGGAGTTACTCGTATCCCAAAAGTAAATCCTGTCGTTTCTATAGTAACGTTACAAGTTTTAGAAGGGGAAGTCATAGAACCCATAGTATTTCATAGCGACGAAATTTCTGCGTTAATTCGTCAATATGAGAGAGCCAGGGATGCAGTAAAGAAGGAATAGTGCATCGGAAAGGAGAAACTCGTATCCCAAAAGAAAATCCTGTCGTTTCAATAGTAACGTTACTCGATTTAGAATGAGAAGTCATAGAACCCATAGTATTTCATAGCGACGGAATTTCTATGTTAATTCGTGAATGTGAGAGAGCCAGGGATACAGTAAAGAAGGAATAGTGCATCGGAAAGGAGATACAGGTATCCCAAAAGAAAGTCCTGTCGTTTCCATTGACAAGTTACACGATTTAGAAGGAGAAGTCATGGAACACATAGTATTTCATAGCGACGAAATTTCTGCGTTAATTCGTCATTGTGAGGAAGCGAGGGATGTAGTAAAGAAGGAATAGTGAATCTGAAAGGAGATAGTCGTATCCCATAAGAAAATCCAGTCGTTTCCAAAGAAACGTTACTCGATTTAGAAGGAGAAGTCAATGAACCCATCTTATTCCATAGCGACGCAATTGCTGAAACAATTCGTCCATGTGAGAGAGCCAGGGATGCAGTAAAGAAGGAATAGTGCATGGGAAAGGAGAAATCCGCATCCCAAAAGGAAATTCTGTCGTTGCCATAGAAACGTTACTCGATTTAGAAGGAGAAGTCATAGAACCCATAGTATTTCATAGCGAATCAATTTCTGTGTCAATTCGTCAATGTGAGGGAGCGAGGGATGGAGTAAGGAAGGAATAGTGCATCGGAAAGGAGATACTCGTATACCAAAAGAGAATCCTCTCGTTTCCATAGAAACGTTACTCGATTTAGAAGGAGAAGTCATAGAACCTATGGTATTTCATAGCGACGCAATTTCTGTGTTAATTCGTCAATGTGAGTCAGCCAGGGATGCAGTAAAGAAGGAATAGTGCATCGGAAAGGAGTTACTCGTATCCCAAAAGTAAATCCTGTCGTTTCTATAGTAACGTTACTAGATTTAGAAGGGGAAGTCATAGAACACATAGTATTTCATAGCGACGAAATTTCTGCGTTAATTCGTCAATGTGAGAGAGCCAGGGATACAGTAAAGAAGGAATAGTGCAACGGAAAGGAGAAACTCGTATTCCAAAAGAAAATCCTGTCGTTTCAATAGTAACGTAACTCGATTTAGAATGAGAAGTCATAGAACCCATAGTATTTCATAGCGACGGAATTTCTGTGTTAATTCGTGAACGTGAGGGAGCGAGGGGTGCAGTAAAGAAGGAATAGTGCATCGGAAAGGAGATACAGGTATCCCGAAAGAAAGTCCTGTCGTTTCCATTGACAAGTTACACGATTTAGAAGGAGAAGTCATGGAACACATAGTAATCAATAGCAACGCAATTTCTGTTTTAATTCGTCAATGTGAGGTAGCCATGGATGCATTAAAATAGGAATAGTGAATCTGAAAGGAGATAGTCGTATCCCAAAAGAAAATCCAGTCGTTTCCAAAGAAACGTTACTCGATTTAGAAGGAGAAGTCAATGAACCCATGTTATTCCATAGCGACGATTTTGCTGTAACAATTCGTACATGTGAGAGAGCCAGGGATGCAGTAAAGAAGGAATAGTGCATCGGGAAGGAGAAATTCGTATCCCAAAAGAAAATCCTGTCGTTTCAATAGAAACGTTACTCAATTTAGAAGGAGAAGGCATTGAACCCATAGTATTTCATAGCGACGCAATTTCTGTGTTAATTCGCCAATGTGATGGAGCGAGGGAAGCAGTACAGAAGCAATAGTGCATCGGAAAGGAGATACTCATTCCCGAAAGAAAATCCTGACGTTTTAATAGGAATGTTACTCGATTGAGAAGGAGATGTCATAGAACACACAGGATTTCATAGCGACGTCATTTCTGAGTTAATTCGTCAATGTGCGGGAGCGAGAGATGCAGTAAGGAAGGAATAGAGCATCGGAAAGGAGATACTCGTATACCAATAGAAAATCCTCTCGTTTCCAAAGAAACGTTATTCGATTTAGAAGGAGAAGTCATGGATCCCATGGTATTTCATAGCGACGCAATTTCTGTGTTAATTTGTCAACGTAATGGAGCGAGGGATGCAGTAAAGATGGAATAGTGCATCGGAAAGTAGATACTCATATCCCAAAGAAAATCCTGACGTTTTAATAGGAATGTTACTCGATTGAGAAGGAGATGTCATAGAACACACAGGATTTCATAGCGACGCCATTTCTGAGTTAATTCGTCAATGTGAGGGATCGAGGGAAGCAGTAAAGAAGGAATAGTGCATCGGAAACGAGATAATCGTATACCAACAGAAAATCCTGTTGTTTCAATAGAAATGTTACTCGATTAAGAATGAGAAGCCATAGAACCCATAGTATTTCATAGCGACGCATTTTCGGTGTAAATTCGTCAATGTGAAGGAGCGAGAGATGCAGTAAAGAAATAATAGTGCATCGGAAAGGAGATACTCGTATACCAAAAGAAAGTCCTCTCGTTTCCATAGAAACGTTACTCGATTTAGAAGGAGAAGTCATAGAACCCATAGTATTTCATTGCCACGCAATGTCTGTGTTAATTCGTCAATGGGAGGGAGCGAGGGTTGCAGTAAAGAAGGAATAGTGCATCGGAAAGGAGATACAAGCATCCCAAAAGAAATATCTGTCGTTTCCATAGAAACGTTATTTGATTTAGAAGGAGAAGCCATAGAACCCATTGTATATCATAGCGACGCAATTTCTTTGTTAATTCGTCAATGTGAGGGAGCGAGGGATGCAGTAAAGAAGGAATAGCGCATCGGAAAGGAGATACTCGTATACCAAAAGAAAATCCTCTCGTTTCCATAGAAACGTTACTCGACTTAGAAGGAGAAGTCATAGATCCCATAGTATATCATAGCGACGCAATTTCTATGTGAATTCGTCAATGTGAGAGTGCGAGAGATGCAGTAAAGAAGGAATAGTGCATAGGAAAGGAGATACTCGAATCCGAAAAGAAAATCCTGTCGCTTCCATAGAAACGTTACTCGATTTAGAAGGAGATGTCATAGAAACAATAGTATTTCACAGCGACGCGATTTCTGTGTTAATTTGTAAATGTGTTGGAGCGAGGGATGCAGTAAAGAAGGAATAGTGCATCGGAAAGGAGGTACTCGTAACCCAAAAGAAAATCCTGACGTTTCCATAGAAACGTTACTCGATTTAGAAGGAGAAGTCATAGAACCCACAGTATTTCATAGCGACACGATTTCTGTGTTAATTCGTCAATACTAGGGCGCGAGGGATGCAGTAAAGAAGTAATAGTGCATCGGAAAGGAGATACTCGTATCCCGAAAGAAAATCTTGTCGTTTCCATTGAAACGTTACTAGATTTAGAAGGAGAAGTAATAGAACCCTTAGTATTTTATAGCGACGCAATCTCTGTACTTATTCTTCAATGTGAGGAAACTAGGGATGCAGTAAAGAAGGAATAGTGCATCGGAAAGGAGATACTCGTATACCAAAAGAATATCCTCTCGTTTACATAGAAACGTTACTCGATTTAGATGGAGACGTCATAGAACCCATAGTAATTCATAACGACACTATTTCTGTTTAAAATCGTCAATGTGAGGAAGCGAGGAATGCAGTAAGGAGGGAATAGTGCATCGGAAGGGAGATACTCGTATACCAAAAAAAAATCCTCTCGTTTTTATAGAAACGTTACTCGATTTAGAATTTGAAGTCACAGAACCCATAGTAGTTCATAGCGACGCAATTTCTGTGTTAATTCGTCAATGTGACGGAGCGAGGGATGCAGAAAAGAAGGAATAGTGCATCGGAAAGGAGATACTCGTATCCCAAAGGAAAATCCTGTCGCTTCCTTAGAAACGTTACTCGATTTAGAAGGAGAAGCCATAGGACACATAGTATTTCATAGCGACGCAATTTCTGTGTTAATTCCTCATTGTGAGGGAGTGATTGATGCAGTAATGAAGGAATAGTGCATCGGAAAGGAGATACTCGTATCCCAAAGGAAAATCCTGTCGTTTCCGTAGAAACGTTACTCTTTTTTGAAGGAGAAGTCATAGAACCCATAACATTTCATAGCGACGCAATTTCTTTGCTAATTTGTAGATATGAGGGAGCGGGGGATGCAATAAAGAAGGAATAGTGCATCGGAAAGGAGATACTCTTACCCCAAAAGAAAATCCTGTAGCTTCCATTGAAACGTTACTCGATTTAGAAGGAGAAGTCATAGAACCCATAGTATTTCATAGCGACGCAATTTCTGTGTGAATCCGTCAATGTGAGAGAGCGAGAGATGCAGTAAAGAAGGAATAGTGCATAGGAAAGGAGATACTCGAATCCCAAATGAAAATCCTGTCGCTTGAATAGAAACGTTACTTGATATAGAAGGAGAAGTCGTAGAACACAAATTATTTCATTGCGACGCTATTTCTGTGTTAATTCGTCAATGTGAGGGAGTGAGGGATGCAGTACAGAAGGAATAGTGCATCGGAAAGGTGACTCGTATCCAAAAAGAAAATCCTGATGTTTCCATAGAAACGTTACTCGACTTAGAAGGAGAAGTCATAGATCCCATAGTATTTCATAGCGACGCCATTTCTATGTGAATTCGTCAATGTGAGAGTGCGAGAGATGCAGTAAAGAAGGAATAGTGCATAGGAAAGGAGATACTCGAATCCCAAAAGAAAATCCTGTCGCTTCCATAGAAACGTTACTCGATTTAGAAGGAGATGTCATAGAAACAATAGTATTTCATAGCGACGCAATTTCTGTGTTAATTTGTAAATGTGTGGGAGCGAGGGATGCAGTAAAGAAGGAATAGTGCATCGGAAAGGAGGTACTCGTAACCCAAAAGAAAATCCTGACGTTTCCATAGAAACGTTACTCGATTTAGAAGGAGAAGTCATAGAACCCACAGTATTTCATAGCGACACGATTTCTGTGTTAATTCGTCAATACTAGGGCGCGAGGGATGCAGTAAAGAAGTAATAGTGCATCGGAAAGGAGATACTCGTATCCTGAAAGAAAATCTTGTCGTTTCCATTGAAACGTTACTAGATTTAGAAGGAGAAGTAATAGAACCCTTAGTATTTTATAGCGACGCAATCTCTGTACTTATTCTTCAATGTGAGGAAACTAGGGATGCAGTAAAGAAGGGATAGTGCATCGGAAAGGAGATACTCGTATACCAAAAGAATATCCTCTCGTTTACATAGAAACGTTACTCGATTTAGATGGAGACGTCATAGAACCCATAGTAATTCATAACGACACTATTTCTGTTTAAAATCGTCAATGTGAGGAAGCGAGGAATGCAGTAAGGAGGGAATAGTGCATCGGAAGGGAGATACTCGTATACCAAAAAAAAATCCTCTCGTTTTTATAGAAACGCTACTCGATTTAGAATTTGAAGTCACAGAACCCATACTAGTTCATAGCGACGCAATTTCTGTGTTAATTCGTCAATGTGAGGGAGCGAGGGATGCAGAAAAGAAGGAATAGTGCATCGGAAAGGAGATACTCGTATCCAAAAAGAAAATCCTGTCGCTTCCTTAGAAACGTAACTCGATTTAGAAGGAGAAGCCATAGGACACATAGTATTTCATAGCGACGCAATTTCTGTGTTAATTCCTCATTGTGAGGGAGTGATTGATGCAGTAATGAAGGAATAGTGCATCGGAAAGGAAATACTCGTATCCCAAAAGAAAATCCTGTCGCTTCCTTAGAAACGTTACTCGATTTAGAAGGAGAAGTCATAGAACTAATGCGATTTTATAGCGACACAATTTCTGTGTTAATTCGCCAATGTGAGTTAGCGAGGGATGCAGTACAGAAGAAGTAGTGCATCGGAAAGGAGATACTCGTATCCCAAAGGAAATTCCTGTCGTTTCCGTAGAAACGTTACTCTTTGTTGAAGGAGAAGTCATAGAACCCATAACATTTCATAGCGACGCAATTTCTTTGCTAATTTGTAGATATGAGGGAGCGGGGGATGCAGTAAAGAAGGAATAGTGCATCGGAAAGGAGATACTCATACCCCAAAAGAAAATCCTGTAGCTTCCATTGAAACGTTACTCGATTTAGAAGGAGAAGTCATAGAACCCATAGTATTTCATAGCATATCAATTTCATTGTTAATTCGTCAATGTGAGGGAGCGAGGGATGCGGTAAAGATGGATTCGTGCATCAGATAGGAGATACTCGTATCCCAAAAGAAAATCCTGTCGTTTCCATAGAAACGTAACTAGATTTTGAAAGGGAAGTCATAGAACCCAAAGTATTTCATAGGGACGCAATTTCTGTATTAATTCGTCAATGTGAGGGAGCGAGGGATGCAGTAAAGATGGAATAGTGCATCGGAAATGAGATACTCGTATCCGAAACGAAAATCCTGTCTTTCCATAGAAACGTAACTAGATTTTGAAGGTGAAGTCATAGAACCCATAGTATTTCATAGGGACGCAATTTCTGTGTTAATTCGTGAATGTGAGGGAGCGAGGGATGCAGTAAAGATGGAATAGTGCATATTTAAGGAAATACTCGTATCCCAAAAGAAAATCCTGTCGTAGAATCCATAGTATTTCATATCGACGCAATTTATCTGTTATTTCGTCAATGTGAGGGAGCGAGGGATGCAGTAAAGAAGGAATAGTGCATCGGGAAGGAGATACTCGTATCCCAAATGAAAATCCTGATGTTTTAATAGAAACGTTACCCGATTTAGAAGGAGAAGTCATAGAAGCAATAGTATTTCATAGCGACGCAATTTCTGTGTTAGTTCGTCAATGTGAGGGAGCGAGGGATGCAGCAAAGAGGGATTAGTGCATCGGAAAGGAGATACTCGTATCGCAAA
Organism: Schistocerca piceifrons; assembly: GCF_021461385.2. NCBI lineage: Eukaryota > Metazoa > Arthropoda > Insecta > Orthoptera > Acrididae > Schistocerca > Schistocerca piceifrons. The sequence continues at coordinate 37,433,177 of NC_060138.1, read as the reverse complement.
AGAAAATCCTATCGTTTTAATAGATACGTTACTCGATGTAGAAGGAGAAGTCATAGAACACATAGTAATTCATAGCAACGCAATTTCTGTGTTAATTTGTAAATGTGAGGGAGCGAGGGATGCAGTAAAGAAGGAATAGTGCATCGGAATGGAGGTACTCGTAACCCAAAAGAAAATCCTGACGTTTCCATAGAAACGTTACTCGATTTAGAAGAAGATGTCATCGAACACATAGTATTTCATAGCAATGCCAATTCTGTGTTAATTCTTCAATATGAGGGAGCGAGGGATGCAGTAAAGAAGTAATAGTGCATCGGAAAGGAGATACTCGTATCCCAAAAGAAAATCTTGTCGTTTCCATAGAAACGTTACTAGATTTAGAAGGAGGAGTCATAGAACCCTTAGTATTTCATAGCGACACAATCTCTGTACTTATTCTTCAATGTGACGGATCTAGGGATGCAGTAAAGAAGGAATAGTGCATCGGAAAGGAGATACTCGTATCCGAAAAGAAAATCCTTTCGTTTCCATTGAAACGTTACTCGATTTAGAAGGAGAAGTCATAGAACACTTGGTATATCACAGCGACGCAATTTCTGTGCTTATTGGTCAATGTGAGATAGCGAGGGATGCAGTAAAGAAGTAATAGTGCATCGGAAAGCAGATACTCGTATCCAAAAGAAAATCTTGTCGTTTCCATAGAAACGTTACTAGATTTAGAAGGAGAAGTCATAGAACCGTTAGTATTTCATAGCGACGCAATCTCTGTACTTATTCTTCAATGTGAGGAAACTAGGGATGCAGTAAAGAAGGAATAGTGCAACGGAAAGGAGATACTCGTATACCAAAAGAAAATCCTCTCGTTTCCATAGAAACGTTACTCGATTTAGATGGAGAAGTCATAGGACACATAGTATTTCATAGTGAGACAATTTCTGTGTTAAATCGTCATTGTGAGGGAGCGATTGATGCAGTAAAGAAGGAATAGTGCATCGGAAAGGATATACTCATATCCCAAAAGAAAATCCTGTCGCTTCCTTAGAAACGTTACTCGATTTAGAAAGAGATGTCATAGAACCAATAGTATTTGATAGCGACGCAATTTCTGTGTTAATTCATCAATGTGAGGGGGCGAAGGATGCAGTAAAGTAGGAATAGTGCATCGGAAGGGAAACTCGTATCCAAAAAAAAAAAAAAAATCCTGATGTTTCCATAGAAACGTTACTAGATTTAGAAGGAGAAGTCATAGAACCCTTAGTATTTCATAGCGACGCAATCTCTGTACTTATTCTTCAATGTGAGGAAACCAGGGATGCAGTAAAGAAGGAATAGTGCATCGGAAAGGAAATACTCGTATCCCAAAAGAAAATCCTGTCACTTCCATAGAAACGTTACTCGATTTAGAGGGAGATGTCATAGAACCCATTGTATTTGATAGCGACGCAATATCTGTGTTAATTCGTCAATGTGAGGGAGCTAGGGATGCAGTAATGAAGGAATAGTGCATCGGAGAGGACATACTCGTATACCAAAAGAAAATCCAGTCGTTTCCCTAGAAAAGTTACTCGATTTAGAAGGAGAAGTCATAGAACACATAGTATTTCATAATGACGTAATTTCTGTGTTAATTTGTCAATCTGAGGGAGCGAGAGATGCAGTAAAGAAGGAACAGTGCATCGGAAAGGGGATACTCGTAACCCAAAATAATATCCTGTGGTTTTCATAGAAACGTTACTCGATTTAGAAGGAGAAGCCATAGAACCCATAGTATTTCATAGCCACGCAATGTCTGTGTTAATTCGTCAATGTGAGAGAGCAAGGGATGCAGTAAAGAAGGAATAGTGCATCGGAAAGGAGGTACTCGTAACTCAAAAGAAAATCCTGACGTTTATATAGAAACGTTACTAGATTTAGAAGGAGAAGTCATGGAACCCATAGTATTTCAAAGCAACGCCATTTTAGTGTTAATTCGTCAATGTGAGGGAGCGAGGGATGCAGTAAAGAAGGAATAGTGCATCGGAAAGCAGATACTCGTATCCCTAAAGAAAATCCTGTCGCTTCCGTAGAAACGTTGCTCGATTTAGAGGGAGATGTCATAGAACCCATAGTATTTCATAGCAACGCAATTTCTGTGTTAATTTGTAAATGTGAGGGAGCGAGGGATGCAGTAAAGAAGGAATAGTGCATCGGAATGGAGGTACTCGTAACCCAAAAGAAAATCCTGACGTTTCCATAGAAACGTTACTCGATTTAGAAGGAGATGTCATCGAACACATAGTATTTCATAGCAATGCCATTTCTGTGTTAATTCTTCAATATGAGGGAGCGAGGGATGGAGTAAAGAAGGAATAGTGCATCGGAAAGGAGATAGTCGTATCCCAATAGAAAATCCTGCCGTTTCCATAGAAACGTTACTCGATTTAGAAGGAGAAGTCATAGAACTCATGCGATTTCATAGCGACACAATTTCTGTGTTAATTCGCCAATGTGAGTCAGCGAGGGATGCAGTACAGAAGAAGTAGTGCATCGGAAAGGAGATACTCTTATCCCAAAAGAAAATCTTGTCGTTTCCATAGAAATGTTACTCGATTTAGAAGGAGAAGTCATAGAACACATAGTATTTCATAGCGACGCAATTTGTGTGTTAATTCGTCAAAGTGTGGGAGCGAGGGATAAAGTTAAGAAGGAATAGTGCATAGGAAAGGAGATACTCGTATCCCAAAAGAAAATCCTGTAGCTTCCATTGAAACGTTACTCGATTTAGAACGAGATGTCATAGAACCAAAAGTATTTCATAGCGACGCAATTTCTGTGTTAATTTGTCAATGTGAATGAGCGAGGGATGCAGTAAAGGTTTAGAAGGAGAAGTCATAGAACCCATAGTATTTCATAGCATCGAAATTTCATTGTTAATTCGTCAATGTGAGGGAGCGAGGGATGCAGTAAAGATGGATTCATGCATCGGATAGGAGACACTCGTATCCCAAAAGAAAATCCTGTCGTTTCCATAGAAACGTAACTAGATTTTGAAGGGGAAGTCATAGAACCCAAAGTATTACACAGGGACGCAATTTCTGTATTAATTCGTCAATGTGAGGGGGCGAGGGATGCAGTAAAGAAGTAATAGTGCATAGGTAAGGAGATACACTTATCCCAAAAGAAAATCCTGTCGTAGAACCCATAGTATTTCATAGCGACGCAATATCTGTGTTAATTTGTCAATGTGAATGAGCGAGGGATGCAGTAAAGATTTAGAAGGAGAAGTCATAGAACCCATAGTATTTTATAGCATCGCAATTTCATTGATAATTCGTCAATGTGAGGGAGCGAGGGATGCAGTAAAGATGGAATAGTGCATCGGAAAGAAGATACACGTATCCGAAACGAAAATCCTGTCTTTCCATAGAAACGTAACTAGAATTTGAAGGAGAAGTCATAGAACCCATAGTATTTCATAGGGACGCAATTTCTGTGTTAATTCGTCAATGTGAGGGAGCGAGGGATTCAGTAAAGATGGAATAGTGCATTGGTAAGGAGATACTCGTATCGCAAAAGAAAATCCTGTCGTAGAACCCATAGTATTTCATATCGACGCAATGTCTCTGTTATTTCGTCAATGTGAGGGAGCGAGGTATGCAGTAAAGCAGGAATAGTGCATCGGGAAGGAGATACTCGTATCCCAAATGAAAATTCTGATGTTTTAATAGAAACGTTACTCGGTTTAGAAGGAGAAGTCATAGAACCAATAGTATTTCATAGCGACGTAATTTCTGTGTTAGTTCGTCAATATGAGGGAACGAGGGATGCAGCAAAGAGGGATTAGTGCATCGGAAAGGAGATACTCGTATAGCAAAAGGAAATCCAGTCGTTTCCATAGAAACGATACTCGATTTAGAAGAAGAAGTCATAGATCGCATAGTATATCATAGCGACGCATTTTCTGTGTTAATTCGTCAATGTGAGGGAGCGAGGGATGCAGTAAGGAAGGAATAGTGCATCGGAAAGGAGATACTCGTATCTCAAAAGAAAATCCTGGCGCTTCCATTGAAACGTTACTCGATTTGGAAGCATATATCATAGAACCAATAGTATTTCATAGCGACGCAATTTCTGTGTTATTTCGTCAATGTAAGGGGGCAAGGCATGCAGTAAAGAAGTAATAGTGCATCGGAAAGGAGATACTCGTATCCCAAAAGAAAATCCTGTAGCTTCCATTGAAACGTTACTCGATTTAGAAGGAGATGTCATAGAACCAAAAGTATTTCATAGCGACGCAATTTCTGTGTTAATTTGTCAATGTGAATGAGCGAGGGATGCAGTAAAGGCTTAGAAGGAGAAGTCATAGAACCCATAGTATTTCATAGCATCGAAATTTCAATGTTAATTCGTCAATGTGAGGGAGCGAGGGATGCAGTAAAGATGGATTCGTGCATCGGATAGGAGATACTCGTATCCCAAAAGAAAATCCTGTCGTTTCCATAGAAACGTAACTAGATTTTGAAGGGGATGTCATAGAACCCAAAGTATTTCATAGGGACGCAATTTCTGTATTAATTCGTCAATGTGAGGGGGCGAGGGATGCAGTAAAGAAGGAATAGTGCATAGGTAAGGAGATACTCTTATCCCAAATGAAAATCCTGTCGTAGAACCCATAGTATTTCATAGCGACGCAATATCTGTGTTAGTTTGTCAATGTGAATGAGCGAGGGATGCAGTAAAGATTTAGAAGGAGAAGTCATAGAACCCATAGTATTTCATAGCATCGCTATTTCATTGATAATTCGTCAATGTGAGGGAGCGAGGGATGCAGTAAAGATGGAATAGTGCATAGGTAAGGAGATACTCGTACCCCAAAAGAAAATCCTGTCGTAGAACCCATAGTATTTCATATCGACGCAATTTCTCTCTTATTTCGTCAATGTGAGGGAGCGAGGTATGCAGTAAAGCACGAATAGTGCATCGGGAAGGAGATACTCGTATCCCAAATGAAAATCCTGATGTTTTAATAGAAACGTTACTCGATTTAGAAGGAGAAGTCATAGAACCAATAGTCTTTCATAGCGACGAAATACTGTGTTAGTTCGTCAATGTGAGGGTGCGAGGGATGCAGTAAAGAAGGAATAGTGCATCGGAAAAGAGATACTCTTATCCCAAAAGAAAATCCTGTCGCTTCCATAGAAACGTTACTCTATTTAGAAGGAGAAGTCATAGAACCCATAGTATTTCATAGCGACGCAATTCCTGTGTTATTTCGTCAATGTAAGGGGGCTAGGCATGCAGTAAACAAGGAATAGTATATCGGAGAGGAGATACCCGTATCCCAAATGAAAATCCTCTCGTTTCAGTAGAAACGTTACTCTAATTAGAAGGAGAAGTCGTAGAACCCATAGTATTTCATAGCCACGCAATTTCTATGTTAATTCGCCTAAGTGTGGTTCGAGGGATGCAGTAAAGAAGTAATAGTGCATCGAAAAGGAGAAACTTGCATACCAAACGAAAACCCTCTCGTTTCCATAGAAACGTTACTCGATTTAGAATGAGAAGTCATAGAACCCATAGTGTTTCATAGCGACGCAATTTCTGTGTTAATTCGTCAATGTGAGGGAGCGAGGGATACAGTAAAGAAGGAATAGTGCATCGGAAAGGAGATACTCGTATCCCAAAAGAAGATCCTGACGTTTCCATAGAAAAGTCACTTGATTTAGAAGGAGAAGACATCGAAACCATACTAATTCATAGCGACGCAATTTCTGTGTTTATTCGTCAATGTGAGGGAGCGAGGGATGCAGTAAAGAATGAATTGTGCATCGGAAAGGAGATAGTCGTATCCCAAAAGAAAATGCTGTCGTTTCCATAGAAACGTAACTAGATTTAGAAGTAAAAGTCATAGAACCCATAGTATTACATAGCGACGCAATCTCTGTGCTTATTCGTCAATGTGAGGGAGCGAGGGATGCAGTAAAGATGGATTCATGCATCGGATAGGAGGCACTCGTATCCCAAAAGAAAATCCTGTCGTTTCCATAGAAACGTAACTAGATTTTGAAGGGGAAGTCATAGAACCCAAAGTATTACATAGGGACGCAATTTCTGTATTAATTCGTCAATGTGAGGGGGCGAGGGATGCAGTAAAGAAGTAATAGTGCATAGGTAAGGAGATACTCTTATCCCAAAAGAAAATCCTGTCGTAGAACCCATAGTATTTCATAGTGACGTAATATCTGTGTTAATTTGTCAATGTGAATGAGCGAGGGATGCAGTAAAGATTTAGAAGGAGAAGTCATAGAACTCATAGTATTTTATAGCATCGCAATTTCATTGATAATTCGTCAATGTGAGGGAGCGAGGGATGCAGTAAAGATGGAATAGTGCATCGGAAAGAAGATACACGTATCCGAAACGAAAATCCTGTCTTTCCATAGAAACGTAACTAGAATTTGAAGGAGAAGTCATAGAACCCATAGTATTTCATAGGGACGCAATTTCTGTGTTAATTCGTCAATGTGAGGGAGCGAGGGATTCAGTAAAGATGGAATAGTGCATAGGTAAGGAGATACTCGTATCCCAAAAGAAAATCCTGTCGTAGAACCCATAGTATTTCATATTGACGCAATGTCTCTGTTATTTCGTCAATGTGAGGGAGCGAGGTATGCAGTAAAGCAGGAATAGTGCAACGGGAAGGAGATACTCGTATCCCAAATGAGAATTCTGATGTTTTAATAGAAACGTTACTCGGTTTAGAAGGAGAAGTCATAGAACCAATAGTATTTCATAGCGACGCAATTTCTGTGTTAGTTCGTCAATGTGAGGGAGCGAGGGATGCAGCAAAGAGGGATTAGTGCATCGGAAAGGAGATACTCGTATAGCAAAAGAAAATCCTGTCGCTTCAATAGAAACGTTACTCGATGTAGAAGGAGAAGTCATAGAACACATAGTAATTCATAGCAACGCAATTTCTGTGTTAATTCGTCAATGTGGGGGTCCGAGGGATGCAGTAAAGAAGGAATAGTGCATCGGATAAGAAATACCCGTATACCAAAAGAAAATCCTGTCGTTTCCATAGAAACGTTACTCGATTTAGGAGGAGAATTCATAGAACCCATAGTAGTTCAAAGCGACGCAATTTCTGTGTTAATTCGTCAATGTGAGGGAGCGAGGGATGCAGTAAAGATGGAATAGTGCATCGGAAAGGAGATACTCGTATAGCAAAAGGAAATCCAGTCGTTTCCATAGAAACGATACTCGATTTAGAAGAAGAAGTCATAGAACGCATAGTATTTCATAGCGACGCAATTTCTGTGTTAATTCGTCAATGTGAGGGAGCGAGGGATGCAGTAAGGAAGGAATAGTGCATCGGAAAGGAGATACTCGTATCTCAAAAGAAAATCCTGGCGCTTCCATTGAAACGTTACTCGATTTGGAAGCATATGTCATAGAACCAATAGTATTTCATAGCGACGCAATTTCTGTGTTATTTCGTCAATGTAAGGGCGCAAGGCATGCAGTAAAGAAGTAATAGTGCATCGGAAAGGAGATACTCGTATCCCAAAAGAAAATCCTGTAGCTTCCATTGAAACGTTACTCGATTTAGAAGGAGATGTCATAGAACCAAAAGTATTTCATAGCGACGCAATTTCTGTGTTAATTTGTCAATGTGAATGAGCGAGGGATGCAGTAAAGGTTTAGAAGGAGAAGTCATAGAACCCATAGTATTTCATAGCATCGAAATTTCATTGTTAATTCGTCAATGTGAGGGAGCGAGGGATGCAGTAAAGATGGATTCGTGCATCGGATAGGAGATACTCTTATCCCAAAAGAAAATCCTGTCGTAGAACCCATAGTATTTCATAGCGACGCAATATCTGTGTTAATTTGTCAATGTGAATGAGCGAGGGATGCAGTAAAGATTTAGAAGGAGAAGTCATAGAATCCATAGTATTTCATAGCATCGCAATTTCATTGATAATTCGTCAATGTGAGGGAGCGAGGGATGCAGTAAAGATGGAATAGTGCATAGGTAAGGAGATACTCGTATCCCAAAAGAAAATCCTGTCGTAGAACCCATAGTATTTCATATCGACGCAATTTCTCTGTTATTTCGTCAATGTGAGGGAGCGAGGTATGCAGTAAAGCAGGAATAGTGCATCGGGAAGGAGATACTCGTATCCCAAATGAAAATGCTGATGTTTTAATAGAAACGTTACTCGATTTAGAAGAAGAAGTCATAGAACCAATAGTATTTGATGGCGACGAAATACTGTGTTAGTTCGTCAATGTGAGGGTGCGAGGGATGCAGTAAAGAAGGAATAGTGCATCGGAAAAGAGATACTCTTATCCCAACAGAAAATCCTGTCGCTTCCATAGAAACGTTACTCTATTTAGAAGGAGAAGTCATAGAACCCATAGTATCTCATAGCGACGCAATCTCAGCGCTTATCCGTCAATGTGAGGGAGCGAGGTATGCAGTAAAGAAGGAATAGTGCATCTAAAAGGAGATGTATCCCAAAAGAAAACCCTGCCGTTTCCTTAGAAACGTTACACTATTAAGAAGGAGAGGTCATAGAACCCATAGTATTTCATAGCGACGCAATTTCTGGGTTAATTCGCCAATGTGAGCGGGCGAGGGACGAAGTTAAGAAGGAATAGTGCATCGGAAAGGAGATACGCGTATCCTAAAAGAAAATCTTCTCGTTTCCATAGAAACGTCACTTGATTTAGAAGGAGAAGTCATAGAACCCATAGTATTTCATAGCGACGCAATTCCTGTGTTATTTCGTCAATGTAAGGGGGCTAGGCATGCAGTAAAGAAGGAATAGTACATCGGAAAGGAGATACCCGTATCCCAAATGAAAATTCTGTCGTTTCAGTAGAAACGTTACTCTAATTAGAAGGAGAAGTCGTAGAACCCATAGTATTTCATAGCCACGCAATTTCTATGTTAATTCGTCTAAGTGTGGTTCGAGGGATGCAGTAAAGAAGTAATAGTGCATCGAAAAAGAGAAACTTGCATACCAAAAGAAAATCCTCTCGTTTCCATAGAAACGTTACTCGATTTAGAATGAGAAGTCATAGAACCCATAGTGTTTCATAGCGACGCAATTTCTGTGTTAATTCGTCAATGTGAGGGAGTGAGGGATGCAGTAAAGAAGGAATAGTGCATCGGAAAGGAGATACTCGTATCCCAAAAGAAGATCCTGACGTTTCCATAGAAAAGTCACTTGATTTAGAAGGAGAAGACATCGAAACCATAGGAATTCATAGCGACGCAATTTCTGTGTTTATTCGTCAATGTGAGGGAGCGAGGGATGCAGTAAAGAAGGAATAGTGCATCGGAGAGGAGATACTCGTATCCCAAAAGAAAATCCTGTCGCTTCCATAGAAACGTTACTCTATTCAGAAGGAGAAGTCATAGAACCCATAGTATTTCATAGCGACGCAATTTCTTCTTCATGCGTCAATGTGAGGAAGCGAGGAATGCAGTAAAGAATGAATAGTGCATCGGAAAGGAGATACTCGTATCCCAAAAGAAAACCCTGTCGTTTCTTCAGAAACGTTACACTATTAGAATAAGAAGTCATAGAACCCATAGTATTTCATAGCGACGCAATTACTGCGTTAATTCGCCAATGTGAGGGGGCGAGGGACGCAGTTAAGAAGGAATAGTGCATCGGAAAGGAGATACTCGTATCGCAAAAGAAAACCCTGTCCTTTCCTTAGAAACGTTACACTATTAAGAAGGAGAGGTAATAGATACCCATAGTATTTCATAGCGACGCAATTTCTGCGTTAATTCGCCAATGTGAGGGGGCTAGGGATGCAGTTAAGAAGGAATAGTGCATCGGAAAGGAGATACTCGTATACCAAAAAAAAAATCCTCTCGTTTCCATAGAAACGTTACTCGATTTAGAAGGAGACGTCATAGAACCAATAGTATTTCTTAGCGACGCAATTTCTGTCTAAATTTGTCAACGTGAGGGAGCGAGGATGCAGTAAAGAAGGAAAAGTGCATCGGAAAGGTGATACTCGTATCCCAAAAGAAAATCCAGTCGTTTCCATAGAAACGTTACTCGATTTAGAAGAAGAAGTCATAGAACGCATAGTATTTCATAGCGACGCAATTTCTGCGTAAATTCGCCAATGTGAGGGGGCGAGGGATGCAATACAGAAGGAATAGTGCATCGGAAAGGAGATAGTCGTATCGCAAAAGAAAATTCTGACGTTTCCATAGTCACGTTACTCTAATTAGAAGGAGAAGGCGTAGAACCCATAGTATTTCATAGCGACGCAATTTGTGTGATAATTCGTCAAAGTGTGGGAGCGAGGGATGCAGTTAAGTAGGAATAGTGCATCGGAAAGGAGATACTCATATACCAAATGAAAATCCTCTCGTTTCCATAGAAGCGTTACTCGATTCAGAAGGAGAAGCCATAGAACCCATAGTATTTCATAGCGACGCTATTTCTGTGTTCATTCGTCAATGTGAGGGAGCGAGGGATGCAGTAAAGAAGGAATAGTGCATCGGAAAGGAGATACTCGTATCCCAAAAGAAAATCTTGTCGCTTCCATAGAAACGTTACTCTAATTAGAAGGAGAAGTCATAGAACCCATAGTATTTCATACCGAAGCAATTTCGGCGTTAATTCGCCAATTTGAGGGGGCGAGGGATGCAGTTAAGAAGGAATAGTGCATCGGAAAGGAGATACTCGTATACCAAAAGAAAATCTTCTCGTTTGCATAGAAACGTTACTCGATTTAGAAGGAGAAGTCATAGAACCCATAGTATTCCATAGCAACGCAATTTCTGTATTTATTCGTCAATGTGAGGGTGCGAAGGATGCAGTAAAGAAGGAATAGTGCATCGGAAAGGAGATACTCGTATCCCAAAAGAAAATCCTGTCGCTTCCATAGAAACGATACTCTATTTAGAAGGCGAAGTCATAGAACCAATAGTATTTCTTAGCGACGCAATTTCTGTGTTAATTTGTCAATGTGAGGGAACGAGGATGCAGTAAAGTAGGAATAGTGCATCGGAAAGGAGATCTCGTATACCAAAAGGAAATCCTGACGTTGCCATAGAAACGTTACTCGATTTAGAAGGAGAAGTCATAGAACACTTAGTACTTCATAGCAACGCCATGTCTGTGTTAATTCGTCAATGTGAGGGAGCGAGGGATGCAGTGAGAAGGAATTGTGCACCGGAAAGGAGATACTCGTATCCCAAAAGAAAATTCTGTCGTTTCCATAGAAACGTAACTAGATTTAGAAGTAGAAGTCATAGAACCCATAGTATTACATAGCGACGCAATCTCTGTGCATATTCGTCAATGTGAGGGAGCGAGGGATGCAGTAAAGAAGGAATAGTGCATCGGAAAGGAGATACTCGTATCCCAAAAGATAACCCTTTCCATTCCTTAGAAGCTTTACACTATTAAGAAGGAGAGGTCATAGAACCCATAGTATTTCATAGCGACGCAATTTCTGCGTTTATTGGCCAATGTGAGGGGGCTAGGGTGCAGTTAAGAAGGAATAGTGCATCGGAAAGGAGATACTGGTATAACAAAAAAAAATTTTCTCGTTTCCATAAAAACGTTACTCGATGTAGAAGGAGAAGTCATAGAACCAATAGTATTCCTTAGCGACGCTATTTCTGTGTAAATTTGTCAAAGTGAGGGAGCGAGGATGCAGTAAAGAAGGAGAAGTGCATCGGAAAGGTGATACTCGTATCCCAAAAGAAAATCCAGTCGTTTCCATAGAAACGTTACTCGATATAGAAGAAGAAGTCATAGAACGCATAGTATTTCATAGCGACGCAATTTCTGTGTTAATTCGTCAATGTGAGGGAGCGAGGGATGCAGTAAAGAAGGAATAGTGCATCGGAAAGGAGATCCTCGTATCTCAAACGAGAATTCTGTCGCTTCCATAGAAACGTTACTCGATTTGGAAGCAGATGTCATAGAACCTATAGTATTTCATAGCGACGCAATTTCTGTGTTAATTTGTCAATGTGATGGAGCAAGGGATGCAGTAAAGAAGTAATAGTACATCGGAAAGGAGAAACTTGTATCCCAAAGAAAATCCTGTCGTTTCCATAGAAACGTTACTCGATTAAAAGGAGAAGTCATAGAACCAATAGTATTTCATAGCAACGCAATCTCTGTGTTATTTCGTCAATGTGAGGGAGCGTGGCATGGAGTAAAGAAGGAATAGTACATCGGAAACGAGATACACGTATCCCAAATGAAAATCCTGTCGTTTCAATAGAAACGTTACTCGATTTAGAAGAAGAAGTCATAGAACCCATAGTATTACATAGCGACGCAATTTCTGTGTTAAATCGTCAATGTGAGGAAGCGAGGGATGCAGTAAGGAAGGAATAGTGCATCTGACAGGAGATATTTGTATCCTAGTAGAAAATCCTGTCGTTTGCATAAAAACGTTACTCGATTTAGACGGAGAAGTCATAGAACCCATAGTATTTCATAGCGACGCCATTTCTGCGTAAATTCGCCAATGTGAGGGGGCGAGGGATGCAGTACAGTAGGAATAGTGCATCGGAAAGGAGATAGTCGCATCCCAAAAGAAAATTCTGACGTTTCCATAGTCACGTTACTCTAATTAGAAGGAGAAGGCGTAGAACCCATAGTATTTCATAGCGACGCAATTACTGTGATAATTCGTCAAAGTGTGGGAGCGAGGGATGCAGTTAAGAAGGAATAGTGCATCGGAAAGGAGATACTCGTATACCGAAAGAAAATCCTCTCGTTTCCATAGAAACGTTACTCGATTTAGTAGAAGAAGTCATAGAACCCGTAGTATTTCATAGCGACGCAATTTCTGTGTTCATTCGTCAATGTGAGGGAGCGAAGGATGCAGTAAAGAAGGAATAGTGCATCGGAAAGGAGATACTCGTATCCCAAAAAAAAATCTTGTCGCTTCCATAGAAACGTTAATTAGAAGGAGAAGTCATAGAACCCATAGTATTTCATAGCGACGCAATCTCTGTGCTTATTCGTCAATGTGAGGGAGCGAGGGATGCAGTAAAGAAGGAATAGTGCATCGGAAAGGAGATACTCGTATCCCAATAGAAAACACTGTCGTTTCATTAGAAACGTTACACTATTAAGATGGAGAAGTCATAGAACCCATAGTATTTCATACCGAAGCAATTTTGGCGTTAATTCGCCAATGTGAGGGGGCGAGGGATGATGTTAAGAAGGAATAGTGCATAGGAAAGGAAATACTCGTATACCCAAAGAAAATCTTCTCGTTTGCATAGAAACATTAGTCGATGTAGAAGGAGAAGTCATAGAACCCATAGTGTTTCATAGCGACGCAATTTCTCAGTTTATTCGTCAATGTGAGGGAGCGAGGGATGCAATAAAGAAGGAATAGTGCATCGGTAAGGAGATACTTGTATCCCAAAAGAAAATCCTGTCGCTTCCATAGAAACGATACTCTATTTAGAAGGAGAAGTCATAGAACCAATAGTATTTCATAGCGACAAAATTTCTGAGTTTATTCGTCAATGTGAGGGAGCGAGGGATGCAATAAAGAAGGAATAGTGCATCGGAAAGGAAATACTCGTATCCCAAAAGAAAATCCTGTCGTTTCCATAGAAACGTAACTAGATTTAGAAGTAGAAGCCATAGAACCCATTATATTTCATAGCGACGCAATCTCTGCGCTTATTCGTCAATGTGAGGGAGCGAGGGATGCCGTAAAGGAGGAATAGTGCATCGGATAGGAGATACTCTTATCCCAAATGAAAATCTTCTCGTTTCCTTAAAAACGTTACTCGATTTAGAAGGAGAAGTCATGGAACTCATGGTATTTCATAGCGACGCAATTACTGTGTTAATTCGCCAATGTGAGGGAGCGAGGGATGCCGTAAAGAAGGAATAGTGCATCGGAAAGGAGATACCCGTATACCAATAGAAAATCCTGTCGTTTCCATAGAAACGTAACTAGATTTAGAAGGAGAAATCATAGAACCCATAGTGGATCATAGAGACGGAATCTCTGTGATTATTCGTCAATGTGATGTAGCGAGGTAGGCAGTAAAGAAGGAATAGTGCAAGGGAAAGGAGATACTGGTATACCAAATGAAAATCTGCCGTTAACATAGAAACGTTACTCTATTTAGAACGAGAAGACATAGAACCCACAGTATTTCATAGCCACGCAATTTCTGTGTCAATTCGTCACTGTGAGGGAACGAGGGATGCAGTAAGGAAGGAATAGTGCATCGGAAAGGAGATACTCGTATCCCAAAAGAAAATCCGGTCGTTTTCATAGAAACGTTACTCGATTTAGAAGAAGAAGTCATAGAACCCATAGAATTACATAGCGACGAAATTTCACTTTTAATTCGCCAATGTGACGGAGCGAGGGATGCAGTAAGGAAGGAATAGTGCATCGGAAACTAGATACTCGTATCCCAAAAGAAAATCCTGTCGTTTGCATAGAAACGTTACTCGATTTAGAAGGAGAAGCCATAGGACCCGTAGTATTTCATGGCGACGCAATTTCTGTGTTAATTCGTCAATGTGAGGTAGCGAGAGATGCAGTAAAGGAGGAATAGTGCATCGGAAAGGAGATACTCGTGTCCCAAAAGAAAAGCCTGTCGCTTCCAAAGAAACGTTACTCGATTTAGAAGGAGAAGTCATGGAACCAATAGTTTTTAATAGCGACGTAATTTCAGTGTTAATTTGTCAATGTGAGGGAGCGAGGGATGCAGTAATGAAGGAATAGTGCATCGGAAAGGTGATACTCGTATCCCAAAAGAAAATCCTGTGGTTTCCATAGAAACGTTAATCGATTTAGAAGGAGAAGTCCATGAACCCATAGTATTTCATAGCAACGCAATTTCTGTGTTAATTCGTCAATGTGAGGGAGCGAGGGATGCAGTATTGAAAGAATAGTGCATCGGAAAGGAGATACTCGTTTCCCAAAGAAAATCCTGTCGTTTCCATAGAAACGTAACTATATTCAGAAGGAGAAGTCATAGAACCCTTGTACTTCATAGCGACGCAATCTCTTTGCTTAGTCGTCAATGTGAGGGAGTGAGGGATGCAGTAAAGAAGGAATAGTGCATCGGAAAGGAGATACTGGAATCCCAAAAGAAAATCTGTCGTTTCCATAGAAACGTTACTGGATTTAGAAGGAGATGGAATAGAACACACAGTATTTCATAGCCAGGCAATTTCTGTGCTTATTCGTCAATGTGAGGGAACGAGGGATGCAGTAAAGAAGGAATAGTGCATCGCAAAGGAGATACTCGTATCCCAAAAGAAATTCCTGTCGATTCCATAGAAACGTTACTCGATTAGAATTAGAAGTCATAGAATCCATAGTAATTCATATCGACGCAATATCTGTGTTAATTCGTCAATGTGAGGGAGTGAGAGATGCAGTAAAGAAGTAATAGTGCATCGGAAAGGAGATACCCGTATACCAAAAGAAAATCCTGTCGTTTCCGTAGAAACGTTACTCCATTTAGAAGGAGAAGTCATAGAACCCATAGTATTTCATAGCGACGCAATTTCTGTGTTAATTGGTCAATGTGAGGGAGGGAGGGATGCAGTAAAGAAGGAATAGTGCATCGGAAAGAACAAATTCGTATACCAAAAGAAAATACATTCGTTTCCATAGAAACGTTACTCGAATTAGAAGGAGAAGTCATAGAACCCATAGTTTTTCATAGCCATTCAATTTCTGTCTTAATTCGTCAATATGATGGAGCGAGGAATGCAGAAAATAAGGAATAGCGCATTGAAAAGGAGAAACTCGTATCCCAAAAGAAAATCGTTTCGTTTCCATAGAAACGTTACTCGATATAGAAGGAGAAGCCATAGAACCCATAGTATTTCATAGCGACGGAATTTCTGTGTTAATTCGTCAATGTGAGGGAGCGAGGGATGCAGTAAAGAAGGAATAGTGCATCGGAAAGGAGATACTCGTATCCCAAAAGAAAATCCTGACGTTTCCATAGAAACGTTACTCGATTTAGAAGGAGAAGTCATAGAACCCATAGTATTTCATAGCAACGCCATTTCTGTGTTACCACGTCAATGTCAGGGAGCGGGGCATGCAGTAAAAACAGGATAGTGCACCGGAGAGGAGAAACTGGGATCCCAAAAGAAAATCCTGTCGTTTCCATAGACACGTAACTAGATTTAGAAGGAGATGTCATAGAACCCATAGTATTTCATAGAGACGGAATCTCTGTGCTCATTCGTCAATGTGAGAGAGCGAGGGATGCAGTAAAGAAGGTATAGTGCATCGGAAAGGAGATATTGGCATACCATAAGAAAATCTGCCGTTAACATAGAAACGTTACTCGATTTACAAGGAGAAGTCATAGAAAACATAGTATTTTATAGCCACGCAATGTCTGTGGTAATTCGTCAATGTGAGGGAGCGAGGGATGCAGTAAGGAAGGAATAGTGCATCGGAAAGGAGATACTCGTATCCCAAAAGAAAAACCTGTCTTTTCCGTAGAAACATTACTCGATTTAGAAGAAGAAGTCATAGAACCCATAGTATTACATAGCGACGCTATTTCATTGTTAATTCGCCAATGTGAGGGAACGAGGGATGCAGTAAATAAGGAATAGTGCATCGGAAAGGAGATACTCGTATACCAAAAGAAAATCCTCTCGTTTCCATTTAAACGTTACGCGATTTAGAAATAAGAAGTCATAGAACACATAGTTTTTCATAGGGACGGAATCTCTGTGCTTATTCGTCAATGTGAGGGAGCGATGGAGGCAGTAAAGAAGGAATAGTGCATCGGAAAGGAGATACTGGTATACCAATGGAAAATCTGCCGTTAACAGAAGAACGTTACCCGATTTAGAAGGAGAAGTCATAGAAAACATAGTATTTCATAGCCACGCAATGTCTGTGTTAATTCGTCAATGTGAGTCACCGAGGGATGGAGTAAGGAAGGAATAGTGCATCGGAAAGGAGATACTCGTATCCCAAAAGAAAATCCTGTCGTTTCATTAGAAACGTTACTCAGTTTAGAAGGAGAAGTCATATAACCCATAGTTTTTCATAGCGTCGCAAATTCTGTGTTAATTCGTCAAAGTGAGGGAGCGAGGGATGCCGTAAAGAAGGAATAGTGCATCGGAAAGGAGATACTCTTATCCCAAATGAAAATCCTGTCGTTTCCATAGAAACGTTACTCGATTTTGAAGGAGAAGTCATAGAACCCATAGTATTTCATAGCGACGCAATTTCTTTGTCAATTGGTCAATGTGAGGGAGCGAGGGATGCAGTAAAGAAGGAATAGTATATCGGAAAGGAGATACCCGTATACCAAAAGAAAATCCTGTCGTTTCCATAGAAACGTTACTCGATTTTGATGGAGAAGTCATAGAACCCATGGCATTTCATAGCCACGCAATATCTGTCGTAATTGGCCAATGTGAGGGAGCGAGGGTTGCAGTAAAGACGGAATAGTGCATCGGAAAGGAGATACTCGTATCCCAAATGAAAATCCTGTCGTTTCCATAGAAACGTTACTCGATTTTGAAGGAGAAGTCATAGAACCCATAGTATTTGATAGCGACGCAATTTCTATGCTTATTCGTCAATGGGAGGGAGAGAGGGATGCAGAAAAGAACCAATATTGCATCGGAAAGGAGATAGCCGTAACCAAAAAGAAAATCCTGTCGTTTGCATAGAAACGTTACTCGATTTAGAAGGAGATGCAATAGAACCCATAGTATTTCATAGCGACGCTAATTCTGTGTTAATTCGTCAATGTGCGGGAGCGAGGGATGCGGTAAAGAAGGAATCGTGCAACGGAAAGGAGTTACTCGTATCCAAAAGAAAATTCTCTCGTTTCCCTAGAAACGTTACTCGATTTAGAAGGAGATGCCATAGAACACATAGCATTTCATAGCGACGCTATTTCTGTGTTAATACGTCAATGTGAGGGAGCGAGGGATGCAGTTAAGAGCGAATAGTGCATCGGAATGGAGACACTCGTATCCCCAAAGGAAATCCTGTCGTTTTCATAGAAACGTTACTCGATTTAGAAGGAGATGTCATAGAACCGATAGTTTTTCATAGCGACGCAATTTCTGTGTTAATTTGTCAGTGTGAGGGAGCGAGGGATTCAGTAAAGAAGGAATAGTGCATCGGAAAGGAGATACTCGTATCCCAATAGAAAATCCTCTCGTTTAAAAAGAAACGTTACTCGATTTAGAAGGAGAAGTCATAGAACCCATTGTATTTAATAGCGACGCAATTTCTATGCTTATTCGTCAATGTGAGGGAGCGAGGAATGCAGTAAAGAAGGAATAGTGCATCGGAAAAGAGGTACTCGTTTCCCAAAAGAAAATCCTGTCGTTTCAATAGAAACGTTACTCGATTTACAAGGAGAAGTCATAGAACCAATAGTATTTCATAGCGACGCCATTTCTGTGTTAATTCGTCAGTGTGATGGAGCGAGAGAAGCAGTAAGGAAGGAATAGTGCATCGGAATGGACATAATCGTATACCAAAAGAATATCCTGTCGTTTCCATAGAACCGTTACTCGAATTAGAAGGGGAAGTCATAGAACCCATAGTACTTCTTAGCAACGCAATTTCTGTCTTAATTCCTCAATATGAGGCAACGAGGAATGCAGTAATCAGGGAATAGTGCATCGGAAAGGAGATACTCGTATCCCAAAACAAAAACCTGTCGTTTCAATAGAAACGTTACTCGATTTAGAAGGAGGAGTCATAGAGCCCATTGTATTTCATAGCGTCACAATATCTGTGTTAACTCGTTAATGTGAGTGAGCGAGGGTTGAAGTAAGGAGGGAATAGTGCATCGGAAAGGAGATACTCGTATCACAAAAGAAAATCCTGTCGTTTCCATAGAAACGTTACTCGATTAGAAGGAGAAGTCATAGAATCCACAGTATTTCATAGCGACGCAATATCATTGTTAATACGTCATTGGGAGTGAGGGAGCGACGGATGCAGTAAAGAACCAATAGTGCATCGGAAAGGAGACAGTCGTATCCCAAAAGAAAATCCTGTCGTTTCCATAGAAACGTTACTCGGTTTAGAAGGAGAAGACATAGAACACATAGTTTTTCATAGCGACGCCATTTCTGTGTTAATTCGTCAATGTGAGGGAGCGAGGGATGCAGTAAAGAAGGAATAGTGCATCGGAAAGGAGATACTCGTATCCCAAAAGAAAATCCTACCGTATTGATTGAAACGTTACTTGATTTAGAAGGATTAGTCGTAGAACCTATAGTATTTGATAGCGACGCAATTTATGTGCCTATTCGTCAATTTGAGGGAGAGAGGGATGAAGTAAAGAAGTAATAGTGCATCGGAAAGGAGATCCTCGTATCCCAAAAGAAACTCCTGTCGATTTCATAGAAACGTTACTCGATTTAGAAGCAGATGACATAGAACCAATATTTTTTCATAACGACGCAATTTCTGTGTTAATTTGTCAATGTGAGGGTGCGAGGGATGCAGTAAAGAAGTTATAGTGCATCGGAAAGGAGATACTCGTATCCCAAAAGAAAATCCTGTCGTTTTCGTAGAAACGTTATTCGATTTGGAAGGAGAAGTCATAGAATCCATAGTATTTCATAGCGACGCAATTTCTGTGCTTATTCGTCAATGTGAGGGGACGAGGGATGCAGTAAAGAAGGAATGGTGCATCGGAAAGGTGATACTCGTATCCCAAAAGAAAATCCTGTCGTTTCCATAGAAACGTTATTTGATTAGCAGGACAAGTCATAGAACCCATAGTATTTCATAGCCACGCAATTTCTGTCTTACTTCGTCAATGTGAGGGTGCGAGGAATGCAGTAAAGAGGGAATAGTGCATCGGAAAGGAGGTACTCGTATCCCAATAGAAAATCCTGTCGTTTCAATAGAAACGTTACTCGATTTACAAGGAGAAGTCATAGAACCCATAGTACTTCATAGCGACGCAATATCGTTGTTAATTCGTCAATGTGAGGGAGCGACGAATGCAGTAAAGAAGGAATAGCGCATCGGAAAGGGGAAACTTGTATCCAAGAAAATAATTCTGTCGTTCCCATAGAAACGTTACTACATATAGTAGAAGGAGTCATAGAACCCATAGTATATCATAGCGACGCAATTTCTGTGGTTATTCGTCAATGTGAGGGAGCGAGGGATGCAGTAAAGACGGAATAGTGCATCGGAAAGGAGTAACTCGTATCCCAAAAAAAAATCCCACCGTTTCCATAGAATCGTTATTTGATTTAGAAAGACAAGTCGTAGGACCTATAGTCTTTGATAGCGACGCAATTTCTATGCTTATTCGTCAATCGGAGGGAGAGAGGGATGCAGAAAAGAACCAATAGTTTATCGGAAAGGAGATAGCCGTAACCTAAAAGAAGATCCTGTCGTTTCCATAGAAACGTTACTCGATTTAGAAGGAGATGCCATAGAACCCACAGTATTTCATAGCGACGCAATTTCTGTGTTAATTTGTCAGTGTGAGGGAGCGAGGGATTCAGTAAAGTAGGAATACTGCATCGGAAAGGAGATACTCGTATCCCTATAGAAAATCCTCTCGTTTCCAAAGAATCGTTACTCGATTTAGAAGGAGAAGTCATAGAACCCATAGTATTTAATAGCGACGCAATTTCTGTGCTTATTCGTCAATGTGAGGGAACGAGGGATGCAGTAAAGAAGGAGTAGTGCATTGGAAAAGAGATACTCGTATCCCAAAAGAAAATCCTGTCGTATCCATAGAAACGTTATTCGATTAGAAGGAGAAGTCATTGAACCCATAGAATTTCATAGCGACGCTATATCATTGTTAATTCGTCAATGTGAGGGAGCGAGGGATGCAGAAAAGATGGAATTGCGCATCGGAAAGGAGAAACTTGTTTCCCAAAAGAAAATCCTGTCGTTTCTATAGAAACGTTACTCGATTTAGAAGGAGAAGTCATAGAACCCTTAGTATATCATAGCGACGCATTTTCTGTGTTAATTCGTCAGTGTGACCGAGCGAGGGAAGCAGTAAAGAAGGAATAGTGCATCGAAAAGGACATACTCGTATACCAAAAGAAAATCCTGTCGCTTCCATAGAAATGTAATTCGAATTAGAAGGAGAAGTCATAGAACCCATAGTACTTCATAGCCACGCAATTTCTGTCTTAATTCGTCAATGTGAGGGAGCAAGGGATGCAGTAAAGAAGGAATAGTGCATCGGAAAGGACATACTCGTATCCAAAAGAAAATCCTACCGTTTTCATAGAAACGTTACTTGATTTAGAAGGATTAGTCGTTGAACCTATAGTAATCGATAGCGACGCAATTTATGTGCCTATTTGTCAATTTGAGGGAGAGAGGGATGAAGTAAAGAAGTAATAGTGAATCGGAAAGGAGATCCTCGTATCCCAAAAGAAAATCCTGTCGTTTTCAAAGAAACGTTATTCGATTTGGAAGGAGAAGTCATAGAATGCATAGTATTTCAGAGCGACGCGATTTCTGTGCTTATTCGTCAATGTGAGGGGACGAGGGATGCAGTAAAGAAGGAATAGTGCATCGGAAAGGTGATACTCGGATCCCAATAGAAAATCCTGTCGTTTCCATAGAAACGTTACTCGATTAGAAGGAGAAGTCATAGAACCCATAGTATTTCATAGCCACGCAATTTCTGTCTTACTTCGTCAATGTGAGGGACCGAGGAATGCAGTAAAGAGGGAATAGTGCATCGGAAAGGAGGTACTCGTATCCCAATAGAAAATCCTGTCGTTTCAATAGAAACCTTACTCGATTTAGAAGGAGAAGTCATAGAACCCATAGTACTTCATAGCGACGCAATATCATTTTTAATTCGTCAATGTGAGGGAGCGACGAATGCAGTAAAGGAGGAATAGCGCATCGGAAAGGGGAAAATTGTATCCTAGAAGGAAATCCTGTCGTTCCCATAGAAACGTTACTCCATATAGAAGGAGAAGTCATAGAACCCATAGTATTTCATAGCGACGCAATTTCTGTGTTAATTCGTCAATATTAGGGAGCGAGGGAAGCAGTAAAGATGGATTAGTGCACCGGAATAGACATACTCGTATTCCAAAAGAAAATCCTGTCTTTTCCATAGAAACGTTACTCGAATTGGAAGGAGAAGTCATAGAACCCATAGTACTTCATAGCCACGCAATTTCTGTCTTAATTCGTCAATATGAAGGAGCGAGGAATGCAGTAAAAAGGGAATAGTGCATCGGAAAGAAGATACTCGTATCACAAAAGAAAATCCTGTCGTTTCCATAGAAACGTTACTCGATTAGAAGGGGAAGTCATAGAATCCACAGTATTTCATAGCGACGCAATATCATTGTTAATACGTCATTGTGAGTGAGGGAGCGAGGGATGCAGTAAAGAACCAATAGTGCATCGGAAAGGAGATCCTCGTATCCCAAAAGAAAATGTTGTCGTTTCCATAGAAACGTTACTCGATTTAGAAGGAGAAGTCATAGAACCAATAGTATTTCATAGCGACGCAATTTCTGTGCTAATTCGTCAATGTGAGGGAGCGATGGAAGCAGTAAAGAAGGAATAGTGCATCGAAAAGGACATACTCGTATACCAAAAGAGAATCCTGTCGTTTCCATAGAAATGTTACTCGATTTAGAAGGAGAAGTCATTGAACCAATAGTATTTGATAGCGACGCAATTTCTGTGCGTATTCGTCAATGTGATCGAGCGAGGGATGCAGTAAAGAAGCAATAGTGCATCTGAATGGAGACAGTCGTATCCCAATAGAAAATCCTGTCGTTTCGATAGAAACTTTACTCGATTTAGAGGGAGGAGTCATAGAACCCATAGTATTACATAGCGACGCAATTTCTGAGCTTATTCGTAATTGTGAGGGAGTGAGGGATGAAGTAAAGAAGGAATACTGCATCGGAAAGGAGATACTCGTATCCCAAAAGAAAATCCTGTCGTTCCCATAGAAACGTTACTCGATTTAGATGGAGAAGCCATAGAAACCATAGTATTTCATAGCGACGCAATTTCTGTGTCAATACGTAAATGTGAGAGAGCGAGGGATGCGGTAAAGAGGGAATAGTGCATCGCAAAGGAGATACACGTATCCTAAAAGAAAATCCTGTCGTTTCCATAGAAACGTTACTCGTTTTAGAGGGAGGAGCCATAGAACCCATATTATTTCATAGCGACGATATATCATTGTTAATCCGTCAATGTGTGGAAGCGAGGGATGGAGTAAAGAAGGAATAGCGCATCGGAAAGGAGAAACTTGTATCCCAAACGAAAATCTTGTCGTTTCCATAGAAACGTTACTCGATTTAGAAGGAGAAGTCATGGAACCAATAGTATTTCATAGCGACCCAATTTCTGTGCTTATTCGTCAATGTGAGGGAACGAGGAATGCAGTAAAGAAGGAATAGTGCAACAGAAAGGAGATACTCGTATCCCAACAGATAATCTTGTCGTTTCCACAGAAACGTTACTCGTTTAGAAGGGGAAGTCATGGAACCCATAGTATTTCATAGCGAAGCAAATTCTGTGTTAATTCGTCAATGTGAGGAAGCGGTGGAAGCAGTAAAGAAGGAATAGTGCATCGATAAGGACATACTCGTATACCAAAAGAAAATCCTGTCGTTTCCATAGAAATGTAATTCGAATTAGAAAGAGAAGTCATAGAACACATAGTACTTCATAGCCACGCAATTTCTGTCTTACTTCGTCAATGTGAGGGAGCGAGGAATGCAGTAAAGAGGGAATAGTGCATCGGAAAGGAGGTACTCGTATCCCAATAGAAAATCCTGTCGTTTCAGTAGAAACGTTACTCGATTTAGAAGGAGAAGTCATAGAACCCATAGTACTTCATAGCGACGCAATATCATTTTTAATTCGTCAATGTGAGGGAGCGACGAATGCAGTTAAGGAGGAATAGCGCATCGGAAAGGGGAAAATTGTATCCCAAAAGAAAATCCTGTCGTTCCCATAGAAACGTTACTCCATATAGAAGGAGAAGTCATAGAACCCATAGTATTTCATAGCGACGCAATTTCGGTATTAATTCGTCAATATTAGGGAGCGAGGGAAGCAGTAAAGATGGAATAGTGCATCGGAATAGACATACTCGTATTCCAAAAGAAAATCCTGTCGTTTCCATAGAAACGTTACTCGAATTGGAAGGAGAAGTCATAGAACACATAGTACTTCATAGCCACGCAATTTCTGCCTTAATTCGTCAATATGAAGGAGCGAGGAATGCAGTGAAGAGGGAATAGTGCATCGGAAAGGAGATACTCGTATCCCAAAAGAAAAACCTGTCGTTTCAATAGAAACGTTAGTCGATTTAGAAGGAGGAGTTATAGGGCCCATTGTATTTCATAGCGACACAATATCCGTGTTAACTTGTCAATGTGAGGGAGCGAGTTTTGAAGTAAGGAGGGAATAGTGCATCGGAAAGGAGATACTCGTATCACAAAAGAAAATCTTGTCGTTTCCATAGAAACGTTACTCGATTAGAAGGAGAAGTCATAGAATCCACAGTATCTCATAGCGACGCAATATCATTGTTAATACGTCACTGTGAGTGAGGGAGCGAGGGATGCAGTAAAGAAAGGAAAGTGCATCGGAAAGGAGATACTCGTATCCCAAAAGAAAATTCTGTCATTTCCATTGAAACGTTACTCGAATAGAAGGGGAAGTCATAGAACCCATAGTATTTCATAGCGACGCAAATTCTGTGTTAATTCGTCAATGTGAGGAAGCGATGGAAGCAGTAAAGGGGGAATAGTGCATCGAAAAGGACATACTCGTATACCAAAAGAGAATCCTGTCGTTTCCATAGAAATGTTACTCGATTTAGAAGGAGAAGTCATTGAACCAATAGTATTTGATAGCGACGCAATTTCTGTGCGTATTCGTCAATGTGATCGAGCGAGGGATGCAGTAAAGAAGCAATAGTGCATCGGAATGGAGATAGTCGAATCCCAATAGAAAATCCTGTCGTTTCGATAGAAACTTTACTCGATTTAGAGGGAGGAGTCATATAACCCATAGTATTACATAGCGACGCAATTTCTGAGCTTATTCGTCAATGTGAGGGAGTGAGGGATGAAGTAAAGAAGGAATACTGCATCGGAAAGGAGATACTCGTATCCCAAAAGAAAATCCTGTCGTTCCCATAGAAACGTTACTCGATTTAGATGGAGAAGCCATAGAAACCATAGTATTTCATAGCGACGCAATTTCTGTGCTTATTCGTTAATGTGAGGGAACGAGGGATGCAGTAAAGAAGGAATATAGCAACAGAAAGGAGATACTCGTATCCCAAAAGAAAATCCTGTCGTTTCCACAGAAATGTTACTCGTTTAGAAGGGGAAGTCATGGAACCGATAGTATTTCATAGCGAAACAAATTCTGTGTTAATTCGTCAATGTGAGGAAGCGGTGGCAGCAGTAAAGAAGGAATAGTGCATCGGAAAGGAGAAACTCGTATCCTAAAAGAATATCTTGTCGTTTCCATAGTAACGTTACTCGATTTAGGAGCAGAAGTCATAGAACCAATAATATTTCATAGCGACGCAATTTCTGTCCTCATTCGTCACTATGAGGGAACGAGGGATGCAGTAAAGAAGGAATAGTGCATCGGAAAGGAGATAATCGTATCCCAAAAGAAAATCCTGTCGTTTCCACAGAAACGTTATTCGATTAGAAGGGGAAGTCATAGAACCCATAGTATTTCATAGCGACGCATATTCTGTGTTAATTCGTCAATGTGAGGAAGCGATGGAAGCAGTAAAGATGGAATAGTGCATCGAAAAGGACATGTATACCAAAAGAAAATCCTGTCGTTTCCATAGACATGTTACTCGATTTAGAGGGAGAAGTCATTGAACCAATAGTATTTTATAGCGACGGATTTATCTGTGCGTATTCGTCAATGTGATCGAGCGAGGGATGCAGTAAAGAACCAATAGTGCATCGTTACGGAGATAGTCGTATCCCAATAGAAAATCCTGTCGTTTCGATAGAAACTTTACTCGATTTAGAGGGAGGAGCCATAGAACACATAGTATTACATAGCGACGCAATTTCTGAGCTTCTTCGTCAATGTGAGGGAGTGAGGTATGAAGTAAAGAAGGAATACTGCATCGGAAAGGAGATACTCGTATCCCAAAAGAATATCCTGTCGTTTCCATAGAAACTTTCCTCGATTTAGATGGAGAAGCCATTGATACCCCAGTATTTCATAGCGACGCAACTTCTGTGTTAATAGGTAAATGTGAGAGAGCGAGGGATGCAGTAGAGAGGGAATAGTGCATCGGAAAGGAGATAGTCGTATCCCAAAAGAAAATCCTGTCGTTGCATACAAACGTAACTCTATTTAGAGGGAGAAGTCATAGAACCCATATTATCTCATAGCGACGATATATCATTGTTAATCCGTCATTGTGAGGGAGCGAGGATTGCAGTAAAGAAGGAATAGCGCATCGGAAAGGAACTCGTATCACAAAAGAAAATCTTGTCGTTTCCATAGAAACGTTACTCGATTTAGAAGGAGAAGTCAATGAACCCATGTTATTCCATAGCGACGATTTTGCTGTAACAATTCGTACATGTGAGAGAGCCAGGGATGCAGTAAAGAAGGAATAGTGCATCGGGAAGGAGAAATTCGTATCCCAAAAGAAAATCCTGTCGTTTCAATAGAAACGTTACTCAATTTAGAAGGAGAAGGCATTGAACCCATAGTATTTCATAGCGACGCAATTTCTGTGTTAATTCGCCAATGTGATGGAGCGAGGGAAGCAGTACAGAAGCAATAGTGCATCGGAAAGGAGATACTCATTCCCGAAAGAAAATCCTGACGTTTTAATAGGAATGTTACTCGATTGAGAAGGAGATGTCATAGAACACACAGGATTTCATAGCGACGTCATTTCTGAGTTAATTCGTCAATGTGCGGGAGCGAGAGATGCAGTAAGGAAGGAATAGAGCATCGGAAAGGAGATACTCGTATACCAATAGAAAATCCTCTCGTTTCCAAAGAAACGTTATTCGATTTAGAAGAAGAAGTCATGGATCCCATGGTATTTCATAGCGACGCTATTTCTGTGTTAATTTGTCAATGTAATGGAGCGAGGAATGCAGTAAAGATGGAATAGTGCATCGGAAAGTAGATACTCATATCCCAAAGAAAATCCTGACGTTTTAATAGGAATGTTACTCGATTGAGAAGGAGATGTCATAGAACACACAGGATTTCATAGCGACGCCATTTCTGAGTTAATTCGTCAATGTGAGGGATCGAGGGAAGCAGTAAAGAAGGAATAGTGCATCGGAAACGAGATAATCGTATACCAACAGAAAATCCTGTTGTTTCAATAGAAATGTTACTCGATTAAGAATGAGAAGCCATAGAACCCATAGTATTTCATAGCGACGCATTTTCGGTGTAAATTCGTCAATGTGAAGGAGCGAGAGATGCAGTAAAGAAATAATAGTGCATCGGAAAGGAGATACTCGTATACCAAAAGAAAGTCCTCTCGTTTCCATAGAAACGTTACTCGATTTAGAAGGAGAAGTCATAGAACCCATAGTATTTCATTGCCACGCAATGTCTGTGTTAATTCGTCAATGGGAGGGAGCGAGGGTTGCAGTAAAGAAGGAATAGTGCATCGGAAAGGAGATACAAGCATCCCAAAAGAAATATCTGTCGTTTCCATAGAAACGTTATTTGATTTAGAAGGAGAAGCCATAGAACCCATTGTATATCATAGCGACGCAATTTCTTTGTTAATTCGTCAATGTGAGGGAGCGAGGGATGCAGTAAAGAAGGAATAGCGCATCGGAAAGGAGATACTCGTATACCAAAAGAAAATCCTCTCGTTTCCATAGAAACGTTACTCGACTTAGAAGGAGAAGTCATAGATCCCATAGTATATCATAGCGACGCAATTTCTATGTGAATTCGTCAATGTGAGAGTGCGAGAGATGCAGTAAAGAAGGAATAGTGCATAGGAAAGGAGATACTCGAATCCGAAAAGAAAATCCTGTCGCTTCCATAGAAACGTTACTCGATTTAGAAGGAGATGTCATAGAAACAATAGTATTTCACAGCGACGCAATTTCTGTGTTAATTTGTAAATGTGTGGGAGCGAGGGATGCAGTAAAGAAGGAATAGTGCATCGGAAAGGAGGTACTCGTAACCCAAAAGAAAATCCTGACGTTTCCATAGAAACGTTACTCGATTTAGAAGGAGAAGTCATAGAACCCACAGTATTTCATAGCGACACGATTTCTGTGTTAATTCGTCAATACTAGGGCGCGAGGGATGCAGTAAAGAAGTAATAGTGCATCGGAAAGGAGATACTCGTATCCCGAAAGAAAATCTTGTCGTTTCCATTAAAACGTTACTAGATTTAGAAGGAGAAGTAATAGAACCCTTAGTATTTTATAGCGACGCAATCTCTGTACTTATTCTTCAATGTGAGGAAACTAGGGATGCAGTAAAGAAGGAATAGTGCATCGGAAAGGGAAGATACTCGTATACCAAAGAATATCCTCTCGTTTACATAGAAACGTTACTCGATTTAGATGGAGACGTCATAGAACCCATAGTAATTCATAACGACACTATTTCTGTTTAAAATCGTCAATGTGAGGAAGCGAGGAATGCAGTAAGGAGGGAATAGTGCATCGGAAGGGAGATACTCGTATACCAAAAAAAAATCCTCTCGTTTTTATAGAAACGTTACTCGATTTACAATTTGAAGTCACAGAACCCATAGTAGTTCGTAGCGACCGCAATTTCTGTGTTAATTCGTCAATGTGACGGAGCGAGGGATGCAGAAAAGAAGGAATAGTGCATCGGAAAAGAGATACTCGTATCCAAAGGAAAATCCTGTCGCTTCCTTAGAAACGTTACTCGATTTAGAAGGAGAAGCCATAGGACACATAGTATTTCATAGCGACGCAATTTCTGTGTGAATCCGTCAATGTGAGAGAGCGAGAGATGCAGTAAAGAAGGAATAGTGCATAGGAAAGGAGATACTCGAATCCCAAATGAAAATCCTGTCGCTTGAATAGAAACGTTACTTGATATAGAAGGAGAAGTCGTAGAACACATAGTATTTCATAGCGACGCGATTTCTGTGTTAATTCGTCAATGTGAGGGAGCGAGGGATGCAGTACAGAAGGAATAGTGCATCGGAAAGGTGACTCGTATCCAAAAAGAAAATCCTGATGTTTCCACAGAAACGTTACTCGACTTAGAAGGAGAAGTCATAGATCCCATAGTATTTCATAGCGACGCAATTTCTATGTGAATTCGTCAATGTGAGAGTGCGAGAGATGCAGTAAAGAAGGAATAGTGCATAGGAAAGGAGATACTCGAATCCCAAAAGAAAATCCTGTCGCTTCATAGAAACGTTACTCGATTTAGAAGGAGATGTCATAGAAACAATAGTATTTCATAGCGACGCAATTTCTGTGTTAATTTGTAAATGTGTGGGAGCGAGGGATGCAGTAAAGAAGGAATAGTGCATCGGAAAGGAGGTACTCGTAACCCAAAAGAAAATCCTGACGTTTCAATAGAAACGTTACTCGATTTAGAAGGAGAAGTCATAGAACCCACAGTATTTCATAGCGACACGATTTCTGTGTTAATTCGTCAATACTAGGGCGCGAGGGATGCAGTAAAGAAGTAATAGTGCATCGGAAAGGAGATACTCGTATCCTGAAAGAAAATCTTGTCGTTTTCATTGAAACGTTACTAGATTTAGAAGGAGAAGTAATAGAACCCTTAGTATTTTATAGCGACGCAATCTCTGTACTTATTCTTCATGTGAGGAAACTAGGGATGCAGTAAAGAAGGGATAGTGCATCGGAAAGGAGATACTCGTATACCAAAAGAATATCCTCTCGATTACATAGAAACGTTACTCGATTTAGATGGAGACGTCATAGAACCATAGTAATTCATAACGACACTATTTCTGTTTAAAATCGTCAATGCGAGGAAGCGAGGAATGCAGTAAGGAGGGAATAGTGCATCGGAAGGGAGATACTCGTATACCAAAAAAAAAATCCTCTCGTTTTTATAGAAACGCTACTCGATTTAGAATTTGAAGTCACAGAACCCATAGTAGTTCATAGCGACGCAATTTCTGTGTTAATTCGTCAATGTGAGGGAGCGAGGGATGCAGAAAAGAAGGAATAGTGCATCGGAAAGGAGATACTCGTATCCCAAAAGAAAATCCTGTCGCTTCCTTAGAAACGTAACTCGATTTAGAAGGAGAAGCCATAGGACACATAGTATTTCATAGCGACGCAATTTCTGTGTTAATTCCTCATTGTGAGGGAGTGATTGATGCAGTAATGAAGGAATAGTGCACTCGGAAAGGAAATACTCGTATCCCAAAAGAAAATCCTGTCGCTTCCTTAGAAACGTTACTCGATTTAGAAGGAGAAGTCATAGAACTAATGCGATTTTATAGCGACACAATTTCTGTGTTAATTCGCCAATGTGAGTTAGCGAGGGATGCAGTACAGAAGAAGTAGTGCATCGGAAAGGAGATACCTCGTATCCAAGGAAATTCCTGTCGTTTCCGTAGAAACGTTACTCTTTGTTGAAGGAGAAGTCATAGAACCCATAACATTTCATAGCGACGCAATTTCTTTGCTAATTTGTAGATATGAGGGAGCGGGGGATGCAGTAAAGAAGGAATAGTGCATCGGAAAGGAGATACTCATACCCCAAAAGAAAATCCTGTAGCTTCCATTGAAACGTTACTCGATTTAGAAGGAGAAGTCATAGAACCCATAGTATTTCATAGCATATCAATTTCATTGTTAATTCGTCAATGTGAGGGAGCGAGGGATGCGGTAAAGATGGATTCGTGCATCGGATAGGAGATACTCGTATCCCAAAAGAAAATCCTGTCGTTTCCATAGAAACGTAACTAGATTTTGAAGGGGAAGTCATAGAACCCAAAGTATTTCATAGGGACGCAATTTCTGTATTAATTCGTCAATGTGAGGGAGCGAGGGATGCAGTAAAGATGGAATAGTGCATCGGAAAGGAGATACTCGTATCCGAAACGAAAATCTGTCTTTCCATAGAAACGTAACTAGATTTTGAAGGGGAAGTCATAGAACCCAAAGTATTTCATAGGGACGCAATTTCTGTGTTATTCGTGAATGTGAGGGAGCGAGGGATGCAGTAAAGATGGAATAGTGCATAATTTAAGGAAATACTCGTATCCCAAAAGAAAATCCTGTCGTAGAATCCATAGTATTTCATATCGACGCAATTTATCTGTTATTTCGTCAATGTGAGGGAGCGAGGGATGCAGTAAAGAAGGAATAGTGCATCGGAAAGGAGATACTCGTATCCCAAAGAAAATCTTGTCGTTTCATAGAAACGTTACTAGATTTAGAAGGAGGAGTCATAGAACCCTTAGTATTTCATAGCGACACAATCTCTGTACTTATTCTTCAATGTGACGGATCTAGGGATGCAGTAAAGAAGGAATAGTGCATCGGAAAGGAGATACTCGTATCCGAAAAGAAAATCCTTTCGTTTCCATTGAAACGTTACTCGATTTACAAGGAGAGTCATAGAACACTTGGTATATCACAGCCGACGCAATTTCTGTGCTTATTGGTCAATGTGAGATAGCGTGGGATGCAGTTAAAGAAGTAATAGTGCATAGGAAAGCAGATACTCGTATCCCAAAAGAAAATCTTTTCGTTTCCATAGAAACGTTACTAGATTTAGAAGGAGAAGTCATAGAACCGTTAGTATTTCATAGCGACGCAATCTCTGTACTTATTCTTCTATGTGAGGAAACTAGGGATGCAGTAAAGAAGGAATAGTGCAACGGAAAGGAGATACTCGTATACCAAAAGAAAATCCTCTGCGTTTCCATAAAAACGTTACTCGATTTAGATGGAGAAGTCATAGGACACATAGTACTTCATAGTGACACAATTTCTGTGTTAAATCGTCATTGTGAGGGAGCGATTGATGCAGTAAGGAAGGAATAGTGCATCGGAAAGGATATACTCATATCCAAAAGAAATCCTGTCGCTTCCTTAGAAACGTTACTCGATTTAGAAAGAGATGTCATAGAACCAATAGTATTTGATAGCGACGCAATTTCTGTGTTAATTCATCAATGTGAGGGGGCGAAGGATGCAGTAAAGTAGGAATAGTGCATCGGAAGGGAAAC
Source organism: Schistocerca piceifrons (assembly GCF_021461385.2). NCBI lineage: Eukaryota > Metazoa > Arthropoda > Insecta > Orthoptera > Acrididae > Schistocerca > Schistocerca piceifrons. The sequence goes on along the minus strand of NC_060138.1, from coordinate 37,400,959 downwards.
TCGTATCCAAAAAAAAAAAAAAAAATCCTGATGTTTCCCATAGAAACGTTACTAGATTTAGCAGGAGAAGTCATAGAACCCTTAGTATTTCATAGCGACGCAATCTCTGTCCTTATTCTTCATGTGAGGAAACCAGGGATGCAGTAAAGAAGGAATAGTGCATCGGAAAGGAAATACTCGTATCCCAAAAGAAAATCCTGTCACTTCCATAGAAACGTTACTCGATTTAGAGGGAGATGTCATAGAACCCATTGTATTTGATAGCGACGCAATATCTGTGTTAATTCGTCAATGTGAGGGAGCTAGGGATGCAGTAATGAAGGAATAGTGCATCGGAGAGGACATACTCGTATACCAAAAGAAAATCCAGTCGTTTCCTAGAAAAGTTACTCGATTTAGAAGGAGAAGTCATAGAACACATAGTATTTCATAATGACGTAATTTCTGTGTTAATTTGTCAATCTGAGGGAGGAGAGATGCAGTAAAGAAGGAACAGTGCATCGGAGAAGGGGATACTCGTAACCCAAAATAATATCCTGTGGTTTTCTTAGAAACGTTACTCGATTTAGAAGGAGAAGCAATAGAACCCATAGTATTTCAATAGCACGCAATGTCTGTGTTAATTCGTCAATGTGAGAGAGCAAGGGATGCAGTAAAGAAGGAATAGTACATCGGAAAGGAGATACACACATCCCAAAAGAAATACCTGACGTTTCCATAGAAACGTTATTTGATTTAGAAGGAGAGGCCATAGAACCCATTGTATTTCATAGCGACGCAATTTCTGTGTTAATTCGTCAATGTGAGGGAGCGAGGGATGCAGTAAAGAAGGAATAGTGCATCGAATAGGAGATACTCGTATACCAAAAGAAAATCCTCTCGTATCCATAGAAACGCGACTCGATTTAGAAGGAGAAGCCATTGAACCAATAGTATTTCATAGCGACGCAATTTCCGTGTTAATTCGTCAATGTGAGGGGACGAGGAATGCAGTAAAGAAGGAATAGTGCATCTAAAAGGAGATACTCGTATCCCAAAAGAAAATCCTGTCGCTTCCATAGAAACGTTACTCGATTTAGAAGGAGATGACATAGAACCAATAGTAGTTTATAGCGACGCATTTTCTGTGTAAATTTGTAAATATGAGGGAGCGAGGAATGCAGTAAAGAAGGAATAGTGCATCGGAAAGGAGGTACTCGTAACTCAAAAGAAAATCCTGACGTTTATATAGAAACGTTACTAGATTTAGAAGGAGAAGTCATATAACCCATAGTATTTCAAAGCAACGCCATTTTAGTGTTAATTCGTCAATGTGAGGGAGCGAGGGATGCAGTAAAGAAGGAATAGTGCATCGGAATGGAGGTACTCGTAACCCAAAAGAAAATCCTGACGTTTCCATAGAAACGTTAGTCGAGTTAGAAGGAGATGTCATCGAACACATAGTATTTCATAGCAATGCCATTTCTGTGTTAATTCTTCAATATGAGGGAGCGAGGGATGGAGTAAAGAAGGAATAGTGCATCGGAAAGGAGATAGTCGTATCCCAATAGAAAATCCTGCCGTTTCCATAGAAACGTTACTCGATTTAGAAGGAGAAGTCATAGAACTCATGCGATTTCATAGCGACACAATTTCTGTGTTAATTCGCCAATGTGAGTCAGCGAGGGATGCAGTACAGAAGAAGTAGTGCATCGGAAAGGAGATACTCTTATCCCAAAAGAAATTCCTGTCGTTTCCATAGAAACGTACTCGGTTTTGAAGGAGAAGTCTTAGAAGCCATAGCATTTCTTAGCGACGCAATTTCTTTGCTAATTTGTAGTTATGAGGGAGCGAGGAATGCAGTAAAGCGGGAATAGTGCATCGGAAAGGAGATACTCTTATCCCAAAAGAAAATCTTGTCGTTTCCATAGAAATGTTACTCGATTTAGAAGGAGAAGTCATAGAACACATAGTATTTCATAGCGACGCAATTTGTGTGTTAATTCGTCAAGGTGTGGGAGCGAGGGATAAAGTTAAGAAGGAATAGTGCATAGGAAAGGAGATACTCGTATCCCAAAAGAAAATCCTGTAGCTTCCACTGAAACGTTACTCGATTTAGAAGGAGATGTCATAGAACCAAAAGTATTTCATAGCGACGCAATTTCTGTGTTAATTTGTCAATGTGAATGAGCGAGGGATGCAGTAAAGGTTTAGAAGGAGAAGTCATAGAACCCATAGTATTTCATAGCATCGAAATTTCATTGTTAATTCGTCAATGTGAGGGAGCGAGGGATGCAGTAAAGATGGATTCATGCATCGGATAGGAGACACTCGTATCCCAAAAGAAAATCCTGTCGTTTCCATAGAAACGTAACTAGATTTTGAAGGGGAAGTCATAGAACCCAAAGTATTACACAGGGACGCAATTTCTGTATTAATTCGTCAATGTGAGGGGGCGAGGGATGCAGTAAAGAAGTAATAGTGCATAGGTAAGGAGATACACTTATCCCAAAAGAAAATCCTGTCGTAGAACCCATAGTATTTCATAGCGACGCAATATCTGTGTTAATTTGTCAATGTGAATGAGCGAGGGATGCAGTAAAGATTTAGAAGGAGAAGTCATAGAACCCATAGTATTTTATAGCATCGCAATTTCATTGATAATTCGTCAATGTGAGGGAGCGAGGGATGCAGTAAAGATGGAATAGTGCATCGGAAAGAAGATACACGTATCCGAAACGAAAATCCTGTCTTTCCATAGAAACGTAACTAGAATTTGAAGGAGAAGTCATAGAACCCATAGTATTTCATAGGGACGCAATTTCTGTGTTAATTCGTCAATGTGAGGGAGCGAGGGATTCAGTAAAGATGGAATAGTGCATAGGTAAGGAGATACTCGTATCCCAAAAGAAAATCCTGTCGTAGAACCCATAGTATTTCATATCGTCGCAATGTCTCTGTTATTTCGTCAATGTGAGGGAGCGAGGTATGCAGTAAAGCAGGAATAGTGCATCGGGAAGGTGATACTCGTATCCCAAATGAAAATTCTGATGTTTTAATAGAAACGTTACTCGGTTTAGAAGGAGAAGTCATAGAACCAATAGTATTTCATAGCGACGTAATTTCTGTGTTAGTTCGTCAATATGAGGGAGCGAGGGATGCAGCAAAGAGGGATTAGTGCATCGGAAAGGGATACTCGTATAGCAAAAGAAAATCCTGTCGTTTCAATAGAAACGTTACTCGATGTAGAAGGAGAAGTCATAGAACACATTGTAATTCATAGCAACGCAAATTCTGTGTTAATTCGTCAATGTGGGGGTCCGAGGGATGCAGTAAAGAAGGAATAGTGCATCGGATAAGAAATACCCGTATACCAAAAGAGAATCCTGTCGTTTCCATAGAAACGTTACTCGATCTAGGAGGAGAATTCATAGAACCTATAGTAGTTCAAAGCGACGCAATTTCTGTGTTAATTCGTCAATGTGAGGGAGCGAGGGATGCAGTAAAGATGGAATAGTGCATCGGAAAGGAGATACTCGTATAGCAAAAGGAAATCCAGTCGTTTCCATAGAAACGATACTCGATTTAGAAGAAGAAGTCATAGAACGTATAGTATTTCATAGCGACGCAATATCTGTGTTAATTCGTCAATGTGAGGGAGCGAGGGATGCAGTAAGGAAGGAATAGTGCATCGGAAAGGTGATACTCGTATCTCAAAAGAAAATCCTGGCGCTTCCATTGAAACGTTACTTGATTTGGAAGCATATATCATAGAACCAATAGTATTTCATAGCGACGCAATTTCTGTGTTATTTCGTCAATGTAAGGGGGCAAGGCATGCAGTAAAGAAGTAATAGTGCATCGGAAAGGAGATACTCGTATCCGAAAAGAAAATCCTGTGGCTTCCATTGAAACGTTACTCGATTTAGAAGGAAGATGTCATAGAACCAAAAGTATTTCATAGCGACGAAATTTCTGTGTTAATTTGTCAATGTGAATGAGCGAGGGATGCAGTAAAGGCTTAGAAGGAGAAGTCATAGAACCCATAGTATTTCATAGCATCGAAATTTCAATGTTAATTCGTCAATGTGAGGGAGCGAGGGATGCAGTAAAGATGGATTCGTGCATCGGATAGGAGATACTCGTATCCCAAAAGAAAATCCTGTCGTTTCCATAGAAACGTAACTAGATTTTGAAGGGGATGTCATAGAACCCAAAGTATTTCATAGGGACGCAATTTCTGTATTAATTCGTCAATGTGAGGGGGCGAGGGATACAGTAAAGAAGGAATAGTGCATAGGTAAGGAGATACTCTTATCCCAAATGAAAATCCTGTCGTAGAACCCATAGTATTTCATAGCGACGCAATATCTGTGTTAGTTTGTCAATGTGAATGAGCGAGGGATGCAGTAAAGATTTAGAAGGAGAAGTCATAGAACCCATAGTATTTCATAGCATCGCAATTTCATTGATAATTCGTCAATGTGAGGGAGCGAGGGATGCAGTAAAGATGGAATAGTGCATAGGTAAGGAGATACTCGTACCCCAAAAGAAAATCCTGTCGTAGCACCCATAGTATTTCATATCGACGCAATTTCTCTCTTATTTCGTCAATGTGAGGGAGCGAGGTATGCAGTAAAGCACGAATAGTGCATCGGGAAGGAGATACTCGTATCCCAAATGAAAATCCTGATGTTTTAATAGAAACGTTACTCGATTTAGAAGGAGAAGTCATAGAACCAATAGTATTTCATAGCGACGAAATACTGTGTTAGTTCGTCAATGTGAGGGTGCGAGGGATGCAGTAAAGAAGGAATAGTGCATCGGAAAAGAGATACTCTTATCCCAAAAGAAAATCCTGTCGCTTCCATAGAAACGTTACTCTATTTAGAAGGAGAAGTCATAGAACCCATAGTATTTCATAGCGACGCAATTTCTGGGTTAATTCGCCAATGTAAGCGGGCGAGGGACGCAGTTAAGAAGGAATAGTGCATCGGAAAGGAGATACGCGTATACCAAAAGAAAATCTTCTCGTTTCCATAGAAACGTCACTTGATTTAGAAGGAGAAGTCATAGAACCCATAGTATTTCATAGCGACGCAATTCCTGTGTTATTTCGTCAATGTAAGGGGGCTAGGCATGCAGTAAACAAGGAATAGTACATCGGAGAGGAGATACCCGTATCCCAAATGAAAATCCTCTCGTTTCAGTAGAAACGTTACTCTAATTAGAAGGAGAAGTCGTACAACCCATTGTATTTCATAGCCACGCAATTTCTATGTTAATTCGCCTAAGTGTGGTTCGAGGGATGCAGTAAAGAAGTAATAGTGCATCGAAAAGGAGAAACTTGCATACCAAACGAAAACCCTCTCTCGTTTCCATAGAAACGTTACTCGATTTAGAATGAGAAGTCATAGAACCCGTAGTGTTTCATAGCGACGCAATTTCTGTGTTAATTCGTCAATGTGAGGGAGCGAGGGATGCAGTAAAGAAGGAATAGTGCATCGGAAAGGAGATACTCGTATCCCAAAAGAAGATCCTGACGTTTCCATAGAAAAGTCACTTGATTTAGAAGGAGAAGACATCGAAACCATACTAATTCATAGCGACGCAATTTCTGTGTTTATTCGTCAATGTGAGGGAGCGAGGGATGCAGTAAAGAAGGAATAGTGCATCGGAGAGGAGATACTCGTATCCCAAAAGAAAATCCTGTCGCTTCCATAAAAACGTTACTAAATTTAGAAGGAGAAGTCATAGAACCAATAGTATTTCTTAACGACGCAATTTCTGTGTTAATTTGTCAATGTGAGGGAACGAGGATGCAGTAAAGTAGGAATAGTGCATCGGAAAGGAGATCTCGTATCCCAAAAGAAAATCCTGACGTTGCCATAGAAACGTACTCGATTTAGAAGGAGATGTCATAGAACACTTAGTACTTCATAACAACGCCATGTCTGTGTTAATTCGTCAATGTGAGGGAGCGAGGGATGCAGTAAAGAATGAATTGTGCATCGGAAAGGAGATAGTCGTATCCCAAAAGAAAATCCTGTCGTTTCCATAGAAACGTAACTAGATTTAGAAGTAAAAGTCATAGAACCCATAGTATTACATAGCGACGCAATCTCTGTGCTTATTCGTCAATGTGAGGGAGCGAGGGATGCAGTAAAGAAAGAATAGTGCATCGGAAAGGAGATACTCGTATCCCAAAAGAAAACCCTGTCCTTTCCTTAGAAACGTTACACTATTAAGAAGGAGAGGTAATAGATACCCATAGTATTTCATAGCGACGCAATTTCTGCGTTAATTCGCCAATGTGAGGGGGCTAGGAATGCAGTTAAGAAGGAATAGTGCATCGGAAAGGAGATACTCGTATACCAAAAAAAAATCCTCTCGTTTCCATAGAAACGTTACTCGATTTAGAAGGAGACGTCATAGAACCAATAGTATTTCTTAGCGACGCAATTTCTGTCTAAATTTGTCAACGTGAGGGAGCGAGGATGCAGTAAAGAAGGAAAAGTGCATCGGAAAGGTGATACTCGTATCCCAAAAGAAAATCCAGTCGTTTCCATAGAAACGTTACTCGATTTAGAAGAAGAAGTCATAGAACGCGTAGTATTTCATAGCGAAGCAATTTCTGTGTTAATTCGTCAATGTGAGGGAGCGAGGGATGCAGTAAGGAAGGAATAGTGCATCTGACAGGAGATATTTGTATCCCAGTAGAAAATCCTGTCGTTTGCATAAAAACGCTACTCGATTTAGACGGAGAAGTCATAGAACCCATAGTATTTCATAGCGACGCCATTTCTGAGTAAATTCGCCAATGTGAGGGGGCGAGGGATGCAGTACAGAAGGAATAGTGCATCGGAAAGGAGATAGTCGTATCGCAAAAGAAAATTCTGACGTTTCCATAGTCACGTTACTCTCATTAGAAGGAGAAGGCGTAGAACCCATAGTATTTCATAGCGACGCAATTTCTTTGATAATTCGTCAAAGTGTGGGAGCGAGGGATGCAGTTAAGAAGGAATAGTGCATCGGAAAGGAGATACTCGTATACCAAATGAAAATCCTCTCGTTTCCATAGAAACGTTACTCGATTCAGAAGGAGAAGCCATAGAACACATAGTATTTCATAGCGACGCAATTTCTGTGTTCATTCGTCAATGTGAGGGAGCGAGGGATGCAGTAAAGAAGGAATAGTGCATCGGAATGTAGATACTCGTATCCCAAAAGAAAATATTGTCGCTTCCATAGAAACGTTACTCTAATTAGAAGGAGAAGTCATAGAACCCATAGTATTTCATACCGAAGCAATTTCGGCGTTAATTCGCCAATTTGAGTGGGCGAGGGATGCAGTTAAGAAGGAATAGTGCATCGGAAAGGAGATACTCGTATACCAAAAGAAAATCTTCTCGTTAGCATAGAAACGTTACTCGATTTAGAAGGAGAAGTCATAGAACCCATAGTATTCCATAGCAACGCAATTTCTGTGTTTATTCGTCAATGTGAGGGAGCGAGGGATGCAGTAAAGAAGGAATAGTGCATCGGAAAGGAGATACTCGTATCCCAAAAGAAAATCCTGTCGCTTCCATAGAAACGATAATCTATTTAGAAGTCGAAGTCATAGAACCAATAGTATTTCTTAGCGACGCAATTTCTGTGTTAATTTGTCAATGTGAGGGAACGAGGATGCAGTAAAGTAGGAATAGTGCATCGGAAAGCAGATACTCGTATCCCTAAAGAAAATCCTGTCGCTTCCGTAGAAACGTTGCTCGATTTAGAGGGAGATGTCATAGAACCCATAGTATTTCATAGCAACGCAATTTCTGTGTTAATTTGTAAATGTGAGGGAGCGAGGGATGCAGTAAAGAAGGAATAGTGCATCGGAATGGAGGTACTCGTAACCCAAAAGAAAATCCTGACGTTTCCATAGAAACGTTACTCGATTTAGAAGGAGATGTCATCGAACACATAGTATTTCATGGCAATGCCATTTCTGTGTTAATTCTTCAATATGAGGGAGCGAGGGATGGAGTAAAGAAGGAATAGTGCATCGGAAAGGAGATAGTCGTATCCCAATAGAAAATCCTGCCGTTTCCATAGAAACGTTACTCGATTTAGACGGAGAAGTCATAGAACTCATGCGATTTCATGGCGACACAATTTCTGTGTTAATTCGCCAATGTGAGTCAGCGAGGGATGCAGTACAGAAGAAGTAGTGCATCGGAAAGGAGATACTCTTATCCCAAAAGAAATTCCTGTCGTTTCCATAGAAACGTACTCGGTTTTGAAGAGAGAAGTCTTAGAAGCCATAGCATTTCTTAGCGACGCAATTTCTTTGCTAATTGTAGCTATGAGGGAGCGAGGAATGCAGTAAAGCGGGAATAGTGCATCGGAAAGGAGATACTCTTATCCCAAAAGAAAATCTTGTCGTTTCCATAGAAATGTTACTCGATTTAGAAGGAGAAGTCATAGAACACATAGTATTTCATAGCATCGAAATTTCATTGTTAATTCGTCAATGTGAGGGAGCGAGGGATGCAGTAAAGATGAATTCATGCATCGGATAGGAGGCACTCGTATCCCAAAAGAAAATCCTGTCGTTTCCATAGAAACGTAACTAGATTTTGAAGGGGAAGTCATAGAACCCAAAGTATTACATAGGGACGCAATTTCTGTATTAATTCGTCAATGTGAGGGGGCGAGGGATGCAGTAAAGAAGTAATAGTGCATAGGTAAGGAGATACTCTTATCCCAAAAGAAAATCCTGTCGTAGAACCCATAGTATTTCATAGTGACGTAATATCTGTGTTAATTTGTCAATGTGAATGAAGCGAGCGGATGCAGTAAAGATTCTAGAAGGAGAAGTCATAGAACTCATAGTATTTTATAGCATCGCAATTTCATTGATAATTCGTCAATGTGAGGGAGCGAGGGATGCAGTAAAGATGGAATAGTGCATCGGAAAGAAGATACACGTATCCGAAACGAAAATCTGTCTTCCATAGAAACGTAACTAGAATTTAAAGGAGAAGTCATAGAACCCATAGTATTTCATAGGGACGCAATTTCTGTGTTAATTCGTCAATGTGAGGGAGCGAGGGATTCCAGTAAAGATGGAATAGTGCATAGGTAAGGAGATACTCGTATCCCAAAAGAAAATCCTGTCGTAGAACCCATAGTATTTCATATTGACGCAATGTCTCTGTTATTTCGTCAATGTGAGGGAGCGAGGTATGCAGTAAAGCAGGAATAGTGCATCGGGAAGGAGATACTCGTATCCCAAATGAGAATTCTGATGTTTTAATAGAAACGTTACTCGGTTTAGAAGGCGAAGTCATAGAACCAATAGTATTTCATAGCGACGCAATTTCTGTGTTAGTTCGTCAATGTGAGGGAGCGAGGGATGCAGCAAAGAGGGATTAGTGCATCGGAAAGGAGATACTCGTATAGCAAAAGAAAATCCTGTCGCTTCAATAGAAACGTTACTCGATGTAGAAGGAGAAGTCATAGAACACATAGTAATTCATAGCTACGCAATTTCTGTGTTAATTCGTCAATGTGGGGGTCCGAGGGATGCAGTAAAGAAGGAATAGTGCATCGGATAAGAAATACCCGTATACCAAAAGAAAATCCTGTCGTTTCCATAGAAACGTTACTCGATTTAGGAGGAGAATTCATAGAACCCATAGTAGTTCAAAGCGACGCAATTTCTGTGTTAATTCGTCAATGTGAGGGAGCGAGGGATGCAGTAAAGATGGAATAGTGCATCGGAAAGGAGATACTCGTATAGCAAAAGGAAATCCAGTCGTTTCCATAGAAACGATACTCGATTTAGAAGAAGAAGTCATAGAACGCATAGTATTTCATAGCGACGCAATTTCTGTGTTAATTCGTCAATGTGAGGGAGCGAGGGATGCAGTAAGGAAGGAATAGTGCATCGGAAAGGAGATACTCGTATCTCAAAAGAAAATCCTGGCGCTTCCATTGAAACGTTACTCGATTTGGAAGCATATGTCATAGAACCAATAGTATTTCATAGCGACGCAATTTCTGTGTTATTTCGTCAATGTAAGGGCGCAAGGCATGCAGTAAAGAAGTAATAGTGCATCGGAAAGGAGATACTCGTATCCCAAAAGAAAATCCTGTAGCTTCCATTGAAACGTTACTCGATTTAGAAGGAGATGTCTTAGAACCAAAAGTATTTCATAGCGACGCAATTTCTGTGTTAATTTGTCAATGTGAATGAGCGAGGGATGCAGTAAAGGTTTAGAAGGAGAAGTCATAGAACCCATAGTATTTCATAGCATCGAAATTTCATTGTTAATTCGTCAATGTGAGGGAGCGAGGGATGCAGTAAAGATGGATTCGTGCATCGGATAGGAGATACTCGTATCCCAAAAGAAAATCCTGTCGTTTCCATAGAAACGTAACTAGATTTTGAAGGGGAAGTCATAGAACCCAAAGTATTTCATAGGGACGCAATTTCTGTATTAATTCGTCAATGTGAGGGGGCGAGGGATGCAGTTAAGAAGGAGTAGTGCATAGGTAAGGAGATACTCTTATCCCAAAAGAAAATCCTGTCGTAGAACCCATAGTATTTCATAGCGACGCAATATCTGTGTTAATTTGTCAATGTGAATGAGCGAGGGATGCAGTAAAGATTTAGAAGGAGAAGTCATAGAATCCATAGTATTTCATAGCATCGCAATTTCATTGATAATTCGTCAATGTGAGGGAGCGAGGGATGCAGTAAAGATGGAATAGTGCATAGGTAAGGAGATACTCGTATCCCAAAAGAAAATCCTGTCGTAGAACCCATAGTATTTCATATCGACGCAATTTCTCTGTTATTTCGTCAATGTGAGGGAGCGAGGTATGCAGTAAAGCAGGAATAGTGCATCGGGAAGGATATACTCGTATCCCAAATGAAAATGCTGATGTTTTAATAGAAACGTTACTCGATTTAGAAGAAGAAGTCATAGAACCAATAGTATTTGATGGCGACGAAATACTGTGTTAGTTCGTCAATGTGAGGGTGCGAGGGATGCAGTAAAGAAGGAATAGTGTATCGGAAAAGAGATACTCTTATCCCAACAGAAAATCCTGTCGCTTCCATAGAAACGTTACTCTATTTAGAAGGAGAAGTCATAGAACCCATAGTATCTCATAGCGACGCAATCTCTGCGCTTATCCGTCAATGTGAGGGAGCGAGGTATGCAGTAAAGAAGGAATAGTGCATCGGAAAGGAGATGTATCCCAAAAGAAAACCCTGCCGTTTCCTTAGAAACGTTACACTATTAAGAAGGAGAGGTCATAGAACCCATAGTATTTCATAGCGACGCAATTTCTGGGTTAATTCGCCAATGTGAGCGGGCGAGGAACGAAGTTAAGAAGGAATAGTGCATCGGAAAGGAGATACGCGTATCCTAAAAGAAAATCTTCTCGTTTCCATAGAAACGTCACTTGATTTAGAAGGAGAAGTCATAGAACCCATAGTATTTCATAGCGACGCAATTCCTGTGTTATTTCGTCAATGTAAGGGGGCTAGGCATGCAGCAAAGAAGGAATAGTACATCGGAAAGGAGATACCCGTATCCCAAATGAAAATTCTGTCGTTTCAGTAGAAACGTTACTCTAATTAGAAGGAGAAGTCGTAGAACCCATAGTATTTCATAGCCACGCAATTTCTATGTTACTTCGTCTAAGTGTGGTTCGAGGGATGCAGTAAAGAAGTAATAGTGCATCGAAAAAGAGAAACTTGCATACCAAAAGAAAATCCTCTCGTTTCCATAGAAACGTTACTCGATTTAGAATGAGAAGTCATAGAGCCCATAGTGTTTCATAGCGACGCAATTTCTGTGTTAATTCGTCAATGTGAGGGAGCGAGGGATGCAGTAAAGAAGGAATAGTGCATCGGAAAGGAGATACTCGTATCCCAAAAGAAGATCCTGACGTTTCCATAGAAAAGTCACTTGATTTAGAAGGAGAAGACATCGAAACCATAGTAATTCATAGCGACGCAATTTCTGTGTTTATTCGCAATGTGAGGGAGCGAGGGATGCAGTAAAGAAGGAATAGTGCATCGGAGAGGAGATACTCGTATCCCAAAAGAAAATCCTGTCGCTTCCATAGAAAAGTTACTCTATTCAGAAGGAGAAGTCATAGAACCCATAGTATTTCATAGCGACGCAATTTCTTCTTCATTCGTCAATGTGAGGGAGCGAGGAATGCAGTAAAGAATGAATAGTGCATCGGAAAGGAGATACTCGTATCCCAAAAGAAAACCCTGTCGTTTCTTCAGAAACGTTACACTATTAGAATAAGAAGTCATAGAACCCATAGTATTTCATAGCGACGCAATTACTGCGTTAATTCGCCAATGTGAGGGGGCGAGGGACGCAGTTAAGAAGGAATAGTGCATCGGAAAGGAAATACTCGTATACCAAAAGAAAATCTTCTCGTTTCCATAGAAACGTTACTCGATTTAGAAGGAGAAGTCATAGAACCCATAGTACTTCATAGCGACGCAATTTCTGTGTTTATTCGTCAATGTGAGGGAGCGAGGGATGCAGTAAAGAAGGAATAGTGCATCGGAGAGGAGATACTCGTATCCCAAAAGAAAATCCTGTCGCTTCCATAGAAACGTTACTAAATTTAGAAGGAGAAGTCATAGAACCAATAGTATTTCTTAACGACGCAATTTCTGTGTTAATTTGTCAATGTGAGGGAACGAGGATGCAGTAAAGTAGGAATAATGCATCGGAAAGGAGATCTCATATCCCAAAAGAAAATCCTGACGTTTCCATAGAAACGTAACTAGATTTAGAAGTAAAAGTCATAGAACACATAGTATTACATAGCGACGCAATCTCTGTGCTTATTCGTCAATGTGAGGGAGCGGGGGATGCAGTAAAGAAAGAATAGTGCATCGGAAAGGAGATACTCGTATCGCAAAAGAAAACCCTGTCCTTTCCTTAGAAACCTTACACTATTGAGAAGGAGAGGTAATAGATACCCATAGTATTTCATAGCGACGCAATTTCTGCGTTAATTCGCCAATGTGAGGGGGCTAGGGATGCAGTTAAGAAGGAATAGTGCATCGGAAAGGAGATACTCGTATACCAAAAAAAAATCCTCTCGTTTCCATAGAAACGTTACTCGATTTAGAAGGAGACGTCATAGAACCAATAGTATTTCTTAGCGACGCAATTTCTGTCTAAATTTGTCAACGTGAGGGAGCGAGGATGCAGTAAAGAAGGAAAAGTGCATCGGAAAGGTGATACTCGTATCCCAAAAGAAAATCCAGTCGTTTCCATAGAAACGTTACTCGATTTAGACGAAGAAGTCATAGAACGCATAGTATTTCATAGCGACGCAATTTCTGTGTTAATTCGTCAATGTGAGGGAGCGAGGGATGCAGTAAGGAAGGAACAGTGCATCTGACAGGAGATATTTGTATCCCAGTAGAAAATCCTGTCGTTTGCATAAAAACGCTACTCGATTTAGACGGAGAAGTCATAGAACCCATAGTATTTCATAGCGACGCCATTTCTGCGTAAATTCGCCAATGTGAGGGGGCGAGGGATGCAGTACAGAAGGAATAGTGCATCGGAAAGGAGATAGTCGTATCGCAAAAGAAAATTCTGACGTTTCCATAGTCACGTTACTCTAATTAGAAGGAGAAGGCGTAGAACCCATAGTATTTCATAGCGACGCAATTTCTGTGATAATTCGTCAAAGTGTGGGAGCGAGGGATGCAGTTAAGAAGGAATAGTGCATCGGAAAGGAGATACTCGTATACCAAATGAAAATCCTCTCGTTTCCATAGAAACGTTACTCGATTCAGAAGGAGAAGCCATAGAACCCATAGTATTTCATAGCGACGCTATTTCTGTGTTCATTCGTCAATGTGAGGGAGCGAGGGATGCAGTAAAGAAGGAATAGTGCATCGGAAAGGAGATACTCGTATCCCAAAAGAAAATCTTGTCGCTTCCATAGAAACGTTACTCTAATTAGAAGGAGAAGTCATAGAACCCATAGTATTTCATACCGAAACAATTTCGGCGTTAATTCGCCAATTTGAGGGGGCGAGGGATGCAGTTAAGAAGAAATAGTGCATCGGAAAGGAGATACTCGTATACCAAAAGAAAATCTTCTCGTTTGCATAGAAACGTTACTCGATTTAGAAGGAGAAGTCATAGAACCCATAGTATTCCATAGCAACGCAATTTCTGTATTTATTCGTCAATGTGAGGGTGCGAAGGATGCAGTAAAGAAGGAATAGTGCATCGGAAAGGAGATACTCGTATCCCAAAAGAAAATCCTGTCGCTTCCATAGAAACGATACTCTATTTAGAAGGCGAAGTCATAGAACCAATAGTATTTCTTAGCGACGCAATTTCTGTGTTAATTTGTCAATGTGAGGGAACGAGGATGCAGTAAAGTAGGAATAGTGCATCGGAAAGGAGATCTCGTATCCCAAAAGGAAATCCTGACGTTGCCATAGAAACGTTACTCGATTTAGAAGGAGAAGTCATAGAACACTTAGTACTTCATAGCAACGCCATGTCTGTGTTAATTCGTCAATGTGAGGGAGCGAGGGATGCAGTGAGAAGGAATTGTGCACCGGAAAGGAGATACTCGTATCCCAAAAGAAAATTCTGTCGTTTCCATAGAAACGTAACTAGATTTAGAAGTAAAAGTCATAGAACCCATAGTATTACGTAGCGACGCAATCTCTGTGCATATTCGTCAATGTGAGGGAGCGAGGGATGCAGTAAAGAAGGAATAGTGCATCGGAAAGGAGATACTCGTATCCCAAAAGATAACCCTTTCCATTCCTTAGAAGCTTTACACTATTAAGAAGGAGAGGTCATAGAACCCATAGTATTTCATAGCGACGCAATTTCTGCGTTTATTGGCCAATGTGAGGGGGCTAGGGTGCAGTTAAGAAGGAATAGTGCATCGGAAAGGAGATACTGGTATAACAAAAAAAAATTTTCTCGTTTCCATAAAAACGTTACTCGATGTAGAAGGAGAAGTCATAGAACCAATAGTATTCCTTAGCGACGCTATTTCTGTGTAAATTTGTCAATGTGAGGGAGCGAGGATGCAGTAAAGAAGGAAAAGTGCATCGGAAAGGTGATACTCGTATCCCAAAAGAAAATCCTGTCGCCTCCAAAGAAACGTTACTCGATTCAGAAGGAGAAGTCATGGAACCAATAGTTTTTAATAGCGACGTAATTTCAGTGTTAATTTGTCAATGTGAGGGAGCGAGGGATGCAGTAAAGAAGGAATAGTGCATCGGAAAGGTGATACTCGTATCCCAAAAGAAAATCCTGTGGTTTCCATAGAAACGTTAATCGATGTAGAAGGAGAAGTCATTGAACCCATAGTATTTCATAGCAACGCAATTTTTGTGTTAATTCGTCAATGTGAGGGAGCGAGGGATGCAGTATTGAAAGAATAGTGCATCGGAAAGGAGATACTAGTTTCCCAAAGAAAATCCTGTCGATTCCATAGAAACGTTACTCGATTAGAGGTAGAAGTCATAGAATCCATAGTAATTCATAGCGACGCAATATCTTTGTTAATTCGTCAATGTGAGGGAGTGAGGGACGCAGTAAAGAGGGAATAGTGCATCGGAAAAGGAGATACCCGTATACCAAAAGAAAATCCTGTCGTTTCCGTAGAAACGTTACTCGATTTAGAAGGAGAAGTCATAGAACCCATAGTATTTCATAACGACGCAATTTCTGTGTTAATTCGTCAATGTGAGGGACCGAGGGATGCAGTAAAGAAGGAATAGTGCATCGGAAAGGAGATATTCGTATACCAAATGAAAATCCTGTCGTTTCCATAAATACGTTACTGGATTTAGAAGGAGAAGTCCTGGAACCCATAGCATTTCATAGCGACGCAATTACTGTGTTAATTCGTCAATGTGAGGGAGCGAAGGATGCTCTGAAGAGCGATTACAACATCGGAAACTAGATACTCGTATCGCAAAAGAAAATCCTGTGGTTTCCATAGAAACGTTAAGCGATTTAGAAGGAGAAGTCCATGAACCCATAGTATCTCATAGCAACGCAATTTCTGTGTTAATTCGTCAATGTGAGGGAGCGAGGGATGCAGTATTGAAAGAATAGTGCATCGGAAAGGAGATACTCGTTTCCCAAAGAAAATCCTGTCGTTTCCATAGAAACGTAACTATATTCAGAAGGAGAAGTCATAGAACCCTTGTACTTCATAGCGACGCAATCTCTTTGCTTAGTCGTCAATGTGAGGGAGTGAGGTATGCAGTAAAGAAGGAATAGTGCATCGGAAAGGAGATACTGGAATCCCAAAAGAAAATCTGTCGTTTCCATAGAAACGTTACTGGATTTAGAAGGAGATGGAATAGAAGACACAGTATTTCATAGCCAGGCAATTTCTGTGCTTATTCGTCAATGTGAGGGAACGAGGGATGCAGTAAAGAAGGAATAGTGCATCGCAAAGGAGATACTCGTATCCCAAAAGAAATTCCTGTCGATTCCATAGAAACGTTACTCGATTAGAAGTAGAAGTCATAGAATCCATAGTAATTCATATCGACGCAATATCTGAGTTAATTCGTCAATGTGAGGGAGTGAGGGATGCAGTAAAGAAGTAATAGTGCATCGGAAAGGAGATACCCGTATACCAAAAGAAAATCCTGTCGTTTCCGTAGAAACGTTACTCCATTTAGAAGGAGAAGTCATAGAACCCATAGTATTTCATAGCGACGCAATTTCTGTGTTAATTGGTCAATGTGAGGGAGGGAGGGATGCAGTAAAGAAGGAATAGTGCATCGGAAAGAACAAATTCGTATACCAAAAGAAAATACATTCGTTTCCATAGAAACGTTACTCGAATTAGAAGGAGAAGTCATAGAACCCATAGTTTTTTATAGCCATTCAATTTCTGTCTTAATTCGTCAATATGACGGAGCGAGGAATGCAGAAAATAAGGAATAGCGCATTGAAAAGGAGAAACTCGTATCCCAAAAGAAAATCGTTTCGTTTCCATAGAAACGTTACTCGATATAGAAGGAGAAGCCATAGAACCCATAGTATTTCATAGCGACGCAATTTCTGTGTTAATTCGTCAATGTGAGGGAGCGAGGGATGCAGTAAAGAAGGAATAGTGCATCGGAAAGGAGATACTCGTATCCCAAAAGAAAATCCTGACGTTTCCATAGAAACGTTACTCGATTTAGAAGGAGAAGTCATAGAACCCATAGTATTTCATAGCAACGCCATTTCTGTGTTACCACGTCAATGTCTGGGAGCGGGGCATGCAGTAAAAACAGGATAGTGCACCGGAAGGGAGAAACTGGGATCCCAAAAGAAAATCCTGTCGTTTCCATAGACACGTAACTAGATTTAGAAGGAGATGTCATAGAACCCATAGTATTTCATAGAGACGGAATCTCTGTGCTCATTCGTCAATGTGAGAGAGCGAGGGATGCAGTAAAGAAGGTATAGTGCATCGGAAAGGAGATATTGGCATACCATAAGAAAATCTGCCGTTAACATAGAAACGTTACTCGATTTACAAGGAGAAGTCATAGAAAACATAGTATTTTATAGCCACGCAATGTCTGTGGTAATTCGTCAATGTGAGGGAGCGAGGGATGCAGTAAGGAAGGAATAGTGCATCGGAAAGGAGATACTCGTATCCCAAAAGAAAATCCTGTCTTTTCCGTAGAAACATTACTCGATTTAGAAGGAGATGTCATAGAACCCATAGTAATTCATAGCAACGCAATTTCTGTGTTAATTGGTCAATGTGAGGGAGCGAGGGATGCGGTAAAGAAGGAATAGTGCATCGGAAAGGAGATACTCGTATACCAATAGAAAATCCTGTCGTTTCCATAGAAACGTAACTAGATTTAGAAGGAGAAGTTATAGAACAAATAGTAGATCATAGAGACGGAATCTCTGTGCTCATTCGTCAATGTGATGGAGCGAGGGTGTTCAGTAAAGAAGGAATAGTGCAAGGGAAAGGAGATACTGGTATACCAAATGAAAATCTGCCGTTAACAGAGAAACGTTACTCGATTTAGAAGGAGAAGTCATAGAACATATAGTATTTCATAGCCACGCAATTTCTGTGTTAATTCGTCAATGTGAGAGAGTGAGGGATGCAGTAAGGATGGAATGGTGCATCGGAAAGGAGATACTCGTATCCCAAAAGAAAATCCTGTCGTTTTCATAGAAACGTTACTCGGTTTAGAAGAAGAAGTCATAGAACCCATAGTATTACATAGCGACGCTATTTCATTGTTAATTCGCCAATGTGAGGGAACGAGGGATGCAGTAAAGAAGGAATAGTGCATCGGAAAGGAGATACTCGTATACCAAAAGAAAATCCTCTCGTTTCCATTTAAACGTTACGCGATTTAGAAATAAGAAGTCATAGAACACATAGTTTTTCATAGGGACGGAATCTCTGTGCTTATTCGTCAATGTGAGGGAGCGAGGGAGGCAGTAAAGAAGGAATAGTGCATCGGAAAGGAGATACTGGTATACCAAAGGAAAATCTGCCGTTAACAGAAGAACGTTACCCGATTTAGAAGGAGAAGTCATAGAAAACATAGTATTTCATAGCCACGCAATGTCTGTGTTAATTCGTCAATGTGAGTCACCGAGGGATGGAGTAAGGAAGGAATAGTGCATCGGAAAGGAGATACTCGTATCCCAAAAGAAAATCCTGTCGTTAACATAGAAACGTTACTCGATTTTGAAAGAGATGTCATAGAACCAATAGTATTTCATAGCGACGCAATTTCTGTATTAATTTGTCAATGTGAGGTAGCGAGGGACGCAGTAAAAACGGAATAGTGCATCGGAAAGGAGATCCTCGTATGCCAAAAGAAAATCGTGTTGTTTCCATGGAAACGTTACTCCATTTAGAAGGAGACGTCATAGATCCCATAGTATTTCATAGCGACGCAATTACTGTGTTAATTCGTCAATGTGAGGGAGCGAAGGATGCTGTGAAGAGCGATGAGAGCATCGGAAAGGTGATACTCGTATCGCAAAAGAAATTCCTGTCGTTTGCATAGAAACGTTACTCGATTTAGAACGAGAAGCCATAGAACCCGTAGTATTTCATGGCGACGCAATTTCTGTGTTAATTCGTCAATGTGAGGTAGCGAGGGATGCAGTAAAGGAGGAATAGTGCATCGGAAAGGAGATACTCGTATCCCAAAAGAAAAGCCTGTCGCCTCCAAAGAAACGTTACTCGATTTAGAAGGAGAAGTCATGGAACCAATAATTTTTAATAGCGACGTAATTTCTGTGTTAATTTGTCAATGTGAAGGAGCGATGGACGCAGTAAAGAGGGAATAGTGCATCGGAAAGGTGATACTCGTATCCCAAAAGAAAATCCTGTGTTTTCCATAGAAACGTTACTCGATTTAGAAGGAGAAGTCATTGAACCCATAGTATTTCATAGCAACGCAATTTCTGTGTTAATTCGTCAATGTGAGGGAGCGAGGGATGCAGTATTGAAAGAATAGTGCATCGGAAAGGAGATACTCGTTTCCCAAAGAAAATCCTGTCGTTTCCATAGAAACGTAACTAGATTCAGAAGCAGAAGTCATAGAACCCATAGTATTTCATGGCGACTCAATTTCTGTGTTAATTCGTCAATGTGAGGGAGCGGGGAATGTAGTAAAGAAGGAGTAGTGCATCGGAAAGGACATACTCGTATACCAAAAAAAAAATTTTGTCGTTTCCATAGAAACGTTACTCGCTATAGAAAGAGAAGTCATAGAACCCATGGCATTTCATAGCCACGCAATATCTGTCGTAATTGGCCAATGTGAGGGAGCGAGGAATGCAGTAAAGAAGGAATAGTGCATCGGAAAGGAGATACTCGTATCCCAAAAGAAAATCTTGTCGTTTCAATAGATAAGTTACTCGATTTAGAAGGAGAAGGCATAGACCCCATAGTATTTCATAGCGACACAATCTCTGCGTTAATTCGTCAATGTGAGGGAGCGAGGGTTGCAGTAAAGACGGAATAGTGCATCGGAAAGGAGATACTCGTATCCCAAAAGAAAATCCCACCGTTTCCATAGAAACGTTACTTGATTTAGAAAGACAAGTCGTAGGACCTATAGTATTTGATAGCGACGCAATTTCTATGCTTATTCGTCAATGGGAGGGAGAGAGGGATGCAGAAAAGAACCAATAGTGCATCGGAAAGGAGATAGCCGTAACCAAAAAGAAAATCCTGTCGTTTGCATAGAAACGTTACTCGATTTAGAAGGACATGCAATAGAACCCATAGTATTTCATAGCGACGCAAATTCTGTGTTAATTCGTCAATGTGCGGGAGCGAGGGATGCGGTAAAGAAGGAATCGTGCAACGGAAAGGAGTTACTCGTATCCAAAAGAAAATTCTCTCGTTTCCCTAGAAACGTTACTCGATTTAGAAGGAGATGTCATAGAACCGATAGTTTTTCATAGCGACGCAATTTCTGTGTTAATTTGTCAGTGTGAGGGAGCGAGGGATTCAGTAAAGAAGGAATAGTGCATCGGAAAGGAGATACTCGTATCCCAATAGAAAATCCTCTCGTTTAAAAAGAAACGTTACTCGATTTAGAAGGAGAAGTCATAGAACCCATTGTATTTAATAGCGACGCAATTTCTGTGCTTATTCGTCAATGTGAGGGAGCGAGGAATGCAGTAAAGAAGGAATAGTGCATCGGAAAAGAGGTACTCGTTTCCCAAAAGAAAATCCTGTCGTTTCAATAGAAACGTTACTCGATTTACAAGGAGAAGTCATAGAACCAATAGTATTTCATAGCGACGCCATTTCTGTGTTAATTCGTCAGTGTGATGGAGCGAGAGAAGCAGTAAGGAAGGAATAGTGCATCGGAATGGACATAATCGTATACCAAAAGAATATCCTGTCGTTTCCATAGAACCGTTACTCGAATTAGAAGGGGAAGTCATAGAACCCATAGTACTTCATAGCAACGCAATTTCTGTCTTAATTCCTCAATATGAGGCAACGAGGAATGCAGTAATCAGGGAATAGTGCATCGGAAAGGAGATACTCGTATCCCAAAACAAAAACCTGTCGTTTCACTAGAAACGTTACTCGATTTAGAAGGAGGAGTCATAGAGCCCATTGTATTTCATAGCGTCACAATATCTGTGTTAACTCGTTAATGTGAGTGAGCGAGGGTTGAAGTAAGGAGGGAATAGTGCATCGGAAAGGAGATACTCGTATCACTAAAGAAAATCCTGTCGTTTCCATAGAAACGTTACTCGATTAGAAGGAGAAGTCATAGAATCCACAGTATTTCATAGCGACGCAATATCATTGTTAATACGTCATTGGGAGTGAGGGAGCGACGGATGCAGTAAAGAACCAATAGTGCATCGGAAAGGAGACAGTCGTATCCCAAAAGAAAATCCTGTCGTTTCCATAGAAACGTTACTCGGTTTAGAAGGAGAAGACATAGAACACATAGTTTTTCATAGCGACGCCATTTCTGTGTTAATTCGTCAATGTGAGGGAGCGAGGGATGCAGTAAAGAAGGAATAGTGCATCGGAAAGGAGATACTCGTATCCCAAAAGAAAATCCTACCGTATTGATTGAAACGTTACTTGATTTAGAAGGATTAGTCGTAGAACCTATAGTATTTGATAGCGACGCAATTTATGTGCCTATTCGTCAATTTGAGGGAGAGAGGGATGAAGTAAAGAAGTAATAGTGCATCGGAAAGGAGATCCTCGTATCCCAAAAGAAAATCCTGTCGATTTCATAGAAACGTTACTCGATTTAGAAGCAGATGACATAGAACCAATATTATTTCATAACGACGCAATTTCTGTGTTAATTTGTCAATGTGAGGGTGCGAGGGATGCAGTAAAGAAGTTATAGTGCATCGGAAAGGAGATACTCGTATCCCAAAAGAAAATCCTGTCGTTTTCGTAGAAACGTCATTCGATTTGGAAGGAGAAGTCATAGAATCCATAGTATTTCATAGCGACGCAATTTCTGTGCTTATTCGTCAATGTGAGGGGACGAGGGATGCAGTAAAGAAGGAATGGTGCATCGGAAAGGTGATACTCGTATCCCAAAAGAAAATCCTGTCGTTTCCATAGAAACGTTATTTGATTAGCAGGACAAGTCATAGAACCCATAGTATTTCATAGCCACGCAATTTCTGTCTTACTTCGTCAATGTGAGGGTGCGAGGAATGCAGTAAAGAGGGAATAGTGCATCGGAAAGGAGGTACTCGTATCCCAATAGAAAATCCTGTCGTTTCAATAGAAACGTTACTCGATTTACAAGGAGAAGTCATAGAACCCATAGTACTTCATAGCGACGCAATATCATTGTTAATTCGTCAATGTGAGGGAGCGACGAATGCAGTAAAGGAGGAATAGCGCATCGGAAAGGGGAAACTTGTATCCAAGAAAATAATTCTGTCGTTCCCATAGAAACGTTACTACATATAGTAGAAGGAGTCATAGAACCCATAGTATATCATAGCGACGCAATTTCTGTGGTTATTCGTCAATGTGAGGGAGCGAGGGATGCAGTAAAGACGGAATAGTGCATCGGAAAGGAGTAACTCGTATCCCAAAAAAAAATCCCACCGTTTCCATAGAATCGTTATTTGATTTAGAAAGACAAGTCGTAGGACCTATAGTCTTTGATAGCGACGCAATTTCTATGCTTATTCGTCAATCGGAGGGAGAGAGGGATGCAGAAAAGAACCAATAGTTTATCGGAAAGGAGATAGCCGTAACCTAAAAGAAGATCCTGTCCTTTCCATAGAAACGTTACTCGATTTAGAAGGAGATGCCATAGAACCCACAGTATTTCATAGCGACGCAATTTCTGTGTTAATTTGTCAGTGTGAGGGAGCGAGGGATTCAGTAAAGTAGGAATACTGCATCGGAAAGGAGATACTCGTATCCCTATAGAAAATCCTCTCGTTTCCAAAGAATCGTTACTCGATTTAGAAGGAGAAGTCATAGAACCCATAGTATTTAATAGCGACGCAATTTCTGTGCTTATTCGTCAATGTGAGGGAACGAGGGATGCAGTAAAGAAGGAGTAGTGCATTGGAAAAGAGATACTCGTATCCCAAAAGAAAATCCTGTCGTATCCATAGAAACGTTATTCGATTAGAAGGAGAAGTCATTGAACCCATAGAATTTCATAGCGACGCTATATCATTGTTAATTCGTCAATATGAGGGAGCGAGGGATGCAGAAAAGATGGAATTGCGCATCGGAAAGGAGAAACTTGTATCCCAAAAGAAAATCCTGTCGTTTCCATAGAAACGTTACTCGATTTAGAAGGAGAAGTCATAGAACCCTTAGTATATCATAGCGACGCATTTTCTGTGTTAATTCGTCAGTGTGACCGAGCGAGGGAAGCAGTAAAGAAGGAATAGTGCATCGAAAAGGACATACTCGTATACCAAAAGAAAATCCTGTCGCTTCCATAGAAATGTAATTCGAATTAGAAGGAGAAGTCATAGAACCCATAGTACTTCATAGCCACGCAATTTCTGTCTTAATTCGTCAATGTGAGGGAGCGAGGGATGCAGTAAAGAAGGAATAGTGCATCGGAAAGGACATACTCGTATCCAAAAGAAAATCCTACCGTTTTCATAGAAACGTTACTTGATTTAGAAGGATTAGTCGTTGAACCTATAGTAATCGATAGCGACGCAATTTATGTGCCTATTTGTCAATTTGAGGGAGAGAGGGATGAAGTAAAGAAGTAATAGTGAATCGGAAAGGAGATCCTCGTATCCCAAAAGAAAATCCTGTCGTTTTCAAAGAAACGTTATTCGATTTGGAAGGAGAAGTCATAGAATTCATAGTATTTCAGAGCGACGCAATTTCTGTGCTTATTCGTCAATGTGAGGGGACGAGGGATGCAGTAAAGAAGGAATAGTGCATCGGAAAGGTGATACTCGGATCCCAATAGAAAATCCTGTCGTTTCCATAGAAACGTTACTCGATTAGAAGGAGAAGTCATAGAACCCATAGTATTTCATAGCCACGCAATTTCTGTCTTACTTCGTCAATGTGAGGGACCGAGGAATGCAGTAAAGAGGGAATAGTGCATCGGAAAGGAGGTACTCGTATCCCAATAGAAAATCCTGTCGTTTCAATAGAAACCTTACTCGATTTAGAAGGAGAAGTCATAGAACCCATAGTACTTCATAGCGACGCAATATCATTTTTAATTCGTCAATGTGAGGGAGCGACGAATGCAGTAAAGGAGGAATAGCGCATCGGAAAGGGGAAAATTGTATCCTAGAAGGAAATCCTGTCGTTCCCATAGAAACGTTACTCCATATAGAAGGAGAAGTCATAGAACCCATAGTATTTCATAGCGACGCAATTTCTGTGTTAATTCGTCAATATTAGGGAGCGAGGGAAGCAGTAAAGATGGAATAGTGCACCGGAATAGACATACTCGTATTCCAAAAGAAAATCCTGTCTTTTCCATAGAAACGTTACTCGAATTGGAAGGAGAAGTCATAGAACCCATAGTACTTCATAGCCACGCAATTTCTGTCTTAATTCGTCAATATGAAGGAGCGAGGAATGCAGTAAAAAGGGAATAGTGCATCGGAAAGGAGATACTCGTATCACAAAAGAAAATCCTGTCGTTTCCATAGAAACGTTACTCGATTAGAAGGGGAAGTCATAGAATCCACAGTATTTCATAGCGACGCAATATCATTGTTAATACGTCATTGTGAGTGAGGGAGCGAGGGATGCAGTAAAGAACCAATAGTGCATCGGAAAGGAGATCCTCGTATCCCAAAAGAAAATGTTGTCGTTTCCATAGAAACGTTACTCGATTTAGAAGGAGAAGTCATAGAACCAATAGTATTTCATAGCGACGCAATTTCTGTGCTAATTCGTCAATGTGAGGGAGCGATGGAAGCAGTAAAGAAGGAATAGTGCATCGAAAAGGACATACTCGTATACCAAAAGAGAATCCTGTCGTTTCCATAGAAATGTTACTCGATTTAGAAGGAGAAGTCATTGAACCAATAGTATTTGATAGCGACGCAATTTCTGTGCGTATTCGTCAATGTGATCGAGCGAGGGATGCAGTAAAGAAGCAATAGTGCATCTGAATGGAGACAGTCGTATCCCAATAGAAAATCCTGTCGTTTCGATAGAAACTTTACTCGATTTAGAGGGAGGAGTCATAGAACCCATAGTATTACATAGCGACGCAATTTCTGAGCTTATTCGTAATTGTGAGGGAGTGAGGGATGAAGTAAAGAAGGAATACTGCATCGGAAAGGAGATACTCGTATCCCAAAAGAAAATCCTGTCGTCCCATAGAAACGTTACTCGATTTAGATGGAGAAGCCATAGAAACCATAGTATTTCATAGCGACGCAATTTCTGTGTCAATACGTAAATGTGAGAGAGCGAGGGATGCAGTAAAGAGGGAATAGTGCATCGCAAAGGAGATACACGTATCCTAAAAGAAAATCCTGTCGTTTCCATAGAAACGTTACTCGTTTTAGAGGGAGGAGCCATAGAACCCATATTATTTCATAGCGACGATATATCATTGTTAATCCGTCCATGTGTGGAAGCGAGGGATGGAGTAAAGAAGGAATAGCGCATCGGAAAGGAGAAACTTGTATCCCAAACGAAAATCTTCTCGTTTCCATAGAAACGTTACTCGATTTAGAAGGAGAAGTCATGGAACCAATAGTATTTCATAGCGACCCAATTTCTGTGCTTATTCGTCAATGTGAGGGAACGAGGAATGCAGTAAAGAAGGAATAGTGCAACAGAAAGGAGATACTCGTATCCCAAAAGATAATCTTGTCGTTTCCACAGAAACGTTACTCGTTTAGAAGGGGAAGTCATGGAACCCATAGTATTTCATAGCGAAGCAAATTCTGTGTTAATTCGTCAATGTGAGGAAGCGGTGGAAGCAGTAAAGAAGGAATAGTGCATCGATAAGGACATACTCGTATACCAAAAGAAAATCCTGTCGTTTCCATAGAAATGTAATTCGAATTAGAAGGAGAAGTCATAGAACACATAGTACTTCATAGCCACGAAATTTCTGTCTTACTTCGTCAATGTGAGGGAGCGAGGAATGCAGTATAGAGGGAATAGTGCATCGGAAAGGAGGTACTCGTATCCCAATAGAAAATCCTGTCGTTTCAGTAGAAACGTTACTCGATTTAGAAGGAGAAGTCATAGAACCCATAGTACTTCATAGCGACGCAATATCATTTTTAATTCGTCAATGTGAGGGAGCGTCGAATGCAGTTAAGGAGGAATAGCGCATCGGAAAGGGGAAAATTGTATCCCAAAAGAAAATCCTGTCGTTCCCATAGAAACGTTACTCCATATAGAAGGAGAAGTCATAGAACCCATAGTATTTCATAGCGACGCAATTTCGGTATTAATTCGTCAATATTAGGGAGCGAGGGAAGCAGTAAAGATGGAATAGTGCATCGGAATAGACATACTCGTATTCCAAAAGAAAATCCTGTCGTTTCCATAGAAACGTTACTCGAATTGGAAGGAGAAGTCATAGAACACATAGTACTTCATAGCCACGCAATTTCTGCCTTAATTCGTCAATATGAAGGAGCGAGGAATGCAGTGAAGAGGGAATAGTGCATCGGAAAGGAGATACTCGTATCCCAAAAGAAAAACCTGTCGTTTCAATAGAAACGTTAGTCGATTTAGAAGGAGGAGTTATAGGGCCCATTGTATTTCATAGCGACACAATATCCGTGTTAACTTGTCAATGTGAGGGAGCGAGTTTTGAAGTAAGGAGGGAATAGTGCATCGGAAAGGAGATACTCGTATCACAAAAGAAAATCTTGTCGTTTCCATAGAAACGTTACTCGATTAGAAGGAGAAGTCATAGAATCCACAGTATCTCATAGCGACGCAATATCATTGTTAATACGTCACTGTGAGTGAGGGAGCGAGGGATGCAATAAAGAACCAATAGTGCATCGGAAAGAAGATCCTCGTATCCCAAAAGAAAATGTTCTCGTTTCCATAGAAACGTTACTCGATTTAGAAGGAGAAGTCATAGAACCAATAGTATTTCATAGCGACGCAATTTCTGTGCTAATTCGTCAATGTGAGGGAACGAGGGATGCAGTAAAGAAGGAAAAGTGCATCGGAAAGGAGATACTCGTATCCCAAAAGAAAATTCTGTCATTTCCATTGAAACGTTACTCGAATAGAAGGGGAAGTCATAGAACCCATAGTATTTCATAGCGACGCAAATACTGTGTTAATTCGTCAATGTGAGGAAGCGATGGAAGCAGTAAAGTAGGAATAGTGCATCGAAAAGGACATACTCGTATACCAAAAGAGAATCCTGTCGTTTCCATAGAAATGTTACTCGATTTAGAAGGAGAAGTCATTGAACCAATAGTATTTGATAGCGACGCAATTTCTGTGCGTATTCGTCAATGTGATCGAGCGAGGGATGCAGTAAAGAAGCAATAGTGCATCGGAATGGAGATAGTCGAATCCCAATAGAAAATCCTGTCGTTTCGATAGAAACTTTACTCGATTTAGAGGGAGGAGTCATATAACCCATAGTATTACATAGCGACGCAATTTCTGAGCTTATTCGTGAATGTGAGGGAGTGAGGGATGAAGTAAAGAAGGAATACTGCATCGGAAAGGAGATACTCGTATCCCAAAAGAAAATCCTGTCGTTCCCATAGAAACGTCACTCGATTTAGATGGAGAAGCCATAGAAACCATAGTATTTCATAGCGACGCAATTTCTGTGTTAATTTGTCAATGTGAGGGTGCGAGGGATGCAGTAAAGAAGTTATAGTGCATCGGAAAGGAGAAACTCGTATCCTAAAAGAATATCTTGTCGTTTCCATAGTAACGTTACTCGATTTAGGAGCAGAAGTCATAGAACCAATAATATTTCATAGCGACGCAATTTCTGTACTCATTCGTCACTATGAGGGAACGAGGGATGCAGTAAAGAAGGAATAGTGCATCGGAAAGGAGATAATCGTATCCCAAAAGAAAATCCTGTCGTTTCCACAAAAACGTTATTCGATTAGAAGGGGAAGTCATAGAACCCATAGTATTTCATAGCGACGCATATTCTGTGTTAATTCGTCAATGTGAGGAAGCGATGGAAGCAGTAAAGATGGAATAGTGCATCGAAAAGGACATGTATACCAAAAGAAAATCCTGTCGTTTCCATAGACATGTTACTCGATTTAGAGGGAGAAGTCATTGAACCAATAGTATTTTATAGCGACGGATTTATCTGTGCGTATTCGTCAATGTGATCGAGCGAGGGATGCAGTAAAGAACCAATAGTGCATCGTTATGGAGATAGTCGTATCCCAATAGAAAATCCTGTCGTTTCGATAGAAACTTTACTCGATTTAGAGGGAGGAGCCATAGAACACATAGTATTACATAGCGACGCAATTTCTGAGCTTCTTCGTCAATGTGAGGGAGTGAGGTATGAATTAAAGAAGGAATACTGCATCGGAAAGGAGATACTCGTATCCCAAAAGAATATCCTGTCGTTTCCATAGAAACTTTCCTCGATTTAGATGGAGAAGCCATTGATACCCCAGTATTTCATAGCGACGCAACTTCTGTGTTAATAGGTAAATGTGAGAGAGCTAGGGATGCAGTAGAGAGGGAATAGTGCATCGGAAAGGAGATAGTCGTATCCCAAAAGAAAATCCTGTCGTTGCATACAAACGTAACTCTATTTAGAGGGAGAAGTCATAGAACCCATATTATCTCATAGCGACGATATATCATTGTTAATCCGTCATTGTGAGGGAGCGAGGGATGCAGTAAAGAAGGAATAGCGCATCGGAAAGGAACTCGTATCCCAAAAGAAAATCTTG
This sequence comes from Schistocerca piceifrons, assembly GCF_021461385.2. NCBI lineage: Eukaryota > Metazoa > Arthropoda > Insecta > Orthoptera > Acrididae > Schistocerca > Schistocerca piceifrons. The sequence goes on along the minus strand of NC_060138.1, from coordinate 37,372,052 downwards.
TCGTTTCCATAGAAACGTTACTCGATTTAGAAGGAGAAGTCATAGAACACATAGATTTTCATAGCGACGCCATTTCTGTGTTAATTCGTCAATGTGAGGGAGCGAGGGATGCAGTAAAGAAGGAATAGTGCATCGGAAAGGAGATACTCGTATCCCAAAAGAAAATCCTACCGTTTTCATAGAAACGTTACTTGATTTAGAAGGATTAGTCGTTGAACCTATAGTATTCGATACCGACGCAATGTATGTGCCTATCCGTCAATTTGAGGGAGAGAGGGATGAAGTAAAGAAGTAATAGTGCATAGGAAAGGAGATCCTCGTACCCCAAAAGAAAATCCTGTCGATTTCATAGAAACGTTACTCGATTCAGAAGGAGATGTCATAGAACCAATATTATATCATAACGACGCAATTTCTGTGTTAATTTGTCAATGTGAGGGTGCGAGGGATGCAGTAAAGAAGTAATAGTGCATCGGAAAGGAGATACTCGTATCCCAAAAGAAAATCCTGTCGTTTTCATAGATACGTTAATCGATTTGGAAGGAGAAGTCATAGAATCCATAGTATTTCATAGCGACGCAATTTCTGTGCTTACTCGTCAATGTGAGGGGACGAGGGTTGCAGTAAACAAGGAATGGTGCATCGGAAAGGCGATACTCGTATCCCAAAAGAAAATCTTGTCGTTTCCGTAGAAACGTTACTCGATTAGAAGGAGAAGTCATAGAACCCATAGTACTTCATAGCCACGCAATTTTTGTCTTAATTCGTCAATATGAGGGAGCGGGGAATGCAATAAAGAAGGAATAGTGCATCGGAAAGGAGATAGTCGTATCCCAAAAGATAATAATTTCGTATCCATAGAAACGTTACTCTATTTAGAAGAAGGAGTCATAGAACCCATAGTATATAATAGCGACGCATTTTCTGTGGTTATTCGTCATTGTGAGGGAGCGAGGGATGCAGTAAAGAACCAACAGTGCATCGGAAAGGAGATCCTCGTATCCCAAAAGAAAATCTTGTCGTTTCCATAGTAACGTTACTCGATTTAGAAGGAGAAGTCATAGAGCCAATAATATTTCATAGCGACGCAATGTCTGTGCTAATTCGTCAACGTGAGGGAACGAGGGATGCAGTAAAGAAGGAATAGTGCATCGGAAAGGAGATACTCGTATCCCAAAAGAAAATCCTGTCGTTTCCACAGAAATGCACTCGATTAGAAGGGGAAGTCATAGAACCCATCGTATTTCACAGCGACGCAAATTCTGTGTTAATTCGTCAATGTGAGGAAGCGATGGAAGCAGTAAAGAAGGAATAGTGCATCGAAATGGACATGTATACCAAAAGAAAATCCTGTCGTTTCCATAGAAATGTTACTCGATTTAGAAGGAGAAGTCATTGAACCAATAGTATTTTATAGCGACGCAATTTCTGTGCGTATACGTCAGTGTGATCGAGCGAGGGATGCAGTAAAGAACCAATAGTGCATCGGAATGGAGATAGTCGTATCCCAATAGAAAATCCTGTCGTTTCGATAGAAACTTTACTCGATTTAGAGGGAGGAGTCATAGAACCCATAGTATTACATAGCGACGCAATTTCTGAGCTTATTCGTCAATGTGAGGGAGTGAGGTATGAAGTAAAGAAGCAATACTGCATCGGAATGGAGATACTCGTATAGCAAAAAAAAATCCTGTCGTTTCCATAGAAACGATCCTCGATTTAGATGGAGAAGCCATTGAAACCATAGTATTTCATAGCGACGAAATTTCTGTGTTAATACGTAGATGTGAGAGAGCGAGGGATGCAGTACAGAGGGAATAGTGCATCGGAAAGGAGATACTCGTATCCCAAAAGAAAATCCTGTCGTTTCCTTAGAAACGTAACTGTATTTAGAGGGAGAAGTCATAGAACCCATATTATCTCATAGCGACGATATATCATTGTTAATCCGTCAATGTGAGGGAACGAGAGAGGCAGTAAAGAAGGAACAGTGCATCGGAATGGAGATACTCGTATCCCAAACGAAAATCTTGACGTTTCCCTAGAAAGGTTACTCGATTTAGAAGGAGAAGTCATAGAACACATAGTATTTCATAGCGACGCAATTTCTGTGCTTTTACGTCAATGTGAGGGAACGAGGGGTGCAGTAAAGAAGGAGTAGTGCATCGGAAAGGAGAAACTCGTATCCCAAAAGAAGATCCTGTCGTTTCCATAGAAACGTTACTCAATTAGAAGGAGAAATCATAGAACCCATATTATTTCATAGCGACGATATATCATTGTTAATCCATCAATGTGAGGGAGCGAGGAATGCAGTAAAGCAGGAATAGTGCATCGGAAAGGAGATACTCGTATCCCAAAAGAAAATCCTGTCGTTTCCATAGAAACGTTACTTGATTTTGAAGAAGATGTCATAGAACGAATAGTATTTCATAGCGACGCAATTTGTGTGTTAATTCGTCCATGTGAGTTAGCGAAGGATGCAGTAAGAAGCATTAGTGCATCGGAAAGGGAATACTCGTATCCCAATAGAAAATCCGGTCGTTTCCATAGAAAATTTACTCGATTTAGAGGGAGGAGTCATAGAACCCATAGTATTACATAGCGACGCAATTTCTGAGCTTATTCGTCAATGTGAGGGAGTGAGGGATGAAGTAAAGAAGGAATACTGCATCGGAAAGGAGATACTCGTATCCCAAAAGAAAATCCTGTCGTTTCCATAGAAACGTTACTCGATTTAGAAGGAGAAGTCACAGAACCCATAGTATATCATAGCGACGAAATTTCTGTGGTTATTCGTCAATGTGAGGGAGCGAGGGATTCCGTAAGGAAAACTTAGTACGTCGGAAAGGGGATCCTCGTATCCCAAAAGAAAACCTTGACGTTTCCATAGTAACGTTACTCGATTTAGAAGGAGAAGTCATAGAACCAATAATATTTCATAGCGACGCAATTTTATGGCTTATTCGTCAATGTGAGGGAACGAGGTATGCAGTAAAGAAGGAATAGTGCATCGGAAAGGATATTCTCGTATCCCAAAAGAAAATCCTGTCGTTTCCATAGGAACGTTACTCGAATTAGAAGGAGAAGTCATAGAACACATAGTATTTCATAGCGACGCAATATCTGTGCTTATTCGTCAATGTGAGGGAACGAGGGATGCAGTAAAGAAGGAATTGTGCATCGGAAAGGAGATACTCGTATTCCAAAAGAAATTCCTGTCGATTCCATACAAACGTTACTCGATTAGAAGGAGAAGTCATAGAACCCATAGTATTTCATAGCGACGCTATATCATGGTTAATTCGTCAATGTGGGGGAGCGACGGATGCAGTAAAGGAGGAATAGCGCATCGGAAAGGGGAAACTTGTATCCCAAAAGAAAATCCTGTCGTTTCCATACAAACGTTACTCGATATAGAAGAAGTCATAGAACCCATAGTACCTCATAGCCACGCAATTTGTGTCTTAATTCGTCAACATGAGGGAGCGAGGAATACAGCAAAGAAGGAGTAGTGCAACGGAAAGGAAATACTCGTACCCCAAAAGAAAATCCAGTCGTTTCATTAGAAACGTTACTCGATTTAGAAGGAGAAGTCATAAAAACCATAGTATTTCATAGCGACGCAATTTCTGTGTTAATTCGCCAATGTGAGGGAGCGAGGGATGCAGTAAAGAAGGAACAGTGCATCGGAATGGAGATACTCGTATCCCAAACGAAAATCTTGACGTTTCCATAGAAACGTTACTCGATTTAGAAGGAGAAGTCATAGAACACATAGTATTTCATAGCGACGCAATTTCTGTGCTTATACGTCAATGTGAGGGAACGAGGGGTGCAGTAAAGAAAGAGTAGTGCATCGGAAAGGAGAAACTCGTATCCCAAAAGAAGATCCTGTTGTTTCCATAGAAACGTTACTCGATTAGAAGGAGAAGTCGTAGAACCCATATCATTTCATAGCGACGATCTATCATTGTTAATCCATCAATGTGAGGGAGCGAGGGATGCAGATAAGAAGGAATAGCGCATCGGAAAGGAGAAACTCGTATACCAAAAGAAAATCCTGTCATTTCCACAGAAACGTTATTCGAATTACAAGGAGAAGTCATGGAACCCATAGTACTTCATAGCCACGCAATTTGTGACTTAATTCGTCAATATGGGGGAGCGAGGAATGCAGTAAAGCAGGAATAGTGCATCGGAAAGGAGATACTCGTATCCCAAAAGAAAATCTTGTCGTTTCCATAGAAACGTTACTTTATTTTGAAGGAGATGTCATAGAACGAATAGTATTTCATAGCGACGCAATTTGTGTGTTAATTCGTCCATATGAGTTAGCGAAGGATGCAGTAAAGAAGGAATAGTGCATCGGAAGGAGGTACTCGTATGAATAAAGAAATTCCTGACGTTTCCATAGAAACGTTACTCGGCTTAAAAGGAGAAGACATCGAACACATAGTATTTCATAGCGACGCCATTTCTGTGTTAATTCGTCAATGTGAGGGAGCGAGGGGTGCAGTAAAGAAGCATTAGTGCATCGGAAAGGGACTACTCGTATCCCAAAAGAAAATCCTTTCGTTTTCATAGTAACGTTACTTGATTTAGAAGGAGAAGTCATTGAACCAATAGTATTTTATAGCGACTCAATTTCTGTGCGTATTCGTCAATGTGATCGAGCGAGGGATGCAGTAAAGAACCAATAGTGCATCGGAAAGGAGATAGTCGTATCCCAATAGAAAATCCTGTCGTTTCCATAGAAACTTTACTCGATTTAGAGGGAGGAGTCATAGAACCCATAGTATTACATAGCGACGCAATTTCTGAGCTTATTCGTCAATCTGAGGGAGTGAGGGATGAAGTAAAGAAGGAATACTGCATCGGAAAGGAGATACTCGTATCCCAAAAGAAAATCCTGTCGTTTCCATAGAAACGTTACTCGATTTAAATGGAGAAGCCATAGAAACCATAGTATTTCATAGCGTCGCAATTTCTGTGTTAATACGTAAATGTGAGAGAGCGAGGGATGCAGTAAATAGGGAATAGTGCATCGGAAAGGAGATACTCGTATCCCAAAAGAAAATCCTGTCGTATCCATAGAAACGTTACTCGATTTAGAGGGAGAAGTCATAGAACCCATAGTATTTCATAGCGACGCAATTTCTGTGTTTATTCGTCATTGTGAGGGAGCGAGGGATGCAGTAAAGAAGGAATAGTGCATCGGAAAAGAGATACTCGTATCCCTAAAGAAAATCTTTTCGTTTCCATAGAAACGTTACTCGATTTAGAAGGAGAAGTAATAGAACCCATAGTATTCCATAGCCACGCTATATCATTGTTAATTCGTCAATGTGAGGGAGCGAGGGATGCAGTAAACAAGGAATAGCGCATCGGAAAGTAGAAACTCGTATCCCAAAAGAAAACCCGTTGTTTCCATAGAAACGTTACTAGATATAGTAGGAGAAGTCATAGAACACGTAGTATTTTATAGCGACGCAATTTCTGTGTTAATTCGTCAATGTGCGGGAGCGTGGGATGCAGCAAAGACGGAATAGTGCATTGGAAAGGAGATACTCGTATACCAAAAGAAAATCTTCTCGTTTCCATAGAAATGTTACTCGATTTAGAAGGAGAAGTCATAGAACCCATAGTATATCATAGCGACGCAATTTCTGTGGTTATTCGTCAATGTGAGGGAGCGAGGGATTCAGTAAGGAATCAATAGTGCGTCGGAAAAGGGGATCCTCGTATCCCAAAAGGAAATCTTGTCGTTTCCATAGAAACGTTACTCGATTTAGAAGGAGAAGTCATAGAACTCATAGTATTTCATAGCGACGCAATTTCTGTGCTTATTCGTCAATGTGAGGGAACGAGGGATGCAGTAAAGAAGGAATAGTGCATCGGAAAGGATATACTCGTATCCCAAAAGAAAATCCTGTCGTTTCCACAGAAACGTTACTCGATTAGAAGAGGAAGTCATAGAACCCATAGTATTTCATAGCGACGCAATATCTGTGCTTATTCGTCAATGTGAGGGAACGAGGGATGCAGTAAAGAAGGAATTGTGCATCGGAAAGGAGATACTCGTATTCCAAAAGAAATTCCTGTCGATTCCATAGAAACGTTACTCGATTAGAAGGAGAAGTCATAGAACCCATAGTATTTCATAGCGACGCTATATCATTGTTAATTCGTCAATGTGAGGGAGCGAGGGATGCAGTAAACACGGAATAGCGCATCGGAAAGGAGAACTCGGATCCCAAAAGAAAATCCGGTCGTTTCCATAGAAACGTTACTAGATTTAGAAGGAGAGGTCATAGAACACGTAGTAATTCATAGCGACGCAATTTCTGTGTTAATTCGTCAATACTAGGGAGCGAGGGAAGCAGTAAAGACGGAATAGTGCATCGGAAAAGACATACTCGTATACAAAAGAAAATCCTGTCGTTTCCATCGAAACGTTACTCGAATTAGAAGGAGAAGTCATAGAACCCATAGTACTTCATGGCCACGCAATTTCTGTCTTAATTCGTCAATATGAGGGAGCGAGGAATGCAGTAAAGAAGGAATAGTGCATCGGAAATGGATAGTCGTATCCCAAAAGAAAATCCTGTCGCATCCATAGAGACGTTACTCGATTTAGAAGGAGAAGTCGTAGATCCTACTGTATTTGATAGTGAGCAATATCTGTGCTTATTCGTCAATGTGAGGGAAAGAGGGATGCAGTAAAGAACCAATAAAGCATCGGAAAGGACATACTCGTATACCAAAAGAAAAACCAGTCGTTTTCATAGAAACGTTACTCGAATTAGAAGGAGAAGTCATAGAACACATAGTATTTCATAGCCACGCAATTTCTGTGTTAATACGTCAATGTGAGGGAGCGAGGGATGGAGTAAAGAGGGAATAGTGCATTGGATAGGACACACTCGTATCCCAAAAGAAAATCATGCCGTTTACATTGAAACGTTACTCGATTAGGAGGGGAAGTCTTAGAATCCATAGTATTTCATAGCGACGCAATTTCTGTGTTAATTCGCCAATGTGAGGGAGCGAGGGATGCAGTAAAGAAGGAACAGTGCATCGGAATGGAGATACTCGTATAACAAAAGAAAATCTTGACGTTTCCATAGAAACGTTACTCGATTTAGAAGGAGAAGTCATAGAACACATAGTATTTCATAGCGACGCAATTTCTGTGCTTATACGTCAATGTGAGGGAACGAGGGGTGCAGTAAAGAAAGAGTAGTGCATCGGAAAGGAGAAACTCGTATCCCAAAAGAAGATCCTGTTGTTTCCATAGAAACGTTACTCGATTAGAAGGAGAAGTCATAGAACCCATATCATTTCATAGCGACGATCTATCACTGTTAATCCATCAATGTGAGGGAGCGAGGGTTGCAGATAAGAAGGAATAGCGCATCGGAAAGGAGAAACTCGTATACCAAAAGAAAATCCTGTCATTTCCATAGAAACGTTATTCGAATTACAAGGAGAAGTCATAGAACCCATAGTACTTCATAGCCACGCAATTTGTGTCTTAATTCGTCAATATGGGGGAGCGAGGAATGCAGTAAAGCAGGAATAGTGCATCCGAAGGGAGATACTCGTATCCCAAAAGAAAATCTTGTCGTTTCCATACAAACGTTACTTGATTTTGAAGGAGATGTCATAGAACGAATAGTATTTCATAGCGACGCAATTTGTGTGTTAATTCGTCCATGTGAGTTAGCGAAGGATGCAGTAAAGAAGGAATAGTGCATCGGAAGGATGTACTCGTATCACTAAAGAAATTCCTGACGTTTCCATAGAAACGTTACTCGATTTAAAAGGAGAAGACATCGAACACATAGTATTTCATAGCGACGCCATTTCTGTGTTAATTCGTCAATGTGAGGGAGCGAGGGATGCAGTAAAGAAGCATTAGTGCATCGGAAAGGAAATACTCGTATCCCAAAACAAAATGCTTTCGTTTTCATAGTAACGTTACTTGATTTAGAAGGAGAAGACATTGAACCAATAGTATGTGATAGCGACGCAATTTCTGTGCGTATTCGTCAATGTGATCGAGCGAGGGATGCACTAAAGTATCAATAGTGCATCGGAATGTTGATAGTCGTATCCCAATGGAAAATCCTGTCGTTTCCATAGAAACTTTACTCGATTTAGAGGGGGGAGTCATTGAACCCGTAGTATTACATAGCGACGCAATTTCTGAGGTTATTCGTCAATGTGAGGGAGTGAGGGATGAAGTAAAGAAGGAATACTGCATCGGAAAGGAGATACTCGTATCCCAAAAAAAAATCTTGTCGTTTCCATAGTAACGTTACTCGAGTTAGATGGAGAAGCCATAGAAACCATAGTATATCATAGCGACGCAGTTTCTGTGTTAATACGTAAATGTGAGAGAGCGAGGGATGTAGTAAAGAGGAAATAGTGCATTGGAAAGGAGATAATCGTATCCCAAAAGTAAATCCTGTCGTATCCATAGAGACGTTACTCGATTTAGAAGGAGTAGTCGTAGAGCCTACAGTATTTGATAGTGACGCAATTTCTGTGCTTATTCGTCAATGTGAGGGAAAGAGGGATGCAGTAAAGAACCAATAGTGCATCGGAAAGAACATACTCGTATACCAAGGGAAAATCCTGTCGTTTCCATATAAACGTTACTCGAATTAGAAGGAGTAGTCATAGAACACATAGTATTTCATAGCCACACAATTTCTGTGTTAATACGTCAATGTGAGGGAGCGAGGGATGAAGTAAAGAGGGAATAGTGCATTGGAAAGGAGATACTCGTATCCCAAAAGAAAATCCTGTCGTTTACATTGAAACGTTACTCGATTAGGAGGGGAAGTCTTTGAATCCATAGTATTTCATAACGACACAATATTATTGTTAATTCGTCAATGTGGGGGAGAGACGGATGCAGTAAAGGAGGAATAGCGCATCGGAAAGGGGAAACTTGTATCCCAAAATAAAATCCTGTCGTTTCTATACAAACGTTACTCGATATAGAAGGAGAAGTCATAGAACCCATAGTATTTCATAGCGACGCTATATCATTGTTAATTCGTCAATGTCAGGGAGCGAGGGATGCAGTAAACAAGGAATAGCGCATCGGAAAGGAGAAACTCGTATCCCAAAAGAAAATCCGGTCGTTTCCATAGAAACGTTACTCGATAAGAAGGTGAAGTCATAAAACCCATAGTATATCATAGCGACGCAATTTCTGTGGTTATTCGTCAATGTGAGGGAGCGAAGAATGCAGTAAAGAATCAATAGTGCATTGGAAAGGAGATCCTCGTATCCCAAAAGAAAATCATGTCGTTTCCATAGAAACGTTGCTCGATTTAGTAGGAGATGTCATAGAACCCATAGTATTCCATAGCGACGCAGTTTCTGTGCTTATTCGTCAATGTGTGGGAACGAGGGATGCAGTAAAGAAGGCATAGTGCATCGGAAAGGAGATACTCGTATGCCAAAAGAAAATCCTGTCGTTTCCATAGAAACGTTACTCGATTTAGGAGGAGAAGTCATAGAACACATAGTATTTCATAGGGACGCAATTTCTGTGCTTATTCGTCAATGTGAGGGTACGAGGGATGCAGTAAAGAAGGAATAGTGCATCGGAAAGGAGCTATTCGTATCCCAAAAGAAAATCCTGTCGTTTCCATAGAAACGTTACTCGATAAGAAGGTGAAGTCATAAAACCCATAGTATTTCATAGCGACGCTATTTCATTCTTAATTCGTCAATGTCAGGGAGCGAGGGATGCAGTAAACAAGGAATAGCGCATCGGAAAGGAGAAACTCGTATCCCAAAAGAAAATCCGATCGTTTCCATAGAAACGTTACTAGATTTAGAAGGAGATGTCATAGAACTCGTAGTATTTCATAGCGACGCAATTTCTGTGTTAATTCGTCAACGGGAGGGAGCGATGGAAGCAGTAAAGAAGGAATAGTGCATCGAAATGGACATACTCGTATGCCGAAAGAAAATCCTGTCGGATTAATAGAAATGTTACTCGATTTAGAAGGAGAAGTCATAGAACCCATAGTATTTCATAGCCACGCAATTTCTGTCTTAATTCGTCAATGTGAGGGAGCGAGGAGTGCAGTAAAGAAGGAATGGTGCATCGGAAAGAAAGTACTCGTACACAAAAAGAAAATCCTTTCGTTTCAATAGAAACGTTACTCGATTTAGAAGGAGAAGTCATAGAACCCATAGTATTTCATAGCGACCCAATCACTGTGTTAATGCGTCAATGTGAGGGAGCGAGGGATGCAGAAAAGAAGGAACAGTGCTTCGGAAAGGAGATACTCGTATCCCAAACAAAAATCCTGACGTTTCTTTAGAAACGATACTCGATTTAGAAGGAGAAGTCATAGAACACATAGTATTTCATAGCGACACAATTTCTGTGCTTATTCGTCAATGTGAGGGAACGAGGGATGCAGTAAAGAAGGAATAGTGCATCGGAAAGGAGATACTCGTATCCCAAAAGAACATCATGTAGATTCAATAGAAACGTTGCTCGACTAAACGGGGAAGTCATAGAACCCATAGTATATCACAGCCACGCAATTTCTGTGTTAATTCGTCAATGTGTCGGAGCGAGGGAAGCAGGAAAGAAGGAATAGTGCATCGGAAAGGACATACTCGTATACCAAAGGAAAATCCAGTCGTTTCCATAGAAACGTTACTCGATTTAGAAGGAGAATTCATAAAACACATAGTATTTCATAGCCACGCAATTTCTGTCTTAATTCGTCAATGTGAGGGAGCGAGGGACGCAGTAAAGCAGGAATAGTGCATCGGAAAGGAGATACTCGTATCCCAAAAGAAAATCCTGTCGTTTCCATGGAAACGTTACTTGATTTTGAAGGACATGTCATAGAACAAATAGTATATCATAGCGACGCAATTTCTGTGTTAAGTCGTCCATGTGAGGTAGCGAGGGATGCAGTAAAGAAGGATTAGTGCATCGGAAGGAGGTTCTCGTATCCCTAAAGAAATTCCTCACGTTTCCATAGAAACGTTACTCGATTTAAAAGGAGAAGACATCGAACACATAGTATTTCATAGCGACGCCATTTCTGTGTTAATTCGTCAATGTGAGGGAGCGAGGGATGCAGTAGCGAAGCATTAGTGCATCGGAAAGGGGAAACTCGTATCCCAAAAGAAAATCCTTTGTTTCCATAGAAACGTTACTTGATTTAGAATGAGAAGTCATAGAACGAATAGTATTTGTTAGCGACGCAATTTCTGTGCGTATTCGTCAATGTGATCGAGCGAGGGATGCAGTAAAGAACAAATAGTGCATCGGAAAGGAGATAGTCGTATCCCAATAGGAAATCCTGTCGTTTCCATAGAAACGTTACTCGATTTAGAGGGAGGTGTCATAGAACGCATAGTATTTTATAGCGACGCAAATTCTGAGTTAAATCGTCAATGTGCGGGAGCGAGGGACGCAGTAAAGAAGGAATAGTGCATCGGAAACGAGATACTCTTATCCCAAAAGAAAATCCTGCCGTTTCCATAGAAACGTTACTCGATTTAGATGGAGGAGTCATAGAACCCATAGTATTACATAGCGACGCAATTTCTGAGCTTATTCGTCAATGTGGGGGAGTGAGGGATGAAGTAAAGAAGGAATACTGCATCGGAAAGGAGAAACTCGTATCCCAAAAGAAAAATCTGTCGTTTCCATAGAAACGTTACTCGCTTTAAATGGAGAAGCCATAGACACCATAGTGTTTCATAGCGACGCAATTTCTGTGTTAATACGTAAATGTGAGAGAGCGCGGGATGCAGTAAAGAGGAAATAGTGCATCGGAAAGGAGATACTCTTATCCCAAAAGAAAATCCTGCCGTTTCCATAGAAACGTTACTCGATTTAGATGGAGAAGTAATAGAACCCATAGTATTTCATGGCGACACTATATCAGTGTTAATTCGTCAATGATAGGGAGCGAGGGATGCAGTAAACAAAGAACAGCGCATCGGAAAGGAGAAACTCGTATCACAAAAGAAAATCCGGTCGTTTCCATAGAAACGTAACTAGATTTAGAAGGGGTAGTCATAGAACACGTAGTATTTCATAGCGACGCAATTTCTGTGTTAATTCGTCAATGTGCGGGAGCGTGGGAAGCTGTAAAGAAGGAATAGTGCATCGAAAAGACATACTCGTATACCAAAAGAAAATCCTGTCGTTTCCATAGAAATGTTACTTGATTTAGAAGGAGAAGTCATAGAACCCATAGTATTTCATAGCGACGCAATTTCTGTGCTTATTCGTCAATGTGAGGGAACGAGGGATGCAGTAAAGAACCAATAGTGCATCGGAAAAGAGATCCCCGTATCCCAAAAGAAAATCTTGTCGTTCCCATAGAAACGTTACCCGATTAGAAGAGGAAGTCATAGAACCCATAGTAATTCATAGCGACGCAAATTCTGTGTTAATTCGTCAATGTGAGGTAGCGATGGAAGCAGTAAAGAAGGAATAGTGCATCGAAAAGGACATACTCGTATACCAAAAGGTAATCCTTTCGTTATCATAGTAACGTTACTTGATTTACAAGGAGAAGTCATTGAACCAATAGTATTTGATAGCGACACAATTTCTGTGGTTATTCGTCAATGTGAGGGAGTGAGGGATGCAGTAAAGAACCAATAGTGCATCGGAAAGGAGATCCTCGTATCCCAAAAGAAAATCTTGTCGTTGCTATAGAAACGTTACTCGATTTAAAAGGAGAAGACATCGAACACATAGTATTTCATAGTGACGCCATTTCTGTGTTAATTCGTCAATGTGAGGGAGCGAGGGATGCAGTAAAGAAGCATTAGTGCATCGGAAAGGGAATACTCGTATCCCAAATGAAAATGCTTTCGTTTTCATAGTAACGTTACTTGATTTAGAAGGAGAAGACATTGAACCAATAGTATTTGATAGCGACGCAATTTCTGTGCGTATTCGTCAATGTGATCGAGCGAGGGATGCACTAAAGAATCAATAGTGCATCGGAATGGAGATAGTCGTATCCCAATAGAAAATCCTGTCGTTTCCATAGAAACTTTACTCGATTTAGAGGGAGGAGTCATTGAACCCGTAGCATTACACAGCGACGCAATTTCTGATCTTATTCGTCAATGTGAGGGAGTGAGGGATGAAGTAAAGAAGGAATACTGCATCAGAAAGGAGATACTCGTATCCCAAAAGAAAATCCTGTCGTTTCCATAGTAACTTTACTCGATTTAGATGGAGAAGCCATAGAAAACACAGTATTGCATAGCGACGCAATTTCTGTGTTAATACGTAAATGTGAGAGAGCGAGGGATGTAGTAAAGAGGAAATAGTGCATCGGAAAGGAGATAATCGTATCCCAAAAGAAAATCCTGTCGTATCCATAGAGACGTTACTCGATTTAGAAGGAGTAGTCGTAGAGCCTACAGTATTTGATAGTGACGCAATTTCTGTGCTTATTCGTCAATGTGAGGGAAAGAGGGATGCAGTAAAGAACCAATAGTGCATCGTAAAGAACATACTCGTATACCAAAGGAAAATCCTGTCGTTTCCATATAAACGTTACTCGAATTAGAAGGAGTAGTCATAGAACACATAGTATTTCACAGCCACGCAATTTCTGTGTTAATACGTCAATGTGAGGGAGCGAGGGATGAAGTAAAGAGGGAATAGTGCATTGGAAAGGAGATACTCGTATCCCAAAAGAAAATCCTGTCGTTTACATTGAAAAGTTACTCGAGTAGGAGGGGAAGTCTTAGAATCCATAGTATTTCATAGCGACGCAATATCATTGTTAATTCGTCAATGTGGGGGAGCGACGGATGTAGTAGAGGAGGAATAGCGCATCGGAAAGGGGAAACTTGTATCCCAAAAGAAAATCCTGTCGTTTCCACACAAATGTTACTCGATATAGAAGGAGAAGTCACAGAACCCATAGTATTTCATAGCGACGCAATTTCTGTGTTTATTCGTCAATACGAGGGAGCGAGGGAAGCAGTAAAATCGGAATAGTGCATCGGAAAGGACTTACTCGTATATCAATAGAAAATCCTGTCGTTTCCATAGAAACGCTACTCGAATTAGAAGGAGAAGTCATAGAACACATAGTACTTCATAGCCACGCAATTTCTGTCTTAATTCGTCAATATGAGGGAGCGAGGAATGCAGTAAAGAAGGAAAAGTGCATCGGAAAGGAGATAATCGTATCACAAAAGAAAATCCTGTCGTAACCATAGAGCCATTACTGGATTTAGAAGGAGAAGTCCTAGAACCTACAGTATTTGATAGTGACGCTATTTCTGTGCTTATTCGTCAATGTGAGGGAGAGAGGGATGCAGTGAAGAACCAATAGTGCATCGGAAAGGAGATACTCGTATCCCAAAGTAAAATCCTGTCGTTTAAATAGAAACGTTACTCGATTTAGAAGGAGAAGTCATAGAACCCATAGTATTTCATAGCGACGCAATTTCAGTGCTTATTCGTCAATGTGAGGGAACGTGGGATGCAGTAAAGAAGGCATAGTGCATCGGAAAGGTCATACTCGTATCCAAAAAGAAAATCCTGTCGTTTCCATACAAAAACGTTACTCGATTTAGAAGGAGAAGTCATAGAACCCATAGTATTTCATAGTGACGCAATTTCTGTGCTTATTCGTCAATGTGAGGGAGAGAGGGATGCAGTGAAGAACCAATAGTGCATCGGAAAGGAGATAGTCGTATCCCAAAGTAAAATCCTGTCGTTTCCATAGAAACGTTACTCGATTAGAAGGATAAGTCATAGAACCCATAGTATTTCATAGCGACGCTATATCATTGTTAATTCGTCAATGTGAGGGAGCGAGGGATGCAGTAAACAAGGAATAGCGTATCGGAAAGGAGATAGTCGTATCCCAAAAGAAAGTCCTGTCGTATCCATAGGAACGTTACTCGATTTAGATGGAGAACTCATAGAACGCATAGTATATCATAGCGACGCAATTTCTGTGGTTATTCGTCAATGTGAGGGAGCGAGGAATGCAGTAAAGAACCAATAGTGCATTGGAAGGGAGATCCCCGTATCCCAAAAGAAAATCCTGTCGTTTCCATAGAAACGTTGCTCGATTTAGTAGGAGATGTCATAGAACCCATAGTATTTCATAGCGACGCAGTTTATGTGCTTATTCGTCAATGTGAGGGAACGAGGGAAGCAGTAAAGAAGGCATAGTGCATTGGAAAGGAGATACTCGTATCCCAAAAGAAAATCCTGTCGTTTCCATAGAAACGTTACTCGATTTAGGAGGAGAAGTCATAGAACACATAGTATTTCATAGCGACGCAATTTCTGTGCTTATTCGTCAATGTGAGGGAACGAGGGATGCAGTAAAGAAGGAATAGTGCATCGGAAAGGAGCTACTCGTATCCCAAAAGATAATCGTGTCGTTTCCATAGAAACGTTACTCGATAAGAAGGAGAAGTCATAAAACCCATAGTATTTCATAGCGACGCTATTTCATTGTTAATTCGTCAATGTGAGGGAGCGAGGGATGCAGTAAACAAGGAATAGCGCATCGGAAAGGAGAAACTCGTATCCCAAAAGAAAATCCGGTCGTTTCCATAGAAACGTTACTAGATTTAGAAGGAGATGTCATAGAACCCGTAGTATTTCATAGCGACGCAATTTCTGTGTTAATTCGTCAACGGGAGGGAGCGATGGAAGCTGTAAAGAAGGAATAGTGCATCGAAATGGACATACTCGTATGCCAAAAGAAAATCCTGTCGGATCCATAGAAATGTTACTCGATTTACAAGGAGAAGTCATAGAACCCATAGTATTTCATAGCCACGCAATTTCTGTCTTAATTGGTCAATGTGAGGAGCGAGGAATGCAGTAAAGAAGGAATAGTTCATCGGAAAGAAAGTACTCGTACACCAAAAGAAAATCCTTTCGTTTCAGTAGAAACGTTACTCGATTTAGAAGGAGAAGTCATAGAACCCATAGTATTTCATAGCGACCCAATCACTGTGTTAATGCGTCAATGTGAGGGAGCGAGGGATGCAGAAAAGAAGGAACAGTGCTTCGGAAAGGAGATACTCGTATCCCAAACAAAAATCCTGACGTTTCTTTAGAAACGATACTCGATTTAGAAGGAGAAGTCATAGAACACATAGTATTTCACAGCGACGCAATTTCTGTGTTAATTCGTCAATGTGTCGGAGCGAGGGAAGCAGGAAAGAAGGAATAGTGCATCGGAAAGGACATACTCGTATACCAAAGGAAAATCCTATCGTTTCCATAGAAACGTTACTCGATTTAGAAGGAGAATTCATAAAACACATAGTATTTCACAGCCACGCAATTTCTGTCTTAATTCGTCAATGTGAGGTAGCGAGGAACGCAGTAAAGCAGGAATAGTGCATCGGAAAGGAGATACTCGTATCCCAAAAGAAAATCCTGTCGGTCCATAGAAACGTTACTTGATTTTGAAGGACATGTCATAGAACAAATAGTATATCATAGCGACGCCATTTCTGTGTTAATTCGTCAATGTGAGGGAGCGAGGGATGCAGTAGAGAAGCATTAGTGCATCGGAAAGGGGAAATTCGTATCCCAAAAGAAAATCCCTTGTTTCCATAGAAACGTTACTTGATTTAGAATGAGAAGTCACAGAACCAATAGTATTTGATAGCGACGCAATTTCTGTACGTATTCGTCAATGTGATCGAGCGAGGGATGCAGGAAAGAACAAATAGTGCATCGGAAAGGAGATAGTCGTATCCCAATAGGAAATCCTGTCGTTTCCATAGAAATGTTACTCGATTTAGAGGGAAGTGTCATAGAACGCATAGTATTTTATAGCGACGCAAATTCTGAGGTAAATCGTCAATGTGAGGGAGCGAGGGATGCAGTGAAGAAGGAATAGTGCATGGGAAAGGAGATACTCGTATCCCAGAAGAAAATCCAGCCGTTTCCATAGAAACGTAACTCGATTTTGAAGGAGGAGTCATAGAACCCATAGTATTACACAGCGACGCCATTTCTGAGCTTATTCGTCAATGTGGGGGAGTGAGGGATGAAGTAAAGAAGGAATACTGCATCGGAAAGGAGAAACTCGTATCCCAAAAGAAAAACCTGTCGTTTCCATACAAATGTGACTCGATTTAAATGTAGAAGCCATAGAAACCATAGTGTTTCATAGCGACGCAATTTCTGTGTTAATACGTAAATGTGAGAGAGCGCGGGATGCAGTAAAGAGGAAATAGTGCATCGGAAAGTACATACTCTTATCCCAAAAGAAAATCCTGCCGTATCCATAGAAACGTTACTCGATTTAGATGGAGAAGTAATAGAACACATAGTATTTCATAGCGACACTATATCACTGTTAATTCGTCAATGTGAGGACGCGAGGGATGCAGTAAACAAGGAATAGCGCATCGGAAAGGAGAAACTCGTATCGCAACAGAAAATCCGGTCGTTTCCATAGAAACGTAACTTGATTTAGAAGGGGTAGTCATAGAACACGTAGTATTTCATAGCGACGCAATTTCTGTGTTAATTCGTCAATGTGCGGGAGCGAGGGATGCAGTAAACAAGGAATAGCGCATCGGAAAGGAGAAACTCGTTTCCGAAAAGAAAATCCGGTCGTTTCCATAGAAACGTTACTAGCTTTAGAAGGAGAGGTCATAGAATCCATAGTATTTCATAGCGACGCAATTTCTGTGCGTAATCGTCAATGTGAGGGAACGAGAGATGCAGTAAAGAAGGAATAGTGCATCCGAAAGGATATATTCGTATCCCAAAAGAAATTCCTGCCTTTTCCATAGAAACATTACTCGATTTAGAAGGAGAAGTCATAGAACCCATAGTATTTCATAGCCACGCTATTTCTGTGTTAATACGTAAATGTGAGGGAGCGAGGGATGAAGTAAAGAGGGAATAGTGCATCGGAATGGAGATACTCGTATCCAAAAAGAAAATCCTGTCGTTTGCATTGAAACGTTACACGATTAGATGGAGAAGTCGTAGAATCCATAGTTTTTCATAGCGACGCAATATTATCATTAATTCGTCAATGTGAGGGGCGACGGATGCCGTAAAGGAGGAATAGCGCATCGGAAAGGGGAAACTTGTATCCCAAAAGAAAATCCTGTCGTTTCCATAGAAACGTTACTCGATATAGAAGGATAAGTCATAGAACCCATAGTATTTCATATTGACGCAATTTCTGTGTTAATTCGTCAATACTAGGGTGCGAGGGAAGCAGTAAAGTCGGAATAGTTCATCGGAAAGGACATACTCGTATACCAAAAGGATTTCCTGTCGTCTCCATAGAAACGTTACTCGAATTAGAAGGAGAAGTCATAGAACCCATAGTACTTCATAGCCACGCAATTTCTGTCTTAATTCGTCAATATGAGGGAGTGAGGAATGCAGTAAAGAAGGAATAGTGCATCGGAAAGGAGATAGTCGTATACCAAAAGAAAAACCTGTCGGATCCATAGAAACGTTACTCGATTTAGAAGGAGAAGTCATAGAACGCATTGTATCTCATAGCGACGCAATTTCTGTGTTTATTCGTCAATGTGAGGGAGCGAGTGTAGCAGTAAAGAACCTGTAGTGTCGGTAGCTGGACCGACACCGTGGAGTTGATTGCTGAAAAAGAAAGCTAGACTAACGCTGTGGCCGATAGTGCACGCACGGCATAAAGCAGACGGGCGTGAAGTCTGGAACATGAGAACTTATGAATGAATAAGAAGAAAAGTATGTAGATGCTTTTTACTTATCTTTTCTTTATTCCTTGGAATACATCTCTCTTGAATACTCGTAAGCTATAGGCACTGATACAAATGGCTCCTTGCTAGTTCGTAGCCATTAACTTCAGATGGCTATTCTGTCTCTCGGCTAATGAGAGAGAAAGGCTTCGTACAACTGGGCGGTAGCTAGGTTCTCGTACAACTGGGCGGTAGCTTGGTTCTCGTACAACTGGGGTCGAGTCCACTCTCGTATCACGAGACCTGCCTTGGTGGTGGCGCTAGGTCTGCGATCACAGTGACGACACGCGGGTCCGACATGTACTACATGGACCGCGGCCGATTTAAACTACCACCTAGCAAGTGTGGTGTCTGGCGGTGACACCACAGAACCAATAGTGCTTTGGAAAGGAGATCCCCGTAACACAAAAGAAAGGCCTGTCGATTCGACGGAAACGTTACTCGATTTAGAAGGAGAAGTCATAGAACCAATAGTATTTCATAGCGACGCAGTTTCTGTGCTTATTCGTCAATGTGAGGGAACGAGGGATGCGGTAAAGAGGGAATAGTGCATCGGAAAGGAGATACTCGTATCCCAAAAGAAAATCCTGTCGTTTCCATAGAAACGTTACTCAATTTAGAATGAGAAGTCACAGATCACATAGTATTTCATAGCGACGCAATTTCTGTGCTTATTCGTCAATGTGAGGGAACGAGGGATGCAGTAAAGAAGGAATATTGCATCGGAAAGGAGATACTCGTATCTTAAAAGAGAATCCTGTTGTTTCCAGAGAAACGTTACTTGATTTTGAAGGAGATGTCATACAACAAATAGTATTTCATAGCGACGCAATTTCTGTGTTAAGTCGTCCATGTGAGGTAGCGAGGGATGCAGTAAAGAAGGAATAGTGCATCGGAAGGAGGTACGCGTATCCCTAAAGAAATTCCTGACGTTTCCATAGAACCGTTACTCGATTTAAAAGGAGAAGGCATCGAACACATAGTATTTCATAGCGACGCAATTTCTGTGCTTATTCGTCAATGTGAGGGAACGAGGGATGCAGTAAAGAAAAAAAAACGCATCGGAAAGGGGAAACTTGTATCCCAAAAGAAAATCCTGTCGTTTCCATAGAAACGTTACTCGATATAGAAGGAGAAGTCATAGAACCCATAGTATTTCATAGCGACGCAATTTCTGTGTTAAATCGTCAATACTAGGGAGCGAGGGAAGCAGTAAAGACGGAATAGTGCATCGGAAACGACATACTCGTATACCAAAAGAAAATCCTGCCCTTTCCATAAAAACGTTACTCGAATTAGAGAGAGAAGTCATAGAACCCATAGTATATCATAGCGACCGTATTTCTGTGTTAATTCGTCAATACCAGGGAGCGAGGGAAGCAGTAAAGACGGAATAGTGCATCGGAAAGGAGCTACTCGTATCCGAAAAGAAAATCCCGTCGTTTTCTTAGAAACGTTACTGGATTAGAAGGAGAAGTCATAGAACCCATAGAATTTCATAGCGACGCTATATCATTGTTAATTCGTCAATGTGAGGGAGCGAGGAATGCAGTAAAGAAGGAATAGTGCATCGGAAAGGATGTACTCGTACCCCAAAAGAAAATCCTGTCGTTTCAATTGGAACGGTACTCGATTTAGAAGGAGAACACATAGAACCCATAGTATTTCATAGCGATCCAATCTCTGTGTCAATTCGTCAATGTGAGGGAGCGAGGGATGCAGTAAAGAAGGAACAGAGCATCGGAAAGGAGATACTCGTATCCCAAAGAAAATCATTTCGTTTCCATAGAAACGTAACTCGATTTAGAAGGAATAGTCATAGAACCCATAGTATATCATAGCGACACAATATCTGTGTTAATTCGTCAATGTGAGGGAGTGAGGGAATCAGTACAGAAGGAACAGATCATCGGAAAGGAGATTGTGGTATCCCAATAGAAAATCCTGTCGTTTCCATTGAAACGTAACTCGATTTTGAAGGAGGAGTCATAGAACCCGTAGTATTTCATAGCGACGCAATTTCTGTCTTAATTCCTCATTGTGCGGGAGCGAGGGAAGCAGTAAAGAGGGAATAGTGTATCGAAAAGAAATACTCTTACATCTAAAGAAAATCCTGTCGTTTCCATAGAAATGTTACTCGATTTAGAAGGAGAAGTCATAGAACCCACAGTATTTCATAGCCACGAAATTTCTGTGTTAATTCGTCAATGTGAGGGAACGAGGGATGCAGATAAGAAGGAATAGTGCATCAGAAAAGAGATACTCGTATCCCAAAGAAAATCCTTTCGTTTCCATAGAAACGTAACTCGATTTAGAAGGAATAGTCATAGAACCCATAGTATTTCATAGCGATGCAATTTTTTATCTTATTCGTCAATGTGAGGGAGCGAGGGATGAAGTATAGAGGGAATACTGCATCGGATAGGAGATACTCGTATCCCAAAAGAAAATCCTGTCGTTTCCGCAGAAACGTTACTCGATTTAGATGGAGAAGCCATAGAGACCATAGTACTTCATGGCGACGCAATTTCTGTGTTAAAACGTAAATGAGAGAGAGCGAGGGATGCAGTAAAGAGGGAATAGTGCGTCGCAAAGGAGATACTCGTATCCCAAAAGAAAATCCTGTCGTTTCCATTGAAACGTTACTCGTTTTAGAAGGAGAAGTCACTGAACCCATAGTATATCATAGCGACAAAGTATCTGTCTTAATTCGTCAAAGTGAGGGAGTGAGGGAATCAGTACAGAAGGAACAGTGCATCGGAAAGGAGATAGTCGTATCCCAATTGAAAATCCTGTCATTTCCGTAGAAACGTTACTCGATTTAGAAGGAGATGCCATAGAACCCATAGTATATCAAGGCTACGCAGTATCTGTGTTAATTCGTCAATGTGAGGGAGCGACAGATGCAATACAGAAGGAATAGTGCATCAACATGGAGATAGTCGTATCCCAAAAGAAACCCCGTCGTTTCCATAGAAGCGTTACCCGATATAGAAAGAGAAGTTATAGAATCCATAGTAAGTTATAGCGACGCAATTTCTGTGTGAATTCGTCAATGTCAGGGAGCGAGGGATGCAATACAGAAGGAATAGTGCATCGGAAAGGAGATATTCGTATCCGAAAAGAAAATCCTTTCGTTTCCATAGAAACATTACTCGATTTAGAAGGAGAAGTCATAGAACCCATAGTATATCAAGGCTACGCAGTATCTGTGTTAATTCGTCAATGTGAGGGAGCGACAGATGCAATACAGAAGGAATAGTGCATCAACATGGAGATAGTCGTATCCCAAAAGAAACCCCGTCCTTTCCATAGAAGCGTTACCCGATATAGAAAGAGAAGTTATAGAATCCATAGTAAGTTATAGCGACGCAATTTCTGTGTGAATTCGTCAATGTCAGGGAGCGAGGGATGCAATACAGAAGGAATAGTGCATCGGAAAGGAGATATTCGTATCCGAAAAGAAAATCCTGTCGTTTCCATTGAAACGTTACTCGATTTAGAAGGAGAAGGAATAGAACCCATAGTATATCATAGCCACGCAATTTCTGTCCTAATTCGTCAATGTGAGGGAGCGAGGAATGCAGTAAAGAAGGAATAGTGCATCGGAAAGGAGATCATCGTATCCCAAAAGAAAAATCATGTAGTTTCAATAGAAACGTTACTCGATTTACAAGGAGAAGTAATAGAACCCATAGTATTTCATAGCCACCCAATTTTTGTCTTAATTCGTCTATGTGCGGGTGCGAGGAATGCAGTAAAGAAGCAATGGTGCATCGGAAATGGGATGCTTGTTTCCCAAAAGAAAATCCTTTTGCTTCCATAGAAACGTTACTTGATTTAGGAGGAGAAGTCATACAACCGAAAGTATTTGATAGCGACGCAATTTCTGTGCGTATTCATCAACGTGATCGAGCGAGGGATGCAGTAAAGAACCAATAGTGCATCGGAAAGGAGATAGTCGTATCCCTAATGAATTTCCTGTCGTTTCCATAGAAACGTTACTCGGTTTATGAGGAGAAGTCATAGAACCCATGGTATTTCATAGCGTCGCAATTTCTGTTTTAATTCGCCAATGTGAGGGAGTGAGGGAATCAGTACACAAGGAATAGTGCATCGGAAAAGAGATAGTCGTATTACAAATAGAAAATCCTGTCGTTTCCATAGAAACGTTACCCGATGTAGAAGGAGATGTCATAGAACCCATAGTATTTCATAGCCACGCAATTTCTGTCTTGATTCGTCAATGTGAGGGAGCGAGGAATGCAGTAAAAAAGGAATAGTGCATCGGAGAGGAGATACTCGTATCCCAAAAGCAAAAAATCGTGTAGTTTCAATAGAAACGTTACTCGATTTAGAAGGGGAAGTCGTAGAACCCATAGTATTTCATACCGACAATTTCTGTCTTAATTCGTCAATGTGATGGAGTGAGGAATGCAGTAAAGAAGCAATAGTGCATCGGAAATGGGATACTCGTATCCCAAAAGAAAATCCTTTTGCTTCCACAGAGACGTTACTTGATTTAGAAGGAGAAGTCATAGAACCAAAAGTATTTCATAGCGACACAATTTCTGTGCGTATTCGTCAATGTGATTGAGCGAGGGATGCAGTAAAGAACCAATAGTGCATCCGAAAGGAGTTAGTCGTATCCCAAATGAAAATCCTGTCGTTTCCATAGAAACGTTACTCGATGTAGAAGGAGATGTCATAGAACCCATAGTATTTCATAGCGACGCAATTTCTGTTCTTATTCGTCAATGTGAGGGAACGAGGGATGCAGTAAAGAAGGAATAGTGGATCGGAAAGGAGATACTCGTATACCAAAAGATAATCCTGTCGTTTCCATAGAAACGTTACTCGATTAGAAGGAGAAGACATAGAACCCATAGTATTTCATAGCGACCGTATATCATTGATAATTCGTCAAGGTGAGGGAGCGTGCGATGCAGTAAACAAGGAATAGCGCATCGGAGACTAGATACTTGTATCCCAAAAGAAAATCCGGTCGTTTCCGTAGAAACGTTCCTAGATTTAGAAGGAGAAGTCATGGAACCCGTGGTATTTCATAGCGACGCAATGTCTGTGTTAATTCGTCAATGTGAAGGAGCGAGGGAAGCAGTAAAGAAGGAATAGTGCATCGAAAAGGACATACTCGTATGCCAAAAGAAAATCCTGTCGTTTCCATAGAAATGTTACTCGATTTAGAAGGAGAAGTCATAGAGCCCATAGTATTTCATAGCCACGCAATTTCTGTCTTAATTCGTCAGTGTGAGAGAGCGAGGAATACAGTAAAGATGGAATAGTGCATCGGAAAGAAAGTACTCGTACCCCAAAAGAAAATCCTGTCGTTTCCATAGAAACGTTACTCGATATAGAAGGAGAAGTAATAGAACTCATAGTGTTTCATAGCCACCCAATTTCTGTCTTAATTCGTCAATGTGAGGGGGCGAGGAATGCAGTAAAGAAGCAATAGTGCATCGGAAATGGGATACTCGTATCCCAAAAGAAAATCCTTTTGCTTCCATAGAATCGTTACTTGATTTAGAAGGAGAAGTCATAGAACCAAAAGTATTTGATAGCGACGCAATTTCTGTGCGTATTCGTCAATGTGATCGAGCGAGGGATGCAGTAAAGAACCAATAGTGCATCGGAAAGGAGATAGTCGTATCCCAAATGAAAATCCTGTCGTATCCATAGAAACGTTACTCGGTTTAGAAGGAGAGGTCATAGAACTCATAGTATTTCATAGCGACGCAATTTCTGAGCTTATTCGTCAATGTGAGGGAGCGAGGGCTGAAGTAAAGAAGGAATAGTGCATCGGAAAAGAGATACTCGTATCCCAAAAGAAAATCCTTTCGTTTCCATGGAAACGTATCTCGATTTAGAAGGAGATCTCATAGGACCCATAGTATTTCATAGCGACCCAATTTCTGTGTTAATTCGTCAATGTGAGGGAGCGAGGAATGCAGTAAAGAGGTAATAGTGCATCGGAAAGGAGATACTCGTATCCCAAAAGAAAATCCTGTCGTTTCAATAGAAACGTTACTCGATATAGAAGGAGAAGTCATGGAACGCATAGTATTTCAAGGCTACGCAGTATCTGTGTTAATTCGTCAATGTGAGGGAGCGAAGGATGCAATACAGAAGGAATAGTGCATCAAAATGGTGATAGTCGTATCCCAAAAGAAACCCTGCCGCTTCCATAGAAGCGTTACCCGATATAGAAGGAGAAGTTATAGAACCCATAGTATGTTATAGCGACGCAATTTATGTGTGAATTCGTCAATGTGAGGGAGCGAGGGATGCAATACAGAAGTAATAGTGCATCGGCAAGGAGATACTCGTATACCAAAAGAAAATCCTGTCGTTTCCATAGAAACGTTACTCGATTCGAAGGAGAAGTCATAGAACCCATAGTATTACATAGCGACGCTATATCATTGATAATTCGTCAAGGTGAGGGAGCGTGGGATGCAGTAAACAAGGAATTGCGCATCGGAAAGGAGAAACGCGTATCCCAAAAGGAAATCCGGTCGTTTCCATAGAAAAGTTTTTAGATTTAGAATGAAAAGTCGCAGAACCCGTAGTATTTCATAGCGACGCAATTTCTGTGTTAATTCGTCAATGTGAGGGAGCGAGGAAAGCAGTAAAGCAGGAATAGTGCATCGGAAGGAGATACTCGTATCCCAAAAGAAACTCCTGACGTTTCCATAGAAACGTTACTCGATTTAAAAGGAGAAGACATAGAACATATAGTATTTCATAGCGACGCCATTTCTGTGTTAATTCGTCAATGTGAGGGAGCGAGGGATGAAGTAAAGAAGGAATACTGCATCGGAAAGGAGATACTCGTATCCCAAAAGAAAATCCTGTCGTTTCCTTAGAAACGTTACTCGATTTAGATGGAGAAGCCATAGAGACCATAGTACTTCATGGCGACGCAATTTCTGTGTTAAAACGTAAATGTGAGAGAGCGAGGGATGCAGTAAAGAGGGAATAGTGCATCGGAAAAGTGATACTCGTATCCCAAAAGAAAATTCTGTCGTTTCCATAGAAACGTTACTCGATTTAGAAGGAGAAGTCATAGAACCCATAGTATTTCATTGCGACGCAATTTCTGTGCTTATTCGTCATTGTGAGGGAGCGATGGATGCAGTAAATAAGGAATAGTGCATCGGAAAGGAGATACTCGTATCACAAAAGAAAATCCTGTCGTTTCCATAGAAACGTTACTCGATTAGAAGGAGAAGTCATAGAACCCATAGTATTTCATAGCGACGCAATTTCTGTGATAATTCATCAATGTGAGGGAGCGAGGAATGCAGTAAAGAGGTAATAGTGCATCGGAAAGGAGATACTCGTATCCCAAAAGAAAATCCTGTCGTATCCATAGAAAGGTTACTCGATTTAGAAGGAGAGGTAATAGAATGCATAATATTTCTTAGCCACCCAATTTCTGTCTTAATTCGTCAATGTGAGGGAGCGAGGAATGCAGTAAAGAAGCAATTGAGCATCGGAAATGGGATACTCGTATCCCAAAAGAAAATCCTTTTGCTTCCATAGATACGTTACTTGATTAAGAAGGAGAAGTCATAGAACCAAAAGTATTTGATAGCGACGCAATTTCTGTGCGTATTCGTCAATGTGATCGAGCGAGGGATGCAGTAAAGAGGTAATAGTGCATCGGAAAGGAGATACTCGTATCCCAAAAGGAAATCGTGTCGTTTCAACAGAAACGTTACTCGATTTAGTAGGAGAAGTCATAGAACCCATAGTATTCCATGGCGACCAAATCTCTGTGTTAATTCGTCAATGTGAGGGTGCGAGGGATGCAGTAAATAAGGAACAGTGCATCGGAAAGGAGAAACTCGTATCCCGAACGAAAATCCAGACGTTTCCATAGAAACGTTACTCGATTTAGAAGGAGAAGTAATAGAGCCCATAGTATTTCACAGCGACGCAATTTCTGTGTTAATTCGCCAATGTGAGGGAGCGAGGGATGCAGCAAAGAGGTAATAGTGCATCGGAAAGGAGATCCTCGCAACCCAAGAGAAAATCCTGTCGTTTCCATAGAAACGTAACTCGATTTAGAAGGAGAAGTCATAGAACCCATAGTATGTTATAGCGACGCAATTTTTGTGTGAATTCGTCAATGTCAGGGAGTGAGGGATGCAGTAAAGAAGGAATAGTGCGTCGGAGAGGAAATACTCGTATCCCAAAAGAAAATCCTGTCGTTTCCATAGAAACGTTACTAGACTTAGAAGGAGAAGTCATAGAACCTATGGTATATCATAGCGACATAATTTCTGTGTTAATTCGCCAATGTAAGGGAGTGAGGGAATCAGTACACAAGGAATAGTGCATCGGAAAGGAGATAGTCGTATCCCAATAGAGAATCCTGTCGTTTCCTTAGAAAAGTTACTCGATTTAGAAGGAGAAGTCATAGAAGCCATAGTATTTCATAGCATCGCAATTTCTGTGTTAATTCGTCAATGTGAGGGAGCGAGGGAAGCAGTACAGAAGGAATAGTGCATCGGAAAGGACATACTCGTATACCAAAAGAAAATCCTGTCGTGTCCATAGAAACGTTACTCGATTTAGAAAGAGAAATCATAGAACCCATAGTATTTCATAGCCACGCAATTTCTGTCTTAATTCGTCAATGTGAAGGAGCGAGGAATGCAGTAAAGAAGGAATAGTGCATCGGAGAGGTAATACTCGTATCCCAAAAGGAAATTCAGTCCTTTCCATAGAAACCTAACTCGATTTAGAAGGAGTCATAGAACCCATAGTATTTAATAGCGACGCAATTTCTGAGCTTATTCGTCAATGTGAGGGAGCGCGGGATGAAGTAATGAAGGAATAGTCCATCGGAAAAGAGATACTCGTATCCCAAGAGAAAATCCTTTCGTTTCCATAGAAACGTAGAGAGGTAATAGTGCATCGGAAAGAAGATTCTCGTATCCCAATAGAGAATCCTGTTGTTTCCATAGAAACGTTACTTGATTTCGAAGGAGATGTCATAGAACAAATAGTATTTCATAGCGACGCAATTTCCGTGTTAATTCGTCCATGTGAGGTAGCAAAGGGATGTAGTAAAGAAGGAATAGTGCATTGGAAGGAGGTACTCGTATCGCAAAAGAAAATCCTGTCGTTTCCATAGAAACGTTACTCGATTTAGAGGGAGAAGTAACACAACTCATAGTATTTCATAGCCACCCAATTTCTGTCTTAATTCGTCAATGTGAGGGAGCGAGGAATGCAGTAAAGAAGCAATAGTGCATCGGAAATGGGATACTCGTGTCCCAAAAGAAAATCCTTTTGTTTCTTTAGAAACGTTACTTGATTTAGAAGGAGAAGTCATAGAACCAAATGTATTTGATAGCGACGCAATTTCTGTGCGTATTCGTCAATGTGATGGAGCGAGGGATGCAGTAAAGAACCAATAGTGCATCGGAAATGGGATACTCATATCCCAAAAGAAAATCCTTTTGCTTCCATAGAAACGTTACATGATTTAGAAGGAGAAATCATAGAACCAAAAGTATTTGATAGCGACGCAATTTCTGTGCGTATTCGTTAATGTGATCGAGCGAGGGTTGCAGTAAAGATGGAATAGTGCATCGGAAAGGAGATACTCGTATAGCAAAAGGAAATCCAGTCGTTTCCATAGAAACGTTTCTCCAATTTGAAGGAGATGTCATAGAACATATAGATTTTCATAGCGACGCAAATTCTGAGTTAAATCGTCAATGTGAGGGAGCGAGGGATGCAGTAAAGAAGGAATAGTGCATGAGAAAGGAGATACTCGTATCCCAAAAGAAAATCCAGTGCTTTCCATAGAAACCTAACTCGATTTAGAAGGAGATGTCATAGAACACATGTTATTTTATAGCGACCCAATTTCTGTGCCTATTCGTCAATGTGAGGGAACGAGGGATGCAGTAAAGAAGGAATAGTGCATCGGAAAGGAGATACCCGTATCCCAAAAGAAGATCCTGTCGTTTCCGTAGAAACGTTACTCGATTTAGAAGGAGAAGTCATAGAACCCATAGTATTTTATAGCCACGCAATTTCTGTTTTAATTCGTCAATGTGAGGGAGCGAGGGATGCAGTAAAGAAGGAATAGTGCATTGGAAGGAGGTACTCGTATCCCAAAAGAAAATCCTGTCGTTTCCATAGAAACGTTACTCGATTTAGAAGGAGAAGTAATAGAACTCATAGTGTTTCATAGCCACCCAATTTCTGTCTTAATTCGTCAATGTGAGGGAGCGAGGATTGCAGTAAAGAAGCAATAGTGCATCGGATACGGGATACTCGTGTCCCAAAAGAAAATCCTTTTGTTTCTTTAGAAACGTTACTAGATTTAGAAGCAGAAGTCATAGAAACAAAAGTATTTGATAGCGACGCAATTTCTGTGCGTATTCGTCAATGTGATCGTGCGAGGGATGCAGTAAAGAAGGAATAGTGCATCAGATAGGAGACACTCGAATCCCAGAAGAAAATCCTGTCGTTTCCATAGAAACGTTATTCGATTGAGAAGGAGAAGTAATAGAACCCATAGTATTATATAGCCACCCAATTTCAGTCTTAATTCGTAAATGTGAGGGAGCGAGGAATGCAGTAAAGAAGCAATAGTGCATGGGAAATGGGATGGTCGTATCCCAAAAGAAAATCCTTTTGCTTCCATAGAAACGTTACTTGATTTAAAGGGGTATGTCATTGAACCAAAAGTATTTGATAGTGACGCAATTTCTGTGCGTATTCGTCAATGTGATCGAGCGAGGGATGCAGTAAAGAACCAAGAGTGCATCGGAAAGGAGATAGTCGTATCCCAAATGAAAATCCTGTCGTTTCCATAGAAACGTTACTCGGTTTAGAAGGAGATGTCGTAGAACACATAGTATTACATAGCGACGCTATTGATTGATAATTCGTCAAGGTGAGGGAGCGAGGAATGCAGTAAACAAGGAATAGCGTATCGGGAAGGAGAAACTCGTATCCCAAAAGAAAATCCGGTCGTTTCCTTAGAAACGTTCCTAGATTTAGCAGAAGAAGTCATAGAACCCGTAGTATTTCATAGCGACGGAATTTCTCTGTTGATTCGTCAATGTGAGGAAGCGAGGGAAGCAGTAAAAACGGAATAGTGCAAGGAAAAGGACATACTCGTATACCAAAAGAAAATCCTGTCGTTTCCATAGAAATGTTACTCGATTTAGAAGGAGAAGTCATAGAACCCATAGCATTTCATTGCCACGCAATTTCTGTGTTAATTCGTCAATGTGAGGGAGCGAGGGAAGCAGTAAAGAAGGAATAGTGCATCGAAAAGTACGTACTCGTATACCAAAAGAAAATCCTGTCGTTTCCATAGAAATGTTACTCGATTTAGAAGGAGAAGTCATAGAACCCATAGTATTTCATAGCCACGCAATTTCTGTGTTAATTCGTCAATGTGAGGGAGCGAGGGAAGCAGTAAGGAAGGAATAGTGCATCGAAAAGGACATGCTCGTATACCAAAAGAAAATCCTGTCGTTTCCATAGAAATGTTACTCGATTTAGAAGGAGAACTCATAGAACCCATAGTATTTCATAGCGACTCAATCTCGGTGTTAATTCGTCAATGTGTGGGAGCGTGGGATGCAGTAAAGAAGGAATAGTGCATCAGAAAGGAGATACTCGTATCCCAAAAGAAAATCCAGTCGTTTCCATAGAAACCTAACTCGATTTAGATGGAGGAGTCATAGAACCCATAGTATTTCATGGCGACCCAATTTCTGAGCTTATTCGTCAATGTGAGGGTGCGAGAGATGATGTAAAGAAGGAATAGTGCGTTGGAAATGAGATACTCGTATCCCTAAAGAGAATCCTTACGTTTCCATAGAAACGTAACTCGATTTAGAAGGAGAACTCATAGAACCCATAGTATTTCATAGCGACCCAATCTCTGTGTTAATTCGTCAATGTGAGAGAGCGAGGGATGCTGTAAAGAGGTAATAGTGCATCGGAAAGGAGATACTCGTATCCCAAAAGAAAATCCTGTCGTTTCCATAGAAACGTTACTCGATTTAGAAGGAGAAGTCATAGAACGCGTAGTATTTCAAGGCTACGCTGTATCTGTGTTAATTCGTCAATGTGAGGGAGCGAAGGGTGCAATACAGAAGGAATACTGCATCAAAATGGAGATAGTCGTATCCCAAAACAAACCCCGTCGTTTCCATAGAAGCGTTACCCGATATAGAAGGAGAAGTTATAGAACCCATAGTATGTTATAGCAACGCAATTTCTGCGTGAATTCGTCAATGCGAGGGAGCGAAGGATGAAATACAGAAGGAATAGTGCATCGGAAAGGAGAAACTCGTATCCCATAAGAAAATCCTGTCGTTTCCATAGAAACGTAACTCGATTTAGAAGGAAAAGTCATAGAACCCATAGTATTTCTTAGTGACGCAATTTCTGTGCTTATTCGTCCATGTGAGGCAACGAGGGGTGCAGTAAAGAAGGAATAGTGCATCGGAAAGGAGATACTCGTATACCAAAAGAAATTCCTGTCGTTTCCAAAGAAACGTTACTCGATTAGAAGGAGAAGTCATAGAACACATAGTATTACATAGCGACGCTATATCATTGATAATTCTTCAAGGTGAAGTAGCGAGGGATGCAGTAAACAAGGAATAGCGCATCGGAAAGGAGAAACTCCTATCCCATAAGAAAATCCGGTCGTTTCCATAGAAATGATACTCGATTCAGAAGGAGAAGTCATATAACCCATAGTATTTCATACCAACGCATTTTCTGTCTTAATTCGTCAATGTGAGGGACCGAGGGGTGCAGTAAAGAAGGAATAGTGCATCGGAAAGGAAGTACTCGTACCCCAAAAGAAAATCCTGTCGTTTCAATAGAAACGTTACTCGATTTAGAAGGAGAAGTCATAGAACCCATAGTATTTCATAGCGACGCAATTTCTGTGCTTATTCGTCAATGTGAGGGAACGAGGGATGCAGTAAAGAAGGAATAGTGCATCGGAAAGGAAATACCCGTATCCCAAAAGAAGGTCCTGTCGTTTCCATTGAAACGTTACTCGATCAGAAGGAGAAGTCATAGAACCCATAGTATTTCATAGCGACACTATATCATTGTTAATTCGTGAATGTGAGGGAGTGAGGAATGCAGTAAAGAAGGAATACCTCATCGGAAAGGAGAAACTCGTATCCCAAAAGAAAATCCTGCCGTTTCCATAGAAACGTTACTCGATTTAGAAGGAGAAGTCATAGAACCCATAGTATTTCATAGCCACGCAATTTCTGTGTTAATTCGTCAATGTGATGGAGCGAGGGAGGCAGTAAAGAAGGAATAGTGCATCGGAAACGACATACTCGTATACCAAAAGAATTCCTGTCGTGTCCATAGAAACGTTACTCAATTTAGAAAGCGAAGTCATTGAACCCATAGTATTTCATAGCCACGCAATTTCTGTCTTAATTCGTCAATGTGAGGGAGCGAGGAATGCAGTAAAGAAGGGATAGTGCATCGGAAAGGAGATACTCGTATCTCAAAAGAAAATCCTGTCGTTTCCATAGAAACGTTACTCGATTTTGAAGGAGATGTCATAGAATAAATAGTATTTCATAGCGACGCAATTTCTGTGTTCATTCGTCCATGTGAGGTGGCGAGGGATGCAGTAAAG
This sequence comes from Schistocerca piceifrons, assembly GCF_021461385.2. Lineage (NCBI taxonomy): Eukaryota > Metazoa > Arthropoda > Insecta > Orthoptera > Acrididae > Schistocerca > Schistocerca piceifrons. The sequence continues at coordinate 37,339,594 of NC_060138.1, read as the reverse complement.
AAGGAATAGTGCATCGGTAGGAGGTACTCGTATCCCTAAAGAAATTCCTGACGTTTCCATAGAAACGTTACTCGATTTAAAGGAAAAAGACATAGAACACATAGTATTTCATAGCGACGCCATTTCTGTGTTAATTCGTCAATGTGAGGGAGCGAGGGATGCAGTAAAGAACAAGTAGTGCATCGGAAAAGAGATGGTCGTGTACCGAAGAAAATCCTTTAGTTTCCATAGAAACGTTACTCGATTTAGAAGGAGATGTCATAGAACGCATAGTATTTCAAGGCGACGCAATTTCTATGTTAATTCATCAATGTGAGGGAGCGAGGGATGTAAAACAGAAGGAATAGTGCATCGGAAAGGAGATACTCTTATCCGAAAAGAAAATCCTTTCGTTACCATAGAAACGTAACTCGATTTAGAAGGAGTAGTCATAGAAGCCATAGTATTTCATAGTGACGCAATGTCTGTGCTTATTCTTCAATGTGAGGGAACGAGGGATGCAGTAAAGGTGGAATAGCGCATCGGAAAGGAGAAACTCGTATCCCGAAAGAAATACCTGTCGTTTCCATAGAAACGTTACTCGATTAGAATGAGAAGTCATAGAATCCATAGAATTTCATAGCGACGCAATATCATTGTTAATTCGTCAATGTGATTGAGCGAGGGATGCAGTAAAGGAGGAATAGCGCAACGGAAAGGAGAAACTCGTATCCCTAAAGAAAATCCTGTCGTTTCATTAGAAACGTTACTCGTTTTAGAAGGAGAAGACATAGAACCCATGGAATTTCACTGCGACGCAATTTATGTGTTAATTCGTCAATGTGAGGGAGCGAGGAAAGCAGTAAAGAAGGAATAGTGCATCGGAAAGGACATACTCGTATACCAAAAGAAAATCCTGTCGTTTCGATAGAAAAGTTACGCGATTTAGTAGGAGAAGTCATCGAACCCATAGTTTTTCATAGCTACACAATTTTTGTCCTAATTCGTCAAAGTGAGGGAGCGTAGAATGCAGTAAAGAAGGAATAGTGCATCGGAAAGGGGATACTCGTATCCCAAAAGAAATTCCTGTCGTTTCCATAGAAACGTTACTCGATTTAGACGGAGAAGTCATAGAACCCATAGAATTTGCTAGCGACGCTATTTCTCTGCTTATTCGACAATGTGAAGGAGCGATGGATGCAGTAAAGAACAAATAGTGCATCGGAAAGGAGATGGTCTTATCCCGAAAGAAAATCCTTTCGTTTCCATAGAAACGTTTCTCGATTTAGAAGATGATGTCATAGAACACATAGTATTTCAAGGGGACGCAATATCTGTGCTTATTCGTCAATGTGAGGGAACGAGGGATGCAGTAAAGGAGGAATAGTGCATCGGAATAGTGAAACTCATATCCCAAAAGAAAATCCTGTCGTTTCCATAGAAACGTTTCTCGATTAGAATGAGAAGTCATATAATCCATAGTATTTCATAGCGACGCAATATCATAGTTAATTCGTCAATGTGATTGAGCGAGGGATGCAGTAAAGAAGGAATAGGGCATTGGAAAGGAGAAACTCGTATCCCGAAAGAAAATCCTGTCGTTTCCATAGAAACGTTACTCGATGTAAATGGAGAAGACATAGAACCCATTGTATTTCATAGCGACGCAATTTCTGTGTTAATTCGTCAATGTGAGGGGGCGAGGGAAGCAGTAAAGAGGGAATAGTGCATCGGAAAGGACATACTCGTATACCAAAAGAAAATCCTGTCGTTTCCATAGAAACGTTACTCTATTTAGAAGGAGAAGTCATAGAACCCATAGTATTTTATAGCCACGAAATTTCTGTCTTAATTCGTCAATGTGCGGGAGCGAGGAATTCAGTAAAGGAGGAATAGTGCATCGGAAAGGAGATACTCGTATCCCAAAAGAAAATCCTGTAGTATCAATAGCAACGTTACTCGATTTAGAAGGAGAAGTCATAGAACACATAGTATTTCATAGCGACCCAATTTCTGTGTTGATTCGTCAATGTGAGGAACGAGGGATGCAGTAAAGAAGGAATAGAGCATCGGAAAGGAGATACTCGTATCCCAAAAGAAAAACCTGTCGATTCCATAGCAACGTTACTCGATTTTGAAGGAGATGTCATAGAACAAGTAGTATTTCATAGCGACGCAATTTCTGTGTTAATTCTTCAATGTGAGGGAGCGAGGGATGCAGTAAAGAAGGAATAGTGCATCGGAAGGAGATACTCGTATCCCAAAAGAAACTCCTGACGTTTCCATAGAAACGTTACTCGATTTAAAAGGAGAAGACACAGAACATATAGTATTTCATAGCGACGCCATTTCTGTGTTAATTCATCAATGTGAGGCAGCGAGGGATGCAATACAGAAGGAATAGTGCATCGGAAAGGGGATACCCGTATCCCAAAAGAAAATCCTGTCGTTTCCATAGAAACGTTACTTGATTTAGAAGGAGAAGTCATAGAACCCATAGTATTTCATAGCGACGTCATTTCAGTGTTAATTCGTCAATGTGAAGGAGCGAGGGATGCAGTCAACAATGAATAGTGCATCGGACTGGAATTAGTCGTATCCCAAAAGAAAAAAGTGTCGTTTCCATAGAAACGTTTCTTGATTTAGAGGGAGAACTCATAGAACCCATAGTATTTCATAGCGACAATTTCTGAGTTATTTCGTCAATGTGAGGGAGCGAGGGATGCAGTAAAGATGGAATAGTGCATCGGAAAGGAGATACTCGTATCCCAAAAAAAAATCCTGCCGTTTCCATAGAAATATTACTCGATTTAGAAGGAGAAGTCATAAAACGCATAGTATTTCAAGGCTACGCAATATCTGTGTTAATTCGTCAATGTGAGGGAGCGACGCATGCAATACAGAAGGAATAGTGCATCTAAATGGAGATAGTCGTATCCCAAAAGAAACCCTGTCGTTTCCATAGAAGCGTTACCCGATATAGAAGGAGATGTTACTGAAGCCACAGTATGTTATAGCGACGCAATTTCTGTGTGAATTCATCAATGTGAGGGAGCGAGGGATGCAATACAGAAGGAATAGTGCATCGGAAAGGAGTAATTCGTATCCCAAAAGAAAAGCTTGTCGTATCCATAGAAACGTTACTCGATTAGAAAGAGAAGTCATTGAATCCATAGTATTTCATAGCGACGCAATATCATTGTCGTATCCATAGAAACGTTACTCCATTAGAAAGAGAAGTCATTGAATCCATAGTATTTCATAGCGACGCAATATGATTGTTAATTGGTCAATGTGATTGAGCGAGGGATGCAGTAAAGAAGGAATATCGCATCGGAAAGGAGAAACTCGTATCCCAAAAGAAAATCCTGTCCTTTCCATAGAAACGTTACTCGATATAGTTGAAGTCATAGAACCCATAGTATTTCATAGCAACCCAATTTCTGTGTTAATTCGTCAATGTGAGGGAGCGAGGGAAGCAGTAAAGAAGGAATAGTGCATTGGAAAGGGCATACTCGTATCCCAAAAGAAAATCCTGTCGTTTCCATAGAAACGGTACTTGATTTAGAAGGAGAAGTCATAGAACCCATAGTATTTCATAGCCACGCAATTTCTGTCGTAATTCTTTAGTGTGAGGGAGCGAGGAATGCAGCAAAGAAGGAATAGTGCATCAGAAAGGAGATACTCATATCCCAAAAGAAAATCCTGTAGTTTCAATAGAAACGTTACTCGATTTACGAGGAGATATCACAGAACAAATAGTATTTCATAGCGACGCAATCTCTGTGTTAATTCGTCAATGTAAGGGAGTGAGGGATGCAGTAAAGAAGGAATAGTTCATCCTAAGGAGATACTCGTATCCCAAAATAAATTCCTGTCGTTTCCAGAGAAACGTTACTCGATTTAGATGGAGAAGCCCTAGAACCCATTGTATTTCGTAGCGACGCCTTTGCTGTGCTAATTCGTCATTGTGAGGGAGCGAGGGGTGCAGTAAAGAAGGAATAGTGCATCGGAAAAGAGATACTCGTATCCCAAAAGAAAATCCTGTCGTTTCCATAGAAACGTAACTAGATTTAGAAGGAGAAGTAATAGAACCCATAGTATTTCATAGCGACGCAATTTCTGGGTTAATTCGTCAATGTGAGGGAGCGAGGGATGCAGTAAAGTGGTAATAGTGCTTCGGAAAGGAGATACTCGTATCCCAAAAGAAAATCCTGTCGTTATCATAGAAATGTTATTCGATTTTGAAGAAGTCATAGTAGGCATAGTAATTCAAGGCGACACACTATCTGTGTTAATTCGTCAATGTGAGGGAGCAACGGATGCAATACAGAAGGAATAATACATCAAAAAGGAGATAGTCGTATCCCAAAAGAAACCCTGTCGTTTCCATAGAAGCGTTACCCGATATAGAAGGAGAAGTTATAGAACACATAGTATGTTATAGCGACGCAATTTCTGTGTGAATTCGTCAATGTGAGGGAGCGAGGGATGCAGTACAGAAGGAACAGTTCACCGGAAAGCAGATACTCGTATCCCAACAGAAAGTCCTGTCGATTCTATAGAAACGTTACGCGATTTAGAGGGAGAAGTCATAGGACCCATAGTATTTGATAGCGAAGCAATTTCTGTGCTTATTCGACAATGTGAGGGAGCGAGGGATGCAGTATTGAACAAATAGTGCATCGGTAAGGAGACGGTCGTATCCCGAAAGAAAATCCTGTCGTTTCCATAGAAACGTTACTCGATTTAGAAGGAGAAGTCCTAGACCCCATAGTATTTGACAGCGACGCAATTTCTGTGCTTATTCTACAATGTGAGGGAGCGAGGGATGCAGTATAGAACAAATAGTGCATCGGAAAGGAGATGGTCGTATCCCGAAAGAAAATACTTTCGTTTCCATAGAAACGTTACTAGATTTAGAAGGAGATGTCATAGAACGCATAGTATTTCAAGGCGGCGCAATTTCTGTGTTAATTCATCAATGTGAGGGAGCGAGGGATGCAATACAGAAGGAATAGTGCATCGGAAATGAGATACTCGTATCCGAAAAGAAAATCCTGTCGTTACCATAGAAACGTTACTCGATTTAGAAGGAGAAGTCATAGAACCCATAGTATTTCATAGCGACGCAAGTTCTGGATTAACCCGTCAATGTGAATGAGCGAGGGATGTAGTAAAGAGGGAATAGTTCATCGGAAATGAGATACTAGTATCCCAAAAGGAATACCTTTCGTTTCCTTAGAATCGTTACTCTATTTAGAAGGAGAAGTCATAGAGCTGATAGTATTGCATAGCGACGCAATTCCTGTGTTAAGTCTTCAATGTGAAGGAGCGAGGGATGCAGTGAAGATGAAATAGTGCATCGGAAATGAGATAGTTGTATCCCTAAGAAAATCCAGTCCTTTCCATAGACACGTTACTCGATTTTGGAGAAGTCATAGAAGCCATAGTATTTCATAGCGACGCAATTTCTGTGTTAATTCGTCAATGTGAGGGAGCGAGGGATGCAATATAGATGCAGTAGTGCATCGAAAAAGAGATACTCGTATCCCTAAAGAAAATCATGTCCTTTCGATAGTAACGTTACTCCATTTAGAAGGAGAAGTCTTAGAACTCATAGTATTTCATAGCGATCAATTTCTGTGTAAATTAGTCAATGTGAGGGAGCGAGGGATGCAGTGAAGACGGAATAGTGCATCGGAAAGGTGATAGTCGTACCCCCAAAAAAAATCCAGTCGTTTCCACAGAAACGTTACTCGATTTAGAAGGAGTAGACATAGAACTCATAGTATTTCATAGCGACGCAATTTCTGTGTTAATTCGTCAATGTGAGGGAGTGAGGGATGCAGTAAAGAAGGAATAGAGCATCGGAAAGGAGATACTCGTATTTCAAAAGAAAATCCTGTCGTTTCCATAGAAACGTTACCCGATTTAGAAGGAGAAGTCATAGGACCCATAGTATTTCATAGGGACACAATTTCTGTGTTAATTCGTCAATGTGAGGGAGCGAGGGATGCAGTGAAGAAGGAATAGTGCATCGGAAAGGAGATACTCGCATCCCTAAAGAAAATCCTGTCGTGACCATAGAAACTTTATTCGGTTTAGAAGGAGATCTCATAGAACACTTAGTATTCCACAGCGACCAAATTTCTGTATTACTTCGTCAGTGTGATAGAGCGAGGTATGCAGTAAAGAAGGAATAGTGCATCGGAAAGGAGATACTCGTATCCCAAAAGAAAATCCAGTCGTTTACATAGTAACGTTACTCGATTTAGAAGAAGATGTCATAGAACCCATAGAAGTTCGTAGCGACGCAATTTCTGTGTTAATTCGTCAATGTGATGGAGCGAAGGATGCAGTAAAGAAGGAATAGTGCATCGGAAAGGAGATACTCGTATCCCAAAGGAAGATCCTGTCGTTTCCATAGAAACGTTACTTGATTTAGACGGAAAAGTCATAGAACTCATAGTATCTCATAGCGACGCAAGCTCTGTGTTAATTCGTCAATGTGAGGGAGCAAGGGATGCAGTAAAGCTGGAATATGTTGTGGCGTAGCAAGACAGCCACGCCACGGAAGTAGCCGAAAGGCACGCGTTTAGCAGGCCAGTTATAGGTCTGTAACAGGATACTTAATGAATTTTATAAAGAAAAGTACGTAGCTTCTGTAATACTTAACTTTATTCCATTCTTGGTACATCGCTATTGACGATATAAGTGAGACTCCATAGATACATGCAATTTTACTAATGTCGCCTTGCTAGGTCGTAGCCATGGACTTAGCTGAAGGCTATTCTAACTATCTGCTCGGCAAATGAGCAATGCTTAGTCCGTGTAGTCGCTAGCAAAGTCGTCCGTACAACTGGGGCGAGGGCTAGTCCGTATCTCGAGACCTGCCTTGTGTTGGCGCTCGGTCTGCGATCACACAGTGGCGACAATGGGGTCCGACATGTACTAATGGACCGCGGCCGATTTAAAGCTACCACCTAGCAAGAGTGGTGTCTGGCGGTGACCCCTCATTCCTCCCCCGCAAATCGGCGAACGGTCGTGTTATAAGGCTTCCGCCCGCCGTGGGGAGGACCCCATGTTGACGTATGCGATGAGGTGGGGAGCCTATCAACAGGCGAGGCTGTGCCACCCGCACCCGGCCATTCGGTCCGAGGGGAGCTAGGAAACGCCTGAGAACCTAGTCGAGGGTGCACGTCAACATGCGGTGTATGCGCCCGTAGAGAGACAGGAGGGGCCGAAGGATCGACCTCCATTGCGTCGGGGTACCCGATGCGCGAAGACGCCATGAGGTCCGGAGTGGGCAAGAGTTCCATGGCGGAGGACAGCTGGTCACGGGAAGCGATCTGCGGCGCGTGACCCAGGGAGGCGCCCGGCCGAAGCAGCGAAGCGTCCACTGCGGGCGGCGCCGGCGGGAGAACAGGTGGCGGCGGCGGCGGCGGCTGCGGCGGCGCGTCGCCATGGGGCAAAATGGAAGGCATCGTCGGTAACACCTGGGGATGAGGCGAGCCAGTAGATGGGTCCCTAGGGCGCTGACCGGACGGCACCGTCGCTGAAAGACGGGGAGCGGCAGAACCCGTGCGACGACAGAGGCGTAGCTGATTGAGAGGCTGACGCACCTCACCAGAGGCCCCCAAAACCAAATAAATCGCGCGGCCGAGGCAGCGAAGAATGCGCCCCGCGAGCCAACGCCGTGAACCTCGATAGTTGCGATAGAATTCAACGTCGCCTGGAGCAAAAGCAGGTGTCTGCCGCTGCACCGGAACCTGATGCGGCGGATTCAGCAAAGACATCAAGGTTCGATGAGGACGACCGTGGAGCAACTCAGCCGGCGAGCGACCATCTCGGGGCTGAGAGCGATACGATGACAAAAAGAGCAACAACGCGTCCTCCCTAGAATGCGACTCTTTCAACTTCAATATCTGTGACTTCAAAGTCCGGACCAATCGTTCAGCGGCACCATTTGACTGAGGCGAAAACGGCGCGGATGTCACATGTCGAATACCATTAGCCAGGCAGAATGACTGAAATTCTGCGGACATGATCTGTGGGCCATTGTCGGAAACAATAGTCTGCGGAAGACCTTCAATGCAAAAGATAGCTGACAACGCTTGGATGGTGGCAGATGATGTCGTGGAAGACATCCGAACAACAAAAGGAAAATTATTGAAGGCATTTACCAGAACCAACCATCGAGCATTCCAGAATGGACCAGCAAAATCGATGTGCAAGCGTTGCCAAGGGGAAGTGGCTTTTGGCCATGCAAAGACTTTCCGCGGCGGTGCGGATTATTGTTCCGCACACGCCATGCAAGAAGAACACATATTCGTAATCGCAGCATCCATTCCGAACCAAGTAAAGTGCTGACGAGCAAGTTGTTTCGTTCGCACTATACCCCAATGTCCTTGGTGAAGAAGCCGTAAAACAGAGGACTGTAACGAACGTGGGACTACGACTCTGGACTGATCATTATCAGAATGCAACAACAAAACACCACGTCGAACAAAAAGTCTCTCCTTGTGAGCAAAAAATCGGCGAACCAACGGATCCTCGATCCGAGACTTTGACAAAGGCCATTGCGTACCAACAAAACGCAAAACGGCAGCAAGGACCGGGTCAGCAGCTGTGGCTGTAGCTACACGATGAAAATCAATCGGAAACGATTCGACCACTTCATGGGTTTCCGAATCAATGAACATGCAAGCAAGTTCGGAAGAATCGAATGATCTATCCTCAGCAACAGGCAAACGGGACAACGCATCGGCGTTTCCGTGCTTAGCAGTGGACCGATACAAGATATCGTAGCGGTACTGTGAGAGGAAAATAGACCAGCGAATGAATTTCTGCGCTGTACGTGGAGGTACAGGCTTCTTCGGATGAAAAAGCGACGTCAAAGGTTTGTGGTCTGTGATGATGGAAAAGTGACGACCATACAAGAAATCATGAAACTTTGTAACACCAAAGACGAGACACAAAGCTTCTTTCTCTATCTGCGAGTAATTTCTTTGCGCAGACGAGAGCAATTTGGACGCAAAGGCAATAGGGCGATCATGCGACCCATCTCAGTGCGCAAGCACAGCACCGATCCCGAAATCCGATGCATCTACCATCAACAAAAGGGGTTTCTGGGGATCGAATGGCATAAGGCAAGTATTTGAAAGCAACGCCGATTTCAACTGGCGAAAGGCGCGTTCGCAGTCCGTCGTCCAGACGAACGGAACACCTTTACGGCGTAAGCGATGAAGCGGAGCTGAAACGGAAGAGGCATTGCGCAGAAAGCGATGATAATAGTTAATTTTACCCAACACACTCTGTAGCTGCTGCAAAGTCTACGGCGAAGGCAAGTCGTGTATGGCACGGAGGTGTTCTGGACTGGGATGGATGCCTTGGGCATTGATTACATGTCCCAGATATGGCAAGTCACGAGCAAAAAACACACATTTGTCCTTCCACAAGTGAAGACCATTTTGTCGCAATACCTGAAATAATGTTCTTAGATTTGCTAAATGTTCGTCGGCTGTCCTTCCGGAGATCACAATATCGTCCAGATAGTTCGCAGCAGTGGGGACCGATGCACAAACAGTTTGCAGATATTGCTGAAACAATGCAGGGGCGGAGGCTCACCCGAATGGCAGTCTTTTGAATCGGTACAAACCAAGATGCGTGTTAACCACCAAGACGCGCTAGGAATCCTCGTCCACTGGTATTTGCAACTACGCATCTGCTAGGTCCAACTTCGAAAAATATTTACCCGGGCACAGTTTATCAAAAAGATCTTCCGGGCGGGGTAAAGTATAGGTTGCAATCACTAATTGTGGATTCACTGTTGCCTTGAAGTCCACACAAAGTCTCAATTTTCCGGGAAGTTTTCGGCAAAATTACTAAGGGTGAGGCCCAGAGAGAAGCTTGCACACGTTCAATGACACCTTGTGATTCTAAATCGTGTAATGTTCTTGCGACCTCATCACGCAATGCGTGAGGAACATTGCGCGCTCTGAAAAATTTCGGTTGCACGTTGACTTTCAGTTCCAAATGTGCTTCATAGTTCTTAGCGCAACCAAGGCCCGGTGCAAAAATGTCTGCAAATTCTTCACACAGACGAGAAACACTGTCTGAAGGCACTGTCTGATTCACTGATAGGACCTGATTTACAATAGACAAGTTAAACAATTGAAATAAATCGAAACCAAATAAGTTCACTGCAGAAGAAGAATGAAGAACGTAAAATGACACAAGTTTTGTTTGTCCCTTGTGTGTAGCAAGAAGGCTGCACTATCCTAACACAGGGACATTCTGACCTGAATAACTATGCGGCACGCAACGGAGGTTTGTCCAGTTGTTTGTACGTGTCGTGATTGATCAATGAAACAGCAGCTCCGGTATCGAGCTGGAATGGTAGGACCTTGCCATTAAAGTCCAAATCTACATAAAGTTAATTGTCCTGCTGACGAGAAGAGCGACTGTCTCGTGCAATTGGAACTGATACAGGTACAGCATCACTTGCTAATTGACGTGATTTCCGGCGACGTCGACGCACACGTTTTGTGGGACGAACACAGTCACTGTTAGAGAAAGTGACACTGGACGAAGCAGAATTACCTACATGAATGTCCATGGGCGAAGGTCCACGAGCCTGAGTGTTCTTGGTTCGATTCCGGCGCGAAGCAAAGGGCCGGGAACGATTGTCATTGTCTGATCTGAGCTTCTTCTGGCAAACACTTTGAACATGTCCTTTTTCATTACAGTAAAAACAAATAGCTTGGCGTGACGGGCAAGTGTCACGCGAATGTCTAGTTGCACACCGTGGGCATGGTTTCACTGCATTTGTATGCTTGCGCGGCACACCTGATTTAGAGCGTGGCGGCAGCTGCGTGGACGTGCGCGAGGGCAGTTTATCGGTCCGCGCAGTGCGCCCGGTGGGCTGGTTGATGGTACACACGGCTGGCGACGTTGCAAATGATTCCTGAGCAAAGTCAAGTGTGTCTTGTCTATTTAATATGTCTATCACTTGCTGAAGGGAGGGATTAACTAGTTTCAAAATCTGTTCCCGTATACGAACATCAGAAAGGTTCTGTGCAATTGCATCACATACCATTGTATCTGAATAAGGGAGTCCACATTCACACTCAAAAGCACAATCCCTTGTAAGGCCTTGCAATGTTGCAACCCACTTCCTATTAGTTTGACCGGCCGTACGTTTTGTACGAAAGAAAGTATACCTTTTTGCAACGACATTGACTGTTTCCTTGAAATAGGCATCCAATGCAGACAAAATTTATTCGTAGGACAGAGTCGCTACGTCGCGTCGGGGAAACAATTTCACTATCACACAGTAGGTGGACACACCTACACACGAAAGCAAAAACGGCTGCCGCTCATTACCTTGAATTCTGTAGGCGGCGAGATGGAATCCAAATTGGCGCGACCACTCCGTCCATGATTCCTGGGCTGAATCAAAAGGCCGAAACTGGGATGCAACTGCGTGTTGTGGCTGTGGTAGCGGTGAAGCGGCGGCGGCCGCATCGTTTTGCAGTGCACGTTGACCCTGGACGAGCTGTCCAAGGGCATCCAATAACGCCTGCGTCTGCTGATTCTGCAAGCGATAAAATTCGGACAGTACATCTGGCGAAGACATGACAAGTAAATGTAAGCAATTAGAAAGAACAAGACCCATTTCCGTTGACTCGTCGCCAACTGTTGTGGCGTAGCAAGACAGCCACGCCACGTAAGTAGCCGAAAGGCACGCGTTTAGCAGGCCAGTTATAGGTCTGTAACTGGATACGTAATGAATGTTATAAAGAAAAGTATGTAGCTTCTCTAATACTTAACTTTATTAGATTCTTGGTTTTGTGGCAGTGTTCGTAGCGACAAACAATTCGCTGTAGAAACGGCTTACGAAGTCACCGCCACACTTTTAACAGCGGGCCGACCGGTCCGCTGGAACAGTGAACAGAAAGATGAAAACCCAAACACTCTGATTAAATAAAAGTCGATACTTATCTTTATTGACGAAGATACAGAAACACAATAGTGAACTCGGTGTCTACAGAAATTTGTCTAGTTCGAGTCGGAGCGGCTAGGTCAGCGTCGGCTGACGACCAACAACAACTCTGCTGTGATGAACACACAACTGACTAGCAAGTACACAATTCGGTGGCGGGTATACAACTGAGCGGCGAATACAGAACTGTCCTAGCGCTCGCGACTCCAGCGCTTAAGAAGCCAGAAGCCAGCGGTGGCGCGCGCAGGCTTGCGGCGATTTGCTATCTCGCTGGCGCTGCTTATGCGGACGGCGTCCGGACTTTGATGCTGCCAATCTTTTAGGCAGCAGGCTCGGGTGGCATTACTGGCTAGGATATAACAAATAGCATCGGAATTGGATACTAATTGCACAATGCCGACAAATGTTCAATAAGACTGAGTCTTCTTACCGTCTACGTTTTGAGCCTTTCCTGTGAAACCAGTTTTAGATTTCGATGCTTTTCTTCAGGTTTACTGTACCTCTTGGACCTTCACTTTAACGATGAAACACAAATATTGCCACAGAATTAAAAATAAAAGGCTCAATGCCGACTGAAGTACAAGAAGACTGACTTTTCTTAGTGTCTATGTTTTGAGCCTTTCCTGTGTCACCAGTTTTAGATTCTGATGCACAACTGCTGGTTTACTGTATCCCTTCGACCTTCACATTGAAGATGAAACACAGTAATTGCATCTAAATTAAATACAAAAGCCACAATGCGGTCTTAAGTACAAGAAGACTGACATTTCTTAGTGTCTATGTTCTGAGCCTTTCTGTGAGACCAGCTTTAGATTCCGATGCTTAACTTCAGGTTTACTATATCCCTTGGACCTTCACTTTGACGATGGAACACAGATATAGCATCGGAATTAAATACAAAAGGCATTATGCCGACTTATGTACAAGAAGACTGAAGCTTCTTACTATCTATGATTTGAGCCTTTCCTGTGAAACCAGTTTTAGATTCCGATGCTACACTTCAAGTTTACCGTATCCCTTGGTCCTTCACATCGACGATGAAACACAGAAATTGCATCGGGATTAATTAAAATATGCACAATGCCGACTTAAGTACGAGAGGACTGACTTTCTTAGTGTTTATGTTTCAAGCCTTTCCTGAGTCACCAGTTTTAGATTCCGATGCACAACTGCTTGTTTACGGTATCCCTTGGAACTTCACATTCACGATTAAACACAGTAATTGCATCGGAATTAAATACATACGGCACAGTGCCAACTTAAGTACATTAAGACTGAGTCCTCTTACCGTCTATGATTTGAGCTTTTCCTGTGAGACCGGTTTTAGTTTCCGTTGCTTCACTTCAGGTTTACTGTATCACTTGGACCTTCACATGACGATGAAACACAGAGATAGCATCGGAATTAATTACAAAAGGCACAACGCCGACTTAAGTACAAGAAGACTGACTTTTTAAGTGTCTATATTTCTTGCCTTACCTGTGTCACCAGTTTTAGATTCCGATGCACAACTGCAGGTTTACAGTACCTCTTGGACCTTCACATTGACGATGAATTGCAGAAATTGCATCGGAACTAAATACAAAAGGCACAATGCCGACTTAAGTTCAAGAGGACTGACTTTTCTTAGTGTCTATGTTTTGAGCCTTTTCTATGACACCAGTTTTAGATTCCGATGCGCGACTGCTGGTTTACTGTATCCCTGGGACCTTCACATTGACGATGAAACACAGTTATTGCATCGGAATTAAATACAAAACGCACAATGCCCACTTAAGTACAAGACGACTGACTTTTCTGAGTGTCTATGTTTCAAGTCTATCCTGTGAGACTAGTTTTAGATTCCTATGCTTCACGTCCAATTTACCGTATCACTTGGACCTTCACTTTGCCGATGAAACACATAAACAGCATCGGAAATAAATACAAAAGGCGCAATGCCAACTTAGGTACAAGAAGACTGAGTCTTAGTACTGTCTATGTTTTGAGCCTTTCCTGTGGAACCAGTTTTAGATTCCGATGCTTCACTTCAGGTTTACAGTATCCCTTGGCCCTACACTTTGACGATGAAGCACAAACATTGCATCGGAAATAAATACAAAATTCACAATGCCGACTTAAGTACAAGAACACTGAGTCTTCTTACTGTCTATGCTTCGAGCCTTATCTGTGTCACTAGTTTTAGATTCCGATGCTTCACTTCCAATTTACTGTATCCCTTGGACCTTCACTTTGACGATGAAACACAGTAATTGCATCGGAATTAAATACTGATGGCACAATGCCGACTTAAGTACAAAACGACTGACTTTTCTTAGTGTCTATGTTTTAAGCCTTTCCTGTGAGACCAGTTTTAGATTTCGATGCCTCACTTCAGGTTTACTGTATCCCGTGGCCCCGTCACTTGGACGATGAAACACAAACATTGCATCGGAACTAAATACAAAAGGCACAATGCCGACTTAAATACAAGATACAGAGTCTTCTTACTGTCTATGTTTATAGGCTTACCTGTGAGACCAGTGTTAGTTTCCGATGCTTCACTTCAGGTTTACTGTGTTCCTTGAACCTTCAATTTGACGATGAAGCACATTAATTGCATCGTAATTAAATTAAAAAGGCACAATGCCGTCTTAAGTACAAGAAGGCTGTCTTTTCATACAGCCTATGCTTTGAGCCTTTCCTGTGAGACCAGTAATAGATTCCGATGCCTCACTTCAGGTTCATTGAATCCCTTGGACCTTAGCCGTGACGATGTAACTTAGAAACCGCATCAGAATTAAATACAAAAAGCACAATGCTGACTAAAGTACAAGAAGACTGAATTTTCTTAGTGTCTGTGTTTTGAGCCTTTCCTGTGTCATCAGTTTTAGATTCCGTTGCACTACTGCAGGTTTTCTCTATACCTTAGACCTTCACATTCACGACGAAACACAGAAATTGCATCGGAATTAAGTACAAATGGTACAATGCAGACTCAAGTACAAGAAGACTGACTATCTTAGTGCCTATGTTTTGAGCCTTTCCTGTGAGACAAGTTTTAGATTCCGATGCGTCGCTTCGGGTTTACTGTATACCTTGGACCTTCACATTGACGATGAAACATAGAAATCGCATCAGGATTAAAAAACCAAACGCACAATGCCGAATTAAGTACAAGAAGACTGACTTTTCTTAGTGTCTATGTATCGAGCCTTTCCTGTGTCCCCAGTTTCAGATTACGATACGCAACAGCAGGTTTACTGTACCCCTTGGACCCTCACATTGACGATGAAACACAGAAATTGCATCGGAATCAATTACAAATGGCACAATGCCGACTTAAGTTCAAGAAGACTGTCTTTTCTTAGTGTCTATGCTTTGAGCATTTTCTACGTCACCAGTTTTACATTCTGATGCACAACTGCTGGTTTACTGTATCCCTTGGACCTTCACAAAGACGGTGAAACACAGAAATTGCGTCGGAATTAAATACAAAAGGCAAAATGACGACTTAAGAACATGAAGACTAACTGCTCTTAGTGCCTTTCTTGTGTCACCAGTTTTAGATTCAGATGCACAACTGAAGGTTTACTGTATCACTTGGAAATTCACATTCACGATTAAACACAGAAATTGCATCTGAATTAAACACAAAAGGCACAATGCCGACTTAAGTACAAGAAGACTGAGTCCTCTTACCGTCTATGATTTGAGCCTTTCCTGTGAGACCAGTTTTATTTTCCGATGCTGGGCTGCAGGTTTACTGTATCACTTGGACATTCACATTGACGATGAAACACGGAAATTGCATCGGATTTAATTACAAAGTGCACAAAGCCGTCTTAAGTACAAGACGACTGACTTTTCTTAGTATGTTTCGAGCCTTTATTGTGTCACCAGTTATAGATTCCCATGCACAACTGCTGGGTTACTGTACCCCTTCGACCTACACATAGACGTTGAAACACAGAAAATGCATCGGAATTAAATTCAAAAGGCAAAATACTGACTTAAGTACAAGAAGACTGAGTTTTCTTACTGTCTATGCTTTGAACCTTTCCTGTGTCACCAGTTTTAGGTTACAATGCTTCACGTCCAATTTACAGTATACCATGGACCTTCGCTTTGACGATGAAACACAGGAATTGCATCGGAATGAAATACCGATGCTTCACTTCAGGTTTACTGTATCCCTTGGACGTTCACATTGACGATGAAACACAGATATCACATCAGATATAAATACAAAAGCCACAATGCCGACTTAAGAACAAGAAGACTGACTTTTCTTAGTGTCTATGTTTCGAGCGTTTCCTGTGTCCCCAGTTTTAGATTACGATGCACAACAGCAGGTTTACTGTATCCCTTGGAACTTCACATTCACGATTAAACACAGGAATTGCATCGGAACTAAATACATAAGGGACAATTCCGACAAGTACCATGTATGATTTGAGCCTATCCAGTGAGAGCAGTTTTTGATTCCGATGCTTCACTTCAGATTTATTGTTGCACTTTGACCTTCACATTGACGACGAAACACAGAAATTGCATCAGAATTAAATACAAAATGCACAATACCGGCTTATGTACAAGAAGACTGACTTTTCTTAGTGTCTATGTTTTGAGCCTTTCCAGTGAGACCAGTTTTAGATTCTGATGGTTCACTTCAGGTTTTGTGTACCCCTTGGACCTTCATTTCGACAATGATACACAGTAATTGCATCGGAATTAGGTACAAAAGGCACAATGCCGACTTAAGTACAAGAAGACTGAATTTTCATAGTGTCTATGCTTTGAGCCTTTCCCGTGAGACCAGTTTTAGATTCCGATGCTTCACTTCAGGTTTACTGAATCCCTTGGGATTTCACTTTGACGATGAAACACAAAAATTGCATTGGAACTAATTACAAAAGGCACAAGGCCGACTTAAGTACCAGATGACTTTGTCATCTTACTGTCTATGTATTGAGCCATTCCTGAGAGACTAGTTTTAGAATCCGATGCTTCATTTCGGGTGTACTGTATTCCTTTGACCTTCACTTTGACGATGAAACACAGAAATTTCATCGGAATTAAATACGAAAGGCACAATGCCATCTTAAGTACAAGAAGACTGAGTCTTCTTACCGTCTATGTTTTGAGGCTTTCCAGTGAGACCAGATTTAGATTCCGATGCTTCACTTCCGGTTTACTGTATCCCTTGGACGTTCACATTGACGATGAAACAACAAAATACCATCGGAATTAATTCCAAAAGGCACAATGCCGACTTAAGTACAAGAAGACCGACTTTTCTTAGTGTCTATGTTCTGAGCCTTTCCTGTGTCACCACTTTGAGATTCCGTTGCACAACTGCAGGTTTTCTGTATCCTTTAGACCTTCACATTGACGATGAAAGACAGTAATTGCATCGGAATTAAATCCAAAAGCGACAATGTCGACTTAAGCACAAGAAGACTGACTGTTCTTAGTGTCTATGTTTTGAGCATTTCCTGTGAGACCAGTTTTAGATTGCGATGCTTCACTTCGGGTTCACTGTATACCTTGGACGTTCGCTTTGATGAAGAAATGCTGATATTCCATCGCAGTAAAATACAAAGGGCACAATGCCGACTTATGTACAAGATGTCTGACTCTTCTTAGTGTCTATGATTCGAGCCTCTCCTGTGTCACCAGCTTTAGAATCCGATGCACAACTGCAGGTTTACTGTATCCCTTACACCTTCACATCGACGATGAAACACAGTAATTGTATCGGAATTAAATACAAAAGGCAAAATGCCGACTTAAGTACAAGAAGACTGAGTCTTCTTACCGTCTATGTTTTGAGCCTTTCATGTGACACCAGTTTTAGATTCCGTTGCTTCACTTCGGGTTTACTGTATCCCTTGGACCTTCACTTTCACGATGATACTCAAAAATTGCATCGGAATTAATTAGAAAAGGCACAATGCCGACTTAAGTACATGAAGACTGAGTCTTCTTACTGTCTTTGTTTGGAGCCTTTCCTGTGAGACCAGTTTTAGGCTCAGAAGCACTACTGCAGGTATACTGTATCCCTTGGACCTTCACATTGAAAACGAAACACAGTAATTGCATCGGAATTAAAAACAAAAGGCACAACGCCTACTTAAAAGCAAGAGGAAAGACTTTTCTTAGTGCCTATGTTTTGAGCCTTTCCTGTGAGACAAGTTTTAGATTCCGATGCTTCACCTCAGGCTTATTGTATCCCTAGCACCTTCACATTGACGATGAAACACAGAAATTGCACCGGAATTAAATACACAAGGCGAAATGGCGAATTAAATACAAGAAGACTTACACTTCTTACCGTCTAAATTTTGAGCCCTTCCTGTGAGACCAGTTTTAGATTCCGATGCTTAACTTCTGGTTTACAGTGAGCCTTGGATCTTCACATTGGCGATGAAACACAAAAATTGCATCAGAATTAAATACAAAAGGCACAATGCCCACTTAAGTACAAGTGGATTGAGTCTTCTTACCGTCTATGATTTGAGCCTTTCGTGTGAGACCAGTTTTAGATCCCGATGCTTCACTTCTGGTGTACTGTATCCCTACGGCTTTCCCTTTGCCGATGAAACACAGAAATTGCATCGGAATTAAATACAAAATGCACAATGCCGACTTAAGTGCAAGAAGACAGAGTCTCCTTACTGACTATGTTCTGAGCCTCACCTGTGAGACCAGTTTTAGAGTCCGATAGACAACTGCAGATGTACTGTATCCCGTGGACCTTTAGACTGACGATGAAACACAGGATTTGCATCGGAAATAAATACAAAAGGCACAATCCCGACATAAGTACAAGACGTCTGACTTTTCTTAGTGTCTATGTTTTGAGCCTTTCCTGTGTCACCAGATTTAGATTCCGTTACACAACTGCTGGGTTACTGGGTTTTTACCAACACATTGACGATGAAACACTGTAATTGCATCGGAATAAAATACAAAAGGCAGAATGCCGACTTAAGTACAAGAAGACTGACTTTTCTTAGTGTCTATGTTTGAGCCTTTCCTGTGAGACCAGTTTTAGATTCCGATGCTGCACTACAGATTTACTGTATCCCTTGGTCCCTCACATTGACGATGAATCACAGAAATTGCACCGGAATTAAATACAAATGGCACATTGCCGACATAAGTACAAGAAGACTGACTTCTTTTAGTGTCTATGTTTCTAGTCTTTCCTGTGGCACCAGTTCTAGATTCCGATGCACAACTGCAGGTTTACTGTATCCTTTGGAAGTTCATATTTACGCATAAACATAGAAATTGCATCGGAATTAAATACAAAAGGCACAATGCCGACTTAAGTACAAGAAGACTGTGTCCTCTTACCGCCTATGATTTGAGCCTTTCCTGTGAGACAAGTTTTAGATTCCGATGCTTGACTGCAGGTTTACTGTATCACTTGGACATTCACATTGACGATGAAACACATAAATTGCATCGGAATTGCTTAAAAAAGGCACAATGCCGACTCAAGTACAAGTAGATTGACCTTTCTTTGTGTCTATAAAGTGAGCCTCTCCTGTGAGACCAGTTTTAGATTCCGAAGCTTCAATTCAGGTTTACTGTATCGCTTGGACTTTCACATTGACGATGAAACACCAAAATAGCATCGGAATTAATTCCAAAAGGCACAATGCCGACTTAAGTACAAGAAGACCGACTTTTTTTAGTGTCTATGTTCTGAGCCTTTCCTGTGTCACAACTTTTAGATTCCGTTGCACAACTGCAGGTTTTCTGTATCCCTTAGACCTTCACATTGACGATGAAAGACATTAACTGCATCGGAATTAAATCCAAAAGGCATAATGCTGACTTAAGCACAAGAAGACTGACTTTTCTTAGTGTCTTTGTGTTGAGCATTACCTGTAAGCTCAGTTTTAGATTACGATGCTTCACTTCGGGTTTACTGTGTCCCTTGGACGTTCACTTTGATGATGAAACGCCGAAATTGCATCGCAGTAAAATACAAAGTGCACAATGCCGACTTTTGTACAAGATGTCTGACTTTTCTTAGTGTCTAAGTTTCGAGCCGTTCCTTTGTCACCAGTTTTAGATTCCGATGGACAACTGCAGGTTTACTGTGTCCCATTGACCTTCACAATGACGATGAAACACAGAAATTGCATCAGAATTGGATACAAAAGCTACAATGCCGACTTAGGTTCAAGATAACTGACTTTTCTTAGTGTCTATGATTTGAGCTTTTCCTGTGTCACCAGTTTTAGATTCCGATGAACAACTGCTGTTTTGCTGTATCCCTTAGATCTTCACATTGACGATGAAACAAAGTTATTGCATCGGAATTAAATACAAAAGGCACAATGCCGACTTAAGTACAAGAAGACTGAGTCCTCTTATCGTCTATGATTTGAGCCTTTCCTTTGAGACCAGCTTTGGTTTCCGATGCCTCACTTCAGGTTTACTGTATCACTTGGACGTTCACATTGACGATGAAACACAGAAATTGCAACGGAATTAATTACAAAAGGCACAATCCCGGCTTAAGTACAAGAAGACTGACTTTTCCTAGTGTCTATGTTTCGAGCCTTTCCTATGTCACCAGCTTTAGATTCCGATGCACAACTGCAGGTTTACTGTATCCCTTGCACCTACACATTGACGAAGTTTCGAGCCTCTCCTGTGTGACCAGTTTTAGAATCCAATGCACTACTGCAGGTTTACTGGGTCCCTTGCACCTACACATTGACGAAGAAACACAGTAATTGCATCGCAATTAAAAAACAAAAGGCGCAACGCCTTCTTAAAAGCAAGAGGAAAGACTTGCCTTAGTGCCTATGTTTGAGTCTTTCCTATGAGACCATTTTTAGATTCCGATGCTTCACCTCAGGCTTATTGTATCCCTAGGACATTCACATTGACGATGAAAGACAGAAATTGCTTCGGAATTAAATACAAAAGGCACAATACCGACTTAAGTACAAGAAGACTGACTTATCTTAGTGTCTATGCTTTGAGCTTTTCCCGTGTCCCCAGTTTTAGATTCCGATGCACAACCGGAGATTTACTGTATCCCTTCGACCTTCACATTGACGATGAAACACCAAAATTGCATCGGAATTAATACAAAAGGTACAATGCCGACCTAAGTACAAGGAGACTGACTTTTCTTAGTGCCTATGTTTGAGCCTTTACTGTGTCACCAGATTTAGATTCCTTTGCACAACTGTTGGTTTACTGCATCCCTTGGACCTTCTTATTGACGATGAAACACAGAAATTGGATCGGAATTAAATACAAAAGGCAGAATGCCGATTTAAGTAAAGAAGAGTGACTTTTCTAGTGTCTATGATTTTAGCCTTTCCTGTGAGACCAGTTTTAGATTCCGATGCTTCACTTCAGGTTTACTGTATCCCGTGGACCATCACATTGACGAAGAAACACTGAAATTGGATTTGAATTAAATACAAAAGGCACAGTGCCGACTTAAGTACAAGAAAACTGAGTCTTCTTACAGTCTATGTTTTGATCCATACATCTGAGACCAGTTTCAGATTCCGATGCATCACGTCAGGTTAACTGTATACCTTGGACGTTCACTTTGACGATGAATCCCAAAAAATGCAGTTGAATTAAATACGAAAGTGACAATGCCAACTTAATAACAAGAAGACTGAGTCTTCTTACTGTCTATGCTTTGAGCCTTTCCTGTGAGTCACGTTTTAGATTACGATGCGCAACTGCAGGGATACTGTATCCCTTGGACCTTCACATTGAAAGTGAACCACAGGAATTGCATCGGAATTTAATACAAAAGGCACAATGCCGACCTAAGTACAGAAAGGCTGACTTTCCTTAGTGTCTATGATTCGAACCTGTCCTGTGTCACCAGTTTTAGATTCCGATGCACAACTGCAGGATAACTGTATCCCTTGGACCTTCACATTGCCGATGAAACACAGACACTGCATCGGTATTAAATGCAAAAGCCACAATGCCGACTTGTGTGCAAGAAGACTGAGTCTTCTTACTGTCTATGTTTTGAGCCTTTCCTGTGAGACCAGTTTTAGATTCCGATGCTTCACTTCAGGTTTACTGTATCCCTAGGTCCTACAGAATGACGATGAAACACAGAAATTGGACCGGAATTAAATACAAAAGGCACAATGCCGACTCATGTACAAAAGGACTGAATCGTCTACCGTCTATGTTTTGAGCCATACTTCTGAGTCCAGTTTTAGATTCCGATTCCACACTTCAAGTTTACTGTATCCCTTGGACCTTCACACTGACGATGAAACACAGAAATTGCATCGGAATGAAGTACAAAAGGCCCGATGCCGACTTAGGTACAAGAGGACTGAGTCTTCTTACTATCTATGTTTTCAGCCTTTCTGGTGACCACCAGTTTTATATTCGGCTGCTTCACTTCAGGTTAACTGAATCCCTTGGACCTTCACATTGACGATGATACACCGAAATTGCATCAGAATTAAATACAAAAGTCACAAAGCCGACTTAAGTTCAAGAAGACTGACATTTCTTAGTGACCATGTTTTGAGCCTTTCCTGTGAAACCTGTTTCAGATTCTGATGCTTCACCTCAGGTATTCTGTATCCCTTGGTCCTTCACTTCGACGATAAACACAGAAATTGCATCGGAATTTAATAGAAAAGGGACAATGCCGACTTAACTACAAGAAGACTGACTGCTCTTACCGTCTAAATTTTGAGCAATCCCTCTCAGACCAGTTTTAGATTCAGATTCTTCACTTCAGGTTTACAGTATCCCTTGGATCGTTTCATTTGCGATGAAACACAAAAATTGCATCGGAATTAAATACAAAGTGCCTAATGCCGACTTAAGTACAAGAAGACTGCCTTTTCTTAGTATCTATGTTTGAGCCTTTCCTGTGAGACCAGTTTTAGATATCGATGTTTCACTTCTGGTTTACTGAATCCCTAGGACCTTCGCTTTCACGATGAAACCCAGAAATTGCATCGTAATTAAATACAAAGGGCACGATGCCGACTTAAGTACTAGTAGACTGCCTTTTCTTAGTATCTATGTTAAAGCCTTTCCTGTGAGACGAGTTTTAGATTCCGATGCACGACTGCAGGTATACTGTATCCCTTGGACCTTCACATTGAAAATGAAACACAGGAATTGCATCGGAATCAAATACATCAGGCACAATGTTAACTTAAGTACAAGATGACTGACTTTTCTTAGTGTCTACGTTTGGAGCATATCCTGAGAGGCCAGTTCTACATTCCGATGCTTCACTTCAGGTTTACTGTATCCCTCGGACCTTCACATTGACGATGAAACACAGAAATAGCATCGGAATTAAATACAAAAGGCACAATGCCTACTTAAATACAAGAAGCCTGAATCTTCTTTGTGTCTATGTTTTGAGCCTTTCCTGTGAGACCAGTTGTAGATTCCGATTCTTCACTTGAGGTTTGCTGTATAACTTGGGCCTTCACTTTGACGATGAAGTACAAAGATTGCATCGGAATTAAATACAAAAGGCACAATGTCGACTTAAGTACAAGAAGACTGCGTCTTTTTACTGTCTATGTTTTGAGTCTTTCCTGTGAGACCCGTTTTAGATTCCGTTCCTTCACTTAAGGTTAACTGTATCCCTTGGGCGTTCACTTTGACAATGAAACACAAAATTTGCATCGGAATTAAACACAAAAGTCACAATGCCGACTTAAGTGCAAGAAGACTCCGACTTCTTACTGTCTATAATTTGAACTTTTCCTGTGAGACCAGTTTTAGATTCCGATGCACTACTGAAGGTATACTGTATCCCTTGGACCTTCGCATTGAAAATGAAACCCAGTAATTGCATCGGATTTTAATACAAATGAGTCAATGCCGACTTAAGTACGAGAAGACTGAATTTTCTTAGTGCCTACGTTCTGAGCCTATGCTGTGAGACCAGTTTTAGATTCCGATGCTTCACTTGAGGTTTACTGTGTCCCTTGGACCTTCACTTTGACGATGAAACACAAAAATTGCATCGGAATTAAATACAAAAGGCACAATGCCGACTGAAGTACAAGAAGACTGAGTTTTCTTACCATCTATGATTTGGCCTTTCCTCTGAGACCAGTTTTAGATTCCGATGCTTCACGTCAGGTTTACTTTGTCCCTTGAACCTTCATTTTGACGATGAAACACAAAAATTACATCGGAATTAAATACAACAGTCACAATGCCGACTTAAGTACAAGAAGCATGAGTCTTCTTACTTGCTATGTTTTGAGCCTTCCCTGTGGGACCAGTCTTAGTTTCCGATGCATAACTGCAGGTATACTGTATCACTTGGACCTTCACTTTGAAAGTGAAACACAGTAATTGCATCGGTATTTAATACAAAAGGCACAATGCGGACTTAAGTACAACAAGACTGATTTCCTTAGTGTCTATGATTTGAGCCTTTACTGTGAGACCAGTTTTATATTCCAATGCTTCACTTCAGGTTTGCTGTATCCCTCGGACCTTCACATTGACGACGAAACACAGATATTGCATTGGAAATAAATACAAATGGCACAATGCCGACTTCAGTACAAGAGGACTGAGTCTTCTTACCGTCAAGGTTTTGAGCCTTTCATGTGAGACCAGTTTTAGATTCCGATTCTTCACTTCAGGTTTACTGTAACCCTTCGACCTTCTCATTGACGATGAAACACCGAAATTGCATCGGACGTAAATACAAAATTTACAATGCCGACTTAAGTACAAGAAGACTGACTTTTTCTTAGTGTATATGTATTGAGCGTATCCTGTTTCACCAGTATCAGATTCTGATGCACAACTGCAGATTTACTGTATCCCTGGGAAATTCACATTGACGATGAAACGCTGAAATTGCATCGGAATTAAGTACCAAAGGCACAATGCCGACGTAAGTGCAAGACGATTGCCTTTCCTTAGTTTTTATGTAGTGAGCCAATTCTGTGAGACCAGTTGTAGATTCCGATGCTTCACAACAGGTTTACTGTATCCCTTGGACTTTCACATTGACGATGAAACACAGATAATGCATCGGAATAATATACGAAAGGCACAATGCCGACCTAAGTAGAAGAGGACTGAGTCTTCTTACCGTCTAGGTTTTGAGTCATTCCTGTGAGACCAGTTTTAGATTCCGATGCTTCACTTAAGGTTTACTGTGTCCCTTGGGCCTTCACTTTGAAGATGAAACACAAAAATTGCATCGGAATTAAATTCAAAAGGCACAATACCGCCTCAAGTACAAGAATACTGAGTCTCCATACCGACTATGATTTAAGCCTCTCTCGAGAGACCAGTTTTAGGTTCCGATGCTTCACTTCAGGTTTCTTGTGGCCCTTGGACCTTCCCTTTGACGATGAAACACAAAAATTGCATCGGAATTAAATTCAAAAGGCACAATGTCGACTCAAGTACAAGAAGACTGTGTCTTCTTACCGTCTAAGTTTTGAGCCTTCCCTCTGATACCAGTTTTAGATTCCGATACTTCACTTCAGGTTTACTGTGTCCCTTGGACCTTCACTTTGACGATGAGTCACAAAAATTGCATCGGAATTAAATTCAAAAGGCACAATGCCAACTCAAGTACAAGAAGACTGACTGTTGTTACCGTCTAAATTTTGAGCCATCCCTGTGAGACCAGTTTTAGATTCAGATTCTTCACTTCAGGTTTACAGTATCCCTTGGACGCTCACTTTGACGAAGAAACACAACAATTTCATCGCAATTAAATACAAAAGGCACAATGCCGACTTCACTACAAGAAGACTGACTTTTCATAGTGTATATGTTTGAACCCATCCTGTGTCACAAGTTTTAGATTCTGATGCACAACTGCAGATTTACTGTATCCCTGGGACCTTCACATTGCCGATGAAACACAGAAATTGCATCGGAATGAAGTACAAAAGCCCCGATGCCGACTTAGGTATGAGATGACTAAGTCTTCTTACTATCTATGCTTTGAGCCTTTCCGGTGAGACCAGTTTTAGATTCGGCTGCTTCACTTCAGGTTAACTGAATCCCTTGGACCTTCACATTGACGACGATGCACCGAAATTGCATCAGAATTAAATACAAAAGGCACAAAGCCGACATAAGTTCAAGAAGACTGACATTTCTTATTGACCATGTTTTGAGCCCTTCCTGTGAAACCTGTTTCAGATTCTGATGCTTCACTTCAGGTATACTGTATCCCTTGGTCCTTCACTTCGACGATAAACACAGAAATTGCATCGGAATTTAATACAAAGGGGACAATGCCGACTTAACTACAAGAGGACTGACTGTTCTTACCGTCTAAATTTTGAGCCATCCCTGTGAGACCAGTTTTAGATTCAGATTCTTCACTTCAGGTTTACTGTATCCCTTGGATCGTCTCATTGGCGATGAAACACAAAAATTGCATCGGAATTAAATACAAAATGCCTAATGCCGACTTAAGTACAAGAAGACTGCCTTTTCGTACTGTCTATGTTTTCAGCCTTTCCTGTGAGACCAATTTTAGATTCTGATGCTTCACTTAAGGTTTCTCTATACCTTCGACCTTCACTTTGCCGATGAAACACAGATATTGCATCGGAATTAAATACAAAAGGCCGCAAGCCAACTTAAGTACAAAAAGATTGAGTCTTCTTACTGTCTATGTTTTGAGCCTTTCCTGTGAGACCAGTTTTAGATTCCGATGCACGACTGCAGGTATACTGTATCCCTTGGACCTCCACATTGAAAATGAAACACAGGTATTGCATCGGAATCAAGTACATCAGGCACAATGCTAACTTAAGTACAAGATGACTGACTTTTCTTAGTGTCTACGTTTGGATCATTTCCTGAGAAGCCAATTCTACATTCCGATGCTTCACTTCAGGTTTACTGTATCCCTCGGACCATCACATTGACGATGAAACACAAAAATCGCATCGGAATTAAATACAAAAGGCACAATGCCGACTTAACTGTAAGAGGACTGATTCCTCTTACCGTCCAAATATTGAGCCTTTCCTGTGAGACCAGTTTTAGATTCCGATGCTTCACCTGTGGTTTACTGTATCCCTTGGACCATCACTTTGACGAAGAAACACAACAATTGCATCGCAATTAAATAGGAAAGGCACATGCCGACTTAACTACAAGAAGACTGACTTTTCATAGTGTATATGTTTGAACCTATCCTGTGTCACCTGTTTTAGATTCTGATGCACAACTGCAGATATACTGTATCCCTGGGACCTTCACAATGACGATGAAACACAGTAATTGCATCGGAATTAAATACAAAAGGCACAATGCCGACGTAAGGTCAAGAAGACTGAGTCTTCTTACGTCTTTGCTTTGACCATTCTTCTGAGACCAGTTTTAGATTCCGATGCTTCACTTCAGGTTTACTGTACCCCTTGGACATTCACTTTGAAGATGAAACACAAAATTTGCATCGGAATTAAATACAAAAGGCACAATGCCGACTGAAGTACAAGAAGACTGAGTCTTCTTACCGTCTATGTTTTGAGCCTTTCCTCTGTGACCAGTTTTAGATTCCGATGCTTCACTTCAGGTTTGCTGTATCCTTCGGACCTTCACATTGACGACGAAACACAGATATTGCATTGTAAATAAATACAAATGGCACAATGCCGACTTCAGTACAAGAGGACTGAGTCTTCTTACCGTCAAGGCTTTGAGCCTCTCCTGTGAGACCAGTTTTAGATTCCGATGCTTCACTTCAGGTTTACTGTAACCCTTGGACCTTCACATTGACGATGAAACACCGAAATTGCATCGGACTTAAATACAAAATTCACAATGCCGACTTAAGTACAAGAAGACTGACTTTTCTTAGTGTGTATGTATTGAGCCTATCCTGTTTCACCAGTATCAGATTCTGATGCACAACTTCAGATTTACTGTATCCCTGGGAAATCCACATTGACGATGAAACGCTGACATTGCATCGGAATTAAGTACCAAAGGCACAATGCCGACATAAGTCCAAGACGATTGACTTTTCTTAGTTTTTATGTAGTGAGCCTATCCTGTGAGACCAGTTGTAGATTCCGATGCTTCCCTTCAGGTTTACTGTATCCCTCGGACTTTCACATTGACGATGAATCACAGATATTGCATCGGAATAATATACGAAAGGCACAATGCCGACCTAAGAAGAAGAGGATTGAGTCTTCTTACCGTCTAGGTTTTGAGTCTTTCCTGTGAGACCAGTTTTAGATTCAGATTCTTCATTTCAGGTTTACAGTATCCCTTGGACCTTCACTTTGACGAAGAAACACAACAATTGCATCGCAATTAAATACAAAAGGCACAATGCCGACTTCACTACAAGAAGACTGACTTTTCATAGTGTTTATGTTTGAACCTATCCTGTGTCACAAGGTTTAGATTCTGAAGCACAACTGCAGATTTACTGTATCACTGGGACCTTCACATTGACGATGAAACACAGAAATGGCATCGGAATTAAATACAAAATTCACAATGTCGACTCAACTACAAGAAGACTGACTTTTCTTAGTGTATATGGATTGAGCCTATCCTGTTTGACCAGTATTAGAATCTGATGCACAACTGCTGATTTACTGTATGCCTGGGAAATTCAAATTGACGATAAAACGCTGAAATTGCATCGGAATCGAATACCAAAGGCACAATGCCGACATAATTACAAGCCGATTGACTTTTCTTTGTTTCTATGTAGTGAGCCTATCCAGTGAGACCAGTTTTAATTTCCGATGCTCACTTCATGTTTACTGTATCGCTTGGACCTTCAATTTGACGATGAAACACAAAAATGGCATCACAATTAAATACAAAAGGCACAATACCGACTTAAGTACAAGAAGACTGACATTTCTTAGGGTCTATGTTTTTGACTTTGCTGTGAGATCAGTTTTGGATTCCGATGCTTCACTTCAGGTTTACTGTATCCCTTGAACACTCACATTGACGATGAAACACAGAAATTGCATAACTATTAAATACGAAAGTCACATTGCCGACTTAAGTAGAAGAGGACTGAGCCTTGTTACCATCTAGGTTTTGAGCCTTTCCTCTGAGACCAGTTTCAGACTCCGATGCTTCACTTCATGTTTACTGTGTCCCTTGGAACTTCGATTTGACGAAGAAACACAAAAATTGCATCGGAGTTAAATACAAAAGCCTCAATGCCCACTCAAGTACAAATAGACTGATTCTCCTTACCGTCAATGTTTTGAGCTTTTCCTTTGAGACCCGTTATAGATTCCGATGCTTCACTTCAGGTTTACTGTATCCCTTGCACCTTCACATTGTCGACGAAACACAGAAAATGCATCGGAAATAAATACAAATGGCACAATGCCGACTTAAGTACAAGAGGACTGAGTCTTCTTACCGTCAAGGTTTTGAACTGTTGCTGTGACACCAGTTTTGGATTCCGATGCTTCACTTCAGGTTTACTCTAACCCTTGTACCTTCACACTGACGATGAAACGCCGAATTTGCATTGGAATTAAATACAAAATTCACAATGCCAACTTAACTACAAGAAGACTGACTTTTCATAGTGTATATGTTTGAACCTATCCTGTGTCACAAGTTTTAGATTCTGATGCTCAACTGCAGATTTACTGTATCCCTGGGAAATTCACGTTGGCGATGAAACGCTGAAATTGCATCGGATTTAAATACCAAAGGCACAATACCGACACAAGTACAACACGATTGACTTTTCTTAGTTTCTATGTAGTGAGCCTATCCAGTGAGACCAGTTTCAGATTCCGATGCTTCACTTCAGGTTTACTGTAACCCTTGTACCTTCACATCGACGATGAAACACCGAATTTGCATCGGAATTAAATACAAAATTCACAATGCCGACATAAGTACAAGAAGACTACCTTTTCTTAGTGTCTATGTTTTGAGCCTTTCCTCTGAGACAAGTTTTAGATTCCGATGCTTCACTTCAGGTTTACTGTATCCCTAGGACCTACACTTTGATGATGATACACAACAATTGCATCGGAATGTAATACAAAATGTACAATGCCGACTCTAGTGCAAGAAGACTGACTTTTCTTAGTGTATATGTATTGAGACTATCCTGTTTCACCAGTATTAGATTCTGATGCACAACTGCAGATTTACTGTATCCCTGGGAAATTCAGTAACCCTTGTACCTTCACATTGGCGATGAAACGGAGAAATTGCATCGGAATTAAAAACCAAAGGCAAAATGCCGACATAAGTACAAGACGATTAACTTTTCTTAGTTTCTATGCAATGAACCTATCCTTTGAGACCAGTTTTAGATTCCGATGATTCACTTCAGGTTTACCGTATCGCTTGGACCTTCGCATTGACGATGGAACACTGAAATTGCATCGGAAATAAATTCAAAAGGCACAATGTCGATATAAGTACAAGAAGACTGACTTTTCTTAGTGTCAATGCTTTGACACTGAAATACAAAAATTGCATTGGAATTAAAAACAAATGGCTCATTGCCGACTAAGGTACAAGAAGACAGACTTTTCTTAGTGTCTATGTTTTGAACCGTTCCTGTGTGACCAGTTTTAGAATCCGCTGCCTCACTTCATGTTTACTGTATCTCTTGGACCTTCACTATGACGATGAAACACAGAAATTGCATCGGAATTAAATACAAAAGGCACAATGCGGTCTTAAGTAAGGGAAGACTGAGTCTTCATACCGTCTATGTTATGAGCCTATCCTGTGAGACAAGTCTTAGATTCCGCTGCTTCACTTCAGGTTTACTGTATCCCTTGGATCTTCTCGTTGACGATGAAACACAAAAATAGCATCGGAATTAAATACAAACGGCACATTGCCCACTTAATTAGAAGACGACTGAGTCTTCTTACCGTCTATCCTTTCAGCCTTTCCAGTGAGACCTGTTTTCGATTCCGAAGGTTCACTTCAGGTTTACTGTATAACTTGGACATTCACTTTGACGATGAATCGCAAAATTTGCATCGGAATTCAATACAATAGGCACTATGCCGACTTAAGTACAAGAAGACTGAGTCATCTTACCGTCTATGCTTTCAGCCTTTCCAGTGAGACCAGTTATAGACTCCGATGCTTCACTTCAGGTTTTCTGTATCCTTTGGACCTTCACTTTGACGATTAAACACAGAAATTGCAAAGGAATTAATACAAAAGTCACAAAGCCGTCTTAAGTACAAGATGACTGAGTCTTATTACCGTCTATGTTGTGAACCATTTCTGTGGGTCCAGTTTTAGATTCCGATGCTTCACTTCGGGTTTATTTTATCCCTCGGACCGTCACTTTGACGATGAATCACAAAAACTGCATCGGAATTCAATACAAAATGTACAATGCCGACTTAAGTACAAGATGACTAAGTCTTCTTACCGTTTATGTCGTGAACCTTTTCTATGGGTCCAGTTTTGGATTCCGATGCATCACTTGAGGTTTATTTTATCCCTTGCACTATCACTTTGACGATGAATCACAAAAGTTGCATCGGAATTAAATACAAAAGAAACAATGTTGTCTTAAGTACGAGAAGACTGACTTTACTTAGTGTCCTCGTTTTGAGTCTTTCCTTTGTCACTAGAAGTAGTTTCTGTTGCACAACTGCAGGTTTACTGTATCCCTTGGACCTTCACTTTGAAGATAAAACACAGAAGTTCCATCGGAATTAAATACAAACGCACAATGCCGACTTAATTAGAAGAAGACTGAATCATCTTAACTTCTATGCTGTGAGCCTTTCCTGTGAGACCAGTTTTAGATTCCGATGCTTCACTTCAGGTTTACTGTATCCCGTGGACCCACATACTGACGATGAATCAAAAAATTGCATCGGAATTCTATACAAAAGGCACAATGCCGACGTAAGTTCAAGAAGACTGAGTCTTCTTATCGTCGATGATTTCAGCCTTTCCAGTATGACCAGTTTTAGATTCCGATGCTTCACTTCAGGTTCACTGTATCCCCTGATCTTCACTTTGACGATGAAACACAGATATTGCATCGGAACTAAATACAAAAGGCACAATGCCGAGTTAAGTACATGAAGACTGAGTCTTCTTATCGTCTTTGTTGTGAACCTTTCCTGTGAGTCCAGTTTTAGTTTCCGATGCTTCACTTCAGGTTTACTGTATCCCTTGGACCTTCAGTTTGACGATGAATCACAAATATTGCATCGGATTTCAATACAAAAGGCACAATCCCGTCTTAAGTACAAGAAGACTGAGTCTTCTTATCGTCAATGTTTTCAGCCTTTCCAGTGACACCAGTTATAGATTCGGATGCTCCACTTAAGGTTTACTGTAGCACTAGGACCTACATGCAGACGATGAATCACAAAAATTGCACCGGAATTCAATACAAAAGGCACAATGCCGACTTAGGTACAAGAGGACAAACTCTTCTTACCGTCTATGTTCTCAGCCTTTCCAGTGAGACCATTTTTAGATACCGATGTTTCACTTCAGACTTACTGTATCCCTTGGAACTACACTTTGACGATGAAACACAAAAATTGCATCGAAATTAAATACAAGAGGCATAATGCCGACCTAAGTCCAAGAAGACAGTGTCTTCTTACCGTTTATGTTATGAGCCTTTCCTGTGAGACCAGTTTTAGATTCCGATGCTTCACTTCAGGTTTACTGCATCCCTTGGATCTTCAGTTTGACGATGAACCACAAAAATTGCATCGGCTTTAATTACAAAAGGCTCAATGCCGACTTAAGTACAAGAAGACTGACTTTTCTTAGTGTCCATGATTTGAGCCCTCCCTGAGGGACTCGTTTTAGATACCGATGCTGCACTTCAGGTTTACTGTATCCCTTCGACCTTCACATTGGCGATAAAACACAGAATTTGCATTGAAACTAAATTCAAAAGTCACAATGCCGGTTTTAGTACAAGAAGACTGAGTCTTCTTACTGTCTGTGTTTTGAGCATTCCCTGTGAGACCAGTTTTAGATTCCAATGCATCACTTCTTGATAACTGTATTCCTTGGACCATCAGATTGGCGATGAAACACAGAAATTGCATCGGAATAAAGTACAAACGGCACAATGCCGGCTTTAGTACAAAAAGAATGAGTCTCCATACTGTCTGTGTCTTGGGCCTTCCCTGTGAGACCAGTTTTAGATTCCGATGCTTCATTTCAGGCTTACTGTATCCCTAGGACCTTCACTTTGACGATGAGACACAAAAAATGCATCGTAATTAAATACAAAGGGCACAATGCCGAATTAAGTACAAAAAGACTGACTTTTCTTAATGTGTATGTTTTGAGCCTTTCCTGTGTCACCAGTTTAAGATTCCGATGCTCAACTGCAGGTTTACTGTATCAATTGGACTTTCACATTATCGATGAAACACAGAAATTGCATATGAATTAAATACAAACGGCACAATGACGACGTAAGTACTGGAACACTGAGTCTTCTTACCATCTGTGTTTTGCGCTTTTCCTGTGTCACCAGGTTTAGTTTCCGATGCACAACTGCAGGTTTACTGTATCACGTGGACCTACTCATTGACGATGAAACACAGAAATTGCTTCGGAATTAAATACAAAATGCACAATGCCGTCTTAAGTAGAAGAATACTGAGTCTTCTTACCATTTATGCTTTGAGCCTTTCCTGTGAGACCAGTTTTAGATTCCGATGCTTCACTTCAGGTTTACTGTATCCCTTGGACCTTCAGTTTGACGATGAATAACAAATATTGCATCGGATTTCAATGCAAAAGGCACAATCCCGTCTTAAGTACAAGAAGACTGAGTCTTCTCATCGTCAATGTTTTCAGCCTTTCCAGTGAGACCAGTTTTAGATTCCGATTCTTCACTTAAGGTTTACTGTAGCACTAGGACCTACATGCTGACGATGAATCACAAAAATTGCATCGGAATTCAATACGAAAGGCACAATGCCGACTTAGGTACAAGAGGACAGACTCTTTTTACCGACTATGTTCTCAGCCTTTCCAGTGAGATCAGTTTTAGATTCCGATGCTTCATTTCAGGCTTACTGTATCCCTAGGACCTTCACTTTGACGATGAGACACAAAAAATGCATCGGAATTAAATACAAGGGGCACAGTGCCGAATTAAGTACAAAGAGGCCGGCTTTCCTTAGTGTCTATGATTTGAGCCTTTCCTGTGTCACCAGTTTTAGATTCCGATGCACAACTGCAGGTTAACTGTATCACTTGGACCTTCAAATTAACGATGAAGCACATAAATTGCATATGAATTAAATACAAAAGGCACAATGCCGACTTAAGGACAAGAAGAGTGACTTTTCCTAGATTCTGTGATTTGAGCCATTCCTGTGAGACCAGTTTTAGATTCCGATGCTTCACTTCATCTTTTCTGTATCACTTGGACCCTCACATTGACGATGAAACACAGAAATTGCTTCGGAATTAAATACAAAATGCACATGCCGTCTTAAGTAGAAGAAGACTGAGTCTTCTTACCGTCTGCAATTTGAGCCTTTCCTGTGAGACCAGATTTAGATTTCGATGCTTCCCTTCATGTTTACTGTATCCCTTGGACCTTCACATTGCCGATGAAAGAAATTGCTTCAGAATTAAATACAAAAGGCACAATGTCGACTTAGGTACAAGAGGACTGAGTCTTCTTACTGTCTATGATTTGTGCCTTTCCTGTGTCACCAGGATCAGTTTCCGATGCACAACTGCAGGTTTACTGTTTCACTTGGACCTTCACATTGCCGATGAAAAACAAAAATTGCATCGGAATTAAAAACAAGAAGAACAATGCCGACTTAAGTACAAGAAGACTGACTTTTCTTAGAGTTAATGATTTGAGCCTCTCCTGTGAGATCAGATTTAGATTCCGATCCTTCACATCGGGTTTACTGTATATGTTCGACCTTCACATTGCCGATGAAAGACAGAAATTGCATCGGAATTAAATACAAATGGCACAATGCCGATTCAAGTACACAAAGACTGATTTTTCTTAGTGTCTATGTTATGAGCCCCTCCCTGTGTACCCAGTTTTAGATTACGATGCACATCTGCAGGTTTACTGTATCCCTTAGACCCTCACAATGACGATGCAACACAGAAATTGCATATGAATTAAATACAAAAGGCACAATGCCGACTTAGGTACAAGAGGACTGAGTCTTCTTACTGTCGATGATTTGTGCCTTTCCTGTGCCACCAGGTTCAGTTTCCGATGCACAACTGCAGGTTTATTGTTTCACTTGGACCTTCACATTGCCGATGAAACACAGAAATTGCTTCGGAATTAAATACAAAATGCACAATGCCGTCTTAAACAGAGGAAGACTGAGTCTTCATGCCGTCTATGCTTTGAGCCTTTCCTGTGAGACCAGTTTTGTATTCCGATGCTTCACTACAGGTTTACTGAATCCCTTGGACCTTCACTTTGACGATGAAACACAGAAATTGAATCGGAATTAGATACAAAAGTCACAATTTCGACTTAAGCACAAGAAGACTGAGTCTTCTTACCGTCTATGGTTTGGGCCTTTCCTGTGAGTCCAGTTTTAGATTCAGATGTGTCACTTCAGGTTTACTGTATCCCTTGATTCTTCACATTGACGATGATTCACAAAAATAACATCGGAATTAAATACAAAATGCACAATGCCGACTTATGTACAAGAAGACTGACTTTTCTTAGTGTCTATATTTTGTGCCTTTCGTGTGTCACCAATTTTAGATTCCGGTGCAAAACTGTAGCTTTACTGTAACCCATTGACGATGAAACACAGAAGTTGCATCAGAATTAAATACAAATGCACCATGCCGACTTAAGTACAAGAAGACTGAGTCTTCTTACCGTCTACGCCTTGAGCCCTGCCTGTGAGACCAGTTTAAGTTTCCGATTCTTCATTTCAGGGTAATTGTATCCCTTGGACCTTCATTTTGACGATGAAACACAAATATTGCATCGGAATTAACTACAAACGGTACAATGCCGATTTAAGTACTTGTCTTAGAGTCTATGTTTTGAGCCTTTCTTGACTCACCAGTTTTAGATTCCGATGCACAACTGTAGGTTTGCTGTGTCCCTTGGACCTTCACAGTGACGATGAAACACAGAAATTGCATCGGAATTCTATACAAAAGGCAGAATGCCGACTCAAGTACAAGATGACTGAGTCATCTTAGTGTCTATGTTTTGAGCCTTTCCTGAGTCACCAGTTTTCGATGCCGATGCACAACTACAGGTTTGCTGTATCCCTTGGACCTTCACAATGACGATGAAACACAGAAGTTGCAGCGGAATTATATACAAAAGCCACAATGCCGACTTAAGTTCCATAAGACTGACTCTTCTTAGTGTCTATGCTTTGGGCAGTTCCTGAGAGACCAGTTTCAGATTCCGATGCTTCACTTCAAGCATACTGTATCCCTTGGACCTTCCATTTGACGATGAAATACAAAAATTGCATGGGAAGTAATTACAAAATTCACAGTGCCGACTTAAGTACAAGCGGACTGACTTGTCCTAGTGTCTATGCTTTGAATATTTTCTGTGGGACCAGTTTTTGATTCCGATGCTTCACTTCAGGCTTACTGAATCCCTTGGACCTTCACTTTGACGATGAAACACAGAAATTGCATCGGAATTAAATGCAAAAGGCACAATGCCGACTTAAGTACAAGACGACTGAGTCTTCTTATCATCTACGTTTTGAGCCATTCCTGTGAGACCAGTTTTATATTCCGATGCTTCACTTCAGGTTTACTGTATCCCATGGACCTTCACTATGATGATGAATGACAAATATTGCATCGGAATTAAATACAAAAGCCACAATGCCGACTTAAGTACAAGAAGACTGACTCTTCTTAGTGTCTATGCTTTGAGCCATTCCTGTGAGACCACTTTCAGATTCCGATGCTTCACTTCAGGTTTACTGTATCCCTCGGACCTTCACTTTGACAATGAAACTCAAAAATTGCATCGGAATTAAACACAAACGGCACAATGCTGACTTAAGTACAAGAAGACTGTGTCTTCTTACCGTCTATGTTTTGAGCCTTTACTGTGAGACCAGTTTTAGATTCCTACGCTTGACATCAGGTTGACTGTATCCCTTGGACCTTCACTTTGACGATGAAACACAAAAATTGCATATAAATTAAATACAAAAGGCACAATGCCGTCATAAGTACAAGAAGGCTGAGTCTTCTTACCGTCTATGTTTTGAGCCTTTCCTGTGAGTCCACTTGTAGATTCCGATGCTTCACTTCAGGTTTACTGTTTCCCTTGGACCTACACATTGACGATGCAACACAGAAATTGGAAATGAATTAAATACAAAAGTCACAATGCCGACTTAAGTACAAGAAGACAGAGTCTTCTTACTGTCTATGTTTTGTGCCTTTCCTGTGTCAGCAAGTTAATTTTCCCATGCACAACTGCAGGTTTAATGTATCACTTGGACTTTCACATTGACGATTAAGCACTGAAATCGCTTCGGAATTATATACTAAAGGCACAATGCCGACTTAAGTACAAGAAGACTGAGTCTTCATACTGTCTATGCTGTGAGCTTTTCCTGTGAGTCCAGGTTTAGTTTCCAATGCATCACCTCAGGTTTACTGTATCCCTTGGACTTTTACTTTGACGACGAAACACAAAAATAGCATCGGAATTCTATACAAAAGGCACAGTTCAGACTTAAGTACGAGAAGACTCATTCTTCCTACCGGCTATGTTTAGATCCTTTCCGGTGAGACCAGTTCTAGATGACGACGCTCAACTGCAGGTTTACTGTATTCCTTGGACATTCAATTTGACGATGAAACACAGAAATTGCATCGGAATTAAATACAAGTAACACATTGCCGACATAAGTACAAAGAGGCCGGCTTTCTATGATTTGAGCCTTTCCTGTGTCACCAGTTTTAGATTCCGATGCACAACTGCAAGTTTACTGTATCACTTGGACCTTCAAATTAACGATGAAGCACATAAATTGCATATGAATTAAATACAATAGGCACAATGCCGACTTAAGTTCATGAAGACTGAGTCTTCTTACCGTCTATGATTTGAGCGTTTCCTGTGGCACCAGTTTCAGATTCCGATGCTTCAGTTCACGTTTACTGTAGACCTTAGACGTTCAGTTTCACGATGAAACACAAAAATTGCATCAGAATTGAATACTAAAGGCACAATGCCGACTTTTGTACTAGAAGACTGAGTCTTTTTAGTGTCTGTTTTGAGCCTTTCCTGTGAGACCAGTTTTTGAATCCGAGGTCTCAGTTCAGGTTTACTCTATCCCTTGGATACATTGATTATGAAACACAGAAATTGCATATGAATGAAATACAAAAAGCACACTGCCGACTTAAGTACAAGAAGACTGAGTCTTCATACTTTCTATGATTTGAGCTTTCCCTGTGTCACCAAGTTTAGTTTCCGATGCACAACTGCAGGTTTACTGTATCACGTGGACCTTCACATTGATGATGAAACACAGAAATTGCTTCGGAATTAAATACAATATGAACAATGCCGTCTTAAGTAGAAGTAACTGAGTCTTCTTACCGTCTATGGTGTGAGCCATTCCTGTGAGACCAGTTTTAGATGCAGATGCTTCACTTCAGGTTTACTGTATACCTTGGACCTTCAGTTTGACGATGCAACACAAAAATTGCATCGGAATTAAATACAATAGGCACAATGTCGACTGAAGTACAATAAGACAGACTGTTCTTAGTGTCTCTGATTTGAGCCTTTCCTGTATCCCCAGTTTTAGATTATGATGCACAACTGCAGGTTTACTGTATCTCATGGACCTTCACATTAACGATGCAACACAGAAATTGCATATGAATTAAATACAAAAGGCACAATGCCGTTTCAAGTCCAAGAAGACTGAGTCTTCTTACTGCCTATGTTTTGTGTCTTTCCTGTGTCATCAGGTTTAGTTTCTGATGCACAACTGCAGGTTTACTGTATCACTTGGACCTTCACATTGACGATGAAACACAGAAGCTGCTTCGGAATTAAACACAAAATGCACAATGCCGTCTTAAGTAGAAGAAGACTGGATCTTCTTACCGTCTATGCTTTGAGCCTTTCCTGTGGGACCAGTTTTAGATTCCGATGCATCACTTGAAGTTTACTGTATTGATTGGACCTTCACTTTGACGGTGAAACACAGAAATTGCATCGGAATAAGATACAAAAGGCACAATGCCGACTTAAGGACAAGAAGAGTGACTTTTCTTAGAGTCTATGATTTGAGCCTTTCCTGTGGGAGCAGTTTTAGATTCCGATGCTTCACTTTAGGTTTACTCTATCCCTTGGACCTTCACATTGACGATGAAAAACAGAAATTGCATCGGAATTAAATACATAAGGCACAATGCTGGCTTAAGTGCAAGAAGATTGAGTCTCCTTACTGTCTATGTTTTGAGACGTCTGTGTGAGACCGGTTTCAGATTCCGATGCTTCGCATCAGGTTTACTGTATCCCTTGGACCTTCACTTTGACGATGAAACACAATAATTGCATCTGAATAAAATACAAAAGGCACAATGCCGACTTAAGTACAAGAAGACTGAGTCTTCTTACCGTCTAAGTTTTGAGCCTTTCCTGTGTCACCAGGTTTAGATTCCGATGGGCAACTGCAGATTTACTATATCACTTGGACCTTTACATTGACGAAGAAATACAGAAATTGCTTCGGAATTAAATACAAAATGCATAATGCCTACTTAAGTAGTAGAAGACTTAGTCTTCTTACCGGCTATGATTTGACCGTTCCCTGTGAGACCAGTTATAGATTCCGATGCTTCATTTCCGGTTTACTGTATCCCTTGGACCTTCACTTTGACGATGAAACACAGAAATTGCATCGGAATTACATACAAAAGGCACAATGCCGACTTAAGTACAAGAAGACAGAGCCTTCTTACCGTCTGTGATGTGAGCCTTTCCTGCGAGAGCAGTTTTAGGTTCCGATGCTTCACTTCGGGTTTAGTGTATCACTTGGACCTACATACCGACGATGGATCACAAAAATTTCATCGGAATTCAATTCAAAAGGCGCAATGTCGACATAAGTAAATGAAGACTGAGTCCTCTTAGTGTCTATGTTTACTGTCTTTCCAGTGAGACCAGATTTAAATTCCGATGCTTCACTTCGGTTTTACTGTCTACCTTGGACCTTCAATTTGACGATGAAACACAGAAATTGCATCGGAATTAAATACAAATGGCACATTGCCGACTTACGTGAAGAAGACTGACTTTCCTTAGTGTCTATGATTTGAGCCTTTCCTGTGTCACCAGTTTTAGATTCCGATGCACAACTGCAGGTTTACTGCATCACTTGGACCTTCACATTGACGATGAAACACTGAAATTGCTTCGGAAACAAAAACAAAAGGCACAATGCCGACTTAAGTACAAGAAGAGTGACTTCTCTTAGGAGTCTATGATTTGAGCCTTTCCTGTGAGAGCAGTTTTAGATTCCGATGCTTCACTTTAGGTTTACTCTATCCCTTGGACCTTCACATTGACGATAAAAGACAGAAATTGCATCGGAATTAAATACATAAGGCACAATGCTGGCTTAAGTGCAAGAAGACTGAGTCTCCTTACTGTCTATGTTTTGAGACTTCTGTGTGAGACCGGTTTTAGATTCCGATGCTTCGCATCAGGTTTACTGTATCCCTTGGACCTTCACTTTGACGATGAAACACAATAATTGCATCTGAATAAAATACAAAAGGCACAATGCCGACATAAGTACAAGAAGACTGAGTCTTCTTACCGTCTAAGTTTTGAGCCTTTCCTGTGTCACCAGGTTAAGATTCCGATTTACAACTGCAGGTTTACTGTATCACTTGGACCTTCACATTGACGAAGAATTACAGAAATTATTTCGGAATTAAATACAAAATGCACAATGCCTACTTAAGTAGTATAAAGACTTAGTCTTCTTACCGTCTATGATTTGACCGTTCTCTGTGAGACCAGTTATAGATTCCGATGCTTCACTTCCGGTTTACTGTATCCCTTGGACCTTCACTTTGACGATGAAACACAGAAATTGCATCGGATTTAAATACAGAAGGCACAATGCCGACTTAAGTACACGAAGACTTAGTCTTCTTACCGTCTATGATTTGACCGTTCCCTGTGAGACCAGTTATAGATTCCGATGCTTCACTTCAGGTTTACTGTATCCCTTCAATCTTCACTTTGACGATGAAACACAAAAATTGGGTATGAATTAAAAATAAAATTCACAATGACCATTTTAGGACAAGAAGACTGACTTTCCTTAGTGTCTATGATTTGAACATTTCCTGTGAGACCAGTTTTACATTCCGATGCACAACTGCAGCTTAACTGTATCCCTTGGACCTTCACTTTGACGATTAAACACAGAAATTTCATCAGAATTAAATACACAAGGCACTATGCCTAGTTAAGTACAAGAAGTCTGAGTCCTCTTACTGTCTACGGTTTGAACCAATCCTGTGTCCCCAGTTTTAGACTACGATGCACAACTGCAGGTTTACTGTATCCTTTGGACCTTCACATTGACGATGATACACAGAAATTGTATATGAATTAATTACAAAAGGCACATTGCCGACTTAAGTACAAGAAGACAGAGTCTCCTTACTGTCTATGTTTTGAGCCTTTCCTGTGTCACCAGGTTTAGATTCCGCTGCACAACTGCAGGTTTACTGTATCACTTGGACCGTCACAATGACGATGAAACTCAGAAAATGCTTCGGAATTAATTCCAAAATGCACAATGCAGTCTTAAGTTAAAGCAGACTGAGTCTTCTTACCGTCTATGTTTTGAGCCTTTCCTGTGAGTC
The DNA here is from genome assembly GCF_021461385.2 of Schistocerca piceifrons. Classification (NCBI taxonomy): domain Eukaryota; kingdom Metazoa; phylum Arthropoda; class Insecta; order Orthoptera; family Acrididae; genus Schistocerca; species Schistocerca piceifrons. The sequence goes on along the minus strand of NC_060138.1, from coordinate 37,297,740 downwards.
TAGTTTTAGATTCCGATGCTTCACTTCAGGTTTACTGTATCCCTTGGACCATCACTTCGACGATGAAACACAAAAATTGCATCGGAATTAAATGCAAAAGGCACAATGCCGACTTAAGTACAAGAAGACGGAAGTTTCTTAGTGTCTGTGTCTTGAGCCTTTCCTGTATCCCCAGTTTTAGATTACGATGCACAATTGCAGGTTTACTGTATTCCTTGGACATTCAATTTGACGATGAAACACAGAAATTGCATCGGAATTAAATACAAATGGCACATTGCCGGCTTATGTGAAAGAAGACTGACTTTCCCTTGTGTCTATGATTTGAGCCTTTCCTGTGTCACCAGTTTTAGATTCCGATGCACAACTGCAGGTTTACTGCATCACTTGGACCTTCACATTGACGATGAAACACTGAAATTGCTTCGGAATCAAGAACAATAGGCACAATGCCGACTTAAGTACAAGAAGAGTGACTTTTCTTAGAGTCTATGATTTGAGCCTTTCCTGTGAGAGCAGTTTTAGATTCCGATGCTTCACTTTAGGTTTACCCTATCCCTTGGACCTTCACATTGACGATGAAAGACAGAAATTGCATCGGAATTAAATACATAAGGCACAATGCTGGCTTAAGTGCAAGAAGACGGAGTCTCCTTACTGTCTATGTTTTGAGACTTCTCTGTGAGACAGGTTTTAGATTCCGATGCTTCGCATCAGGTTTACTGTATCCCTTGGACCTTCACTTTGACGATGAAACACAATAATTGCATCTGAATAAAATACAAAAGGCACAATGCCGACTTAAGTACAAGAAGACTGAGTCTTCTTACCATCTAAGTTTTGAGCCTTTCCTGTGTCACCAGGTTTAGATTCCGATGGGCAACTGCAGATTTACTATATCACTTGGACCTTCACATTGACGAAGAAATACAGAAATTGCTTCGGAATTAAATACAAAATACACAATGCCTACTTAAGTAGAATAAGACTTAGTCTTCTTACCGTCTATTATTTGACCGTTCCCAGTGAGACCAGTTATAGATTCCGATGCTTCACTTCCGGTTTACTGTATTTCTTGGACCTTCACTTTGACGTTGAAACACAGAAATTGCATCGGAATTACATACATATGGCACAATGCCGACTTAAGTACAAGAAGACTGAGCCTTCTTACCGTCTGTGTTGTGAGCCTTTCCTGCGAGAGCAGTTTTAGGTTCCGATGCTTTACTTCAGGTTTAGTGTATCACTTGGACCTACATACCGACGATGGGTCACAAAAATTTCATCGGAATTCAATTCAAAAGGCGCAATGCCGACTTAAGTAAAAGAAGACTGAGTCCTCTTAGTGTCTATGTTTACAGCCTTTCCAGTGAGACCAGTTTTATATTCTGATGCTTCACTTCGGGTTTAGTGTCTACCTTGGACCTTCAGTTTGACGATGAAACACAGAAATTGCATCGGAATTAAATACAAATGGCACATTGCCGACTTATGTGAAAGAAGACTGACTTTCCTTAGTGTCTATGATTTGAGCCTTTCCTGTGTCACCAGTTTTAGATTCCGATGCACAACTGCAGGTTCACTGCATCACTTGGACCTTCACATTGACGATGAAACACTGAAATTGCTTCGGAATCAAAAACAAAAGGCTCAATGCCGACTTAAGTACAAGAAGAGTGACTTTTCTTAGAGTCTATGATTTGAGCCTATCCTGTGAGAGCAGTTTTAGATTCCGATGCTTCACTTTAGGTTTACTCTATCCCTTGGACCTTCACTTTGACGATGAAACACAATAATTGCATCTGAATGAAATACAAAAGGCACAATGCCGACTTAAGTACAAGAAGACTGAGTCTTCTTACCGTCTAAGTTTTAAGCCTTTCCTGTGTCACCAGGTGAAGATTCCGATGGACAACTGCAGGTTTACTGTATCACTTGGATCATCACATTGACGAAGAAATACAGAAATTGCTTCGGAATTAAATACAAAATGCACAATGCCGTCTTAAGTAGAAGAAGACTTAGTCTTCTTACCGTCTAAGATTTGACCGTTCCCTCTGAGACCAGTTATAGATTCCGATGCTTCACTTCCGGTTTACTGTATCCCTTGGACCTTCACTTTGACGATGAAACACAGAAATTGCATCGGAATTAAATACAAAAGGCACAATGCCGACTTAAGTACAACAAGACTGAGACTTCTTACCGTCTATGTTGTGAGCCTTTCCTGCGAGATCAGTTTTAGATTCCGATGCTTCACTTCAGGTTTACTTTAACCCTTCAATCTTCACTTTGACGATGAAACACAAAAATTGGGTATGAATTAAAAATAAAATTCATAATGACCATTTTAGGACAAGAAGACTGACTTTCCTTAGTGTCTATGTTTTGAACATTTCCTGTGAGACCAGTTTTACATTCCGATGCACAACTGCAGCTTAACTGTATCCCTTGGACCTTCACTTTGACGATGAAATACAGAAATTTAATCAGAATTAAATATACAAGGCACTATGCCTACTTAAGTACAAGAAGTCTGAGTCCTCTTACTGACTACGGTTTGAACCAATCCTGTGTCTCCAGTTTTAGACTACGATGCACAACTGCAGGTTTACTGTATCCTTTGGACCTTCGCATTGACGATGATACACAGAAATTGTATATGAATTAATTACAAAAGGCACATTGCCGACTTAAGTACAAGAAGACAGAGTCTTCTTACTGTCTATGTTTTGAGCATTTCCTGTGTCACCAGGTTTAGATTCCGCTGCACAACTGCAGGTTTACTGTATCACTTGGACCGTCACAATGACGATGAAACTCAGAAAATGCTTCGGAATTAATTCCAAAATGAACAATGCAGTCTTAAGTTGAAGAAGACTGAGTCTTCTTACCGTCTATGTTTTGAGCCTTTCCTGTGAGTCTAGTTTTAGATTCCGATGCTTCACTTCAGGTTTACTGTATCCCTTGGACCATCACTTTGACGATGAAACACAAAAATTGCATCGGAATTGAACACAAAAGGCACAATGCTGACTTAAGTTCTAGAACACTGATCCTTCTTACCGGCTATGATTTGAGCCTTTCCAGTGAGACCAGTTTTAGATTCCGATGCTTCACTTCAGGTTTACTTTAACCCTCGGACCTTCGCTTTGACGATGAAACACAAAAATTGCATCGGAATTAAATGTAATAAGCACAATGCCGACTTAAGTACAAGAAGACGGACGTTTCTTAGTGTCTGTGTCTTGAGTCTTTCCTGTATCCCCAGTTTTAGATTACGCTGCATAATTGCAGGTTTACTGTACCCCTTGGACCTTCACATTGACGATGAAACACAGAAATTGTCCAGGATTTAAATACAAAAGGCACAATGCCGACTTTAGTACAGTTATTGTCTATACTTTGAGCCTTTCCTCTGTCACCAGGTTAGGATTCCGATGCACCACTGCAGGATTACTGTATCACTTGGACCTTCACAATGACGATGAAACACAGAAATTGCTCCGGATTTAAGTACAAAATGCAAAATTCAGTCTGAAGTAGAAGAAGACTGAGTCATCTTACCGTCTATGCTTTGAGCCTATCCTGTGAGACCAGTTTTAGAATCCGATGCTTCACCTCAGGTTTACTGTATCCCTTGGAATTCACTTTGACAATGAAACACAGAAATTGCATCGGAATTAAATACAAAAGGCACAATGCCGTCTCAAGTACAAGGAGACTGAGTCTTCTTTCGCCTATGCTTTGTGCCTTACCTGTGAGACCGGGTTCAGATTACGATGCCTCACTTCACGCTTACTGCTTCACTTGGATCTACATACTGACGATGGATCACAAAAATTGCATCGGAATTCAATACAAAAGGCTCAATGCCGGCTTAAGTACAAGAAGACTGAGTCTTCTTACTGTCTATGTTTTCAGCCTTTCCAGTGAGACTAGTTTCAGATTCCGATGCTTCTCTTTAGGTTTACTGTATCCCTTGGACCTTCACTTTGACGTTGAAACACAAACATTGCATCGGAATTAAATATTAAAGGCACGATGACGACTTTAGTACAAGAAGACTGACTTTTCTTAATGTCAATGATTCGAACCTCTTCTGTGAGACGAGTTATAGATTCAGATGCACAACTGCAGGCTTACTGTATCCCTTGGACCTTCAGTTTGACGATGAAACACCAAAATTGCATCTCAATTAAATACAAAAGTAAAATTGCGGACTTATTTACAACAAGAATGATTTTTCTTAGGGTCTATGATTGGAGCCTTTCCTTTGTGACCAGTTTTAGATTCCGATGCCCACTTCAGGTTTACTGTATCCCTTTGACCTTCACTTTGAAGACGAATTACAGAATTAGTATCGGAATTAAATACAAAATGCACAATGCCGACAAAATTACAAGTAGACTGAGTCTTCTTAACGTCAATGTTTTGAGCCTTTCTTGTCAGTCCAGTTTTGGATTCCGATGCTTCACTTCAGGTTTACTGTATCACTTGGACCTTCACATTGACGGTGAATCACAGAAATTGTTTGGAATTAATTACAAAATGCACAATGCCGTCTGAAGTAGAAGATATCTGAGCCTTTTTACCATCTATGCTTTGGGCCTTTCCTGTGAGACCAGTTTTTGATTCTGATGCTTCACTTTCGGTTTACTGTATCACTTTTACCTACCTACATACTGACGATGAATCACAAAAATTGCGTCGGAATTCAATACAAAAGACACAATGCCGACATAAATACAAGAAGCCTAAGTCTTCTTACTGTCTATGTTGTGAACCCTTCCTGAGAGTCCACTTTTAAATTCGGATGCTTCACTTCAGGGTTACAGTATCCCTTGGACCTTCACTTTGACGATGAATCACAAAAATTGCATCGGAATTCAATACAAAAGGCTTAATGCCCACATAAGTACAGGAAGACTGAGTCTTCCCACTGTCTACGTTTTGGGCCTTTCCAGTGAGACCAGATTTAGATTTCGTTGCTTCACTTCAGGTTTACTGTAACCCTTGGACCTTCACTTTGACGATAAAACACAAAAATTGCTTCAGAATTAAATACAAAATTCACAATGCCGACTTAAGTATATATAGACTGACTTTCCTTAGTGTACATATTTTGAGCCTTTCCTCTGTTACCAGCTTAAGATTCCGATGCACAACTGCAGGTTTACTGTATCCCTTGGACTTCACGTTGGCGAAGAAACACAGCAATTGCATCGGAACTAAATACAAAAGGCACAAACCCGACTCTACTACAGGATGACTGAGTCTTCTTAGTGTCTGTCTTTGGAGCATTTCCTGTGAGACCTGTTTTAGATTCCGATGCTTCACTTGAGGTTTACTGTATCCCTTGGTCCTTCACTTTGACGATCAAACACAAAAATTGCATCGGAATTAAATATAAAATGCACGATGCCGACTTTAGTACAAGAAGACTGACTTTTCTTAGTGTCTATGTTTCGAGCCTTTTCTGTGTCTCCAGTTTTAGGTTACGATGCACAACTGCAGGTTTGTTGTATCCCTTGGACCTTCAGATTGACGATGAAACACATACATTGCATATGAATTAAATACAAAAGGCACAATGCCGACTTAAGTACGAGAAGACTGAGTCTTCTTACCGTCTATGTTTTGGGCCTTTCCTGTGAAACCAGCTTTAGATTACGATGCTTCAGGTTTAGTGTATCACCTGGACCTACCTACATACTGACGATGAATCACATAATTTGCATCGGATTTCAATACAATAGACACAATGCCGACTTAAGTACAAGAAGTCTGTGTCTTCTTACTGTCTATGATTTCAGCCTTTCCAGTGAGACCAGTTTTAGATTCCGATGCTTCAATTCAGGTTTACTGTATCCCTTGGGCCTTCACTTTGACGATGAAACACAGAAATTGCATCGGAATTAGATACAAAATGCACAATGCCGACCTAAGTACAAGAAGACTGACTTTTCGTAGTGTCCATGTTTTGAACCTTTCCTGTGAGACCAATTTTAGATTCCGATGTTTCACTTCAAGTTTACTGTACTCCTTTTACCTTCACTTTGACGATGAAACACAATAATTGCATCTGAATAAAAAACAAAAGGCGCAATGCCGACTTAAGTACAAGAAGACCGACATTCCTTAGTGTCTATGATTTTAACCCGTGTCACCAGTTTTAGATTCCAATGCACAACTGCAGATTTACTGTATTCCTTGGACCTTTACATTGACGATGAAACTCAGAAATTCAGTCGGAATTAAATACACAAGGCACGATGCCGACTCTAGTACAAGATGACTGAGTCTTCTTAGTGTATATGTTTGGAGCACTTCCCGTGTGACCAGTTTTAGATTTCGATGCTTCACTTTAGGTTTACTGTATCCCTTGGACCTTCACTTAGACGATCAAACAACAAAATTGCATCGGATTTAAATATAAAAGGCACAATGCCAACATTAGTACATATAGACTGACTTTTCTTACCGTCTATGTTTTGAGCTTTTCCTGTGTCACCAGGTTTAGTTTCCGATGCGCAACCGCAGGTTTATTGTATCACTTGGACCTTCACATTGACGATGAAACACAGAAATTGCTTCGCAATTAATTACAAAATGCACAATGCCATCTTAAGTAGAAGAAGACTGAGTCTTCTTACCATCTATGATTTGAGCCTTTCCTATGAGACCAGTTTTAGATTCCGATGCTTCTCTTCAGGTTTACTGTACCCTTGCACCTTCACTTAGACGATGGAACACAGAAATTGCATCGGAATTAAATACAAAAGGCACAATGCCGACTTAAGTACAAGATGACTGGGTCTTCCTGCCGTCTATGTTTTTACCCTTTAATGTGTCACCAGTTTTAGATTCCAATGCACAACTGCAGATTTACTGTATACCTTGGACCTTTACATTGACGATGAAACACAGAAATTGCATCGGATTTAATTACAAAAGTCACAATGCAAACTTAAGTGTGAGAAGACTAACTTTTCTTAGTGTCTATGTTTTGAGCCTATCCTGTTTCACCAGCCTTAGAATCCGATGTAAAACTGCAGGTTTACTGTATCCCATTGACGATGAGACACAGAAGTTGCATCGGAATTAGATACAAATGCACCATGCCGACTTAAGTACAAGAAGACTGAGTCTTCTTAGTGTCTATGTTTTGAGCCTTTCATGTGGGAACAGATTTAGATTCCGATGCTTCACTTCGGGGTTACTATATCCCTTGGACTTTCACTTCGACGATGAACACAGAAATTGCATAGGAATTAAATACAAAAGGCACAATGCCGACTTAAGTACAAGTAGACTGAATTTCCTTTGTGTCTATGGTTTGAGCCTTTCCTGTGTCACCAGTTTTAGTTTCCATTGAACAACTGCAGCTTTACTGTATCCCTTGTACCATCACATTGACGCTGAAACACAGAAATTGCGTCGGAATTAAACACAAAAGGTACAATGCCGACTCAAGTACGAGAAGACTGATTTTTCTTAGTGTCTATGTTTTGAGACTTTCCTGTGTCACCAGTTTTAGATTCCGATGACAACTGCAGGTTTACTGTATCCCTTGGACCTTCAGATTGACGATGAAACACAGAGATTGCATCGGAATTAAATACAAAATGCACAATGCCGTCTTAAGTAGAAGGAGACTGAGTCTTCTCCTTTCTGTGTTTTCGGCCTTTCCTGTGAGTCCAGGTTTAGATTCTGATGCTTCGCTGCAGGTTTACTTAATCCCTTGAACATTCACTTTGACGAAGAAACACAAAAATTGCATCGGGATTAAATACAAAACGCACAATGCCGACCTAAGTACAGGAAGACTGACTGTTCTTAGTGTCTATGTTTTGAACCTTTCCTGTGAGACCAGTTTTAGGTTCCGATGCTTCACTTCAGGTTTACTGTATCCCTTGGACCTTCACATTGACGATGAAACACAAAAATTGCATCGGAATTAATTACAAACGGAACAATGCCGACTGATGTACAAGAAGACTGACTTCCCTTAGTGTCTATTATTTGAGCCATTCCTGTGTCACCAGTTTTAGGATTCCAATGCACAACTGCAGATTTACTGTATCATTTGCACCTTCACATTGACGAGGAAACACAGAAATTGCTTCGGAATTAAATACAAAATGCACATGCCGTCTTAAGTACAAGAAGACTGAGTCTTCTTACCGTCTATGATTTGAGCCATTCCTGTGAGACCAGATTTTGAATCCGATGCTTCATTTCAGGTTTACTGTATCCCTTGGCCCTTCACTCTGACGATGAAACTAAAAAGTTACATCGGAATTAAATACAAAAGTCCAATGCCTTTTATTAGTGTCTATGTTTTGAGCCTTTCCTGTGAGAACAGATTTAGTTTCCGATGCTTCACTTCGGGGTTACTGAATACCTTGGACTTTCACTTCGACGATGTAACACAAAGATTGCATCGGAATTAAACACAAAAGGCACAATGCTGGCTTAAGTACAAGAAGACTGCCATTTCTTAGTGTCTATATTTCGAGCCTGTCCTGTGTCACCAGATTTGGTTCTGATGCACGACTGCGGGTTTATGTATCCCTTGGACCTTCACATTGCCGATGAAACACATAGATTGCATGGGAATTAAATACATAAGGCACAATGCCGGCTTAAGTACAAGATGACTGACATTTCTTTGTGGCTGTGATTGAGCCTTTCCTATGAGTCACTAGTTTTAGATTCTGATGCACGACTGCAGGTTTACTGTACCCCTTGACCCTCACTTTGACGATGAAACACAGAAATTGCATAGGAATTAAATACAAAAGGCACAATGCCGACTTAAGTACAAGTAGACTGACTATGCTTAGTGTCTATGTTTTGAATCTTTCCTGTGAGACCAATTTTAGATTCCGATGCTTCACTTCAGGTTTACTGTATCCCTTGGGCCTTCACATTGATGATGAAACGGCGAAATTGCATATGAATTATATTCAATAGGCACAATGCCGACTTAAGTACAAGAAGACTGCATACTGTCAATGTTTTCAGCCTTTCCTATGTCACCAGTTTTAGATTGCGATGCTTCACTTCTGGTTTAATGTATCCCCTGGACCTTCACTTTGACGATGAATCAGAAAACGTGCAACGGAATTAAATGCAAAAGGCTCAATGCCGACTTAAGTACAAGAAGGCTGAGTCCTCTTACTGTCTATGTTTTGAACCTTTCCTGTGTCACCAGTTTTAGATTCCGTTGCACAACCGCAGGCTTACTGTATCCCTTGAACCTTCTCACTGACGATGAAACACAGAAATTGCAACGGAACTAAATGCAAAAGGCACAATGCCGAATTAAGTTGAACAAGACTGAATCTGTTTACTGTCTACATTTTGAGCCTTCCCAGTGAGACCAGTTTTAGACTCCGATGCTTCACTTCAGGTTTACGGTATCCCTTGTACCTTCACTTTGACGATGAAACACAGAAATTGCATCGGAATTAAATACAAAAGACACAATGCTGGCATAAGTACAAGAAGACTGTGTCTTCTTACCGTCTATGTTTGAGCTTTTCCTGTGGGACCAGTTGTAGATTCCGATGCTTCACCCCAGGTTAACTGTATCACGTGGATCAACATACTGACGATGAATCACAGATATTGCACCGGAATTAAGTACAAAAGGCACAATGCCGCCTTAAGTGCAAGAAGACTGACTTTTCCTAGTGTCTATTTTTTGAGCCTTTCCTGTGTCACCAGTTTAAATTCCGAAGCACAACTGCATGTTTACTGTATCTCTTGGACCTTCACATTGACGATGAAAAACGGAAATTGCATCGGCATTAAATGCAAAAGGCACAATGCCGACTTAAGTACAACAAGACTGGGTCTGCTAACCAACTATATTTTGTGCCGTCCCAGTGAGACCAGTTTTAGACTCCGAAGTTTCACTTCAGGTTTTCTGTATCCCTTGGACTTTCACGTTGACGAGGAAACACAGAAATTGCATCGGAATGAAATTCAAAAGACACAATGCCACCTTAAGTACAAGTAGACAGACATTTCTTAGTGTATATGTTTTGAGCCTTCCTTTGAGACCGATTTTTTATTCCGATGCAGAACTGCAGGTTTACTGAATCGCTTGGACCTTCACATTGCCAATGAAACACAGATATTGCATTGGAATTAAATACAAAACTCACAATGACGACTGAAGTACATGAAGACTGAGCCTTCTAACCCTCTATGTTTTGAGCCTTTCCTGTGAGACCAGTTTTAGATTCCGATGTTTCTCTTCAGGTTTATTGTATCCCTTGGACGTTCACTTCGACGATGAAACAAAAAAACTGCATCAGAATCAAATTAAAAAGGCACAATGCCGACTTAAGTAGAGGAAGACTGAGTCTTCTAACCGTCTATGATTTGAGCCTATCCTATGAGACCAGTTTTAGATTCCGGTGTTTCTCTTCAGGTTTATTGTATTCCTTGGACCTTCACTTTGACGATGAAACACAGAAATTGCATCGGAATTAAATGCAAAAGGCACAATGCCGACAGAAGTACAAGAGGACTGAGTCTTCTTACCGTCTATGTATAAAGCCTTTCCTGTGAGACCAGTTTTAGATTCCAATGCACAGCTGCAGGTTTACTTTATCACTTGGACCTTCACATTGACCATGAAACACAGAAATTGCATCGGAATTAATTACAAAAGGCTTAATACAAACTGAAGTGCGAGAAGACTGACTTTTCTTTGTGTCTATGTTTTGAGCCTATCCTGTTTCAAAAGCCTTAGAATCCGATGCAAAACTGCATGTTTACTGTATACCATTGACGATGAGACACAGAAGTTGCATCGGAATTAGATACAAATGCACCATGCCGACTTAAGTACAAGAAAACTGTGTCTTCTTACCGTCTATGTTTGAGCCTATCCTGTGAGACCAGTTTTGGATTCCGATGCCTAACTTGAGGTATACTGTATACCTTGGACATTCACTTTGACGATAAAACACAGAGATTGCATCGGAATCAAATGCAAAAGGCACTATGCCGACATTAGTACAAGAAGACTGAGTCCTCTTACCGCCTATGTTTTGAGCCTTTCCTGTGAGACGAGTTGCAGATTCCAATGCACAACTGCAGGTTTACAGTATCACTTGGACCTTCACATTGACGATGAAACACAGATATTGCATCGGAATTAAACACATAACTCACAATACCTACTTAAGTACAAGAAGACCGAGTCTTCTCACCGTCTGTGATTTGAGCCTTTCCTGTGAGACCAGTTTTAGATTTCGATTCTTCACTACAGGTTTACTGTGTCCCTTGGACATTACATTTGATGTTGAAACACAAATTTGCATCCGAATTAAATACAAAAGGCACAAGGCCGCCTTAAGAACAAGAAGACTGACTTTTCTTAGTGTCTATGATTTGAGCCTTTCCTGTGTCACCACTTGTAGAATCCGATGCACAACTGATGGTTTACTGTATCCCTTGGACCTTCACTTTGACGATGAAAAACAAAAATTGCATCAAAATTAAATACAACAGCACAATGCCGACTTAGGTACAGGAAGACTGAGTTTTCTTGCTGTCTACGTTCTGAGCTTTCCCTGTGAGACCAGTTTAAGATTCCGATGCTTCACGTCAGGTTTACTGTATACCTTGGACCTTCACAGTGACGATGAAACAAACAAATAGCATCCGAATTAAATACAAAGGCACAATACCGACTTAAGCACAAGAAGACTAAGCTTCTTAGTGTCTATGTTTTGAGCGTTTCCAGTGTCACCAGTCTTAGATTCAGATGCATCGCAAAAGGTTTACTGTATCCCTTGGACCTTCACATTGACGATGAAACACAAAAATTGCATCGGAATTAAATAGAAAAGGCACAATGCCGGCATAAGTACAGGAAGACAGTTTCTTCTTACTGTGTATGTTAGAGCCACTCCTGTGACACCAGTTTTAGATTCCGATGACTCACTTGAGGTTTACTGTATACCTTGGACCTTCACTTTGACGATGAAACACGGTAATAGCACCGGGATTACATTCAAATGTCACAATGACAAATTTATACAGGAAGACTGACTTTTCTTTGTGACATTGTAGTGAGCCTCTCCTGTGAGACCAGTTTGAGAGTTCGATGCTTCACGTCTGGTTTACTGTATCCCTTGGACATGCACATTGCCGATGAAACACAGACATTGCATCGAAATTAAATACAAAAGGCTCAAAAACGACTTAAGTACAAGAAGACTGAGTCTTCTTAGAGTCTATGTTTTGAGCGTTTCCTGTGTCACCAGTTTTAGATTACGATGCTTTACTTCAGGTTTACTGTATCCCTTGGACTTTCACATTGACGATGAAACGCAACAATTGCTTCGGAATTAAACCCTTTAGGCACAAAGCTGACTTAAGTACAAGAAGACTGACTTTTGTTAGTGTCTATGTTTTGAGCCTATCCGGTGTCACCAGTTTTAGATTCCGATGCACAACTGCAGCTTTAGTGTATCCCTTGGGCCTTCAAATTGATGATGAAACACAGCAATTTCATCGGAATTAAATACAAAAAGCACAATGCCGAATTTAGTACAAGAAGACTGAGTCTTCTTACTGACTATGCTTTGGGTCTTCCCTGTGAGCCCAGTTTTAGCTTCCGTTTCTACATTTCAGGTTTACTGTATCCCTTGGACATTCTCTTCGTCGATGAAACACACAAATCGCAGCCGAATTAAATACTAAAGGTACAAAGCCGCCTTAAGTACAAGAAGACTGACTTTTCTTAGTGTCTATGTTTTGAGCCTTTCCTGTGTCCCCAGTTTTATAATCCGAAGCACAACTGCTGGTTTACTGTATCCGTTGTACCTTGATATTGACGATGAAACACAAAAATTGCATGGGAATTAAATACATAAGGCACTATGCCGACCTAAGTACAAGACGAGTGAGCCTTCTTACTGTCTATGATTTGAGCCAATCCTGTGAGACCAGTTTTATATTCCGATGCGTCACTTCAGGTTTTTCTGTATACCTTGGACCTTCACTGGGACGATAAAACACAAAAGTTTCATTGGAATCACATACAAAAGGCGCAAGGGTGCCCTAAGTACAAGAAGCCTGAATTTTCCCTGTGTCTGTGATTAAGCCTTTCCTGTGTCACTAGTTTTAGATTCCGATGCACGACTGCAGGTTTACTGTATCCCTTGGACCATCACTTTGACGATGAAACACAGTAATTGCATCGAAATTAAATTCAAAAAGCACAATGCCGAATTAGTACAAGAAGACCGATATTTCTTTGTGACAATGTGGTGGGCCTTTCCTGTGAGACCAGTCTTAGAATCCGATGCTACACATCAGGTTTACTATATCCCTTGGACATTCCTTTTGACGATGAAACACAAAAAGAACATCCGAATTAAATACAAATGGCACAAGGCCGCCTTAAGTACAAGAAGACTGACTTTTCTTAGTGTCTATGATTTGAGCGTTTCCTGCGTCACCAGTTTTATATTCCGATGCTTTACCTCAGGTTTACTGTATCCCTTGGACCTTCACATTGACGATAAAACGCAGCAGTTGCTTCGGAATTAAACACACTAGGCACAATGCCGACTTAAGTACAAGAAGACTGTCCTTTGTCAGTGTCTATGATTTGGCCTAATCTGTGTCACCAGTTTTAGTGTCCGATGCCCAACTGCAGTTTAACTGTATCACTTGTACCTTCGCATTGACGATGAAACACAGAAATTGCATGGGAGTTGAATACAAAAAGCACAATGCCGACTGAAGTGGAAGAAGACTGTGACTTCTTACCGTCAATGTTTGAGCCTTTCCTGTGAGACCAGTTTCAGATTCCAATGCTTCACTTCATGTTTACGGTATCCCTTGAACCTTCCCATTGACGATGAAACACAGAAAATGCATCGGAATTAAATACCAAACGCACAATACCGACTTAAGTACAAGAAGACTGTCTTATCTTAGAGTCTATGTTTCGAGCTTTTCCTATGTCCCCATTTTTAGATTCCGATGCACAACTGGAGACTTACTGTATTCCTTCGAACTTCACATTTAAGATGAAACACAAATATTGCATTGGAATGAAATACAAAAGGCACAATGCCGACTTAAGTACAAGAAGGCTGCCTATTCCAGGTGTCTATTGTTTGAGCCTTTCCTGTGTCACCAGTTTTAGATTCCGAAGCACAACTGCAATTTTACTGTATCCCTTGGACCTTCACTTTGACGATGAAACACAGTAATTGCATCGGAAAGAAATACAATTGGCACAATGCAGACTTAAGTACTAGAAGACTGACTTTTCTTAGTGTCTATGTTTTGAGCCTTTCATGTGTCTCCAGTTTTTGAATTCGATGCACAACTGCTGGTTTACTGTATCCCTTAGACCTTCACATAGATGATGAAACATAGTAATAGCATCGGAATTAAATACAAAAGGCACAATGCCGACTTTAGTACAAGAAGACTGAGTCTTCTTACTGTCTATGCTTTGGGCCTTCCCTGTGAGATCAGTTTTAGATTCCGATTCTTCACGTCAGGTTTACTGTATCCCTTGGACATTCACTTCGACGATAAAACACAAAATTAGCATCCGAATTAAATACAGAATGCACAAGGCCGCCTTATGAACAAGAGGACTGACTTTTCTTAGTGTCTATGTTTTGAGCTTCTCCTGTGTCACCAGTTTTATATTCCGATGCTTTACTTCAGGTGTACTATATCCCTTCGACCTTCACATTGACGATGAAACGCAACAATTGCTTCGGAATTAAACACATTAGGCACATTAGGCACTTAAGTACAAGAAGACTGACTTTTGTTAGTGTCTATGATTTGAGCCTATCCTGTGTAACCAGATTTAGATTCAGATTCACAACTGCAGATTTACTGTATCCCTTGTACCTTCACATTGACGATGAAACACAGCAATTTTATCGGCATTAAATACAAAAGGAACAATGATGAATTTAGTACAAGAAGACTGAGTCTTCTTACTGACTATGCTTTGGGCCTTCCCTGTGAGACCAGTTTTCGATTCCGATTCTACACTTCAGGTTTACTGTATCCCTGGGACATTAACTTCGTCGATGCAACACAAAAATTCCATCCGAATTAAATACTAAAGGCACGAGGCCGCCTTAAGTACAAGAAGACTGACTTTTCTTAGTGTCTATGTTTTGAGCCTTTCCTGTGTCACCAGTTTTACAATCCGATGTACAACTGCTGGTTTACTGTATCCCTTGCACCTTCACATTGACGATGAAACGCTACAATTGCATCGGAATTAAACACATTAGGCACAATGCCAACCTAAGTACAAGAAGACTGACTTTTCTTAGTGTCTATGTTTGAGCCTTTCCTGTGAGACCAGTTTTATATTCCAATGCTTCACTTCAGGTTGACTGTTTCCCTTGGACCTTCACTTTGACTACGAAACAAAGAAAAATTCATCGGAATTAAATACATAAGGCCCAATGCCGAATTACGTACAAGATGACTGAGTCTTCTTACCCTCTGTGTTTAGAACCTTTCCTGTGAGACCAGTTTTGGATTCCGATGCTTCACTTCAGCTTTACTGTATCCCATGGACCTTCACATTGACGATGAAACGCAACAATTGCTTCGGAATTAATCACATTAGGCACAATGCCGACTTAAGTACAAGATGACTGACTTTTGTTAGTGTCTATGATTTGAGCCTATCCTGTGTCACCAGTTATAGATTCCGATCCACAACTGCAGTTTAACTGTATCCCTTGTACCCTCACATTGACGATTAAAGACAGAGATTGGATCGGAATTCAATACAAAAGGCCCAATGCCGACTTAAGTACAAGAAGACTGTGTCTTCTTACCGTCAATCTTTTGAGCCTTTCCTGTGAGACCAGTTTTAGATTAAAATGCTTCACTTCATGTTTACTGTATCCCTCGGACCTTCACATTGACGATGAGACACAGAAAATGCATCGGAATTAAATACCAAAGGTACAAGGCTGCCTTAAGTACAAGAAGACTGACTTTTCTTGGTGTCTATGTTTTGAGCCATTCCTGTCTCACCAGTTTTAGATTCCGATGCATAACTGCAGGTTTACTGTATCCCTTGGACCTTCACATTGACGATGAAACGCTACAATTACTTCGGAATTAAACACATTAGGCACAATGCCAACTTAAGTACAAGAAGGCTGACATTTGTTAGTGTCTATGTTTTGAGCCTATCCAGTGTCACCAGTTTTAGATTCCGATGCACAACTGCAGTTTAACTGTATCCCTTGCACCTTCACGACGATGAAACACAGAAATTGCATCGGAATTAAATACAAAAGGCACAATGCCGACTTAAGTACAAGTAGACTGTGTCTTCTTACCATCAATGTTTTGAGCCTTTCCTGTGAGCCCAGTTTTAGATTCCAATGCTTCACTTCATGTTTACTGTATCCCTTGGACCTTCACATTGCCTATGAAACACAGTAATAGCATCGGAATTAAATTCAAAAGGCACAATGGCGAATTAGAACAAGAAGACCGACTTATCGTTGTGACAATGTTGTGAGCCTTTCCTATGAGACCAGTTTTAGCTTCCATTGCTTCACTTTAGGTTGACTGTATCCCTTGGAACTAAACTTTGACTATGAAACAAAGAAACTGCATCGGAATTATATACAAAAGGCACAATGCCGAATTAAGTACAAGAAGACTGACTTTTCTTAGTGTCTATGTTTCGAGCTTTTCTAATGTCCCCAATTTTAGACCCGATGCACAACTGGAGAATTACTGTATCCCATCGACCTTCACATTGACGAAGAAACACAGAAATTGCATCGGAATTAAATACAAAAGGCACAATGCTGAATGAAGTACAAGAAGGCTGCCATTTCTTAGTGTCTATACTTCGATCCTGTCCTGTGTCACCAGATTTCATTCCGATGCACAACTGCCGGTTTACTGTATCCCTTGGACCTTCACATTGCCGATGAATCACATAAATTGCATGGGAATTAAATACATAAGGTACTATGCCTGCTGAAGTACGAGAAGTGTGAGCCTTCTTACTGTCTATGATTTGAGCCATCCCTGTGAGACCAGTTTTAGATTCCGATGCGTCACTTCAGGTATACTGTATCCCTTGGAACTTCACTTTGACGATGAAACACAAACATTTCAATGGAATTAAATACAAAAGGCACAAAGTCGCCTAAAGTACAAGAAGACTGACTTTTCTTTGTGGCTGTGATTGAGCCTTTCCTGTGTCACAAGTTTTAGATTCCGATGCACGCCTGCAGGTTTACTGTACCCCTGGGACTCTCACTTTGACGATGAAGCGCTGTAATTGCATCGGAATTAAGTACAAGAAGACTGACTTTTCTTAGTGTCTATGTTTTGAGCGTTTCCTGTGTCACCAGTTTTAGATTCCGATGCTTTACTTCAGGTTTACTGTATCCTTGGACCTTCAAATTGACGATGAAACGACACAATTGCTTCGGAATTAATCACTTTAGGCACAATGCCAACTTAAGTACAAGAAGACTGACTTTTGTTAGTGTATATGTTTTGAGCCTATCCTGTGTCACCAGTTTTAGATTTCGATGCACAACTGCAGTTTTACTGTATCCCTTCGACCTTCACATTGACGATGAAACACAGAAAATGCATCGGAATTAAATACAAAGGGCACAATGCCAACTTAAGTACAAGGGGTCATCCATTTCTTAGTGTCTATATTTCGAGCCTGTCCTGTGTCACCAGTTTTGATTCCGATGCACAACTGCTGCCTTACTGTATCCCTACGGCCTTCACATTGACGATGAAACACAGAAATTGCATTGTAATTAAATACAAAAGGCACAATGCCGACTTTAGTACAAGACGACTGAGTCTTCTTACTGTCTATGCCTTGGGACTTCCCTATGAGACCAGTTTTAGATTCCGATTCTTCACTTCATGTTTACAGTATCCCATGGACTTCACATTGACTATCAAACACAGAAATTGCATCGGAATTAAATACAAAATTCACAATGCCGACTGAAGTACAAGAAGACTGAGTCCTGTCACAGTCTATCTTTGAGTCTTTCCTGTTAGACCAGTTTTAGATTCTGATGAACAACTGCTGGTTTACTGTATCCCTTGGACCTTCACATTGACGATGAAACACAGAAATTGCATTGGAATTAAATACAAAGGGCACAATGCCAACTTCAGTACAAGAAGAGTGACATTTCTTAGTGTCAATGCTTTGATCCTTTCCTGTGTCACCAGATTTAGATTCCGATGTTCAACTGCAGATTTACTGCATCCCATGGACCATCACATAGTCGAAGAAACACAGAAATTGCATCGGAATTAAATACAAACGGCACAATGACGACTAAAGTAGAAGAAGATGTGAGTTTTCTTGCTGTATATGTTTTGAGTCTTCCCTGTGAGACCAGTTTTACTTTCCGATTCTTCACTTCAGCTTTACTGTATCCTTGGACATTCACATTAACGATCAAACCCTACAATTGCATCGGAATTACCAACAAAAGGCACAATGCCGACTTAAGTACAAGATGACTGACTTTTCTTAGTGTCTTCGTTTTGAGCCTATCGCGTTTCACCAGTGTTAGATTCCGATGCATATCTGCAGTTTTACTGTATCCCTTGGACTTTCACATTGACTATGAAACACAGAAATTGCATCGGAATTAAATACAAAAGGCACAATGCACGACTTAAGTACAGGAGGACTAAGTCGTCTCACTGTCTATGTTTTGAGCTTTTCCTGTGAGACCAGTTTTAGATTCCGATGCTTCACTTGAGGTTTACCGTATGCCTTGGACCTTCACATTGACGAGAAAACACAGAAATTGCATCGGAATTAAATACAAAACGCACAATGCCGACTTAAGCACATGAAGACAGATTTTTCATAGTGACTATGTTTCGAGCCTGTCCAGTGTCACCAGTTTAAGATTCCGATGCACAAATGCAGGTTTACTATATCCCTTGGACCTTCACTTTGACGATTAAATACAGTAATTGCATTGGAATGAAACACAAAAGGCACAATGCCGACTTAAGTACAAGTAGGCTGACTTTTCATAGTGTCAATGTTTTGAGCCTTCCTGTGTCACCAGTTTTAGATTCCGATGCACAAGTGCAGGTATACTATATCGTTTGGACCTTCACATTGACGATGAAACTCAGTAATTGCATCGGAATGAAATACAAAACGCACAATGCCGACTTAAGCACATGAAGACAGATTTTTCATAGTGACTATGTTTCGAGCCTGTCCAGTGTCACCAGTTTAAGATTCCGATGCACAAATGCAGGTTTACTATATCCCTTGGACCTTCACTTTGACGATTAAATACAGTAATTGCATTGAAATGAAACACAAAAGGCACAATGCAGACTTAAGTACAATATGACTGACTTTTCTTAGTGTCAATGCTTTGAGCCTTACCTGTGAGACCAGTTTTAGATTCCGATGCTACACTTCCGGTTTACTGTATCCCTTGGACCTTCACATTGACGTTGCAACACAGAAACTGCATCGGAATTAAATACAAATGGCACAACGCCGACATAAGTACTAGAAGACTGAGGCTTCTTACCGTCTATGATTTGAGCCTCTCCTGTCAGACCAGTCTTAGATTTCGATGCTTCACTTTAGGTTTACTGTACCCCTTGGACCTTCACAACGACGATGAAACACAGAAATTGCATCGGAATTAAATACCAAAGGGACAATGCCGACTTAAGTACTAGAAGACTGAGTCTACTTACTGCCTATGTTTTGTGCCTTTGCTGTGAGACCAGTTTTAGATTCCTATGTTTTACTTAAAGGTTACTGTTTCCTTGCACCATCCCTTTGACGATGAATCACAGAAATAGCATCGGAATTAAATACAAAGGGCACAATGCCGACTTAAGTAGAAGAAGACTGAGTCTTCTTACTGTCTATGCTCTGGGCCTTCCCTGTGAGGCCAATTTTAGATTCCGATTCTTCACTTCAGGTTTACTACATCCCTTGGACATTCACTTTAACGATGAAACACAAAGATAGCATCGGAATTAAATACAAAAGGCACAAGGTCGCCTTAAGGACTAGAAGATTAACATTTCTTAGTGCCTATGTTTGAGCCTGTCCTGTGTCACCAGTTTTAGATTCCGTTGCACGACTGCAGGTTTACTGTATACCTTGGACCTTCACAGTGACGAAGAAACATAGAATTTGCATCGTAATTAAATACAATAGGCACAATGCCGACTTAAGTACAAGAAGTCTGAGTCTTCTTACCGCCTATGTTTTGAGCCTTTCCTGTGCGACCAGTTTTAGATTTACATGCTTCACTTCAGGTTTAATGTATCCCTTGTACCTTCAGATTGACGATGAAACACAGATATTGCATCGGAATTAAATACAACATGACCAATGCCGACTTAAGTACAAGAAGTCTGAGTCTTCTTACCGCCTATGTTTTGAGCCTTTCCTGTGCGACCAGTTTTAGATTTACATGCTTCACTTCAGGTTTAATGTATCCCTTGTACCTTCAGATTGACGATGAAACACAGATATTGCATCGGAATTAAATACAACATGACCAATGCCGACTTAAGTACAAGAAGACTGACTTTTCTTTGTGTCTATGGTTCCAGCCTTTCCTGTGTCACCAGAATTAGATTCCGATGCACAACTGCAGGTTTACTGCATCATTTGAACCTTCACATTGACGATGAAACACAGAAATTGCATCGGGAGTAAATACAAAAGGCTCAATACCGACTTAAGCACAAGAGGACTTATTCTTCTCAGTGTCTATGTTTTGAGACTGTGTCTTCTTACCGTCTATGTTTTGTGTCTTCCTGTGAGACCAGTTTTAAATTGATACTTCACATCAGGTTTTCTGTATCCCTTGGTCCTTCACATTGACGATGAATCGCAACAATTGCATCGGAGTTAAACACAAATGTCACAATGCCGATTTAAGTACAAGAAGACTGACTTTTGTTAGTGTCTATGTTTGAGCCTATCCTGTGTCACCAGTTTTAGATTGCGATGCACAACTGCAGTTTTACTGTATCCCTTGTATTTTTACTTTGACGTTGAAACGCAGAAATTGCATCAGAATGAAATACAAAACGCACACTGCCGACTTAGGTACAAGTAGTCTGAGTCTTCTTACAGTCTATGTTTTGAGCCCTTACTGTAAGACCAGTTTTAGATTCCGAAGCTTCACTTCAGGTTTTCTGTATCCCTTGGACATTCACTTAGATAATGAAACACAAAAGTTGCATCCGAATTAAATAAATAGGCACAATCCCGACTTAAGTACAAGAAGACTGAGTCTTCTTACTGTCTTTCCTTTGAGCCTTTCCTGTGTGACCAGTTTTAGATTCCGATGCTTCACGTCAGGTTAACTGTATCCCTTGGACCTTCACATTGACGATGAAACACAGAAATTGCATCGGAATTAAATACAAAAGGCACAATAATGACTTAAGTACAAGAAGACTGCGTCTTCCTACTGACTATGTTTTGAGCCTTTCTTGTTAGACCAGTTTTAGATTCCGATGCCTACCTTCACGTTTACTGTTTCCCTTTGACCTCTACATTGACCATGATACACAGAAAATGCATGGGAAATAAATACAAATGGCACAATCCCGACTTAAGTACAAGAAGACTGAGTCTTCTTACTGTCTTTGCTTTGAGCCTTTCGTGTGTGACCAGTTTTAGATTCTGATGCTTCACGTCAGGTTAACTGTATCCCTTGGACCTTCACATTGACGATGAAACACAGAAATTGCATTGGATTAAATGCTAATGGCACAATGCCGACTTAAGTAGAAGAAGACTGAGTCTTCTTACAGTCTATGTTTTGAGCCTTTCCAGTGTCACCAGTTTTAGATTCCGATGCACAACTGCAGGTTTACCAAATCCCTAGGACCTTCACATTGACGATGAAACACAGAAATTGCATCGGAATAATATACAAATGGCTCAATGCCGACTTATGTACAAGAAGACTGAGTCTTCTTACAGTCTATGGTTTTAGCCTTTGCTGTGTCACCAGTTTTAGATTCCGATGCACAACTGCAGGTTTCCTATATCCCTTGGACCTATTCTTATTGACGATGAAACACAGTAATTACATCTAAATGAAATACAAAAGGCACAATGCCGCCTTAAGTACAAGAAGACTGACTTTTCTAAGTGTCAATGTTTTCAGCCTTTCCTGTGTCACCGGTTTTAGATTCCGATGTTCAACTGCAGATTGACTGCATCCCTTTGAGCATCACATTGACGATGAAACAAAGAAATTGCATCGGGATTCAATACAAAATGCACAATGCCGACATAAGTACAAGAAGTCTGAGTCTTCTTACTGTCTATGGTTTGAGCCTTTCCTGAGAGACCAGTTTTATGTTGCAATGCTTCATTTCAGGTTCTTTGTGTCCCTTGGACATTCGCATTGACGATGAAACACAGAAATTGCATGGAAATTAATTACAAATTGCACAATTCCGATTTGAGTACAAGAAGACGGTGGCCTCTTACCTTCTATGTTATGAGCCTTTCCAGTGAGACCAGTTTTAGTTTCCGATGCTTCACTTCAGGTTTACTGTATCCCTCGGACCTTCACTTTGACGATGGAACACAATGATATAATCGGAATTAAAAAGAAAAGGCACAATGCCGAGACAAGTACAATAAGACTGAATTTTTTTAGTGTCTATGTTTAGAGCCTATCCTGTATCCGCAGTTTTAGATTCCGATGCACAACTGCAGTTTTACTGTATCCCTTGGCCCTTCACATTGGCGATGTAACACAGATATTGCATCGGAATTAAATACAAAAGGCGTAATTCTGATTTAAGTAGAAGAAAACTGAGACTTCTTACTGTCTATGTTACGAGCCTTTCCTGTGAGACCTGATTTAGATTCCGATGCTTCACTTCAGGATTACAGTATCCCTTGGACCTTCACAATGACGATGAAACGCTACCATTGCATCTGAATTAAAAACAAGAGGCGCAATGCCGACTTCAGTGCAAGAGGACTGACTTTTCTTAGTGTCTATGTTTTGAGCGTTTCCTGTGTGACCAGTTATAGATTCCAATGCTTCATTTCAGGTTTACTGTATCCCTTGGACCTTCACATTGACGATGAAACACAGAAATTGCGTCGGAAATAAATACAAAAGGCACAATGCCGACTTAAGTACAAGAAGACTGAGTCTTCATACATTCTATGTTTTGAGCCTTTCCTGTGAGACCAGTTTTAGATTCCGATGCTTCACTTCTGGTTTACTGTATCCCTTAGACCTTCACATTGACGATAAAAAACAGAAATTGCATCGGGATGATATACAAAAGCACATTGTCAGCTTAAGTGCAGGATGACTCAGTCTTCTTAATGTCTAAGTTTGAGCATTCCCTGTGAGATCAGTTTTAGATTCCGATGCCTCACTTCAAATTTACTGTTTCCCTTTGACCTCCACTTTGACCATGAACCACAGAAATTGCATCGGAAATAAATACAAAAGGCACAATGCCGAATTAAGTACAAGAAGACTGAATCTTCTTACCATCCATGTTTTGAGCCTCTCCTGTGAGACCAATTTTAGATTCCGATGCTTCACTTCAGGTTTATGTATCCCTTGGATTTTCACTTTGTCGATGAAACACAGAAATTGCATCGGAATTAAATACAAAATGCACAATGCCGACTTAAGTACAATAAGACTGAGTCTTCTTACAGTCTATGTTTTGAGCCTTTGCTGTGCCACCAGTTTTAGATTCCGATGCACAACTGCAGGTATACTATATCCCTTGGACCTTTTCTAATTGACGATGAAACACAGTAATTGCATCGGAATGAAATACAAAAAGCACAATGCCGACTTAAGTACAAGAAGACTGAATCTTCTTACCGTCTATGATTTGAGCCTTTCCTGTGAGACCAGTTTTGGATTACGATGCCTCACTTCAGGTTTAATGCATCCCTTGGGGCTTCACACTGACGATGAAACACAGAAATTGCATCGGAATTGAATACAAAATGCACAATGCCGACTTAAGCACAAGAAGACTGACTTTTCTTACTGCCTATGCTCTCAGCCTTTCCTGTGTCACCAGTTATAGATTCCGATGCACAACTGCAGGTTTACTGTATCCCTTGGACATTCACAATGACGATGAAACACAGAAATTGCTACGGAATTGAATACAAATGGCACAATGCTGACTTAAGTACAAGAAGACTGGGTCTTCTTACAGTCAATGTTTTGAGCCGTTGCTGTGCCAAAAGTTTTAGATACCGATGCACAACTGCAGGTTTACTATCTCCCGTGGCCCTTTTCTTATTGACAATGAAACACAGTAATTGCATCGGAATGAAATACAACAGGCTCAATGCCGACTTAAGTACAAGAAGACTGAATTTTCTAAGTGTCTATGTTTCGAGCATTTCCTGTGTCACCGATTTTAGATTCCGATACTCAACTGCAGAATTACTGCATCCCTTGGACCATCACATTGCCGATGAAATACAGAAATTGCATCGGAATTAGATACAAATTGCACAATGCCGAATTAAGTAGAAGGACACTGAGTTTTCTTGCTGTTTAAGTTTTGAGCCTTCCCTGTGAGACCAGTTTTAGATTCCGATGCTTCACTTCAGGTTTACGGTATCCCAAGGCCCTTCACATTGACGATGAAACACAGAAATAGCATCGGAATAAAATACAAAAGGCGCAATGCCGAATTAAGTGCAATAAGACTGAGTCTTCTTGCCGTCTATGTCTTGAGCATTTCGTGTTATAGATTCCAATGCTTCCTTTCAGGTTTACTGTATCCCTTGGAACTTCACATGGACGATGAAACACAGAAATTGCATCGGAATTAAATGCTAATGGCACAATGCCGACTTAAGTACAAGAAGACTGAGTCTTCTTACAGTCTATGTTTTGAGCCTTTCCAGTGTCACTAGTTTTGATTCCGATGCACAACTGCAGGTTTACCAAATCCCTAGGACCTTCACATTGTCGATGAAACACAGAAATTGCATCGGAATAATATACAAATGGCTCAATGCCGACTTATGTACAAGAAGACTGAGTCTTCTTACAGTCTATGGTTTTAGCCTTTGCTGTGTCACCAGTTTTAGATTCCGATGCACAACTGCAGGTTTCCTATATCCCTTGAACCTATTCTTATTGACGATGAAACACAGTAATTACATCTAAATGAAATACAAAAGGCGCAATGCCGCCTTAAGTACAAGAAGACTGACTTTTCTAAGTGTCAATGTTTTCAGCCTTTCCTGTGTCACCGGTTTTAGATTCCGATGTTCAACTGCAGATTGACTGCATCCCTTTGAGCATCACATTGACGATGAAACAAAGAAATTGCATCGGGATTCAATACAAAAAGCACAATGCCGTCCTAAGTACAAGAAGTCTGAGTCTTCTTACCGTCTATGGTTTGAGCCTTTCCTGAGAGACCAGTTTTAGGTTGCAATGCTTCATTTCAGGTTCTTTGTGTCCCTTGGACATTCGCATTGACGATGAAACACAGAAATTGCATGGAAATTAATTATAAATTGCACAATTCCGATTTGAGTACAAGAAGACTGTGGCCTCTTACCTTCTATGTTATGAGCCTTTCCAGTGAGGCCAGTTTTAGTTTCTGATGCTTCACTTCAGGTTTACTGTATTCCTCGGACCTTCACTTTGACGATGGAACACAATAATATAATCGGAATTAAAAAGAAAAGGCACAATGCCGAGACAAGTACAATAAGACTGAATTTTTTTAGTGTCTAATTTTTGAGCCTATCCTGCATCCCCAGTTTTAGATTCCGATGCACAACTGCAGGTATACTATATCCCTTGGACCTTTTCTAACTGACGATGAAACACAGTAATTGCATCGGAATGAAATACAAAAAGCACAATGCCGAGTTAAGTAGAAGAAGACTGAGTTTTCTAGATGTCTATGTTTTGAGCTTTCCCTGAGAGACCAGTTTTAGATTCCGATGCTTTACGTTAGGTTTACTGTATACTCTGGACCTTCACTTTGTCGATGAAACACAGAAATTGCATTGGTACTAAATACAAAAGGCACAATGCCGACTTAAGTACAAGAAGTATGAGTCTATTTACCGTCTATGTTTTGAGCCTTTCCTGTGAGACCAGTTTTGGATTACGATGCCTCACTTCAGGTTTAATGCATCCCTTGGGGCTTCACACTGACGATGTAACACAGATATTGCATCGGAATTAAATACAAAAGGCGTAATTCTGATTTAAGTAGAAGAAAACTGAGACTTCTTACTGTCTATGTTACGAGCCTTTCCTGTGAGACCTGTATAGATTCCGATGCTTCACTTCAGGATTACAGTAACCCTTGGACCTTCACAATGACGATGAAACGCTACCATTACATCTGAATTAAAAACAAGAGGCACAATGCCGACTTAAGTGCAAGAAGACTGACTTTTCTTAGTGTCTATGTTTTGAGCGTTTCCTGTGTGACCAGTTATAGATTCCAATGCTTCATTTCAGGTTTACTGTATCCCTTGGACCTTCACATTGACGATGAAACACAGAAATTGCGTCGGAAATAAATACAAAAGGCACCATGCCGACTTAAGTACAAGAAGACTGAGTCTTCATACAGTCTATGTTTTGAGCCTTTCCTGTGAGACCAGTTTTAGATTCCGATGCTTCACTTCTGGTTTACTGTATCCCTTAGACCTTCACATTGACGATGAAAAACAGAAATTGCATCGGGATGAAATACAAAAGCACATTGTCGGCTTAAGTGCAAGATGACTCAGTCTTCTTAATGTCTAAGTTTGAGCATTCCCTGTGAGATCAGTTTTAGATTCCGATGCCTCACTTCAAATTTACTGTTTCCCTTTGACCTCCACTTTGACCATGAACCACAGAAATTGCATCGGAAATAAATACAAAAGGCACAATGCCGAATTAAGTACAAGAAGACTGAATCTTCTTACCGTCCATGTTTTGAGCCTCTCCTGTGAGAAAAATTTTAGATTCCGATGCTTCACTTCAGGTTTATGTATCCCTTGGATCTTCACTTTGTCGATGAAACACAGAAATTGCATCGGAATTAAATAAAAATGCACAATGCCGACTTAAGTACAATAAAACTGAGTCTTCTTACAGTCTATGTTTTGAGCCTTTGCTGTGTCACCAGTTTTAGATTCCGATGCACAACTGCAGGTATACTATATCCCTTGGACCTTTTCTAATTGACGATGAAACACAGTAATTGCATCGGAATGAAATACAAAAAGCACAATGTCGTGTTAAGTACAAGAAGACTGAATTTTCGAAGTTTCTATGTTTTGAGCATTTCCTGTGTCACCGGTTTTAGATTCCGATACTCTACTGCAGATTAACTGCATGCCTTGAACCATCACATTGACGATGAAACACAGAAATTGCATGGGAATGAAATACGAAATGCACACTGCCGCTTTAAGTACAAGATGACTGTCCTTTTTTAGTGTCTATGATTTGGGCCATTCCTGTGTGACCACTTTTAGATTCCGATGCTTCACTTCACGTTTACTGTATCTCTTGGGCCCTGACATTGACGATAGAACACAGATATTGCATCGGAATTAAATACAAAAGGCAGAATGCCGACATAGGTACAAAAGTACTGAATTTTCTTTGCTACTATGTTTCGAGCCTGTCCTGAGTCACCAGTTTTAGATTCCGATGCAGAAATGCAGGTTTACTGTATCCTTTGGACCTTCACATTGACGATGAAACACAGAAATTGCATCGGAATTTAATACAAAAGCACAATGCCGACTTAAGTACAAGAAGACTGAGTCTTCTTACTGTCTATGTTTTAAACCTTTCCTGTTTGACCTGTTTTAGATTCCGATGCTTCACTTCAGGTATCCTGTATCCCTTGGACATTTACTTTGTTAGTGAAACACAGCAATTGCTTCGGAATTAAATACAAAAGGCACAATGCCGACTTGCGTACAACAAGAATGACTTTTCCTAGTGTCCATGTCATGAGCCTTTCCTGTGAGACCAGTTTTAGATTCCGAGGCTTCACTTCAGGTTTACTGTATCCCTTGGATCTTCACCTTGCCGATGAAACACAGAAATTGCATCGGAATTAAATACAAATTGCACAATGCCGACTTAAGTACAATAAGACAGAGTCTTCTTATTGTCTATGTTTTGAGCCTTTCCGGTGAGACCAGTTTTAGATTCCGATGCCTTACTTCAGGATTACTGTATACCTTGAACCTTCACATTGACGATGAAACGCAACAATTGCATCGGAATTAAAACAAAAGGCACAATGCCGACTTAAGTAGAAGAAGACTGACTTTTCTTGGCGTCTATGCCTTTAAGCATTTCCTGTGTCGCCAGTTTTGAATTCCGATGCAAAACTGCTGGTTTACTGTATCCCTTGGACATTCACATTCTCGATGAAATACAGTAATTGTAACGGAATTAAATACAAAGGCACAATGCCGACTTAAGTAGAAGAAGACTGCCTTTTCTTTGTGTCAATGTTTTGAGCTTTACCTGTGAGACCACAATTAGATTCCGATGCTTCACTTCAGGTTTAATGTATCCCTTGGACCTTCACTTTGGCGATGAAACACAGTAATAGTATTGGAATTAAATACAAAGGGCACAATGAGGGCTTATGTACAAGAAGACTGACTTTTCTTAGAGTCTATGCTTTTGAGCCTTTCCTGTGCCAACAGTTTTGGATTCCAATGCACAACTGCTGTTTTACTGTATCCCTTGGTCCTTCACATTGACGATGAAACACAGTAATTGCATCGGAATTAAATGCAAATATCACAATGCCGAATTAGTACAAGAAAACTGACTTTTCTTTGTGTCTATGCTTTGAGCATTACCTGTGAGACCAGTTTTAGATTCCGATGCTTCACTTCAGGTTTACTGTATCCCTTGGACCTTCGCTTTGACGATGAAACACAATATTGGCATTCGCGTTCAACACAAAAGGCGCAATACCGACTTAAGTACAAGAAGACTGAGTCTTCTTAGTTTCTATGTTCGAGCGTTTCCTGTGGCACCAGTTTTAGATTCTGATGCTTCTCTTCAGGTTTACTGTGTCCCTTGGACTCTCACTTTGGCGATGAAACACAAAAATTGCACCGGAATTAAATACAAAATGCATAATGCCAACTTAAGTACAAGATGACTGACTTTCCTTAGTGACTATGTTTTGTGCCCTTCCTGTGTCACCAGTTTTAGTTTCCGATGCATAACTGCAGATTTACTGTATCCCACGGAACATCACATTGACGATGAAACACAGTCATTGCATCGGAATTAAATACGAAATGCACAATCCCGCCTTAAGTACAAGAAGACTAACTTTTCTTAGTGTCTATGTTTTGAGCCTTTCTTGCGTGACCAGTGTTAGATTCCAATGCTTCACTTCAGGTTTACTGTATCCCTTGGACCTTCACTTTGACGATGAAACACAGAAATTGCATTGGAATTAAATACAAAAGGCACAATGCCGACTTAAGTACATGAAGCCTGGGTCATCTTACCGTCTATATTTTGAGCACTACCTGAGAAACCAGTTTTAGATTCCGATGCTTCACTTCAGGTTTACTGTATCCCTTGGAACGTCACATTGACGATGAATCACAGAAATTGCGTCGGAAATAAATACAAAAGGCACAAGCCGACTTAAGTACAAGGAGACTGACTTTTCTTAGTGACTATGTTTTCAGCTCTTTCAGTGTCCCCACTTTTACATTCCGATGCCTAACTGGAGATTTACTGTATCAGTTCGGCCTTCACATTGACGATGAAACACAGAAATTGCATCGGAATTAAATACAAATGGCACAATGCCGACTTAAGTACAAGAAGACGGACTTTTCCTTGTGTCTGTGTTTGAGCCTTTCCTGTGTCACCAGTTTTCGATGCCGATGCACCACTGCAGGTTTACTGTATCCCTTTTACCTTCACATTGACGATGAAAAACAGAAATGGCATCGGAATGAAATACAAAAGGCACGATGCAGACATAAGTACAAGACGACTGTGTTTTCTTAGTGTCTATGATTTGAGCCTTTCCTGTGAGACCAGTTTTAGATTCCAATGCTTCACTTCAGGTTTAGTGTATCCCTTGGACATTCATATTGACGATGAAACACAGAAATTCCATCGGAATTAAATACAAGAGGCACAGTGCCGAATTAAGTACTAGAAGACTGAGTTTTATTACCGTTGATGTTTTGAACCTTTCCAGTGAGTCCAGTTTTAGATTCTGATGCTTCACGTCAGGTTTACTGTATCCCTTGGACCTTCACTTTGACGATTAAACACAAAAATTCAATCTGAATTAAATACAAAAAGCACTATACCGACTTAAGCACAAGAGGACTGAGTCTTCTCAGTGTCTATGTTTGAACGATTCCTGTGTCACCAGTTATAGATTCCGATGCTTCGCTTCAGGTTTATTGTATCCCTTGGTCCCCACTTTGACGATGAAACATAAAAATTGCATCGCAATTAAATACAAAAGCACAATACCTACTTAAGTACAAGGAGACTAACTTTTCATGGTGTCTATGTTTTGAGCTTTTTTTGTGTCACCAGTCTTAGTTTCCGATGCACAACTGCAGGTTTACTGTATCCCTTGTACCTTCTCATTGACGATGAAACACGGAAATAGCATCGGAATGAAATACAAAGGCACAATGCCGACTAAAGTACAAGAGGACTGTGTCTTCTTACCGGCAATGTATTGGGCCTTTCCTGTGTTACCAGCTTTAGATTCCGATGCTTCACATCAGGTTTTCTGTCTCCCTTGGACCTTCACATTGACGATGACACACAGAAATTGCATAGGAAATCAATACAAAATGCCCTATGCAGACTTAAGTACAAGAAGACTGATTTGTCTTAGTGTCTATGGTTCCAGCCTTTCCTGTGTCACCAGAATTAGATTCCGATGCACAACTGCAGGTTACTGTATCCATTGGACTTTCAAATTGACGATGAAACACAGAAATTGCATCGTAATTGAAGAAAAAAAGGAACAATAATGACTTAAGTACAAGAAGACTGCGTCATCCTACTGTCTATGATTTAAGCTTTTCCTGTGTCACCAGTTTTAGATTCCGTTGCACGACTGCAGGTTTACTGTATACCTTGAACCTTCACATTGACGATGAAACACAGAAATTGCATCGGAATTAAATACAAAAGGCACAATGCCGACTAAAGAAGTAGAAGACCGAGTCTTCTTACAGTCTATGTTTTGAGCCCTTACTGTAAGACCAGTTTTAGATTCCGAAGCTTCACTTCAGGTTTTCTGTATCCCTTGGACATTCACTTAGATGATGAAACACAAAAGTTGCATCCGAATTAAATAAATAGGCACAATCCCGACTTAAGTACAAGAAGACTGAGTCTTCTTACTGTCTTTGCTTTGAGCCTTTCCTGTGTGACCAGTTTTAGATTCCGATGCTTCACGTCAGGTTAACTGTATCCCTTGGACCTTCACATTGACGATGGAACACAGAAATTGCATCGGAATTAAATACAAAAGGCACAATAATGACTTAAGTACAAGAAGACTGCGTCTTGCTACTGACTATGTTTGAGCCTTTCCTGTTAGACCAGTTTTAGATTCTGATGCCTACCTTTACGTTTACTGTTTCCCTTTGACCTCCACTTTGACCATGATACACAGAAAATGCATGGGAAATAAATACAAATGGCACAATCCCGATTTAAGTACAAGAAGACTAAGTCTTCTTACTGTCTTTGCTTTTGAGCCTTTCCTGTGTGACCAGTTTTAGATTCCGATGCTTCAAGTCAGGTTAACTGTATCCCTTGGACCTTCACATTGACGATGAAACACAGAAATTGCATCGGAATTAAATACAAATACCACAATGCTGACTTAAGTACAAGAAGACTGGGCCTTCTTACAGTCAATGTTTTGAGCCTTTGCTTTGCCACCAGTTTTAGATTCCGAACCACAACTGCAGGTTTACTATATCCCTTGGACCTATTCTTATTGACGATGAAACACAGTAATTACATCTAAATGAAATACAAAAGGCACAATGCCGCCTTAAGTACAAGAAGACTGACTTTTCTAAGTGTCAATGTTTTCAGCCTTTCCTGTGTCACCGGTTATAGATTCCGATGCTCAACTGCAGATTGACTGCATCCCTTTGAGCATCACATTGACGATGAAACAATGAAATTGCATCGGGATTCAATACAAAATGCACAATGCCGACATAAGTACGTGAAGACTGATTCTTCTTACTGTCTATGATTTGTGTCCTTCCTGTGTCACCAGCTTTAGTTTACGATGCTTCACTTCAGGCTTACTGTATCCCTTGGATCTTCAGACTGACGATGAAACACAGAAATTGCATCGGAATTAAATACAAAAAGCACAATGCTGTCCTAAGTACAGGAAATCTGAGTCTTCTTACCGTCTACCGTTTGAGCCTTTCCTGAGAGACCAGTTTTAGGTTGCAATGCTTCATTTCAGGTTCTTTGTGTCCCTTGGACATTCGCATTGACGATGAAACACAGAAATTGCATAGAAGTTAATTAGAAATTGCACAATTCCGATTTGAGTACAAGAAAACTGTGGCCTCTTACCTTCTATGTTATGAGCCTTTCCAGTGAGACCAGTTTTAGTTTCCGATGCTTCACTTCAGGTTTACTGTATCCCTCGGACCTTCACTT
Organism: Schistocerca piceifrons; assembly: GCF_021461385.2. NCBI lineage: Eukaryota > Metazoa > Arthropoda > Insecta > Orthoptera > Acrididae > Schistocerca > Schistocerca piceifrons. The sequence continues at coordinate 37,264,957 of NC_060138.1, read as the reverse complement.
TGACGATGAAACACAATAATATAACCGGAATTAAAAAGAAAAGGCACAATGGCGAGACAAGTACAATAAGACTGAATTTTCTTACTGTCTATGTTTAGAGCCTATCCTGCATCCCCAGTTTTAGATTCCGATGCACAACTGCAGTTTTACTGTATCCCTTGGCCCTTCACATTGGCGATGTAACACAGATATTGCATCGGAATTAAATACAAAAGGCGTAATTCTGATTTAAGTAGAAGAAAACTGAGACTTCTTACTGTCTATGTTACGAGCCTTTCCTGTGAGACCTGATTTAGATTCCGATGCTTCACTTCAGGATTACAGTATCCCTTGGACCTTCACAACGACGATGAAACGCTACCATTGCATCTGAATTAAAAACAAGAGGCACAATGCTGACATAAGTGCAAGAAGACTGACTTTTCTTAGTGTCTATCTTTTGAGCGTTTCCTGTGTGACCAGTTATAGATTACAATGCTTCATTTCAGGTTTACTGTATCCCTTCGACGTTCACATTGACGATGAAACACTGAAATTGCGTCGGAAATAAATACAAAAGGCACAATGCCGACTTAAGTACAAGAACAGTGAGTCTTCTTACAGTCTATGTTTTGAGCCTTTCCTGTGAGACCAGTTTTAGATTCCGATGCTTCACTTCAGGTTTACTGTATCCCTTAGACCTTCACATTGACCATGAAACACAGAAATTGCATCGGGATGAAATACAAAAGCACATTGTCGGCTTAAGTGCAAGATGACTCAGTCTTCTTAATGTCTAAGTTTGAGCATTCCCTGTGAGATCAGTTTTAGATTCCGATGCCTCACTTCATATTTACTGTTTCCCATTGACCTCCACTTTGACCATGAAACACAGAAATTGCATCGGAAATAAATACAAAAGGCACAATGCCGAATTAAGTACAAGAAGACTGAATCTTCTTACCGTCCATGTTTTTAACCTCTCCTGTGAGACCAATTTTAGATTCCGATGCTTCACTACAGGTTTACTGTATCCCTTGGTCCCTCACATTGACGATGAAACACAAAATTTTATCGGAATTAAATACAAAAGGCACAGTGCCGACTTTAGTACAAGAAGACTGACTTATCTTAGTGTCTATGTTTTGAGCCTTTCCTGTGTCACCAGTTTTAGAGTCCCATGGACAACTGCAGATTTACTGCATCACTTAGACCTTCACATTGACGATAAAACACTGAAATTGCATCCGAATTAAATACAAAGGGAACAATGCCGACTTCAGTAGAAGAAGATTGAGTTTCCTTCCTGTCCATGTTTTGAGCCTTCCCTGTGAGACCAGTTTTATTTTCCGATGCTTCACGTCATGTTTACTGTATCCCTTGGACCTTCACATTGACGATGAAACACTGATATTGCATCGGAATTAAATACAAAAGGCACAATGCCGACTTAAGTACAAAAAGACTGACTTTTCTTAGTGTCTATGTTTCGGGGTATCCTGTGACACCAGTTTTAGATTCTGATGCACACCTGCAGGAGTACTGTTTCCCTTGGACCTTCACATTGACGATGAAACATAGAAATTGCCTCGGAATTAAATACAAAAGGCACAATTACGACTTAAGTACGAGCAGACTGAGTCTTCTTACTGTCTATGTTTTGAGCCTTCCGTGTGAGACCAGTTTCAGATTACGATGCTTCACTTTAGGTATACTGTATCCCTTGGACCTTGACTGTGACGATGAAACACTGAAATTGCATCGGAATTAATTACAAAATGCACAGTCCCCACTTAAGATCTATAAGACTGTGTGTTCTTACTGTCTATGATCTGAGCTTTCCCTGTGAGACTACTTTTATATAAAGATGCTTCACTTCAGTTTTACGGTATCTCTTGGACTTTCACTATGACGATGAAACACAAAAATTGCATCGGAATTAAATACAAAAGGCACAATGCCGACTTAAGTACAAAAAGACTGACTTTTTTAGTGTCTATGTTTCGGGGTGTCCTGTGTCACCAGTTTTAGATTCCGATGCACACCTGCAGATTTACTATTTCCCTTGGACCTTCACATTGACGATGAAACACAGAAATTGCTTCGGAATTAAATACAAAAGGCTCAACTACGACTTAAGTACAAGAAGACTGAGTCTTCTTACTGTCTATGATTTGAGCCTTCCCTGTGAGACCAGTTTTAGATTACGATGCTTCACTTCTGGTTTGCTGTATCCCTTGGACCTTCACTCTGACGATTAAACACAGAAATTGCATCGAAATTAAATACAAAAGGCACAAAGCCGACTTAAGTAAAGAAACTGAGTCTTCATTTTGTATATGCTTTGACGCTTTCCTGTGTCACAAGTTTTAGATTCCTATGCACAACTGCAGTGTTACTGTATCCCTTGGACTTTCACATTAACGATGAAACACAGAAGTTGCATCGGAATTAAATGCCAAATGCACAATGCCGACTAAAGTACAAGACGACTGACTTTTCTAAGTGTCTATGTTTTGAGCCTTTCCTATGTGACCAGTTTCCGATTACAATGCTTCATCTCAGGTTTACTGTATCCCTTGGACTTTCAGTTTGACGCTGAAACACAGAAATTCCATGGGATTTAAATACAAAAGGCACAATGCCGAATTAAGTACAAGAAGACTGAATCTTCTTACCGTCTATGATTTGAGACTATCCTGTAAGAGCGGTTTTAGATTCCGATGCTTCACTTCAGGTTGACTGTATCCCTTGGACCTTCACTATGACCATGAAACACAGATATTGCATCGGAATTAAATACAAAAGGCACAATGCCGACTTAAGTACAAGAAGACTCACTTTTCTTTGTATCTAAGTTTTGTGCTTTTCCTGTGTCCACAGTTTTAGATACCGATGCTCAATTGGAGATTTAGTGAATCACTTCGACCATCACATTGACGATGAAACACAGAAATAGCTTCGGAATTGAATACAAGAGGCACAATGCCGACATAAGTACAAAATGACTGACTTTCCGTAGTGTCTATGTTTCGGGGTATCCTGTGCCACCAGCTTTAGATTCCGTTGCACACCTGCAGGTATACTGTTTCCCTTGGACCTTCACATTGACGATGAAACACAGATATTGCTTCGGAATTAAATACAAAAGGCACAATAACGACTTAAGTACAAGTAGGCTGAGTCTTCTTACTGTCTATGTTTTGAGCCTTCCCTGTGAGACCAATTTTAGATTCCGATGCTTCACTTCTGGTTTACTGAATCCCTTAAACGTTCACTTTGACGATGAAACACAAAAATTGCATCGGAATTAATTACTAAAGCCACAGTGACGACTTAAGTACAAGAAGACTGACTTTTCTTAGTGTCTAAGATTTGAGCGCTTCCTGTGTCACCAGTTTTAGAGTCCGATGCACAGCTGCAATTTTACTGCATCACTTAGACCTTCACATTGACGATTAAATACTGCAATTGCATCTGAATTAAATACAAAGGGCACAATGCCGACTTAAGTAGAAGAAGACTTAGTCTTCTTCCTGTCTATGATTTGAGCCTTTCCTGTGTCAGCAGCTTTTGTTTCCGATGACTCACTTCAGGTTTACTGTATCCCTATTACCTTCACATTGACGAAGAAAAACAGAAATTGCATCTTAATTAAATACAAAAGGCACAATGGCGACTTAAGTACAAGAAGACTGGGTCTTATAACCGTGTATATTTTGAGCCTTTCCTGTGAAAGCGGTTTTAGATTCCGATGCTTCACTTCAGTTTGACTGTATCCCTTGGACCTTCACTTTGACGATGAAACACGGATATAGCATCGGAATTTAATACGAAAGGCACAATGCCGACTTAAGTACAAAAAGACAGACTTTTCGTAGTGTCTATGATCTGAGCTTTTCCTGTGTCCCCAGTTATAGAGCAGATGCACAACTGGAGATTTACTGTATCGCTTCGACCTTGACATTAACGATGAAACACAGAAATTGCATCGGAATTAAATACAAAAGGCACAATTGCGAATTAAGTACAAGAAGACTGAGGCTACTTACCGTCTAGGTTTTGAGCCTTCTCTTTGAGACCAGATTTAGATTCCGATGCTTCACTTCAGGATTACTGTATGCCTTGGACCTTCATGTTGACGATGAAACACAGAAATTGCATCGGAATTAAATACAAAAGGCACAATGACGACTTAAGTACAAGAAGACTGAGTCTTGTTACCATCTATGTTTTGAGCCTTTCCGGTGCTACCAGTTTTAGATTCCGATGCTTCACTTCGGGTTGACCGTATCCCATGGACCTTCACTTTCACGATGAAACACAGAAATAGCATCGGTTTTAAATACAAAAGGCAGAATGCCGACTTATGTACAAGAAGACTGAGTCTTCTTACCATCTATGATTTGAACCTTTCCTTTAGATTCAGATGCACAGCTGCATTTTTACTGTATCCCTTGGACCTTCACATTAACGTTGAAACACAGAAATTGCATCGGAATTAAATACAAAAGGCACAATGCCGACTTAAGTAGAAGAGGACTGACTTTTCTTAGTGTCTATGTGTTGAGCCCTTCCTGTGTGACCAGATTTAGATTCCAATGTTTCACTTCAGGTTTACTGTATCCCTTGGACTTCACTTGGACGCTGAAACACAGAAATCTCATCGGAATTATATACAAATTTCACAATGCCGATTTCAGAACAAGAAGACTGAGTTTTCTTAACGTCTATGTTCTGAGCCTTTCTTGTGAGACCAGTTTTAGATTCCGATGCTTCACTTCAGGTTTACTGTATCCCATGGTCTTTCACTTTGACGATGAAACACAAAAACAGAATCGTAATTAAATACAAAAGGCACAATGCCGACTTAAGTGCAAGAAGTTTGACTTTCCTTAGTGTCTATGTATTGAGCTTTTCTTCTGTCCCCAGTTTTAGATTCCGATGCACAACTGGAGATTTACTATATCCCTTCGACCTTCATATTGACGATGAAACACAGAAAAAGCATCGGAATTAAATACAAAAGGTACAATGCCGATTTATGAACAAGAAGTCTGCCTTTTCTTTGTGTCTATGTTTCGAGCCAGTCCTGTGTCATCAGTTTCAGATTTCGATGCACAAATGCAGGTTTACTGTATTCCTTGGACCTTCACATTGGCGATGAAACACAGAAATTGCATCGGAATTATATACAAAAGGCTCAATGCCGACTTAAGTACACGAAGTCTGACTTTTCTTAGTGTCTATGTATTGAGCTTTTCCTCATTCCCCAGTTTCAGATTCCGATGCACAACTGGAGATTTACAATATCCCTACGACCTTCACAATGACGATGAAACACAGAAATTGCATCGGAATTAAATACACAAGGCACAAGGCCGCCTTAAGTACAAGAAGACTCTCTTATCTTTGTGTCTGTGTTTGAGCAACTCTTGTGTCCCCAGTTTTAGATTCCGATGCACGACAGCATATTTACTGTATCCCTTGGAACTTCACTTTGACGATTTAACACAATAATTGCATCGGAATTAAATACAAAAGACACAATGCCGACTTAAGATGAAGAGGACTGACTTTTCTTAGTGTCTATGTGTTGAGCCCTTCCTGTGTGACCAGATTTAGATTCCGATGCTTCACTTCGGGTTTACTGAATCCCATGGACCAACACTTTGGCGATGAAACACAAACATTGCATCGGAATTACATACAAATAGCACAATGCCGACTCAAGTACAAGAAGACTGAGTCTACTTACCGTTAATGCTTTGAGCCTTTCCTGTTAGTCCAGTTTTAGATTCCGATGCTTCACTTCAGGTGTACTGTATCCCTTGGACATTCACATTGTCGATGAAACACAGTAATTGCAACGGAATTAAATTCAAAAGCACAATGCTGACTGAAGCACAAGTAGACTTTTTTTTCCTAGTGTCAATGTTTTGAGCCTTACCTGTGAGACCAGTTTTAGATTCCAATGCTTCACTTCATGTTTACTGTGTCCCTTGGGCCTTCACCTTGACAATGAAACACAAAAATTGCATCGGAATTAAATATAAAAGGCACAATGCCTACTTAAGTAGAAGAAGACTGACTTTCCTTTGTGTCTATGATTTGAGCTTTCCAGTGTCACCAGTTCTAGAATCCGATGCTCAACTGCAGATTTACTGCATTACTTGGACCTTTACTTTATCCCTTGGACCTTCACATTGACGATGAAACACAGAAATTGCATCGCAGTTAAGTTCAAAAGGCACAATGACGACTTAAGTACAAAAAGACTGAGGCTATTTACCGTCTATGTTTTGAGACTTTCCTGTGAGACCAGATTTAGATTCCGAAGCTTCACTTCAGGTTTACTATATACCTTGGACCTTCACTTTGGCAATGAGACACGGAAATTTGCATCTGAATTATATACAAAAGGCACAATGACAACTCAAGTACAAGAAGACTATGTCTTCCAACCGTCTATGCTTTGAGCCTTTCCTGTGTCACCAATTTTTTGATTCAGGTTCACAACTGCAGTTTTACTGTATCCCTTTGACCTTCACATTAACGATGAAACACAGAAATTGCATCGGAATTAAATACAAAAGGCACATTGTCGACTTAAGTACAAGAGGACTGACTTTTCTTAGTGTCTATGTTTTGAGCTTTTCCAGTGTGACCAGATTTAGATTCCAATGCTTCACTTCAGGTTTTCTTAATCCCTTGGACTTACCTTTGACACTGAAACACAGAAATTGCATCGCAATTAATAACAAAAGGCACAATGCCGACTTAAGTGCAAGAAGACTGACTTTTCTTAGTGTCTATCAGTTGAGCTTTTCCCGTGTCCCCAGTTTTAGATTCCGATGCTCAACTGGAGATTTACTGTATCCCTTCGATCTTCACATTGACGATGACAAACAGAAATTGCATCGGAATGAAATACAAAAGGCACAATGCCGACTTATGTACAAGGAGACTGAGTCTTCTTACCGTTTATGTTTTGAGCCTTTCGTGTGAGACCAGTTTCAGACTCCGATGCTTCACTTCAGGTTCACAGAATTCCTAGGACCTTCACATTGACGATGAAACGCAACAGTTGCATCGTATTTAAAAGCAAAAGGCACAATGTCGACTTAAGTACACGGAGACTGACTTTTCTTAGTGTCTATGGTTTGAGCCTATCCTGTGTCACCAGTTTTAGATTCCGATGCACAACTGCAGTTTTACTTTATCCCTTGGACCTTCACATTGACGATGAAACACCGAAATTGCATCGGAATTAAGTTCAAAAGGCACAATGACGACTTAAGTACGAGAACACTGAGGCTACTTACCGTCTATGTTTTGAGACTTTCCTGTGAGACCAGATTTAGATTCCGAAGCTTCACTTCAGATTTACTATATCCCTTGGACCTTCACTTTGACAATGAAACACTGAAATTGCATCTGAATTAAATACAAAAAGCACAATGACGACTCAAGTACAAGAAGACTGAGTCTTCTAACCGTCTATGCTTTGAGCCTTTCCTGTGTCACCAGTTTTAGATTCTGATTCGCAACTGCAGTTTTACTGTATCCCTTTGACCTTCACATTAACGATGAAACACAGAAATTGCATCGGAATTAAATACAAAAGGCACAATGTCGACTGAAGCACAGGAGGACTGACTTTTCTTAGTGTCTATGTTTTGAGCTCAGTCTGTGTCCCCAATTTTAGATTCTGATGCACTACTGGAGATTTCCTGGATCCCTTCGACCTTCACATTAACGATGAAACACAGATATTGCAACGGAATTAAATACGAGGTGCACAATGCCGACTTAAGTAGAAGAAGACTGAGTTTTCCTCCTGTCTATGTTTGAGCCATCCCTGTGAGACCAGTTTTAGATTCCGATGCTTCACGACAGGTATACTGTATCTCTTGGACCTTCACATTGACGTTGAAATACCGTAATTGCATCGGAAATAAATACAAAAGCACAATGCCGACCTAAGTACAAGTAGACGGACGTTTCGAGTGTATATTGTTTGAGGCTTTCCTTTGTCATTCCGATGGACAACTTCAGTTTAACTGTATCCCTTGTACCTTCAGTTTGATGTTAAAACACAGATATTGTATGCAATTAAATACAAAAGGCATAAAACCGACTTAAGTACAAGAAAACTGGGTCTTCTTACTGTCTATGTTTTGAGCCTGCCCTGTGAGTACAGTTTTAGATTCCGTTGCATCACCTCAGATTCACTGTATGCCTTGGTCCTTCTCATTAGCGATGAAACTCAGAAATAGCATCGGAATTAAATACAAAAGGCACAATGCCGACTTAAGTACAAAAAGACTGACTTTTCTTAGTGTCTATGTTTCGGGGTATCCTGTGTCACCAGTTTTAGATTCCGATGCACAGCTGCAAGTTTACTTTATCCCTTGGACCTTCACATTGACGATGAGCTACAGAAATTGCATCGGAATTAAATACAAAACGCACAATGCCGACTTAAGTACAAGAAGACTGCCTTTACTTAGAGTCATTGTTTTGAGCATTTCCTTTGTCCCCAGATTTAGATTCCGATGCACAACTGGAGATTTCCTGTATCCCTTAGGCCTTGAAATTGACGAAGAATCACAGAATTTGCATCGGAATTAAAAGCAAAAGGCAAAATGCCGACTTAAGTACAAGAAGACTGACTTTTCTTAGTGTCTATCTATTGAGCTTTTCCTGTGTGACCAGATTTAGATTCCAATGCTTCACTTCAGGTTTACTGAATCCCTTGGACTTAACTTTGTCACTGAAACACAGATATTGCATCGGAATTAAAATACAAAACGCACAATGCCGACTTAAGTACAAGAAAACTGCCTTTTCTTAGAGTCATTGTTTTGAGCTTTTCCTGTGTCCCCAGATTTAGATTCCGATGCTCAACTGGAGATTTACTGTATCCCTTCGACCTTCACATTGACGATGACACACAGAAATTGCATCGGAATTAAATACAAAAGGCACAATGCCGACTTAAGTACAATAGGAGTGACATCTCTTAGTGCCTATATTTCGGGACCTCCAGTGTCACCAGTTTTAGAATCCAATGCTCACCTGCAAGTTTACTGTATCCCTTGGACCTTCACATTGACGATGAATAACAGAAAATGCATCGGAATGTAATACAAAAGGCACAATGCCGACTTAAGTACAAGAAGACCGACTTTTCATGGTGTCTATGTTTGAGCCTATCATGTCACACCAGTTTTAGTTTCCAATGCTCAACTGCTGGTTTACTGTATCCCTTGGACATCCACATTGTCGATGAAACACAGTAATTGCAACGGAATTAAATACAAGGGCAAAATGCCCACGTAAGTAGAAGAATAATGACTTTTCTTATTGTTTATTTTTTGAGCCTTTCCTCTGTCACCAGTTTTACATTCCGATGCACAACTGCAGATTTACTGCATCATTTGGACCATCACATTCACGATGAACACAGAAATTGCATCGGTATTAAAAACAAGAGGCACAATGGCGACTTAAGTAGAAGAAGTTTGAGTTTTCTTGCTGTCTATGTTTAGACCCTTCCCTGTGAGTCCAGATTTAGATTCCGATGCTTTACATCAGGTTTACTGTATCCCTTGGACTTTCACATTGACGATGAAACACCGAAATAGCATCGTAATTAATTACAAAAGGCACACTGCCGACTTACGTACAAGAAGACTGAGTCTTCTTAGTGTCTGTGCTTTGAGCCTTTCCTGTGTCACCAGCTTTAGTTTCCGATGCCTCACTTCAGGTTTACTGTATCCCTTGGACCTTCATATTGACGATGAAACACATAAATTGCATCGGAAGTAAATAAAAAGCCACAATGCCGACTTAAGTACAAGAAGAGTGAGTCTTCTTACCATATATGTTTGGAGCCTCTCCTGTGAAACCAGTTTTAAATTTCGTTGCTTCACTTCAGGTTTACTGTATCCCTTGGACCTTCAGATTGACGATTAAACACAGAAATTGCATCGGAATTAAATACTAAAGGCACAATGCCAACTTAAGTACAAGAAGACTGACTTTTCTTAGAGTCTGTGTTTTGAGCTTTTCCTGTATCCCCAGTTTTAGATTCCGATGCACAACTGGAGATTTACTGTATCCCTGGGACCTTCACATTGACGATGAAACACAGAAATTGCATCGGATTTAAATACAAAAGGCACAATGCCGACCTATGTAAAAAAAAGACTGACTTTTCTTAGTGTCTATGTTTCGAGGCTGTCCTGTGTCACCAGTTTTAGATTCCGATGCACTACTGCAGGATTACTGCATCACTTGGGCCTTCACATTGACGATGAAACACAGAAATTGATCGGAATTAAATACAAATTGCACAAATCCGACTCAAGTACAAGAAGACTGAGTCTTCTTACCGTCTATGCTTTGAGCCTATCCTGTTAGTCCAGTTTTAGATTCCGAGGCTTCACTTCAGGTTTACTGTATCCCTTGGACCTTCACTTTGACGTTGAAACACAGTAATGGCATCGGAATTGAATGCATAATGCACAATGCAGACTTAAGTACAAGACGACTGACTTTTTTTAGTGCCTAAGTTTTAGGAATTCCTGTGAGACCAGATTTAGATACCGATGCTTTAATTCTGGTTTACTGTATCCCTTGGACCTTCACTTTGACGACGAAACAAAGAGACTGCATCGGAATAAAATACAAATCACGGTGCTGAATTATGTAAAAGAAGACCGAGTCTTCTTTCTGTCTATGATTAGAGCCTTTCCTGTGGGACCAGTGTTAGATTCCAATGCTTCACTTCGGGTCTACTGTATCCCTTGGACCTTCACTTTGACGATGAAACACAAAAATTGCATCGGAATTACATACAAAAGGCACAATGCCGACATAAGTACAAGAAGACTGATTTTCTTAGTGTGTATGCTTTTAGTCTTTCCTGTGTCGCCAGTTTTAGATTCCGATGCTTCACCTCATGTTTACTGTATCCATTGGACCTTCACATTGACGATGAAACACAGAAATTGATATCGGAATTAAATAGAAAAGGCCCAATGCCGACTTAATTACAAAAAGACTGACTTATCTTAGTGGCTATGCATTGACCCTTTTCCTGTGAGACCAGTTTTACATTCCGATGCTTCACTTCAGGTTTTCTGTATGCCTTGAACCTTCACTTTGACGATAAAACACAAGGATTGCATCAGAATTAAATACAAAAGGCACAATGGCGACTTAGACACTAAGAAAAGTCTGTCTCTTGTACCTATGTTTTGGGCCTCTCTGTGAGACCAGTTTTAGATTCCGATGCCTCACTTAAGGTTTACTGTATCTCTTGGACCTTCACTATGACAGTGAAACACAGAAATTGCATCGGAATTAAATACAAAAGGCACAAGGCCGCCATAAGTATTAGAAGACTTTCCCTTCTTCGAGTCTGTGTTGGAGCCTATCCTGTGCCACCAGTTTTAGATTCCGATTCACGACTGCAGGTTTACAGTATCCCTTGGACATTCACATTGTCGATGAAACGCAGTATTTGCAACGGAATTATATACATAAGGCACAATGCCGACTTAAGTACAAGGTGACTGACTTTTCTTAGTGTCAATGTTTTGAGCCTTACCAGTGAGACCAGTTTTAGATCTCGATGCTTCACTACTTACTGTATCCCCTGGACCTTCACTTTGACGATGAAACAAAGTAATTGCGTCGGAATTAATTGCAAAAGGCACAATGCAGACTTAAGTACCAGTAGACTGACTTTTCGTAGTATCTATGCTTTGAGCCTTACCTGTGTGTCCAGTTTTACAATCCGATGCTTCACTTCAGGTTTACTGGATGCCTTGGAGCTTCACTTTGACGACGAAACACAAAAATTGCATCGGAATTAAATGCAGATGGCATAATGCAGACTTAAGTTCAAGAAGACTGACTTTTCGTAGTGACTATGTTTTGAGCCTTTCATGTGGCACCAGTTTTAGATTCCGAAGCACAACTGCTGGTTTACTGTTTCCCTTGGACATTCACATTGTCGATGAAACACAGTAATTGCAACGGAATTATATACAAAAGGCGCAATGCCGACTTAAGTACATGAAGACTGACTTTTCTTAGTGTCTATGTTTTGGGCCTCTCTGTGAGACTAGTTTTAGATTCCGATGCCTCACTTCAGGTTTACTGTTTCCCATGGACTTTCACTATGACAGTGAAACAGAGAAATTGCATCGGAATTAAAGACAAAAGGCACAAGGCCGACTTAAGTAAAAGATGAATGTCTCTTCTTTGTGTCTGTGTTCGAGCCTATCCTGTGTCACCAGTTTTAGATTCCGATGCACGACTGCCGGTTTACAGTATCCCTTGGACATTCACATTGCCGATGAATCGCAGAAATTGCTTTGGAATTAAATTCTAAAGGTAGAATGCCGACATAAGTACTATGAGACTGACTCTTCTTACCGCCTATGGTTTGAGCCTTTCCTGTGAGAACAGTTTTAGATTCCGATGCTTCGCTTCAGGTTTACTGGATCCCTTGGACATTCACTTTGACGATGAAACACAGTAATTGCATCGGAAGTATATGCAAAAGGCACAATGCAGAGTTAAGTACCGGACGACTGAGTTTTCGTAGTATCTATGCTTTGAGCCTTTCCTGTGAGACCAGTTTTACATTTCGATGTTTCGCTTCAGGTTTACTGTATGCCTTAGAGCTTCACTATGACGACGAAACCCAAAAATTGCATCGGAATTAAATACAAATGTCATAATGCCGACATAAGTACAAGAAGACTGACTTTTCTTAGTGACTATGTTTTGAGCCTTTCATGTGACACCAGTTTTAGATTCCGATGCACAACTGCTGGATTACTGTATCCCTTGGACATTCACATTGTCGATGAGACACAGTAATTGCAACGGAATTATATACAAAAGGCACAAAGCCGACTTAAGTACAAGAAGACAGACTTTTCTTAGTGTCTATTATTTGAGCCGTTCCTGTGAGACCAGTTTTAGATTCCAATGCTTCACTTCAGGTTTACCGTATCTCTTGGATCTTCACATTGACGATGAAACACAAGAATTCCATCGGAATTAAATCCTTTAGGCACAATGCCGACTTAAGTACAAGAAGACTGAGTCTTCTTACCGTCTATTTTTAGAGCCTTTCCTGTGAGACCAGTTCTTGATTCCGATGCTTCACTTCAGGTTTACTGTATCCCTTGGACATTCACATTCACTATTAAACACAGAAATTGCATCCGAATTAAATGCAAAAGCCACAATGCTGACTTAAGTACTAGAAGGCTGACTTTTTTAGTGTCTATGTTTCGAGCTTTCCCTGTGTCACCAGTTTTATAGATCCGATGGACAAATGCTGGTTTACTGTGTCCCATGGAACTTCACATTCACGATTAAAAACAGAAATTGCATCGAAAATAAATAGAAAATGCACAATGCCGACTTAAATACAAGAAGACTGACTTCTCTTAGTGTCTATGATTCGAGCCTTTCCAGTGAGACCTGTTTTAGATTCCATTGCTTCACTTCAGTTTTACCGTATGTCTTGGACCTGCACATTGACGATGAAACACAAGAATTGCATCGTAATAAAATCCTAAATGCACAATTCCGACTTAAGTACAAGGAGACTGAGTCTTCTTACTGACTATGGTTTGAGCCTTCCCTGTGAGTCCTGTTTTAGATTCCGATGCCTCACGTCCGGTTTACTGTATCCCCTGGACCTTCACATTGACGAAGAACACAGAAATTGCATCGGAATGAAATAGAAAAGGCACGATGCCGACTTAAGTACAAGATGACTGAGTCTTCTTACTGTCTATACTTTTAGCTTTTTTAGTGTCACCAGTTTTCGATTCCGATACTTGACTTCAGGTTTACTGTATCCCTTGGACCATCACATTCACAATTAAACACAGAAATTGCAACGGAATTAAATGCAACAGCCACAATTCACACTTAAGTACTAGAAGGCATTTTTTTTTAGTGTCTATGTTTCGAGCTTTCCCTATGTCACCAGTTATAGATTCCGATGGACAACTGCTGGTTTACTGTATCCCTTGGAACTTCACATTCACGATTAAACACAGAAATTGCATCGGAATTACATAGAAAAGGCACAATGCCGACTTAAATGCAAGAACACTGGCTTTTCTTAGCGTCTATGATTTGGGCCTTCCCTGTGAGACCAGATTTAGATTCCGATGCTTCACTACGAGTTTACTGTATCCCTTGGACCTTCACACTGACGATGAAGCACTGAAATTGCATCTGAATTAAATATAAAAAGCTTAATGCCGACTTAAGTACAAGTAGACTGAGTCTTGTTACTGTCTATGTTTTGAACCATCCCTGTGTGACCAGTTTTAGATTCCGAAGCCACACTTCAGGTTATCTGTATCCCTTGGACCTTCACATTGACGATGCAACACTGAAATTTGAATTGGAATTAAATACAAAGCCACAATGCCGACATAAGTACAAGAAGACTGAGTTTTCTTAGTGTCTATATTTTGAGCCTTTCCTGTGTCAGTAGCTATAGATTCTGATGCTTCACTTCAGGTTAACTGTATCCCTAGGACCATCACACTGACGATGAAACACAGATATTGCATTGGAATTAAATACAAAAGGCACAATGCCGACTTAATTACAAGAAGACTGACTTTTCATAATATCTATGTTTCGAGCCTTTCCTGTATCACCGGTATTAAATTACGATGCTCAACTGCAGGTTTACATTATCCCTTGGAACTTCACAGTCACGATTAAACACAGAAATTGCATCGGAATTACATAGAAAAGGCGCAATGCCGACTTAAATACAAGAAGACTTCCTTTTCTTGGTGTCTATGATTTGAGCCTTTCCTATGAGACCAGATTTGGATTCGAATGCTTGACTTCAGGTTTACTGTATCCCTTGGGCCTTCACTTTGACGATGAAACACAGAAATTGCATCGGAATTAAATACAAAAGGCACAATGCCGACGTAAAAACATGAAGACTGGTTCTTCTTGGTGTCTATGTTTTGATCCTTTCTTGTGTCACCAGTTTTAGAATCCGATGTTTCACTTCAGGTTTACTGTATCCCTTGGACCTCCACATTCACGATGAAACACAGAAATTGCATCGGAATCAAATACAAAAGTCATAAAGACGACTTAAGTACAAGAAGACTGAGTCTTCTTACCGTCTATTTTTTTGAGCACCTCCTGTGAGACCAGTTCTAGATTCCGATGCTTCACTTCAGGTTTACTGTATCCCACATACCTCCACATTCACGGTGAAACACAGATATTACATTGGAGTTTAATACTAAAAGCACAATGCTGACTTAAGTACAGGAAGACTGACTTTTATTAGTGTCTATGATTTGAGCCTTTCCTGTGAGACCAGGTTTAGATTCCAAAGCTTCACTTCAGGTATACGGTATCCCTTGGACCTTCACTTTGACGATGAAACGCAGAAATTGCATCGGAATTAAAAACAAAAGCACAATGCCGACGTAAGTACAAGAAGACTGAGTCTTCTTACCGTCTATGATCTGAGCTATTCTTGTGATACCAGTTTTAGATTGCAATGCTACACTTCAGGATTACTGTATCTCTTGGACCTCCACGTTGACGATGAAACACAAAAATTGCATCGGAATTAAATACAAAAGGCGGAATGCCGACTTAAGTACAAGAAGACTAAGCCTTCTTACTGTCTATGTTTGAGCCTTCCCTGTGGGACCAGTTTTAGATTCCGAAGCTTCGCTTCAGGTTTACTGTATCCCTTGGACCTTCACATTGACGATGAAACACAGAAATTGAAACGGAATTAAATACAAAAGGCACAATCCCGACTTAAGTACCAAAAGACTGAGTTTCCTTAGTGTCTATGTTTTGGGCCTTCCCTATGTCACCAGTTTTAGATTCCGATGCTTCTCTTCAGGTTTACTGTATTCCTTGGACCTTCACATTGACGACGGAACACCGAAATTGTATCGGAATCAAATACAAAAGGCCCAATGCCGACTTCAGTACAAGAGGACTGACATTTCATAGTGTCTATGCTTTGACCCATTCCAGTGTCACCAGTTTTAGATTCCGATGCACAACTGCAGATTTACTGTATCCCTTCGACCTTCATATTGACGATGAAACACAGATATTGCATCGGAATGGAATACAAAAAACACAATGCCGACTTAAGGACTTGAATACTGAGGCTTCTTACTGACTGTGTTTTGAGCCTTTCCTGTGTGACCAGTTATAGATTCCGATGGTTCATTTCAGGTTTGCTGTCTCCCTTGGACCTTCACTTTGACTATGAAACACAAAGATTGCATCGGCATTAAATACAATAGGCACAATGCCGACTTAAGTACATGTACACTGAGTGTTCTTAATGTCTATACGTTGAGCCGTCCCCCTGAGACCAGTTTTAGATTCCGATGCTTCACGTCAGGTTTACTGTGTCACTTGGACCATTACATAGACGATGAAACACAGAAATTGCATCGGAATTAAATATAAAAGGCACAATGCCGACTGAAGTAATAGAAGACTGAGTCTTCTTACTGTCTATGCTTTGAGCCTTCACTGTGTCACCAATTTTAGATTCCGATAGTTGACTTCAGGTTTTCTGTATCCCTTCGACCTTCACACTGACGATGAAACACAGATATTGCATCGGACTGGAATACAAAAAACACAATGCCGACTTAAGTACAAGAAGACTGAGTCTTCATACCGTCTATGGTTTGAGCCTTTCCTCTGAGACCAGTTTCAGATTCCGATTCTTCACTTCAGGTTTGCTGTATCCTATGGATCTTCACATTGACGATGAAACACAGAATTTGCATCGGAATGAAATACAAAAGGCACAATGCCGACTTAAGTACAAGAAGACTGAGTCCTCTTACCGTCTATGATTTGAGCCTTTCCTGTGTCACGACTTTGAGATTCCGTTGCACAGCTGCAGGTTTTCTGTATCCCTTAGACCTTCACATTAACGATGGGAGACAGTAATTGCATCGGAATTAAATACAAAAGAAACAATGCCGACTTAAGCAGAAGAAGACTGACTTTTCTTAGTGTCTATGTTTTGAGCCTTTCCTGTGAGACTACTTTTAGATTCCGATGATTCACTTCAGGTTTACTGTCCCCTTGGACCTTCACTTTCACGATGTAACACAAAAAATTCATCAGAATTAAATACAAGAGGCACAATGCCGAATTAACCACAAGCAGACTTCCACTTCTTAGCGCCTAAATTTTGACATAAGTACAAGACAACTGACTTTTCTTAGTGTCTATATTTGAGCCATTCCTCTGAGACCAGTCTTAGATTCCGTTGCACAACCGCAGGTTTACTGTATCCCTTGGACCTTCACATTGACGATGAAACACAGAAATTGCATCGGAATGAAATGTAAATGGCACCATGACGACTTAAGGACAAGAAGACTGAGTCTTCTTACTGTCTATGATTTGAGCCGTCTTTGTGAGACCAGTTTAAGATTACGATGCTTCACTTCGGGTTTACTGTATGTCTTGGACGTTCACTTTGATGAAGAAACACCGAAATTCCATCGCAATAAAATACAAAGGGCACAATGCCGACTTATGTACAAGATGTCTGACATTTCTTAGTGTCTATGCTTCGAGCCGTACCTGTGTCACCAGGTTTAGATTCCGATGCACAACTGCAGGTTTACTGTATCCCTTTGACCTTCGCAATGAAGATGAAACACAGAAATTGCATCAGAATTAAATACGAAAGGCACAATGCCGACTTCGGTACAAGAAAACTGACTTTTCTTGGTATCTGTGTTTTGAGCTTATCCTGTGTCACCAGTTTTAGATTCCGATGCACAACTGCTGTAATGTTGTATCTCTTAGACCTTCACTTTGACGAAGAAATACAGAAATTGCATCAGAATTAATACAAAAGGCACATGCCGACTTAAGTACAAGAACACTGAGTCCTTTTACTTTCTATGTTAGAGCCTATCCAGTGTCACCAGCTTTAGATTCCGATTCTTCACTTCCGGCTTACTGTATCCCTTGGTCCCTCACTTTGACGATGAAACACAAAATTTGCATAGCAATTAAATACAAAAGGCACAATGTCGACTTAGGTACAAGAAAGCTGATTTTTCTTAGTGACTATTTTGAGCCTTTCCTGTGTCACTTGTTTTATATTCCGTTACACAACTGCTGGTTTACTGTACCCCTAGGACCAACACATTGATGATGAAACACTGTAATTGCATCGGAATTAAATACAAAATTCACAATGCCAACTTAAGTACAAGAAGACTAAGTCTTCTTACTGTCTATGATTTGAGCCTCCCCTTTGTGACCAAATTTAGATTCCGATGCTTCACTTCGGATTTACTGTAACCCTTGGACCTTCGCTTTGATGATGAAACGCCGCAATTGCATCGCAATTATACACAAAAGGCACAATGCCGACTTAAGTACAAGATGACTGGCTTTTCTTAGTGTCTATGATTTGAGCCTTTCCTGTGAGACCAATTTTAGATTTCGATGCTTCACTACAGATTTACTGTATCCCTTGGACCTTCACACTGACGATGAATCACACACATTGAATCGGAATTAAATACAATAGGCACAATGCTGACTTAAGTACAAGAGGATTGAGTCTTCTTACCGTCTATGATTTGAGCTTTTCCTGTGAGACCAGTTTTACATTCAGGTGCTTCACTTCAGGTTTACTGCAACCCTACGACCTTCACTTTGCCGGTGAAACACAGAAATTGCATCGGAGTTAAATACAAAACTCACAATGCCGACTTAAGTACAACTAGAAAGAGTCTTCTTACGGTCTATGTTTTGAGCCTTTCCTGTTAGACCAGTTTTAGATTCCGATGCACAACTGCTGATTTACTGTATCCCTTGGTCCTTCACATTGACGATGAAACACCGAAACTGAATCGGAATTAAATACAAAAGGCACAATGCCGACTTAAGTACAAGAAGACTGACTTTTCTTAGCGTCCATGTTTTGAGCCTTTCCTAAGTCACCAGTTTTAGATTTCGATGCTTCTCTTCAGGTTTACTGCATCCCTTGGACCTTCACATTGACGATGAAACACAGTAATTGCACCGGAATTAAGTACAGAAGGCACAATGCCGACATAAGTACAATAAGACTGACTTTTGTTAGTGTCTATGCTTTAAGCCTTTCCTGTGAAACCAGTTTCAGATTCTGATGCTTCACTTCGGGTTTACTGTATCCCTTGGACCTTCAATTCGACGATGAAACACAGATATTGCATCGGAATTAAATACTAAAGGCACTATGCCGAATTAACAACAAGAAGACTTACACTTCTTACCGTCTAAATTTTGAGCCCTTCCTGTGAGACCAGTTTTAGATTCCGATGCTGAACTTCAGGTTTACAGTATGCCTTGGATCTTCACGTTGGCGGTGAAACACAAAAATTGCATCAGAATTAAATACAAAATGCATAATGCCGACTTATGTACAAGAAGATTGTCTTTTCTTACTGTCAATGTTTTGAGCCTTTCCTGTGTGACCGGTTTTAGATTCCGATCCTTCACTTCAGGTTTACTGTTTACCTTGGACCTTCACATTGACGATGAAACACCGAAATTGCACCGGAATTAAATACAAAAGGCACAATGCCGACTTAAGTACAAGAGGATTGTGTCTTCTTACCATCTATGATTTGATCCTTTCCTGTGAGACCTGTTTTAGAATCCGATGCACAACTGCAGATTTACTGTATCCCTTGGACCTTTACATTGACGATGAAACACAGGATTTGCATTGGAATTAAATACAAAAGGCACAATGCCGACATAAGTACAAGACGACTGACTTCTCTTAGTGTCTGTGTTTTGAGCCTTTCCGGTGAGACCAGTTTTAGATTCCGCTGCTCCACTTGAGGATTACCGTATCCCTTGGTCCTTCACTTTGACGATGAAACACAAAAATTGCATCGGAATTAAATACAAAAGGCAGAATGCCAACTTAAGTACAAGAAGACTGAGTCTTCTTCCTGTCTATGATTTATGCCTTCCATTTGACACCAATTTTAGATACCGATGCTTCTCTTTGGGATTACTGAATCCCTTGGACCTTCGCTTTGATGATGAAACGCCGCAATTGCATCGCAATTAAATACAAAAGGCACAATGCCGAATTAAGTACAAGGAGACTTAGCCTTTTTCTGTGTCACCAGTTTTAGATTCCGAGGCTTCACTTCAGGTTGCACAACAGCTGGTATACTATCTCCCTTGGACCTTCACATTGACGATGAAACACAGTAATTGCATCGGAAATACATACAAATTGCACAATGCCGACATATGTACACGAAGCCTGACTTTTCTCAGTGTTTATGTTTGAGCCTTTTCTGTGAGACCAGTTTTAGATTCCGATGCTTCACTTCATGTTTACTGTATCCCTTGGACCATCACATTGACGATGAAACCTACAATTTGGATCGGAATTAAATACAAAAGTACAAGCCGACTTAAATACAAGAACACTGAGTCCTCTTACTGTCTATGTTTGAGCCTTTCCTGTGTCACCAGTTTTAAATTCCGATGCTTCACTTCAGGTTTTCTGTATCCCTTAGATGTTCACTTTGTCGATGAAACACAATAATTGCATGGCAATTAAATACAAAATTCACAATGCCGACTTAGGTACAAGAAGACTGACTTTACTTAGTGTCTACGTTTTGAGTCTTCCTGTGTCACCAGTTTTAGAATCCGTTACACATCTGCTGGATTACTGTACCCCTTGTACCAACACATAGACGATGAAACACTATAATTGCATCTGAATTAAATACAAAAGGCAGAATGCCAACTTAAGAACAAGAAGACTGAGTCTTCTTACTGTCTATGTTTTGGGCCTTTCCTATGAGACCAGTTTTAGATTCCGATATTTCACTTCAGGTTCACTGATTCGCTTGGACCTTCGCTTTGACGATGAAACACAAAAATTGCATCGGAATTAAATACAAAAGGCACAATGCGGATTTAAGTACAAGAAGTCTGACTTTTCAAAGTGTATATGTTTTGAGCCTTTCCTGTGTCACCACTTTTAGATTCTGATGCTTCACTTCAGGTTTACTGTATCCCTTGGACATTCACATTGACGATGAAACACAGTAATTGCATCGGAATAAAATACAAAAGGCACAATGCCGACTTAAGTACCAGAGTACTGAGTCTTCTTACCATCTAGGTTTGAGCCTTTCCTGTGAGACCCGTTTTAGATTCCGATGCTTCACTTAAGGTTTACTATGTCCCCTGGACATTCACATTGACGATGAAACACAGTAATTGCATCGGACAAAAATACAAAAGGCACAATGCCGACTTAAGTACCAGAGTACTGAGTCTTCTTACCGTCTGGGTTTTGAGCCTTTCCTGTGAGACCCGTTTTAGATTCCGATGCTTCACTTAAGGTTTACTGTGTCCCTTGGACCTTCACTTTGAAGATGAAACACAAAAATTGCATCGGAATTAAATACAAAACTCACAATGCCGACTCAAGTACATGCAGACTGTGTCTTCATACCGTCTATGTTTTGAGCCTTTCCTCTGAGACTAGATTTAGATTCCGATGCTTCACTTCAGGTTTACTGTATCCCTGGGACCTACACTTTGACGATGAAACACAACAATTGCATAGGAATTTAATACAGAAGGTACAATGCCGACTTATGTGCAGGAAGACTGACGTTTCTTAGTGTATATGTATTGAGCCTATCCTGTCTCACCAGTATTAGATTCTGATGCACAACAGCAGATTTATTGTATCCCTGGGAAATTCACATTGACGATGAAACGCAGAAATTGCATCGGAATTAAATACAAAAGGCACAATGCTGCCTTAAGTACAAGAAGAGTGACTTTTCTAAGGGTCGGTGATTTGAGCCTTTCATGTGACACCAATTTTAGTGTCCGATGCAGAACTGCTGGTTTACTGTATCACTTGGATTAGTCGATAAAGTGAACCTGAGGTGAGGCATCGCAATCTAAAACCGGTCTCACAGGAAAGACTCAAAACATAGACGGTAAGATGACTCAGTCTTCTTGTTCCGAAGTCGGCATTGTGCCTTTGGTATTTAATTCCGACGCAATTTCTGTGTTTCATCGTCAATGTTAAGGTTGGAGGGATACGGTAAATCTGAAGCGAAGCATCGGACCCCAAAACTGGTCTCACAGGGAAGTCTCGAATCATAGACACTTAGAAAAGTCGGTCTTCCTGTACTTAAGTCGGCATTGTGCCTTTTGTATTTAGTTCCGATGCAATTACTGTGTTTCATCGTCAATGTGAAGCGCCGAGGGATACAGTAAACAAGAAGTTGTGCATCGGAATCAAGAACTGGTGACACAGGAAACGATCAAAACATAGACACTAAGAAAAGTCTGTCTTCTTGTACCTAAGTCGGTATTGTGCATTTTAATTTAATTCCGATGCAATTTTTGTGTTTCATCGCCAAAGTGAAGATCCAAAGGACACAATAATCCTTAAGTGTAGCATCGGAATCTGTAACTGGTCTCACCGGAAAGGCTCTAATCTTAGACAGTAAGAAGACTCAGTCTTCTTGTACTTAAGTCGGCATTGTGCCTTTTGTATTTAATTCCGATGTAATTTCTGTGTTTCATCGTCAATGTGAAGGTCCAAGGGATACAGTAAATATGAAGTGAAGCATCGGAATCCTAATCTGGTCTCACAGGAAAGGCACAAATCATAGACACTAAGATAAGTCAGTCTTCTTGTATTTAAGACGGCATTGTACCTTTTGTATTTAATTCCAATGCAATTTCTTTGTATCATCGTTAAAGTGAATGTCCAAGGGTGCCAGTAAACCTGAAGTGAAGCATCGGAATGTAAAACTGGTGACACAGGAAAGGCTCAATACATAGACAATAAGAAGACTCAGTCATCCTGTACATAAGTCAGCATTGTGCCTTTGTATTTAATTCCGATGCAATTTCTGTGTTTCATCGTCAATGAGAAGGTCTAAGGCATACAGTAAACCCGAAGTGAAGCATCGGAATCCAAAACTGGTCGCACAGGAAAGGCTCAAACCATAGACGGTAAGAAGACTCAGTCTTCTTGTACCTAAGTCGGCAGTGTGCCTTTTGTATTTAATTCCGACGCAATTCCTGTGTTTCATCGTCTTTGTGAAAGCCCAATTGTTGCAGTAAATCTGAAATGAAGCATCGGAATCTAAACCTGGTCTCGCACGGAAGGCTCAAAACATAGATATTAAGAAGACTCTGTCTTCCTGTACTTAAGTCGGCTTTGTGCCATTTGTATTTAATTCCGATGCTATTTTTGTGTTTCATCGTCAAAGTGAAGGACCAATGGTTACACTAAACCTGAAATGAAGCATCAGAATCTAAAACTGGTCTCACCGGAAAGGCTCATAACCTAGACGGTAAGAAGACTGAGTCATCTTGTACCTAAGTCGGCATTGTGCCATTTGTATTTAAGACCGATGAACTTTCTGTGTTTCATCGTTGAAGTGAAGGTCCAAGGTATACAGTTATCCTCCAGTTGTGCATCGGAATCTAAAAGTGGTCTCACAGGAAAGGTTGAAATCATAGACACTAAGAAAAGTCAGTCTTGTTGTACTTAAGTCGGCTTTGTGCCATTTGTATTTAACTATTTAACTCCGATGCAATATCTGTGTTTCATCGTCAATGTTAAGGTCCAAGGGATACGGAAAAACTGCAGATGTGTATCGGAATGTAAAAAATGGTGACACAGGAAAAGCTCAAAACATACATAGTAAGAAAAGTCTGGTTCTTGAATTTAATTCCGATGCAATTTCTGTGTTTCATCGCCAATGTAATGGTCCAAGTGATACAGTAAACTTGACGTGAAGCATCGGAATCAAAAACTGGTCTCACAGGAAAGGCTCAAAACATAGACGGTAAGAAGACTCAGTCCTCTTGTACTGAAGTCGGCATTGTGCCTTTTGTATTTAATTCCGATGCAAATTCAGTGTTTCATCGTGAATGTGATGGTCCAAGTGATACAGTAACCCTGAACTGAAGCTTCGGAATCAAGAACAGGTCTCACAGGGAAGGATCAAAACATAGATAGTAAGACGTTCCTGTCTTCTTGTACTTGGCATTGTGCCTTTTGAATTTAATTCCGATGCAAATTTTATGTCTCGTCGTCAAAGTGAAGGTCCAATGGATACAGTAAACCTGAATTGAAGCATCGAAAACTAAAACTGGTCTCACAGGAAAGGCTCAGACTTAGACGGTAGGAAGAATCAGTCTTGTTGTACTTATGTCGGCATTGTGCGTTTTGTATTTAATTCCGTTGCAATTTCGGTGTTAAATCGTCAAAGTGAAGGTCAAAGGGATACTGTGAACCACAAGTGAAGCATCGGTATATAAAACAGGTCTCACAGGAATAGCTCAAAACATATACACTAACGAAAGTCAATCTTCATGTACTTAAGACGGATTTGTGGCTTTAGTATTTAAATCGCATCCAATTTCTGGTTTCATTGTCAAAGTGAAGAACCAAGGGATACAGTAAACCTGAAGTGTAGCATCGGCATCTAAATCTGGTGGCACAGGAAAGGCTCAAAACATAGACACAAAGAAAAGTCAGTCTTCTTGTACTTAAGGGGGCATTGTGCCTTTTGTATTTAATTCCGATGCAATATCTGCGTTTCGTCGTCAAAGTGAAGGTCGAAGGGATACAGTAAATCTCCAGTTGTGCATCGGAATCTAAAGCTGGGGACACAGGAAAAGCTCAAAAGATAGACACAAACAAAAGTATGTCTTCTTGTACTTAAGTCGGCATTGTGCCTTATTTATTTAATTCCCATGCAATTTCTGTGTTTCATCGTCAATGTGAAAGTCCAAGGGATACAGTAAACCTGTAGTTGTGCAGCGGAATCTAAAACTGGTGACACGGGGAAGGCTGTAAACATAGACACTATGAATAGTCAGTCTTCTTGTACTTAAGTCGGCATTGTGCCATTTGTATCTAATTCCGATGCAATATCTGCGTTTCATCGTCAATGTGAAGGTAAAGCGGATACAGTAAACCTGAAGAGAAGCATCGGAATCTAAAGCTGGTGACACAGGAAAGGCTAAAAATATAGACAGTAACAAGTCTCCGTCTTCTTGTACTTAAGTCGGCATTGTGCCCTTTGTATTTAATTCCGATGCGATTTCAGTCTTTCATTGTCAATGCGAGGGCCCAAGGGATACATTAAAACCTGAAGTGAAGCATTGGAATCTACAACAGGTCTCACAGGTAAAGGTGAGGCCAGTTTTTGAATCCGAAGCTTCACTTCAGGTTTACTGTATCCCTTGAACCTTCACATTGACGGTGAAACACAAAAACTGCATCGGAATTAAATACAAAAGTCACAATGCCGGGTTAAGTACAAGAAGACTGAATTCTCTTAGTGTCTATGTTTTGAGCCATTCCTGTGAGACCAGTTTTAGATTCCGATGCACAACTGCAGATTTACAGTATCCCTTGGACCTTCACATTGACGATGAAACCCAGAAATTGCATCGGGATTAAATACAAAAGGCACAATGCCGACTTAAGTACAAGAAGACTGTGTCTTCTCACTGTCTCAGTTTTGAGCCATCCCAGTGAAAGCAGTTCTTCATTCCGAAGCTTCACTTCAGGTTTACTGTATCCCTTGGACCTTCACATTGGCAATGAAACACTGAAATTGCATAAGAATTAAATACAAAAGGCACAATGCCAGCTTGGGTACAAGAAGACTGAGTCTTCTCACCAACTATGCTTTGAACCTTTCCTGTGTGACCAGATATAGATTCCAATGCTTCACTTGAGGTTTACTGAATCCCACGGACTTTCACATTGGCGATGAAACACAGAAATTTCATCGGAATTACATACAAAATGCACATTGGCGACTTTAGTACAACAAGACTGAGTCTTCTTACTGTATATGCCTTGAGCCCTTCCTGTGAGACCAGTTTTAGATTCCGATCCTTCATTTCAAGTTTACTGTATCCCTTGGACCTTCACTTTGACGATGACACACAAAAATTGCATCGGAATTAAATACGAAAGGCAGAATGCCGACATAAGTACAAGAGGACTGAGTCTTCATACTTTCTATTATTTGAGCCTTCCCTGTGAGACCAGTTTCTGATTCCGATGCTTCACTTCAGGTTTACTGTTTCCCTTGGACATTCACGTTGACGATGAAACATAAAAATGGCATCTGAATTAAGTACAAACGGCATAATGCCGACTTAAGTACAAGAAGACAGAGACTTCTTAGTTTCTATGTTTTAAGATTTTCTTGTGGGACCAGTTTTAGATTCCGACGCTTCACTTCAGGTTTACGGTATCCCTTGGACATTCACTTTGACGATGAAACACAAAAATTGCAATTTAATTAAATACAAAAGCACAATGTCGAATTAAGTACAAGTAGACTGAGTCTTCTTAGTGTCTATAATTGGAGCCTTTCCTGTGAGACTAGTTTTAGATTCCCATGCTACACTTCAGGTTTACTGTATCCCTTGGACCTTCACGTTGTCGTTGAAACACAAAAATGTCATCGCAGTTAAATACAAAAGGCACAATTCCGACATAAGTACAAGAAAACTGACTCTTCTTAGTGTCTATGTTTTGAGCCTTTCCTGTGAGACCAGTTTCAAATTACGATGCTTCACTTCGGGTTTACTGTGTCCCTTGGACCTTCACTATGACGATGAAAGGGAGATCTTGCATTGGAATTAAATAGAAAAGACGTAATGCTGACTTAAGCACAAGAAGACTGAGACTTCTTAGTCTCTATGCTTTGAGCCTTTCCTGTGATGCCAGTTTTAGATTCCGACGCTTCACTTCAGGTTTACTGTTTCCCTTGGACCTTCACGTTGACGATGAAACACAGAAATTCCTTCGGAATGAAATACAAAAGGCCCAATGCCGCCTTAAGTACAAGTAGACTAAGTCATCTTACCGTCTATGTTTTGAGCCTATCCTGTGAGTCCAGTTTTAGATTCCGATGTTTCACTTCAGGTTTACTGTATCCCTTAGTCTTTCACTTTGACGATGAAATATAAAAATTGCATCGAAATTCAAAACAAAAGGCACAATGCCGACTTAAGTACAAGAAGACTAACTTTTCTTAATGTCTATGTTTTGAGCCTTTCTTGTGTCGCCAGTTTTAGATTCCGAAGCTAAACTGCAGATTTACTGTATCCCTTGGACCATTACATTGACGACTAAACACAGAAATTGCATCGGAATTAAATACAAATGGCACAATGCCGACCTAAGTTCTAGAAGACTGTCTTATCTTAGTGTCTAAGTTTTGAGCCTTCCCTGTGTCACCAGTATTAGATTCCGATGCTTCACAACAGGTTTACTGTACCCTTGGACCTTCACTTTGACGATGAAACACAAAAATTGAGTCGGAATTAAATACAAAGGTCACAATGCTGACTTAAGTAGAAGAAGGCTGAGTGTTCGTGCTGTCTATGCTTTGAGCCTTCCCAGTGAGACCAGTTTTTGATTCCGAAGCTTAACTTCAGGTTTACTGTATCCCTTGGACCTTCACATTGTCGATGAAACACAGAAATTGCATCGGAATTAAATACAAAAGCACAATGCCGACTTAGGTACGAGAAGACTGACTTTTCTTACCGTCTATGCTTTCAGCCATTCCCGTGAGACCAGTTTTGGATTACGATGCTTCGCTTCAGATTTACTTCATTCCTTGGACCTTCAATTTGACGATGAAACACAGAAATTGCATCGGAATTAAATACAAAAGGCACAATGCCGACTTAAGTACAAGAAGACTGACTCTTCTTAGTGTCCATCATTTAGGCCTTACGTGTGAGACCAGTTTTACCTTCCGATGCTTCACTTCGTGTTTACTGTATCCCTTGGACTTTCACTATGACGATGTAATACGGAATTTGCAATGCAATAAAATTCAAAAGGCACAATGCCGACTCAAGTACAAGAAGACGGAGTCTTCTTACCATCTATGTTTTGAGCCTTTCCTGTGAGACCGGTTTTAGATTCCGTTGCTTCACTTCCAGTTTACTATATCCCTTGGACCTTCACTTTGACGGTGAAACACAAAAGTTGCATCGGAATTAAATACAAATGACACAATTCAGATATAGGTACAAGAAGACTGAGTCTTCTTACTGTCTATGCTTTTGAGCCTTCCCAGTGAGACCAGTTTTTGATACCGAAGCTTCACTTCAGGTTTACTGTGTCCGTTGGACCTTCACATTGACGATGAAACACAAAAATTGCATCGGAATTAAATACAAAACTAACAATGTCGAGATAAGTACAAGAAGACCGTCTTTTCTTAGTGTCTGTGATTTGAGCCTTTCCTGTGTCGCCAGTTATAGATTCTGTTGCACAACTGCTGATTTACTGTATTCCTTGGACCTTCATATTGACGATGAAACACAGAAATTGCATCGGAATTAGATACAAGTAGACTGACTCTTCTTAGTGTCTATGTTTTGAGTCATTCCAGTGTGACCAGTTTCAAATTCCGACGTTTCACTACAGGTTTACTGTGTCCCTTGGACCTTCACATTGAGGATGAAACATAAGAATTGCATCGGAATGAAATACAAAACTCAAAATGCCGACTTAAGTACGAGGAGACTGACTTCTCTTAGTGTCTATGTTTTGAACCTTTCCTGTGTCACCAGTTTTAGATTCCGTTGCAAACTGCAGGTTTACTGTATCCCACTTACGATAAAACAAAGAAGTTGCATCGGAATTAAATACAAATGCACCATGCCGACTTGAGTACAAGTAGACTGAGTCTTCTTACAAGCCATTTTTTGAGCCCTTCCTATGAGACCAGTTTCGGATTCCGATGCTTCACTTCAGGTTTACTGTATCCCTTGGACCTTCACTTTGACGATGAGAAACAAAAATTGCATTGGAATTAAACACAAAATGCAAATTGCCGATTTAAGTACAAGAAGACTAACTTGTCTTAGTGTCTATGCTTTGAGCCTTTCCTTTGTCCCCAGTCTTAGATTACGATGCACAACTGCTGGATTACTGTATCCCTTGGACCTTCAATATGACGATGAGACACAGATATTGCTTCGGAATTAAACACAAATTCAGAAAGCCGTCTTAAGTGGAAGAAGACTGAGTCTTCTTACCGTTTATGCTTTGAGCCTTTCCAGTGAGACCAGTTTTAGATTCCGATGCTACACTTTAGCTTTACTGTATCCTTTGGACCTTCACTTTGACGATGAAACCCAGATATTGCAACGGAAATAAATACAAAAGGCACAATTCCGATTAAAGTACTAGAAAACTGAGTCTTCTTACCGTCAATCTTCATAGCCTTTCCTGTGAGACCTGTTTTGGATTCCGATGCATCACTTCAGGTTTCCTGTATCACTTGGACCTACATACTGACGATGAATCACAAAAAGTTCATCGGAATTCAATACAAAAGGCACAATGCCGACCTAAGTACAGGAAGACTGAGTCTTCTTACCGTCTATGTTTTCAGCCTTTAAGGTGAGACCAGTTTTAGGTTCCGATGCCTCACTGCAGGGTTTCTGTATCCGTTGGACGTTCACTCTGACGATGAAACACAAAAACTGCATCACAATTAAATACAAAAGGCACGATGCCGACATAAGTACTAGAAGACTGTGATTTCATTCTGTCTATGATTTGAGCCATCCCTGTGAGAGCAGATTTAAATTCCGATGCTTCACTTCAGGTTTACTGTATCCCTTGGAACTTCACATTGATGATGCAACCCAGTAATTGCATAGGAATTATATACAAAAGGCACAATGCCGACTTCAGTACAAGAAGACTGACTTTTCTTAGTGTCTATGTTTAAGCTTTTCCTGTGTCACCAATTTCAAATTCCGATGCACGACTGTAGGTATGCTGTATCAATTGGAAGTTCACTTTGACGATGAAACACAGAAATTGCATCGGAATAAAATACAGAAGGCACAATGCCGACTTAAGTACAAGAAGACTGTCTTTTCTTAGTGTCTATGTTTCGAGCCTCTCCTGTGTCACCAGTTTTAGATTCCGATGCAAAACTGCAGGTTTACTGTATCCCTTGGACCTATACATTGACGAAATTAAATACAAAAGGCACAATGCCAACTTCAGTTCAAGAAGACTGACATTTCTTAGTGTCTATGATTTGAGCGATTTCAATGTCACCAGTTTTGGATACCGATCCACAACTCCTGGTTTACTGTATCCCTTGAACCCTCACATTGACGATGAAACTCACTAAATGCATCGGAATTAAATACAAAAGGTACAATGCCGCCATAAGTAGAAGAGGAGTGACTTCTCTTTATGTCTATGTCTCGAACCTTCCCTTTGAGACCAGTTTTAGATTCCGACGCTTCACTTCAGGTTTACTGTATCACTTGGACGTTCACATAGACGATGAAACACAGTAATTGCATCTGAATTAATTACAAAATGCACGATGCCGACTTAAGTAAAAGAAGACTGACTGTCCTTGGTGTCTATTTTTGAGCCTTTCCTGTGAGACCAAATTTAGTTTCCGATGCTTCACTTAGGGTTACTGTTTCCCGTGGGCCTTCACCCTGACGATGAAACACAAATATTGCATCGGAATTAAATACAAAATTCACAATGCCGACTTAAGTACAACAAGACTGACTTTTCTTAGTGTCCATTTTTTGAGCCGTTCCTGTGAGACCAGTTTTAGATTCCGATGCTTCACTTCAGGTTAACTGTATCACTAGGACCTTCACATTGACGATGAAACACAGAAAGTGCATCGGAATAAAATACAAAAGGCACCATGCCGACATACGTACAGGACGACTGAGTCTTTTTACTGTCTATGCTTTGAGCCTTTCCTGTGAAACCAGTTTTAGATTCCGATGCTACACTTCAGGTTTACTGTATCCCTTGGACCTTCACTTAGACGATGAAACACAACAATAGTATCAGAGTTAAATATAAAAGGCACAATGCCGACTTAAGTACAAGATGACTGACTTTTCTTAGTGTCTATATTTTGAGCCGTTCCTGTGAGACCAGTTTTAGATTCCGATGCTTCATTTCAGGTTTCCTGTATCCCTTGGACCTTCACTTTGATGATGAATCACAGTAATTACATAGGAATTAATTACAAAAGGCACAATGCCGACTTAAGTACAGACAACTGTCTTATCCTATTGACTATGTTTTGAGCCTATCCTGTGAGACTAGTTTTAGATCCGATGCTTCACTTCAGGTTTACTGTATCACGTGGACCTCCACATTGACGATGGAACACAGAAATTGCATCGGAATTAATTACAAAAGGCACAATGTCGACTTAAGTAGAAGAAGACTGACATCTCTTAGTGTCTATGTTTCGAGCCTCTCCTTTGTCACCAGTTTTGGATTCCGACTCACAACTGCTGGTTTACTGTATCCCTTGGACCTTCAAATTGACGATGAAATACAATAATTGCATCGGAATTAAATACAAAAGGCACAATGCCGCCAGAAGTACAAGAAGACTGACTTTTCTTAGTGTCTATGTTTGAACCTTCTCTGTGAGACAAGTTTTAGATTCCGATGCTTCACGTCAGGATTACTGTATCCCCTGGACGTTCACAGTGATGATGAAATACAGAAATTGCTTCGGAATTAAATACAAAAGGCTCAATGCCGACTTACGTACAAGAGGACTGAGTCTTTTTACTGTCTATGCATTGAGCCTTTCCTGTGTGACCAGTTTTAGATTCCGATTCTTCACTTCAGGTTTACTGTATCCCTTGGTCCTTCACTTATACGATGAAACACAACAATTGCATTGGAATTAAATACAAAATGCTCTATGCCGACTTAAGTACAAGAAGACTGACTTTTCTTGGTGTCTATGATTTGAGCCTTTCCTGTGAGTCCAGTATTAGTATCCGAAGCTTCACTTCAGGTTTACTGTATCCGTTCGACCTTCACATTGACGATGAATCACAGTAATTGCATCGGAATTAAATACAAAAGTCACAATGCCGACTTAAGTACAAGAAGACTGGCATTTGTTAGTGTCCATGTTTAAGCCTTTCCTGTGTCACCAGCTTTATATTCCGATGCACGACTGCAGGTATACAGTATCCCTTGGACCTTCCCTTTGACGATGAAACACAGAAATTGCATCGGAATTAAATACAAACGGAACAATGGCGACCTAAGTACAAGAAGACTGAGTCTTTTTGCTGTCTATGCTTTGAGCCTTTCCTGTGTCACCAGTTTTAGATTCCGATGCTCCACTTCAGGTTTATTGTATCTCTAGGACCTACACATTGACGATGAAACACAGAAATAGCATCGGAATTAAACAGCAATGGCACAATGCCGATTTACGTACAAGAGGACTGGGTCTTCTTACTGTCTATGCTTTGTGCCTTTCCTGTTAAACCAGTTTTAGATTACGATGCTTCACTTCCGGTTTCCTGTAGTCCTTGGACCTTCACTTAGACGATGAAACACAACTATTGCATGAGAGTAAAATATAAAAGCACAATGAAGACTTAACTACAAGAAGACTGACTTCTCTTAGTGTCTATGTTTCGAGCTTCTCCTTTGTCACCAGTTTTGGATTCCGACTCACAACTGCTGGTTTACTGTATCCCTTGGACCTTCAAATTGACGATGAAATACAATAATTGCATCGGAATTAAATACAAAAGGCACAATGCCGCCAGAAGTACAAGAAGACTGACTTTTCTTAGTGTCTATGTTTTGAACCTTCTCTGTGAGACAAGTTTTAGATTCCGATGCTTCACGTCAGGATTACTGTATACCTTGGACGTTCACAGTGATGATGAAATACAGAAATTGCTTCGGAATTAAATACAAAAGGCTCAATGCCGACTTACGTACAAGAGGACTGAGTCTTTTTACTGTCTATGCATTGAGCCTTTCCTGTGTGACCAGTTTTAGATTCCGATTCTTCACTTCAGGTTTACTGTATCCCTTGGTCCTTCACTTATACGATGAAACACAACAATTGCATTGGAATTAAATACAAAATGCTCTATGCCGACTTAAGTACAAGAAGACTGACTTTTCTTGGTGTCTATGATTTGAGCCTTTCCTGTGAGTCCAGTATTAGTATCCGAAGCTTCACTTCAGGTTTACTGTATCCGTTCGACCTTCACATTGACGATGAATCACAGTAACTGCATCGGAATTAAATACAAAAGTCACAATGCCGACTTAAGTACAAGAAGACTGGCATTTGTTAGTGTCTATGTTTAAGCCTTTCCTGTGTCACCAGCTTTATATTCCGATGCACGACTGCAGGTATACAGTATCCCTTGGACCTTCCCTTTGACGATGAAACACAGAGATTGCATCGGAATTAAATACAAACGGAACAATGGCGACCTAAGTACAAGAAGACTGAGTCTTTTTGCTGTCTATGCTTTGAGCCTTTCCTGTGTCACCAGTTTTAGATTCCGATGCTCCACTTCAGGTGTATTGTATCTCTAGGACCTACACATTGACGATAAAACACAGAAATAGCATCGGAATCAAACAGCAATGGCACAATGCCGATTTACGTACAAGAGGACTGGGTCTTCTTACTGTCTATGTTTTGTGCCTTTCCTGTTAAACCAGTTTTAGATTACGATGCTTCACTTCCGGTTTCCTGTAGTCCTTGGACCTTCACTTAGACGATGAAACACAACTATTGCATGAGAGTAAAATATAAAAGCACAATGAAGACTTAACTACAAGAAGACTGACTTCTCTTAGTGTCTATGTTTCGATCCTGCCTTGTGTCAGCGGTTTTGGATTCCGATTCACAAATGCAGGTTTCCTGTATCCCTTCGACCTACACATTGACGATGAAACACAGAAATAGCATCGGAATGAAATACAAAAGGCACAATGCCGACTTAAGTACAAGACGACTGAGTCTTCTTACCGTCTATGATTTGTGCATTTCTTGAGAGACCAGTTTTAGATTCCGATGCTTCACGTGAGTTTTACTGTATCCCTTGGACCTTCACATAGACAATGGAACACAGAAATTGCATCGATATTAAATACAAAAGGCACAATGCCGACTTAAGTACAAGATGACTGACTTTTCTTAGTGTCTATGTTTTGAGCCTATCCTGTGAGACCAGTTTTAGTTCCGATGTTTCACCTCAGGTTTACAGTATCTTTTGGACCTCTACTTTGACGATGAAACACAAGAATTGAATCGGAATTAAATACAAAAGGAACAATGCCGAATTAAGTACAAGTAGACTAAGTCTACTTACTATCTATGCTTGGAGCCTTGCCTGTTAAACCAGTTTTAGATTCCGATGCTTCACGTCAGATTTACTGTATACTTTGGACCTTCACATTGACGATGAAACATAGAAATTTCATCTTAATTAAATACAAAAGGCACAATGCCGACTTAAGTACAAGAAGACTGAGTCTTCTTACCGTCCATGCTTTGAGCCTTTACTGTGTCACCAGTTTTACATTCCGATGCTTCACTTCAGGTTTACTGTATCCCTCAGACCTTCACTTTGACGATGAAACACAGAAATTGCTTCGGAATTAATTGCAAAAGGCACAATGCCGACCTAAGTACAAGAAGACAGACTTTCCTTAGTGTCTACGTTTTGAGCCTTTCCTGTGTCACCAGTATTAGATTCCGATGCAAAACTGCAGGTTTACTGTATCCCATTGAGGATGTAACACAGAAGTTGCACCGGAATTAAAGACAAATTCACCATGCCAACTTAAGTACAAGAAGACTGAGTCTTCTTACCGTCTATGCTTTGAGCCTTTCCTGTGAGAGCAACTTTAGATTCCGATGCTTCACTTCAGGTTTACTGTATCCCTTGGACCTTCACTTTGACGATGAAACACAAAAATTGAATCTAAAGTAAATACAAAATTCACAATGCCGACGTAAGTACAAGAAGACTGACTTTCCTTAGTTTCTATGTTTTGAACCATTCCTGTGAGACCAGATTTAGATTCCAATTCTTCCCTTCAGGTTTACTGTATGCCTTCGACCTTCACTTTGACGATGAAACACAGAAATTGCATCGGAATTAAATACAAAAGGTTCAATGCCGACTTAAGTACAAGGAGACTGAGTCTTCATATCGTCAATGTTTCAGCCCCTTCCTGTGCGACCAGTTTTAGATTCCGATGCTTCACCTCAGGATTACTGTATCAATTGGACCTTCACTTTGACGAGGAAACACAAAAATTGCATCGGAATTAAATACTAACTTAAGTACAAGAACACTGAGTCTTCATACTGTCTATGGTTTGAGCCTTCCCTGTGAGACAGTTCTAGATTCTGATGGTTAACTTCAGGTATACTGTATCCCTTGCACTTTCACTTTGACGTTGCAACGCAGAAATTGCATCGGAATTAAATTAAAAAGACACAATGCCGACTTAAGTACAAGAGGACTGAGAATTCTTAGTGTCTATGTTTGAGCCTTCCCTGTGAGTCCAGTTTAAGATTCCGATGCTTCACATCAGGTGTTCTGTATCCCTTGGACCTTCACTTTGACGATGAAACACAAAATTTGAATCGGAATAATATACAAAAGCCACAATGCCGACTTGAGTACAAGAGCACTGACTCTTCTTAGTGTCCGTGTTTTGAGCCTTTGCTGTGAGACCAGTTTCAAATTCCGATGCTTCACTTCAGGTTTACTGTATCCCTTGGACTTTCACGTTGACGATGAAACACATAAATTGCTTTGGAATTAAAAACAAAAGGCACAATGCCGACTTAAGCACAAGAAGACTGAGTCTTCTTAGCGTCTATGTTTTGAGCCTTTCTTGTGATTCCAGTTTTAGATTCCGATGCTTCACTCCAGGTTTACTGTATCCCTTGGACATTCGCTTTGACGATGAAAAACATAAGTTGCATCGGAATTAAATTCAATAGGCACAATGCCGACTTAAGGACAAGCAGACGGACTTATCTTAGTGCCTATGTTTTGAGCCATTCCTATGTCCCAGTTTAAGATTACGATCCACAACTGCAGGTTAACTGTATCCCTTGGACCTTCACATTGACGAAGAAACACAGAAATTGCATATGAATTAAAAACAAAAGGAACAATGCCGACTTAAGTACAAGAGGACTGAGTATCCTTACTGTCTATGTTTTGAGCCTTCCCTGTGAGACAATTCTATATTCTGATGGTTCACTTCAGGTAAACTGTATCCCTTGCACCTTTACTTTGACGTTGCAAGACAGATATTGCATCGGAATTATATACAAAAGGCACAATGCCGACATAAGTACAAGATGAGTGAGTCTTCTTACCGTCTATGTTTTGAGCCTTTCCTGTGAGACAAGTTTTAGATTCCGATGCTTCTCATAAGGTATACTGTATCCATTGGACCTTCACTTTCACTGTGAAACACAAAAATTGCATCGGAATTAAATACAAAAGCCACAATGCAGACTAAAGTACAAGAAGACTGACCCTTCTTTGAGTCTGTGTTTCCAGCCTTTCCAGTGAGACCAGTTTTAGATTCCGATGCTTCACTTCAGGTTTACTGTATCCCTTGGACCTTCACTTTGACCATGAAACAAAATAGTTGCATCGGAATTAAATACAAAAGGCACAATGCCGACTTAAGTACAAGAAGACTGAGTCTTCTTATCGATAATGCTTTGAGCCTATCCTGTGAGACCAGTTTTAGATTACGATGCTTCATTTCAGGTTTGCTGTATTCCTTTTACCTTCACTTTGACGATGAAACAAAGAAATAGCATCGGAATTAAATACAAAAGGCACAATGCCAACATAAGTACTAGAAGACTGACTTTCCTTTGTGTCTATGTTTAGAGCCTTTCCTGTGTCACCAGTTTTAGATTCCGAAGCACAACTGCAGGTTTACTGTATCCCTTGGGCCGTTACATTGACGATGAAACACAGTAATTGCATCGGAATTAAATACAAAGGACACAATGCCGACTTAAGCACGAGAAGACTGACTTTTTTAGTGTCTATGTTTTGGGCCGTTGCTGAGTCACCAGTTTTAGAATCCGATGCCCAACAGCAGGTATTCTGTATCCCTTGGACCTTCAAATTGACGATGATACACAGAGATTGCATCGGAATTAAATACAAAATGCACAATGCCGTCCTAAGTAGAAGAAGACTGAGTCTTCTTACATTCTATGTATTGAGTCTTTGCTGTGAGACCAGTTTTAGATTCCGATGCTTCATTTCAGGTTTACTGTATCCCATGGACCTTCACTTTGTCGATGAAACACAATAATTGCAACGGAATTAAATACAAAAGTCAGAATTCAAACTAAAGTACCAGAAGACTGACTTTTCTTAGAGTCTATGTATTGAGCCTTTCCTGTGTCACCAGTTTTATATTCCTATGCACAACTGCAGGTTTACTGTATCCCTTGTACCTTCACATTGACGATGAAACACTGAAATTGGTTCGGAATTATATACATAAGGCACAATGCCGACTTAAGTTCACTTTTCTTAGTGTCTATATTTTGAGCCGTTCCTGTGAGACCAGTTTTAGATTCCGATGCTTCAGTTCAGGTATACTGTATCCCTTGGACCTTCACTTTGATGAAGAAACACAGTAATTACATAGGAATTAATTATATAAGGCACAATGCCGACTTAAGTACAGACGACTGTCTTATCTTATTGACTATGTTTTGAGCCTATCCTGTGAGACTAGTTTTAGATCCGATGCTTCACTTCCGGTTTACTGTATCCCTTGTACCTTCACATTGACGATGAAACACTGACATTGGTTCGGAATTAAATACATAAGGCACAATGCCGACTTAAGTTCAAGAAGACTGTGTCTTCTTACCGTCTACGTTTTAAGCCTTTCCTGTGAGACCAGTTTTATATTCTGATGCTTCACTTCAAGTTTACTGTATCCCTTGAACCTTCACTTTGCCGATGAAATAGAGACATTCAACCGCAATTAAATACAAAAGGCACAATGCCGACTTAAGTACAAGAAGACTGAATCTTCTTACCATCTATGTTTTGAGCCGTTCCAGTGAGACCAGATTTTGATTCCGATGCTTCACTTGAGGTTTACAGAATTCCTTGGACCTTCGCCTTGCCGATGAAACACAAAAATTGCATCGGAAATAAATAAAAAAGGCACAATGTCGACTTAAGTACAAGGAGACTGACTTTTCTTAGCGTCTATGTTTTGAGCCTTTCCTGTAACCCCAGTTTTAGACTACGATGCACAACTGCATCTTTACTGTATCCTTTGGCCCTTCACATTGACGATGAAACACAGAAATTGTATATGAATTAAATACAAAAGGCAAAATGCCGACTTAAGTACATGAAGACTGAGTCCTCTTACTGTCTATGATATGAGCCTTTCCTGTGTCACCAGGTTTAGATTCCGAAGCACAACTGCATGTTTACTGTATCACTTGGACCGTCACAATGACGATGAAACACCGAAATTGCTTCGGAATTAAATACAAAATGCAAAATGCAGTCTTAAGTGGAAGAAGACTGAGTCTTCTTACCATCTATGCTTTGAGCCTTTGCTGTGAGACCAGTTTTGCTTTCTGATGCTTCACTTCATGTTTACCGTATCCCTTGGACCATAATTTTGTCAATGAGACACAGAAATTGCATCGGAATTAAATACAAAATGCACAATGCAGACTGAGGTACAAGAGGACTTAGTCTTCTTACCGTCTATGTTTTGAGCCTTTCCTGTGAGACAAGGTTTAGATTCCGATGCTTCACTTCAGGTTTTCTGTATCACTAGGACCTACATACGATGAATCACAAATATTGCATCGGAATTCAATACAAAAGGCCCAATGCCGACTTAAGTACAAGAAGACTGAGTCTTCTTTCCGTGTATGTTTTCTGCCTTTCCAGTGAGACCAGTTTTAGATTCCGATGCTTCTCTTCAGGTTTACTGTATCCCTTGGACATTCACTTTGACGTTGAAACACAAAAATTGCGTCGGAACTAAAATCAAAAGGCACAATGCCGACTGAAGTACTAGAAGACTGAGTCTTCTTACCGTCTATGTTGCGAACCTTTCCAGTGAGACCAGTTTTAGATTCCGATGCTTCTCCTCAGGTATACTGAATCCCTTGGACATTCACGTTGACGAAGATACACAAAAATTGCATTGGAATTAAATACAAAAGGCTCCATGCCGACTTAAGGACAAGAAGACGGACTTATCTTAGTGTCTATTTTTTGGGCCATTCCTATGTCCCAGTTTTAGAATTAGATCCACAACTGCAGGTTTACTGTATCCCTTGCACCTTCACATTGACGATGACACACAGAAATTGCATATGAATTAAATACAAAAGGAACAATGCCGACTTAAGTACAAGAGGACTGAGTATTCTTACTGTCTATGTTTTGAGCCTTTCCTGTGTCACCAGGTTTGGTTTCCGATGCACAACTGCAGGATTACTATTTCCCTTGGACCTTCACTTTGACGATGAAACACAAAAATTGAATGGAAAGTAAATGCAAATTCACAATGCCGACGTAAGTACAAGAAGACTGACTTTCCTTACTGTCTATGATTTGAACCATTCCTGTGAGACCAGATTAAGATTCCGACGCTTGACTTCAGGTTTACTGTATGCCTTCGACCTGTACTTTGACGATGAAACACAGAAATTGCATCGGAATTAAATACAAAAGGCACAATGCCAACGTAAGTACAAGGAGATTGAGTCTTCTTATCGTCAATGTTTTGAGCCCCTTCCTGTGAGTCCAGTTTTAGATTCCGAAGCTTCACTTCAGGTTTACCGTATCAATTGGACCATCACGTTGACGAAGAAACACAGAAATTGCATCGGAATTAAATACAAAAGGCACAATGCTGACTTAAGTACAAGAAGACTGAGTCTTCTTACCGTCTATGTTTTGAGCCTTTCCTGTGAGACAAGTTTTAGATTTCGATGCTTCTCTTCAGGTATACTGTATCCCTTTGACCTTCAC
The DNA here is from genome assembly GCF_021461385.2 of Schistocerca piceifrons. Taxonomy (NCBI): domain Eukaryota; kingdom Metazoa; phylum Arthropoda; class Insecta; order Orthoptera; family Acrididae; genus Schistocerca; species Schistocerca piceifrons. The sequence continues at coordinate 37,224,934 of NC_060138.1, read as the reverse complement.
TTCCACGGTGAAACACAAAAATTGCATCGGAATTAAATACAAAAACCACAATGCAAACTAAAGAACAAGAAGACTGACTCTTCTTTGAGTCTATGTTTCGAGCCTTTCCTGTGAGACCAGTATCATATTCCGACGCTACACTTTAGGTTTACTGTATCCCTTGGACCGTCACGTTGACGATGAAACACAAAAATTGCATGGGAGGTAAATACAAAATTCACAATTCCGACTTAAGTACAAGAAGACTGTCTTTTCTTAGTGTCTTTGTTTTGGACCTCTCCTGTGAGAGCAGTTTTAGATTCCGACACTTCACTTCAGGTTTACTGTATCCCTTGGACCTTCACTTTGACGATGATTGAAAAAAATTGCATCGGAATTAAATACAATAGGCACAATGCCGACTTAAGTACAAGATGACTGAGTCTTCTTACCGTTAATGTTTTGAGCCTTTCCTGTGAGACCAGATTTAGATTACAATGCTTCTTTTAAGGTTTGCTGAATTTCTTGGACCTTCACTTTGACGATGAAACACAGAAATAGCATCGGAATGTAATACAAAAGGCACAATGCCAACAGATGTACAAGAAGACTGTTTTTCCTTTGTGTCTAACTTTTGAGCCTTTCCTGTGTCACCAGTTTTAGATTCCGATGCACAACTGCAGGTTTACTGTATCCCTTGGACCTGTACATTGACGATGAAACACAGAAATTGCATAGGAATTAAATACAAACAAAGGACACAATGCCGAATTAAGTACGAGAAGACTGATTTTTTTAGTGTCTATGATTTGGGCCTTTCCTGAGTCACCAGTATTAGAATCCGATGCCCAACCGCAGGTATACTGTATCCCTTGGACCTTCACATTGACAATGAAACTCAGAAATTGCATTGTATTTAATACAAAAGGCACAATGCCGACATACGTACAAGAAGACAGAGTCTTCTTATGGTCTATGATTTGTGCCTATCCTGTGTCACCAGGTTTAGTTTCCGATGCACAACTTCAGGTTTACTATATCACTTGGAAATTCACTTTGACGATGAAACACAGAAATTGCATCGGAATTGAACACAAAAGGCACAATGCCGACTTAGGTACAAGAAGACTGATTCTCGTTAATGTCTACGTTTTGGGCCTCTCCAGTGTCACCAGATTTAGATTCCGATGCAAAACTGCGGAATTACTGTATCCCTTGGACCTTTACTTTGACGATGAAACACCGAAATTACATCGGAATTAAATAAAAAACGCAGAATGTCGACTTCAGTAGGAGAAGACTGACTATTCTTAGTGTCTATGATTTGAGCCTCTCCTTTGTCACCTGTTTTAGATTCCGATGCACAACTGCAGGTATACTGTATCCCTTGGACCTTGACATTGACGAAGATACACAGAAATTGCATATAAAATAAATACAAAAGGCACAATGCCAACTTAAGTACAAGAAGACAGAGTATTGATACTGTCTATTTTTGAGCCATCCCTGTGAGACCAGTTTTAGATTCCGATGCTTCATTCAGGTATACTGTATCCCTTGGACCTTGACATTGACGATGAAACACAAAAAATGCATCGGAATTAAATACACAAGGCACAATGCCGACTGAAGTACAAAAAGACTGACTTTCCTTAGTTCCTATGTTTTGAGCCTTTCCTCTGTCAGCTGTTTTAGTATCCGATGCACAACTGCAGGCTTACTGTATCCTTTGGTCCTGCACATTGACGATGAAACTCAGAAATTGCATCGGAATTAAATATAAAAGGCGTAATGCCGACTGAAGTACAAAAAGACTGACTTTCCTTAGTTCCTATGTTTTGAGCCTTTCCTCTGTCAGCTGTTTTCGTATCCGATGCACAACTGCAGGCTTACTGTATCCTTTGGTCCTGCACATTGACGATGAAACTCAGAAATTGCATCGGAATTAAATATAAAAGGCGTAATGCCGACTCAAGTACAAGAAGACTGAGACTTCTTAGTGTCTATGTTTTGAGCTATTCCTCTGAGACCAATTTTAGATTCCGATGCTTCACTTCCGGTTTACTGTATCTCTTGGACCTTCACTTTGACGATGAAACACAAAAATACAAATGGCACAATGCCGACTTAAGTACAAGAAAACGTAGTTTTCTTAGTGTCTATGATTCGAGCCTTTCCTGTGTCCCAGTTTTAGATTACGATGCAGAACTGAAGGTTTACTGTATCCTTTGGAGCTTCCCATTGACACAAAAATTGAATAGGAGGTAAATTCAAAATTCACAGTGCCGACCTCAGTACAAGAAGACTTACTTTTCTTAGTGTCTATGTTTTGAACCATTCCTGTGAGACCAGTTTTAGATTCCGATGCTTCACTTCAGGTATCCTGTATGCCTTCGACCGTCACTTTGACGATGAAACACAGAAATTGCATCGGAATGAAATACAAAAGGCACAATGCCGACCTAAGTACAAGTCTTCTTACCGTCAATGCTTTGAGAATTTCCTGTGGGACCAGTCTTACATTCCGGTGCTTAACGTCAGGTTTACAGTATCCCTTCTACCATCACGTTGACGATGAAACTCATAAAATTGCTTCGGAATTAAATAAGAAAGGCACAATGCCGCCTTAAGTACCAGGAAACTGAGTCTTCTTACCGTCTATGCTTTGAGCCTTTCCTGTGAGTCCGGTTTTAGATTCCTATGCTTCACTTCAGTTTTGCTGTATCCCTTGGTCCTTTACATTGACTATGAAACACAAAAATGAATGAGAAGTAAATACAAAATTCACAATGCCAACTCATATACAAGAAGACTGACTTTTCTTGGTGTCTATCATTTCGACCTTTGCTGTGAGACCAGTTTTAGATTCTGATGCTTCACTTCAGGTTTACTGTATCCCTTGGACCTTCACTTTGCCGATGAAACACAGAAATTGCATCGGAATTAAATACAAAAGGCACAACGCCGACTTGAGCACAAGAAGACTGAGTCTTCTTACCGTCTATGGTTTAAGCCTTTCCTGTGAGACTTGTTTTAGATTCCAATGCTTCGCTTCAGGTTTACTGTACCCTAGGACTTTCTCTTTGAAGATGAAACTCAAAAATTGCAACCGGAATAATATACAAATGGCACAATGCCGTCTTAAGTACCAGAAGACCGACTCTTCTTACTGTCTATGCTCTGAGCCTCTCCTCTGAGACTAGTTTCAGATTTCGGTGCTTCATTTCAGGTTTACTGTATCCCTTGGACCTTCACGTTGACGATGAGACACAGAAATTCCTTCGGAATTAAATACAAAGGGCACAATACCGACTTAAGTACAAGAAGACTGAGTCTTCTTACCGTCTATGTTTTGGGCCTTTCCTCTGAGTCCAATATTAGATTCCGATGCTCCACTTCGGAGATTGCTGTATGCCTTCGCCCTTCACTTTGACGATGAAACACAGAAATTGCATCGGAATTATATACAAAAGGCAGAATGCCGACTAAAGCACATGAAGACAGACTTTTCTTAGTGTCTATGTTTTGAGCCCTTTCAGTGTCACCAGTTTCAGATTCCGATGCACAACTGCAGGGTTACTGTATCCCTTGTACCTTCACATTGACGATGAAACACTGAAATTGCTTCGGAATTAAATACATAAGGCACTATGAAGACTTAAGTACAAGAAGACTGAGTCTTCTTACGGTCTATGATTTGTGCCTTTCCTGTGTCTCCTTGTTTAGTTTCTGATGCACAACTGCAGGTTTACTGTATCCCTTGTACCTTCACATTGACGATGAAAAACTGAAATTGGTTCGGAATTAAATACATAAGGCACAATGCCGACTTAAGTTCAAGAAGACTGTGTCTTCTTACCCTCTATGTTTTGAGCCTTTACTGTGAGACCAGTTTTATATTCCGATGCTTCACGTCAGGTTTACTGTATCCCTTGGGCCTTCACCTTGACGATGAAACATAGACATTGCATCGGAATTATACACAAAAAAATCAATGCTGACTTAAGTGGAAGAAGATTGAGTCTTCTTAGTTTCAACCATTTGAGCTTTTCCTGTGAGACCAGTTTTAGATTCAGACGCTTCACTTCAGGTTTTCTGTATTCCTTGGCCCTTCACTTTGACGATGAAACACAGAAATTGCATCGGATTTAACTACAAAAGGCACAATGCCGACTTAAGTACAAGAAGACTGGGCTTCTTACCGTCTATGTTTTGAACCCTTCCTGTGGGACCAGTTTTAGATTCCGATGCTTTACTTCAGGTTTACTGTATCTGTTGGACCTTCCCTTTGACTATTAAACACAAAAATTGCATGGGATGTAAATACAAAATTCACAATGCCGACGTAAGTACAAGAAGACTGACTATTTTTAGTGTCTATGTTTTGAACCTTTCCTGTGAGACCAGTTTTAGATTCCGATGCTTTACTTCAGGTATACTGAATCACTTGGCCCTTCACTTTGTCTATGAATGACAAAGATTGCATCGGAATTCAATACAAAAGGCACAATGCCCACTCAAGTACAAGAAGACTGAGTCTTCTTACCGTCTATGTTTTGAGCCTTTCCTGTGAGACCTGTTTTAGATTCCGATGCTTCACTTCAGGTACTATGTATCGATTGGACCTGCATACTGACGATGAATCTCAAAAATTCCATCGGAATTCAAAACTAAAGACACAATGTCGACTTAAGTACAAGAAGCTTGAGTCTTCCTACCGTCTATGCTTTGAGCCTTTCCTGTGAGACCAGTTTTAGATTCCGATGTTTCACTTCACTTTTACTGTATCCCATGGATCTTCACTTTGACGATGAAACACAAAAATTGCATCGGAATTAAATACATAAGCCACAATGCCGATTCAGGTACAAGAAGACTGACTCCTCTTAGTGTCTAAGTTTTAGCCTGTTCTGTGAGACCAGTTTCAGATTCCGATGCTTCACTTCAGTTTTACTGTATTCCTTGGCCCTTCACTTTGACGATGAAATACAAATATTGCATCGGAATTAAATACAAAATGCACAATGCAGACTTAAGTACAAGAAGACTGACTTTCCTTAGTGTCTACGCTTTGAGCCTTTCCTGTGTTTCGAGTTTTAGATTCCGATGCACACTCTGCAGATATTCTGTATCCCTTGGACCTTTACATTGACGATGAAACACAGAAATTGCTTCGGAATTATATACAGAAGGCACAATGCGACATATGTTGAAGAGGACTGACTATTCTTAGTGTCTATGATTTGAGCCCTTCCTGTGGCAGCAGTTTAAATTTCCGTTGCAAAACTGCAGGTTTACTGTATCCCATTGACGATGAAACACAGAAGTTCCATCGGAATTAAATACAAATGCACCATGCCGACTTAAGTACAAGAAGACTGATTCTTTTTACCGTCGATGGTTTGAGCCTTTCATGTGAGACCAGTTTTAGATTCCGATGCTGCATTTATGGTTTACTGTATCCCCTGCACCTTTACTTTGACGATGAAACACAAACGTTGCATCGGAATTAAATACAAAAGGCACAATGCCGACTTAGGTACAAAATGACTGTCTTTTCGTAGATTCTGTAATTTCACCGTTTCCTGTGTCACCAGTTTTAGATTCCGATGTACAACAGCAGGTTTACCGTATCCCTTGGACCTTCACATTGACGATAAAACACAGTAATTGCATTGGAATGAATTACAAAATGCACAATGCCGACTCAAGTACAAGAAGACTGAGTCACTTAGTGTCTATGTTTTGAGCTTGTCCTTTGAGACCAGGTTTGGATTCCGATGCTTCACTTCAGCTTTACTGTATCCTTTGGATTATCACTTTGACGATGAAACACAAAAATTGCAACGGAATTAAATACAAAAGCCACAATGCCGACTTAAGTACAAGAAGACAGACTTTTCTAAGTGTCTATGTTTGAGACTTTCCTGTGTCCTCAGTTTTAGATTACGGTACACAACTGCAGGTTTACTGTTTCCATTTGACCTTCACATTGACGATGAAACACAGAAATTGCATATGAATTAAATACAAAAGACACAATGCCGACGTCAGTACAAGAAGACTGAGACTTCTTACCTTCTATGTTTAGGGCCCTTCCTGTGTCACCAGGATTAGTTTCGGATGCACAACTGCAGTTTTACTTTATCCCTTGGACCTTCACATTGTCGATAAAACACAGAAATTGTATCGGATTTAAATACAAAATGAACAATGCCGACTCAAGTACAAGAAGACAGAGTCTTCTTACCATCTTAGCTTTGAGCTTTTCCTGTGAGACCTGTTTTAGTTTCCGATGCTTCACTTAAGGTACTCTGTATCACTTGGACCTACATACTGACGATAAATCTCAAAAATTGCATCAGAATTAAATACAAAAGACACAATGCCGACTTAAGTACAAGAAGCTTGAGTCTTCCTACAGTCTATGTTTTGACCCTTTCCTGTGAGACCAGTTCTAGATTCCGATGTTTCACTTCAGTTTTACTGTATCCCATGGATCTTCACTTTGACGATGACACACAAAAATTGCATCGGAAATAAATACAAAAGCCACAATGCGGACTTAAGTACAAGAAGACTGACTCTTCTTAGTGTCAATTATTTAGCCTGCCCTGTGAGACCAGTTTCAGATTCCGATGCTTCACTTCAGGTTTACTGTTTTCCTTGGACCTTCACTTTGACGATGAAACACAAAAATTGCATCGGAATTAAATACAAACGGCACAATGCCGACTTAAGTACAAGAAGACTGAGTCTTCTTAGTGTCTATGTTTTGAGCCTTTCCTGTTAGACCAGTTATATATTCCGACGCTTCACTTCAGGTTCACTGTATCCCTTGGACCTTCACGTTGACGATGAAACACAGAAATTGCTTCGGAATTAAATACAAAAGGCACAATGCCGACTCAAGTACAAGAAGACTGAGTATTCTTACTATGTTTAGAGCCTTTCCTGTGTCACCAGGTTTAGATTCCGATGCTGTTCTGCAAAATTTCTGTATCCCTTGGCCTTCACTTAGACGATGAAACACCAAAATAGGTTGGGAAGTGTTATATCCTAGCCAGTAATGCCACCTGAGCCCGCTGCTCATATTACGTTAAAAGATAATGCTCAGCCTCGATTTTGTCGTGCTCGTCCAGTGCCTCACGCCCTCCGGGCACCTGTAGAAGATGAACTTCGTCGTTGGCAAAACAACGGTGTTATTCAACCCGTTTCAACGAGCCAGTGGGCTTCTTCCTTTGTTATTATAAAGAAACCGTCTGGCAAGTTACGTTGGTGTGCTGATTTTAAGTCGACAGTTAATTCTCAGACTGTCACTGATTCTTTTCCTTTGCCGAGACCGGACGAGCTGATGGATAAGTTAGGGGAAGCTCGTTTCTTTTCGAAAATTGATCTCCGTGAAGCATATTTGGAATTGCCCCTCGACGAGCAATCAAAACAATATTTTGTCATAAACACGTCGTCGGGGTTGTTCCGTTTTCTGCGTTTGCCTTTTGGTTGTGCGTCAGCTCCAGCTGTTTTTCAGCGTTTTTTGTCACAACTTCTGGCTAATGTGCCATCGTGTTGCAACTATTTAGACGATATTGTTGTGTCCGGTCGGACGCCTGCTGAAGATTTCCGTAATTTGGAGTGCTTGTTTAAAGTGTTGTCTCAGGCAGGCCTACGTTGCAACATCGATAAATGTTCACTTTTCCTTACGGAGCTGGAGTATCTGGGACATGTTATTAATGCTCAAGGCATTCATCCCTCCCAGTCACATTTAGCAGCTATTCGTGATTTGCCCGCCCCTCGCAATCTGCAGGAATTGCAAGCAGTTCTTGGCAAATTGACATATTATATCACGTTTATACCTAATGCATCACAGATTGCTGCACCGTTGCATCGTCTCCGCCGTAAGAATGTTCCGTTTGTGTGGTCAGCTGATTGCCAATCAGCCTTTCAGCAGCTTAAAGACCCTAACAAGCCTCTGGTGTTAGCTTGTGATGCCTCTGCTTTCGGCCTCGGTGCTGTGTTGTCTCACCGAGTCGGTAACACCGAACGTCCTATTGCGTTCGCATCTAAATTGCTAAACAAAGCTCAGTGTCATTATAGCCAATTGGACAAGGAAGCGTTGGCTATTGTGTTCGGTGTCACAAAATTCCATCACTACCTCTATGGTAGACCATTCTATTTAGTAACAGATCACAAGCCCCTGACGTCACTGTTTCATCCGTCTAAACCAGTTCCTCAGCGGACAGCTCAGAGACTACAACGTTGGGCTCTTTTGTTATCACAATACCAGTACGAGATACTGTATCGCCCTACAGCTCAGCATGCAAACGCTGACGCGCTTTCTAGATTGCCGATTGCTGCGGATGATGTCTTCGATTTCTCTGACGACTCTTGCCATCAGATTGACGCCGATGAGCATCAATCCCTCCGGGATTTTCCGATTGATTATCATCAGGTGGCACGTGAGACAGCTACGGATCCTCATCTGAGTTTACTATTACGTTTTGTTCAACGTGGTTGGCCGTCCAAGGCAAAGGACATATCGGATCCTGTGGTTCGTCGCTATTATCCGCAACGTCATCTGTTGTCTGTTTCGCACGGAGTTTTGCTGTTACGCACCGAGAATGACCAGCTTCGTGTAGTGGTTCCCCAAGTGCTCCAATCCAAGGTCCTCGACTTGTTGCATCAAGGTCATTGGGGAGTGGTCCGCACCAAGCAGCTTGCCCGCCGTCTTTGTACATGGATCGGCATTGATAAGCAGATTACACAGATGTCTACAGATTGTTCGACGTGTGCTGAACACCAAGCTGCTCCGCCTCAACGCTATTTTGAGTGGGCAGGCCCTGCCTGTCCCTGGCAGCGAGTACATATTGATTTCGCTGGTCCATACTGGAATTCTCGTTGGCTCATCGTGATAGATGCATTTAGTAATTTTCCGTTTGTTGTGCCCATGCAGTCTACAACGTCTGCACAAACTATACAGGCGTTGACTTCAATTTTTAGTATTGAGGGTCTTCCATAAGTTTTAGTGTCTGACAATGGTGCACAATTTACCTCTGCTGAATATGAAAGTTTTCGTTCTGCCAATGGCATTCGCCATGTTCTTACTCCGCCGTTCCACCCTCAATCGAATGGTGCAGCGGAACGTTTTGTACGCACATTCAAGGATCATATGGACCGCCTTCGTGCTACGCACTCTCGTCAGCAGGCCCTCATCACGTTCCTGTCGTCGTACCGGACCACGCCACGCGACGGCCCTTCGCCTGCGGAGCTTCTCCACGGCCGTCGTTATCGCAACCTACTGCGGTTGTTGCACCCCCCGGATCGACCCGCCGCTTCTGAGCATCGCACGCGTTTTCAGCGCAACGACGCCGTTTTTTTCAGAGTTTATCACGGTCGCCGTCGTTGGGAACGTGGTACCGTGATAAGTGTCCATGGTCGCGGTTTTTATACTGTTCAAGGTGCTACTGGGGTGCACAGGCGGCATCAGAACCAGTTGCGCCGCGCTGGCCGCCCGGATTCTGCCGCTCGTTCTTTGTCCACAGATTTGGTCCGCGGCGGGTTCCAGCCGCCCCTTCCGACTTCGCTGCCGCCCCCAGGGCAGCAGCAGCAGCCGTCGCCGCTACCACGCCGACAGCCCGTCCCGTTGATGCCTCCCGCGCAGCTTCATCCGGGAGCGCCCCAGGTGGTCGCTCCGGCGCCTGCGGTCCCTCTTCAGTCGCCACCGCCTTCGGAGCTGATGGACGTCGACCCCTCAGCCGGGCCGCCTTCCCAAGCGGTGGCTGTGCAGCCTGTCCTGCAGCCGCTTTCCTTGGGCACCCCCAAGGAGTCTGACACCGCAGCGCCTTGTCCGGCGCCCACTCAGCAGCCGTCGACGCAGCGTCAGGAGACGCTGCCTCTCTTCGTGGGTCCCGACTCCCCGTCGCGTCCAGTACCAGAAGCTGCGCCCGTGGTCACAGGCGTGCACCCTGACCTCGGTTTTCAGTCGGTGTTTCCCGAGGCCCCGCGCAGCCAATGCTGGGGTGCGGACCAGGGACTGCCACCGACAACAGTCTCCGCCCCGGTCTCTTCTGCTACGCCTGCGGCCAGACCCCTCCCCCGCCGTCGACGATCGCCACGTCATTATTCAGCAACGGTGCGGCGATTTGGGGGGGAGGAGTGTTATATCCTAGCCAGTAATGCCACCCGAGCCCGCTGCCAAAAGGTTGGCAGCATCAAAGTCCGGACGCCGTCCGCATAAGCAGCGCCATCGAGACAGGAAATCGCCGCAAGTCTGCGCGCGCCACCGCTGGCTTCTGGGTTCTTAAGCGCTGGAGTCGCGAGCGCTAGGACAGTTCTGTATTCGCCGCTCAGTTGTATACTCGCCACCGAATTGTGTACTTGCTAGTCAGTTGTGTGTTCATCGCAGCAGAGTTGTTGTTTGTCGTCAGCCGACGCTGACCTTGCCGCTCCGACTCGAACTAGACAGATCTCTGTAGACACGAGTTCACTACTGTGTTTCTGCATCTTCATTAGTAAAGATAAGTACCGACTTTTATTTAATCAGAGTGTTTGGGTTTTCATCTTTCTGTTCACTGTTCCAGCGGACCGGTCGGCCCGCTATTAAAAGTGTGGCGGTGACTTCATAAGCCATTTCTACAGCGAATTGTTTGTCGCTACGAACACCGCCACAAAAGGAAGTAATTAAAAATTCACAATGCCGTCTTAAGTACAAGAAGACTCACTTACCTTAGAGTCTATGTTTTAGAACCTTTCCTGTGAGACCAGTTTTAGATTCCGATGCTTCACTTTACGATTACTGTTTCCCTTGGACCTTCACTTTGACGATGAAATACAGAAATTGCATCGGAATTAAATACAAAAGGCACAATGCCGACTTAAGCACAAGAAGACTGAGTCTTCTTACCGTCTATGTTTTGAGCCTTTCCTCTGTGTCCAATTTTAGATTCCGATGCTCCACTTCGGGTTTTCTGTATCCCTTGGCCCTTCACTTTGACGATGAAACACAAAAACTGCATCGGAATTAAATACAAAATGCACAATGCAGACTTAAGTACAAGAAGACTGACTTTCCTCAGTGTCTACGCTTTCAGCCTTTCCTGTGTTTCCAGTTTTAGATTCCGATGCACAACTGCAGATTTTCTGTATCCCCTGGACCTTTACATTGACGATGAAACACAGAAATTGCATCGGAATTAAATACAAAAGGCAGAATGCCGACTTAAGTTGGAGAGTACTGACTATTCTTAGTGTCTATGATTTGAGCCTTTCCTGTGTCACCAGTTTTAATTTCCGATGCAAAACTGCAGGTTTACTGTATCCCATTGACGATGAAACACAGAAGTTGCATCGGAATTTAATACAAATGCACCATGCCGACTTAAGTACAAGAAGACTGAGTCTTCTTACCGTCTATGGTTTGAGCCTTTCCTGTGAGACCAGTTTTAGATTCCGATGCTGCATTTCAGGTTTACTGTATCCCTTGGACGTTCACTTTGACGATGAAACACAAAAATTGCATCGGAATTAAATACAAAAGCACAACGCCGACTTAGGTACAAGAAGACTGACTTTTCTTAGAAGGACCATGGACCTTGCCGTTGGTGGGGAGGCTTGCGTGCCTCAGCGATACAGATAGCCGCACCGTAGGGGCAACCACAACGGAGGGGTGTCTGTTGAGAGGCCAGGCAAACGTGTGGTTCCTGAAGAGGGGCAGCAGCCTTTTCAGTAGTTGCAAGGGCAACAGTCTGGATGATTGACTGATCTGGCCTTGTAACAATAACCAAAACGGCTTTGCTGTGCTGGTGCTGCGAACGGCTGAAAGCAAGGGGAAACTACGGCCGTAATTTTTCCCGAGGGCATGCAGTTTTACTGTATGATTAAATGATGATTGCGTCCTCTTGGGTAAAATATTCCGGAGGTAAAATAGTCCCCCATTCGGATCTCCGGGCGGGGACTACTCAAGAGGATGTCGTTATCAGGAGAAAGAAAACTGGCGTTCTACGGATCGGAGTGTGGAATGTCAGATCCCTTAATCGGGCAGGTAGGTTAGAAAATTTAAAAAGGGAAATGGATAGGTTAAAGTTAGATATAGTGGGAATTAGTGAAGTTCGGTGGCAGTAGGAACAAGACTTCTGGTCAGGTGACTACAGGGTTATAAACACAAAGTCCAATAGGGGTAATGCAGGAGTAGGTTTAATAATGAATAGGAAAATAGAAATTCAGGTAAGCTACTAAATACAGCATAGTGAACGCATTATTGTGGCCAAGATAGATACGAAGCCCACACCTACTACAGTAGTACAAGTTAATATGCCAACTAGCTCTGCAGATGACGAAGAAATCGAAGAAATGTATGATGAAATAAAAGAAATTATTCAGATAGTGAAGGGAGACGAAAATTTAATAGTCATGGGTGACTGGAATTCGAGTGTAGGAAAAGGGAGAGAGGGAAACGTAGTAGGTGAATATGGATTGGGGCTAAGAAATGAAAGAGGAGGCCGCCTGATAGAATTTTGCACAGAGCACAACTTATTCATAGCTAACACTTGGTTTAAGAATCATGATAGAAGGTTGTATACATGGAAGAACCCTGCAGATACTAAAAGGTATCAGATGGATTATATAATGGTAAGACAGAGATTTAGGAACCAAGTTTTAAATTGTAAGACGTTTCCAGGGGCAGATGTGGACTCTGACCACAATCTATTGGTTATGACCTGTAGATTAAAACTTAAGAAACTGCAAAAAGGTGGGAATTTAAGGAGATGGGACCTGGATAAACTGAAAGAACCAGAGGTTGTACAGAGTTTCAGGGAGAGCATAAGGGAACAATTGTTAGGAATGGGGGAAAGAAATACAGTAGAAGAAGAATGGGTAGCTCTGAGGGATGAATTAGTGAAGGCAGCAGACGATCAAGTAGGTAAAAAGAAGAGGGTTAGTAGAAATCCTTGTGTAACAGAAGAAATATTCAATTTAATTGATGAAATTAGAAAATATAAAAATGCAGTAAATGAAGCAGGCAAAAATGAATACAAACGTCTCAAAAATGAGATCCACAGGAAGTGCAAAATGGCTTAGCAGGGATGGCTAGAGGACAAATGTAAGGATGTAGAGGCTTATCTCACTAGGGGTAAGATAGATACTGCCTACAGGAAAATTAAAGAGACCTTTGGAGATAAGAGAACCACATGTATGAACATCAAGAGCTCAGATGGAAACCCAGTTCTAAGCAAAGAAGGGAAAGCAGAAAGGTGGAAGGAGTATATAGAGGGTCTATACGAGGGCGATGCACTTGAGGACAATATTATGGAAATGGAAGAGGATGTAGATGAAGATGGAATGGGAGATACGATACTGCGTGAAGAGTTTGACAGAGCACTGAAGGGCCTGAGTCGAAACAAGGCCCCCGGAGTAGACAACATTTCATTGGAACTACTGACGGCCTTGGGAGAGCCAGTCCTGACAAAACTCTACCATCAGTTGAGCAAGATATATGAGACAGGCGAAATACCCTCAGACTTCAAGAAGAATATAATAATTCCAATCCTAAAGAAAGCAGGTGTTGACAGATGTGAAAATTACCGAACAATCAGTTTAATAAGCCACAGCTGCAAAGTACTAACACGAATTCTTTACAGACGAATGGAAAAACTAGTAGAAGCCAACCTCGGGGAAGATCAGTTTGGATTCCGTATAAATACTGGAACACGTGAGGCAATACTGACCTTACGACTTATCTTAGAAGAAAGATTAAGGAAAAGCAAACCTACGTTTCTAGCATTTGTAGACTTAGAGAAAGCTTTTGACAATGTTGGCTGGAATACTCTCTTTCAAATTCTAAAGGTGGCAGGGTTAAAATACAGGGAGCGAAAGGCTATTTACAACTTGTACAGAAACCAGATAGCAGTTATTAGAGTTGAGGGACATGAAAGGGAAGCAGTGGTTGGGAAGGGAGTAAGACAGGGTTGTAGCCTCTCCCCGATGTTATTCAATCTGTATATTGAGCAAGCAGTAAAGGAAACAAAAGAAAAATTTGGAGTAGGTATTAAAATCCATGGAGAAGAAATAAAAACTTTGAGGTTCGCCGATGACATTGTAATTCTGGCAGAGACAGCAAAGGACTTGGAAGAGCAGTTGAACGGAATGGATGGTGTCTTGAAGGGAGGATATAAGATGAACATCAACAAAAGCAAAACGAGGATAATGGAATGTAGTCGAGTTAAGTGGATGGTGCTGAGGGTATTAGATTAGGAAATGAGACACTTAAAGTAGTAAAGGAGTTTTGCTATTTGGGGAGCAAAATAACTGATGATGGACCAAGTAGAGAGGATATAAAATGTAGACTGGCAATGGCAAGGAAAGCTTTTCTGAAGAAGAGAAATTTGTTAACATCGAGTATAGATTTAAGTGTCAGGACGTTATTTCTGAAAGAATTTGTATGGAGTGTAGCCATGTATGGAAGTGAAACATGGACGGAAAATAGTTTGGACAAGAAGAGAATAGAAGCTTTTGAAATGTGGTGCTTCAGAAGAATGCTGAAGATTAGATGGGTAGATCACATAACTAATGAGGAAGTATTGAATAGGATTGGGGAGAAGAAAAGTTTGTGGCACAACTTGACCAGAAGAAGGGATCGGTTGGTAGGACATGTTCTGAGGCATCAAGGGATCAACAGTTTAGTATTGGAGGGCAGCGTGGAGGGTAAAAATCATAGGGGGAGACCAAGAGATGAATACACTAATCAGATTCAGACTTATGTAGGTTGCAGTAGGTACTGGGAGATGAAGAAGCTTGCACAGGATAGAGTAGCATGGAGATCTGCACCAAACCAGTCTCAGGACTGAAGACCACAACAACAACAACAACTGTAATTTGAGCGTTTCCTGTGTCACCAGTTTTAGATTCCGATGCACAACTGCAGGTTTACCGTATCCCTTGGACCTTCACATTGACGATAAAACACAGTAATTGCATCGGAATAAAATACAAAATGCACGATGCCGAATTAAGTACAAGAAGACTGACTTTTCTTAGTGTCTATGTTTTGAGCCTTTCCTGTGTCCCCAGTTTTAGATTACGATACACAACTGCGGGTTTACTGTATCCGTTGGACCTTGACATTGACGATGAAACACAAAACTTGCATCGGAATTGAATACAAAAGTCACAGTGCCGACTTAAGTAGTAGAAGCATGACTCTTCTCAGTGTCTATGATTTGGGCCTCTCCTGTGAGACCAGTTTCAGATACCGATGCTTCACTTCAGGTTTACTGTTTTCCTTGGACCATCACTTTGACGATGAAACACAAAAATAGCATCGGAATTAAGTACAAACGACACAATGCCGACTTAAGTACAAGAAGACTGACTTTTCTTAGTGTCTATGATTTGAACCTTTCCTGTGAGACCAGTTTTATATTCCGATGCTTCACTTCAGGTTTACTGTATCCCTTGGTCGTTCACTTTGACGATGAAACACAGAAATTGCTTCGGAATTAAATACAGATGCACAATGCATACTTAAGTACAAGAAGACTGAGTCTTCTTACCGTTTACGTTTGAGCCTTTCCAGTGAGACCAGTTTTTGATTCCGAAGCTTCACTTCAGGTTTACTGTATCCCTTGGCCCTTAAGTTTGACGATGAAACACAAAGATTGCATCGGAGTTAAATACAAAATGCACAATGCAGACTTAAGTACAAGAAGACTGACTTTCCTTAGTGTCACCGAGCGAGGTGGCGCAGTGGTTGGCACACTGGACTCGCATTCAGGAGGACGACGGTTCAATCCCGTCTCCGGCCATCCAGATTTAGGTTTTCCGTGATTTCCCTAAATCGTTTCAGGCTAATGCCGGGATGGTTCCTTTGAGAGGGCACGGCCGATTTCCTTCCCCATCCTTCCCTCACCCGAGCTTGCGCTCCGACTGTAATGCCCTTGTTGTCGACAGGACGTTAAACACTAATATCCTCCTCCTCCTCCTTTCCTTAGTGTCTACGCTTTGAGCCTTTTTCTGTGTTTCCAGTTTTAGATTCCGATGCACAACTGCAGATTTACTGTATCCCTTGGTTCTTTACATTGACGATGAAACACAGAAATTGCATCGGAATTAAATACAAAAGGCAGAATGCCGAGTTAAGTTGGAGAGGACTGACTTTTCTTAGTGTCTATGATTTGAGCCTTCCCTGTGAGACCAGGTTTGGATGCCGATGCTTCACTTCAGCTTTACTGTATCCCTTGGACCATCACTTTGGCGATGAAACACAAAAATTGCATCAAAATTAAATACAAGCGGCAAAATGCCGACTTAAGTACAAGAAGACTGACTTTTCTTGGAGTCTGTTTTTTGAACCTTTCCTGTGTCCCCAGTTTTGGATTAAGATACACAACTGCAGGTTAACTGTATCCATTGGACCTTGACATTAACGATGAAACACAAAAATTGCATCGGAATTAAATACAAAAGGCACTATGCCGACTCAAGTACAAGAAGACTGAGTCTTCTTACCGTCTATGTTTGATCCTTTCCTGTGAGACCAGTTTTAGACTGCGATGTTTCTCTTCTGGTACTGTGTATCACTTGGACCTACATACTGACGATGAATCACAAAAATTGCATCGGAATTCAATACAAAAGACACAATGCCGAATTAAGTACAAGAGGACTGAGTCTTCTTTCCGTCTATGTTTTTAGCCTTTCCAGTGAGACCAGTTTTAGTTTCCGATGTTTCACTTCGGATTTAATACATCCCTTGGACCTTCACTTTGACGATGAAAAACAGAAATTGTACCGGAATTAAATACAAAAGGCACAATGCCGACTTAAGTACAAGAAGCTAGGGTCTTCTTATCGTCTATGTTTTGAGCCTTTCCTGTGAGACCAGTTTTACATTCCGATGTTTCACTTCAGTTTTACTGTATCCCTCGGATCTTCACTTTGACGATGAAACACAAAAATTGCATTGGAATTAAATGCAAAAGGCACAATGACGACTTAAGTACAAAAAGACTGACTTTTCTTAGTGCCTATGTTTTGAGCCTTTCCTGTGTCCCCAGTTTTAGATTACGATACACAACTGCAGGTTTACTGTATCCTTTGGACCTTGACATTGACGATGAAACACAGAAACTGCAAATGAATTAAATACAATCGGCCCAATGCCGACTTAAGTACAAGAAGACTGAATTTTCTTAGTGTCTATGATGTGAACCATTCCTGTGAGACCAGTTTTAGAATCCAATGCTTCACTTCAGGTTTACTGTATCCCTTGGACCTTCACTTTGACAATGAAACTCAGAAATTGCTTCGGAATCAAATGCAAATGGCACAGTGCCGACTTAAGTACAAGAAGACTGACCTTTCTTAGTGTCTATGCTTTGAGCCTTTCCTGTGTCCCCAGATTTAGATTCCGATGCAAACCTGAAGGTTTACTGTATCCCATTGACGATGAAACACTGAAGTATCATAGGAATCAAATACTAATACAACATGCCGACTTAAGTACAAGAAGACTGAGACTTCTTACCGTCTAAGTTTTGAGCCTTTCCTGTGAGACCCGTTTTAGGTTCCGATGCTTCATTTCAGGTTTACTGTATCCCTTGGACCTTCACTTTGACGATGAAACACAAAAATTGCATCGGAGTTAAATGCAAAAGGCACAAGGCCGACTTAAGTACAACAATACTGAATTTTCGTAGTGTCTATGTTTTGAGCCTTTCCTGTATCCCCAGTTTTAGATTACGATACACAACTGCAGGTTTACTGTATCCTTTGGACCCTGACATTGACGATGAAACACAGAAATTGCATATGAATTAAATAAAAAAGGCACAATGCTGACTTAAGTACAAGACGACTGAGTCTTCTTACCGTCTATGATTTGAGCGTTTCCTGTGAGACCAGTTTTTGATTCCGATGCTTCATTTCAGGTTTACTGTTTCCCTTGGACCTTCACTTTGACGATGAAACACAAAAATTTTATCGGCATTAAATACAAAATGAACAATGCCGACACAAGTACAAGAAGACTGAGACCTCTTACCGTCTATGTTATGGGCCTTTCCTGTGAGACCTGTTTTAGATTCCGATACTTCACTTCAGATACTCTGTTTGACTTGGACCTACATAGTGACGATGAATCTCAAAAACTGCATCGGAATTCAATACAGATGACACAATGCCGACTTAAGTACAAGAAGCTTGAGTCTTCCTACCGTCTATGATTTGAGCCGTTCCTGTGAGACCAGTTTTAGATTCCGATGTTTCACTTCAATTTTACTGTATCCCATGGATTTCCACTTTGACGATGAAACACAAAAATTGCATCGGAATTATATACAGAAGCCACTATCCCGACTTAAGTACAAGAAGACTGACTCTTCTTAGTGTCTATGTTGTAGCCTGTCCTGTGAGACCAGTTTCAGATTCCGATGCTTCACTTCAGGTTTACTGCATTCCTTGGACCTTCACTTTGACGATGAAACACAAAAATTGCATCGGAAATAAATACAGACGGCACAATGATGACTTAAGTACAAGAAGACTGATTCTTCTTAGGGTCTATGATTTGAGCCTTTCCTATGTGGCCAGTATTAGATTCCGACGCTTCACTTCAGGTTTACTGCATCCCTTGGACCTTCACGTTGACGTTGGAACACTGAAATTGCTTCGGAATTAAGTTCAAGAGGCACAATGCCGACCCAAGTACAAGAAGTCTGAGTATTCTTACTGTCTACGCTTTGAGCCTTTCCTGCGCTTCCAGTTTTAGATTCCGATGCACAACTGCAGATTTTCTGGATCCCTTGGACCTTTACATTGACGATGAAACACAGAGATTGCACCGGAATTAAATACAAAAGGGAGAAGGCCGACTTAAGTTGGAGAGGACTGACTATTCTTAGTGTCTATGACTTGAGCCTTTCCTGTGTCACCAGTTTTAATTTCCTATGCAAAGCTGCATTTTTACTGTATCCCATTGACGATGAAACACTGAAGTTGCATCGGAATTAAATACTAATGCACCATGCCGATTTAAGTAGAAGAAGACTGAGTCTTCTTACTGTCTATGTTTTGAGCCTTTGCTGTCAGACCAGATTTAGATTCCGATGCTTCATTTCAGGTTTACTGTATCCCTTGGACCTTCACTTTGACGATGAAACACAAAGATTGTATCGGCATTAAATACAAAATGAACAATGCCGACTCAAGTACAAGAAGACTGAGACTTCTAACCGTCTAAGTTTTGGGCCTTTCCTGTGAGACCTGTTTTAGATTTCGATGCTTCACTTCAGGTACTCTGTATCACTTGGACCTACATAGTGACGATGAATCTCAAAAATTGCATCGGAATTCAATACAAATGACACAATGCCGACCTAAGTACAAGAAGCTTGAGTCTTCCTACCGTCTATGTTTTGAGCCTTTCCTGTGAGACCAGTTTTAGATTCCGATGTTTCACTTCAGTTTTCCTGTATCCCATGGATCCTCACTTTGACGATGAAACACAAAAATTGCATCGAAATTAAATACAAAAGGCAAAATGCCGACTTAGGCACAAAAAGGCTGACTTTTCTTAGGTTCTGTAATTTGAGCGTTTCCTGTGTCACCAGTTTTAGACTCCGATGCACAACTGCAGGTTTACCGTATGCCTTGGACCTTCACATTGACGATGAAACACAGAAATAGCATATGAATTAAATACAAAAGGCACAATGCCGACTTAAGTACATGAAGACAGAGTCTTCTTAATGTCTATGATTTGTGCCTTTCCTGTGAGACCAGTTTAGACTCCGATGTTTCACTTTAGGTTTACTGTTTCCCTTGGACCTTCACTCTGACGATGAAACAGAGAAATTGCATCGAAATGAAATACAAAATGCACAATGCCGACTCAGGTACAAGAAGACTGAGTCTTCTTAGTGGCAATGTTTTGTGCCTTTCCTATGAGGCCAGTTTCAGATTCCGATGCTTCATTTCAGGTTTACTGTATTCCTTAAACCTTAACTTTGACGATGGAACACAAAAATTGCATCGGAATTATTTACAAAATCCACAATGACGACATAAGTACAAGAAGACTGACTCTTCTTAGTGTCTAGGTTTTAGGCTGTCCTGTGAGACCAGTTTCAGAATCCGATGCTTCACTTCAGGTTTACTGCATTCCTTGGACCTTCACTTTGACGATGAAACACAAAAATTGCATCGGAATTAAATACAAACGGCACAATGCCGACTTAAGTACAAGAAGACTGAGTCTTCTTAATGTCTATGTTTTGAGCCTTTCCTATGAGACCAGTAATGGATTCCGTCGCTTCGCTTCATGTTTACTGCATCCCTTGGACGTTGAAACACAGAAATTGCTTCGGAATTAAATTCAAAAGGCACAATGCCGACTCAAGTACAAGAAGACTGAGTATTCTTACTGTCTGTGTTTTGAGCCTTTCCTGTGTCACCAGGTTTAGATTCCGATGCTGTTCTGCAATATATCTGTATCCCTTGGACCTTCACTTTGACGATGAAACACCAAAATTGATTGGGAAGTAAATACAAAATTCACAATGCTGTCTCAAGTACAAGAAGACTGACTCTTCTTACTGTCTATGTTCTGAGCCCATCCTATGGGACCAGTTTCAGATTCCGGTGCTGCATTTCGGGTTTACTGTATCCCTTGGACCACGTTGACGATAAAACACAGTAATAGCAACAGAATGAAATACAAAATCACAATGCCGACACAAGTACAAGAGGACTGAGTCACTTAGTGTCTATGTTTTGAGCCTTTCCTGTGTCACCAGTTATAGATTCCGACGCACAACTGCAGGTTTACTGTATCCCTTGGACCTTAACATTGACGATGAAACACAGACATAGCGTATGAATTAAATACAAAAGGCACAATGCCGACTTAAGTACATGAAGACAGAGTCTTGTTCCTGTCTATGTTTTGTGCCCTTCCTGTGAGACCACTGTTAGACTCCGAAGTTTCACTTTAGGTTTACTGTTTCCCTTGGACCTTAACATTGACGATGAAACACAGACATAGCGTATGAATTAAATACAAAAGGCACAATGCCGACTTAAGTACATGAAGACAGAGTCTTGTTCCTGTCTATGTTTTGTGCCCTTCCTGTGAGACCACTGTTAGACTCCGAAGTTTCACTTTAGGTTTACTGTTTCCCTTGGACCTTCACTTTGACGATGAAACAGAGAAATTGCTTCGGATGAAGTACAAAATGCACAACGCCGACTCAAGTACAAGAAGACTGAGTCTTCTTACCGTGTATGTTTGAGCCTTTCCAGTGAGACCAGTTTTTGATTGCGAAGCTTCACTTCAGGTTTACTGTATCACTTGGACCCACATACTGACGATGAATCACAAAATTTGCATCGGAATTAAATCCAAAAGGCACAATGCCGACTTAAGTACAAGAACACTGATATTTCTTATTGTCAATGTTTTGAGCCTTTCCTGTGTCACCAGTCATAGATTCCGATGCACAACTGCAGGTTTACTGTATCCCTTGGACCTTCACATTGACGATGAGACACAGAAATTCCATATGAATTAAATACAAAAGTCACAATGCCGACTTAAGTACATGGAGAGAGAGTCTTCTTACCGTCTATGTTTTGAGCCTTCCCTGTGTCACCAGGTTTAGTTTCCGGTGCACAATTGAAGGTTTACTGAAACACTAGGACCTTCACATTGCCGATGAAACACAGAAATTGCATCGGAATTAAATACAAAATGCACAATGCCGTCTTAAGTAGAGGGAAACTGAGTCTTCTTTCATTTTATGCATTGAGCCTTTCCTGTGAGACCTGTTTTAGATTTCGATGCTTCACTTCAGGTTTACTTAATCCCTTGGACCTTCACTTTGACGTAGAAACACAGAAATTGCATCGGAATAAAATACATAAGGCACAATGCTGACTTAGTTACAAGAATACTGACTCTTCATAGTGTCTATGATTTGAGCCTTTCCTGTGAGACCAGTTTTAGATATCGATGCTTCACTCCAGGTTTACTTAATCCCTTGGACCTTCACTTTGACGTAGAAACACAAAAATTGCATCGGAATAAGATACATAAGGCACAATGCTGACTTAGTTACAAGTGTCTATGATTTGAGCCTTTCCTGTGAAACCAGTTTTGGAATCCGTCGCTTCACTTCGGGTTTACTGTATCCCTTGGACCTTCACGTTGACGATGAAACACCGATATTGCTTCGGAGTTAAATACAAATGGTACAATGTCGACTTAAGTACAAGAACACCCAGTCTTCTTACCGCCTATGTTTTGAGCCTTTCCTGTGAGTCCCATTTTAGATTCCGATGCTCCACTTCAGACTTACTTAATCCCTTGGACCTTCACTTTGACGTAGAAACACAAAAATTGCATCGGAATAAAATACATAAGGCACAATGCTGACTTAGTTACAAGAATACTGACTTTTCATAGTGTCTATGATTTCAGCCTCTCCTGTGAGACCAGTTTTAGATTCCGATGCTTCACTTCAGGCTTACTGTATCCCTTGGACCTACCCTTTGACTATAAAACACAAAAATTGCATTGCAATTAAGTACAAAAGGAGCAATGCCGACTTAAGTACAAGAAGACTGAGTCTTTTTACCAACTATGTTTTGAGCCCTTCCTGTGAGCCCAGATTTGGATTCCGATGCTACATTTCAGGTTCACTGTATCACTTGGACCTACATACTGACGATGAAACACAGATATTGCATTGGAATTAAAAACAAAAGGCACAATGACGACTCAAGTTCATGAAGACTGAGTATTTTTGCTGTCTATGCTTTGAGCCTTTCCTGTGGGACCAGTTTTAGATTCCGGTGCTTCACTTCAGGTTTACTGCATCCCTTGGACCTTTACATTGACGATGGAACACAAGAATTGCGTCGGAATTAATTCCACAAGGCACAATGCCGACTGAAGTACAAGAAGGCTGACTTTTCTTAGTGTCTATGTTTTGAACGTTTTCTGTGTCCCCAGTTTTAGATTATGCAGCAAAACTGCAGGTTTGCTGTATCGCTTGGACCATCACTTTGACGAAGAAGAACAGAAATTGCATCGGAATTAAATACAAAAGTAACAATGCCGACTTAAGTACAAGAAGACTGAATCTTCTTACCGTCTACGTTTGAGCCTTTCCTGTGTTTCCAGTTTTAGATTCCGATGCACAACTGCAGATTTACTGTATCCCTTGGCCCTTCACTTTGACGATGAAACACAAAAATTGCATCGGAATTAAATACACAATGCACAATGCATACTTAAGTACAAGAAGACTGACTTTCCTTAGTGTCTACTCTTTGGGCCTTTCCTGTGTTTCCAGTTTTAGATTCCGATGCACAACTGCAGATTTACTGTATCCATTGCACCTTGACATTGACGATGAAACACAATAATTGCATCGGAATTACATACAAATGCACTATGCCGACTCAAGTACAAGAAGACTGAGTCTTCTAACCGTCTATGCTTTGAGCCTTTCCTGTGAGACCAGTTTTAGATTCCGATGCTTCACTTCATGTACTCTGTATCACTTGGCCCTACATACTGATGATGAATCACAAAAATTGCATCGGAATTCAATACAAAAGACACAATGCCGAATTAAGTACAAGAAGACTGAGTCTTCTTTCCGTGTATGTTATTAGCCTTTCCAGTGAGACCAGTTTTAGATTCCAATGCTTCAATCCAGATTTACTGCATCCCTTGGACCTTCACTTTGACAATGAAAAACAGAAATTGTACCGGAATTAAATACAAAACGCACAATTCTGACATAAGTACAAGAAGCTAGAGTCTTCTTACCGTCTATGTTGTGAGCCTTTCCTGTGAGACCAGTTTTATATTCCGATGTTTCACTTCAGTTTTACTGTATCCCATGGATCTTCATTTTGACGATGAAACACAAAAATTGCATCTGAATTAAATGCAAAAGGCACAATGCCGACTTATGTACAAGGAGACTGACTTTTCTTAGTGTCTATGATGTGAACCTTTCCTGTGAGACCAGTTTTAGAATCCGATGCTTCACAACAGGTTTACTGTATCCCTTGGACCTTCACTTTGACGATGAAACACAGAAATTGCTTCGGAATTAAATACAAATGCACAACGCAGACTTAAGTACAAGAAGACTGAGTCTTCTTACCGTCTACGTTTGAACCTTTCCTGTGTTTCCAGTTTTAGATTCCGATGCACAACTGCAGATTTACTGTATCCCTTTTCCCTTCACTTTGACTACGAAACACAAATATTGCATCGGAATTAAATACAAAATGCACAATGCAGACTTAAGTACAAGAAGACTGACTTTTCTTAGTGTCTATGTTTTGAGCCTTTCCTGTGTCCCCAGATTTAGATTCCGATGCAAATCTGCAGGTTTACTGCATCCCATTGACGAAGAAACACTGAAGTTACATCGAAATTAAGTACTAATGCACCATGCCGACTTAAGTGCAAGAAGACTGAGTCTTCTTAGTGTCTATGTTTTGAGCCTTTCCTATGAGACCAGTAATGGATTCCGACGCTTCACTTCAGGTTTAGTGCATCCCTTGGACCTTCACTTTGACGATGAAACACCAAAATTGATTGGGAGGTAAATACAAAATCCCCACGCCGTCTCAAGTACAAGAAGACTGACTCTTCTTACTGTCTATGTTCTGAGCCCCTCCTGTGGGCCCAGTTTCAGATTCCGGTGCCTCTTTTCAGGTTTACTGTATCCCTTGGACCTTACGTTGACGATGAGACACAGAAATTGCTTCCGAATGAAATACAAAGGGCACAATGCCGACTTAAGTACAAGAAGACTGAGTCTTCTTACTGTCTATGTTTTGAGCCTTTCCTCTGAGTCCAATTTTAGATTCCGATGCTGCACTTCGGGTTTACTGTATCCCTTGGCCCTTCACTTTGACGATGAAGCACAAAAATTGCATCGGAATTAAATACAAAATTCACAATGCAGACTTAAGTGCAAGATGACTGACTTTCCTTAGTGTCTACGCTTTGAGCCTTTCCTGTGCTTCCAGTTTTAGATTACGATGCACAACTGCAGATTCTCTGTATCCCTTGGAACTTCACATTGACCATGAAACACAGATATTGCATCGGAATTACATACAAAAGGCAGAATGCCGACTTAAGTTGGATAGGACTGACTATTCTTAGTGTCTATGATTTGAGCCTTTCCTGTGTCACCAGTTTTAATTTCCGATGCAAAACTGCAGGTTTACTGTATCCCATTGACGATGAAACACTGAAGTTGCATCGGAATTAAATACAAATACACCATGCCGACTTAAGTACAAGAAGACTAAGTCTTCTTACCATCTATGTTTTGAGCCTTTCCTGTGAGACCAGTTTTAGATTCCGGTGCTTCATTTCAGGTTTACTGTATCCCTTGGACCTTCACTTTGACGATGAAACACAAAAATTGTATCGGCATTAAATACAAAATGAACAATGCCGACTGAAGAACAAGAAGAGTGAGACTTCTTACCGTCTAAGTTTTGGGCCCTTCCTGTGAGACCTGTTTTAGATTCCGATGCTTCACTTCAGGTACTCTGTATCATTTGGACCTACAGAGTGACGATGAATCTCAAAAATTGCATCGGAATTCAATACAAATGACACAATGCCGACATAAGTACAAGAAGCTTGAGTCTTCCTACCGTCTATGTTTTGAGCCTTTCCTGTGAGACCAGTATTAGATTCCGATGTTTCAAGTCAGTTTTACTGTATCTCATGGAACATCACTTTGACGATGAAACACAAAAATAGCAACGGAATTAAATACAACCGGCACAATGCCGCCTTAAATGCAAGTAGACTGACTTTTCTTGTGTCTATGATTTGAACCTTTCCTGTCAGACCACTTTTAGATTCCGATGCTTCACTTCAGGTTTACTGTATCACTTGGACCTTCACTTTGACTATGAAACACAGTAATTGCTTCGGAATTAAATATAAATGCACAATGCAGACTTAAGTACAAGAAGACTGAGTCTTCTTACCGTCTATGTTTGAGCCTTTCCAGTGAGACCAGTTTTTGATTACGAAGCTTCACTTCAGGTTTACTGTATCACTTGGACCCACATACTGACGGTGAATCACAAAATTTGCATCGGAATTTAATCCAAAAGACACAATGCCGACATAAGTACAAGAACATTGACATTTCTTATTGTCAATGTTATGAGCCTTTCCTGTGCACAACTGCAGGTTTACTGTATCCCTTGGTCCTTGAGATTGACGATGAAACACAGAAATTGCATATGAATTAAATGCAAACGGCACAATGCCGACTTAAGTACATGAAGAGAGAGTCTTCTCACCGTCTATGATTTGAGCCTTTCCTGTGTCACCAGGTTTGGTTTCCGATGCACAATTGAAGGTTTACTGAAACACTAGGACCTTCACATTGACGATGAAACAAAGAGATTGCATCGGAATTAAATACAAAATGCACAAAGCCGTCTTAAGTAGAAGGAGACTGAGTCTTCTTACCTTATATGCATTGAGCCTTTCCTGTGAGACCAGTTTTAGATTTCGATGCTTCACTTCAGGTTTACTTAATCCCTTGGACCGTCACTTTGACGTAGAAACACAAAAATTGCATCGGAATTAAAAACAAAAGGCACAATGCTGACTTAATTGCAAGAATACTGACTTTTCATAGTATCTATGATTTGAGCCTTTCCTGTGAGGAAAGTTTTAGATTCCGATGCTTCACTTCAGGTTTACCGTATCCCTTGGACTTTCACTTTGACGATGAAACACAAAAATTGCATCGGAATTAAATACACAGGCCACAATGCCGATGTAAGTATAAGAAGACTGACTCTTCTTAGTGTCTATGTTTTGAGCCTTTCCTGTGAGACCAGTTTTAGTTTCCGACGCTTCACTTCGGGTTTACTGTATCCCTTGGACCTTCGCGTTGACGATGAAACACTGATATTGCTTCGGAGTTAAATACAAATGGTACTATGTCGACTTAAGTACAAGAACACCCAGTCATCTTACCGCCTGTGTATTGAGCCTTTCCTGTGAGTCCTATTTTATATTCCGATGCTTCACTTCAGGTTTATTGTATCCCTTGGACCTTCACTTTGACGATGAAACCCAAATATTTCATCGGAATTCAATACATAAGGCATAATGTCGACTTAAGTACATGAAAACTGAGCCTTCATTCCGAAGATGCTATGAGCCTGTCCAGTGAGACCAGATTTAGAATTCGTTGCTTCACATCTGGTTTACTGTATTCCTTGGACCTTCACTTTTACGAAGAAACACAGAAATTGCATTGGAGTCAAATACAAAAGGCACAATGCCGACTTAAGTACAAGAAGACTGACTTTTCTTAGTGTCTATGTTTTGAGCCTTTCCTGAGTCACCAGCTTTTGATTCCAATACACAACTGCAGATTTACTGTATCCCTTGGACCTTTACATTGACGATGATACACAGAAATTGAATCGGAATTAAAAACAAAATCCACAACGCCGACTTAAGTACGAGAAGACTGCATTTTCTTAGTGTCTATGTTGTGAGCCTTGCCTTTGAAACCAGTTTTAGACTCCGACCCTTAACTTCAGGTTTACTGTATCCCTCGGATCTTCACGTTGACGATGAAACTCAGAAATTCCTTTGGAATTAAATGCAAAAGGCACAATGACGGCTTAAGTACAAGAAGACTGAGTCTTCTTACCGTCTATGCTTTGAGCCTTTCCAGTGAGACCAGTTTTAGATTCCGAAGCTTCACTTCAGGTTTACTCTATCTGTTGGACCAACATACTGACGATGAATCACAAAAATTGCATTGGAATTCAATACTAAAGCCACAATGCCGAGTTAAGTACAAGAAGATTGACTCTTCTTAGTGTCTATGTTTTGAGCCTCTAATGGGAGACCAGTTTCAGATTCCGATGCTTCACTTCAGACGTACTGAATCCCTTGGAGCTTCCCTTTGACTATGAAACACAAATATTGCATCGCAATTAAATACAAAATGCACAATGCAGACTTAAGTACAAGAAGACTGACTTTTCTTAGTGTTTATGTTTTGACCCTATCCTGTGTCCCCAGATTTAGATTCTGATGCAAAACTGCAGGTTTACTGTATCCCATTGACGATGAAACACTGAAGTTGCATCGGAATTAAATACTAATGCACCATGCCGACATAAGTACAAGAAGACTGAGTCTTCTTACCGTCTATGCTTTGAGCCTTTCCTGTGAGACCAGTTTTTGATTCCGATGCTTCGTTTCAGGAATACTGTATCCCTTGGACCTTCACTTTGACGATGAGGCACAAAAATTGTATCGGCATTAAACAAAAATGAACAATGCCGACTCAAGTACAAGAAGACTGAGACTTCTTACCGTCTATGTTTTGGGCCTTTCCTGTGAGACCTGTTTTAGATTCCGATGCTTCACTTCAGGTACTCTGTATCACTTGGACCCACATAGTGACGATGAATCTCAAAAACTGCATCGGAATTCAATACAGATGACACAATGCCAACTTAAGTACAAGAAGCTTGAGTCTTCCTACTGTCAATGATTTGAGCCTTTCCTGTGAGACCAGTTTTAGATTCCGATGTTTCACTTCAGTTTTACTGTATCCCATGGATCTCCACTTTGACGATGAAACACAAAAATTGCATCGGAATTATATACAGAAGCCACTAACCCGACTTAAGTACAAGAAGACTGACTCCTCTTAATGTCTATGATTTTCCCTTTCCTGTGAGACAAGTTTTACATTCCGATGCACAACTGCAGGTTTACTGTATCCTTTGGACCTTCACGTTGACGATAAAACACAGAAAATGCTTCGGAATTAAATACAAAAGGCACAATGTCGACTTAGGTACAAGAAGGCTCAGTCTTCATACCGCCTATGTTTTGAGCCTTTGCTGTGAGTCGTGTTTTAGATTCCGATACTTCACATCAGGTTTACTGTATCACTTGGTCCTCCACATTGACGATTAAACACAGAAATTGAATTGGAATTAAATACAAAAGGCACAATGACGTCTTAAGTACAAGAAGTCGGAGACTTCCTACCGTCTGTGTTTAAACCTTTCCTGTGTCACGAGATTTTAGATTCCGATGCACAACTACAGGTTTACTGTATCACTTGGACCTACTTACTGACGATGAATTACAAAAATTGCATCGGAACTCCATACTTAAGACACAATGCCGACTTAAGTACAAAAGCACTGCCTTTTCTTAGTGTCTATGTTTTGAGCCTTAACTGTGTCACCAATTTTAGATTCCGACGCACAACTGCAGGTTTACTGTATCCCTTGGTATCTCACATTGACGATGAAACACAGAAATTGCATTGGAATTAAATACAAAAGGCACAATGACGACTCAAGTTCAAGAATACTGAGTATTCTTACTGTCTATGTTTTGAACCTTTCCTGTGAGACCAGTTTTAGACTCTGAAGCTTCACTTCAGGTTTACTGTATCACTTGGAACTACTTACTGACGATGAATCACAAAAATTGCATCAGAACTCCATACTAAAGACGCAATGCCGACTTAAGCACAAGAACACTGCCTTTTCTTAGTGTCTATGCTTTGAGCCTTAACTGTGTCACCAATTTTACATTCCGACGCACAACTGCAGGTTTACAGTATCCCTTGGAGCTTCACATTGACGATGAAACACAGAAATTGCGTTGGAATTAAATACAAAAGGCACAATGACGACAAAAATTCAATAATACTGAGAATTCTTACTGTCTATGTTTTGAGCCTTTCCTATGAGACCAGTTTTAGATTCTGATGCTTCACTTTAGGTTTACTGTATCCCTTGGACCTTCACTTTGACTATCAAACACAAAAATTGCATCGGAAATAAATACAAAAAGCACAATGCAGACTTAAGTATAAGAAGACTGACTTTTCATAGTGTCTATATCTTGAACCTTTCCTGTGAGACCAGTTTTAGATTCCGATGCTTCACTTCAGGTTTACCGTATCCCTTGGACCTTCACTTTGACGATGAAACACTGAAATTGCATCGGAAATAAATACAAAAGGCACAATGCCGACTTAAGTACAAGAAGACTGACTTTCCTTAGTGTCTATGTTTTGAGCCTATCCTGTGTCCCCAGTTTTAGATTACGATGCGCACCTGCAGGTTTACTGTATCTTTTGGACCTTCACATTGACAATGAAACACGGAAATTGCATATGAATTAAATACTAAAGGCATAATTCCGACTTCAGTGCAAGAAGACTGAGTCTTCTTCCTGTCTATGTTTTAAGTCTTTCCTGTGTCACCAGGTTTAGATTACGATGCACATCTGCAGGTTTACCGTATCACGTGGACCTTCACTTTGACGAAGAAACACAGAAATTGCTTAGGAATCAATTACAAAAAGCACATTTCCGTCCTAAGCAGAAGAAGACTGAGTCTCCTTACCATCTATGCTTTGAGCCTTTAATATGAGACCATTTTTAGATTCCGATGCTTCACTTCAGGTTTACTGTATCCCTTGGACCTTCACATTGACGATGAAACACAAAAACTGCATATGAATTAAATATAAAAGGCACAATGCCAACTTAAGTACAAGAAGCCTGAGACTTCTTACCGGCTATGTTGTGAAACATTCCTATGGGTCCAGTTTTAGATTCCGATGCCTCACTTCAGGTTTACTGTATCCTTTGGACCTTCACGTTGACGATAAAACAACGAAAATGCTTTGGAATTAAATACAAAAGGCACAATATCGACTTAGGTACAAGGAGGCTCAGTCTTCATACCGCCTATGTTTTGAGCCTTTGCTGTGAGTCGTGTTTAAGATTCCGATACTTCACATCAGGTTTACTGTATTACTTGGTCCTCCACATTGACGATGAAACACAGAAATTGAATTGGAATTAAATACAAAACGCACAATGACGTCTTAAGTACAAGAAGTCTGAGTCTTCTTACTGTCTATGTTTTGAGCCTTTCCAGTGAGAACAGTTTTAGATTCTGAAGCTTCACTTCAGGTTTACTGCATCACTTGGACCTACTTACTGACGATGAATTACAAAAATTGCATTGGAACTCTATACTTAAGACACAATGCCGACTTAAGTACAAGAACACTACCTTTTCTTAGTGTCTATGCTTTGAGCCTTAACTGTGAGACCAGTCTTAGATTCCGATGCTTCACTTCAGGTTTACTGTATCCCTTGGACCTTCACATTGACGATGAAACACAAAAACTGCGTCGAAATTAAATCCAAAAGACACAATTCCGACTTAACTACAAAAAGACTGATTTTCTTAGTGTCCATGTTTGGGCCTTTCCTGTGTCACCAGTTTCTGATTCCGATGCACAACTGCAGGTTTACTGTATCCCTTGGACCTTCACATTGACGATGAAACACAGAAATTGCATCTGAATAAAATACATATTGCACAATGCCGACTCAAGTAGAAGAAGACTGAGTCTTCTTAGTGTCTATGTTTTGAGCCTTTCCTGTGAGACCAGTTTTAGATTCCGACGCACAACTACAGGTTTACTGCATCACTTGGACCTTCACATTGACGATCACACACAGAAATTGCATCGGAATTAAATACAAAATTCACAAGGCATTCTTAAGTAGAGGGAGACTGAG
Organism: Schistocerca piceifrons; assembly: GCF_021461385.2. Lineage (NCBI taxonomy): Eukaryota > Metazoa > Arthropoda > Insecta > Orthoptera > Acrididae > Schistocerca > Schistocerca piceifrons. Next base: position 37,193,297 of record NC_060138.1, on the reverse strand, counting down.
TCTTCTTACCATATATGTTTTAAGCCTTTCCTGTGTCAATTGTTTTAGATTATGATGGACAACTGCACGTTTACTGTATCCCTTGGACCTTCACATTGACGATGAAACACAGATAAAGCATCAGAATTAAATACAAAAGGCACAATGCCGACATAGGTACAAGAAGACTGAGTCTTCTTAACGTCTATGTTTTGAGCCATTCCTGTAAGACCAGTTTTAGATTCCGATGCTTAACTTCAGGTTTTCTGTATCCCTTGGAACTTTACTTTGACGATGAAACACAGAAGAAGCATCGGAATTACATACAAAATGCACAATGCCAACTTAAGTACAAAAACACTGATTTCTCTTAGTGTCTGTGTTTTGAGCCTTTCCTGTGTCCCCAGTTTAAGATTACGATGCACAACTGCAGATTTACTGTATCCCTTGGCCCTTCACATTGACGATGAAACTCAGACTTGGCGTCGGAATTAAATACAAAAAGCACAATGCCGACTTAAGTACAAGAAGACTGAGTCTTCTTATCGTCTATGTTTTGTGCCTTTCCTGTGAGACCAGTTTTAGATTCCGATGCTTCACTTCCGGTTTACTGCATCACTTGGAAATTCACATTGACGATGAATCAGAGAAATAGCATCGGAATTAAATACAAAATGCACAATGCCTTCTTAAGTAAAATGAGACTGAGACTCTTACCATCCATGTTTGAACCTTTCCTGTGAGACCAGTTTTAGATTCCGATGTTTCACGTCAGAAATACTATATCCCTTGGACCTTCACTTTGACGATGAAACACAGAAATTGCATCGGAACTAAATACGAAAGGCACAATGCCGACTTAAGTAGCAGAAGACTGAGTCTCCTTAACGTCTATGTTTTGAGACTTTCCTGTGAGACCAGTTTTTAATTCTGATGCTTCACAACATTTTTACTTAGTCCCTTGGACGTTCACTTTGACGAAGAGACACAATAATTGCTTCTGAATTAAATACAAAATACACAATGCCGATTTATTTACAAGATGAATGACTTTTCTTCGTGTCTATGATTTGAACCTTTCCTGTTAGACCTGTTTTAGATTCCGATGCTTCATTTCAGGTTTACTGTATCCCTTGCATCTTCACTTTGACGATGAAACACAGAAATTGCATCGGAATTAAATACAAAAGGCACAATGCCTACTTAAGTACAAGAAGACTGAGTCTTCTTATCGTCTATGTTTTGGGCCTTTCCTGTGCGATCAGTTTTAGATTCCATTGCTTCACTTCAGGTTTACTGTATTCCTTGGACCTTCACTTTGACGATGAAACACAGAAATATCATCGGAATTAAATACAAAAGGCACAATGGCGCCTGAAGCACAAGTAGAATGACTTTCCTTAGTGTCTATGTTTTGAGCCTTTCCTGTGTCATCAGTTTTTGGTTCCTATGCGCAACTGCCGATTTACTGTATCCTTTGAAACTTTACAATGACGATGAAACACGGATATTGCATCGGAATTAAATACAAAAGGCACAATGCCGGCATAAGTACGAGCAGACTGACCTTTCTTAGTGTCTATGTTTTGAGCCTTTCCTGTGTCACCAGTTTTAGATTCGGACGCAAATCTGCAGGTTTACTGTATCCCATCGACGATGAAACACAGAAGCTTCATCGGAATTAAATACAGGTGCACCATGCCGGCTTAAGTACGAGAAGCCTGAGTCTTCCTACCGTCTATGTTGTGAACATTTCCTGTGATTCCAGTTTTATATTACGATGCTTCACTTCAGGTTTACTGTATCCCTTGGACCTTATCTTTGACTATGAAACACAGAAATCGCATCGGAATTAGATACAAAAGGCACAATGCGGACTTAGGTACCAGAAGACTGACTTCTCATAGTGTCTATCTTTTGAGCCTTTCCTGTGTCACCAGTTTTAGATTCCGATGCACAACTGAAGGTTTACTGTATCCCTTTGACCTTCACATTGACGATTAAACACAGAGATTGCAACGGAATTAAGTACAAAAGACACAATGCCGACTTAAGTACAAGAAGACTGAGTCTTCTTACTGTCTATGTTTTGAGCCTTTCTTGTGTGACCAGTTTAAGCTTCCGATGCTTCACTTCAAGTTTACTGTATCCCTTGGACCTTCACATTGACGATCAAACACAGAAATTGCGTCGGAATTAAATCCAAAAGCCACAATGCCGGATTAAGTACAGGAAGACTGGGTTCTCTTAGTGTCTATGTTTAGAGCCTCTCCTGTGAGCCCAGTCTTACATCATGATGCACAACTGCTGGTTTACTGTATCCCTTAGACCTTCACATAGACGATGAAACACAGAAGTTGCAACGGAATTAAATACAAAAGGCAGAATGCGGATTTAAGTACAAGAAGACTGAGTCCTCTTACCGTCTATGTTTTGAGCCCTTCCTGTAAGACCTGTTTTATATTCCGATGCTTCATTTCAGGTTTAATGTTTCACTTGGACCTTCACTTTAACGATTTAAACACAGACATTGCATCGGATCTAAATACGAAAGGCACAATGCCGACTTAAGTACAAGAAGACTGAGTCTTCTTACCGTCTATGTTTTGAAACTTTCCTGTGTCACCAGGTTTAGTTTCCGATGCACAACTGCAGGTTAACTGTATCACTTGGATCTCAACATTGACGATGAAACACAGAAATAGCTTCGAAATAAATACAAAATGCACAATGCCGTCTTAAGTGGTAGGACACTGAGTTTTCTTAACATCTATGCTTCGAGCCCTTCCAGTTGGACCAGTTTTAGATTCCGACGCTTCACTTCAGATTTACTGTATCCCTTGGAACTTCACTTTGACGATGAAACACAGAAATTGCAGCGGAACTAAATACGAAAGGCACATTGCCGACTCAAGTACGAGAACACTGAGTCTTCTTAGTGTCTATGTTTCGAGTCTTTCCTTTGAGCCCAATTTTAGAATCCGATGCTTCACTTCAGGTTTACTGTATCCCTTGGACCTTCACTCTGACGATGAAACACAAAAATTGCATCGGAATTAAATACAGAAAAACGCACAATGCCAACATATGTACTAGAAGACTGACTTTCTTAGTGTCAATGTTTTGAGCCTTTCCTGTGTCCCCAGAATTAGATTACGATGCAAAACTGCAAGTTCACTATATCCTTAGACCTTCACATTGACGATGAAACACAGATATTGCATCGGAATTAAATACAAAAGCTCAGTGCCGACTTACGTACAAGAAGACTGACTATTCTTGGTGTCAATGTTTTGAACCTTTCCTGTGAGACCAGTCATAGATTCCGATGCTTCACTTCAGGTATAATGTATCCCTTGGAACTTCACTTTGTCGAAGAAACACAGAAATTGCATCGGAATGAAATACAAGAGGCACAATGCCGACTGAAGAACAAGAAGACTGAGTGTCCTTACCGTCTACGTTTTGGGCCTTTCTTGTGAGACCAGTTTTAGATTCCGATGCTTCACTTCGGGTTTACTTTATCCCTTGGATCTTCACTTTGACGATGATAGACAATACTTGTATCGGAATTAAATTCAAAAGCCACAATCCTTACTTAAGTACAAGATAACTGACTCTTCTAAGTGTCTATGTTTTGAGCCTCTCCTGTGAGACCAGCTTCAAATTCCGATTCTTCACTTGAGGTTTCCTGTATCCCTTGGCCCTTCACTTTGACAATGAAACACAAAAATTGCATCGGAATTAAATACAAACGGTACAACGTCGACTTAAGTACAAGAAGACTGAGTCATCTAACTGTCATTGTTTTGAGCCTTTCCTGTCAGATCTGTTTTAGATTCCGATGCTTCACTTCAGTTTTACTGTATTCCTCAGACCTTCACTTTGCCGATGAAACACAAAAATTGCATCGGAATTAACTACAAAAGGCACATTTCCGACTTAAGTACACAAAGACTGACTTTTCTTCGTGTCTATGGTTTGCGCCTTTCCTGTGTCACCGGTGTTAGATTCCGAAGCACAACTGTAGGTTTACTGCATCCCTTGTACCGTCACATTGACGATGAAACGCAAAAATTGCAATCGGAATTAAATACAAAAGGCACAATGCCGACATAAGTACAAGAAGACTGTATCTTCTTACCGTCAATGATTTGAGCCATTCCTGTGGGACCGATTTTACATTCCGATACTTCACCTCAGGTTTAGTGTATCCTTGGACCTTCACATTGACGAAGGAACAATGAAATTGCATCGTAATTAAATAATAAGGCACAATGCCGACTTAAGTACAAGATGTCTGACTCTTCTTACTGTTTATGTTTTGAGCTTTTCCTGTGAGACCAGTTTTAGATTCCGATGCTTCACCTTAGGTTAACTGTATCTCTTGGACCTACATACTGTCGATGAAACACAGATATTGCACCGGAATTAAGTACAAAAAGCACAATGCCGATTTAAGTACAAGAAGACTGATTTTTCATAGTGTCTATTTTTTGAGCCTTACCTGTGTCGCCAGTATTAGATTACGATGCACAACTGCAGGTTTACTGTATCCCTTGGACCTTCACACTGATGAGGAAACACAGAAATTGCATATCAATTAAATATAATAGGCACAATGTCGACTTAAGTACAAGAAGACTGAGACTTCTTACTGTCAATTGTTTGAGCCATTCCTGTGTCACCAGTTTAAGATTCCGATGCTTCACTTCAGTTTTAATGTATCCCTTGGACCTTCACTTTGACGATTAAACACAAAAATTGCATCGGAATTAAATACAAAAGGCACAATTCCGTCGTAAGTACAGAAAGACTGACTTTTCATAATATCTATGCTTTGAGCCTTTCCTGTGCCACCTATTATAGAATCCGATGCACAACTGCAGGTTTTGCTGTAGCCCTTGTACCGTCACATTGACGCTGAACTACAGACATTGCATCGGACTTAAGTACAAAGGCACAATGCCGACTTACGTACAAGAAGACTGTGTCCACCTACCGTCTATGTTTTGAGCCTTTCCTTTGGGGACAGTTCAACATTCCGATGCTTCAGGTTTACTGTATCCCTGGGACCATCACACTGACGATGAAACAAAGAAATTGCACCGTAATTAAATACAAAAGGCACAATGCCGGCTTATGTACAAGAAGACTAGGCCTTCTTGCCGTCTATGTTTGAGCCTTTCCTGTGAGACCATTTTTAGATTCCGATACTTCACTTCAAGTCTACTGTACACCTTGGACTCCACATATACGATGAAACACCGAAATAGCATCGGAATTAAATTCAATGGGCACAATGCCGACTTAAGTACAAGTAGACAAACGTATCTGAGTGTCTATGTTTCGAGATCATCCTCTGTCACCAGTTTTAGATTCCGTCGCACATCAGCAGGTTTACTGTATCCCTTGGCCCTTCAAATTGACGATGATACACAGAAATTGCATCGGAATTAAATACAGAAGACACAAGGCCGACATAAGTACAAGAAGTCCGACGTTTCTAAGTGTCTATGTTTTGAGCCATTCCTGTGCGACCAGTTTTAGATTCCGATGCTTCACTTCAGGTATACTTAATCCCTTGGACCTTCGCTTTGACAATGAAACACAGAAAAGGCATCGGAATTAAATACAAAGAACACAATGTCTACATAGGTACAAGAAGACTTATTCTTCATACCGTCTTTGTTTTGAGCGTTTCCTGTGTCTCCAGGTTTAGATTCCGATGAGCAACTGCAGGTATACTGTATCCTTGGACATTCACATTGAAAATGAAACACAGAAATTGCATCGAAATTAAACACAAAAGGCACAATGCCGATTTCAGTACAAGATGACAGAGTCTTTCTACCGTCTATGATTTGAGCCTATGCTGTGAGACCAGTTTTAGATTCCGATGCTTCACTTCAGGTTTGCTGTATCCGTTGGACCTACACATTGACGATGAAACACCGAAATTGCATCGGAATTAAATACAAAATGCACAATGCCGACTTAAGTACAAGAAGACTGAGTCTTCTTACTGTCTATGTTTAGAGCCTTTCCTGTGTCATCAGTTTTAGATTCCGATGCTTCACTTCAGGTTTACTGTATACCTTGGATTATCACAGTGACGATGAAAGAAAGTTATTGCACCGTGATTAAATACAAAAGGCACAATACCGACTTAAGTACAAGAAGACTCACTTTTCTCAGTGTCTATGTCTTGAGATTTCCTGTCTCACCAGTTTTAGATTCCGATGAACAACTGCAGGTTTACTGTATCACTTGGTACTTCACATTGACGAAGAAACATAGAAATAGCATCGGAATTGGGGCCAAAAGGCACAATGCCGACTTATGTACAGGAAGACTTAGTCCTCTTACTGTCTATGTTTGAGCCTTTCCTGTGAGACCACTTTTTGATTCCGATGCTTCACTTGAGATTTTCTGTATCCCTTGGTCCTTCACATTGGCGAGGAAGCACGGTAATTGCATCGGAGTTAAATACAATAGACAGATTGCCGACTTAAGTACTAGAAGACAAACTTTTCTGAGTGTCTATGTTTCGAACCTATCCTCTGACACCTGTATTACATTCCGATGCACACCTGCAGGTTTACTGTATCCCTTGGCCCTTCACATTGACGTAGAAACACAATAATTGCATCGGAATTAAATACAAAATGCACAATGCCGACATAAGTACAAGAAAACTGACTTTTCTTAGTGTCTTTTACTTTGAGCCTTTCCTGTGATACCTTTTTCAGATTCTGATGCTTCAGCTTTACTGTGTCTGTTATGCCTTAACTTCGACGATGAAATACAGAATTTGCATCGCGATTAAATACAAAAGGTACTTTGCAGACTTAGGTACAGGAAGGCTGACTTTTCTTGGTATCTATGTTTTGAGCCTTTCCTGTTCGACCAGTTTGAGGTTCCGATATATCGCTTCAGGTTTACTGTATCCCTTGTACCTTCACTTTCACGATGAAACACAAAAATTGCATCGGAATTAAATCCAAAAGGCACAATGCCGACTTAACTACAAGAAGACTGAGACGTCTTACCGTCTATGTTTTGAGCCATTAATGTGAGACCAGTTTTAGATTCCGATGCTTCACTTCAGTTTTACTGTATCCCTTCCACCTTCACATTGACGATGAAACACAGTAATTGCATCGGAATGAAATACATAAAGCACAATGCCGACTTAAGTACAAGGAGACTGAATTTTCTAGCTGTCCGAGCGTTGAGCCTTTCCTGTGAGATAAGTTTTAGATTCCGGTGCTTCACTTCAGGTTTACTGTAAACCTTGGATCTTCACTTTGTCCATGAAACACAAATATTGCATCGGAATTAAATACAAAATGGACAATGCCGACTGATATACAAGAAGACTGAGACTTGTTACAGTCTATTTTTTAGCCTTCCCAGTAAGACCAGTTTTTGATTCCGAAGCTACACGTTAGGTTTACTGTATCCCTTGGACCTTCACATTGATAGTGAAACATAGAAAATGCATATGAATCAAATACAATAGGCACAATGCCGACTTAAGTACAAGAAGACTGACACATCTTGCCGTCTATGGTTTGAGCCTTTCCTGTCAGACCAGTTATAGATTCCGATGCTACTCTTCAGGTTTACTGAATCCCTTGGATCTTCACTTTGACGGTGAAACACAGAAATGGCATCGGAATTAAATACAAAACGCGCAATGTCTACATAAGTACAAGAAGACTAATTCTTCATACCGTTTAGAGCCTTTCCTGTGTCTCCAGGTTTACATTCCTTTGAGCAAATGCAGGTTTATTGTACCCTTGGACATTTACATTGAAAATGAAACACCGTAATTGCATCGGAATTTAATGCACAAGACACAATGCCGACTTAAGTACGAGAAGACTGACTTCTCTCAGTGTCTATGTTTCTAGCCTTTCCTGTGCGACCAGTTTTAGATTCCGATGCAGAACTGCAGTTGTACTGTATCCCATGGGCCTTCACTTTGACGACGAACCACAGAAATTGCATCGGCATTAAACACAAAAGGCACAATGCCGACTTCAGTACAAGAAGACTGAGTCTTTCTAACGTCTATGATTTGAGCCTTTCCTGTGAGGCCAGTTTTAGATTCCGAAGCTTCACTTCAGGTTTACCGTATCCGTTGGCCCTACACATTGACGATGAAACACCGAAATTGCATCGGAATTAAATACAGAAGGCACAATGCCGACTTAAGTACAAGAAGACTGAGTCTTCTTACTGTCAATGCTTCGAGCCTTTCCTGTGCCACCAGTTTAAGATTCCGATGCTTCACTTCTGTTTTACTGTATCCCTTGGACCTTCACTTTGACGATTAAACACAAATATTCCATCGGAATTAAAAACAAAAGGCACAATGCTGACGTGAGTACAAGAAGGCTGAGTCTTCTTACTGTCTATGTTTAGAGCCTTTCCTGTGTCACCAGTTTTAGATTCTGATGCTTCACTTCAGGTTTACTCAATCCCCTGGACCTTCACTTTGACGATGAAACACGAAAATTGCATCGGAATTAAATACAATAGGCAGAATGCCGACTTAAGTACAAGAAGACAAACTTTTCTGAGTGTCTATGTTTCGAGCCTATCCTCTGTCACCTGTTTTACATTCCGATGCACAACTGCAGGTTTACTGTATCCCTTGGCCCTTCACAATGACGATGAAACACAGAAATTGCATCGGAATTGAATACAAAAGGCACAATGACTACTTAAGTACAAGAAGACTGTGACTTCTTACCGTCTATGTTTTGAGCCTTTCCCGTGAGACCAGTTTTTGATTCCGATGCTTCACTTTAGGTGTACTGTATCCCTTGGACAATCACATTGACGAAGAAGAACAGTAATTGCATCGGAATTAAATACAAAATGCACAATGCCGACTTAAGTAGAAGAAGACTCTGTCTTCTTACCATCTATGTTTTGAGCCTTTCCTGTGGGACCAGTTTTACATTCCAATGCTTCACTTCAGGTTTACTGTACCCCTGGATTATCACATTGACGATGAAACGAAGAAATTGCAATCTAATTAAATACAAAAGGCACAATTCCGACTTAAGTACAAGAAGTCTGACTCTTCCTACTGTCTATGTTTTGAGCTTTTCCTGTGAGACCAGTTTTAGATTCCGATGCTTCACCTCAGGTTATCTGTATCACTTGGACCTACATACCGACGATGAATCATAGATATTACAACGGAAATAAATACAAAAGGCACAATGCCGACTTAAGTTCAAAAAGACTGACTTTTCTTAGTGTCTATTGTTTGAACCTTTCCTGTGTCACCAGTGTTAGGTTCCAAAGCACAACTGCAGGTTTACTGTATCTCTTTGACCTCCATATTGACGATGAAACACTGAAATTGCATCGGAATTAAGTAGAAAAGGCAAAATGGCGATTTAAGTACAGCATGAGTGAGTATTCATACTCTCTATGCTTTGAGCTTCCCAGTAGTACCAGTTTTACATTCCGATGCTTCACTTCAGGTTTACTGTTTCCCTTGGCCCATCGCATTGACGATGAAACAAAGAAATTGCTTCGGAATTAAATACAATAGGCACAATGCTGACTTATGTACAAGAAGACAAATTTTTCTGAGTGTCTGTGTTCGAGCCTATCCTATGTCACCTGTTTTCGATTCCGATGCACACCTTCATATTTACTATATCCCTTTGCCCTTCACATTGACGATGAAACACAGAAATGGCATCGGAATTAAATACAAAAGGCACTATGACTACTTAAGTACAAGAAGACTTATTCTTCATACAGTCTATGTTTTGAGCCTTTCCTGTGTCACCAGTTATACATTCCGATGCACAACTGCAGGTATACTGTATCCCTTGGACCTTCACATTGAAAATGAAACACAGTAATTGCATCGGAATTTAATAGAAAAGGCACAATGCCGACTTAAGTACAAGAAGACTGACTTTTCTCAGTGCCTATGTTATGAGCCTTTCGTGTGATACCAGTTTCAGATTCTGATGCTTCACTTCAGGTTTACTGTATCCGTTGGACCTTAACTTCGACGATGAAACACAGAAATGGCATTGGTTTTTAATACAAAATGTACAATGCCGACTTAGGTACAAGGAGACTGACTATTCTGAGTTTCTATGTTTTGAGCCATTCATGTGAGACCTGTTTTGAATTCCGATGCTTCCCTTCAGGTATACTGTATCCCTTGGACCTTCACATTGAAAATGAAACGCCATAATTGCATCGGAATTAAATACGAAAGTCACAATGGCGACTGAAGTACAAGTAGACTGACTATTCTTAGTTTCTATGTATTGAGCCATTCATGTGAGACCTGTTTTGAATTCCGATGCTTCCCTTCAGGTTTACTGTATCCCTTGGACCTTCAGTTTGACGATAAAGCACAAAAATTGTATCTTAATTAAATACAAAAAGCACAACGCCGACTTAAGTACAAGAAGACAGACTTTTCTTAGTGTATATGTTTTGAGCCTTACATGTGACACAAGTTTAAATTCCGATGCACAACTGCTGGTTTACTGTATCCTTAGGACATTCAAATTGTCGGTGAAAGACAGTAATTGCAACGGAATTGAACACAAAAGGCACAATGCCGACATAAGTACAATAAGACTGACTTTTCTTAGTGTCAATGTTTTGAGCCTTACCTGTGAGACCAGTATTAGTTTCCCATGCTTCACTTCTGGTTTACTGTATCTCTTTGACCTTCACATTGACGATGAAACACAGAAATTGCATCGGAATTAAATACAAAGGGCACAATGCCGACATAAGTACTAGAAGACTGAGTCTTCTTACCGTCTAGGTTTTGGGCCTTTCCTGTAAAACCAGTTTAAGATTCCGATGCTTCACTTCGGGTTTCCAGTATCCCTTGGACCTTCACTTTGACGATGAAACACAAAAATTGCATCGGAATTAAATACATATGGCACAATGCCGTCTTAAGTTCAAGAAATCTGAATCTTCTTACCGTCTATGTTATGACCTTTCCTGTGAGACCTGTTTTAGATTTAGATACTTCACTTCAGATTTACTGTATCCCTCGGACATTCACTATGACGATGCAACACAAAAATTGCATCGGAATTAAATACAAATGTCACAATGCCGACTTAAGTACAAGAAAACTTAATTTTCTTAGTGTCTAAGCTTTGAGCCAGTCCTGTGTCGCCAGTTTTGGATTAAGATGCTCGACTGCAGGTTTACTGTAGCCCTTGGACCTTTATTTTGACGGTGAAACACAGTAATTGCATCGGAATTAAATTTAAAAGGCACAATGCCGACTTAAGTACAAGAACACTGACTATTCTTGGTGCCTATGTTTTGAGCCTTTCCAGTGTCACCAGCTTTTGATTCCGATGACTCGCTTTAGGTTACTGTATCCCTCTTACATTCACATTGACGATGAAAAACAGAAATTGCATCGGAATGAAATACAAAAGGCACAATACCGACGTAAGTACAAGAGGATTGAGTCTTCTTACCGTCCATGCTAAGAGCCTTTCCTGTGAGACCAGTTTTAGATTTCGATGCATCACGACAGGATTACTGTATCCCTTGGATCTTCACATTGACTTTGAAACACAGTAATTGCATCGGAATTAAATGCAAAGGGCTCAATGACGACTTAAGTACAAGAAGAGTGAGTCTTATAACCGTCTATGTTTTGAGCCTTTCCTGTGAGACCGGTTTTAGATTCCGATGCTTCACTTCAGGTTTACTGTATCCCTTGGCCCTTCAATTTGACGATGAAACACGGAAATTGCATCGGAATCAAATACGAAAGGCACAATGCCGACTTAAGTACAAGAAGACTGACTTTTCTTAGTGTCTATTTTTTGAGCTTTATCTGTGTCACCAATTTTAGATTCCGATGCACAACTTAAGATTTACTGTATCCCTTCGACCTTCACATTGACATTGAAACACAGAAATTGCATCGGAATTAAATACAAAGTGCACAATGCCGACATAAGTTTAAAAGGACTGACTTCTCTTAGTGTCTATATTTGGGGCTGTCAAATGTCACGAGTTTTAGATTCTGCATGTTTACTGTATCCCTCGGAACTTCAATTAACGATGAAACACAGATATTGCACCGGAATTAAATACAAAAGGCACAATGAAGACTTAAGTACAAGACGATTGACTTTTCTTAATGATTTGTTTTGTGTCATTCCTGTGAGACCAGTTTTTGATTCTGGTGCTTCACTTCAGGTTTACTGTATACCATGGACCTTCACTTTGACGATGAAACACAAACATTTCATCGGAATGAAATACAAAAGGCACAATGCCGACGTAAGTACAAGAAGACTGACTATTCTTAGTGTCAATGTTTTGAGCCTTACCTGTGGGACTAGTTTGAGATTCCGATGTTTCACTTCATGTTTAGTGGGTCCCTTGGACCTTCTCATTGACAGTGAAACACAAAAATTGCATCGGAATTAAATACAATAGGCACAATGCCTACTTCACTAGAAGAAGACTGACTTTTCTTAGTGTCTATGTTTTGAGCCTATCCTGTGTCACCAGTTTTAGATTCCGATGCACAACTGCAGCTTTAATGTATCCCTTGGACCTTCACATTGACGATGAAACACAGAAATTGCATCGGAATTAAATACAAAAGGCACAACGCTGACTTAAGTACAAGAAGACTGAGTCTTCTTACTGTCTATGTTATGAGCCTTCCTTGTGAGAGCAGTTTTAGATTCCGATGCTTCACTTCAGGATTACTGCACCCCTTCGACCTTCACTTTGATGATGAAACGCAGAAATTTCATCGAAATGAAATACAAAAGGCACAATCTCAAATTAAGTACAAGAAGACTGAGTCTTCTAACCGGCTATGTTTTGGGCCTTTCCTGTGAGGCCAGTTTTAGAATCCGATGCTTCACTACAGGTTTACTGTTTCCCTTGGACCTTCACATTGACGATGAAACTCAGAAATTGCATCGGAATTAAATACAACGGCACAATGCCGACTTAAGTACAAGAAGACTGAGTCTTCTTACCGTCCATGTTTTGAGCCTATCCTGTGAGACCAGTTTTAGAATCCGATGCTTCACTTCAGGTTTACTGTATCCCTTGGACCTTCAATTTGACGATGAAGCACAAAAATTGCATCGGAATTAAAGACAAAAGTCACAATGCCGACTTTAGTACAAAAGAGTGAGTCTTCTTACTGTCTATCCTTTGAGCCTTTCCTGTGAGACCAGTTTTAGATTCCGATGCCTCACTTCTGGTTTACGGTATCCCTTTGGCCTTCTCTTTGACAATGTAACACAAAAATTGCATCGGAATTAATTACAAGAACACTGACTTCTCTTTGTGACTGTGACGGAATAAAATACAATAGGCACAATGCCGACTTAAGTACAAGAAGAGTGACTTTTCTTAGTGTCTATGTTTTGAGCCTTAACTGTGAGACCAGTTTTGGATTCCGATGTTTCTTTTCAGGTTTACTGTATCCCTGGGACGTTCGCATTGACGATGAAACACTGAAATTTCATCGCAATTAAATACAAGGGGCACAATGCCGACTTAAGTAGATGAAGACTGAGTTTGCTTGCAGTCTAAGTTTTGAGCCTTCCCTGTGAGACCATTTTTTGATTCCGATGCGACTCGTCAGGTTTACTGTATCCCTTGGACCTTCACATTGACGATGAAATACAGAAATTGCATCGGAATTAAATACAAATGCTACAATGACGACATAAGTAAAAGAAGACTGAGTCTTTTTACTGTCTATGTTTTGAGCCTCGCCTGTGTGACCAGTTTTATATTTCGATGCTTCACTTCAGGTTTACTGTATTACTTGGACCTTCACTTTGACGATGAAACACAGTAATTGCATCAGAATTACATGCAAAAGGTACAGTGCTGACTTAAGTAATAGTCGACTGACTTTTCGTAGTGTCTATGCATAGAGCCTTACTTGTGAAACCAGTTTTACAATCCGATGCTTCACTTCAGGTTTACTGTATGCCTTGGAGCTTCCCTTTGACGACGAAACACAAAAATTGCATCGGAATTAAATACAAATGGCACAATGCCGACTTACGTACAAGAAGACTGAGTCTTCTTACTGTCTGTGCTTAGCGCCTCCTGAGTCACCAGTTTTAGAATCCGATGCTGCACTTCAGGTTTACAGTATCCCTCGGACCTCCACATTCACGATGAAGCACAGAATTTGCATCGGAATTAAACACAAGAGGCACAATGCCGACTTAAGTACAAGAAGATTGAGTCATCTTACCGTCTAATTATTTGAGCGTTACCTGTGAGACCTGTACTACATTCCGATGCTTCACTTCAGGTTTACTGTATCCCTTGGACCTTCACATTCACGATTAAACACAGAAATTGCATCGGAATTAAATATAAAATGCACAAAACCGACTAAAATGCAAGAAGACTGACTCTTCTTAGCGTCTATGATTTTAGAATTTCCTGTGAGACCAGTTTTAGTTTCCAATGCTTCACTTCAGGTTTACTGTATCCCTTGGACCATCAAATTGACCATGAAACACAGAAATTGCATCGGAATTAAATACAAAAGGCACAATGCCGACATAAGTACAAGAAGACTGACTTCTCTTAGTGTCTATGTTTGAGCTTTTCTGTGTCACCAGTTTTAGATTACGATGCACAACTGCAGGTTTACATTATCCTCTGGAGCTTTACAGTCTCGATTAAACACAGAAATTGCATCGGAATTAAATAGAAAAGGCACAATGCCGACTTAAGTACAAGAAGACTGACTTTTCATGGTGACTATGATCTGAGCCCTTCCCGTGAGACCAGATTTAGATTCGAATGCTTCACTCCTGGATTACTGTATCCCTTGGACCTTCAATCTGAAGGTCCAAGGGATACAGTATACCTGCAGTTGTGCATCAGACTCTAAAACTGGTGACACAGGAAAGGCTGGAAACGTAGACACTAAGAAAAGTTAGTCTTTTCGTACTTAAGTCGGCACTGTGCCTTTTGTATTTAATTCCGATGCAATTTCTTCGTTTCATCGCCAATGTGAAGGTCGGAGGGATATAGTAAATCTCCAGATGTGCATTGGAATCTAAAACTGAGGACACTGGAAAAGCTGAAAGCATAGACAGTAAGAAGACTCAGTCATCTTGTACCTAAGTCGGCATTGTGCCTTTTCTACTTATCTCCGATGCAATTTCTGTGGTTAATCGTGAACGTGAAGTTCCAAGGGATCCATTAAATCCGCAGTTGGGCATCGGAATCTAAAACTGGTGACACAGGAAAGGCTCGATACATAGACACTAAGAGATGTCAGTCTTCTTGTACTTATGTCGGCATTGTGCCTTTTGTATTTAATTCCGATGCAATTTCTGTGTTTCATGGTCAATGTGATGGTCCAAGGGATACAGTAAACCTGAAGAGTAGCTTGTTACTGTCTATGTTTTGAGCCTTCCCTGTGACACCAGTTTTAGATTCCGATTATTCACTTCAGTTTTACTGTATCCCTTGGACCATCTCTATGAAGATGAAACACAAAAATTGCATCGGAATTAAATACTAAAGGCACAATACTGACTTAAGTACAAGAGGATTGACTTTTCTTAGTGTCTATGCTTCGAACCTGTCCTGTGTCACCAGTTTTAGGTTCCGATGCACAACTGCAGGTTTACTATATCCCTTGGACCTTCACATTGTCGATGAAGCAAAGAATTTGCATCTGAATTAAATACAAAAGCCACAATGCCGACTTAAGTACAAGAGGATTGAGTCTTCTTAGTGTCTTTATTTTGAGCCTTTCCTGTGTCACCAGCTTTAAAATTCGATGCTTCACTTCAGGTTTACTGTATCCCTTGGACCTTCACATTGACGATGAAACACAGAAATTACATCGGAATTAAAAACAAAATGCACAATGCCGACTTAAGTACAAGAGGACTGACTTTACTTAGTGTCTATGTATCGAGCCTTTCCTGTGTCACCTGTTTTAGATTCCGATGCACAACTGCAGGTTTACTGTATCCCTTGGAGCTTCCCTTTTACGATAAAACACAGAAATTGCACCGGAATTAAATAGAAAATGCACAATGCCGACTTAAGTACAAGAATACTGACTTTTCTCAGAGTCTATGATTTGAGTATCTCCTGTGAGACCAGTTTTGGATTCCAATGCTTCACTTCAGGTTTATTGTATACCTTGGACCTTCCCTTTGACAATGACACACAGAAATTGCATCGGAATTAAATACCAAAGGCACAATGCCGACTTAACTACAAGTAGACTGAGTCTTGTTACTGTCTATGTTTTGAGCCTTTCCTGTGAGACCAGTTTTGGATTCCGATGCTTCAACTCAGTTTTACTGTATCCCCTGGACCTTCACTATGATGATGAAAAACAAAAATTGTATCGGAATTAAATACAAAAGCCACAATGCCGACTTAAGTACAAGAAGACTGACTTATCTTTGTGAAACAGTCGTTTGTTACCAGTTTTAGGTTGCGAGCACAACTGCAGGTTTATTGTATCCCTTGGACCTTCTCATTGACGATGAAACACAGAAATTGCATCGGACTAAAATACAAAAGGCACAATGCCGACTTAAGTACCAGACGACTGACTTTTCTTAGTGTCTATGATTTGGGCGTTTCCTGTGAGACCAGTTTTAGATTCCAATGCTTCACTTCAGGTTTACTGTATTCCTTGGACCTTCCCTTTGACAATGAAACACAGAAATTGCATCGGAATTAAATAGCGAAGGCACAATGCCGACTTAAGTACAAGAAGACTGAGTCTCGTTACTGTCTATGTTTTGAGCCTTTCCTGTGAGACCAGTTTTAGATTCGGATGCTTCACTTGAGGTTTATTCTATCCCGTGGAACTTCACTATGACGATGAAACACAGAAATTGCATAGGAATTAAATACGAAAGGCACAATGCCGACTTAAGTACAAGAAGACTGAGTCTTCTTACTGTCTATGTCTTCAGCCTTTCCTATGCGACCAGTTATAGATCCGATGATTCACTTCACGTTTACAGTATCCCTTGGACCTTCACTTTGACGATGAAACACAAACAATGCCGACTTAAGTACAAGAAGACTGAGTATTCTTACTGTCTATGTTTTCAGCTTTCTCTGTGAGACCCGTTTTAGATTCCGATGCTTCGCTTCAGGTTCACTGTATCCCTTGGACATTCACATTGACGATGAGACACAGAAATTGCTTCGGAATTAATTACAAATAGCACAATGCCGATTTAAGTACACGAAGACTGACTTTTCTTAGTGTGTATGTTTCGAGCCTTTCCTGTGTCACCAGTTTTTGATTCTGATGCACAACTGTAGATTTACTGTATCCCTTCGACCTTCACTTTGGCGATGAAACACATAAATGGTATCGGAATGAAATACAAAACGCACAATGCCGACTAAAGTACAAGAAAACTGACTTTTCTTAGTGTCTATGTTTTCTGTCTTCCTGAGAGACCAGTTGTAGATTCTGATGCTTCACTTGAGGTTTACAGTCTCCCTTGGACCTTTACTTTGACGATGAAACACATGAAGTGCATCGTAATTAAATCCAAAATGCACAATGTCGACGTAAGTACAAGAAGACTGAGTCTTCTTACCATCTATGTTTTGAGCCTCTCTTGTGAGACCAGTTCTAGATTCCGATGATTCACTTCAGGTTTCCAGTATCCCTTGGACCTTCACATTGACGATGAAACACAGATATTGCATCGGAATTAAAAACAAAAAGCACAATGCTGACGTAAAATCAAGAAGACTGAGTCTTCTTACCGTCTATATTTTGAGCCTTTCTTGTGAAACCAGTATTAGATTCCGATGCTTCACTTCAGTATTACTGTATCCCTTGGACCTTCACCTTGACGATGAAACACACAAATTGCATCTGATTTAATACAAAAGGCACAATGCCGACTCAAGTACAAGAAGACTGAGTCTTCTTACTGTCTATGTTTTGAGCCATCCCTGTGAGTCCAGTTTTAAATTCCGATGCCTCACGGCAGGATTACTGTATCCCTGGACCTTCACATTGACGATGAAACACAGAAATTGCATCGGAATTATATACAAAAGGCACAATGCCGACTTAAGTACAAGAAGATTGAGTATTCTTACCGTCTGTTTTTTGAGCCTTTCCAGTGAGACCAGTTCTAAATTCCGATGCTTCACTTCTTTTTAACTGTTTCCCTTGGACCTTCACATTCACGATTAAACACATAAATTGCAACCGAATTAAATGCCACAGCCATAATTCCGACTTAAGTACTAGAAGACAGACTTTTTAGTGTCTATGTTTCGAGCCTTTCCTGTGTCACCAGTTATAGATTCCGATGGACAACTGCTGGTTTACTGTATCCCTTTGAACTTCACATTCACGATTAAACAAAGAAATTGCATCGGAATTAAATAGAAATTGCACAATACCGACCGAAATGCAAGAAGACTGACTTTTCTTAGCGTCTATGATTTCAGCCGTTCCTGTGAGACCAGTTTTAGATTCCGAAGCCATACTTAAGGTTTACTGTATCCCTTGGACCTTCACATTGACTATGAAACACTGAAGTTGCATCCCAATTAAATACAAGAGCCACAATGCCGAATTAAGTACAATAAGACTGAGTCTTCTTAGTGTCTATAATTTGAGCCGTTCATGTGTCAGCTGCTTTAGATTCCGATGCTTCACTTCAGGTTAACTGTATCCCTTGGACCATCACATTGACGATGAAACACAAAAATTGCATCGGAATTAAAAACAAAAGGCACAATGCCGACTTAATTACAAGAAGACTGACTTCTCTTAATGTCTATGTTTCGAGCCTTTCCTGTGTCACCAGATTCAGATTACATGTACAATTGGAAGTTTACATTATTCCTTGGAACTTCACAGTCACGATTAAACACAGAATTTGATTCGGAATTAAATACAAAAGGCACAATGCCGACGTAAACCATGAAGACCGAGTCTTTATCTGTCTACGTTTAAAGCCTTTCCTGTGTCACCAATTTTAGAATCCGATGCTTCACTTCAGGTGTACTGTATCCCTTGGACCTTCACATTGACGATGAAACACAGATATGGCTTCGGAATTAAGCCACAATGCCGACTTAAGTACAAGAAGACTGACTTTTCTTAGTGTGTATGTTTCGAGCCTTTCCTGTGTCACCAGTTTTCGATTCCGATGCACAACTGCAGATTTACTGTATCCCTTGGAACGTCACATTCTCGATTAAACGCAGATATTGCATTGGAATTAAATACTAAAGGCACAATGCCGACTTAAGTACACGTAGACTGAGTCTTGTTACTGTCTACGTTTCGAGCCTTCTCTGTGAGACCAGTTTTAGATTCCGAAGCTACACTTCAGGTTTACTGTATCCCTTGGACATTCACTTTGACGATGAAACACAGAAATTGCATCGGAATTAAATATAAGAGGCACAATGCCGACGTAAGTACAAGAAGGCTGAGTCTTCTTACCGTCTATGAATGGAGCCTTTCTTGTGAGACCAGTTTTAGATTCCGAAGCATCGCTTCAGGTTTACTGTATCCCTTGGACCCTCACATTGTCGATGAAACACGGTAATTGCATCGGAATTAAATACATAAGGCACAATGCCGACTTACGTACACGAAGACTGAGTCTTGTTACTGTCTACGTTTCGAGCCTTCTCTGTGAGACCAGTTTTAGATTCCGAAGCATCGCTTCAGGTTTACTGTATCCCTTGGACCCTCACATTGTCGATGAAACACAGAAATTGCATCGGAATTAAATACAAATGGCACAATGCCGACATAAGTGCAAGAAGACTAACTTCTCTTAGTGTCTATGTTTCGAGCTTTTCCTGTGTCACCAGTTTTAGATTACGATACACAACTGCAGGTTTACAATATCCCTTGGAGCGTCACAGTCACGATTAAACACAGAAATTGCATCGGACTTAAATAAAAAAGGCACAATGCCGACTTAAGTACAAGAAGACTGACTTTTCATGGTGTCTATGATCTGAGCCTTTCCCGTGAGACCAGATTTAGATTCGAATGCTTCACTTCAGGATTACTGTATCCCTTGGACCTTCAGTTTGACGGTGAAACACAGAAATTGCATCGGAATTAAATGCAAAAGCCACAACGCCGACTTAAGTACTAGAAGACTGACTTTTTTAGTATCTATGTTTGGAGCCTTTCCTGTGACACCAGTTTTAGATTCCGATGCACAACTGCAGATTTACTGTATCCCTTGGAACTTCACATTCGCGATTAAACACAGAAATTGCATCGGAATTAAATAGAGAAGGCACAATGCCGACTTAAGTACAAGAAGACTGACGTTTGTTATGTCTATATTTGAGCCCTTCCTGTGAGACCTGCTTCAGATTCCAATGCTTCACTTCAAGTTATCTGTATCCCTAGAACCTCCACTTTGACGAAGAAACACTGAACTTGCATCGGACTTAAATACAAAAGTCACAATGCCGCTTTAAGTACAAGAGGACTGAGTCTTCTTACTGTCTATGCTTTGAGCTTTTCCTGTGTCACCAGTTTTAGAATCCGATGCTTCACTTCAGGTTTACTGTATCCCTTGGACCTCCACACTCACGATGAGACACAGAAATTGCATCGGAATTAAGTACAAAGGGCACAATGCCGACTTATGTACAAGAAGACTTTGTCTTCTTACCATCTACTCTTTGAGCCTTTCCTGTGAGACCAGTTCTACATTCCGATGCTTCACTTCAGGTTTACTGTATCCCTTAGACCTTCACATTCACGATGAAACACAGAAATTGCACGGGAATTAAATACAAAAGCCATTATGCCGACATAAGCAGAAGAAGTCTGACCTTTATAGGTTCTATGTTTCGAGCCTATCCTGTGTCACCAGTTTTAGATTCCGATGCTTCGCTTCAGGTTCACTATATCCCTTGGACCTTCAAATGGATGATGAAACACAGATATTGCATCGGAATTAAATACAAAAGGCACAATAGCGACGTAAAAACATGAAGAGTGTGTCTTCTTACCGTCTATGATTGAGCCTCTCGTGTAAGACCAATTCTAGATTCTGATGCTTCAACTCAGGTTTACTGTATCCCTTGGACCTTCACTTTGCCGGTGAAACACAGAAATTGCATCGGAATTAAAAGCAAAAGGCATAATGTCGACGTAAAAACGTGGACTGAGTGTTCTTTCCATCTATGATTTGAGCTTTTCTTGTGAGACCAGTTTTAGATTCCGATGATTCACTTCAGGTTTACTGTATCCCTTGGAACTTCACATTGACGATGCAGCACCGAAATTGCATCGGAATTAAATACAAAAGGCACAATGCTGACTTAAGTACTAGATGACTGTGTCTTGTTACTGTCTATGATTTGAGCCTTCCCAGTGAGACCAGTTTTGGTTTCCGAGGCTTCACTTCAGGTTTACTGCATTCCTTGGACCTTCAAACTGACGATGAAACACAGAAATTGCATCGGAATTAAATACAAAAGGCACAATGCCGACTTAAGTACAAGAATACTGGGTCTTCTTACTGTCTATGTTCTGAGACCTTCCTGTGCAACCTGTTTTAGATACCGGTGCTTCACTTCAGGTTTTCTGTATCCCTTGGACCTTCACATTGACGATGAAACACAGTAATTGCATCGGAATTCAATACAGAAAGCATAATGCTGACTTAAGTACTAGATGACTGTGTCTTCTTACTGTCAATGTTTTGAGCCTTCCCTGTGAGAGCAGTTTTAGATTCCGTTGCTTCACTTCAGGTTTACTGGATCCCTAAGACCTTCTCAATGACGATGCAACACAGTAATTGCATCGGAAATAAATACAAAGGGCACAATGCCGTCTTAAGTACAAGAGGTCTGACTTTTCTTAGTGTCTTTGTTCTGAACCTGTCCTGTGTTACCGGTTTTAGATTCCGATGCTTCTCTTCAGGTTTACTGTATCCCTTCGACCTTCACATTGACGATGCAACACAGTAATTGCGTCGGAATTAAATACAAAAGGCTCAATATCGACGTAAGTACAGGAAGACTGACTTTTCTTAGTGTCTATGTTTGGAACCTGTCCTGTATCGCCATTTTTAGATTCCGATGCACAACTGCAGGTTTGCTGTATCCCTTGGAACTTCACATTGACGATGAAACACAGAAATTGCATCGGAATTAAATACAAAGGGCACAATGCCGACATAAGTGCAAGAGGACTGAGTCTTCTTACTGTCTATGATTTTAGCCTTCTCTTCGAGACCAGTTTTAGATTCCGATGCTCAACTTCAGGTTTACTGTATCACTTGGAACCTCTCTTTGTCGATGACACACAAAAATCGCACCGGAGTTAAATACAAAAGGCACATTGCCGACATAAGTACTAGAAGACTGTGTCTACTTACTGTCTATGATTTGAGCCTTCCCTGTGAGACCAGTATTCGATTCCGATGCATCACTTCCGGTGAACTGTATACCTTGGACCTTCACTTTGACGATGAAACACAGTAATTGCATCGGAATTAAATACAAAAAGCACAATGCCGACTTAAGTACTAGATGACTGTGTCTGTTTACTGTCTATGATTTGGGCCTTCCCAGTAAGACCAGTTTTAGATTGCGATACATCACTTCCGTTGAACTGTATCCCTTGGACCTTCCCATTGACGATGAAACACTGTAATTGCATCGGAAATAAATTCAAAAGGCACAATGCCGACGTAAGTACAAGACGACTGACGTTTCTAAGTGTCTATGATTTGAGCCTTTCCTGTGAGACAAGTTTTGGATTCCGATGCTTCACTTGAGGTTTACTGTATACCTTGTGCCATCACATGGTCGATGAAACACAGAAATTGCATCGGAATTAAACACAAAAGGCACAATGCCGACATAAGTACAAGGAGACTGAGGCTTCTTACCATCTTTGTTTGAGCCTATCCTGTGAGACCAGTTTTAGATTCCAATGCTTTACTTCAGGATTACTGTTTCGCTTGGACCTTCATTTTGACGTTGAAACACAAATATTGCATCGGAATTTAACATAAAAGGCGTATGGGCGACTCATGTACAAGAACACAGACTTTTCTTAGTGTCTATGATTTGAGCCTTTCCTGTGTCACCAGTTTTAGATACCGATGCAAAACCGCTGGCTTACTGTATCCCTTGGATATTCACATTGACGATGAAACACAGTAATTGCATCGGAATTACATTCAAAACGCACAACGCCGGCTTAAGTACAAGACGACTGACTTTTCTTAGTGTCTATGATTTGAGCCTTTCCTGTGAGATCAGTTTTAGATTCCGATGATTCACTTCAGGTTTACTGTATCCCTTGGAACTTCACATTGACGATGCAGCACCGAAATTGCATCGGAATTAAATACAAAAGGCACAATGCCGACTTAAGTACAAGAAGCCTGACTTTTCTTAATGTCTATGTTTTGAGCCTTTCCTGTGACACCACTTTCAGATTACGATGCTTCACTTCAGGTTTACTATATCCCTTGGACCTTCACTTTGCCGATGAAACACAGTAATTGCATCGGAAATAGATACAAAAGGCACAATACCGACTTAAGTACTAGACGACTGAGTTTTCTTTGTGCCTATTCTTTGAGCCTTTCCGATGAGATCAGTTTTAGATTCCTATGCTTCAATTCAGGTTTACAGTATCCCTTGGAGCTTCACATTGACGATGAAACACAGATATTGCATCGTAACTAATTACAAAGGTCACAATGTCGACATAAGTACTAGATGACTGTGTCTTCTTACTGTCGACCAGTTTTAGATTCCGATGATTCACTTCAGGTTTACTGTATCCCTTGGAACTTCACATTGACGATGCAGCACCGAAATTGCATCGGAATTAAATACAAAAGGCACAATGCTGACTTAAGTACTAGATGACTGTGTCTTGTTACTGTCTATGATTTGAGCCTTCCCTGTGAGACCAGTTTTATTTTCCGATGATTCTGTTCAGGTTTACTGTATCCCTTGGACCTTCCCAATGACGATGCAACACTGTAATTGCATCTTAATTAAATAGAAAAGGCACAATGCAGACATAAGTACAAGTTTTAGATTTCGATGCACGACTGCGGGATTACTGTATCCCTTGGACATTCACTTTGTCGATGAAACGCAGTAATTGCATAGGAATTAAATACAAAGGTCACAATGCCGACCTATGAACAAGATGACTGAGTCTTCTTAGCATCTATGCTTTGAGCCATTCCTGTGAGACCCGTTTTAGATTCCGATGCTTCTCTTCAGCTTTAATGTATTTCTTGGACCATCACTTTGACGTTGAAACACAGATATTGCATCAGACTTAAATACAAAAGTATCAATGCCGACTGAAGTACTAGAAGACTGAGTCTTCTTACAGGTTTACTGTATCCCTTGGACCTTCAATTTGACAATGGAACACAACAAATGCATTAGAATTAAATACGAAAGGCACAATGCCGACTTAAGTGCAACAAGACTGACTTTTCTTAGTGTCTATGCTTTGAGTCTTTCCTGTGACACCAGTTTTAGTTTCCGATGCTTCACTTCAGGTTTACTGTATCCTCTGGACCTTGACATTGACGATGAAACACAGTAATTGCATCGGAATTAAGTACAAAGAACACAATGCCGACTTAAGTACAACACGACTGACTTTTCTTAGTGTCTATGTTTTGAGCCTTTCCTATGAGATCAGTTTTACATTCCGATGCCTCACTTCAGGTTTACTGTATTCCTTCGGTACTTCACATTGACGATGAAACACAGAAATTGCATGGGAAAATATACAAAAGGCACAATGCCGTCGTAAGTACAAAAAGAGTGACTTTTCTTAGTGTCTATATTTCGATCCGGTCCTGTGTCACCGGATTTGATTCCGATGCTTCACTTCCGGTTTACTGTATCCCATGGACCATCACATTGACGATGCAACACTGTAATTGCATCCGAATTAAATACAAAACGCACAATGCCATCTTAAGTACAAGAAGACTGACTTTTCCTAATGTCTATGTTTCGAACCTGTCCTGTGTCACCAGTTGTAGATTCCGATGCTTCACTTCAGGTTTATTGTATCCCTTGGACCTTCTTTTTGACGATGAAACACAGTAATTGCAACGTAATTAAATAAAAAAAGCACAATGCCGACTTAAGTACAAGATGACTTACTTTTCTTAGTGCTATGTTTCGAGCCTGTCCTGTGTCACCAGTTTTACATTCCGATGCACAACTGCACGTTTACTGTATCGCTATGACCTTCACATTCACGATTAAACACAGAAACTGCATCGGACCTAAATACAAAAGGCGCAACGCCAACCTAAGTACAAAAGGACTGAGTCTTCTTACTGTCTATGTTTTGAGCCTTCACTGTGAGAGCAGTTTTAGATTCCGATGTACCACTTCATGTTTACTGTATCCCTTGGACCTTCTCTTTGACGATGAAACACAAAAATTGCATCGGAATTAAATACAAAAGGCACAATGGAGACTTAAGTACTAGAGGTCTGTGTCTTCTTACCGTCTATGATTTGAGCCTTCCGAGACCAGTAGTAGATTGCGATGCTTCACTTCAGGTTTACTGTATCCCTTGGACCTTCAGATTGACGATGAAACACAGTAATATCATCAGAATTAAATACAAAAGGCACAATGCCGACTTCAGTACAAGGCGACTGACTTTTCTTAGTGTCTATGCTTTGAGCCTTTTCTGTGAGACCTGTTTTAGATTCAGATGCTTCACCTCAGGTTTACTGTATCCCATGGAGCTTCACATTGACAATGAAACACAGTAATTGCGTCGGAATTAATTACAAAGGGCACAATGCCGACTTATGTACAAGAAGACTGAGCCTTCTTACCGTCTATGTTTTCAGGCTTTCCTGTGAGACCGGTTTTAGATTCCGATGCTACACTTCATGTTTACTGTATCCCTTCGACCTTCACTTTGACGATGAAAAACAAAAATTGAATCGGAATTAAATATAAATAGCTCATGGCCGACTCAAGTGTAAGGAGACTGACTTTTCTTAGTGTCTATGTTTCGAGCCATTCCTGTGTCACCAGTTTTAGATTCCGATGCACAACTGCTGGTTTATTGTTTCACCTGGACCTTCACATTCTCGATTAAACACAGAAACTGCAACGGAACTAAATACAAAAGGCACAACACCGACTTGAGGACAGGAGGACTGAGTCATTTTACTGTCTATGTTTTGAGCCTACACTGTGAGACCAGTTTTAGAATCCGATGCTTCAGTTCAGGTTTACTGTATCCCTTGGACCTTCTCTTTGACGATGAAACACAAAAATTGCATCCGAATTGAATTCAAAACGCACAATGCCGACTTAGGTACAAGAAGACTGAATTTCCCTCGTGTCTATGTTTCGATCCCGTCCTGTGTCACCAGTTTTATATCCCGATGCTTCACTTCAGGTTTACTGTAGCCCTTAGACCTTCACATTTTTGATGCAACACAGTAATTGCATCGCAATTAAATACAAAAGGCACAATGCCGAATTAAGTGCTAGGAGACTGTGTCTTCTTACTGTCTATGATTTGAGCCTTCCCTTGTGGGACCAGTTTTGGATTCCGATGCTACACTTCAGGTTTGATGTATCTCTTGGACCATCACATTGACGATGCAACACAGTAATTGCATCGGAATTAAATACAAAGGCACAGTGCCGACTAAAGTACATGAAGACTGACTTTTCTTAGTGTCTATGATTCGAACCTGTCCTGGGTCACCATTTTTAGTTTCCGTGCGCAACTGCAGGTTTACTGTATCCCTTACACCTTCACATTGACGTTGAAAGACAGAAATTGCATCGGAATTAAATACTACAGGCACAATGCCGACTTAGTACAAGTGGACAGCGTCTACTTACTGTCTATGTTTTGAGCCTTCACTTTGCGACCGGTTTTGGATTCCAATGCTTCACTTCAGGCTTACTGTATTCCTTGGACCTTCACTTTGACGATGAAACACAAACACTCCATATGAATTAAATACAAAAGGCATAATGCCGACTTATGAACTAGCAGACTGGGTCATGTTACTGTCTATGATTTGAGCCTTCCCTGTGGGACCAGTTTCATATTATGATGCTTCACTTCAGGTTTGCTGTATCCTGTTGACCTTCACATTGACGATCCAACACAGTAATTGCATCGGAATTATACACAAAAGGCACAATGCCGACTGAAGTACAAGGAGACTGACTTTTCTTAGTGTCAATGTTTCGAACCTGTCCTGTGTCACCAGTTACAAATTCCGGTGCACAACTGCAGGTTTACTGTAACCCTTGGAACTTCACATTGACGATGAAACACAGAAATTGCATCGGAATTAAATACAATGGGCACAATGCCGACTTAAGTACAAGAGGACTGAGTCTTCTTACTGTCTATGTTTTGAGCCTTCACTGTGAGAGCAGTTTTAGATTCCGATGTACCACTTCATGTTTACTGTAGCCCTTGGACCTTCACTTTGACGATGAAACACAAAAATTGCATCGGAATTAAATACAAATGGCACAATGCCGTTTTAAGTACTAGGAGTCTGTGCCTTCTTACTGTCTATGATATGAGCCTTCCCAGTTGGAACAGTTTTAGATTCCGATGCTTCACTTCAGGTTTGCTGTATCCCATGGAGCTTCACATTGACAATGAAACACAGAAATAGCATCGGAATTAAATACAAAATGCACAATCCCGACTTAAGTACCAGAAGACTGTGTCTTCTTACTGTCTATGATTTGAGTCTTTCCTGTGAAACCAGTTTTAGATTCCGATGCTTCACTTCTGGTTTACTGTATCCCTTCTACCTTCACTTTGACGATGAAAAAAAAATTGAATCGGAATTAAATATAAATAGCTCATGGCCGACTCAAGTACAAGGGGACTGACTTTTGTTAGTGTCTATGTTTCGAGCCATTCCTGTGTCACCAGTTTTAGATTCCGATGCACAACTGCAGGTTTATTGTTTCCCCTGGACCTTCTCATCGACGATGAAACACAGTAATTGCATCGGAATTAAATTCATAATCCACAATGCCGACTTAAGTACAAGAAGACTGACTTTTCTTAGTGTCTATGCTTCGAG
Source organism: Schistocerca piceifrons (assembly GCF_021461385.2). Taxonomy (NCBI): domain Eukaryota; kingdom Metazoa; phylum Arthropoda; class Insecta; order Orthoptera; family Acrididae; genus Schistocerca; species Schistocerca piceifrons. The sequence goes on along the minus strand of NC_060138.1, from coordinate 37,165,161 downwards.
CCTGTCCTGTGTCACCAGTTTTACATTCCGATGCACAACTGCAGGTTTACTGTATCCCTTGGAACTTCACAACCTCGATTAAACACAGAAACTGCAACGGAAATAAATACAAAAGGCACAACACCGACTTGGGGACAAGAGGACTGATTCTTTTTACTATCTATGTTTTGAGCCTACACTGTGAGACCAGTTTTAGATTCCGATGCTTCACTCCATTTTTACCGTATCCCTTGGACCTTCAGATTGACGTTGAAGCACAGTAATTGCATCAGAATGAAATACAAAAGGCACAATGCCGACTTCAGTACAAGACGACTAACTTTTCTTAGAGTCTATGTTTTGAGCCTTTCCTGTGAGACCAGTTTTTGATTCCGATGCTTAACTTCAGGTTTACTGTATCCCATGGAGCTTCACATGGACAATGAAACACAGAAATTGCACCGTAATTAAATACAAAAGGCACAGTTCCGACTTATGTTCTAGAAGACTGTGTCTTCTTACTGGCTATGTTTTGAGCCCTTCCTGTGAGACCGGTTTCAGATTCCGATGCTACACTTCAGGTTTACTGTATCCCTTCTACCTTTACTTTGACGATGTAACACAAAAATTAAATCGGAATTAAATATAAATAGCTCATGGCCGACTCAAGTACAAGAAGACTGACTTTTCCTCGTGTCTATGTTTCGATCCTGTCCTGTGCCACCAGTTTTAGATTCCGATGCTTCACTTCAGGTTTCCTGTATCCCTTGGACCTTTACATTTTTGATGCAACACAGTAATTGCATCGGAATGAAATGCAATAGGCACCATGCCGACTTAAGTGCAAGAAGACTGACTTTTCTTAGTGTCCGTTTTTTGAGCCTTTCGTGTGAGACCAGTTGTAGATTCCGATGCTTCACTTCAGGTTATTGTATCCCTTATACCTTCACATTGACGATGAAACACAGAAATTGCATCGAAATTAAATACAAAAGGCACAGTGCCGAATTAAGTGCTAGAATACTGAGTCTTATTCCTGTCTATGCTTTGATCCTTTCCTGTGAGACCAGTTCTAGCTTCCGATGCTTCACTTCACATTTACTGTATCCCTTGGATCTTAACTTTGACGATGAAACACAACAATTGCATCGGAATTAAATACAAAAGGCACAATGCTGGCTTAAGTACAAGAAAACTGACTTTTCCTAGTGCCTATGTATTGAGCCTTTCCTGTGAGACGAGTTTTAGATTCCGATGCTTCACTTCAGGTTTACTGTATCCCTTGGACCTTACATAGGAATTAAATACAAAAGTCACAATGTCGACTTAAGTAAGAGACGACTGATTTTTCTTAGTGTCTATGTTTTGACCCATTCCTGTGAGACCAGTTTTCAATTCCGATGCTTCACTTTAGGTTTAATGTATCACTTGGACTTTCACATTGACGATGAAACACAGATATTGCATCGGAATTATATACAAAAGCCACAATGCCGACTTAAGTACAAGAAGACTGACTTTTCTTAGAGTCTATGTTTCGAGCCTTTCCTGTGTCACCAGTTTTAGGTTCCGATGCACAGCTGCAAGTTTACTGTATACATTGGAACTTCACATTCACGATTAAACACAGAAATTGCATCGGAATTAAATACAAATGGCACCATGTCCACCTAAGTACAAGAAGACGGACTTTTCTTAGTGTCTATGATTTGAGCCTTTCCAGTGAGACCAATTTAGATTCCAATTCTTCACTTCAGGTTTACTGTATCCCTTGGGCCTTCAAATTGACGATGAAACACAGAAATTGCATAGGAATTAAATACAAAATGCACAATCCCGACTTAAGTACCAGAAGACTGTGTCTTCTTACTGTCTATGATTTGAGTCTTTCCTGTGAAACCAGTTTTAGATTCCGATGCTTCACTTCAGGTTTACTGTATCCCTTCTACCTTCACTTTGACGATGAAAAACAAAAATTGAATCGGAATTAAATATAAATAGCTCATGGCCGACTCAAGTACAAGGAGACTGACTTTTCTTAGTGTCTATGTTTCGAGCCATTCCTGTGTCACCACTTTTAGATTCCGATGCACAACTGCTGTTTTATTGTTTCCCCTGGAGCTTCTCATCGACGATGAAACACACTAATTGCACCGGAATTAAATTCATAATCCACAATGCCGACTTAAGTACAAGAAGACTGACTTTTCTTAGAGTCTATGCTTCGAGCCTGTCCTGTGTCACCAGTTTTTCATTCCGATGCACAACAGCAGGTTTACTGTATCCCTTGGAACTTCACATTCTCGATTAAACACAGAAACTGCAACGGAATTAAATACAAAACGCACATTACCGACTTGAGGACAAGAGGACTGAGTCTTTTTACTGTCTATGTTTTGAGCCTACACTGTGAGACCAGTTTTAGATTAAGATGCTTCACTTCATTTTTACCGTATCCCTTGGACCTTCAGATTGACGATGAAGCACAGTAATAGCATCAAAATTAAATACAAAAGGCACAATGCCGACTTCAGTACAAGACGACTAACTTTTCTTAGTGTCTATGTTTTGAGCCTTTCCTGTGAGACCAGTTTTAGATTCCGATGCTTAAATTCAGGTTTTCTGTATCCCATGGAGCTTCACATTGACAATGAAACACAGAAATTGCACCGTAATTAAATACAAAATGCACAGTTCCGACTTATGTTCTAGAAGACTGTGTCTTCTTACCGGCTATGTTTTGAGCCCTTCCTGTAAGACCGGTTTCAGATTCCGATGCTACACTTCAGGTTTACTGTGTCTCTTCTACCTTCACTTTGACGATGAAAAACAAAAATTCAATCGGAATTAAATATAAATAGCTCATGGCCGACTCAAGTACAAGAAGACTGACTGTTCCTCGTGTCTATGTTTCGATCCTGTCCTGTGCCACCAGTTTTAGATTCCGATGCTTCACTTCAGGTTACCTGTATCCCTTGGACCTTCACATTTTTGATGCAACACAGTAATTGCATCGGAATTAAATGCAAAAGGCACAATGCCGACTTAAGTGCAAGAAGACTGACTTTTCTTAGTGTCCGTTTTTTGAGCCTTTCCTGTGTCACTTGATTTATATTCCGAAGCACAACTGCTGGCTTAATGTATCCCTTGGACCTTCGCATTGCCGACGAAAAACAGTAATTGCATCGGAATGAAAAAAAAAGGAAAATGGCACAATGCCGATTTACGTACAAGAAAACTGACTTTTCTTAGTGTCTATGGCTTGAGCCTTTCCTGTGAGACCAGTTGTAGAGTCCGATGCTTCACTTCAGGTTATTGTATCCCTTATACCTTTACATTGACGATGAAACACAGAAATTGCATCGAAATTAAATACAAAAGGCACAGTGCCGAATTAAGTGCTAGAATACTGTGTCTTATTCCTGTCTATGCTTTGATCCTTTCCTGTGAGACCAGTTTTAGATTCCGATACTTCACTTCACATTTACTGTATCCCTTGGACCTTAACTTTGACGATGAAACACAACAATTGCATCGGAATTAAATACAAAAGGCACAATGCTGGCTTAAGTACAAGAAGACTGACTTCTCCTAGTGTCAATGTATTGAGCCTTTCCTGTGAGACGAGTTTTAGATTCCGATGCTTCACTTCAGGTTTACTGTATCCCTTGGACCTTACATTTGACGATGAAACACAAAAATTGAATGGGAATTAAATACAAAAGTCACAATGTCGACTTAAGTAAGAGACGACTGATTTTTCTTAGTGTCTATGTTTTGAACCATTCCTGTGAGACCAGTTTTCAATTCCGATGCTTCACTTTAGGTTTACTGTATCTCTTGGACTTTCACATTGACGATGAAACACAGAAATTGCATCGGAACTAAATACAAAAGGCACAATGCCGCCTTAAGTACAAGAAGACTTAGTCCGCTTACTGTCTAGGTTTTGAGCCTTCCCTGTGTCACCAGTTCCAGATTACGATGCTTCACTTCAGGTTTACTGAATCCATTGGATCTCCACATTAATGATGAAACACAGAAATTGCATCGGAATTAAATACAAAAGGAACAATGCCGACATAAGTACAAGATGACTAAGTCTTCTTACCGTCTATGTTTTGAGCCTTTCCTGTAAGGCCAGTTCTAGATTCCGAAGCTTCACTTTAGGTTATTGTATCCCTTATACCTTCATATTGACGATGAAACACCGAAATTGCATCGGAATTAAATACAAAAGCCACAATGCCGACTTAAGTACAAGAAGACTGACTCCTCTTAGAGTCTATGTTTCGAGCCTTTCCTGTGTCACCTGTTTTAGATTCCGATGCACAACTGCAAGTTTACTGTATACCTTGGAACTTCACATTCACGATTAAACACAGAAATTGCATCGGAATTAAATACAAAAGGCACCATGCCGACCTAAGTACAAGAGGACGGACTTTTCTTAGTGTCTATGATTTGAGCCTTTCCTGTGAGACCAGTTTTAGATTCCAATTCTTCACTTCAGGTTTACTGTATCCCTTGGGCCTTCACATTGACGATGAAACACAGAAATTGCATCGGAATTAAATACAAAATGCACAATCCCGACTTAAGTACCAGAAGACTGTGTCTTCTTACTGTCGATGATTTGAGTCTTTCATGTGAAACCAGTTTTAGATTCCGATGCTTCACTTCAGGTTTACTATATCCCTTGGACCTTCACGTAGACGATGAAACACAACAATTGCATCGGAGTTAAATACAAAAGCCACTTACCGACTTAAGTACAAAAAGACTAAGTTTTCTTAATGTCTATATCTTGAGCCTTTCCTGTGAAACCAGTTTTGAATTACGATGCTTCACTTCAGGTTTACTGTATCAATTGGACCTACACATTAACGATGAAACTCAGTAATTGCATCGGAATTAAATACAAAATGCACAGTGCCGACTTAGGTACAAGACGACTGACTTATCTTAGTGTCTATATTTTGTGCCATTCCTGAGCGACTAGTTTTAGATTCCGATGCTTCACTTCAGGTTTACTGTATCCCTTGGTCCATCACATTGACGATGAAACACATAAATTGCATCGGAATTAAATTCAGAAGGCACAATGCCGACTTCAGTTCTAGAAGACTGTGTCTTCTACTTGTCTATGATTGGAGCCTCCCTGTGAACCAGTTTTAGATTCCGAAGCTTCACTTCTGATTTGCTGTATCCCTTGGACCTTCTCATTGACGATGTAACACAGTAATTGCATCGGAATTAAAAACAAAAGGCACATTCCCGATTACGGTTCTAGAAGACCGTGTCTTCTTACTGTCTATGGTTTGAGCCTTCCCTGTGGGACCAATTTTAGATTCCGATGCTTCCCTTCAGGTTTACTGTATCCCTTGGACCTTCACTTTGACGACGAAACACAAAAAATGCTTCGGAATTAAATATAAGATGCTTATGGCAGACTTATGTACAAGAAGACTGACTTTTCTTAGTGTCTATGTTTTGGGCCTTTCCTGTGAGACCAGTTATAGATTCTGATGCCTCACTTCAAATTTACTGCATCCCCTGGACCCTCACATTGCCGAAGATACGCAGAAATTGCAACGGAATTAAATACAAAAGGCAAAATACCGACTTAAGTACTAGAAGACTGAGTCTTCTTATTGTCTATGCTTTGAGCCTTTCCTGCGAAACCAGTTTTAGATTCCGATGCTTCACTTCAGGTTTACTGTATCCCTTGGATCTTTCCATTGACGATCAAACACAGAAATTGTATCGGAAATAAATACAAAAGCCACAATGCCGTCTTAAGTACAAGAAGACTGAATTTTCTTAGTGTCTATGTTTTGAGCCTCTTTTGTGTCACCAGTTTTAGTTTCCGAAGCACAAATGCAGGTTTACTGTATCCCTCGGTCTGTCACATTGCCAATGAAACACAAAAATTGCATCGGAATTAAATATAAAAGGCTCATGGCCGACTTAAGTACTAGAAGACTGACTTTTCTTAGTGTCTATGTTTTGAGCCTTTCTTGTGTCACGAGTTTTAGATTACGATGCACAACTGCTGGTCTACTGTATCCCTTAGACCTTCACATTGCCGATGAAACACAGTTATTGCATCGGAATTAAATACAAAAGGCAAAATGCCGACTTAAGTACTAGAAGACTGTGTCTTCTTACTGTCTATGATTTGTGCCTTCCCTGTGAGACCAGTTTTAGATTCCGATACTTCTCTTCCAGTTTACTTTATCCCTTGGACCTAAAAATTGACGATGCAACACAGTAATTGCATAGGAAATAAATACAAAAGTTACATTGCCGACTTAAGTACAAGAAGACTGACTTTCCTTAGTGTCTATGTTTAAGCCTTTCCTGTGTCACCAGTTTTGGATCCGATGAACGACTGCAGGATTACTGTATCACTTGGACCTTCACTTTGACAATGAAACACAAAAAATGCATCGGCATTAAATACAAAAGGCACAATGCCGACTTCAGTACAAGACGACTGAGTCTCCTTACTCTCCATGTTTTGGGCCTTCACTGTGAGATCAGTTTTAGATCCAGATGCTTCACTTCAGGTTTACTGTATCCATTGGACCTTCACATTGACGATGCAACACAGTAATTGCATAGGAATTAAATACGAAAGGCACAATGCCGACTTAAGTACAAGAAGACTAAGTCTTCTTACTGTCTATGCTTTGAGCCTTTCCTGTGTCACCTGTTTTAGATTCCGATCCTTCACTTCAGGTTTACTGTATCACTTGGACCATCACATTGACGATGAAACACCGAAATTGCATCGGAATGAAATACAAAATGCACAATGCCGACTTAAGTAAAAGACGACTAACAATTCTTAGTGTCTATATTTAGAGCTTTTCCTGTGAGACCAGTTTTAGACTCCGAAGCTTCACATCTGGTTAGCTGTATCCCTTGGACGTTCACATTGACGATGTAACACAGTAATTGCATCGGAATTAAATTCAGAAGGCACAATGCCGACTCTAGTACAAGAAGACTGACTTTTCTTAGTGTCTACATTTTGAACCTGTCCTGTGTCACCAGCTTTAGATTCCGATGCACAACTGCAGGTTTACTGTAACCCTTGGAACTTCACATTGACGATGAAACACAGAAATTGCATCGGAATTAAATACAATGGGCACAATGCCTACTGAAGTACAAGAGGACTGAGTCTTCTTACTGTCTATGTTTTGAGCCTTCACTGTGAGAGCAGTTTTAGATTCCGATGCTTCACTTCGTTTTTACTGTATCCATTGGGCCTTTAGATTGACCATGAAACACAGTAATTGCATCAGAATTAAATACAAAAAGCACAATGCCGACTTCAGTACAAGACGACTAACTTCTCTTAGTGTCTATGCTTTGAGGCTTTCCTGTGAGACCAGTTTTAGATTCCGATGCTTCACTTCAGGTTTACTGTATCCCATGGAGCTTCACATTGACAATGAAACACAGATATAGCACCGGAATTAAATACAAAAGGCACAGTTCCGACTTATGTCCTGGAAGACTGTGTCTTCTTACTGTCTAGGATTTGAGCCTTCCCTGTGAGACCAGTTTTAGATTCCGATGCTTTACTTCAGGTTAGCTGTATCCTTTGGACCTTCACATTGACGATGCAACTCAGTAATTGGATCGGAATTAAATACAAAAGGAACAATGCCGACTTAAGCACAAGAAGACTGACTTTTCTTAGTGTCTATGTTACGAGCCTGTCCTGTGTCACCAGCTTTACATTCCGATGCACAACTGCAGGTTCACTGTATCCCTTGGAACTTCACATTCTCGATTAAACACAGAAACTGCAACGGAATTAAATACAAAAGGCACAATGCCGACTTATGTACAAGAAGACTGACTTTTCATGGTGTCTATGATCTGAGTCTTTCCCATGAGACCAGATTTAGATTCGAATGCATCACTTCAGGGTTACTGTATCCCTTGGACCTTCACTTTGACGGTGAAACACAGAAATTGCATCGGAATTAAATGCAAAAGCCACAACGCCGACTTAAGTACTAGAAGACTGACTTTTTTAGTATCTATGTTTCGAGCCTTTCCTGTGACACCAGTTTTAGATTCCGATGCACAACTGCAGATTTACTGTATCCCTTGGAACTTCACATTAACGATTAAACACAGAAATTGCATCGAAATTGAATAGAGAAGGCACAATGCCGACTTAAGTACAAGAAGACTGACGTTTCTTAGTGCCTATATTTGAGCCCTTCCTGTGAGACCTGCTTCAGATTCCAATGCTTCACTTCAGGTTAACTGTATCCCTAGAACCTCCACTTTGACGAAGAAACACTGAACTTGCATCGGACTTAAATACAAAAGTCACAATGCCGCTTTAAGTACAAGAGGACTGAGTCTTCTTACTGTCTATGCTTTGAGCTTTTCCTGTGTCACCAGTTTTAGAATCCGATGTTTCACTTCAGGATTACTGTATCCCTTGGACCTCCACATTCACGATGAGACACAGAAATTGCATCGGAATTAAGTACAAAGGGCACAATGCCGACTTATGTACAAGAAGACTGTGTCTTCTTACCATCTACTCTTTGAGCCTCTCCTGTGAGACCAGTTCTACATTCTGATGCTTCAATTCAGGTTTACTGTATCCCTTGGACCTTCACTTTGCCGGTGAAACACAGAAATTGCATCGGAATTAAAAGCAAAAGGCATAATGTCGACGTAAAAACGTGGACTGAGTGTTCTTTCCATCTATGATTTGAGCTTTTCTTGTGAGACCAGTTTTAGATTCCGATGATTCACTTCAGGTTTACTGTATCCCTTGGAACTTCACACTACCGATGCAGCACAGAAATTGCATCGGAATTAAATACAAAAGGCACAATGCCGACTTAAGTACAAGAAGACTGACTATTGTTAGTTTCTATGATTTTAGCCTAACCTGTGAGAACAGTTATAGATTCCAATGTTTCATGTCAGGCTTTCTGTATCTCTTGGACTTTCACTTTGACGATGAGACACAGAAATTGCATCGGAATTAAATACAAAAGGCACAATGCCGACGTAAAAAAATGAAGTCTGAGTCCTCTTACCATCTATGTTTTGAGCCTTTCATGTGAGACCAGTTTCAGACTCCGATGATTCATTTCAGGTTTACTGTATCACTTGGACCTTCACATTGACGATGAAACACAGAATCCGCATCTGAATTGAATACAAAAAGCACAATGCCGACTTAAGTACAAGAGGAATGAGTTTTGTTCCTGTCTATTTTTTGAGCCTTCCCTGTGAGACCAGTTTTAGATTCCGAAGGTACACGTCAGGTTTACTGTACCCCTTGGACCTTGACATTGACGATGAAACACAGAAATTGCATCGGAATTAAATACAAAAGCCACAATGCCGCCTTAAGTACAAGGAGACTGAGTCATCTTACTGTCTATATTTTGAGCCTTTCCTGTGTCACCAGCTTTAGATTCCGATGCTTCTCTTCAGGTTCACTATACCCTAGGTCCTTCACATTGACGATGAAACACAGAAATTGCATCGGAATTAAATATAAAAGGCACAATGCCGACATAAGTACTAGCTGACTGTGTCTTCATACTGTCTATGATTTGAGCCTTCCCTGTGAGACCTGCTTTAGCTTCCGATTCATCACTTCAGGATAACTGTATCCCGTGGACCTTCATATTGACGATGCAACACAGTAAAAGCATCGGAATTAAATCCAAAAGGCACAATGTCGACTTAAGTACAAGAAGACTGACTTTTCTTATTGTCTATGATTTGAGCCTTTCCTGTGAGACCAGTTTTAGATTCGGATGCTTCACTTCAGGTTTTCTGTATCCTGTGGACCTTCACTTTGACGATGAAACACAGATATTGCAACGGAATTAAATACGAAAGGCACAATGCCGACTTAAGTACAAGAAGACTGAGTCATCTTACCGTCTATGTTTTCAGCCTTTCCTATGCGGCCAGTTTTAGATTCCAATGCTTCACTTCATGCTTACTGTATCCTTTGGTCCTTCACTTTAACGATGAAACACTGAAATAGCGTCGGAATTAAATACAAAAGCCACAAAGCGGACTCAAGTACAAGGGGACTGAGTCTTCTTACTGTCTATATTTTGAGCCTTTCATGTGTCACCAGCTTTAGATTCCGATGCTTCACTTCAGGTTTACTGTATCCCTTGGGCCTTCAAATTGACGATTAAACACAGAAATTGCAACGGATTTAATTACAAAAAGCACAATGCCGAGTTATGGACAAGAAGATTGACTTTTCTTACTGTCTATGTTTGAGCTTTTACTGTGTCACTAGATTTAGATTTCGTTGCACAACTGCAGAATCACTGTATTACTCCGACCTTCTCATTGGCGATGAAACACATAAATAGTATCGGAATGAAATACAAGAGGCACAATGACGACTTAAGTACAAGAAGACTGACTTATCTTGGCGTCTATATTCTGAGCCTTTCCTGTGAGACCTGTTGTTGATTCCGAGCTTCACTTGAGGTTTACAGTCTCCCTTGGACCTTTACTTTGACGATGAAACACAAGAATTGCACCGGAATTAAATACAAAATATACAATGTCGACTAAAGTACAAGAAGACTGAGTCTTCTTACAGTTTATGTTAGAGCCTTGCCTGTGAGTCCAGTTTTAGATTCCGATGCTTCACGTCAGATTTACTGTATCCTTCGTACCTTCAAATTGACGATGAAACACAGAAATTGTTTCGGAATTAAATACAAAAGGCACAATGCCGACTTAAGTACAATAAGACTAAGTCTTCTTAGTGTCTATGTTTTGAGCCTTTCCTGTGTCACCAGTTTTAGATTCCGATGCACAACTGCAGGTTTACTGTACCCTTTGGACCTCCACATTGACAATGCTACACAGAAATTGCATCGGAATTAAACACAAAAGGCACAATGCCGACGTAAATACATTAAGACTGAGTCGTCTTACCGTCTATGTTTTGAGCCTTTCTTGTGAGACCAGTTTTAGATTCCGATGCTTCACTTCAGGTTTACAGTTTCCCTTGGACATTCACTTTGACGATGAAACACAGAAATTGCATCGGAATTAAATACAAAGGGCTCAATCCCGACTTATGTACAAGAGGACTGAGTCTATGTTTTGAGCCTTTCCTGTGAGAGCATTTTTAGATTCCGATGCTTTACTTTAGGTTTACTGTTTCCCTTGGACCTTCACTTTGACGATGAAATACAAAGATTGCATCGGAATTAAATATAATAATCTCAATGCGGACTTAAGTGCAAGAAGCCTGACTTTTCTTAGTGTCTATGTTTGAGCCTTTCCTGTGTCACCAGTTTTAGATTCCGATGCATAACAGCTGCTTTACTGTATCCCGTGGACCTTCTCATTGACGATGAAACACAGTAATTGCATCGGAATTAATTACAAAATGCACAATGCCGACATAAGTACAAGGCGACTGACTTCTCTTAGTGGTTATGAATTGAGCCATTCCTCTGAGACCAGTTTTAGATTCGGATGCTTCACTTCATGTTTACTGTATCCCGTGGACCTTCACTTTGAGGAAGAAACACAGAAATTGCATCGGAATTAAATACGAGAGGCACAATGCCGACTGAAGTACAAGAAGACTGAGTCTTCTTACCGTCTGTGCTTTCAGCCTTTCCTATGCGGCCAGTTTTAGATTCCGATGCTTCACTTCATGTTTACTGTATCCCTTGGACCTTCACTTTGACGATGAAACACAAACATTGCATAGGAATTAAATACAAAAGGCAAAATGCCGACTTTAGTACAAGAAGACTGAGTCTGCTCACTGTCTATGTTTTGAGCTTTCCCTGTGAGTCCAGTTATAGATTCCGATGCTTCGCTTCAGGTTTTTTGTATGCCTTGGACGTTCCCATTGACGATGAAACACAGAAATTGCATCGGAATTAATTACAAAAAGTACAATGCCGACATAAGTACAAGAAGACTGACTTATCTTACTGTCTATGTTTGAGCTTTTTCCGTGTCACTAAATATAGATTTCGATGCACTACTGCAGATTTACTGTATCCCTTCGACCTTCACATTGGCGATGAATCATATATATTGTATCGGAATGAAATACAAAAGGCACAATGCCGACTAAAGTACAAGAAAACAGACTTATCTTAGTGTCTGTGTTTTGAGCCTTTCCTGTGAGACCAGTTATAGATTCCGATGCTTCACTTGAGGTTTATAGTCTCCCTTGCACCTTTACTTTGACGATGAAACACAGAAATTACATCGGAATTAAACGCAAGAGGCTCAATGCTGACGTAAAACATTAAGACTCCGACTTCATACCGTCTGTGTTTTGAGACTTCCTTGTGAGACCAGTTTTAGATTCCGACGCTTTAATTCAGCCTTACTGTATCCCTTGGATCATCACTTTGACGATGAAACACAAAAATTGCATCGGAATTAAATATAAAAGGCTCACTGTCGACTTAAGTGCAAGAATACAGCCTTTTCTTAGTATCTATGTTTTGAGCCTTCCCTGTGAGACCAGTTTTAAATTCCGAAGCTACACGTGAGGTTTACTGTATCCCGCGGACTTCACACTGACGATGAAAAACAGAAATTGAATCGGAATTAAATACAATAGGCAAAATGCCGACTTCAGTACTAGAAGACTGTGTCTTCTTACTAGAAGACTGTGTCATCTCACTGTCAATGATTTGAGCCTTCCTTGTGACACTAGTTTTAGATTCCGATGCATCACTTCAGGTTTACTGTGTCCCTTGGGCATTCACATTGACGAAGAAACACAGAAATTGCACCGGAATTACATACAAAAGGCACAATGCCGACTTAAGAACAAGAGGACTGAGTCTTCTTAGAGTCTATGCTTTGGGCCCTCACTTTGAGATCAGTTTTAGATTCAGATGCTTCACTTCAGGCTTACTGTATCTTTTGGACCTTCTCTCTGACGATGAAACACAAAAATTGCATCGCAATGAAATACATAAGGCACAATAGCGACTTAAGTACAATAAGACTGACTTTTCTTACTGTCTATGTTTTAAACCTTCCTTACGAGACCAGTTTTAGATTCCGATGCTTCACTTCAGGTCTACTGTACCCCTTGGCCCTTCACTTTGACGATGAAACACAGGAATTGCATCGGGATTAAATACAAAAGGCACAATGCCGACTTAAGTAAAAGAAGACTGACTTTTCTTAGTGTCTATGTTTAGAGCCTTTCCTGTGAGACCAGTTTTAGATTCCGACGCTTCACTTCAGGTTTACTGTATCCCTTGGACATTCCCTTTGACGATGAAACACAAAAATTGCATCGGAATTAAATACTAAAGGCACATTGCCGACTTAAGTACTAGAAGACTGCGTCTTCTTACTGTCTATGATTTGAGACCTCCCTGTGCGACCAGGTTTAGATTCCAATGCTTCACTTCGGGTTTGCCGTATCCCTTCGACCTTCACATTGACGATGATACATATTAATTGCGTCGGAATTAAATGCAAAAGGCACAATGCCGACTTAAGTACAAGAAGACTCACTTTGCTTAATGTCTATGATTTGAGCCTATCCTGTGAGACCAGTTTTAAATTCCAATTCTTCACTTCAGGTTTTCTGTATCCCGCGGACCTTCACTATGACGATGAAACACAGAAATTGTATCGGAATTAAATCCAAAGGCACAATGCCGACGTAAAAACATGAAGACTGAGTGTTCTTACTATCTATATTTTGAGCCTATCCTGTGTCACCAGCTTTGGATTCCGATGCTTCACTTCAGGTATACTGTATCCCTTGGACCTTCGCATTGACGATGATACACAGAAATTGCATTGGAATTAAATACAACATGCATAATGGCGACTTAAGTAAAAGAAGTCTGAGTCTTCTTACCGTCCTCGTTTGAGCCATTCCTGTGAGACCATTTTTAGATTCCGATGCTTCACTTCTAGATTACTGTATCCCTGGGACCGTCACACTGACGATGAAACACAGTGATTGCATCGGATTTAAAAACGCACAATGCCGACTTCAGTTCAAGAACACTGACTTTTCTTAGTGTCTATGATTTGAGCCTTTCCTGTGAGACCAGTTTTACATTCCGATGCTTCACTTTAGATTTACTGTATCCCTTCGACCTTCACATAGGCGATGAAACACAGAAATAGCATCGGAATTAAATACAAAAGCTAAATGCCGACTTATGTACTAGAAGACTGAGTCTCATAACTGTCTATGATTTGAGCCTTCCCTGTGAGACAAGTTTTAGATTTCGATGCTTCACTTCAGGTTTGCTGTATCCCTTGGACCTTCACACTGACGATGCAACACAGGTATTGCATCGGAATTAAATACAAAAGGCACAATGCCGACTTAATTACAAGAAGACTAACTTCTCTTAGAGTCTATGTCACGAATCTGTCCTGAGTCACCAGTTTTGGATTCCGATGCACAACTGCAGGTATACTGTTTCCCTTGCACCTTCACATTGACGATGAAAGACAGAAATTGCATCGGTATTAAATACTAAAGGCACGATGCCGATTTAAGAACCAGAGGAGGGAGTTTTCTCACTATGTTTTGAGTCTTCACTTTGGGACCAGTTTTAGATTCCAATGCTTCACTTCATGTTTACTGTATCCCATGGAACCTGACATTGACGTTCAAACACAGGAATTGTATCGGAATTAAATACAATAGGCACAATGCCGACTTAAGTACAAGAAGACTGAGTCTTCTTACCATCTATGTTTTGAGCGTTGCCTGTGAATCCAGTTTTAGATTCCGATGCTTCACTTCATGTTCACTGTATCAATTGGACCTTCACTTAGACGATGAAACACAACAACTGCATCGGAGCTAAATACAAAAGGCACAATGCCGACTTAAGCACAAGACGACTGATTTTTCTTAGTGTCTATGTATCGAGCCTTTCCTGTGTCACCAGTTTTAGTTTCCGATGCAAATCTACAGGTTTACTGTATCCTTTGGACCTTCACATTAACGATGAAACACGGAAATCGCATCGAAATTAAATACAAAAGGCACAATGCTGACTTATGAGCAAGAGGACTGAGTCTTGTTACCGTCTATGCTTTGAGCCTTTCCTGTGAGACCAGTTATAGATTCCGATGCTTAACTTCAGGTTTAGTGTATAACATATATCTTCACTTTGACGTTGAAACGCAAAAATTGCATCGGAATTAAATATAAAACGCTCATGGCAGACTCATGTACAAGAAGACTGACTGAATCTTCTTAGTGTCTATATTTTGTGCCTTTACTGTGTCACCAATTTTAGATTCCGATGCTCCACTTCAGGTTTACTGTATCCCTTGGACCATCTTTTTGACGATGAAGTACAAAAATTGCATCGGAAAAAAATACAAAAGGCACTATGTCGACTTAAGTTCTAGAAGACTGTGTCTTCTTACTGCCTATGATTTGAGCCTTCCCAGTGAGACCTGTTGTAGATTCCGATGCTTCACTTCTGGTTGACTGTATCCTTTGGCCCTTCACATTGACGATGAAATACAGTAATTGCAACGTAATTAAATACAAAAGGCACAATGCCGACTTAAGTACCAGATGACTTACTTTTCTTAGTGCTATGTTTCGAGCCTGTCCTGTGTCACCAGTTTTACATTCCGATGCACAACTGCAGGTATACTGTATCCCTTGGATCTTCACAATCTCGATTAAACACAGAAACTGCAACGGAATTAAATACAAAAGGCACAACGCCGACTTGAGGACAAGAGGACTGAGTCTTTTTACTGTCTATGTTTTGAGCCTACACTGTGAGAGCAGTTTTAGATTCCGATGTACCACTTTATGTTTACTGTATCCCTTGGACCTTCTCTTTGACGATGCAACACTGTAATTGCATCGGAATTAAATACAAAAAGCACAATGCCATCTTAAGTACAAGAAGACTGACTTTTTTAGTGTCTATGCTTCTAACCTGTCCTGTGTCACCAGTTGTAGATTCCGATGCTTCACTTCAGGTTTACTGTATCCTTTGGACCTTCACATACACGATGAAACACGGTAATTGCATCGGAATTCAATACAAAAGGCACAAATAAGACTTGAGTACAAAAGGACTGAGTCTTCTTCCTGTCTATGTTTTGAGCCTACACTGTGAGACCAGTTTTAGATTCCGATGCTTCAATTCAGGTTTACTGTATCCCTTGGACCTGAACATTGACGTTGAAAGACAGAAATTGCATCGGAATTAAATACTACAGGCACAATGCCGACTGAAGTACAAGAGTACAACGTCTTCTTACTGTCTATGTTTTGAGCCTTCAATTTGCGACAACTTTTAGATTCCGATGCTTCACTTCAGGTTTACCGTATCCCGTGGAACTTCACATTGACGATAAAACACTGAAATTGCATCGGAATTGATTACAAAGGAAACAATGCCGACTTCAGCACAAGAGGACTGAGTCTTTTTACTGTCTATGTTTTGAGCCTACACTGTGAGACCAGTTTTAGATTCCGATGCTTCACTTCATTTTTACCGTATCCCGTGGACCTTCAGATTGACGATGAAACACAGTAATTGCAACAGAATTAAATACAAAAGGCACAATGACGACTTCAGTACAAGACGACTAACTTTTCTTAGTGTCTATGTTTTGAGCCTTTCCTGTGAGACCAGTTTTAGATTCCGATTCTTAACTTCAGGTTTACTGTATCCCATGGAGCTTCACATGGACAATGAAACACAGAAATTGCACTGTAATTAAATACAAAAGGCCCAGTTCCGACTAAATTTCTAGAAGACTGTGCCTTCTTACCGGCTATGTTTTGAGCCCTTCCTGTGAGACCGGTTCCAGATTCCGATGCTACACTTCAGGTTTACTGTATCCCTTCTACCTTCACTTTTACCATGAAAAACAAAAATTCAATCGGAATTAAATATAAATAGCTCATGGCCGACTCAAGTACAAGAAGACTGACTTTTCCTCGTATCTATGTTTCGATCCTGTCCTGTACCACCAGTTTTAGATTCCGATGCTTCACTTCAGGTTTCCTGTATCCCTTGGACCTTCACATTGACGATGAAACACAGAAATTGCATCGAAATTAAATACAAAAGGCACAGTGCCGAATTAAGTGCTAGAATACTGAGTGTTATTCCTGTCTATGCTTTGATCCTTTCCTGTGAGACCAGTTTTAGCTTCCGATGCTTCACTTCACATTTACTGTATCCCTTGGACCTTAACTTGGACGATGAATCACAACAATTGCAACGGAATTAAATACAAAAGGCACAATGCTGGCTTAAGTACAAGAAGACTGACTTTTCCTAGTGTCTATGTATTGAGCCTTTCCTGTGAGACGAGTTTTAGATTCCGATGCTTCACTTCAGGTTTACTGTATCCATTGGACCTTACATTTGACGATGAAACACAAAAATTGCATAGGAATTAAATACAAAATTCACAATGTCGACTTAAGTAAGAGACGACTGATTTTTCTTAGTGTCTATGTTTTGACCCATTCCTGTGAGACCAGTTTTCAATTCCGATGCTTCACTTTCACATTGACGATGAAACACAGAAATTGCATCGGAACAATATACAAAAGGCACAATGCCGCCATAAGTACAAGAAGACTTAGTCGTCTTACTGTCTAGGCTTTGAGCCTTCCCTGTGTCACCAGTTCCAGATTACGATGCTTCACTTCAGGTTTACTGAATCCATTGGATCTCCACATTAATGATGAAACACAGAAATTGCATCGGACTTAAATACAAAAGGAACATAGCCGACTTAAGTACAAGAAGACTCAGTATTCTTACCGTCTATGTTTTGAGCCTTTCCTGTAAGACCGGTTCTAGATTCCGAAGCTTCACTTCAGGTTATTGTATCCCTTATACCTTCACATTGACGACGAAACACAGAAATTGCATCGGAATTATATACAAAAGCCACAATGCCGACTTAAGTACAAGAAGACTGTGTCTTCTTACTCTCCATGTTTTGGGCCTTCACTGTGAGACCAGTTTTAGATCCAGATGCTTCACTTCAGGTTTACTGTATCCATTGGACCTTCTCATTGACGATGTAACACAGTAATTGCATCGGAATTAAATACAAAAGGCACATTCCCGATTTCAGTTCTAGAAGACCGTGTCTTCTTACTGTCTATGGTTTGAGCCTTCCCTGTGGGACCAATTTTAGATTCCGATGCTTCCCTTCAGTTTTACTGTATCCCTTGGCCCTTCACTCTGACGAAGAAACACAAAAATTGCTTCGGAATTAAAAATAAAATGCTCATGGCCGACTTATGTACAAGAAGACTGACTTTTCTTAGTGTCTATGATTTGGGCCTCTCCTGTGAGACCAGTTATAGATTCTGATGCTTAACTTCAAATTTACTGCATCCCCTGGACCTTCACATTGCCGAAGATACGCAGAAATTGCAACGGAATTAAATACAAAAGGCAAAATACCGACTTAAGTACTAGAAGACTGAGTCTTCTTACTGTCTGTGCTTTGAGCCTTTCCTGCGAAATTAGTTTTAGATTCCGATGCTTCACTTCATGTTTACTGTGTCCCTTGGATCATCCCATTGACGATCAAACTCAGAAATTGTATCGGAAATAAATACAAAAGCCACAATGCCGTCTTAAGTACAAGAAGACTGAATTTTCTTAGTGTCTATGTTTCGAGCCTCTTTTGTGTCACCAGTTATAGTTTCCGAAGCACAAATGGAGGTTTACTGTATCCCTCGGACTGTCACATTGCCGATGAAACACAAAAAATGCATCGGAATTAAATATAAAAGGCTCATGGCCGACTTAAGTACAAGAAGACTGACTTTTCTTAGTGTCTATGTTTTGAGCCTTTCTTGTGTCACCAGTTTTAGATTACGATGCACAACTGCTGGTTTACTGTATCCCTTGGACCTTCACATTGCCGATGAAACACAGTTATTGCATCGGAATTACATACAAAAGGAACAATGCCGACTTAGGTACTAGCAGACTGTGTCTTCTTACTGTCTATGATTTGTGCCTTCCCTGTGAGACCAGTTTTAGATTCCGATGCTTCTTTTTCAGTTTACTTTACCCCTTGGACCTTCAATTTGACGATGCAACACAGTAATTGCATTGGAATTAAATACAAAAGGCACATTGCCGACTTTAGTACAAGAAGACTGACTTTCCTTAGGGTCTATGTTTAAGCCTTTCCTGTGTCACCAGTTTTGGATCCGATGATCGACTGCAGGATTACTGTATCACTTGGACCTTCACTTTGACAATGAAACACAAAAAATGCATCGGAATTAAATACAAAAGGCACAATGCCGACTTCAGTACAAGAGGACTGAGTCTTCTTACTCTCCATGCTTTGGGCCTTCACTGTGAGACCAGTTTTGGATCCAGATGCTTCACTTCAGGTTTACTGTATCCATTGGACCTTCACATTGACGATGCAACAGAGTAATTGCATAGGAATTAAATACAAAAGGCACAATGCCGACTTCAGTACAAGAAGACTGAATTTTCTTAAGGTCTATGTTTAAGCGTTTCCTGTGTCACCAGATTTAGATTCCCATGCACGACTGCAGGTATACTGTATCCCTTGGACCATCACTTTGACGATCAAACACAGAAATTTCATCGGAACTAAATACAAATTTCACAATGCCGACTTAAGTGCAAGAAGACTAAGTCTTCTTACTGTCTATGCTTTGAGCCTTTCCTGTGTCACCTGTTTTAGATTCCGATCCTTCACTTCAGGTTTACTGTTTCACTAGGACCATCACATTGACGATGAAACACAGAAATTGCATCGGAATTAAATACAAAATGCACAATGCCGACTTAAGTAAAAGACGACTAACTTTTCTTAGTGTCTATATTTAGAGCCTTTCCTGTGAGACCAGTTTTAGATTCCGATGTTTCACTTCAGGTTTACTGTATCCCATGGAGCTTCACATTGACAATGAAGCACAGATATTGCACCGGAATTAAATACAAAAGGCACAGTTCCGACTCATGTCCTAGAAGACTGTGTCTTCTCACTGTCTAGGATTTGAGCCTTCCCTGTGAGACCAGTTTTAGATTCCGATGCTTTACTTCAGGTTAGCTGTATCCTTTGGACCTTCACATTCACGATGCAACTCAGTAATTGCATCGGAATTAAATACAAAAGGAACAATGCCGACTTAAGTACAAGAAGACTGACTTTTCCTCGTGTCTATGTTTCGATCCTGTCCTGTGCCACCAGTTTTAGATTCCGATGCTTCACTTCAGGTTTTCTGTATCCCTTGGAATTTCACATTCTCGATTAAACACAGAAACTGCAACGGAATTAAATACAAAAGGCACAATGCCGACTTAAGTGCAAGAAGACTGACTTTTCTTAGTGTCTGTTTTTTGAGCCTTTCCTGTGTCACTTGATTTATATTCCGATGCACAACTGCTCGCTTACTGTATCCCTTGGACCTTCGCAATGCCGACGAAATACAGTAATTGCATCAGAATGAAAAAAAAATGGCACAATGGCGATTTACGTACAAGAAAACTGACTTTTCTTAGTGTCTATGATTTGAGCCTTTCCTGTGAGACCAGTTGTAGATTCCGATGCTTCACTTCGGGTTTACTGTATCCCTTGGACTTTCATTTTGACGATGAAACACAGAAATTGCATCGAAATTAAATACAAAAGGCACAGTGCCAAATTAAGTACTAGAATAATGAGTCTTCTTCCTGTCTATGTTTTGAGCCTTTCCTGTGAGACCAGTTCTAGATTCCGAAGCTTCCCTTCAGGTTATTGTATCGCTTATACCTTCACATTGACGATGAAACACAGAAATTGCATCGGAACTGAATACAAATGCCACATTGCCGACTTAAGTACAACAAGACTGACTTTTCTTAGAGTCTATGTTTCGAGCCTTTCCTGTGTCACCAGTTATAGATTCCGATGCACGACTGCAGATTTACTGTATCCCTTGGACCTTCACTTTGACCATAAAACACAGTAATTGCATCGGAATTAATTACAAAGGGCACAATGCCGACTTATATACAAGAAGACAGAGCCTTCTTACCGTCTATGTTTTGAGCATTTCCTGTGAGACCGGTTTTAGATTCCGATGCTTCAATTCAGGTTTATTGTATCCCTTGGACCTTCTCTTTGACGATGAAACACAAAAATTGCATCCGAATTGAATTCAAAAGGCACAATGCCGACTTACGTACAAGAAGACCGACTTTTCCTCGTGTCTATGTCTCGATCCTGTCCTGTGTCACCAGTTTTGGATTACGATGCTTCACTTCAGGTTTACTGTATCCCTTGGACCTTCACATTTTTGATGCAGCACAGTAATTGCATCGGAATTAAATACAAAAGGCACAATGCCGACTTAAGTACTAGGAGACTGTGTCTTCTTACTGTCTATGATTTAAGCCTTCCCTGTGAGACCAGTTTTAGATTCCGATGCTTCACTTCATGTTTGATGTATCTCTTGGACCATCGCATTGACGCTGCAACTCAGTAATTGCATCGGAATTAAATACAAAGGCACAATGCCGACCTAAGTACAAGAAGACTGACTTTTCTTAGTGTCTATGATTCGAACCTGTCCTGGGTCACGAGTTTTAGTTTCCGATGCACAACTGCAGGTTTACTGTATCCCTTGGACCCTCACATTGACGATGAAAGACAGAAATTGCATCGGAATTAAATACTACAGGCACAATGCCGACTTAAGTACAAGTGGACAGCGTCTTCTTACTGTCTATGTTTTGATCCTTCACTTTGGAACCAGTTTTAGTATCCGATGCTTCACCTCATGCTGCCTGTATTCCTTGGACCTTCTCTATGACGATGAAACTCAAAAACTGTATATGAATTAAATACAAAAGGCACAATGCCGACTTAAGAACTAGCAGACTGTGTCTTCTTACTGTCTATGATTTGAGCCTTCCCTGTGAGACCAGTTTTAGTTTGTGATGGATCACTTTAGGTTTGCTGTATCCTGTGGACCTTCACATAGACGATCCAACACAGTAATTGCGACGGAATTAAATACAAAACGCAAAATGCAGACTGAAGTACAAGGAGACTGACTTTTCTTAGTGTCTATGTTTCGAACCTGTCCTGTGTCACCAGTTTTAGATTCCGATGCACAACTGGAGGTTTTCTGTAACCGTTGGAACTTCACATTGACGATGAAACACAGTAATTGCATCAGAATTAAATACAAAAGGCACAATGCTGACTTAAGTACTACAAGAGGACCGACTTTTCCTAGTGTCTATGTTTTGAGCCTTTCCTGTGAGACGAGTTTTGGATTCCGATGCTTCACTTCAGGGTTACTGTATCTCTTGGACCTTACATTTGACGATAAAACACAAATATTGCATAGGAATTAAATACAAAAGTCACAATGCCGACTTAAGTAAGAGACGACTGATTTTTCTTAGTGTCTATGTTTTGAGCAATTCCTGTGAGACCAGTTTTAAATTCCGATGCTTCACTTCAGGTTTGCTGTATCACTTGGACCTTCATATTGACGATGAAACACAGAAATTGCATCGGAATTAAGTACAAAAGGCACAATGCCGACTTCAGTACTAGAAGACTGTGTCATCTTACAGTCTATGATTTGAGCCTTCCCCGTGAGAAGATTTTTAGATTCCGATGCTTCACTTCAGGTTTGCTGTATCTCTTGCACCTTCACATTGACGATGAAACACTGAAATTGCATCGCAATAAAATACAAAAGCCACAATGCCGACTTAAGTACAAGAAGACTAACTTTTCTTAGAGTCTATGTTTCGAGCCTTTCCTGTGTCACCAGTTTTAGATTCCGATGCTCAACTGCAAGTTTACTGTATCCCTTGGAGCTTCACATTCACGATGAAACACAGAAATTGCATCGGAATTAAATACAAAAGGCACCATGCCGACATAAGTACAAGTAGACTAAGTCTTCTTAATGTCAATGTTTTGAGCCTTTCCTGTTAGACCAGTTTTTAATTCCGATGCTTCACGTCAGGGTTACTGTATCCCTTGGACCTTCACTTTGACGATGAAACACTAAAATTGCATCGGAATTAAATACAAAAGCCACATTCCCGACTTAAAATGTAGAAGACTGTGTCTCCTTACTGTGTATGATTTGAGCCTTCCCTGTGAGACCAATATTAGATTCCGGTGCTTCACCTCTGGTTAGCTATATCCCTTGGACGTTCACATTGACGATGTAACACAGATATTGGATCAGAATTAAATACAAAAGGCACAATGCCGTCTTAAGGAGAAGAGGACTGAGTCTTCTTACTGTCTATGTTTTGAGCCTTCATTGTGGGACCAGTTTTAGATTCCGATTCTTCACTTCAAAGTTACTGTATCACTTGGACCTTCACATTGACGATGAAACTCAGATATTAAATCGGAATTAATTACAAAAGGCACAATGCCGATTTAAGTACAAGAAGAAAGACTTTCTTAGTGTCTATGATTTGAACCTTTCCTGTGAGACTAGTTTTAGATTCCGGTGCTTCACTTCAGGTTTACTGTTTCCCTTGGGCCTTTACATTGACGATGAAACACAGAAAATGCATCGGACTTAAATACAAAAGGCACAATGCCGACAAAAGTACTAGAAGACTGTGTCTTCTTACTGTCTATGATTTGAGCCTTCCCAGTGTGACCAGTTTTAGATCCAGATGCTTCACTTCAGGTTTACTGTATCCCTTGGACCATCACATTGGCGATGAAAAACAGAGATAGCATTGGAATAAATTACAAAAGGTACAATGCCGTATTAAGCACAAGAAGACTAACTTTTCTTAGTGTCTATGTTTTGAGCCTTTTCTATGTCACCAGTTTTGGATTCCGATACACAACTGCTCGTTTACTGTATCCCTTGGACCTTCACATTGACGATGAAACACAATAACCGCATCGAAATTATATACAAAAGGCACAATGCCGCCATAAGTACAAGAAGACTGACTTTTCTTAGTGTCTATGATTTGAACCTTCCCTGTAAGACCAGTTTAAGATTCCGATGCTTCACGTCAGGTTTACTGCGTCCCTTTTACGTTCACATTGACAAAGATACACAGATATAGCATCGGAATTAAATACAAAAGGCACAATGCCGACTTACGTACAGGAGGACTGAGTCTTCTTAGTGTCTACGTTTTGAGCCTTTCCTGTTAAACCAGTTTTAGTTTCCGATGCTTCACTTCAGGTTTACTGTATCCCTTGGACATTCACATTGACGATGAAGCACAGTAATTGCATTGGAATGTAATACAAAATGCACAATGCCGACTTAAGTACAAGACGATTATCGTTCGTTAGTGTCTACGTTTTGAGCCTATCCTGTGAGACCTGTTGTAGATCCGAAACTTCACTTCAGGTTTACATTTTCCCTTCGAACTTCACTTTGACGATGAAACACAGAAATTGCGTCGAAATTAAATACATAAGGCACAATCCCGGATAAAGTTCAAGATGACTGATTTTTCTTTGTGTCTATGTTTTGAGCCTTTTCTATGTCACCACTGTTGGATTCCGATAAACAACTGCTGGTTTACAGTATCCCTTGACCTTCACTTTGACGATGAAACACAGAAATTGCATCGGAATTAAACACAAAAAGCACAATGCCGCCTTAAGTACAAGAAGACTGACTTTTCTTAGTGTCTATGTTTTGAACCATCTCTGTGAGACCAGTTTTAGATTCCGATGCTTCACGTGAGGTTTACTGTATCCCTTGGACCTTCACATTGACGATGAAATACAGAAATTGCATTGGAATTAAACACAAAAGGAACAATGTTGACTTAAGTACAAGAGGACTGAGTTTTTTACTGTCTATGCTTTGAGCCCTTCCTGTATCACCAGTTATAAATTGCGATGCTACACTTCAGGTTTACTGTATCCCTTGGACCGTCACTTTGACGATGAAACACAGAAATGGAATGGAATTAAATACAAAAGGCACAATGCCGACTTAAGTACAAGTCGACTGAGTCTTCTTACCGTCTATGTTTTGAGCACTTCCTGAGAGAGCAGTTTTAGATTCCGATGCTTCACTTCAGGTTTACTGAATCCCTTGGACCTTCACATTGACAATGAAACACAGTACTAGCATCGGAATTAAATACAAAAGACAAATTGCCGACTTAAGTACAAGAAGACTGACTTTTCTTAGTGTCTATGTTACGAGCCTCTACTGTGTCACCAGTTTTAGAATCCGATGCACAACTGCAGGTTTACTGAATCCCTTGGGCCATCACATTGACTAAGTTAAATACAAAAGGCACAATGCCAACTAAAGTTCAATAAGACTGACATTTCTTAGTGTCTATGTTTTGAGCCATTTCTATGTCACCAGTTTTGGGTTCCGATACCCAACTGCTGGTTTACTGTATCCCTTAGAATTCACATTGACGATGAAACACAATAATTGCATCTGAAATAAATACAAAAGGCACAATGCAGCCATAAGTACGAGAAGACTGACTTTTCTTAGTGTCTATGTTTTGAACCTTCTCTGTGAGACCAGTTTTGGATTCCGATGCTTCACGTCAGGTTTACTGTATACCTTGGACCTTCCCATAGACGATGTAACACAGTAATTGCATCGAAATGAAATACAAAATGCACAATACCGTCTTAAGTGCAAGAAGACTGACTCTTCTTAATATCTATGTTTCGAACCTGTCCTGTCTGACCAGTTTTAAATTCCGATTCACAACTACAGGTTTACTGTATCACTTGGACCTTCACATTTTGGAAGAAACACAGAAATTGCATCGGAATTAAAAACAAAACGCACAATGCCGACTTAAGTTCTAGAGGACTGAGTGTTCTTACTGTCTATGTTTTGAGCCTTCACTGTGAGACCAGTTTTAGATTCCGATGCTTCACTTCAGGTTTACTGTATCCCTTGGACATTCAATTTAACGGAGAAACACTAAAATTGCATCGGAATTAAATACAAAAGGCACAATGCCGACTTAAGTACAAGAAGACTGAGTCTTCTTACTATCTATGTTTTGAGCCTTTATTGCATCACCAGTTTTAGATTCCGATGCTTCACTTCAGGTTTACTGTATCACTTGGACCTTCACATTGACGATGAAACACAGAAATTACATCGGAAACAATTACAAAAGGCACAAGCCGACTTAAGTACAAAAAGGAAGCCTTTTCTTAGTGTCTATGTTTCGAGCCTCTCCTGTATCACCAGTTTTAGATTTCGATGCACAACTGCAGGTTTACTGAATCCCTTGGGCCTTCACATTGACTAAATTAAATACAAAAGGCACAATGCCAACTTAAGTTCAAGAAGACTGACATTTCTTAGTGTCTATGTTTTGAGCCATTTCTATGTCACCAGTTTTGGATTCCGATACACAACTGCTGGTTTACTGTATCCCTTAGACTTCACATTGACGATGAAACACAACAATTGCATCGGAAATAAATACAAAAGGCACAATGCCGACTTTCGTACAAGAGGACTGAGTCTTCTTAATGTCTATGTTTTGAACCTTCTCTGAGAGACCAGTTTTAGACTCCGATGCTTCACGACAGGTTTACTGTATCCCTTGGACGTTCACATTGACGATGAAACACAGATATTGCTTCGGAATTAAATACAAAAGGCACAATGCCGACTTTCGTACAAGAGGACTGAGTCTTCTTAATGTCTATGCTTTGAGCCTTTCCAGTGGAACCACTTTAAGATTCCGATGCTTCACCTCAGGATTACTGTTTCCCTTGGAACTTCACTTACACGATGAAACACAACAATTGCATCGGAATTAAATACAAAAGGCACAATGCCGACTTAAGTACAAGAAGACTGACTTTTCTTAGTGTCTCTGTTTCGAGCCTCTCCTGTGTCACCAATTTTAGAATTCGATGCACAACTGCTGGTTTACTGTATCACTTGGACCTTCACATTGACGGTGAAACACAGAAATAGCATCAGAATTAAATGCAAAAGGCACAATGCCGACTTAAGTATTAGAAGACGGTGTCTTCTTACTGTCTATGATGTGAGCCTTCTCTGTGAGACCAGTTATAGATTCAGATGCTTCACTTCAGGTTTACTGTAGCCCTTGGACCTACAATTTGACGATGAAACGCAGAAATTGTATCGGTATTAAATACATAAGGCACAGTGCCGTCTTATGTACTAGTAGACTAAGTCTTCTTACCGTCTATGCTTTGAGCCTTTCCAGTGGAACCAGTTTTAAATACCGATTCACAACAGCAAGTTTACTGTATCCCTTGGACCTCCAGATTGACGATGAAACACAAAAATTGCATCGCAATTAAATACAAAAGGCACAATGCCGACTAAAGTACAAGAGGACTGAGTCTTCTTACTGCCTATGTTTTGAGCCTTCACTATGAGACCAGTTTTAGATTCCGATGCTGCACTGCATTTTTACTGGATCCCTTGGACCTTCACTTTGACGATGTAACACAAAAATAGCATCAGATTTAAATACAAGGGGCTCGATGCTGACTTAAGTACTAGAAGACTGTATCTTCTTTCTGTCTATGATTTGAGCCTTCCCTGTAAGACCACTTTTAGATGCCGATGCTTCACTTCAGGTTTACTGTTTCCCGTGGACCTTCACATTGACGAAATTAAATTCAAGAGGCACAATGCCGACTTAAGTTCAAGAAGGCTGACTTTTCTTATTGTCTGTGTTTAAGCCTTCCCCGTGTCACCAGTTTTAGATTCCGATGCACGACTGCGGGATTACCGTATCACTTGGACCTTCACTTTGATGATGAAACACAGTAATTGCATCGCAATTGAATACAAGGGGCACAATGCCGACTTATGCACAAGAAGACTGAGTCTTCTTACCGTCTATGTTTTGAGCCTTTCTTGGGAGACCTGTTTTAGATTCCAAAGCTTCACTTCAGGTTTAGTGTAACCCTTGGACCCTCACTTTACGATGAATCACAAAAATGGCATAGGAATTAAATACAAAAGGCACAATGCCGGGTTAAGTACAAGAAGACTGACTTTTCTTAGTGTCTATGTTTTGAGCCTTTCCTGTGAGATCAGTTTTAGTGTCCAATGCTTCACTTCAGGTTTTCTGTATCCCCTGCACCTTCACATTGACGATGAAACACAGAAAGTGCATTGCAATAATATACAAAAGGCACAATGCCGACTTCAGTTCTAGAAGACTGTGTTTTCTTACTGTCTATGATTTGAGAACTCCCTGTGAGACCAGTTTTAGAATCCGATGCTTCACTTCAGGTTTGCTGTATCCCTTGGACCTTCACATTGACGATGTAACACAGTAATTGCATCGGAATTAAATACAAAAGGCACAATACCGACTTAAGTACAAGAAGACTGACTTATCTTAGTATCTATGTTTCGAACCTTTCCTGTGTCACCATTTTTGGATTCCGATACACAACTGCTGATTTACAATATCCCTTGGACCTTCAAATTGACGATGAAACACAACAATTGCATTAGAGTTAAATTCAAAGGGCACAATGCCGCCATAAGAACAACAAGACTGACTTTTCTTAGAGTCTATGTTTTGAACCTTCTTTGGGAGACCAGTTTTAGATTCCGATGCTTCACGTCAGGTTTACTGCATCTCTTGGAGGTTCACATTGACGATGAAACACAGAAATTGCTTCGGAATTAAATACAAAAGGCACAATGCCAACCTACGTACAAGAGGACTGAGTCTTCTTACTGTCTATGCCTTGAGCCTTTCCAGTGCAACCAGTTTTAGATTCCGATGCTTCACTTCGGGTTTACGGTATCCCTTGGACCTTCACTTATACGATGCAACACAACAATTGTATCGGAATTAAATACAAAACGCACAATGCCAAGTTAAGTACAAGAAGACTGACATTTCTTAGTGTCTATGCTTTGAGCCTTTCCTATGAGACCAGTTATAGTTTCCGATGCTTCACTTCAGGTTTACTGTATCCTTTGGACCTTCACATTGACGATGAAATACAGTAATTGCATCGGAATTAAATATTAAAGTCACAATGCCGACTTCAGTACAAGACTCTAACTTTTCTTAGTGTCCACGTTTTGAGTTAATCCTGTGAGAGCAGTTTTAGATTCCGATTCTTCACTTCAGGTTAACTGTATCCCTTGGACCATCTCATTGACGATGAAACACAGAAATAGCATCGGAATTAAATACAAAAGGCACAATGCCTACCTAAGTACAAGAAGACTGAATTTTCTTATTTTCTATGATTTGGGCCCTTGCTATGTCACCAGTTATGTATTCCGATACACAACTGCTGGTTTACTGTATACCTTGGACCTTCACATTGCCGATAAAACACAATAATTGCATTGGAATTGAATACAAAAGGCACAATGCCGACCTAAGTACAAGAAGGCTGACTTTTCTTAGTGTCTATGTTTTGAGCCTTTCCTGTGAGACCAGTTATAGATTCCGATGCTTCACTTCAGGTTTACTGTCGCCCTTGGACCAACACTATGACGATGAAACGCAGAAATTGCATTGGAATTAAATACATAAGGCACTGTGCCGACTTAAGTACTAGAAGATTGAGACTTCTTACTGTCTATGCTGTGAGCCTTTCCTGTGAAACCAGTTTTAGATTCCGATAATTCACTTCAGGTTTACTGTATCCCTTGGACCCTCACTTAGACGATGAAACTCAACAATTGCATCGGAGTTAAATACAAAATGCACAGTTACGACATAAGTACTAGAAGACAGTGTCTTCTTACTGTGTATGATTTGTGCCTTCCCTGTGAGACCAGTTTTAGATTCCGATGCTTCTTTTCACGTTTGCTGTATCTCTTGGACCTTCACATTGACGTTGCAACACAGTAATTGCATCGGAATTAAATACAAAAGGCACAATGCCGACTTAAGAACAAGAAGACTGAGTCTTCTTACCGTTTATGTTTTGAGCCTTTCCTGTGAGACCAGTTTTGGATTCCGATGCTTCACTCAGGTTTACTGCATCCCTTGGACGTTCGCTTTACGATCAATCACAAAAATTGCATCGGAATGAAATACAAAAGGCACAATGGCGACTTAAGTGCTAGAAGACAGACTTTTCTTAGTGTCTGTGCTTCGAGCCTTTCCTGTGAGACCAGTTTTGGTTTCCGATGCTTCATTTCTGGTTTACTGTATCCCTTGGACCTTCACATTGACGATGAATCACAGAAACAGCATCGGAGTTAAATACAAAAGGTACAATGCCGACCTAAGAACAAGAAGACTGAATTTTCTTGGTGTCTATAATTTGAGCCTTCCCCGTGAGACCAGTTTTGCATTCCGATGCTTCACTTCAGGTTTACTGTACCAATTGGACCTTCACATTGACGATGCAACACAGTAATCGTATCGGAATTAAATACAAGAGGCACAATGCCGTCTTAAGTACAAGTAGACTGCCTTTTCTTAGTGTCTATATTTAAGCCTTTTCTGTGTCACCAGTTTTAGATTCCGATGGACAACTGCTGGTTTACTGTATCCCTTGGACTTTCACTTTGCCGATGAAACATAGTTATTGTATAGGAATTAAATACAAAACGCACAATGCTGACTTAAGTACAAGAAGACTGACATTTCTTAGTGTCTATGTTTTGAGCCTAACCTGTGAGACCAGTTATAGTTTTCGATGCTTCACTTCAGGTTTACTGTGGCCCTTGGACCCCCACATTGACGATGAAACACAGAAATTGCATCGGAATTAAATACATAAGGCACAGTGAAGCCTTGAGTACTAGAAGACTGAGTCTTCTTACTGTCTACGCTTTAAGCCTTTCCTGTGAAACCAGTTTCAGATTCCGATTCTTCACTTCAGGTTTACTGTATCCCTTGGACCTTCACTTAGAAGATGATACTCAACAACTGCATCGGAGTTAAATACAAAAGGCACAATGCCGACTTCAGTACTAGAAGACTGACTTTTCTTAGTGTCTCTGTTTTGAGCCTTTCCTGTGAGATAAGTTTTAGTTTCCGATGCTACGCTTCAGGTTTACTGTATCCCTTGGACCTGCACATTGATGATGAAACACAGAAAGTGCATCGCAATAAAATACAAAAGTCTTAATGCCGACTTCAGTTCTAGAAGACTGTGTCTTCTTACTGTATATGATTTGGGCCTTCCCTGTGAGACCAGCTTTTGATTCCGATGCTTCACTTCAGGTTTCCTGTGTCGCTTGGACCTTCACACTGAGGATGTAACACAGTAATTGCATCGGAATTAAATACAAAAGGCACAATACCGACTTATGTACAGGAAGACTGACTTATCTTAGTGTCTATGTTTCGAACCAGTCCTGTGTCACCAGTCTTAGATTCCGATTCACAACTGCAGGTTTACTGCATCCCTTGGACCTTCACATTGACGATGAAACACAAAAATTGCATCGCATATAATGCAAAAGGCACAATGCCGACTTAAGTACAAGAAGACTGAGTCTTCTTACTGTCTATGTTTTGAGCCTTCACTGTGAGACCAGTTTAGGATTCCGATGCTGCACTGCAGGTTCACTGTATCCCATGGACCTTCACTTTGAAGATGAAACACAGAAATTGCATCGGAATTAACTACAAAAGGCACGATATCGACATAAGTACTAGAAGACAGTGTCTTCCTACTGTCTATGATTTGTGCGTTCCCTGTGAGACCAGTTTTAGATTCCGATTCTTCTTTCTCGTTTACTGTATCCCTTGGACCTTCACATTGACGATGCAACACAGTAATTGCATCGGGATTAAATACAAATGGCACAATGCCGACTAAAGTACAAGAAGACTGACTTTTCTTAGTGTCTGTGTTTTGAGCCTTTCCTGTAAGACCTGTTTTGGTTTCAGATGCTTCATTTCAGGATTACTGCATCCCTTTGACCTTCACTTTAATGATGAACGCTGAAATTCCATCAGAATTAAATTCAAGATTCACAATGACGACTTATGTAATAGAAGACTGAGTCTTCTTACTGTCTGTGCTTTGAGCCTTTCCTGTGAAACCAGTTTTAGATTCCGATGCTTCACTTCATGATTACAGTATTCCTTGGTCCTTCACATTGACGATGAAACACAGAAAGTGCATCGTAATTAAATACTAAAGGCACAATGCCGACTCAGATCTAGGAGACTGTGTTTTCTTACTGTCTATGTTTTGAGCCTTCACTGTGAGACCAGTTTTAGATTCCGATGCTGCACTGCAGGTTTACTGTATCCCTTGGACCATCACATTGACGATGAAACAACAAAACTGCATCAGAATTAATAAACAAAAAGTTCGAAGCCAACTTAAGTACTAGAAGTCTGTGTCTTCTTTCTGTCTATGATTTGAGCCTTCCCTGTGGGACCAGTTTCAGATTCCGATGCCTCACGTCATGTTTACTGTATCCCTTGGACCTTCACTTATACGATGAAACACAACAGTTGCGTCGGAAATAAATTCAAAACGCACAATGCCGACTTAAGTACTAGAACACTAACTTTTCAGTGAGACCAGTTTTAGTTTCCAAAGCTCCACTTCAGAATTACTGTATCCCTTGGACCTTCACATTGGCGATGAAACACAGAAATTGCATGGGATTAAATACAAAAGACACAATGCCTTCTTACGTACAAGAGGACTGAGTCTTCTTACTGACTATGCTTTGAGCCTTTCCAGTGGAACCAGTTTTAGATTCCGATGCTTCACTACGGGTTTACTGTATCCCCTGGACCTTCACTTATACGATGAAACCCAACAATTGCATCGGAATTAAATGCAAAAGGCACAATGCCGACTTAAGTACAAGGAGACTGATTTTTCTTAGTGTCTATGTTTTGAGCCTTTTCTATGTCACCGGTTTTGGATTCCGATACACAACTGCTGATTTTCTGTATCGCTTGAGCCTTCACATTGATGATGAAAGGAATAATGCCGACTTGAGTACAAGAGGACTGAGCCTTCTTACTGTCTATGTTTTGAGCCGTTCCTGTGAGACCAGTTTTAGATTCCGATGCATCATTTCAGATTTACTGTGTCACTAGGACCTTCACATTTACGATGAAACACAGAAATTGCATCGGAATTAAATACAAAAGGCGCAATGCCGACTTACATACAAGAGGACTGAGTCTTCTTACTGACTATCCTTTGAGCCTTTCCTGTTAAACCAGTTTAGGATTCCTATGCTTCACTTCAGGTTCTACTGTATCCCTTGGACGTTCACATTGACGATGAAACACAGATATTGCTTCGGAATCAAATACATAAAAGGCACATTGCCGACCTACGTACAAGACGACTGAGTCTTCTTACTGTCTATGCTTTGAGCCTTTCCTGTGGAACCAGTTTTAGATTCCAATGCTTCACTTCAGGATTACTGGAACCCTAGGACCTTCACTTATACGATGAAACACAACAATTGCATCGGAATTAAATGCAAAAGGCACAATGCCGACTTAAGTACTAGAAGCCTGACTTTTCTTAGTGTCTATGTTTTGAGCCTTTACTGTGAGACCAGTTTTAGATTCCGATGCTTCACTTCAGGTTTACTGTATCACTGGGACCTTCACATTGACGATGACACACAACAATTGCATCGGAGTTAAATACAAAAGGCAAAATGCCGACTTAAGTAGAAGAAGACTGACTATTCTTAGTGTCTATATTTTGAGCCGTTCCTGTGAGACCAGTTTTAGATTCCGATGCTTCATTTCAAGTTTACTGTATACCTTGGACCTTCACTTTCATGATGAACCACAGTAATTACATCGGAATTAAATAGAAAAGGCACAGTGCAGACTTAAGTACAGACGACAGTCTTTTCTTATTTTCTATGTTTTGAGCCTATCCTGTGAGACCAGTTTTAGATCCGATGCTTCACTTCAGGTTTACAGTAACTTTTCGACCTTCACATTGACGATGAAACTCAAGAATTGCATCGGAATTAAATACAAAAGGAACAATGCCGCCTTCAGTACAAGTGGACTGAGTCTGCTTACTTTCTATGTCTTGAGCCCTCGCTGTGAGACCAGTTTTAGATTCCGATGCTTCACTTCAGGTTTACGGTATCACTACGACATTCACTTTGACGATGAAACACAAAAATTGTATCGGAATTAAATACAAAACGCATAATGCCGACTTACGTACAAGATGACTGACTTTTATTAGTGTCTATATTTAAGCCTTTCCTGTGTCACCAGTTTTAGATTCCGATGCACGACTGAAGATATACAGTATCCCTTGGACCTTCACTTTGACGATGAAACACAGAAATTTCATCGTAATTAAATACAAAAGGCACAATGCCGACCTAAGTACAAGAAGACTGAGTCTAATTACTGTCTATGCTTTGAGCCTTTCTTGCGTCACCAGTTTTAGATTCCGATGCTTCACTTCAGGTTTACTATATCACTAGGACCTTCACATTGACGATGAAACAGAGAAATTGCATTGGAATTAATTACAAGAGGCTCAATGCCGACTTAAGTACAAGAACACTGACTTTTCTTAGCGTCTATGTTTCGAGCATCTCCTGTGTCACCAGATTTAGATTCCGATGCACAACTGCTGGTTTACTGTATCCCTTGGACCTTCACATTGACGATGAAACACAAATATTGCATCGCAATTAAATACAAAAGGAACAATGCCGCCATAAGTACAAGAACAGTGACTTTGCTTAGTGTCTATGTATTGAACCTTCTCTGGGAGACCAGTTCCAGATCAAGATGCTTCACGTCAGGTTTACTGTTTATCTTGGACGTTCACATTGACGATGAGGCACAGAAATTGCATCGGAATTAAATACAAAAGGCACAATGCCGCCTTACGTACAAGAGCATAGAGTCTTCTTACTATCTATGCTTTGAGCCTTTCCTGTTAAACCAGTTTTGATTCCGATGCTTCACCTCCGGTTTACAGTATCCCTTGGACATTCACTTAGACGATGAAGCACAACAATTGCACCGGAGTTGAATACAAAAGGCACAATGACGACTTAAGTACAAGAAGACTGACCTGTGTTAGTGTCTATGTTTAAGACTTTTCTCTGTCACCAGTTTTAGATTCCGATCCACGGATGCAGGATTACTGTATCATTTTGACCTTCACTTTGACGATGAAACACAGAAATTGCATCGGAATTAGATACAAAAGGCACAATACCGACGAAGGTGCAGGAGGACTGACTTTTCTTGATGTCTATGATTCGAACCTGTCCTGTGTCACCAGATTTAGATTCCGATTAACTACTGCAGGTTTACTGTATCCTTTGGACCTTCACATTGACGATGAAACACAGAAATTGCATCGGAATTAGATACAAAAGGCACAATGCCGCCTTAAGTACGAGAAGACTGACTTTTCTTAGTCTCTATGTTTTGAACCTTCTCTGTGATACCACGTTTAGATTCCGATGCTTCACGTGAGTTTTACAGTATCCCTTGGACCTTTACAATGACGATGAAACACAGAAATTGCATCGGAAGTAAATACAAAAGGCACAGTGCCGACTTAAGTACAAGATGACTGTCTTCTCTTAATGTCTATGTTTTCAGCCTATCCTGTGAGACCAGTTTTAGAGCCGATGCTTCACATCAGGTTTACAGTATCTTTTGGACCTTCACCTTGACGATGAAACACAAGAATTGCATCGGAATTAAATACATATGGAACAATGCCGACTAATGTACAAGTGGACTGAGTCTCCTTACTGTCTATGTTTGAACCTTCCCTGTGAGTCCAGTTTTAGATTCTGATACTTCACGTCAGGTTTCCTGCATCACGTGGACCTTCACATTGACAATGAAACACAGAAATTGCATCGGAATTAATTACAAAATGCACAATGTCGACTTAAGTTGAAGAAGATGGACTTCTCTTAGTGTCTATGTTTCGAGCCTCTCCTGTGTCACCAGTTATATATTCCGATTCACAACTGCAGGTTTACTGTATCCCTTGGACCTTCTTATTGACGATGAAACACAGAAATTCCATCGGAATTAAATACAAAAGGCATAAGGCCGACTTAAGTACAAGAGAACTGAGTCTTCTTACTGCCTATGTTTTGAGCCTTCACTGTGAAACCAGTTTTAGAATCCGAGGCATCACTTCATGTTTACTGTATGCCTTGGGCCTTCACTTTGACGATGAAACACAAAACTTGCATCGGAATTAAATACAAAAGGCACAATGCCGAATTAAGTATAAGAAGACTGAGTCTTCTTACTATCTATGTTTTGAGCCTTTACTGAGTCACCAGATTTAGATTGCGATGCTTCACTTCAGGTTTACTGTATCACTTGGACTTTCACATTGACGAAATTAAAAGAAAAAGGCACAAGTGAGCCTTTTCTTTATCACCAGTTATGGATTCCGATACACAACTGCTGGTTTACTGTATCTCTTGGACCTTCAAATTGACGATGAAACACAATTATTGCATCAGAATGAAATACAAAAGGCACAATGCCGCCATAAGTACAAGAAGACTGACTTTTCTTAGTGTCTCTGTTTCGAACCTTCTCAGTGAGCCCAACTTTAGTTTCCGATGATTGACGTCAGGTTTACTGTATCATTTGGACGTTCACATTGACGATGATATACAGAAATTGCTTCGGAATTAAATACAAAAGGCACAATGCCAACTTACGTACAAGAGGACTGAGTCTTCTTACTGTCTATGCTTTGAGCCTTTCCTGTGTGACCAGTTTTAGATTCCGATTCTTCACTTCAGGTTTACTGTATCCCTTTGAACTTTCACATTGACGGTGGTACACAGTAATTGCATCGGAATTAAATACAAAAGTCACAATGCCGACTTAAGTACAAGAAGACTGGCTTTAGTTAGGGTCTTTGTTTAAGCCTTTCCTGTGTCACCAGTTTTATATTCCGATGCACGACTGCAGGTATACTGTATCCCTTGGACTTTCCCTTTGACGATGAAACACACATATTGCATCGGAATTAAATACAAATGGCACAATGCCGACCTAAGTACAAGAAGACTGAGTCATTTTACTGTCTATGCTTTGAGCCTTTCCTGTGTCACCAGTTTTAGATTCCGATGCTCCACTTGTGGTTCACTGTATCACTAGGACCTACACATTGATGATGAAACACAGAAATAGCATCGGAATTAAATACAAAAGGCACAATGACGACTTACGTAAAAGGGGACTGAGTCTTCTTACCATCTTTGCCTTGAGCCTTTCCTGTTAAACCAGTTTTAGAATCCGATGCTTCACTTCAGGTTTACTGTATCCCATGCACGTTCACATGGGGCGATGAAACACAGAAATTGCATCGGAAATAAATACAAAAGGCACAATGCCGACTTACGTACAAGAGGACTGAGTCTTCTAACCGTCTATGTTTTGAGCATTTCCTGAGAGACCAGTTTTAGATTCCGAAGTTTGACTTCAGGTTTAATGTATCCCATGGACCTTTACATTGACGATAAATCACAGAAATAGCATCCGAATTAAATACTAAATGCACAATGCCGGCTTAAAAACAAGAAGACTGAATTTTCTTAGTGTCTATGTTTTGAGCCTTACCTGTGAGACCTGTTTCAGATTCAGTTGCTTCGCATCAGTTTTACTGTATCCCTTGGACATTCACATTGACGATGAAACACAGAAATAGCATCGGAATAATATACAAAAGGCACAATGCCAACTGAAGTACAAGAAGACTGAATCTTCTTACTGTCTATGCTTTGAGCCTTTCCTGTGGAACCAGTTTTAGATTCCGATGCTTCTCTTCAGGTTTACTGTATCCCTTGGACCTTCACATATACGATGAAAGACACCAATTGCATCGGAATTAAATACCAAAGGCACAATGCCGACTTAAGTACAAGTAGACTTACTTTTCTTTGTGTCTATCATTTGAGCCTTTCCTGTGAGACGAGTTTAAGTGTCCGAAGCTTCACTTCTGGTTTACTATATCCCTTGGACCTTCACATTGACGATGTAACACAGTAAATGCATCGGAATTAAATGCAAAAGGCACAATACCGACTTAAGTACAAGAAGACTGTCTTTTCTTAGTGTTTATATTTCGAACCTGTCCTGTGTCACCGGTTTTAGATTCCCATTCACAACTGAAGGGTTACTGTATCCCTTGGACCTTCACATTGACAATGAAACACAGAAATTGTATCGGAATTAAATACAAAAGGCACAATGCCGACTTAAGTACAGGAGGACTGAGTCTTCATACTGTCAATGATTTGAGCCTTCACTGTGAGACCAGTTTTAGCTTCCGATGCTTCACTTCAGGTTTACTGTATCACTACGACATTCACTTTGACGATGAAACACAAAAATTGCGTAGGAATTAAACACAAAAGGCATAATGCCGACTTACGTACAAGAAGACTGACTTTTCTTAGTGTATATGTTTGAGCCATTCCTGTGAGACCTTTTTTAGATTCCACTGCACAACTGCAGGTATACTGTATCACTTGGACCTTCGCATTGAAAATGAAAACAGTAATTGCATCGGAATTTAATACAAATGGCAAAATGCCGACTTAAGTACAAGAACACCGACATTTCTTAGTGTCCATGATTTGAGCCTTCCCTGTGAG
This sequence comes from Schistocerca piceifrons, assembly GCF_021461385.2. NCBI lineage: Eukaryota > Metazoa > Arthropoda > Insecta > Orthoptera > Acrididae > Schistocerca > Schistocerca piceifrons. The sequence goes on along the minus strand of NC_060138.1, from coordinate 37,126,559 downwards.
ACCAGTTTTAGATTCCGATGCTTCACGTCAGGTTTACTGTATCCCTTGGCCCTTCACATTGACGATGAAACACAGGTATTGCATCGGAATTGAATACAACATTCACAGTGCCGACTTAAGTACAAGAAGACAGAGTCTTCTTACCGTCTATGGTTTTAGGCATTCCTCTGAGACCAGTTTTAGATTCCGATGCTTCACTTCAGGTTTACTCTATCCTTTGGACCTTCACATTGACGATAAAATACAGAAATTGCATCGGAATTAAATACAATAATCACAATGCCGTCTTAAGTACAAGAAGACTGACTTCTCTTAGTGTCCATGTTTCGAGCCTTTCCTGTGTCACCAGTTTTAGATTCCGATGAACAACTGCAGGTTTACTGTATCCCTTGGAACTTCATATTTACGATTAAACACAGAAATTGCATCGGAATTAAATATAAAAGACACAATGCCGACTTAAGTACAAGTAGACTAACTTTTCTTTGTGTCTATGATTTGAGCCTTTCCTGTGAGACGAGTTTTAGTGTCCGAAGCTACACTTCTGGTTTACTATATCCCTTAGACCTTCACATTGACGATGTAACACAGTAATTGCATCGGAATTAAATGCAAAAGGCACAATACCGACTTAAGTACAAGAAGACTGTCTTTTCTTAGTGTCTATGTTTCGAACCTGTCCTGTGTCACCGGTTTTTGATTCCCATTCACAACTGAAGGGTTACTGTATCCCTTGGACCTTCACATTGACGATGAAACACAGAAATTGCATCGGAATTAAATACAAAAGGCACAATGCCGACTTAAGTACAAGAGGACTGAGTCTTCTTACTGTCAATGATTTGAGCCTTCACTGTGAGACCAGTTTTAGATTCCGATTCTTCACTTCAGGTTTACTGTTTCTCTACGACATTCACTTTGACGATGAAACACAAAAATTGCATCGGAATTAAATACAAAAGGCATAATGCCGACTTACGTACAAGAAGACTGACTTTTCTTAGTGTCTATGTTTAAGCCTTTCCTGTGTCACCAGTTTTAGATTCCGATGCACGACTGAAGATATACAGTATCCCTTGGACATTCCCTTTGACGATGAAACACAGAAAATGCATCGGAATTAAATACAAAAGGCACAATGCCGACCGAAGTACAAGAAGACTGAGTCTTTTTACTGTCTATGCTTTGAGCCTTTCTTGTGTCACCAGTTTTAGATTCCGATGCCTCACTTCAGGTTTACTGTATCACTAGGACCTTCACATTGACGATGAAACAGAAATTGCATCGGATTTAATTACAAGAGGCACAATGCCGACTTAAGTACAAGAACACTGACTTTTCTTTGCGTCTATGCTTCGAGCCTCTCCTGTGTCACCAGCTTTAGATTCCGATGCACAACTGCTGGTTTACTGTATCCCTTGGACCTTCACATTGACGATAAAACACAGAAATTGCATCGGAATTTAATACAATAATCACAATGCCGTCTTAAGTACAAGAAGACTGACTTCTCTTAGTGTCCTTGTTTCGAGCCTTTCCTGTGTCACCAGTTTTAGATTCCGATGAACAACTGCAGGTTTACTCTATCCCTTGGAACTTCATATTTACGATTAAACACAGAAATTGCGTCGGAATTAAATATAAAAGACACAATGCCGACTTAAGTACAAGAAGATTGACTTTTCTTAGTGTCTATGATTTGAGCCTTTCCTGTGAGACCAGTTTTAGTTTCCGAAGCTTCACTTCAGGTTTACTGTATCACTTGGACCTTCCCATTGACGATGAAACCCCGAAATAGCATCGGATTTAAATACAAAAGGCACAATGCCGATTTAAGTACAAGAAGACTGACTTTTCTTAGTGTCAATGATTTGGGCCTTTCCTATGTCACCAGTTTTAGATTCCGATCCTTCTTTTCAGGTTTACTGTATTCTTTGGAGCTTCACATTGGCGGTGAAATACCGAAATTGCATCGGAGTTAAATACAAAAGGCACAATGCCGACCTAAGTACAAGAAGACTGGCTCTTCATAGTTTCTATGCATTGACCATTGCAACAGGGACAATGAAGACTCAAGCACAAGAAGACTAACTTTTCTTAGTGTCTATGTTTTGAACCATACCTGTGAGACCAGTTTTAGATTATGATGCTTCACTTTATGTTTACTTTATCCCATGGACCTTCACATTGGCGATGAAACTCAGCAATTGCATCGGAATCAAAAACAAAAGCCACAACGCCGACTTAGGTACAAGTAGACTGAGTTGCCTTACCGTGTATGATTTGAGCCTTCCCTTTGAGACCAATTTTAGATTCCGATGCCTCACTTCAGGTATACTGTATCCCTTGGAATTCACTTTGATGATGAAACACAAAAATTGGTTCGGAATTAAATACAAACGGCACAATGCCGACTTCAGTACTAGAAGACTTACTTATTTTAGTGTCTATTTTTTGAGCCTTTCCTGTGTCACCACAGAGATTCCGTTGCACAACTGATGGTTTTCTGTATCCCTTAGACCTTCACATTGACAATGAAAGACAGTAATTGCATCGGAAATAAATACAAAAGGCGCAATGCCGACCTAAGTACAAGATGACTGACTTTTCTTAGTGTCTATGCTTCGAGCCTTCACTGTGTCACCAGCTTTAGATTCCGATTCACAACTGCAGGTTTACTGTATCCCTTGGACCTTCATATTCACGGTTGAACACAGATATTGCATCGGAATTAATTACAAAAGGTACAATGCCAACTTAAGTCCAAGAAAATTGACTTTTCTTAGTGTCTATGTTTCGAGCCCTTCCTTTGTCACCAGTTTTAGATTCCGATGCTTCACTTCAAGTTTACTGTATCCCTTGGATCCCTTGGAGCTTCACATTGAAATTGAAACACAAAAAATTGCATCGGAATTAAATAAAAAATGCACAATGCCGACTGAAGTACGCGAAGACTGACTTTTCTTAGTGTATATGTTTGAGCCTTTCCTTTGAGACCAGTTTTAGATTCCACTGCAGACCTGCAGGTATACTGTATCACTTTGACTTTCGCATTGGAAATGAAACACAGTAATTGCATCGGAATTTAATACAATTGGCACAATGCCGACTTATGTACAGGAACACTGACATTTCATAGTGTCTATGATTTAAGCCTTTCCTGTGAGACCAGTTTTAGATTCCGAAGCTTCACTTCAGGTTTACTGTATCACTTGGACCTTCACATAGACGATGAAATGCCGAAATTGCATCGGAATTAAATACAAAAGTCACAATGCCGACTGAAGTGCAAGAAGACTGACTTATCTTAGTGTCTTTGCTTTTTACCCTTTCCTGTGTCACCAGATTTAGATTCCGAAGCACAACTGCAGATTCACTGTATCCATTCGACCTTCACATTGACGATGAAACACATATAATGCATCGGAATGGAATACAAAAAACACAATACCGACTTAAGGACAAGAAGACTGAGGCTTCTTACTGACTGTGATTTGAGCCTTTCCTGTGAGACCAGATTTAGATTCCGATGCTTCATTTCAGGTTCTCTGTCTCCTTTGGACCTTCACTTGGACTATGAAACACAAAGATTGCATCGGCGTTTAATACAATAGCCACAATTCCGACTTAAGTACAAGTAGACTGAGTGTTCTTAATGTCTATGCGTTGAGCCTTCCCTGTGAGACCAGTTTTAGATTCCGATGCTTCACGTCAGGTTTACTGTATCACTTCGACCATCACATTGACGATGAAACACACAAATTGCATCGCAATTAAATTTAAAAGGCACAATGCCGACGGAAGTACAAGAAGACTGACTTTTCTTAGTGTATATGTTTTGAGCCTATCCTGTGTCACCTGTTTTAGATTCTGATGCACAAGTGCCGATTTATTGTATCCCTGAGATCTTCAGATTGACGATGAAACACAGTAATTGCATCGGAATAAAATACAAAAGGCACAATCCAGCTTAAGTACAAGAGGAAAGATTTTTTTAGTGCCTATGATTTGAGCCTTTTCTGTGGGACCAGCTTTAGATTACGATGCTTCACTTCAGGTTTATTGTATCCCTTGGAACTTCACTTTGACGATGAAACACAAAATTTGCATCGGAATCAAATACAAAAGTCACAATGCCGACATAAGTACAAGAACACTGAGTCTTCTTACTGTCTATGATTTGAGCCTTTACTGTGAGACCAGTTTTAGACTCCGATCCACTTCACATTGAAAATGAAACACAGTAATTGCATCGGAATTTAATACAAAAGGCACAGATCCGACTTAATTACAAGAAGACTGACATTTCTAGTGTCTGTGATATGAGCCTTTCCTGTGAGACCTGTTTTAGATTCCGATGGTCCACTTCAGGTTTACTGTATCCCTTATACCTTCACATTGACGATGAAAAACCGCAATTGAATCGGAATTAAATACAAAAGGCACAATGCCGACTTAAGTACAAGAAGACTGACTTTTCTTAGTGTCTATTTTTTGAGCCTTTCCAGTGAGACCAGGTTTAGATTACGATTCTTCACTTGTGGTTTACTGTATCCCTGGATCCTTCGCTTTGACGATGAAACAAAAAAATTGCATCAGAATTAAATACAAAGGGCACAATGCCAACTTAAGTACAAGAAGACTGAGTCTTCTTACTGTCTATGTTTTGAGTCTTCCCTGTGAGAGCAGTTTTAGATTCCGATGCTTCACTTCAGGTTTACTGTATACCTTGGTCCTTCACATTGACGTTGAAACACAGAAATTGCATCGGAATTAAATACAAAATGCACAACGCCAACATAAGTACGAGAAGACTGACTTTTCTTAGTTTCTATGTTTTGAGCTTTTCCTGTGTCCCCAGTTTTATATTCCGATGCACAACTGGAGATTTACTGTATCCCTTCGACCTTGAAATTGACGATGAAACACAGATATTGTATCGGATTTAAATACAAAAAGCACAATGCCGACTTAAGTGCAAAAGGGCAGGCTTTTCTTAGTGCCTATGTTTTGAGCCTTTCCTGTGTTACCAGTTTTAGATTCCGTTGCACAACTGCTGGTTTACTGTCTCCCTTGGACCTTCACGTTGACGATGAAACACAGTATTTGCTTCGGAAATACATACAAAGGCACAAAGCCGACTTAAGTACAAGAAGATTGATTTTGCTCAGTGTCTATGTTTGAGCCTTTCCTGTGAGACCAGTTTTAGATTCCAATGCTTCACTTCATGTTTACTGTATCCTTTGGACCATCACAATGAAGATGAAATACACAAATTGGATCGGAATAAAATACAAAAGGCACAAGCCGACTTAAGTACATGAACACTGAGTCCTTTTACTGTCTATGTTTGAGACTTTCCTGTGTCACCAGTTTTAGATTCCGATGTTTCACTTCCGGTTTACTGTATCCCTTGGATGTTCACTTTGACAATGACACACAGGAATTGCATAGGAATTAAATGCAAAATGCATATTGCCGACTTAAGTACAAGAAGACTGTTTTTTCTTAGTGTCAATGCTTTGAGCTTTTCCTGTGAGACCAGTTTTAGTTTCCGATGCTTCACTTCAGGTTTACTGTTTACGCTGGACCTTCACTTAGACGATGAAATACAGAAATTGCATTTGAATAAAACACAAAAGGAACAATGCCGACTTAAGTACAAGAAGATTGAGTCTTCTTACTGTCAATGTTTTGAGCCTTTCCTGTGAGACCAGTTTTAGATTCCGATACTTCACTTCAGGTTTACTGTATTCCTTCGACGCTCACTTTGCCGATGAAACACAGAAATTGCATCGGAATTAAATACAAAAGGCACAATGCCGACTTAAGTACAAGAAGACTGAGTCTTCCTACCGTCTATGATTTGAGCCTTTCCTGCGAGACCATTTATAGATTCCGATGCTTCACTTTAGGTTTACTGTATCCCTCGGACCTTCACTTTGATGATGAAACACAACTATTGCTTCGGAATAAAATACAAAGGGCAGAATGCCGACTTAAGTACAAGAAGACTGACTTTTCTTAGTGTCTATGTTTCGAGCCTTTACTGTGTCACCAGCTTTAGATTCCGATGCACAACTGCAGGTTTACTGTATCCCTTGGACCTTCACATTGACGATGAAACACTGTAATAGCATCGGAATTAAATACAAAAGGCACAAAGCCGACTTATGTACAAGAAGACTGAGTCTTCTCTCCGTCTATGTTTTGGGCCTTTCATGTGAGACCAGTTTTAGATTCCGGTGCTTCACTTCAAGTTTACTGTATCTCTTGGACCTTCACATTGACGATGAAACACATAAATTGCATCGGAATAAGATACAAAAGGCACAATGCCGACGTACGTACAAGAAAACTGACTTTTCTTAGTGTCTATGTTTTTGAGCCTTTCCTGTGAGACCAGTTTTAGATTCTGATGCTCACTTCAGGTTTACTGTATCACTTGGACCCCCACATTGTCGATGAAACACAGAAATTGCATTAGAATTAAATAAATAAGACACAATGCCGATTTAAGTACTAGAGGACTGATTCTTCTTAGTGGCTACGGTTTGAGCCTTCCCTGTGAGACCAGTTTTAGATTCCGATGCTTCTCTTCTGGTCTACTGTATAACATCGACCATCACATTGACGATGGAACACATAAATTGCATCGGAATTAAATACAAAGGACACAATGCCGACCTAAGTGCAAAGAGGATCGCTTTTCTTAGTGTCAATGTTTCGAGCCACTCCTGTGTGACCAGTTTTAGATTATGATGCACAACTGCAGGTTTACTGGATCCCTTCCACCTTCACATTGACGAAGAAACACAGTAATTGCATCGGAATAAAATGCAAATGGCACAATGCCGACTTAAGTACAAGAAGACTGAGTCTTCTTAATGGTTCAAATGGCTCTGAGCACTATGGGACTTAACATCTATGGTCATCAGTCCCCTAGAACTCAGAACTACCTTAACCTAACTAACCTAAGGACAGCACACAACACCCAGCCATCACGAGGCAGAGAAAATCCCTGACCCCGCTGGGAATCGAACCCGGGAGCCAGGGCGTGGGAAGCGAGAACGCTACCGCACGACAACGAGATGCGGGCGAGTCTTCTTACGTCAATGCTTTGAACCATAGTTCTGAGACCAGTGTTAGATTCCGATGCTTCACTTCGGGTTAACTGTATCACTTGGACGTTCACTTTGACGATGAAACACAAAATTTGCATTGGAATTAAATACAAAAGTCACAATGCCGACTTAAGTACAAGAATACTGAGTCTTCTTAATGTCTATATTTTGAGCCTTTCCTGTGAAACCAGTTTTAGACTCCGATGCACAACTGCAGGTATACTGTATCCCTTGGACCTTCACATTGAAAATGAAACACAGTAATTGCATCGAAATTTAATACAAAACGCACAGTGCCGAATTAACTACGGGAAGACTGACTTTTCTTAGTGTCTATGCTTTGAGCCTTTCCTGTGAGACCAGTTTTAGATTCCGATGCTTCACTTCACGTTTACTGTATATCTTGCACTTTCACATTGACGATGAAACACAGAAATTGCATCGGAATTAAATGAAAAAGGTACAATGCCGACATAAGTACTAGAAGACTAAGTCGTCATACTGTCTATGATTTAAGCCTCCCCTTTGAGACCAATTTTAGATTCCGAAGCTTAACTTCAGGTTTACTGTAACCCTTGGTTCTTCGCTTTGATGATGAAACGCCGCAATTGAATCGCAATTATATACAAAAGCCACAATGCCGACTTCAGTACAAGAAGACTGAGTCTTCTTACCGTCTATGTTTTGAGTCTATCCTGTGAGACCATTTATAGATTCCGATGTTTCACTTCAGGTTTACTGTATCCCTTGCACCTTCACTTTGACGGTGAGACACAAGTATTGCATCGGAATTAAATACAAAAGGCACAATGCCGACTTAAGTACAAGAAGACTGACATTTCTTAGTGTCTATGTTTCGAGCCTTTCCTGTGTCACCAGCTTTAGATTCCGATGCACAACTGCAGGTTTACTGTATCCCTTGGACCTTCACATTGACGATGAAATACAGTAATAGCATCCGAATTAAATACAAAAGGCACAATGCTGACTTAAGTACATGAAGACTGAGTCTTCTTACCGTCTATGTTTTGAGCATTTCATGTGAGACCAGTTTTAGATTCTGGTGCTTCACTTCAGGTTTACTGTATCCCTTGGACCTTCACTTTCACGATAAAACACAAAAATTGCAATGGAATTAATTACAAAAGGCACAATGCCGACATAAGTACAAGATGACTGGCTTTTCTTAGTGTCTATGTTTTGAGCCTTTCCTGTGAGGCCAGTTTTATATTCCGATGCTTCACTTGAGGTTTACCGTATCCCTTGGTCCATCACTTTGACGATAAAACACAAAAATTGCATCGGAATTAAATACAAAAGGCACAACGCCACTGAAGTACTAGAAGGCTGAGTCTTCTTACTGTCCTTGATTTGAGAATTCCCTGTGAGACCAGTTTTAGAATCCGTTGCTTCACTTCAGGTTTACTGTATACCTTGGACCTGCACATTGACGTTGAAACACAGAAATTGCTTCAGAATTAAATACAATATGCACAATGCCATCTTAAGTACGAGAAGACTGACTTTTTTTAGTGTCTATGCTTTGAGCTTTTCCAGTGTCCCCAGTTTTAGATTCCGATGCACAACTGTAGGTTTACTGTATCCCTTGGGCCCTCACATTGACGATTACACAGAAATTGCATCGCAATTAAATACAATAGGCACAATGCCGACTTAAGTACAAGGAGACTGACTTTTCTTAGTGCCTATGTTTTGAGCCTTTCCTGTGAGACCAGTTTTAGATTCCGATGCTTCACTTCCGGTTTTCTGCATCCCTTGGACCTTCACTTTGACGATGAAACACAAAAATTGCATTGCAATTAAACACAAAATGCACAATGCCGAGTTAGGTACAAGAAGACTGACTTTTCGTAATGTATATGTTTAGAGCCTATCCTGTGTCACCAGTTGTAGATTCTGATGAACAACTGCCGATTTACTGTAAGGTACAATGCCGACTTATGTTCTATAATTTGAGCCTTCCCTTTGACACCAATTTTAGATTCCGATGCTTCTCTTCGTGTTTACTGAATCCCTTGGACCTTCGCTTTGATGATGAAACGCCGCAATTGCATCGCAATTAAATACTAAAGGCACAATGCCGACCTAAGTACAAATAGACTGACTTTTCTTAGTGCCTATGATATGAGGCTTTCCTGAGTCACCAGTTTTAGATTCCGTTGCACAACAGCTGGTTTACTGTCTGCCTTGGACCTTCACATTGACGATGAAACACAGTAATTGCATCGGAATTACATACAAAACATACAATGCCGACTTAAGTACAAGAAGACGGATTTATCTCAGTGTCTATGTTTTAAGCCTTTCCTGTGAGACCAGTTTTAGATTCCGATGCTTCACTTCATGATTACAGCATCCCTTGGACCTTCACATTGACGATGAAACACCGAAATTGGATCGGAATTAAATTCAAAAGGCACAATCCGACTTACGTGCAAGAACACTAAGTCCTCTTACTGTCTATGTTTGAGCCTTTCCTGTGTCACCAGTTATGGATTCCGATTCTTCACTTCCGGTTTACTGTATCCCTTGTACCTTCACTTTGACGATGAAACCCAAAAATTGCATAGCAATTAAATACAAAATGCACAATGCCCACTTAGGTACAAGAAGACTGACTTTTCTTAGGGTCTATGTTTTGAGCCTATCCGGTGTCACCAGTTATAGATTCCGTTACGCAACTGCTGGTTTACTGTACCCCTTGGACCAACACACTGACGATGAGAGACTGTAATAGCAACGGAATTAAATACAAAAGGCAGAATGCCGACTTAAGAACAAGAAGACTTACATTTCTTAGTGTATATGTTTGAGCCTATCCAGTGTCACCAGTTTTAGATTCTGATGCACAACTGCCGATTTACTGTATGCCTGGGACCTTGATATTGACGATGAAACACAGTAATTGCATCGGAGTTAAATACAAAAGGCAGAATGCCGGCTTAAGTACAATAAGACTGACTTTTCTTAGTGTATATGTTTTGAGCCTATCCCGTGTCACCAGTTTTAGTTTCTGGTGCACAACTGCCGATTTACTGTATCCCTGGGACCTTCACATTGGCGATGAAACACAGTAATTGCATCGGAAGTAAATACAAAAGGCAGATTGCTGACTTAAGTACAAGAAGACTGACTTTTCTTAGAGCCTATGATTTGAGCCTCTCCTGTGAGACCAGTTTTTGATTCCGTTGCTTCGCTCAGGTTTATTGTATCCCTTGGACGTTCACATTGACGATGAAACTCGGAAATTGTATCGGAATTAAATACAAAAGGTACAATGCCGACTTTAGTACAAAAAGACTACGTATTCTTTCTGTCTATTATTTGAGCCTTTCCTTTGACACCAATTTTAGATTCCGATGTTTCTCTTCGGGTTTACTGAATGCCTTGGACCTTCGCTTTGATGATGAAACGCCGCAATTGCATAGCAATTAAATACAATAGGCACAATGCGGACTTAAGTACAAGGAGACTGACTTTTCTTAGTGCCTATGTTTTTGAGCCTTTCCTGTGTCACCAGTTTTAGATTCCGTTGCACAACAGCTGATTTACTGTCAACCTTGGACCTTCACATTCACGATGAAACACAGTAATTGCATCGGAATTACATACAAAATGCACAATGCCGACTTAAGTACAAGAAGACTGACTTATCTCAGTGTCTATGTTTTGAGCCTTTCCTGTGAGACCAGTTTTAGATTCCGATGCTTCACTTCATGTTTACTGCATCCCTTGGACCCCCACATTGACGATGAAACACAGAAATTTGATCGGAATTAAATACAAAAGGCACAATCCGACTTAAGTACAAGAACACTAAGTCCTCTTACTGTCTATGTTTGTGCCTTTCCTGTTTCACCAGATTTAGATTCCGATTCCTCACTTCCGGTTTTCTGTATCCCTTGGACTTTCACTTTGACGATGAAACACAAAAATTGCATAGCAATTAAATACAAAATGCACAATACCCACTTAGGTACAAGAAGACTGATTTTTCTTAGTGTCTATGTTTTGAGCCTATCCTGTGTCACCAGTTTTAGATTCCGTTACGCAACTGCTGGTTTACTGTACCCCTTGGACCAACACACTGACGATGAGACACTGTAATAGCAACAGAATTAAATACAAATAGCAGAGTGCCGACTTAAGTACAAGAAGACTTACTTTTCTCAGTGTATATGTTTTGAGCCTATCCAGTGTCACCAGTTTTAGATTCTGATGCACAACTGCCGATTTACTGTATCCCTGGGACCTTCACATTTACGATAGAACACAGTAATTGCATAGGAATTAAATACAAAAGGCAGAATGCCGGCTTAAGTACAAGAAGACTGACTTTTCTTAGTGCCTATGTTTTGAGCCTTTCCTGTGTGACCAGTTTTAGATTCCGTTGCACAACAGCTGGTTTACTGTCTCCCTTGGACCTTCACATTGACAATGAAACATAGTAATTGCATCGGAATTACATACAAAAGGCACAATGCCGACTTAAGTACAAGAAGACTGACTTATCTCCGTGTCTATGTTTTGAGCCTATCCCGTGTCACCAGTTTTAGATTCTGGTGCATTACTGCCGATTTACTGTATCCCTGGGACCTTCACATTGGCGATGAAACACAGTAATTGCATCGGAATAAAATACAAAACGCACAATGCCGACTTAAGTACAAGAAGACTTATTTTCTTAGTGTATATGTTTTGAGCCTATCCTGTGTCACCAGTTTTAGATTCTGATGCACAGCTGCGGATTTACTGTATCCCTGGGACCTTCACATTGACGATGTAGAACAGTAATTGCATCGGAATAAAATACAAAAGGGACAATGCCGACTTAAGTACAAGAAGACTGACTTTTCTTAGTGCCTATGATTTGAGACTCTCCTGTGAGACCAGTTTTAGATTCCGGTGCTTCGCTTCAGGTTTATTGTATCCCTTGGACTTTCCCATTGACGATGAAACACAGAAATTGTATCGGAATTAAATACAAAAGGTACAATGCCGACTTTAGTACAAGAAGACTAGGTATTCTTACTGTCTATAATTTGAGCCTTTCCTTTGACACCAATTTTAAATTCCGATGTTTCTCTTCGGGTTTACTGAATCCTTTGGACCTTCGCTTTGATGATGAAACGCCGCAATTGCATCGCAATTAAATATAATAGGCACAATGCCGACTTAAGTACAAGGAGACTGACTTTTCTTAGTGTATATGTTGTGAGCCTATAATGTGTCACCAGTTGTAGATTCTGATGAACAACTGCAGGTATACTGTATTCCTTGGACCTTCACATTGAAAATGAAACACAGTAATTGCATCGGAATTTAATACAAAAGTCACAGTGCTGACTTAAGTACAAGATGACTGACTTTTCTTAGTGTCTATGATATGAGCCTTTCCCGTGAGACCAGTTTTAGAATCCCATGCTTAACTTAAGGTTTACAGTATGCCTTGGAACTTCACATTTTCGATGAAACACAAAAATTGCATCAGAATTAAATACAATATGCATAATGCCGACTTTAGTACAAGAAGACTGTCTTTTCTTGGTATCAATGTTTTGAGCCATTCCTGTCAGACCAGTTTTAGATTCCGATGATTCACTTCAGGTTTACTGTTTACCTTGGACCTTCATTTTGACGATGAAATACAGGAATTGCATCAGAATTAAATACAAAAGGCACAATGCCGACTTAAGTACAAGATTTTTCAGTCTTCTTACCGTCTATGATTTGAGCCTTTCCTGTGACACCCGTTTTAGATTCCGATGCTTCACTTCAGGTTTACTGCTTCCCTACGACCTTCACTTTGCCGATGAAACACAGGAATTGCATCGGAATTAAATAAAAATGGCACAATGCCGACTTAAGTACAAGAAGACTGACTTTTCTTAGTGTCTATGTTTCGAGCCTTTCCTGTGTCACCAGCTTTAGATTTTCGATGCACAACTGCAGGTTTACTGTATCCCTTGGACCTTCACATATACGATGAAATACTGTAATTGCATCGGAATTAAATACAAAAGGCACGATGCCGACTTATGTAAGAGAAGACTGAGTGTTCTACCATCTATGTTTTGAGCCTTTCATGTGAGACCAGTTTTAGATTCCGGTGCTTCACTTCAAGTTTACTGTATCCCTTGGACCTTCACCTTCTCGATGAAACACAAAAATTGCATCGGAATTAATTACAAAAGGCACAATGCCGACATAAGTACAAGACGACTGACTTTTCTAAGTGTCTATGTTTTTGAACCTCTCCTGTGAGACCAGTTTTAGATTCCGATGCACAACTGCAGGTTTACTGTATCTCTTGGACCTTCACATTGACGATGAAACACATAAATTGCATCGGAATTAGATACAAAAGGCACAATGGCGACGTACGTACAAGAAGAGTGACTTTTCTTAGTGTCTATGTTTTGAGCCTTTCCTGTGAAACCAGTTTTAGATTCAGATGCTTACTTCAGATTTACTGTATCCCTTGGACCCCCACATTGTCGAAGAAACACAGAAATTGCATCGGAATTAAATAAATAAGGCACAATACCGTGTTAAGTACAAGAAGACTGATTCTTCTTACTGGCTACAGTTTGAGCCTTCCCTGTGAGACCAGTTTTAGATTCCGATGATTCACTTCTGGTTTACTGTATCCCTTCGACAATCACATTGACGATGGAACACATAAATCGCATCGGAATTAAATACAAAAGGCACAATGCCGACCTAAGTGCAAAGGGGCTGGCTTTTCTTAGTGTTAATGTTTCGAGCCACTCCTGTGTGACCAGTTTTAGATTATGATGCACAACTGCAGGTTTACTGGATCGCTTCCACCTTCACATTGACGAAGAAACACAGTAATTGCATCGGAATAAAATGCAAATGGCACAATGCCAACTTAAGTACAAAAGGAAGGACTTTTCTAAGTGCCTATGTCTCGAACCTATCCTGTGAGACTAGTTTTCGATTCCGATTCTTCACCTCAGGTTTATTGTATCCCTTGGACCTTCACATTGACGATGAAACACAGATATAGCATCGGAATTAAAGACAAAAGGTAGAATGCCGACTTAAGTTCAAGAAGACTAAGTATTCTTACTGTCTATTATTTGAGCCATCCCTTTGACACCAATTTTAGATTCCGATGCTTCTCTTCGGGTTTACTGAATCCCTTGGACCTTCGCTTTGATGATGAAACGCCGCAATTGCATCGCAATTAAATACAAAAGGCACAATGCCGACTTAAGTACAAGGAGACTGACTTTACTTAGTGCCTATGATATTAGGCTTTCCTGTGTCACCAGTTTTAGATTCCGTTGCACAACAGCTGGTTTACTGTCTCCCTTGGACCTTCACATTGACGATGAAACACAGTAATTGCATCGGAATTACATACAAAACGCACAATGCCGACTTAAGTACAAGAAGACGGATTTATCTCAGTGTCTATGTTTTAAGCCTTTCCTGTGAGACCAGTTTTAGATTCTGATGATTCACTTCATGTTTACAGCAACCCTTGGACCATCACATTGACGATGAAACACAGAAATTGGATCGGAATTAAATACAAAAGGCACAATCCGACTTAAGTACAAGAACACTAAGTCCTCTTACTGTGTATGTTTGAGCCTTTCCTGTGTCACCAATTTTAGATTCCGATTCTTCACTTCCGGTTTACTGTATCCCTTGGACCTTCCTTTGACGCTGAAACACAAAAATTGCATAGCAATTAAATAAAAAATGCACAGTGCCCACTTAGGTACAAGAAGACTGACTTTTCTTAGTGTCTATGTTTTGAGCCTATCCTGTTTCACCAGTTTTAGATTCCGTTACGCAACTGCTGGTTTACTGTACCCCTTGGACCAACACACTGACGATGAGACACTGTAATCGCAACGGAATGAAATACAAAAGGCAGAATGTCGACTTAAGTACAAGAAGACTTACTTTTCTTAGTGTATATGTTTTGAGATTATCCAGTGTCACCAGTTTTAGATTCTGATGCACAACTGCCGATTTACTGTATCCCTGGGACCTTCACATTGACGATGAAACACAGTTATTGCATCGGAATTAAGTACCAAAGGCAGAATGCCGGCTTAAGTACAAGAAGACTGACTTTTCTTAGTGTCTATGATTTTAGCCTTCCCTGTGTGACCAGTTTTAAATTCCGATGCTTCGCTTCTAATTTACTGTATCCCTCCGACATTAATATTGACGATGAAACACAGAATTTGCATCGCAATTAAATACAAAACTCACAATGCCGACTTAAGTACAAGATGACTGACTTTTCTTAGATTCTATGATTTGAGCCCTTCCTGTGTCACCAGTTTTAGATTCCGATGCACAATTGCAGTTTTTCTGTATCCTTTGGACCTTCACATTGACGATGAAACACAGGAATTGCATCGCAATTGAATACATAAGGCACAATGCCGACATAAGTAGAAGAACACTGATTCTTCTTATTGTCTTTGCTTTGAGCCTTCCCTGTGCGACCAGTTTTCAGATTCCAATGCTTCACTTCATGTTTACTGTATCTCTTGGACCTTCTATTTGACGATGATACACAAAAATTGCAACGATTATTAAATATAAAATCCACAATGCCGACTTAAGTACAAGAAGAGTGACTTTTCTTAGTGTCTATTATTTGAACCTTTCCTGTGAGACCAGTTTTAGATTCCGATGCTTCAGGTTTACTATATCACTTGGACATTCACGTAGACTATGAAACACAAAAATTTCATTTGAATTCAATACAAAAGGCACAATGCTGACTTAAGTACCAGAAGACTGAGTCTTCTAACTGTCTATGTTTTGAGCCTTTCCTGTGTCATCAGTTTTAGCTTCCGGTGCTTCACTTCCGGTTTACTGTATCTCTTGGACCTTCACATTGACGATGAAACACAAAAATTGCATCGGAATGAAACACAAATGGCACAATGCAGACTAAAGTACAAGAAGACTGACTTTTCTTAGTTTCTTTGTTTTGATCCCTTGCTGTGTCACCAGGTTTAGATTCCGATGCACAATAGCAGTTTATCTGTATCCTTTGGACCTTCGCATTGACGATGAAACACATAAATTGCATCGGAATGAGATACAAAAGGCACAATGCCGACGTGCGTACAAGAAGACTGACTTTTCTTAGTGTCTATGTTTTGAGCCTTCCCTGTGAGACCAGTTTTAGATTCCGATGCTTCACTTCTGGTTTACTGTAGCCCTTCGACCATCACATTGACGATGGAACACATAAATTGCATAGGAATTAAATACAAAAGGCACAATGCCGACCTAAGTGTAAAGAGGCTGTCTTTTCTTAGTGTCAATGTTTCGAGCCACTCCTGTGTGACCAGTTTTAGATTATGATGCACAACTGCAGGTTTACTGGATCCCTTCCACCTTCACATTGACGAAGAAACACAGTAATTGCATCGGAATAAAATGCAAATGGCACAATGCCGACTTAAGTACAAGAAGATTGAGTCTTCTTAATGGTTCAAATGGCTCTGAGCACTATGGGACTTAACATCTATGGTCATCAGTCCCCTAGAACTTAGAACTACTTAAACCTAACTAACCTAAGGACAGCACACAACACCCAGCCATCACGAGGCAGAGAAAATCCCTGACCCCACTGGGAATCGAAACCGGGAACCCGGGCGTGGGAAGCGAGAACGCTACCGCACGACAACGAGATGCGGGCGAGTCTTCTTACTTCAATGCTTTGAACCATACTTCTGAGACCAGGGTTGGATTCCGATGCTTCACTTCAGGTTAACTGTATCACTTCGACGTTCACTTTGACGATGAACCACAACATTTGCATCGGAATTAAATACAAAAGTCACAATGCCGACTTAAGTACAAGAATACTGAGTCTTCTTACTGTCTATACTTTGAGCCTTTCCTGTGAAACCAGTTTTAGACCACGATGCACAACTGCAGGTATACTGTATCCCTTGGACCTTCACATTGAAAATGAAACACAGTAATTGCATCGAAATTTAACACAAAAGGCACAGTGCCGAATTAAGTACGAGAAGACTGACTTTTCTTAGTGTCTATGCTTTGAGCCTTTCCTGTAGACCAGTTTTAGATTCCGATGCTTCACTTCATGTTTACTGTATCTCTTGGACTCTCACATTGACGATGAAACACAGAAATTGCACCGGAATTAAATACAAAAGGCACAATGCCGACCTAAGTACAAGAGGTTTGAGTCTTCTTACCGTCTGTGATTTGAGCCTTTCCTGTGAGCCCCGTTTTAGATTCCGATGCTTCACTTCATGTTTACTGTATCTCTTGCACTCTCACATTTACGATGAAACACAGAAATTGCATCGGAATTAAATAAAAAAGGTACAATGCCGACATAAGTACAAGAAGACTAACTGTTCATACTGTCTATGATTTGAGACTCCCCTTTGAGACCAATTTTAGATTCCGAAGCTTAACTTCAGGTTTACTGTAACCCTTGGTTCTTCGCTTTGATGATGAAACGCCGCAACTGCATAGCAGTTATATACAAAAGCCACAATGCTGACTTATGTACATGAAGACTGAGTCTTCTTACCGTCTATGTTTTGAGCTTTTCATGTGAGACCAGTTTTAGATTCTGGTGCTTCACTTTAGGTTTACTGTATCCCTTGGACCTTCACTTTCATGATGAAACACAAAAATTTCATTGGAATTAATTACAAAAGGCACAATGCCGACATAAGTACAAGACGACTGGCTTTTCTTAGGGTCTGTGTTTTTGAGCCTTTCCTGTGAGACCAGTTTTAGATTCCGATGCACAACTGCAGGTTTACTGTATCCCTTCGACCTTCACAATGACAATGAAACACAGATATTCCATCGAATTTAAATACAAAATGCACTATGCCGACTTAAGTGCAAAAAGGCTGGCTTTTCTTAGTGTCTATGATTCGAGCCTGTCCTGTGTCACCACTTTTAGATTCCGTTACGCAACTGCTGGTTTACTGTACCCCTTGGACCCTCACATTGACGATTACACAGAAATTGCATCGCAATTAAATACAATAGGCACAATGCCGACTTAAGTACAGGAAGACTGAGTCTTCTTACTGTCTATGTATTGAGCCTCCCCTTTGAGACCAGTTATAGATTCCGATTCTTCACTTCCGGTTTTCTGCATCCCTTGGACCTTCTCTTTGACGATAAAACACAAAAATTGCATTGTAATTAAATACAAAATGCACAATGCCGACTTAGGTACAAGAAGACTGACTTTTCGTAGTGTATATGTTTTGAGCCTATCCTGTGTCACCAGTTGTAGATTCTGATGAACAACTGCCGATTCACTGTATCCCTGGGACCTTCACATTGACGTTGAAACACAGAAATAGCATCAGAATTAAATACAATATGCACAATGCCAACTTAAGTACGAGAAGACTGACTTTTCTTAGTGTCTATGCTTTGAGCTTTTCCAGTGTCCCCAGTTTTAGATTCCGATGCACAACTGGAGGTTTACTGTATCCCTTCGACCTTCACAATGACGATGAAACACAGATATTGCATCGGATTTAAATACAAAATGCACTATGCCGACTTAAGTGCAAAAAGGCAGGCTTTTCTTAGTGTCTATGATTCGAGCCTGTCCTGTGACACCACTTTTAGATTCCGTTGCACAACTGTAGGTTTACTGTATCCCTTGGGCCCTCACATTGACGATTACACAGAAATTGCATCGCAATTAAATACAAAAGGCACAATGCCGACTTAAGTACAAATAGACTGACTTTTCTTAGTGCCTATGATATGAGGCTTTCCTGTGTCACCAGTCTTAGATTCCGTTGCACAACAGCTGGTTTAATGTCTGCCTTGGACCTTCACATTGACGATGAAACACAGTAATTGCATCGGAATTACATACAAAACGCACAATGCCGACTTAAGTACAAGAAGACGGATTTATCTCGGTGTCTATGTTTTAAGCCTTTCCTGTGAGACCAGTTTTAGATTCCGATGCTTCACTTTATGATTACAGCATTCCTTGGACCTTCACATTGACGATGAAACACCGAAATTGGATCGGAATTAAATTCAAAAGGCACAATCCGACTTAAGTGCAAGAACACTAAGTCCTCTTACTGTCTATGTTTGAGCGTTTCCTGTGTCACCAGTTATGGATTCCGATTCTTCACTTCCGGTTTACTGTATCCCTTGTACCTTCACTTTGACGATGAAACACAAAAATTGCATAGCAATTAAATACAAAATGCACAATGCCCACTTAGGTACAAGAAGACTGACTTTTCTTAGTGTATATGTTTTGAGCCTATCCTGTGTCACCAGTTATAGATTCCGTTACGCAACTGCTGGTTTACTGTACCCCTAGGACCAACACAGTGACGATGAGAGACTGTAATAGCAACGGAATTAAATACAAAAGGCAGAATGCCGACTTAAGGACAAGAAGACTTACATTTCTTAGTGTATATGTTTTGAACCTATCCAGTGTCACCAGTTTTAGATTCTGATGCACAACTGCCGATTTACTGTATGCCTGGGACCTTCATATTGACGATGAAACACAGTAATTGCATCGGAATTAAATACAAAAGGCAGAATGCCGGCTTAAGTACAAGAGGACTGACTTTTCTTAGTGTATATGTTTTGAGCCTATCCCGTGTCACAAGTTTTAGATTCTGGTGCACAACTGCCGATTAACTGTATCCCTGGGACCTTCACATTGACGATGAAACACAGTAATTGCATCGGAATTACCTACAAAATGCACAATGCCGACTTAAGTACAAGAAGACTGACTTATCTCAGTGTCTATGTTTTGAGCCTATCCCGTGTCACCAGTTTTAGATTCTGGTGCACAACTGCCGATTTACTGTATCCCTGGGACCTTCACATTGCCGATGAAACACAGTAATTACATCGGAATAAAATACAAAAGGCACAATGCCGACTTAAGTACAAGAAGACTGACTTCTCTTAGTGTCTATGATTTGAGACTCTGCTGTGAGACCAGTTTTAGATTACAGTGCTTCGCTTCAGGTTTATTGTATCCCTTGGACTTTCCCATTCACGATGAAACACAGAAATTGTATCGGAATTAAATACAAAAGGTACAATGCCGACTTTAGTACAAGAAGACTAGGTATTCTTACTGTTTATAATTTGAGCCTTTCCTTTGACACCAATTTTAGATTCCGATGCTTCTCTTCGGGTTTACTGAAACCTTTGGACCTTCGTTTTGATGATGAAACGCCGCAATTGCATCGCAATTAAATACAATAGGCACAATGCCGACTTAAGTACAAGGAGACTGACTTTTCTTAGTGTATGTGTTTTGAGATTTTCCTGTGTCACCAGTTTTAGATTCTGATGCACATCTGACGATTTACTGTATCCCTGGGACCTTCACATTGACGATGAAACGCAGTATTTGCATCGGAATTAAATACAAAAGGCAGAATGCCGACTTAAGGTCAAGAAGACTGACTTTTCTTAGTGCCTATGATTTGAGCCTTTCCTGTGAGACCAGATTTAGATTCCGATGCTTCACTTCAGGTTTATTGTATCCCTTGGACTTTCACATTGACGATGAAACACAGAAATTGCATCGGAATTAAATACAAAAGGCACAATGCCGACTTAAGTACAAGAAGACTGAGTCTTCTTACTGTCTATGTATTGAGCCTTTCCCGTGAGACCAGTTTTAGAATCCGATGCTTAACTTAAGGTTTACAGTATGCCTTGGAACTTCACATTTTCGATGAAACACAAAAATTGCATCAGAATTAAATACAATATGCATAATGCCGACTTTAGTACAAGAAGACTGTCTTTTCTTAGTATCAATGTTTTGAGCCATTCCTGTGAGACCAGTTTTAGATTCCGATGCTTCACTTCAGGTTTACTGTTTACCTTGGACCTTCATTTTGTCGATGAAATACAGAAATTGCATCGGAATTAAATAAAAATGGTACAATGCCGACATAAGTACAAGAAGACTAAGTCTTCATACTGTCCATGTTTTGAGCCTTTCCTGTGAGTTAATTTATAGATTCCGATGCTTCACTTCAGGTTTACTGTATCCCTTGGACCTTCACTTCGACGATGAAACAAAACTATTGCATCGGAATTAAATACAAAAGGCACAATGCCGACTTAAGTACAAGAAGACTGACTTTTCTTAGTGTCTATGTTTCCAGCCTTTCCTGTGTCACCAGCTTTAGATTCCGATGCACAACTGCAGGTTTATTGTATTCCTTGGACCTTCACATTGACGATGAAACACGTAAATAGCATCGGAATTAGATACAAATGGCACAATGCCGACGTACGTACAAGAAATGTGACTTTTCTTTGTGTCTATGTTTTGAGCCTTTCCTGTAAGACCAGTTTTAGATTCTGATTCTCACTTCAGGTTTGCTGTATCCCTTGGACCTCCACATTGTCGATGAAACACAGAAAGTGCATCGGAAATAAATAAAAAAGCCACAATGTCGACTTGAATACAAGAAGACTGATTCTTCTTACTGGCTATGTTTCGAGCCTTCCCTGTGAGACCAGTTTTGGATTCCGATGCTTCAGTTCTGGTTTACTCTATCCCTTCGACCTTCACATTGACGATGAAACACATAAATTGCATCGGAATTAAATACAAATGGCACAATGCCGACCTAAGTGCAAAGAGGCTGCCTTTTCTTAGTGTCAATGTTTCGGGCCACCCCTGTGTGACCAGTTTTAGATTCTGATGCTCAACTGCAAGTTTACTGGATCCCTTGCACTTTCTTATTGACGGAGGAACACAGTAATTGCATCGGAATAAAATACAAATGGCACAATGCCGACTTAAGTACAAGAAGACTGGGTCCTCTTACGTAATTGCTTTGAACCATACTTTTGAGACCAGTGTTAGATTCCGATGCTTCACTTCAGGCTAACCGTATCCCTTGGACGTTCACTTAGACGATGAAACACAAAATTTGCATCGGAATTACATACAAAAGTCACAATGATGACTTAAGTACAAGAAGACTGACTTTTCTTAGGGTCTGTGAATTGAGCCTTTCATGTGACACCAGTTTTAGTTTCCGATGCACGACTGCTATATTACTGTATCCCTTGGACATTCACATTGTCGATGAAACACAGTTATTGCAACGGTATTAAATACAAAAGGCACAATGTCGACATAAGTACAAAAAGACTGACTTTTCTGAGTGTCAATGTTTTGTCCCTTACCTGTGAGACCTGTTGTAGATTCCGATGCTTCACTTCAGGTTTAATATATCCCTTGGACCTTCGCATTGACGATGAAACGCTGAAATCGCATCGGTATTAAATACAAAGGGCACAATGCCGGCTTAAGTAGACGAAGACTGGGTTTTCTTGCAGTCTATGTTATGAGCTTACCCAGTGAGCCCAGATTTAGATTCCGAAGGTGCACGTCAGGTTTACTGAAGCCCTTGGACCTTCACATTGACGATTAAGCACTGAAATTGCATCGAAATTAAATACAAAGCCACAATGTCGACTTAAGTACAAGAAGACTGAGATTTGTTACTGTCTTTGATTTGAGCTTTTCCTGTGTCACCAGCTTTAGATTCCGATGCTTCTCTTCAGGTTTACTGTATCCGCTTTACCTTCACACTGACGATGAAACACAGATATTGCATCGGATTTAATACAAAAGGCACAATGCCGACTTAAGTACAAGAAGACTGACCTTTCTTAGTGTCTATGTTTCCAGCCTTCCCTGTGTCACCAGCTTTAGATTCCGATGCACAACTGCTGGTTTACTGTATACCTTGGACATTAATATTGTCGATGAAACACAGTATTTGCAACGGAAATTAATCCAAAGCCACAATGCCGACTTAAGTACCAGGAGACTGACTTTTCTTAGTGTCAATGCTTTGAGCCTTACCTGTGAGACCAGTTTTAGATTCCGATGCTTCGCTTCAGGTTTACAGTATATCTTGGACCTTCACTATGACGATGAAACACAAAAGTTACATCGGAATTAAATACAAAAGTCACAATCATGACTTCAGTATAAGAAGCATGAGTCATCTTACTGTCCATGTTTTGAGCCTTTCCTGTGAGACCAGTTTTAGATACCGATGTTTCACTTGAGGTTTACTGTATCCATTGGACCTTCATTTTGACGATGAGACACAAAAATTGCTTCGAAATTAAATGCAAAAGGCACAATGCGGACTTAAGTACAAGAAGACTGAAACTTCTTACTATCTAAGATTATAGCCTTCCCTGTGAGACCTGATTTTGATTCCGAAGCATCAGTTCAGGTTTACTGTATCACTTTTCCTTTACATTGACGTAGAAACACAGAAATTGCATCGGAATTAAATGCAAAAGGCACAATGCCGACTTAAGTACAAGAAACTGACTTTTCTTAGTATCTATGTTTTGAGCCTTCCCTGTGTCACCAGTTTTACATTCCGATGCACAAGTGCAGTTATTCCGTATCCTTTGGACTTTAACATTGACGATGAAACACAGATATTGCATCTGAATTTACATACAAATGGCACAAAGCCGACTTAAGTACAACAAGACTGAGTCTTCTTACCGTCTAGGTTATGAACCTTTTCTGTGAGACCAGTTTTGAATTCCGATGCTTCGCTTCAGATTTACCGCATCCCCTGATCCTTCACAATGACGATGAAACACAGAAATTGCGTCGAAATTAAATACAAAACTCACAATGCCGACTTAGGAACATGAAGACTGAGTCTTCTTACTGTCGATGTTATGAGCCTTGCCAGTGAGACCAGTTTTAGATTCCGATGCTTCACTTCAGGTTTACTGTATGCCGTGGACCTCCTCATTGGCGATGAAACACAGAAACTGCATCGGAATTAAATACAAAAGGCACAATGCTGACTTAAGTACAGGAAGACTGAGTCTCCTTACTGTCTATGTATTGAGCTTTTCCTGTGTCACCAGTCTTAGATTCCGATGCTTCACTTCCGGTTTAGTGGTACCCTTGGACCTTCACTGTGACCTTGAATCACAAAAATTGCTTCGGAATTAAATGCAAATTGCACAATGCCGACATATGTACAGGAAGACAGACTTTTCTTAGTGTCTATGTTTTGAGTCCTTCCTGTGTCACCAGTTTTAGATTCCGATGCACAACTGCAGATTTTCTGCATCTCTTCGATCTTCACATTGACGATGTAACACAGAAATTGCATTGGAATTAAATAAAAAAGGTACAATGCCGACTTAAGTACTAGAAGACTGACTTATCTTAGTGTGTATGTTTGTGCCTTTCCTGTGATAGCAGTTTTAGATTCCGATGCTTCACTTCATATTTACTGTATCCCTTGGAACTTCACATTGACGATGAAACACAGAATTTGCATTGGAATTAAATACAAAAGTCACAATGACGACTGAAGTACAAGAAGACTGAGTCTTCTTACCGTCTAAGATTGGAGCCTTTCTGGTGAGACCAGTTTCAGATTCCGATGCTACACTTAAGGATTATTGTATCCCTTGGATCTTCACGTTGGCGATGAATCACAAAAATTGCTTAGGAATTAAATACAAAATGCAGAATACCGACTTAAGTTCAAGAGGACAGACTTTTCTTAGTGTCTATGTTTTGATAGTTTCCTGTGTCGCCAGTTTTAGTTTCCGATGCACAACTTCTTGTTTACTGTATCCCTTGGCCCTTCGCATTGACGATGAAACACAGTAATTGCATCGGAATTATATACAAAAGGCAAAATGCCGTCTTAAGTTCAAGAAGACTGACTTTTCTTAGTGTCTATGATTTTAGCCTTCCCTGTGAGACCAGTTTTAAATTCCGATGCTTCGCTTTTAATTTACTGTATCCCTCCGACATTAATATTGACGATGAAACACAGAATTTGCATCGCAATTAAATACAAAACTCACAATGCCGACTTAAGTACAAGATGACTGACTTTTCATAGTTTCTATGATATGAGCCCTTCCTGTGTCACCAGTTTTAGATTCCGATGCACAATTGCAGTTTTTCTGTATCCTTTGGACCTTCACATTGACGGTGAAACACAGGAATTGCATCGCATTCGAATACATAAGGCACAATGCCGACATAAGTACAAGAAGACTGATTCTTCTTATTGTCTTTGCTTTGAGCAATACAAAAAGCAGAATGCCGACTTAAGTACAAGAGGACTGAGTCTTCATCCTGTCTGTTATTTGAGCCATCCCTGTGAGACCAGTTTTAGATTCCGATGCTTCACTTCAGGTATACTGTATCTCTTGGACCACCTCAAACTATGCATCGGAATTAAATACAAAAGGCACAATGCCGACTTTAGTACTAAACAACTGACTTTTCTTAGTGTCTATGATTTGGGCCTTCCTGTGAGACCAGTTTTCGATTCCGATGCTTGATTTCAGGTTTACTGTTTCCCTAGGACCTCCACTTTGACAATGAAACACAAAAAATCCT
The DNA here is from genome assembly GCF_021461385.2 of Schistocerca piceifrons. NCBI lineage: Eukaryota > Metazoa > Arthropoda > Insecta > Orthoptera > Acrididae > Schistocerca > Schistocerca piceifrons. Next base: position 37,100,945 of record NC_060138.1, on the reverse strand, counting down.
TCGGAATTTAATACAAAAGGCACAATGCCGACTTTTGTACAAAAAGACTGACTTTTTTTAATGTCTATGTTTTGAGCCTTTCCTGTGAGACCAGTTTAAGATTCCAAAGCTTCACTTCAAGTTTACTGTTTCACTTGGACCTACATACTGACGATGAATCACAAAAGTTGCATCGGAATTCAATACAAACGGCCCAATGCCGGCATAAGAACAAGAAGACAGAGTCTTCTTACCATCTATGCTTTCAGCCTTTCCTGTGAGGGCAGTTTTAGATTCCGATGCTTCACTTCAGGTTTACTGTATCCCTTGGACTTTCACTTTGACGATGAAACACAGTAATTGCATCGGAATTAAATACAAAAGTCACAATGCCGACAGAAGTACAAGATGACTGAGTCCTCTTACCGTTTATGTTGTGAACCTCTTCTGTGGGTCCAGTTTTAGATTCAGATGCTTCACTTCAGGTTTACTGCATCCCTTGGACCTTCACTTTGACGATGAAACACAAAAATTGCATGGGAAGTAAATACAAATTTCACAATGCCAACTTAAGTACAAGAAGACTGACTTTCCTTAGTCTCTATGTTTTGAACCTTTCCTGTGAGACCAGTATTAAATTCCGATGGTTCACTTCAGTTTTACTGTATCCCTTGGACCTTAACTTTGACGATGAAACACAGAAATTGTATCGGAATTAAATACAAAAGACACAATGCCGACCTACGTACAAGAAGACTAAGTCTTCTTACCGTCTATGTTTTGAGCCTCTCCTGTGGGACCAGTTTTAGATTCCGATGATTCACTTCAGGTTTATTGTATCACTTGGACCTTCACATTGACGATGAAACACAGATATTGCATATGAATTAAATACAAAAGGCACAATGCCGACTTAAGTACAAAAAGACTGATTCTTTTTACTGTCTATGTTTTGAGCTTTTCCTGTGTCACCATGTTTAGTTTCCGATGCACAACTGCAGGTTTACTGTATCACTCTGACCTTCACATTGACGATGAAACACAGAAATTGCTTTGGAATTAAATACAAAATGCCCAATGCCGTCTTAGGTAGAAGAAGACTGATTCTTTCTACCGTCTATGATTTGCGCCTTGCCTGTGAGACCAGTTTTAGATTCCGATTCTTCATTTCAGTTTTACTGTATAACTTGGACATTCACTTTGACGATGAAACACAGAATTAGCATCGGAATTAAATACAAAAGGCACAGTACCGACTATTGTACAAAAAGACTGACTTTTCTTAATGTCTATGTTTTGAGCCTTCCCTGTGAGACCAGTTTTCGATTCCGATGCTTCACTTCGGGTTTACTGTATCCCTTGGACCTTCACTTTGACGATAAAACACAGAAATTGAATAGGAATTAAATACAAAGGGCACAATGTCGACTTAAGTACCAGAGGACTGAGTCTTCATACCATCCATGTTATGAACCTTTCCAGTGAGACCAGTTTCATATTCCGATGCATCACTTCATGTTTACTGTATTCCTTGGACCTTCACATTGGCGATGAAACACAGAAATTGCATCGGAATTACATACAAAAGTCACAATGCCGGCTTTATTACCATTAGACTGTCTTCTTACTGTCTGTGTTTTGGGCCATCCCTGTGAGACCAGTTTTGGATTCCGACGCTTGATTTCAGGTTTACTGTTTCCCTAGGACCTCCACTTTGACAATGAAACAAAAAAAAATCCATCGGAAATTAATACAAAAGACACAATGCCGACTTTTGTACAAAAAGACTGAATTTTTTTAATATCTATGTTTTGAGCCTTTCCTGTGAGACCAGTTTAAGATTCCGAAGCTTCACTTCAAGTTTACTGTTTCACTTGGACCTACATACTGACGATGAATCACAAAAGTTGCATCGGAATTCAATACAAACGGCCCAATGCCGGCATAACAACAAGAAGACAGAGTCTTCTTACCATCTATGCTTTCAGCCTTTCCTGTGAGAGCAGTTTTAGATTCCGATGCTTCACTTCAGGTTTACTGTATCCCTTGGACTTTCACTTTGACGATGAAACACAGTAATTGCATCGGAATTAAATACAAGAGTCACAATGCCGGCAGAAGTACAAGATGACTGAGTCCTCTTACCGTTAATGTTGTGAACCTCTTCTGTGGGTCCAGTTTTAGATTCAGATGCTTCACTTCAGGTTTACTGCATCCCTTGGACCTTCACTTTGACGATGAAACACAAAAATTGCATGGGAAGTAAATACAAATTTCACAATGCCAACTTAAGTACAAGAAGACTGACTTTCCTTAGTGTCTATGTTTTGAACCTTTCCTGTGAGACCAGTTTTAAATTCCGATGGTTCACTTCAGTTTTACTGTATCCCTTGGACCTTAACTTTGACGATGAAACACAGAAATTGTATCGGAATTAAATACAAAAGGCACAATGCCGACCTACGTACAAGAAGACTAAGTCTTCTTACCGTCTATGTTTTGAGCCTCTCCTGTGGGACCAGTTTTAGATTCCGATGATTCACTTCAGATTTACTGTATCACTTGGACCTTCACATTGACGATGAAACACAGAAATTGCTTCGGAATTAAATTCAAAATGCATAAGCCGTCTTAAGTAGAAGAATACTGAGTCTTCTTACTGTCTATGTTTTGAGCTTTTCCTGTGAGACTAGTTTTAGATTCCGATGATTCACTTCAGGTTTACTGTATCATTTATACCTTCAATTTGACGATGAAACACAAAAATTGCAACGGAATTAAATACAAAAGGCACAATGCCGACTTAAATGCAAGAAGACGGAGTCTTCTTACTGTCTATGCTTTGAGCCTTCCCTGTGAGACCAGTTATATATTCCGATTCTTCACTTCAGCCTTACAGTATCCCTTCGACCTTCTCGTTGATGATGAATCACGAAAATTTTATCGGAATTAGAAATAAATGGCACAATGACGACTTTAGTATAATTAGGCTGACTTTTCTTAGTGTCTATGATCTGAACCTTTCCTGTGTGACCAGGTTTAGATTCCGATGCACAACTGCAGATTTACTGTATCCCTTAAACCGTGACTATGACGATGAAACACAAAAGTTGGATCGGAATTAAGTACAAAAGCCACAATGCCGACTTAAATACAAGATCACTGACTCTTCTTAGTGTCTATGTTTAGAGCAGTTCCTGTGAGACCAGTTTCAGATTCCGATGCTTCACTTCAGGTTTACTGTATCCCTTGGACCTTTACTTTGACAAGGAAACACAAAAATTGCACCGGAATTAAATACTAAAGGCACAATGCCGACTTAAGTACAAGCAGACTGTCTTTCCTTAGCGTCTATGTTTGAGCATTTCCTGTGTCACCAGTGTTAGATTCCGATGCACAACTGCAGATTTACTGTATCCCTTGGGACTTTACAATGACGATGAAACACAGAATATGCATCGGAATGAAATTTAAAAGGCACAATGGTGACTTAAGTACAAGAGGACTGAGTTTTCTTAGTGTTTATGTTTTGAGCCTCTCCTGTGTCACCAGTTGTAGAATTCCGATGCAAAACTGCAGTTTTACTGTATCCCTTTGACGATGAAACACAGAAGTTGCATCGGAATTAAATACAAATGCACCATGCCGACATAAGTACAAGTAGACTGAGTCTTTTTACCGTCTATGTCTTGAGACCTTCCTGTGGGAAGAGTTTTAGATTCCGATGCTTCATTTCTGTTTTACTGTATTCCTTGGACCTTCATTGTCACGATGAAACACAAAAATAGCATCGGAAATAAATACAAAAGCCACAAATCCGACTTAAGTACAAAAAGACGGACATTTCTTAGTGTCTATGTTTAGAGCCTTTCCTGTGTTACCAGTCTCAGATTCCGATGCACAACTGCAGGTTTTCTGTATCAATTGGACTTTCGCATTAACGATGAAACACAGGAATTGCATCGGAATTAAATACAAAAGTCACAATGCGGACCCGGATACAAGATGACTGAGTCTTCTTAGTGTGTATGTTTTGAGCCTTTCCTGTGAGACCAGTTTTAGATTCCGATGCTTCACTTCCGGTTCACTGTATCCCTTGGACCTTGGCATTGACGATGAGACATAGAAATTGCTTCGGAATTAAGTACAAAATGTACAATGGCGTCTTAAGTAGAAGAACGCTGAGTTTTCTTAACGTTTATGTTTGACCCTTTCCAGTGAGACCAGTTTTAGATTCCGATGCTTCACTTCAGGTTTACTGTTTCCGGTGGACCTTCACTTTGACGAAGAAACACTGAAATAGCATCGGAATTAAATACAAAAGGCACAATCACGACTTATGTACGAGAAGAATGCGTCTTCTGACCGTCTATTGTTTTAGCCTTTCCTGTGAGACCTGTTTTAGATTCAGATGCTTCACTTCAGGTTTACTGTATCTCTTGGACTTTCAGTTTGACGATGAAACACAAAAATTGCAACGTAATTAAATACAAAAGGCACAATGCCGACTTAAATACAAGAAGACTGACTTTTCTTAGTGTCTATGTATTGAGCCTTTCCTGTGTCACAAGTTTTAGATTCCGATGCAAAACTGCAGGTTTACTGTATCCCATTGACGATGAAACACAGAAGTTTCATCGGAATTGAATACAAATGCACCATTCCGACTTAAGTACAAGGAGACTGAGTCAACTTACCATCTATGATTTGAGCCCTTCCTGTGAGACCAGGTTTAGATACCGATGCTCCTCTTCAGGTTAACTGTATCACTTGGACTTTCACTTTGACGATGAAACACAAAAATTGCATCGGAATTAAATACATGAGGCGCAATGCCGACTTAAGTACAAAAAGACTGACTTTTCTTAGTGTCTATGATTTAAGCGTTTCCTATGTCACCAGTTTTAGATACCAATGCACAACTGCAGGTTTGCTGTATCCCTTGGACCATCACATTGACGATGAAACGCAGAAATTGCATCGGAATTAAATACAAATGGCACAATGCCGACTCAAGTACAAGAAGACAGAGACTTCTTCGTGTCTATGATTTGAGCCTTTCTGTGAGCCCAGTTTCAGATTCCGAAGCATCACTTCAGGTTTACTGTATCTCTTGGACCTTCAGTTAGACGATGAAACACAAAAATTGCACCGGAAATAAACACAAAAGGCACAATGCCGAGTCAAGTACTAGATGACTGGCTTTCTTAGTGTCTATGAATTGAGACTTCCCTGTGAGACCACTTATTCATTAAGATGCTACACTTCAGGTTTACTGTATCCCTTTGACCTTTACATTGACGTTGCAAGACAGAATATGCATCGGAATTAAAAACAAAAGGCACAATGCCGACTAAAGAACAAAAAGACTGAGTCTTCCTACCGTCCATATTTTGAGCCTTTCCTGTGAGACCAGGTTTAGATTCCGATGCTTCACTTCAGGTTTACTGCATCCCTTGGACCTTGACTATGACGATGAAACACAAAAATTGCATCGGAATTAGATACTAAAGCCACAATGCCGACTTAAATACAACAAGACTGATTCTTCTTAGTGTCTATGTTTTGAGCCTTTCCAGTGAGACCAGTTGTAGATTCCGATGCTTCACTTCAGGGTTACTGTATACCTTGGACCTTCACAATGCCGTTGAAAGACAGAAATTGCATCGGAATTAAATACAAAAGACACAATGCCGACTTATGTACTAGAAGACTGACTTTTCCTAGTGTCTATGTTTTGTGGCTTTCCTGCGTCACCAGTATTAGATTCCGATGCAAAACTGTATCCCATTGACAATGAAACACAGAAGTTGCACCGGAATTAAATACAAATTGCACCATGCCGGCTTAAGTACAAGTTGATTGAGTCTTCTTAGTGTCTATGTTTTGAGCGTTTCCTGTGAGCCGAGTTTCAGATTCCAAGGCTTCACCTCAGGTTTAATGTATCTCTTGGACCTTCACTTTGACGATGAAGCACAAATATTTGCATCGGAGTTGAATTCAAACGGCACAATGCCGACGTAAGTACAAGAAGACTGATTCATCTTGGTGTCTATATTTTGAGCCTTTTCTCTGAGACCAGTTTTAGATTCCGACGCTTCACTTCAGGTTTACTGTATCCCTTGGACCTTCACATTGACGATGGAACACAGAAATTGCATCGGAATTAAATACAAAATGCACAATGCCGTCTTAAGTAGAAGAAGACTGAGTCTTCTTATCGTCTATGCCTTGAGCCTTTCCTGTGAGACCAGTTTTAGATTCCGATGTTTCACTACAGGTTTACTGTAGGCCTTGGTCCTTCACTTTCACGATGGAACACAAAAATTGCATCGTAATTCAATACAAAAGGCACATTGCCGACTTAAGTACGAGAAGACTGAGTCTTCTTACCGTCTATGTTTCGAGCCTTTATTGTGAGTCCAGTTGTTGATTCCGATGCTTCACTTCAGGTTTACTGTATCCCTTGGACCTTTACTTGGACGATGAAACACAAAAAATGCATCGGAAATCAATACAAAAGGTACAAAGCCGACATAAGTACGAGAAGCTTGAGTCTTCCTACCGTCTATGTTTTGAGCCTTTCCAGTGAGACCAGTTTTAGATTACGATGCTCAACTGCAGGTTTACTGTATTCTTTGGACACTCACTTTGACAATGAAACACAGAAATTGCATCGGAATTGAATCCAAATGGCACATTGCCGACATAAGTACAAGAAGACTGACTTTCCTTAGTGTCTATGATTTGTGCCTTCCCTGTGGCACCAGTTTTCGATTCCGATGCACAACTGCAGATTTACTGTATCCCTTGGACCTTAACATTGACGATAAACCTCAGATATTGCAAATAAATTTAATACAAAAATCACAATGCCGACTTCTGTACAAGAAGACTGAGTCTTCTTACTGTCTATGTTTTGAGCCATTCCTGTGTCACCAGTTTTACATTCCGATGCACAACTGCAGATTTACTGTTTCCCTTGGTCCTTTACATTGACGATGAAACACAGAATTTGCATCGGAAATTAAAACAAAAGGCACAATGCAGACTTAAGTACAAGAAGACTGACTTTTCTTAGTGTCTATGTTATGAGCATTTCCTGTGTCACTAGTTTTAGATTCAGATGCAAAACTGCAGGTTTACTGTATCCCATTGACGATTAAACACAGAAAATGCTTCGGAATGAAATACAAATGCACGATACCGACTTAGGTACAAGAAGACTGAGTCTTCCTACTGCCTATGTTTGAGCCCTTCCTGTGAGTTCAGTTTTAGATTCCGGCGCTTCACTTCAGGTTAACTGTATCCCCTGGACCTTCACTTTGCCAATGAAACACACAAATTGCATCGGAATTAAATAGAAAAATCGCAATGCGGACTTAAATACAAGAAGACAGAGTTTTCTTACTGCCTATGATTTGAGCCAATCCTGTGTCACCAGATTTAGATTCTGATGCACAAATGCAGGTATACTGTATGACTTGGACCTTCACATTGACGAAGAAACACAGAAATTGCTTCGGAATTAAATACAAAATGCACAATGCCGTCTTAAGTAGAAGAATACTTAGACTTCTTACCGTCTATGATTTGACAGTTTCCTGTGGGACCAGTTATAGAATCCGATGCTTAACTCCGGTTTACTGTATCCCTTGGACAATCACTTTGTCGATGAAACACAAAAACTACATCGGAATTAAATACAAAAGGCAATGCCGACTTAAGTACATGAGGACTGAGTCTTCTTACCGACTATGTTTTGAGCCTTTCCTGTGAGTCCAGTTTAAGATTCCGATGCTTCACTTCAGGTTTACTGTATCCCTTGGACCATCACTTTGACGATGAAACACAATATTTGCATCGGAATTGAACACAAAAGGCACAATGCCGACTTAAGTACAAGATCACTGAGCCTTCTTACCGTCTATGCTTTGGGCCTTTCCAGTGAGACCAGCTTTAGATTCCGATTCTTCACTTCAAGTTTACTCTATTCCTTGGCCTTTCATTTTGACAATGAAACACAGAAATTGCATCGGAATTAAATCCATAATGCACTATACCGACTTAAGTACAAGAGGACTGACTTTTCTTAGTGTCCATGATTTGAGCCTTTCCTGTGTTACCAGTTATAGATTACGAAGCAAAACTGCAGGTTTACTGTATCCCATTGACGATGAAACACAGAAGTTGCAACGGAATTAAATACAAATGCACCATGCCGACTTAAGTACAAGAAGACTGAGCCTTCTTAGTGTCTATGTGTTGAGCTTTTCCTGTGAGACCAGTTTTAGATTCCGATGCTTCACTTCAGGTTTACTGTAATCCTCGGACCCTCGCTTTGCCGATGAAACACAGAAATTGCATCGGAATTAAATACAAAAGGCACAATGCCGAGTTAAGTACAAGAAGACTGACTTTTGTTAGTGTCTATGTCTTGAGCCTTTCCTGTGTCCCCAGTTTCAGATTACGATGCACAACTGCAAGTTTACTGTATCCCTTGGATCTTCACTTTGACGATGAAACCCAGAAATTGCCTATGAACTAAATACAAAAGGCACAATGCGACTTAAGTACAAGAAGACAGAGTATAGCTACTGTCTATGCTTTGGGCCTTTCCTGTATCACCAGGTTAAGATTCCAATGCACCTCTGCCGGATTACTGTATCACTTGGACCTTTAAAATGACGATGAAACACAGAAATTGCTTCGGATTTAAGTGTAAAATGCACAATGCAGACTGAAGTAGAAGAAGACTGAGTCTTCTTACCGTCTATGATTTGAGCCTTTCCTGTGAGACCAGTTTTAGATTACGATGCTGCACCTCAGGTTTACTGTATCCCTTGGACCATCAGTTTGACGATGCAACATCAAAATTGCATCGGAAGTAAATACAAAAGGCACAATGCCGACTTAAGTAAAAGAAGACTGAGTCTTCTTACTGTCTATGTTTTGGCCTTCCCCATGAGATTACGAAGCAAAACTGCAGGTTTACTGTATCCCATTGACGATGAAACACAGAAGTTGCAACGGAATTAAATACAAATGCACCATGCCGACTTAAGTACAAGAAGACTGAGCCTTCTTAGTGTCTATGTGTTGAGCTTTTCCTGTGAGACCAGTTTTAGAATCCGATGCTTCACTTCTGGTTTACTGTAACCCTTTGACCTTCACTATGATGATGAAACACGAAAATTGCATCGGAATTAAAAATAAAAGGCACAATGACGACTTAGTACAAGGGGACTGACTTTTCTTAATGTCTAAGATTTTAACCTTTCCTGTGAGACAAGTTTTAGATTCAGCTGCAAAACTGCAGGTTTACTGTATCCCATTGACGAATAAACACAGAAGTTGCTTCGCAATGAAATACAAATGCACGATACCGGCTTAGGTACAAGAAGACTGAGTCTTCCTACTGCCTATGTTTGAGCCCTTCCTGTGAGACCAGTTTTAGATTCCGATGCTTCACTTCAGGTTTGCTCTATTCCTTGGACCTTCAATTTTACGATGAAACGTAGAAATTGCATCGTAATTAAATACAAATGGCACAATACCAACTTAGGTACAAGAAGTGTGACTTTCCTTGTGTCTATCTAGTGAGCCTTTCCTGTGTCACCAGTTTTAGATTCCGATGCACAACTGCAGCTTTACTATATCCCTTGGACCTTTACATTGACGATGAGACACAGATATTGCATCGGAATAATATACAAAAGCTACAATGCCGATTTAAGTAGAAGAACACTGACACTTCTTAGTGCCTGTGTTTGAGCCTTTGCTGTGGGACAAGTTTCAGATTCCGATGCCTCACTTCAGGTTTACTGTATCCCTTGGACCTTCACGTTGACGATGATACACACCAATTGCTTCGGAAATAAAGATAAAAGGCACAATGCCGACTTAAGCTCAAGAAGCTTGCATCTTCTTACCGTCTATGTTTTGAGCCTTTCCTGTGAGACCAGTTTTAAATTCCGATGCTTCACTTCAGGGTTATTGTATCGCTTGGACCTTCGGTTTGACAATGAAACACAAAAATTGCATCTGAATTAAATACAATGCCGACATAAATACAAGAAGACTGACTTTCCTTAGTGTCTATGATTTGTGCCTTTCCTGTGTCAACAGTTTTAGATTCCGATGCAAAACTGCAGTTTTACTCTATCCCAATGTTGATGAAACACAGATGTTGCATCGGAACTAAATACAAATGCACTATGCCGACCTAAGTACAGGAAGACTGAGTCTTCTGACCGTCTATGTTTTAAACCCATCCTTTGAGACCAGTTTTAGATTCCGATCATTCATTTCAGGTTTACTGTATCCCTTGGACCTTCACTTTGACGATGAAACACAAAAATTGCATTGGAATTAAGTACAAAAGGCACAATGCCGACTTAAGGACTAGAAGACGGACTTATCTTCATGTCTATGTTTTGCGCCATTCCTATGTCCCAGTTTTGGATTACGATCCACAACTGCGGGTTTACTGTATCCCTTGGACGTACACATTGACGATGAAACACAGAAATTGCATATGAATTAAATACAACAGGCACAATGCCGACTTAAGTACAAGAGGACTGAATATTCTTACTGTCTATGTTTTGAGCTTTTCCTGTGTCACCAGGTTTGGTTTCCGATGCACAACTGCAGGATTACAGTTTCCCTTGGACCTCCACTTTGACGATGAAACACAAAAATTGAATGGGAAATAAATACAATATTCACAATGCCTATGTAGGTACAAGAAGATTGACTTTTCTTAGTGTCTATATTTTTAACCATTCCTGTGAGACCAGATCTAGGTTCCGATGCTTCACTTCAGGTTTCCTGTATCCCTTGGACCTTGACTTTGACGATGAAACCAAAAAATTGCATCGGAATTGAATACAAAAAGAACAATGCCGACTTAAGTACAAGAAGACTGAGTCTTCTTACCGTTAACGTTTTGAGCCTTTTCTGTGAGACCAGTTTTAGATTACGATGCTTCATTTGAGGTTTGCTGTATTCCTTGGACCTTCACTTTGACGATGAAACACAGCAATTGCATCGGCATTAAATACAATAGGCACAATGCCCACATTAGTACAAGAAGACTGACTTTCCTTTGTGTCTATGTTTTGAACCGTTCCTGTGTCCCAGTTTTAGATTACAATGCACAACTGCAGGTTTACTGTATTTCTTGGACCTTCACTTTGACGATGAAACACCAGTAAGAATGGGAAGTAAATACAAAACTCACAATGCCGACTTAAAGACAAGAAGACTGACTTTTCTTAGGGTCTATGTTTTGAACCTTTTCTGTGAGACCAGTTTTAGATTCCGATGCTTCACTTCAGGTTTACTGTATTCCTTGGACCTTCATATTGACGATGAAATACAGAAATTGCATTCGTATTAAATACATAAGGCACAATGCCGACTTAAGTTCAAGAAGACTGTGTCTCCTTACCGTCTATGTTTTGAGCCTTCACTGTGAGACCAGTTCTATATTCTGATGCTTCCTTTCAGGTTTACTGTATCTCTTTGACCTTCACTTTGATGATGAAATAGAGACATTCAACCGGAATTAAATACAACAGGCACAATGTCGACTTAAGTACAAGAAAACTGAGTCTACTTACCGTCTATGTTTTGAGCCATTCCAGTGAGACCAGTTTTAGATTCCGATGCTTCACTTGAGGTTTACTGTATACCTTAGTCCTTCGCCCTGCCGATGAAACACAAAAAATGCATCGTAATTAAATAGAAAATGCACTATGCAGACTTAAGTACAAGATGATTGAGTCTTCTTATCCTCTATGTTTTCAGCCTTTCCTGTGAGACCAGTTTTAGATTCCGATGCTTCTCTTCAGGTTTACGGTATCCCTTGGACCTTCACTTTGACGTTGAAACGCAAAAATTGCATCAAAATTAAAATCAAAAGGCACAATGCCGACTTAAGTACAAGAAAACTGAGTCTTCTTAATTTCTATGATTTGAGTCTTTCCTGTGAGACCAGTTTAAGATTCCGTTGCTTCACTTCCGGTTTACTGTTTTCCTTGGCCTTGCACTTTGACAATGAATCACAGAAATTGCTATCAGAATTAAATACAAAAGGCACAATGCCGATTTAAGCACAAGAAGACTGACTTTCCTTAGTGTCTGTGTTTTGAGCCTTTCCTGTGTCACCAGTTTTAGATTCCGATGCATAACTGCAGGGTAACTGTATCCCATTGATGATGAAACACAGAAGTTGCAACGGAAATAAATACTAATGCACCATGCCGACTTAAGTAAAAGAAGAGTGGGTCTTTTTAGTGTCAATGAGTGGAGCCTTTCCTGTGGGACCAGTTTTAGATTTCGATGCTTCATTTCAGGTTTACTGTATCCCTCGGACTTTCGCTTTGCCGATGAAACACAAAGATTGCATCGGAATTAAATACAAAAGGCACAATGCCGACTTAAGTACAAGAAGTCTAAATTTTCTTACCGTCTATGATTTCAGCCTTTCCAGTGAGACCAGTTTTAGATTCCGATGCTTCTCTTCAGGTTTACTGTATCCCTTGGACCTATACATGGACAAAGAAACACAGAGATTGCATCGGAATTAAATACAAAAAGCACAATGCCGACTTAAGTACGAGTAGACTGACTTTTCTTAGTGTGTATGTTGGGAGCCTTTCCTGTGTCACCAGTTTTAGATTCCGATGCAAAACTACAGGTTCACTATATCCCCATTGACGATGGAACACAGAGGTTGCATCGGAATTAAATACAATTGCACGATGCCGACTTAAGTAAAAGAAGACTGAGTCTTCTTACGGTCTATGTTTTGAGCCCTTCCTGTGAGACTAGTATTAGATTCCGATGCCTCATTTCAGGTTTACTGTACCCATTGGACCTTCACTTTGACGATGGATCACAATAATTGCATCGGAATGAAACACAAAAGGCACTATGCCAACTTAAGTACATGAGGACGGACTTTTCTTAGTGTCTATGTATTTTACCTTTCCTGTGTCCCAGTTTTAGATTACGATCCCCAACTGCAGGATTACTGTATCCCTTGGACCTTCCATTGACGATGAATCACAGAAATTGCATATGAATTAAGTACAAAGGGCACAATGCCGACTTAAGTACAAGGGGACTCAGTATTCTTACTGTCTATGTTTTGAACCTTTCCTGTATCACCATGTTTAGTTTCCGGTGCACAACTGCAGGATTACTGTATCACTAGGTCATTCACATTGACGGTGAAGTACAGATATTACATTAGAAATAAATACTAAAAGCACAATGCCGTCTTAAGTAGATGAAGACTGAGTCTTCTTACCTCCTATGCTTTGAGCCTTTCCTGTGAGACCAATTTTAGATTACGATGCTTCACTTCAGGTTTACTGTATCCCTTGGACCTTCACGTTGACGATGAAACACATAAATTACATCGGAATTAAATACAATATGCACAATGCCGTCTTAAGTAGAAGAAGACTAGGTAATCTTACCTTCTATGTATTGAACCTTTCCTGTGAGACCAGTTAGAGTTTCTGATCCTTCACTTCAGGTTTACTGTATACCTAGGGCCTTCACTTTGTCGATGAAACATAGACACTGCATCGGAATTAAATACAAACCGAACAATGCCGACTTAAGTACAAGAAGACTGACTTTCATTACTGTCAATGTTTTGAGCATTTCCTATGTGCCAGTTTTAAATTACGATGCAAAACTACTAGTTTACTGTATTCCTTAGACCTTCTCGTCAACGATGAAACATAGAAATTGCTACGGAATTAAATAGAAAAGGCACAATGCCGACTCAACTACAAGAAGACTGAGTATTCTTACAGTCTATATTGTGAGCCTTTCCTGTGTCACCAGGTTTAGTCTCCGATGCACAATTGCTGGATTACTGAATCCCTTGAACCTCCACTTTGACGATGAAACACAAAAATTGAATGGGAAATAAATACAAAATTCACAATGCCGACTTAAGTACAAGAAGACTGACTTATCTTAGTGCCAATGTTATTGAACCTTTCCTGTGAGAACAGTTTTGGATTCCGATGCTTCACTTCACGTTTACTGTTTCCCTTGGACCTTCACTTTGACGATGAAATACAGAAATTGCATCGGAAGTAATTACAAAAGGCACAATGCCGACTTAAGTACAAGAGGGCTGACTCTTCTTACCGTCTATGTTTTGAGCCTTTCCTGTGAGGCCAGTATTAGACTCCAATGCTCCACTTTAGGTTTACCGTATCTGTTGGACATTCTCTTTAACGAAGAAACACAAAAATTGCATGGGAAGTAAATACAAAGTTCACAATGCTGACTTAAGTACAAGAAGACTGACTTTTTTTAGTGTCTATGTTTTGAACCTTTCCTGTGAGACGAGTTTTAGATCCCGATGCTTCACTTCAGGTTTACTGGATCCCTTGGACCTTCCCTTTGACGGTGAAGCACAGTGATTCATCGGATTTAAATACAAACGGCACAATGCCGAATTAAGTACAAGAAGACTGAGTCGTCTTACCGTCTATGTTTTGAGCCTTTCCTATGTCACCCGTTTTAGATTCCAATGCGCAACTGCAGATTTACTGTATCCCTTGGACCTTTACTTTGACGATGAATCACAGAGATTGCATCGGAATTAAATAAAGAAGTCACAATGCCGACTTAAGTACGAGAAAACTGACTTTTCTTAGTGTCTACGTTTTGAGCCTTACCTGTGTCACCAGTTTTAGATTCCGATGCAAAGCAGCAGGTTTACTGTATCCCATTGACGATGAAACACCGAAAATCCATCGGAATTAAATACAAATGCTACATGCCGACTTAAGTACAAGAAGACTGAGTCTTCTTACAGTCCAAGTTTTGAGTCCTTCCTGTGAGACCAGTTTTAGATTCCGATGCGTCATTTCTGGTTTACTGTATCCCTTGGACCTTCACATTGACGATGCAACATAAAAATTGAATCGGAATTAAATACAAAGGGCAAAATGCCGACTTCAGTACAAGAAGACTGACTTTTCTTAGCCTCTATGTTTTGAGCCTTTCCTGTGTCCCATTTTAGATTACGATGCACAACTGCAGGTTTACTGAATCCCTTGGACCATTACTTTGTCGATTGAACACAGAAATTTCATCGGAATTAAATACAAAAGGCACAATGCCTACTCAAGTACAAGAAGACTGAGTATTCTTACAGTCAATGCTTTGAGCCTTTCCTGTGTCACAAGGTTTAGATTCCGATGCACAACTGCAGGTTTACTGTATCCCTTGGACTTTCACTTTGACGATGAAACTTAAAATTGCATCGGAATTAAATACAAAAGGCACAATGCCGACTTAAGTAGGAGAAGACTGACTTTTCTTAGTGTCTGTGATTTGAGCCTTTCCTGTGTCCCCAGTTTTAGATTACGATACACAGCTGCAGGTTTACTGTATCCTTTGGACCTTGACATTGACGATGAAACATAGATATTGCATATGAATTAAAACCAAAAGGCACAATGCGGACATAAGTACAAGAAGACTGAGTCTTCTTACCTTCTATGTTTTGGGCCTTCCTGTGTCACCAGGTTTAGTTTCGGATGCACAACTGCACTTATACTTTTTCCCTTGGACCATCTCATTGACGATAAAACACAGAAATTGTATCGGAATTAAATACAAAAGCCACAATGCCGACTCAAGTACAAGATGACTGAGTCTCCTTACCGTCTATGTTTTGATCCTTTCCGGTTAGACCTGTGTTAGATTCCGATGCTTCACTTCAGGTACTCTGTATCACTTGGACCTACATTCTGACGATGAATCTAAAAAATTGCATCGGAATTCAATACGAAAGACACAATGCCGACTTAGGTACAAGAAACTTCAGTCTTCCTACCGTCTATGCTTTGAGCCTTTCCTGTGAGACCAGTTTTAGATTCCGATGTTTCACTTCTGTTTTACTGTATCCCATGAATCTTCACTTTGACGATGAAACACAAAAATTGCATCGGAATTAAATACAAAAGCCACAATGCCGACTTAAGTACAAGAAGACTGACTCCTCTTAGTGTTTACGTTTTAGCCTGTCCTGTGAGACCAGTTACAGATTCCGATGTTTCACTTCAGGTTTACTGTATTCCTTGGACCTTTACTTTGACGATGAAACACAAAAATTGCATCGGAATTAAAAACAAACGGCACAATGCCGACTTAAGAACAAGAAGACTGAGTCTTCTCAGTGTCTACGTTGGAACCTTTCCTGTGAAACCAGTTATAGATTCCGACGCTTCACTTGATTTTTACTGTATCCCTCGGAACTTCACGTTGACGATGAAACACAGAAATTGCTTCGAAATTAAATACAAAAGGCACAATGCCGACACAAGTACAAGAAGACTGAATCTTCTTACCGTCTATGTTTTGAGCCTTTCCTGTATCACCAGGTTTAGATTCCGATGCTGTTCTGCAACATTTCTGTATCGCTTGGACCTTCACTTTGACGATGAAACACAAAAATTGATTGGGAAGTAAATACAAATTTCACATTGCCGTCTCAAGTACAAGAAGACTCAATTATCTTAGTGTCTATGTTTTAGAACCTTTCCTGTGAGACCAGTTTTAGATTCCGATGCTTCACTTCACGATTACTGTTTTCCTTGGACCTTCTCTTTGACGATGAAATACAGAAATTGCATCGGAATTAAATACAAAGGGCACCATGCCGACTTAAGAACAAGAAGACTGAGTCTTCTTACCTTCTATGTTTTAGGCCCTTCCTGTGTCACCAGGTTAGGTTCGGATGCACAACTGCAGTTTTACTTTATCCCTTGGACCATCACATTGACGATAAAACACAGAAATTTTATCGGAAATAAATACAACATGAACAATGCCGATTCAAGTACAAGAAGACTGAGTCTTCTTACCGTCTATGTTTTGAGCCTTTCCTGTGAGACCTGTTTTAGATTCCTAAGCTTCACTTCAGGTACTCTGTATCACTTGGACCTACATACTGACGATGAATCTCTAAAATTGCATCGGAATTCAATACAAAAGACACAATGCCCACTTAAATACAAGAAACTTGAGTCTTCCAACCGTCTATGTTTTGAGCCTTTCCTGTGAGACCAGTTCTAGATTCCGATGTTTCTCTTCAGTTTTACTGTATCCCATGGATCTTCACATTGACGATGACACACAAAATTTGCATCGGAATTAAATACAAAAGCCACAATGCCGGCTTAAGTACAAGAAGACTGACTCTTCTCAGAGTCTATGATTTGAGCTTCTCCTGTGAGACCAGTTTCGGATTCCGATGCTTCACTTCAGGTTTACTGTATTCCTTGGACCTTCACTTTGACGATGAAACTTAAAATTGCATCGGAATTAAATACAAACGACACAATGCCGACTTAAGTACAAGAAGACTGATGCTTCTTAGTGTCTATGATTTGAACCTTTCCTGTGAGACCAGTTTTAGATTCCGGTGCTTCAGTTGAGGTTTACTGTATCCCTTGGACCTTCACTTTGACGATGAAACACAGAAATTGCTTGGGAATTAAATACAAATGCACAATGCCGATTTAAGTACATGAAGACTGAGTCTTCTTACCGTCTACGTTTGAGCCATTCCAGTGAGACCAGTTTTTGATTCCGAAGCTTCACTTCAGGTATACTGAATCCCTTGGCCCTTCACTTTGACGATGGAACTCAGAAATTGCATCGGAATTAAATACAAAAGGCACAATGCCGACTTAAGTACAAAAAACTGACTTTTCTTAGGGTCTCCGTTTTGAGCCTAGCCTGTGTCCCCACCTTTACATTATGATGCAAAACTGCACGTTTACTGTATCCCTTGGAACTTCACATTGACGATGAAATACAGAAATTGCAACGGAATTAAATACAACAGGCACAATGCCGAGTTAAGTACAAGAAGACTGACTTTTCTTAGTGTCCATGTTTTGAGCCTTTCCTGTGTCACCAGTTTAAGATTACGATGCTCAACTGCAGGATTACTGTATCCCCTGGACCTTCACATTGACGATGAAACACAGAAATCGCATCTGAATTAAATACAAAAGGCACAATGCCGACTCAAGTACAAGAAGACTGATGCTTCTTAGTGTCTATGTTTTGAGCCTTTCCTGTGAGACTAGTTTTATTTTCCGATGCCTCACTTCAATTTTACTGTATCCCTAGGACCAGCTGTTAGACGATGAAACACAATAAATGCATCGGAATTAAATACAAAAGGCACAATGCCGACTTAAGTTCAAGAAGACTGACTTTCTTGGTGTCTATGTTTTGAGCCTTTCCTGAGTCCCCAGTTTCACGTTACGATGCACAACTGCAGGTTTACTGTATCCCTTGGACCTTCACATTGACTATGAAACACAGAAATTGCATATGAATTAAATACAAAAGGCACAATGCCGACTTCAGTACAATAAGACTGAGTCTTCTTACTGTCTATGATTTGTTTCTTTCCTATGTCACCAGGTTTGGCTTCAGATGCACAACTTCAGATTTACTGTATCACTTGGACCTTCACATTCACGATGTAACACAGATATTGCATCGGAATTAAATACAAAATTCAGAATGTCTTTTTCAGTAGAAGGAGACTGAGTCTACTTACCTTATATGATTTTAGCCTTTCCTGTGTCACCAGTTTTAGAATCCGATGCACAACTGCTGGTATACCAAATCCCTTGGACCTTCACACTGACGATGAAACACAGAAATTGAATCGGAATGAAATACAAAACCCACAATGCCGACTTAAGTAGAAGAAGACAGAGTGTTCTTACTGTCTATGATTTGTGCCTTTCCTGTGTCGCCAGGTTTGGTTTCCTATGCACAACAGCAGGTTTACTGTATCACTTGGACCTTCACATTGACGATTAAACACAGAAATTGCATCGGAATTAAATCAACAGGTACAATGCCGAGTTAAGTACGAGAAGACTGACTTTTCTTAGTATTTATGTTTTTAGCCATTCCTGTGTCACCAGTTTTAGATACCGATGCCAAACTGCAGGTTTACTGTATCACATTGACGATGAAACACACAAATTACATCGGAATTAAATACATACGCACCATGCCGACTTAAGTACAAGAAGCCTGAGTCTTCTTACCGTCTATGCTGTGAACCTTTCCTGTGAGTCCAGTTTTAGATTCCGATGCTTCACTTCAGGTTTACTGTATCCCTTGGACATTCACTTTGACGGTGAATCACAAGAATTGCATCGAAATTCGATACAAAAGGCACAATGCCCACTTAAGTCCAGGAAGACTGAGTCTTCTTACCGTCTATGTTATGAGCCTTTCCTGTGTCACCAGTTTTAGATTCCGACGCATAACTGTAGGTTTACTGTATCCCTTGGACCTTCACTTTGACAATGAAACACAGAGATTGCAATTGAATTAAATACAAAAGGAGAAATGCCGACTTAAGTACAAGAAGATTGAGTATTCTTACTGTCTATGATTTGAGCCTTTCTTGTGTGACCAGTTTTAGCTTACGATGCTTCACTTCAGGTTTACTGTATCCCTTGGACCTTCACTTTGACTATGAAACACAGAAGTTGCAACGGAATTAAATACAAAGGACACAATGCTGACTTAAGTACAAGAAGACTGACTTTTGTTATTGTCTGTGTTTTGAGCCTTTCCTGTGTCACCAGTTTTAGATTCCGATGCACAGCTGCAGGTTTACTGTATTCCTAGGACCTTCACATTGACGATGAAGCACAGAAATTGCATCGGCATGAAATACAAGAGCCACAATGCCGAATTAAGTACAAGATGACTGAGTCTTCTTACCGTCTATTTTTAGAGCCTTTCCTGTGAGACCAGTTTTAGATTCCGATGCTGCACTTCAGGTTTACTGTATTCCTTGGACCTTCACTCTGACAATGAAAAAAAAATTTGCTTCGGAATTAAATACAAACGGCAAAATTCCGACTGAAGCACAAGAAGACTGACTTACCTTAGTGTCTATGCCTTGAGCCTTTCGTGTGCCACCTGTTTTATATTCTGATGCACAACTGCAGGTTTGCCGTATCCGTTGGACCTTCTCATTGACGATGAAACACAGAAATTGTATCGGAATGAAATACAAAAGGCGCAATGCCGACCTAGGTACAAGAAGACTGAGTCCTCCTACAGTCTATGTTTTGAGCCCTTCCTGTGAGACCAGTTTTAGATTCCGATGCTTCATTTCAGGTTTACTGTATCCCTTGGACCCTCACTTTAGCAATAAAACACAAAAATTGCGACGGAATTAAATACAGAAAGCACAATGACGACTTAAGTACAAAAAGACTGACTTATCTTCGTGTCTCTGTTTTGAGCCTTTCCTGTGTCCCCAGTTTTAGATTACGATGCACAACTGCAGATTTGCTGTATCCCTTGGCCCTTCACGTTGTTGATAAATCAGAGAAATAGCTTCGGAATTAAATACAAAATGCACAATGCCGTCTTAAGTGGAATGAGACTGAGTCTTCTTACCAGCCGTGCTTTGAACCTTTCTTGAGAGAGCAGTTTTAGACTCCGATGCTTCGCGTCAGATATACTGTACCCCTTGGGCAATCACTTTGACTATGAAACACAGAAATTGAATCGGAACTAAATATGAAAGGCACAATGCCGACTTAAGTACAAGAAGACTGAGTCTTCATAGCGTCTATGCTTTGAGCCTATCCTGTAAGACCAGTTTTTAATTCTGATGCTTCACAACAGGTTTACTTAGTCCCATGGACCATCAAACGAAGAAACACAAAAATTGCATCGGAATTAAATAAAGAACAACCAATGCCGACTTAATTAAAAGAAGACTGACCTTTCTTAGTTCATATGATTTGAACCTTTCCTGTGAGACCAGTTTTAGAATCCGATGCTTCATTTCAAGTTTACTGTATCCCTTGTATCTTCACTTTGACGATGAAACACAGAAATTGCATCGGAATTAAATACAAAAGGGACAATGACTACTTAAGTACAAGAAGACTGAGTCTTCTTATCGTCTATGTTTTGAGCCTTTCCTGTGAGACCAGTTTTAGATTCCGACGCTTCACTTCAGTATTACTGTATCCCTAGGACTTTCACTTTGACGATGAAACACAAAAATTGCATCGGAATTTAATACAAAATGCACAATGCCGACGTAAGTACAAAAAGACTGACTTTTGTTAGTGTCTATGTTTCGAACCTTTCCTGTGGGGCCAGTTTTAGATTCCTATGCTTCACTTCAGGTTTACTGTATCCCTTGGACCTTCACTTTGATGATGAAACACAGAAATTGCACCGGAATTAAATACAAAAGGCATAATGCCGACTTAAGTACAAGAAGGCTGAGTCTTCCTACCGTCTATGTTTTGTGCCTTTCTTGTGAGATCAGTTTTCCGATTCCGATGCTTCACTTCAGGTTAACTGCATCCCTTGGATTTTCACTTTGACGATGAAACACAAAAACTGAATCTGAATTAAATACAAAAGGCACAATGCCGACTTAAGTACAAGAAGACTGAGTCTTCTTACTGTCTATGTTTTGAGCCTTTCCAGTGAGACCAGATTTAGATTCCGTTCTTCACTTCAGGTTTACTGTATTTCTTGGACCTTCACTCTGACGATGAAACACAGAAATTGCATCGGAATTAAATACAAAAGGCAGAATGCCACCTGAAGCACGAGAAGACTGACTTTCCTTAGTGTCTATATTTTGAGCCATTCCTTTGTCACAAGGTATAGATTCCAATGTACAACTGCAGATTTACTGTATCCCTTGGACCTTTACATTAACGATGAAACACAGAAGTTGCATCGGAATTAAATACAAAAGGCACAATGCCGACTTAAGTACGAGAAGACCGATTTTTCTTAGTGTCTATGTTTTGAGCCTTACATGTGTCACCAGTCTTAGATTCCGATGCAAAACTGCAGGTTTACTGTATCCCATTTACGATGAAACATATAAGTTGCATCCCTTGGATTTTCACTTTGACGATGAATCACAAAAATTGCATCGGAATTAAATACAAACGTCACAATGCCCACTTAAGTACAGGAAGACCGAGTCTTCTAACCGTCTATGCTTTGAGCCTTTCCAGTGAGACCAGTTTTAGATTCCGATGCTTCACTTCAGGTTTACTGATTCCCTTGGACCTTCATTTTGACGATGAAACACAGTGATTGCAACGGAATTAAATACAAAAGGCACAATGCCGACTTAAGTACAAGACTGAGTCTTCTAACTGTCTATCATTTTAAGCCTATCCTGTGTGACCAGTTTTAGCTTCCGATGCTTCACTTCAGGTTTACTGCATCCCTAGGACCTTCACTCTGACGATGAAACACTGAAATTGCAGCGGAACTAAATACGAAAAGCACAATGCCGACTTAAGTACAAGAAGACTGACTTTTCTTAGTGTCTATGTTTTGAGCCTTTCCTGTGTCCCCAGTTATAGATTACGATGCACAACTGCAGATTTACTGTATCCCTTGGCCCTTCACATTGACGATGAAACTCAGAATTGGCATCGAAAATAAACACACAAAGCACAATGCCGGCTTGAGTACAAGAAGACTGAGTTTTCTTATCGTCTATGTTTTGTGCCTTTCCAGTGAGACCAGATTTAGATCCATTGTTTCACTTCAGGTTTGCTGTTTTCCTTGGAAATTCACTTTGACGATGAAACACAGAAATTGCATCGGAATTAAATACAAAAGTCACAATGCCGACTGAAGCACAAGATGACTGAGTCTTCTTACTGTCTATGTTTTGAGCCTTTCCACTGGGACCAGATATAGATTACGATGCTTCACATCAGGTTTATTGTATCCGTCGGGCCTTCACTTTGGCGACTTGAGTACAAGAAGACTGAGTCTTCTTACCGTCCATGTTTTGAGCCTTTCCAGTGAGACCAGGTTTAGATCCATTACTTCACTTCAGGTTTACTGTATTCCTTGGAAATTCACTTTGACGATGAATCACAGAAATTGCATCGGAATTAAATACATAAGGCACAATGCCGACTGAAGCACAAGATGAATGACGTTCCTTGGTGTCTATGTTTTGAGCCTTTCGTGTGTCATCAGTTTTAGATTCCAATGCACAACTGCAAATTTACTGCATCCCTTGAAACTTTACATTGACGATGAAACACAGAAATTGCATCGGAATTAAATACAAAAGGCACAATGCCGGTTTAAGTACGAGAAGACTGACCTTATTAGTGTCTATGATTTGAGCCTTTCCTGTGTCACCAGTTTTAGATTCGGATGCAATTCTGCAGGTTTACTGTATCCCATCCACGATGAAACACAGAAGTTGCATCGGAATTAAATACAAATGCACCATGGCGGATTAGATACCAGAAGACTGACTTTTCTTAGTGTCTATGTTTTGAGCCTTTCCTGTGTCACCAGTCTTAGATTCCGATGCACACCTGGAGGTTTACTGTATCCCTTGGACCTTCACATTGACGATGAAACACAGAGATTGCAACGGAATTAAATACAAAAGGCACAATGCCGACTTAAGCACAAGAAGACTGAGTCTTCTTACTGTCTATGTTTTGAGCCTATACTGTGTGACCAGTTATAGCTACCGATGCTTCACTTCAGGTTTACTGTATCCCTTGGACCTTCACATTGACGATGAAACACAAAAATTGCATCGGAATTAAATCCTGAAGGCACAATGCCGACTTCAGTACAAGAAAACTGAGTTTTCTTAGTGTCTACGTTTTGAGCCTCTCCTGCGTCCCCAGTCTTAGATTATGATGCACAACTGCTGGTTTACTGTATCCCTTGGACCTTCACATTGACGATGAAACACAGAAGTTGCATCGGAATTGAATACAAAAGGCACAATGCCGACTTAAGTACAAGAAGACTGAGTCCTCTTACGGTCTATGCTGTGAGCCCTTCCTGTGAGACCTGTTTTAGATTCCGATGCTTCATTTCAGGTTTACTGTATCCCTTGGACCTTCACTTTTAATTTCAAACACAAAAATTGCATCGGAATTAAATACAAAATCCACAACCCTTACTTAAGTACAAGGAGACTGACTCTTCTTAGTGTCTATGTTTTGAGCCTCTCCTGTGAGACCAGTTTCAGATTCCGTAGCCTCACTTCAGGTTTACTGTATTCCTTGGACCTTCACTTTGACGATGAAACACAGAAATTGCATCGGAATTAAATACAAAGGGCACAATGCCGACTGAAGTACAAGAAGACTGATTCATCTTACCGTCTATGTTTTGAGCCTTTCCTGTGAGACAAGTTTTAGATTCCGATGCTTCAGTTCAGGTTAACTGTATCCCTTGGACCTTCAAATTGACTATGAAACACAGAAGTTGCATCGGAATTAAATTCAAAAGGCACAATGCCGACATAAGTACAAGAAGACTGAGTCCTCTTACCGTCTATGTTTGAGCCCATCCTGTGAGACCTGTTTTAGATTCCGATGCTTGATTTCAGGTTTACTGTATCCCTTGGACCTTCACTTTGACGATGAAACACAGAAATTGCAGCGGAACTAAATACGAAAGGCACAATGCCGACTTAAGTACAAGAAGACTGAGTCTTCTTACCGTCTATGTTTTGAAACTCTCCTGTGTCACCAGGTATAGTTTCCGATGCACAACTGCAGGTTTACTGTATCACTTGGACCTCAACGTTGACGACGAAACACAGATATAGCTTCGGAATAAATACAAAATGCACAATGCCGTCTTAAGTGGAAGGAAACTGAGTTTTTCTAACATCTATGCCATGAGCCCTTCCTGTGAGACCAGTTTTAGATTCCGACGCTTCACTTCAGATTTACTGTATGCCTTGGACCTTCACTTTGACGATGAAACACAGAAATAGTATCGGAATTAAATACAAAAGGCACAATGCCGACTTACGTACAAGAAGACTGTGTCTTCTTATCGTCTATGTATTCAGCCTTTCCTATGGGACCAGTTATAGATTCCGATGCTACACTTCAAGTTTACTGTGTCCCATGGACCTTCACTTTGACGATGAAACACGACATTGCTTCGGAATTGAAAACAATAGGCACAATGCCGTCTTAAGTACTAGATGACTGACTTTTCTTAGTGTCTATTTTTTGTGCCTTTCCTGTGTCCTCAGTTTTAGATATCGATTTACAACTGCTGGTTCACTGGATCCCTTGGACCCTCACATTGACGATGAAACACAGGATTGCATATGAATTAAATACAATAGGCACAATGCCGACTTAAGTACAGGAAGAATGAGTCTTCTTACTGTCTATGCTTCGAGCCTTTCCTGTGTCACCAGTTTTAGTTTCCGATGTTTCACTTCGGGGTTACTATATCCCTTGGACCTTCACCTAGACGATGAAGCACAGACATTGCATCGGAATTAAATACGAAAGGCACAATTCCGACTTAAGTACAAGAAGACTGTGTCTTCTTACCGTCTATGATTTGAGAAAATTCCTGTGAGACCAGTTTTAGATTCCGATGCTTCACTTCAGGTTTACTGTATCCTTTGGACCTTCACTTTCACGACGAAACACAAAATTTGCATCGGAATTAAATACAAAAAGCACAATGCCGACTTAAGTACAAGAAGACTGACTTTTCGTAGTGTCTATGTTTTGAGCCTTTCCTGTGAGACCAGTTATAGATTCCGATGCTTCACTTCAGGTTTACTGTACCTCTTGGACTATCACATTGATGATGAAACACAGAAATTGCATTGGAATTAAATACAAAAGGCACAATGCCGACATTAGTACAAGAAGACAGAGTCTTCTTCCTGCCTACGATTTGTGCCTTTCCTGTGTCACCGGGTTTAGTTTCCGATGCACAACTGCAGGTTTACTGTATCACTAGGACCTTCACATTGCCGATGAAACACAGGAAATGCATCGGAATCAAATACAAAATGCACAATGTTGTCATAAAGAGAAGAAGACTGAGTCTTTTTACCTTCTATGCTTTGAGCCTTTCTTGTGAGACCAGTTTTAGATGCCGATGCTTCACTTCAGGTTTACTAAATCAATTGAACCTTACCTTTGACGATGAAACACAAAAATTGCATCGGAATTAAATAGAAAAGGCACAATGCTGACTTAAGTACAAGATGACTGACTCTCCTTAGTGTCTATGCTTTGAGCGTCTCCTGTGACACCAGGTTCAGATTCCGATGCTTCATCTCAGGTTTACTGTATCCCTTGGAACTTCACTTTGACGATGTAACACAGAAATTGTATCGGAATTAAATACAAACGTCACAATGCCCACTTAAGTACAGGAAGACCGAGTCTTCTAACCGTCTATGCTTTGAGCCTTTCCAGTGAGACCAGTTTTAGATTCCGATGCTTCACTTCAGGTTTACTGATTCCCTTGGACCTTCATTTTGACGATGAAACACAGTGATTGCAACGGAATTAAATACAAAAGGCACAATGCCGACTTAAGTACAAGACTGAGTCTTCTTACTGTCTATCTTTTTAAGCCTATCCTGTGTGACCAGTTTTAGCTTCCGATGCTTCACTTCAGGTTTACTGCATCCCTAGGACCTTCACTCTGACGATGAAACACTGAAATTGCAGCGGAACTAAATACGAAAAGCACAATGCCGACTTAAGTACAAGAAGACTGACTTTTCTTAGTGTCTATGTTTTGAGCTTTTCCTGTGTCCCCAGTTATAGATTACAATGCACAACTGCAGATTTACTGTATCCCTTGGCCCTTCACATTGACGATGAAACTCAGAATTGGCATCGAAATTAAACACACAAAGCACAATGCCGACTTGAGTACAAGAAGACTGAGTTTTCTTATCGTCTATGTTTTGTGCCTTTCCAGTGAGACCAGATTTAGATCCATTGTTTCACTTCAGGTTTACTGTTTTCCTTGGAAATTCACTTTGACGATGAACCACAGAAATTGCATCGGAATTAAATACAAAAGTACAAGAAAACTGAGTTTTCTTAGTGTCTACGTTTTGAGCCTCTCCTGCGTCCCCAGTCTTAGATTATGATGCACAACTGCTGGTTTACTGTATCCCTTGGACCTTCACATTGACGATGAAACACAGAAGTTGCATCGGAATTGAATACAAAAGGCACAATGCCGACTTAAGTACAAGAAGACTGAGTCCTCTTACGGTCTATGCTGTGAGCCCTTCCTGTGAGACCTGTTTTAGATTCCGATGCTTCATTTCAGGTTTACTGTATCCCTTGGACCTTCACTTTGACTTTGAAACACAAAAATTGCATCGGAATTAAATACAAAAGCCACAACCCTTACTTAAGTACAAGGAGACTGACTCTTCTTAGTGTCTATGTTTTGAGCCTCTCCTGTGAGACCAGTTTCAGATTCCGTAGCCTCACTTCAGGTTTACTGTATTCCTTGGACCTCCACTTTGACGATGAAACACAGAAATTGCATCGGAATTAAATACAAAGGGCACAATGCCGACTGAAGTACAAGAAGACTGATTCATCTTACCGTCTATGTTTTGAGCCTTTCCTGTGAGACAAATTTTAGATTCCGATGCTTCAGTTCAGGTTAACTGTATCCCTTGGACCTTCAAATTGACTATGAAACACAGAAGTTGCATCGGAATTAAATTCAAAAGGCACAATGCCGACATAAGTACAAGAAGACTGAGTCCTCTTACCGTCTATGTTTGAGCCCATTCTGTGAGACCTGTTTTAGATTCCGATGCTTGATTTCGGGTTTACTGTATCCCTTGGACCTTCACTTTGACGATGAAACACAGAAATTGCAGCGGAACTAAATACGAAAGGCACAATGCCGACTTAAGTACAAGAAGACTGAGTCTTCTTACCGTCTATGTTTTGAAACTCTCCTGTGTCACCAGGTATAGTTTCCGATGCACAACTGCAGGTTTACTGTATCACTTGGACCTCAACGTTGACGACGAAACACAGATATAGCTTCGGAATAAATACAAAATGCACAATGCCGTCTTAAGTGGAAGGAAACTGAGTTTTTCTAACATCTATGCCATGAGCCCTTCCTGTGAGACCAGTTTTAGATTCCGACGCTTCACTTCAGATTTACTGTATGCCTTGGACCTTCACTTTGACGATGAAACACAGAAATAGTATCGGAATTAAATACAAAAGGCACAATGCCGACTTACGTACAAGAAGACTGTGTCTTCTTATCGTCTATGTATTCAGCCTTTCCTATGGGACCAGTTATAGATTCCGATGCTACACTTCAAGTTTACTGTGTCCCATGGACCTTCACTTTGACGATGAAACACGACATTGCTTCGGAATTGAAAACAATAGGCACAATGCCGTCTTAAGTACTAGATGACTGAATTTTCTTAGTGTCTATTTTTTGTGCCTTTCCTGTGTCCTCAGTTTTAGATATCGATTTACAACTGCTGGTTCACTGGAAAGTGCATATGAATTAAATACAAAAGGCACAATGCCGACATAAGTACAAGAAGACATTAGTCTTCTTACTGTCTACGATTTGTGCCTTTCCTGTGACACCAGGTTTAGTTTCCGATGCACAACTGCAGGTTCACTGTATCACTTGGACCTTCACATTGATGATGAGACGCATGAAATGCATCAGAATTAAATACAAAATGCACAATGCCGTCATAAAGAGAAGAAGACTGAGTCTTCTTACCTTCTATGCTTTGAGCCTTTCCTGTAAGTTCAGTTTTAGATTCCGATGCTTCATTCCAGGTTTACTGTATCCCCTGTACCCTCACATTGACGATGAATCACAAATTTAGCATCGGAATGAAATACAAAACGCTCAATGCCGACTTAAGTACAACAAGACAGACTTTCCTTAGTGTCTATGTTTTGAGCCTTTCCCGTGTCACCAGCTTTAGATTCCGATGCACGACTGCTGATTTACTGTATCCCTTGTGCCTTCACATTGACGATGAAATACAGAAATTACACCGGAATTAAATAGAAATGGCACTATGCCGACTTAAGTACAGGTAGACTGTGTCTTCTTACCGTCTATGTTTTGAGCCTTTCCAGTGAGACCAGATTTAGATTCCGTTGCTTTACATCAGGTTTACTGTATCCCTTGGACCGTTACTTTGACGATGAAACACAGAAATTGCATCGGAATTTAATACAAAAGGCACAATGCCGACCTAAGTCAAGAAGACTGACTTTCCTTAGTGTCTACGTTTTGAGCCTTTCCTGTGTCCACAGTTATAAATTACGATGCACAACTGCAGGTTTACTGTATCACTTGGACCTTCACACTGACGATGAAACACAGTAATTGCATATAAATTAAATACAAAAGGCACAATGTCGACTTAGGTACAAGAAGACTGAGTCTTCTTACCGTCTGTGTTTTCAGCCTTTCCTGTGAGACCAGTTTTAGATTCCAATGCGTCACTTCAGGTTTACTGTATCCCTTGGACCTTCACTTTGACGATGAAACACAAAAATTGCATCGGAATTAAATACTAAACGCACAACGCCGACTTAAGTACAAAAAGACTGACTTTTCTCAGTGTCTATGATTTGCGCCTTTCCTATGTCACCGGTGTTAGATTCCGAAGCACAACTGCAGATTAACTAAATCTCTTGGACCTTCATATTGATGATGAAACACAGATATTGCATATGAATTAAATACAAAAGACACAATGCCAACATAAGTAGATCAATACTGAGTCTGCTTACTGTCTATATTTTGAGCCTTCCCAGTGAGACCAGTTTTAGACTCCGATGCCTCACGTCAGGTTTATTGGATCCCTTGGACCTGCACTTTGACGATGAAACACAAAAATGCATCGGAATTAAATACGAAAGGCACAATGCCGATTTAAGTACAAGAAGACTGACCTTTCTTAGTGTTTATGTTCTGAGCCTTTCCTTCGTCGCCAGTATTAGATTACGATGCAAAACTGCAGGTTTACTGTATAACTTGGACCTTCAAATTGATGAGGAAACACAGAAATTGCATATGAATTAAATACAAATAGCACAATGCCGACTTAAGTACTGGAAGACAGACGTTCCTAAGTGTCTATGTTTGGAGCCTTTCCTGTGAGACCAATTTTCGATTCCGATGCACAACTGCCGGTTTTCTGTATCCCTTGGAACTTCACAATGACGATGAAACACAGAAATTGCAACGGAATGAAATACTAAAGGCACAAAGTCGACTTAAGACAAGATGACTGAGTCTTCTTACCGTCTATGTTTTGAGCCTTTCCTGTAAGACCAGTTTTAGATTCGATGCTTCAGTTCAGGTTTACAGTATCCCTTGGACCTCCACATTGACGATAAAACACAGAAATTGCATCGGAATTAAATAAAAACGGGCACAATGCCGAGTTAGGTACAAGAAGACAAAGTTATCGCACTGTCTATGCTTTGAGCCTAGCCTGTGTCAGTAGTTTTAGATTCCGAAGCCTCACTTCAGGTTTACAGTATCCCCTGGACCTTCACTTTGACGATGAAACACAAAAATTGCGTCGGAATTAAATACAAAAGGCACAAAGCCGCCATAAGTACAAGAAGACTGAATTTTCCTAGTGTCTATGTTTGAGCCTTTCCTGTGTCACCAGTTTTAGATTCCGATGCACTAATACAAGTTTGCTGCATCCCTTGAACCTTCACACTGACGATGAAAAACAGAAATTGCATCGGAATTAAATACAAAATGCACAATGCCAAGTTAAATACAAGAAGTCTGTGGCATCTTACCGCCTACGTTTTGAGCCTTTCTGTGAGACCAGTTTTGGATTCCGATGCTTCACTTCAGGTTAACTGTATCCTTGGACGTTCACTTTGACGATGAAACACAAATAAGTGCATCGGAATTAAATCCAAAAGGTACTACGCCGACTTAAGTACAAGATGACTGAGTCTTCTAAACGTCTATGTTATGAGCCTTTCCTGTCAGACCTGTTTTAGATTCCGATGCTTCACTACAGATATACTGTATCCCTTCGACCTTCACTTTGACGATGAATCACAGATATTGCACCGGAATTAAGTACAAAAGGCACAATGCAGCCTTAAGTACAAGAAGACAGACTTTTCTCTGTGTCTATGGTTTGAGCCTTTCCTGTGTCACCAGTTTTAGATTCCAAAGCACAACTGCAGGTTGACTGTATCTCTTGGACCATCACATTGACGATGAAACACGGAAATTGCATCGGAATTAAATGCAAATTGCACAATGCCGACTTAACTACAACAGGACTGGGTCTGCTAACTGACTATATTTTGAGCCGTCCCAGTGAGACCAGTTTTAGACTCCGATGCTTCACTTCAGCATTACTGTATCCCTTGGACCTTCACATTGAAGATGAACCACAGAAATTGCATCGGAATTAAATACAAAAGGCACAATGACGACATAAGTACATGAAGACTGAGTCTTCTAACCGTCTATGTTTTGAGCCTTCGCTGTGAGACCAGTTTTAGATTCCGATGCTTCACTTCAAATTTACTGTATCAAATGGACCTTCACATTGACGATAAAACAACGAAATTGCTTCGGAATTAAAAACAAACGGGCGCAATGCTGAATTAAGTACAAGAAGACTGAGTCTTCTTACTGTCTATGTTTTGGGCCATTCCTGTGTCACCAGTTTTAGAATCCGATGCCAACTGCACGTTTACTGTATCCCTTGGACATTCACATAGACGATGATACACAGAAATTGCATCCGAAATAAATACTAAAGGCAGAATGCCGACTCAAGTACAAGAAAACTAACTTTTCTTAGTGTCTATGTTTTGAGCCTTTCCTGTGAGACCTGTTTTAGATTCCGATGTTTCACTTCAGGTTTACTGTATCCCTTAGACCTTCACTTTGACGATGAAACACAAAAATTGCATCGGAATTAACTACAAAAGGCACATTGCCGATTTAAGTAAAATAAGACAGACTTTTCTTAGTGTCTATGTTTTGAGCCTTTCCTGTGTCACAGGTGTTAGATTCCGAAGCACTACTGCTGGTTTACTGTATCACTTGGACCTTCACATTGACAATAAAACTCCGAAATTGCATCGGAAATAAATACAAAAGCCACAATGCGGACTTAAGTACAACTAGACTGAATCTTCTTACTGTATGTGAATTGAGTCCTCCCAGTGTGACCAGTTTTAAATTCCGATGCTTCACTTCAGGTTTCCTGTATCCCTTGGACCTGCGCTTTGACGATGAAACACAAAAATTGCGTCGGAATTAAATACAAAAGGCACAATGGCAACTTAAGTACAAGAAGAGTGACTTTTCCTAATGTCTATGTTTTGAGCCTTCCCTGTGTCACCAATTTTAGATTCCTATGCACATCTGCAGGTTTACTGTATCGCATGGACATTCACTTTGACGATGAAACAGAGAAATTGCATTGGTATTAAATACAAAAGGCACAATGCCGACTTAAGTACAAGAAGACTGAGTTCTCTTATCCCCTATGATTTGAGCCTTTCCTGTGGGACCCTGTTTTAGATTCAGATGGTACTCTTGAGGTTTACTGTATCCTTTGAAGCCTCAAATTGACGATAAAACACAAAATTTGAATGGGAATTAATTACAAAAGGTACAACGCCGACTTAAGTACAACAAGACTGAGACTTCTTACCGTCTATGTTTTGCGCCTTTCCTGTGAGACCAGTTTTTGATACCGTTGCTTCACTTCATGTGTACTGTATCCCTTGGACCTTCACATTGACGAAGAAACACAGTAATTGCGTCGGAATTAAATAAAAAATGCACAATGCCGACATAAGTTTAAGAAGACTGACATTTCTTGGTGTCTATCTTTTGAGCCTTTCCTGTGATACCTGTTTCAGATTCTGATGCTTCACTTCTGGTTTACTGTATCCGTTGGACATTACCTTCGACGATGAAACACAGAAATTGCATCGGAATTAAATACAAAAGGTACAATGCCGACTTAGGTACAAGAAGGCTGACTTTTCTTAGTATCTATAATTTGAGCCTTTCGTGTGAGACCAGTTTTAGATTACGATGCTTCACTTCAAGTTTACTGTATCCCTTGGACCTTCACTTTGACGATGAAACACAAAATTTGAATCGGAAGTAAATGGAAAAGTCACAATGCCGACTTTAGTACAAGAAGACTGAATTTTCTTAGTGTCTATGTGTTGAGCATTTCCTGTGAGACAAGTTTTACATTACGATGCTTCACTTCAGGTTTACTGTATCCCTTGGATCTTCACTTTGTCGAAGAAACACAGAAATAGCATCGGGATTAAATACAAAAGACACAATGCCGACATAAGTACAAGAAGACAGACGTTTCTTAGTGTATATGTATTGAGCCTTTCCTGTGGGACCAGCTTCAGATTCCGATGCAGAACTGCAGGTTTACTGTATCCCATGGACCATCACATTGACGATGAAACACCGAAATAGCATCGGAATTAAATACAAAAAGGCACAATGCCGACTTAAGTACAAGAAGGCTGAGTCTTCTTATCGTCTATGTTTAGAGCCTCTCCTGTGTCTCTAGTTTTAGTCTCCGATGCTTCTCTTCAGGTTTAATGTATCGCCTGGACCTTCACTTTGACGATGAAACACAAAATTTGCATCGGTATTAAATACAAAAGTCACAATGCCGACATAAGTACAAGAAGACTGAGTCTTCTCACTGTCAATGCTTGGAGCCTTTCGTGTGTCACCAGTTTAAGAATCCGATGCTTCACTTCAGTTTTACTGTATCCCTTGGAACTTCGCTTTGACGATTAAACACAAATATTGCATCGGAATTAAATACAAAGGGCACAATGCTGACGTAAGTACAAGAAGGCTGAGTCTTCTTACCGTCTATGTTTTGTGCCTTTCCTGTGTCACCAGTTTTAGATTCCGAAATTACACTTCAGGTTTACTGTATCCCCTGGACCTTCACTCTGACGATGAAACACAAAATTTGCATTGGATTTAAATAGAAAAGGCACGATGTGTACTTTAGTGCAAGAAGACCGACTTTTCTTAATGTCTATGCTTTGAGCCTTTCCTGTGTCACCAGTTATAGATTCCGATGCACAACTGCAGGTTTTGCTGTATCACTTGTACCGTCACATTGACGCTGAACCACAGAAATTGTACCGTAATTAAATACAAAGGCACAATGCCGAAATAAGTACAAGAAGTCTGACTTTTCTTACTGTATAAGTTTAGAGCTCTTCCTGTGAGACCAGCTTTAGATTCCGATGCTACACCTCAGGTTAACTGTATCACTTGAACCCACATAGTGACGATGAATCATAGATTTTGCCCCGGAATTAAATGCAAAAGGCACAATGCCGACTTACGTACAAGAAGACTGTGTCTTCTTACCGTCTATGTTTGATCCTTTCCTGTGAGACCTGTTTTAGATTCCGATGCTTCTCTTCAGGTATACTGTATACCCTGCACCTCACATTGACGATGAAACACCAAAATTGCATCGGAATTAAATACAATAGGCAGAATGGCGACTTAAGTACAAGGAGACAAACTTTTCTGAGTGTCAATGTTTCGAACATATCCTCTGTCTCATGTTTTACATTCCGATGCACAACTGCAGGTTTAGTGTATCACTTAGCCCTTCACATTGACGATCAAACACAGAATTTGCATCGGAATTAAATACGAAAGACACAATGCCGACTTAAGTAAAAGAAGACTGACGTTTCTTAGTGTCTATGTTTTAAGCCGTTCCTGTGAGACCAGTTTTAGATTCCGACGCTTCAGTTCAGGTTTACCAAATCCCTTGGATCTTCACTTGGACGATGAAACACAGAAATTGCATCGGAATTAAATACAAAAGGCACAATGACTACTTAAGTACAAGAAGACTTATTCTGCATACTGACAATGTTTTGAGCCTTTCCTGTGTCACCAGACTTAGATTCCGATGCACAACCTCAGGTATACTGTATCCCTTGGACCTTCACATTGAAAATGAAACACAGCAATTGCATCGGAATTTAATACAAAAGGCGCATTGCCGACTTAAGTAAAAGAAGACTGACTTTTGTCAGTGTATTTGCTTCGAGCCTTTCCTGTGCGATCAGTTTTAGATTCCAATGCAGATCTGCAGGTTTACTGTTTCGCTTGGACCTTCACTTTGACGATGAAACACAGAAATAACAGTGGAATAAAATACAAAAGGCACAATGCCGACTTAAGTACAAGAAGACTGAGTTCTCTTACCCTCTATGATTTGAGCCTCTCCAGTGAGACCAGTTTTAGATTCAGATGCTTCTCTTGAGGTTTACTGTATCCCTTGGACTTTCACTTTGACGATGAAACACAAAATCTGCATCGGAATTAAATACAAAAGTTACACTGCCGACATGGGTACAAGAAGGCTGACCTTTCTAAGTATCTATGTTTTGAGCCTTTCCTGTGAGACCAGTTTTAAATTCCGATGCTTCACTTCAGGTTTACTGTATTCCTAGGACCTTCACTTTGATGATGAAACACAAAAATTGCATCGGAATTAAATGCAAAATTCACAATGCCGACTTAAGTACAAGAAAACTGACTTTTCTTAGTGTCTATGTTTTCAGCCTTTCCTGTGTTACCTGAATTACATTCCGTTGCACAACTGCTGGATTATTGTATCCCTTGGACCTTCATATTAACGACGAAACACAGTGAATGCATCGGAATTAAATACAAACGGCACAGTGCCGACTTAAGTACAGGAGGACAGACTTTTCTTAGTGTCTATGTGTTGAGCCTTTCCTGTGAGACAAGTTTTAGATTCCGATGTTTCTCTTCCGGTTTGCTGTACCCCTTGGACCTTCACTTTGATGATGAAACAAACCGTCTATGTTTTGAGCCTTTCCTGTGAGACCTGTTTTAGATTCCGATGCTTCTCTTCATTTAAACTGTATACCTTGCACCTCACATTGACGATGAAACACCGAAATTTCATCGGAATGAAATACAATAGGCAGAATGCCAACTTAAGTACAAGAAGACAAACTTTCCTGAGTGTCAAAGATTCCAACATATCCTCTGTCTCCTGTTTAACATTCCGATGCACAACTGCAGGTTTACTGTATCACTTGGCCCTTCACATTGACGATGAAACAGAGAAATTGCATTGGTATTAAATACAAAAGGCACAATGCCGACTTAAGTACAAGAAGACTGAGTTCTCTTATCCCCTATGATTTGAGCCTTTCCTGTGGGACCCTGTTTTAGATTCAGATGGTACTCTTGATGTTTACTGTATCCTTTGAAGCCTCAAATTGACGATAAAACACAAAATTTGAATGGGAATTAATTACAAAAGGTACAACGCCGACTTAAGTACAACAAGACTGAGACTTCTTACCGTCTATGTTTTGCGCCTTTCCTGTGAGACCAGTTTTTGATACCGTTGCTTCACTTCATGTGTACTGTATCCCTTGGACCTTCACATTGACGAAGAAACACAGTAATTGCGTCGGAATTAAATAAAAAATGCACAATGCCGACATAAGTTTAAGAAGACTGACATTTCTTGGTGTCTATCTTTTGAGCCTTTCCTGTGATACCTGTTTCAGATTCTGATGCTTCACTTCTGGTTTACTGTATCCGTTGGACATTACCTTCGACGATGAAACACAGAAATTGCATCGGAATTAAATACAAAAGGTACAATGCCGACTTAGGTACAAGAAGGCTGACTTTTCTTAGTATCTATAATTTGAGCCTTTCGTGTGAGACCAGTTTTAGATTACGATGCTTCACTTCAAGTTTACTGTATCCCTTGGACCTTCACTTTGACGATGAAACACAAAATTTGAATCGGAAGTAAATGGAAAAGTCACAATGCCGACTTTAGTACAAGAAGACTGAATTTTCTTAGTGTCTATGTGTTGAGCATTTCCTGTGAGACAAGATTTAGATTACGATGCTTCACTTCAGGTTTACTGTATCCCTTGGATCTTCACTTTGTCGAAGAAACACAGAAATAGCATCGGGATTAAATACAAAAGACACAATGCCGACATAAGTACAAGAAGACAGACGTTTCTTAGTGTATATGAATTGAGCCTTTCCTGTGGGACCAGTTTCAGATTCCGATGCAGAACTGCAGGTTTACTGTATCCCATGGACCATCACATTGACGATGAAACACCGAAATAGCATCGGAATTAAATACAAAAAGGCACAATGCCGACTTAAGTACAAGAAGGCTGAGTCTTCTTATCGTCTATGTTTAGAGCCTCTCCTGTGTCTCTAGTTTTAGTCTCCGATGCTTCTCTTCAGGTTTAATGTATCGCCTGGACCTTCACTTTGACGATGAAACACAAAATTTGCATCGGTATTAAATACAAAAGTCACAATGCCGACATAAGTACAAGAAGACTGAGTCTTCTCACTGTCAATGCTTGGAGCCTTTCGTGTGTCACCAGTTTAAGAATCCGATGCTTCACTTCAGTTTTACTGTATCCCTTGGAACTTCGCTTTGACGATTAAACACAAATATTGCATCGGAATTAAATACAAAGGGCACAATGCTGACGTAAGTACAAGAAGGCTGAGTCTTCTTACCGTCTATGTTTTGTGCCTTTCCTGTGTCACCAGTTTTAGATTCCGAAATTACACTTCAGGTTTACTGTATCCCCTGGACCTTCACTCTGACGATGAAACACAAAATTTGCATTGGATTTAAATAGAAAAGGCACGATGTGTACTTTAGTGCAAGAAGACCGACTTTTCTTAATGTCTATGCTTTGAGCCTTTCCTGTGTCACCAGTTATAGATTCCGATGCACAACTGCAGGTTTTGCTGTATCACTTGTACCGTCACATTGACGCTGAACCACAGAAATTGTACCGTAATTAAATACAAAGGCACAATGCCGAAATAAGTACAAGAAGTCTGACTTTTCTTACTGTATAAGTTTAGAGCTCTTCCTGTGAGACCAGCTTTAGATTCCGATGCTACACCTCAGGTTAACTGTATCACTTGAACCCACATAGTGACGATGAATCATAGATTTTGCCCCGGAATTAAATGCAAAAGGCACAATGCCGACTTACGTACAAGGAGACTGTGTCTTCTTACCGTCTATGTTTGATCCTTTCCTGTGAGACCTGTTTTAGATTCCGATGCTTCTCTTCAGGTATACTGTATACCCTGCACCTCACATTGACGATGAAACACCAAAATTGCATCGGAATTAAATACAATAGGCAGAATGGCGACTTAAGTACAAGGAGACAAACTTTTCTGAGTGTCAATGTTTCGAACATATCCTCTGTCTCATGTTTTACATTCCGATGCACAACTGCAGGTTTAGTGTATCACTTAGCCCTTCACATTGACGATCAAACACAGAATTTGCATCGGAATTAAATACGAAAGACACAATGCCGACTTAAGTAAAAGAAGACTGACGTTTCTTAGTGTCTATGTTTTAAGCCGTTCCTGTGAGACCAGTTTTAGATTCCGACGCTTCAGTTCAGGTTTACCAAATCCCTTGGATCTTCACTTGGACGATGAAACACAGAAATTGCATCGGAATTAAATACAAAAGGCACAATGACTACTTAAGTACAAGAAGACTTATTCTGCATACTGACAATGTTTTGAGCCTTTCCTGTGTCACCAGACTTAGATTCCGATGCACAACCTCAGGTATACTGTATCCCTTGGACCTTCACATTGAAAATGAAACACAGCAATTGCATCGGAATTTAATACAAAAGGCGCATTGCCGACTTAAGTAAAAGAAGACTGACTTTTGTCAGTGTATTTGCTTCGAGCCTTTCCTGTGCGATCAGTTTTAGATTCCAATGCAGATCTGCAGGTTTACTGTTTCGCTTGGACCTTCACTTTGACGATGAAACACAGAAATAACAGTGGAATAAAATAC
This sequence comes from Schistocerca piceifrons, assembly GCF_021461385.2. Taxonomy (NCBI): domain Eukaryota; kingdom Metazoa; phylum Arthropoda; class Insecta; order Orthoptera; family Acrididae; genus Schistocerca; species Schistocerca piceifrons. The sequence goes on along the minus strand of NC_060138.1, from coordinate 37,062,109 downwards.
AAAAGGCACAATGCCGACTTAAGTACAAGAAGACTGAGTTCTCTTACCCTCTATGATTTGAGCCTTTCCAGTGAGACCAGTTTTAGATTCAGATGCTTCTCTTGAGGTTTACTGTATCCCTTGGACTTTCACTTTGACGATGAAACACAAAATCTGCATCGGAATTAAATACAAAAGTTACACTGCCGACATGGGTACAAGAAGGCTGACCTTTCTAAGTATCTATGTTTTGAGCCTTTCCTGTGAGACCAGTTTTAAATTCCGATGCTTCACTTCAGGTTTACTGTATTCCTAGGACCTTCACTTTGACGATGAAACACAAAATTTGAATCGGAAGTAAATGGAAAAGTCACAATGCCGACTTTAGTACAAGAAGACTGAATTTTCTTAGTGTCTATGTGTTGAGCATTTCCTGTGAGACAAGTTTTACATTACGATGCTTCACTTCAGGTTTACTGTATCCCTTGGATCTTCACTTTGTCGAAGAAACACAGAAATAGCATCGGGATTAAATACAAAAGACACAATGCCGACATAAGTACAAGAAGACAGACGTTTCTTAGTGTATATGTATTGAGCCTTTCCTGTGGGACCAGTTTCAGATTCCGATGCAGAACTGCAGGTTTACTGTATCCCATGGACCATCACATTGACGATGAAACACCGAAATAGCATCGGAATTAAATACAAAAAGGCACAATGCCGACTTAAGTACAAGAAGGCTGAGTCTTCTTATCGTCTATGTTTAGAGCCTCTCCTGTGTCTCTAGTTTTAGTCTCCGATGCTTCTCTTCAGGTTTAATGTATCGCCTGGACCTTCACTTTGACGATGAAACACAAAATTTGCATCGGTATTAAATACAAAAGTCACAATGCCGACATAAGTACAAGAAGACTGAGTCTTCTCACTGTCAATGCTTGGAGCCTTTCGTGTGTCACCAGTTTAAGAATCCGATGCTTCACTTCAGTTTTACTGTATCCCTTGGAACTTCGCTTTGACGATTAAACACAAATATTGCATCGGAATTAAATACAAAGGGCACAATGCTGACGTAAGTACAAGAAGGCTGAGTCTTCTTACCGTCTATGTTTTGTGCCTTTCCTGTGTCACCAGTTTTAGATTCCGAAATTACACTTCAGGTTTACTGTATCCCCTGGACCTTCACTCTGACGATGAAACACAAAATTTGCATTGGATTTAAATAGAAAAGGCACGATGTGTACTTTAGTGCAAGAAGACCGACTTTTCTTAATGTCTATGCTTTGAGCCTTTCCTGTGTCACCAGTTATAGATTCCGATGCACAACTGCAGGTTTTGCTGTATCACTTGTACCGTCACATTGACGCTGAACCACAGAAATTGTACCGTAATTAAATACAAAGGCACAATGCCGAAATAAGTACAAGAAGTCTGACTTTTCTTACTGTATAAGTTTAGAGCTCTTCCTGTGAGACCAGCTTTAGATTCCGATGCTACACCTCAGGTTAACTGTATCACTTGAACCCACATAGTGACGATGAATCATAGATTTTGCCCCGGAATTAAATGCAAAAGGCACAATGCCGACTTACGTACAAGAAGACTGTGTCTTCTTACCGTCTATGTTTGATCCTTTCCTGTGAGACCTGTTTTAGATTCCGATGCTTCTCTTCAGGTATACTGTATACCCTGCACCTCACATTGACGATGAAACACCAAAATTGCATCGGAATTAAATACAATAGGCAGAATGGCGACTTAAGTACAAGGAGACAAACTTTTCTGAGTGTCAATGTTTCGAACATATCCTCTGTCTCATGTTTTACATTCCGATGCACAACTGCAGGTTTAGTGTATCACTTAGCCCTTCACATTGACGATCAAACACAGAATTTGCATCGGAATTAAATACGAAAGACACAATGCCGACTTAAGTAAAAGAAGACTGACGTTTCTTAGTGTCTATGTTTTAAGCCGTTCCTGTGAGACCAGTTTTAGATTCCGACGCTTCAGTTCAGGTTTACCAAATCCCTTGGATCTTCACTTGGACGATGAAACACAGAAATTGCATCGGAATTAAATACAAAAGGCACAATGACTACTTAAGTACAAGAAGACTTATTCTGCATACTGACAATGTTTTGAGCCTTTCCTGTGTCACCAGACTTAGATTCCGATGCACAACCTCAGGTATACTGTATCCCTTGGACCTTCACATTGAAAATGAAACACAGCAATTGCATCGGAATTTAATACAAAAGGCGCATTGCCGACTTAAGTAAAAGAAGACTGACTTTTGTCAGTGTATTTGCTTCGAGCCTTTCCTGTGCGATCAGTTTTAGATTCCAATGCAGATCTGCAGGTTTACTGTTTCGCTTGGACCTTCACTTTGACGTTGAAACACAGAAATAACAGTGGAATAAAATACAAAAGGCACAATGCCGACTTAAGTACAAGAAGACTGAGTTCTCTTACCCTCTATGATTTGAGCCTCTCCAGTGAGACCAGTTTTAGATTCAGATGCTTCTCTTGAGGTTTACTGTATCCCTTGGACTTTCACTTTGACGATGAAACACAAAATCTGCATCGGAATTAAATACAAAAGTTACACTGCCGACATGGGTACAAGAAGGCTGACCTTTCTAAGTATCTATGTTTTGAGCCTTTCCTGTGAGACCAGTTTTAAATTCCGATGCTTCACTTCAGGTTTACTGTATTCCTAGGACCTTCACTTTGATGATGAAACACAAAAATTGCATCGGAATTAAATGCAAAATTCACAATGCCGACTTAAGTACAAGAAAACTGACTTTTCTTAGTGTCTATGTTTTCAGCCTTTCCTGTGTTACCTGAATTACATTCCGTTGCACAACTGCTGGATTATTGTATCCCTTGGACCTTCATATTAACGACGAAACACAGTGAATGCATCGGAATTAAATACAAACGGCACAGTGCCGACTTAAGTACAGGAGGACAGACTTTTCTTAGTGTCTATGTGTTGAGCCTTTCCTGTGAGACAAGTTTTAGATTCCGATGACTCACTTTCAGTTTACTGTAATCCTTGGACCTTCACTTGGACAATGAGACACAGATATTGCAACGGAATTAAATACAAAAGGCACAATGCCGACTTACGTACAGGAAGACTGAGTCTTCCAACCGTCTATGTTTTGAGCCTTTCCTGTGAGACCAGTTTTAGATTCCGATGTTTCTCTTCCGGTTTGCTGTACCCCTTGGACCTTCACGTTGATGATGAAACAAACCGTCTATGTTTTGAGCCTTTCCTGTGAGACCTGTTTTAGATTCCGATGCTTCTCTTCATTTAAACTGTATACCTTGCACCTCACATTGACGATGAAACACCGAAATTTCATCGGAATTAAATACAATGGGCAGAATGCCAACTTAAGTACAAGAAGACAAACTTTCCTGAGTGTCAAAGATTCCAACATATCCTCTGTCTCCTGTTTAACATTCCGATGCACAACTGCAGGTTTACTGTATCACTTGGCCCTTCACATTGACGATCAAACACAGAAATTGCATCGGAATAAAATACAAAAGACACAATGCCGACTTAAGTAAAAGGAGACTGACGTTTCTTAGTGTCTATTATTTCTACCTTTCCTGTGTCACCAGTTTTAGTTTCCGATGCTTCACTTCAGGTTTACCGTATGGCTTGGACCTTCACGTGGACGATGAAACACAAAAATTGCATTGGAATTAACTACAAAGGGCGCATTGCTGACTTAAGTAAATAAGGACTGACTTTTCTTAGTGTCTATGTTTGTGCCTTTCCTGTGTCACCAGTGTTAGATTCCGAAGCACAACTAGAGTTTTACAGTATCCCTTGGACCTTCACATTGACGATGAAACACTGAAATTGCATCGGAGTTAAATACAAATGCCACAATTCGGACTTAAGTACAACAAGACTGAGTTTCCTAACTGTATATGCTTTGAGCCTTCCCAGTGAGACCAGTTTTAAATTCCGATGCTTCACTTCAGGTTTACTGTGTACCTTGGACCTGCGCTTTGACGATGAAACACAAAAATGCGTCGGAATGTAATACAAAAGGCACAATGGCGACTTAAGTACAAGAAGACTGACTTTTCTTAATGTCTATGATTTGAGCCTTTCCAGTGTCACCAGTTTTAGATTCTGATGTACAACCGCAGGTTTACTGTATTCCTTGTACCGTCACATTGGCGGTGAAACGCAGAAATTGTATTGGAATCAAATACGAATGGCACAATGCCGACTTAAGTACAAGTAGACAATGTCTTATTACCGTCTATATTTTGACCAGTTTTACACTCCGATGCTTCACTTCGGGTTTACTGTATCCCTTGAACCATCACATTGACGATGAAACAGAGAAATTACATCGGAATTATATAAATAAGGCACTATGCCGACTTATGTACAAGAAGACTATGTCTTTTTACCGTCTATGTTTGGGCCTTTCCTGTGAGATTATTTTTAGATTCCGATGCACCACTTCTGGTTCACTGTATACCTTGGACTCCAAATTGACGATGAAACACCGAAATTGCAACGGAATTAATTTCAATGGGCACAATGCCGACTTAATTACAAGTAGACAAACGTATCTGAGTGTCTATGTTTCGAGCCCTTCCTCTGTCACCTGTTATAGATTCCGATGCACAACTGCAGGTTTACTGTATCCCTTGGCCCTTCACATTGACGATGAAACACAGAAATTGCATCGGAATTAAATACAGAAGACACAATGCCGATATAAGTACAAGAAGACTTATTCTTCATACCGTCTATGTTTTGAGCCTTTCCTGTGTCTCCAGGTTTAGAATCCGATGAGCAACGGCAGGTATACTGTATACTTGGACATTCACATTGAAAATGAAACACAGTAATTGCATCGGAATTTAATACAAAAGGCACAATGCCGACTTCAGTACTAGAAGACTGACTTTTCTTAGTGCTTATGATTTGAACCTTTCCTGTGGGACCAGTTTTAGATTCTGATGCACTACTGCAGGTTTACTGTTTCGCTTGGACCTTCACTTTGACGATGAAACACCGAAATTGCATCGGAATTAAATACAAAAAGCACAATGCTGACTTAAGTACAATAAGAGTGAGTCTTCTTACTGTCTATGTTTAGAGCCTTTCCTGTGTCACCTGTTTCAGTTTCCTATGCTTCACTTCAGGTTTACTGTATCGCTTGGACCTTCACATTGACTATGAAACACCGAAATTGCATCGGAATTAAATACAATAGGCTGAATGCTGACTTAAGTACAAGAAGACAAACTTTTCTGAGTGTCTACGTTTCAAGCCTATCCTCTGTCATATGTTTTACATTCCAAAGCACAACTGCTAGTTTACTGTAACCCTTGGCCCTTCACATTGACGATTCCACACAGAAATTGAATCTGAATTAAATACAAAAGACACAATGCCAACTTAAGTACAAGAAGACTGACGTTTCTTAGTGTCAATGTTTTGAGCCTTCCCTGTGGGACCAGTTTTAGATTCCGACGCTTCACTTCAGGTTTACTGAATCCCTCGGAACTTCACTGTGACGATGAAACACAGAAATGTCATCGGAATTAAATACAAAAGGCACAATGACTACTTAACTGCAAGATGACTTATTCTTCATACTATCTATGTTTTGAGCCTCTCCTGATTCACCTGTTTTAGATTCCCATGCACAACTTCAGGTATACTGTGTCCCTTGGACCTTCACATTGATAATGAAACACAGTAATTGCATCGGAATTTAATACAAAAGGCACAATGTCGACTTAAGTACAAGAAGGCTGACTTTTCTCAGTGTCAATGATTCGACCCTTTCCTGTGCGATCAGTTTTAGATTCCGATGCAGAACTGCTGGTTAACTGTATGCCATGGACTTTCACATTGACGATCAAACTCAGAAATTGCATCGGCATTAAATACAAATGGAACAATGCCGACATAAGAACAAGAAGACTGACTTTTCTTAGTGTCTATGATTTGGACCCTTCCTGTGACACCAGTTATAGATTCCGATGCACATCTGCAGGTTTACTGTATCGCTTGGACCTTCACATTGACGATGAATCCCAGTAATTGCAACGGAATTAAATAAAAAGGTAACCATGCCAATTAAGTACAAGAAGACTGAATTTCCTTAGTGTCTATGTGTTGAGCCTTTCCTGTGAGACCAGATTTATATTCCGATGCTTCACATCAGGTTTACTGTATCCCTTCCACCTTCACATTGACGATGAAACACAGTAATTGCATCGGAATTAAATACATACGGCACAATGCCGACTTAAGTACAAGAAGACTGAATTTTCTTAGTTTCTATGTGTTGAGCCTTTCTTGTGAGACAAGTTTTAGATTCCGATGCTTCACTTCAGGTTTACTGTATCCCTTGGATCTTCACTTTGACGATGAAACACAATAATTGCATCAGAATTAAATACAAATAACATTATGCCGACACAAGTACAGGAAGACTGACTTTTCATAGTGCCTATGATTTGAGCCTTAGATTCCGATGAGCAACTGCAGGTTTACTGTATCCTTTGGACCTTAACATTGCCGATGAAACTCAGATATTGCACCGGAAATGAATGCAAAAGGCAAAATGCCGACTTAAGTACAAGAAGACAGAGTCATCTTACCATCTATGTTTAGAGCCTTTCCTATCAGACATGTTTTAGATTCCGATGTTTCTCTTCAGGTTTACTGTATCCCTTGCACATTCACTTTGACGATGAAACACAAATATAACAACGGAATTAAATACAAAATGCACAATGCCGATTTAAATACGGGAAGACTCAGACTTCTTACCGTCTATTTTTTGAGCCCTCCCAGTGAGACAAGTTTTTGATTCCAAGCTACACGTCAGGTTTACTGTATCCCTTGGATCTTCACTCTGACGATGAAACACAGAAATGGCATCGGAATTAAATACAAAAGGCACAATGTCCACATAAGTAAAAGAAGACTTATTAATCATTCCGTCTATGTTTTGAGCCTTTCCTGTGTCTCCAGGTTTAGATTCCGTTGAGCAACTGCAGGTATACTGTATCCTTGGACGTTTACATTGAAAATGAAACACAGTAATTGCATCGGAATTTAATACACAAGGCAAAATACCGACTTAAGTACAAAAAGACTGACGTTTCTTAGTGTCTATGTTTTGAGCCTTCCCTGTGGGACCAGTTTTAGATTCCGACGCTTCACTTCAGGTTTACTGAATCGCTTGGAACTGTACTGTGACGATGAAACACAGAAATGGCATCGGAATAAAATACAAAAGGCACGTTGACTACTTAACTGCAAGATGACTTATTCTGCATACTGTCTATGTTTTCAGCCTTTCCTGTGTTACCTGAATTACATTCCGTTGCACAACTGCTGGATTATTGTATCCCTTGGACCTTCATATTAACGACGAAACACAGTGAATGCATCGGAATTAAATACAAACGGCACAGTGCCGACTTAAGTACAGGAGGACAGACTTTTCTTAGTGTCTATGTGTTGAGCCTTTCCTGTGAGACAAGTTTTAGATTCCGATGACTCACTTTCAGTTTACTGTAATCCTTGGACCTTCACTTGGACAATGAGACACAGATATTGCAACGGAATTAAATACAAAAGGCACAATGCCGACTTACGTACAGGAAGACTGAGTCTTCCAACCGTCTATGTTTTGAGCCTTTCCTGTGAGACCAGTTTTAGATTCCGATGTTTCTCTTCCGGTTTGCTGTACCCCTTGGACCTTCACGTTGATGATGAAACAAACCGTCTATGTTTTGAGCCTTTCCTGTGAGACCTGTTTTAGATTCCGATGCTTCACTTCATTTAAACTGTATACCTTGCACCTCACATTGACGATGAAACACCGAAATTTCATCGGAATTAAATACAATGGGCAGAATGCCAACTTAAGTACAAGAAGACAAACTTTCCTGAGTGTCAAAGATTCCAACATATCCTCTGTCTCCTGTTTAACATTCCGATGCACAACTGCAGGTTTACTGTATCACTTGGCCCTTCACATTGACGATCAAACACAGAAATTGCATCGGAATAAAATACAAAAGACACAATGCCGACTTAAGTAAAAGGAGACTGACGTTTCTTAGTGTCTATTATTTCTACCTTTCCTGTGTCACCAGTTTTAGTTTCCGATGCTTCACTTCAGGTTTACCGTATGGCTTGGACCTTCACGTGGACGATGAAACACAAAAATTGCATTGGAATTAACTACAAAGGGCGCATTGCTGACTTAAGTAAATAAGGACTGACTTTTCTTAGTGTCTATGTTTGTGCCTTTCCTGTGTCACCAGTGTTAGATTCCGAAGCACAACTAGAGTTTTACAGTATCCCTTGGACCTTCACATTGACGATGAAACACTGAAATTGCATCGGAGTTAAATACAAATGCCACAATTCGGACTTAAGTACAACAAGACTGAGTTTCCTAACTGTATATGCTTTGAGCCTTCCCAGTGAGACCAGTTTTAAATTCCGATGCTTCACTTCAGGTTTACTGTGTACCTTGGACCTGCGCTTTGACGATGAAACACAAAAATGCGTCGGAATGTAATACAAAAGGCACAATGGCGACTTAAGTACAAGAAGACTGACTTTTCTTAATGTCTATGATTTGAGCCTTTCCAGTGTCACCAGTTTTAGATTCTGATGTACAACCGCAGGTTTACTGTATTCCTTGTACCGTCACATTGGCGGTGAAACGCAGAAATTGTATTGGAATCAAATACGAATGGCACAATGCCGACTTAAGTACAAGTAGACAATGTCTTATTACCGTCTATATTTTGACCAGTTTTACACTCCGATGCTTCACTTCGGGTTTACTGTATCCCTTGAACCATCACATTGACGATGAAACAGAGAAATTACATCGGAATTATATAAATAAGGCACTATGCCGACTTATGTACAAGAAGACTATGTCTTTTTACCGTCTATGTTTGGGCCTTTCCTGTGAGATTATTTTTAGATTCCGATGCACCACTTCTGGTTCACTGTATACCTTGGACTCCAAATTGACGATGAAACACCGAAATTGCAACGGAATTAATTTCAATGGGCACAATGCCGACTTAATTACAAGTAGACAAACGTATCTGAGTGTCTATGTTTCGAGCCCTTCCTCTGTCACCTGTTATAGATTCCGATGCACAACTGCAGGTTTACTGTATCCCTTGGCCCTTCACATTGACGATGAAACACAGAAATTGCATCGGAATTAAATACAGAAGACACAATGCCGATATAAGTACAAGAAGACTTATTCTTCATACCGTCTATGTTTTGAGCCTTTCCTGTGTCTCCAGGTTTAGAATCCGATGAGCAACGGCAGGTATACTGTATACTTGGACATTCACATTGAAAATGAAACACAGTAATTGCATCGGAATTTAATACAAAAGGCACAATGCCGACTTCAGTACTAGAAGACTGACTTTTCTTAGTGCTTATGATTTGAACCTTTCCTGTGGGACCAGTTTTAGATTCTGATGCACTACTGCAGGTTTACTGTTTCGCTTGGACCTTCACTTTGACGATGAAACACCGAAATTGCATCGGAATTAAATACAAAAAGCACAATGCTGACTTAAGTACAATAAGAGTGAGTCTTCTTACTGTCTATGTTTAGAGCCTTTCCTGTGTCACCTGTTTCAGTTTCCTATGCTTCACTTCAGGTTTACTGTATCGCTTGGACCTTCACATTGACTATGAAACACCGAAATTGCATCGGAATTAAATACAATAGGCTGAATGCTGACTTAAGTACAAGAAGACAAACTTTTCTGAGTGTCTACGTTTCAAGCCTATCCTCTGTCATATGTTTTACATTCCAAAGCACAACTGCTAGTTTACTGTAACCCTTGGCCCTTCACATTGACGATTCCACACAGAAATTGAATCTGAATTAAATACAAAAGACACAATGCCAACTTAAGTACAAGAAGACTGACGTTTCTTAGTGTCAATGTTTTGAGCCTTCCCTGTGGGACCAGTTTTAGATTCCGACGCTTCACTTCAGGTTTACTGAATCCCTCGGAACTTCACTGTGACGATGAAACACAGAAATGTCATCGGAATTAAATACAAAAGGCACAATGACTACTTAACTGCAAGATGACTTATTCTTCATACTATCTATGTTTTGAGCCTCTCCTGATTCACCTGTTTTAGATTCCCATGCACAACTTCAGGTATACTGTGTCCCTTGGACCTTCACATTGATAATGAAACACAGTAATTGCATCGGAATTTAATACAAAAGGCACAATGTCGACTTAAGTACAAGAAGGCTGACTTTTCTCAGTGTCAATGATTCGACCCTTTCCTGTGCGATCAGTTTTAGATTCCGATGCAGAACTGCTGGTTAACTGTATGCCATGGACTTTCACATTGACGATCAAACTCAGAAATTGCATCGGCATTAAATACAAATGGAACAATGCCGACATAAGAACAAGAAGACTGACTTTTCTTAGTGTCTATGATTTGGACCCTTCCTGTGACACCAGTTATAGATTCCGATGCACATCTGCAGGTTTACTGTATCGCTTGGACCTTCACATTGACGATGAATCCCAGTAATTGCAACGGAATTAAATAAAAAGGTAACCATGCCAATTAAGTACAAGAAGACTGAATTTCCTTAGTGTCTATGTGTTGAGCCTTTCCTGTGAGACCAGATTTATATTCCGATGCTTCACATCAGGTTTACTGTATCCCTTCCACCTTCACATTGACGATGAAACACAGTAATTGCATCGGAATTAAATACATACGGCACAATGCCGACTTAAGTACAAGAAGACTGAATTTTCTTAGTTTCTATGTGTTGAGCCTTTCTTGTGAGACAAGTTTTAGATTCCGATGCTTCACTTCAGGTTTACTGTATCCCTTGGATCTTCACTTTGACGATGAAACACAATAATTGCATCAGAATTAAATACAAATAACATTATGCCGACACAAGTACAGGAAGACTGACTTTTCATAGTGCCTATGATTTGAGCCTTAGATTCCGATGAGCAACTGCAGGTTTACTGTATCCTTTGGACCTTAACATTGCCGATGAAACTCAGATATTGCACCGGAAATGAATGCAAAAGGCAAAATGCCGACTTAAGTACAAGAAGACAGAGTCATCTTACCATCTATGTTTAGAGCCTTTCCTATCAGACATGTTTTAGATTCCGATGTTTCTCTTCAGGTTTACTGTATCCCTTGCACATTCACTTTGACGATGAAACACAAATATAACAACGGAATTAAATACAAAATGCACAATGCCGATTTAAATACGGGAAGACTCAGACTTCTTACCGTCTATTTTTTGAGCCCTCCCAGTGAGACAAGTTTTTGATTCCAAGCTACACGTCAGGTTTACTGTATCCCTTGGATCTTCACTCTGACGATGAAACACAGAAATGGCATCGGAATTAAATACAAAAGGCACAATGTCCACATAAGTAAAAGAAGACTTATTAATCATTCCGTCTATGTTTTGAGCCTTTCCTGTGTCTCCAGGTTTAGATTCCGTTGAGCAACTGCAGGTATACTGTATCCTTGGACGTTTACATTGAAAATGAAACACAGTAATTGCATCGGAATTTAATACACAAGGCAAAATACCGACTTAAGTACAAAAAGACTGACGTTTCTTAGTGTCTATGTTTTGAGCCTTCCCTGTGGGACCAGTTTTAGATTCCGACGCTTCACTTCAGGTTTACTGAATCGCTTGGAACTGTACTGTGACGATGAAACACAGAAATGGCATCGGAATAAAATACAAAAGGCACGTTGACTACTTAACTGCAAGATGACTTATTCTGCATACTGTCTATGTTTTCAGCCTTTCCTGTGTTACCTGAATTACATTCCGTTGCACAACTGCTGGATTATTGTATCCCTTGGACCTTCATATTAACGACGAAACACAGTGAATGCATCGGAATTAAATACAAACGGCACAGTGCCGACTTAAGTACAGGAGGACAGACTTTTCTTAGTGTCTATGTGTTGAGCCGTTCCTGTGAGACAAGTTTTAGATTCCGATGACTCACTTTCAGTTTACTGTAATCCTTGGACCTTCACTTGGACAATGAGACACAGATATTGCAACGGAATTAAATACAAAAGGCACAATGCCGACTTACGTACAGGAAGACTGAGTCTTCCAACCGTCTATGTTTTGAGCCTTTCCTGTGAGACCAGTTTTAGATTCCGATGTTTCTCTTCCGGTTTGCTGTACCCCTTGGACCTTCACGTTGATGATGAAACAAACCGTCTATGTTTTGAGCCTTTCCTGTGAGACCTGTTTTAGATTCCGATGCTTCACTTCATTTAAACTGTATACCTTGCACCTCACATTGACGATGAAACACCGAAATTTCATCGGAATTAAATACAATGGGCAGAATGCCAACTTAAGTACAAGAAGACAAACTTTCCTGAGTGTCAAAGATTCCAACATATCCTCTGTCTCCTGTTTAACATTCCGATGCACAACTGCAGGTTTACTGTATCACTTGGCCCTTCACATTGACGATCAAACACAGAAATTGCATCGGAATAAAATACAAAAGACACAATGCCGACTTAAGTAAAAGGAGACTGACGTTTCTTAGTGTCTATTATTTCTACCTTTCCTGTGTCACCAGTTTTAGTTTCCGATGCTTCACTTCAGGTTTACCGTATGGCTTGGACCTTCACGTGGACGATGAAACACAAAAATTGCATTGGAATTAACTACAAAGGGCGCATTGCTGACTTAAGTAAATAAGGACTGACTTTTCTTAGTGTCTATGTTTGTGCCTTTCCTGTGTCACCAGTGTTAGATTCCGAAGCACAACTAGAGTTTTACAGTATCCCTTGGACCTTCACATTGACGATGAAACACTGAAATTGCATCGGAGTTAAATACAAATGCCACAATTCGGACTTAAGTACAACAAGACTGAGTTTCCTAACTGTATATGCTTTGAGCCTTCCCAGTGAGACCAGTTTTAAATTCCGATGCTTCACTTCAGGTTTACTGTGTACCTTGGACCTGCGCTTTGACGATGAAACACAAAAATGCGTCGGAATGTAATACAAAAGGCACAATGGCGACTTAAGTACAAGAAGACTGACTTTTCTTAATGTCTATGATTTGAGCCTTTCCAGTGTCACCAGTTTTAGATTCTGATGTACAACCGCAGGTTTACTGTATTCCTTGTACCGTCACATTGGCGGTGAAACGCAGAAATTGTATTGGAATCAAATACGAATGGCACAATGCCGACTTAAGTACAAGTAGACAATGTCTTATTACCGTCTATATTTTGACCAGTTTTACACTCCGATGCTTCACTTCGGGTTTACTGTATCCCTTGAACCATCACATTGACGATGAAACAGAGAAATTACATCGGAATTATATAAATAAGGCACTATGCCGACTTATGTACAAGAAGACTATGTCTTTTTACCGTCTATGTTTGGGCCTTTCCTGTGAGATTATTTTTAGATTCCGATGCACCACTTCTGGTTCACTGTATACCTTGGACTCCAAATTGACGATGAAACACCGAAATTGCAACGGAATTAATTTCAATGGGCACAATGCCGACTTAATTACAAGTAGACAAACGTATCTGAGTGTCTATGTTTCGAGCCCTTCCTCTGTCACCTGTTATAGATTCCGATGCACAACTGCAGGTTTACTGTATCCCTTGGCCCTTCACATTGACGATGAAACACAGAAATTGCATCGGAATTAAATACAGAAGACACAATGCCGATATAAGTACAAGAAGACTTATTCTTCATACCGTCTATGTTTTGAGCCTTTCCTGTGTCTCCAGGTTTAGAATCCGATGAGCAACGGCAGGTATACTGTATACTTGGACATTCACATTGAAAATGAAACACAGTAATTGCATCGGAATTTAATACAAAAGGCACAATGCCGACTTCAGTACTAGAAGACTGACTTTTCTTAGTGCTTATGATTTGAACCTTTCCTGTGGGACCAGTTTTAGATTCTGATGCACTACTGCAGGTTTACTGTTTCGCTTGGACCTTCACTTTGACGATGAAACACCGAAATTGCATCGGAATTAAATACAAAAAGCACAATGCTGACTTAAGTACAATAAGAGTGAGTCTTCTTACTGTCTATGTTTAGAGCCTTTCCTGTGTCACCTGTTTCAGTTTCCTATGCTTCACTTCAGGTTTACTGTATCGCTTGGACCTTCACATTGACTATGAAACACCGAAATTGCATCGGAATTAAATACAATAGGCTGAATGCTGACTTAAGTACAAGAAGACAAACTTTTCTGAGTGTCTACGTTTCAAGCCTATCCTCTGTCATATGTTTTACATTCCAAAGCACAACTGCTAGTTTACTGTAACCCTTGGCCCTTCACATTGACGATTCCACACAGAAATTGAATCTGAATTAAATACAAAAGACACAATGCCAACTTAAGTACAAGAAGACTGACGTTTCTTAGTGTCAATGTTTTGAGCCTTCCCTGTGGGACCAGTTTTAGATTCCGACGCTTCACTTCAGGTTTACTGAATCCCTCGGAACTTCACTGTGACGATGAAACACAGAAATGTCATCGGAATTAAATACAAAAGGCACAATGACTACTTAACTGCAAGATGACTTATTCTTCATACTATCTATGTTTTGAGCCTCTCCTGATTCACCTGTTTTAGATTCCCATGCACAACTTCAGGTATACTGTGTCCCTTGGACCTTCACATTGATAATGAAACACAGTAATTGCATCGGAATTTAATACAAAAGGCACAATGTCGACTTAAGTACAAGAAGGCTGACTTTTCTCAGTGTCAATGATTCGACCCTTTCCTGTGCGATCAGTTTTAGATTCCGATGCAGAACTGCTGGTTAACTGTATGCCATGGACTTTCACATTGACGATCAAACTCAGAAATTGCATCGGCATTAAATACAAATGGAACAATGCCGACATAAGAACAAGAAGACTGACTTTTCTTAGTGTCTATGATTTGGACCCTTCCTGTGACACCAGTTATAGATTCCGATGCACATCTGCAGGTTTACTGTATCGCTTGGACCTTCACATTGACGATGAATCCCAGTAATTGCAACGGAATTAAATAAAAAGGTAACCATGCCAATTAAGTACAAGAAGACTGAATTTCCTTAGTGTCTATGTGTTGAGCCTTTCCTGTGAGACCAGATTTATATTCCGATGCTTCACATCAGGTTTACTGTATCCCTTCCACCTTCACATTGACGATGAAACACAGTAATTGCATCGGAATTAAATACATACGGCACAATGCCGACTTAAGTACAAGAAGACTGAATTTTCTTAGTTTCTATGTGTTGAGCCTTTCTTGTGAGACAAGTTTTAGATTCCGATGCTTCACTTCAGGTTTACTGTATCCCTTGGATCTTCACTTTGACGATGAAACACAATAATTGCATCAGAATTAAATACAAATAACATTATGCCGACACAAGTACAGGAAGACTGACTTTTCATAGTGCCTATGATTTGAGCCTTAGATTCCGATGAGCAACTGTAGGTTTACTGTATCCTTTGGACCTTAACATTGCCGATGAAACTCAGATATTGCACCGGAAATGAATGCAAAAGGCAAAATGCCGACTTAAGTACAAGAAGACAGAGTCATCTTACCATCTATGTTTAGAGCCTTTCCTATCAGACATGTTTTAGATTCCGATGTTTCTCTTCAGGTTTACTGTATCCCTTGCACATTCACTTTGACGATGAAACACAAATATAACAACGGAATTAAATACAAAATGCACAATGCCGATTTAAATACGGGAAGACTCAGACTTCTTACCGTCTATTTTTTGAGCCCTCCCAGTGAGACAAGTTTTTGATTCCAAGCTACACGTCAGGTTTACTGTATCCCTTGGATCTTCACTCTGACGATGAAACACAGAAATGGCATCGGAATTAAATACAAAAGGCACAATGTCCACATAAGTAAAAGAAGACTTATTAATCATTCCGTCTATGTTTTGAGCCTTTCCTGTGTCTCCAGGTTTAGATTCCGTTGAGCAACTGCAGGTATACTGTATCCTTGGACGTTTACATTGAAAATGAAACACAGTAATTGCATCGGAATTTAATACACAAGGCAAAATACCGACTTAAGTACAAAAAGACTGACGTTTCTTAGTGTCTATGTTTTGAGCCTTCCCTGTGGGACCAGTTTTAGATTCCGACGCTTCACTTCAGGTTTACTGAATCGCTTGGAACTGTACTGTGACGATGAAACACAGAAATGGCATCGGAATAAAATACAAAAGGCACGTTGACTACTTAACTGCAAGATGACTTATTCTGCATACTGTCTATGTTTTGAGCCTTTCCTGTTTCACCAGTTTTAGATTCCGATGTACAACTTCAGGCATACTGTGTCCCTTGGACCTTCACATTGATAATGAAACACAGTAATTGCATCGGAATTTAATACAAAAGGCAGAATGTTCACTTAAGAACAAGAAGGCTGACTTTTCTCAGTGTCTATCTTTCGAGCCTTTCCTGTGCGATCAGGTTTATATTCCGATGCAGAACTGCAGGTTAACTGTATCCCATGGACTTACACATTGACGATGAAACACAGAAATTGCTTCGGCATTACATACAAATGGCACAATGCCGACATAAGGACCAGAAGACTGACTTTTCTTAGTGTCTATGAGTTGAACCCTTCCTGTGACACCAGTTTTAGATTCCGATGCACATCTGCAGGTTTTCTGTATCGCTTGGACCTTCACATTGACGATGAATCCCAGTAATTGCATCGGAATTAAATAAAAAATGCACAATGCCGACATAACTACAAGAAGACTGATTTTCTTAGCGTCTATGTTTTGAGCCTTTTCTGTAACACCTGTTTCAGATTCTGATGCTTCACTTCAGGTTTACTGTATTCGTTCGTCCTTATCCTCGACGATGAAACACAGAAATTGCATCGTAATTAAATACATAAGTTACAATGCCGACTTTGGAACAAGAAGTCTGCCTTTTCTTAGTATTTACATTTTGAGCCTTTCCTGTGAGACCAGTTTTACATTCCGATGCTTCACTTGAGGTTTACTGTATCCCTTAGGATATCACATTGACGATGAAACGAAGAAATTGCACCGTAATTAAATACAAAAGGCACAATGACGACTTAAGTATAAGAAGTCTGACTCTTCCTACTGTCTATGTTTTGAGCTTCACCTGTGAGACCAGTTTTAGATTCCGATGCTTCACCTCCGGTTATCTGTATCACTTGGAAATACTTACTGACGATGAATCATAGATATTACAACGGAAATAAAAAAAAAATCACAATGCCGACTTAAGTTCAAAAAGACTACCTTTTCTTAGTGTCTATGGTTTGAGCCTTTCCTGTGTTAGATTCCGAAGCACAACTGCAGGTTTACTGTATGTCTTTAACATTCACATTGACTATGAAACACTGAAATTGCATCGGAATTAAATACAATTGGCAGAATGCCGACTTAAGTACAAGAAGACAAATTATTCTGAGTGTCTGTGTTTCGAGCCTATCCTCTGTCACCTGTTTTGCATTCCGATGCACAACTGCAGATTTACTATATCCCTTTGCCCTTCACATTGACGATGAAACACATAAATGGCATCGGAATTAAATACAAAAGGCAAATTGACTACTTAAGTGTAAGAAGACTTTCTCTTTATACTGTCTATGTTTTGAGCATTTCCTGTGTCACCAGTCATACATTCCGACGCACAACTGCAGGTATACTGCATCCCTTGGACGTTCACATTGAAATTGAAACACAGTAATTGCATCGGAATTAAATACAATATGGCCAATGCCGACTTTAGTACAAGAAGACTGACTTTTCTTAGTGTCTGTGATTTGGGCCTTTCCTGGGTCACCAGTTTTAGATTCCGATGCACAACTGCATATTTGCTGTATCCCTTGGACCTTCACATTGGCGATGAAACATAGATATTGCATCGGAATTAAATACAAAAAGCACAATGCCGACTTAAGTACAAGAGACTGACTTTTCTTAGTGTCTATGTTTTGAGCATTTCCTGTGTCACCTGTTTTGCATTCCGATGGACAACAGCAGTTTTTCTGTATCCCTTCGAACTTCACATTGACGATGGCACAATGCCAGCTTAAGTACAAGCTGACTGACTTTCCTAAATGTCTATGTTTTCAGCCCTTCCTGTGTCACCAGTTTTACATTCCGATGCACAACTGCAGTTTTTCTGTATGCCTTGGACCTTCACATTGACGATGGAACGCAGTAATCGCATCGGCATTAAATACAAAAGGCACAATGCTGTCTTAAGTACAAGAAGACTGAGTCTTCTTACTATCTATGTTTTGAGCCTTCCCTGTGAGACCAGTTTTAGATTCCGATGCTTCTCTTCAGGTTTACTGTATCCCTTCCCTCTTCACTTTCATAATGAAACACAAAAATTGCATCGGAATTAAATATAAAAGCCACAATGCCGCCTTAAGTACAAGAAGACTGACTTTTCTTAGTGTCTATTTTTTGAACCTGTCCTGTGAGACCAGCTTTAGATTCCGTTAATGCACTTCGGGTTTACTGTATCCCTTGGACAATCACTTTGGCGATGAAATCCAGAAATAGCATCGGAATTAAATACAAAGGGCACAATGCCGACTTAAGTACAAGAAGACTGATTCTTCTTACCGTCTATGCTTTGAGCCTCTCCTGTGAGAACAGTTTTGGATCCCGATGCTTCACTTCATGTTTACTGTATCCCTTGGACAATCACTTTAACGATGAAACACAAAAACTACATCGGAATTAAATACAAAAGGCACAATGTCGTCATAGGTACAAGAAGACTGACGTTTCTTGGTGTCTATTTTTTGAACCTTTCTTGTGAGACCCGTTTTAGGTTCCGATGCTTCACTTCAGGTTTACTGTATCCCTTGGACATTCACATTGACGATGAAACACAAAAATTGCACCGGAATTAAATACAAGAGGCCCAATGAAGACTTAAGTACAAGGAGACTGAGTCTTGTTACCATCTATGATTTGAAGTTTTCCTGTGAGACAAGTTTTAGATTCCGATGCTTAACTTCAGGTTAACTGTACCACTTGGACCTTCGCTTTGACGATGAAACACAAAAATTGCATCGCAATTAAATGTAAAAGCAACTATAGCAACTTAAGTAAAAATGTCTGACTTTTCTTAGTGTCTATTTTTGGAACCGTTCCTGTGAGACCGGTTTTAGATTCCGATGCTTCACTTCTGGTTTACTCTATCCCTTGGAAATTCGCTTTGACTATGAAACACCGAAATTGCATCGGAATTAAATACAAAAGGCACAATGCCGACATAAGTACTAGAGGACTGAGTCTTCTTACCGTCTATGTTTTGAGCCTTTCCTGTGGGACCAGTTTTAGATCCTGATGCTTCACTTCAGGTTTACTGCATCCCTTGGACCTTCACTTTGACGATGAATCACAAACATTGCATCGGAGTTAAATACAAAAGGCACAATGCCGGCTTAAGTACAAGAAGACTGACTTTCCTAAATGTCTATGCTTTCAGCCCTTCCTGTGTCACCAGTTTTAGATTCCGATGCACAACTGCAGATTTTCTGTATACCTTGGACCTTCACATTGACGATGAAACGCAGTAGTCGCATCGGCATTAAATACAAAAGGCACAATGCCGTCTTAAGTACAAGAAGACTGAGTCTTCTTACTGTCTATGTTTTGAGCATTCCCTGTGAGACCCGTTTTAGATTCTGATGCTTCACTTTGTGTTTATTGTATCCCTTCCGTCTTCACTTTTGTTATATCAAAGCCAGTAATGCCACCCGAGCCCGCTGCCAAAAGGTTGGCAGCGTCAAAGTCCGGACGCCGTCCGCATAAGCAGCGCCAGCGAGACAGCAAATCGCAGCAAGTCTGCGCGCGCCACCGCTGGCTTCTGGCTTCTTAAGCGCTGGAGTCGCGAGCGCTAGGACAGTTCTGTATTCGCCGCTCAGTTGTATACTCGCCACCGAATTGTGTACTTGCTAGTCAGTTGTGTGTTCATCGCAGCAGAGTTGTTGTTTGTCGTCAGCCGACGCTGACCTAGCCGCTCTGACTCGATCTAGACAGATTTCTGTAGACACGGAGTTCACTACTGTGTTTCTGTATCTTCGTTATTAAAGATAAGTACCGACTTTTATTTAATCAGAGTGTTTGGGTTTTCATCTTTCTGTTCACTGTTCCAGCGGACCGGTCGGCCTGCTATTAAAAGTGTGGCGGTGACTTCGTAAGCCGTATCTACAGCCAAGTGTTTGTCGCTACAAACACCGCCACAAAACTGGCGACGAGGGCTTGCGAACTCGTGTGCAGGGGCTGGTTCAACTTGTTTCTGGTTATACTAATTTTAGCGATAAAATTTTGGGGGCTGGTTTAATTTGTGTTCACTATGTCTGCCGAATTACAACAGTTGATCTTGTTACAGAGTCAGCAAATACAAAGTTTGGTGGAAGCAATCGCCAAACAAGCGGCTAATCCTCCAACACAAAAGGAACAAGCACAGGCAGCACCACCTTTCCGTGCTTTTGATGCATCAAAAGAAGAATGGCGAGAATATTTCGCGCAGTTGCCGGCGCACATGACAGTCTACAAAATCACGGGTACTGAGCGGCAGCTTTATTTAGTTTCCACTGCAGGCGTGGAAGTCTATCGACTACTTTGTAAGTTGTTCCCGGAATCCAAGCCAGAAGCTATAGACTATGACGTTGTTGTTAACAAGCTTGCTGAGTATTTCGAGTCGCGAGTTCATGTGGCAGCAGCCAGATTCAAGTTCTTCAGATTGAAGAAACTGCCACATCAATCTAATAAACAGTGGTTAACAGATTTACGGGGCCTCACCCGTCAGTGCCGATTTAATTGTGTGTGTGGAGCTTCCTACAGTGATGTCATGTTACGAGACGCTATTACTCAAAACATTGCAGATTCTCGTATTCGTGCTGCTATCTTAAAGTTGCCTGACCCGTCATTAGAGACTGTGATGAACATCATTGAAGCCCAAGATACTTTTGACTATGCTGAGTGTGAGTTAGATCAGCCATGTATTTCTCAAATTGCCTGTGCTAAGCAAGTTCTGTCCCGCCCGCGGCCCCACCGGCAGAGTCAGACTGTAAACACTAGCCGGCCGCGTCATGTTAAACACATTCGTCAGCCGTGTGTGCAAAATGATAGAGTTAAGTCTTGCCCTAAGTGTGTTCTTGCTCATCCTCGTAAAAGTTGCCCGTTAAGAAACGCGGTTTGTCACTTTTGTCAAAGGAAAGGACACATCCAGACTATTTGTTTGCGTAAACGCAAGAACAATTCTAGTGCTGCCCAGCCCATGGATATTCATGTTCTTCAAAGCCAGCCCGCCCAGAAGGTCGCGTTTAAAGACTCTTCCACGGTTCGTGTGGGTAATAAACTTGTTCGCATTAAGCCACCCACCCAGCCCTCTGCTATGCGACACAAGCGTAATTCCAACGCTGTAAAAAGTAATGTACAGACTGCAAGTGAAGCGGGAGTTGTTGTTCCACCCGCCCAACCCACGAGTTGTCGTAAACAGCGAACACGCGCTAAACGCGCTGATTTTGTGTCTTCCGCCTCCACTGCACCGATCCAGAGACAGTGTAATAAACTATTTGTGAAGCTACGCATCCAGGATAAGACCTTCAATTTTCAATTAGACACTGGTGCGTCTGTGACTCTCATAAATAGTGCTACGTATGCGGCTATCGGCCGCCCTAAACTTTCAGCGGCAAAACATTCTTTGGCTACTTATAGTGGAGAACAAATTCCTGTGTTAGGTGTATGTAGCGTGCCAGCCACATTCCGTGGCAATACAAAAACAGTTTCATTCACGGTGCTCCGCGCTACAGATAGTGTAAACATTTTCGGATTAGACTGTTTTGACTTGTTTGGCCTGTCTATCCAAGACAATGTGTTGCAAATTAATTCTGTTGTTGTTCCTCAAGACGGCATAACCGATTTGTGTAAACGATACAGTGACATATTTAATGACGAACTAGGTTGTGCTGCGAACTTTGCCGCTCATATTACGTTAAAAGATAATGCTCAGCCTCGATTTTGTCGTGCTCGTCCAGTGCCTCACGCCCTCCGGGCACCTGTCGAAGATGAACTTCGTCGTTGGCAAAACAACGGTGTTATTCAACCCGTTTCAGCGAGCCAGTGGGCTTCTCCCTTAGTTATTATAAAGAAACCGAATGGCAAGTTACGTTTGTGTGCTGATTTTAAGTCGACAGTTAATCCTCAGACTGTCATAGATTCTTTTCCTTTGCCTAGACCGGACGAGCTGATGGATAAGTTAGGGGAAGCTCGTTTCTTTTCCAAAATTGATCTCCGTGAAGCATATTTGCAATCGCCCCTCGACGAGCAATCACAACAGTATTTTGTCATAAACACGTCGTTGGGGTTGTTCCGTTTTCTGCGTTTGCCTTTTGGTTGTGCGTCAGCTCCAGCTGTTTTTCAGCGTTTTTTGTCACAACTTCTGGCTAATGTGCCATCGTGTTGCAACTATTTAGACGATATTGTTGTGTCCGGTCGGACGCCTGCTGAACATTTCCGTAATTTGGAGTGTTTGTTTAAAGTGTTGTCTCAGGCAGGCCTACGTTGCAACATCGATAAATGTTCATTTTTCCTTACGGAGATGGGGTATCTGGGACATGTTATTAATGCTCAAGGCATTCATCCCTCCCAGTCTCATTTAGCAGCTATTCGTGATTTGCCCGCCCCTCGCAATCTGCATGAACTGCAAGCAGTTCTTGGCAGATTGGCGTATTAGGTTTATATCTAATGCATCACAGATTGCTGCACCGTTGCATCGTCTCCGCCGTAAGAATGTTCCGTTTGTGTGGTCAGCTGATTGCCAATCAGCCTTTCAGCAGCTTAAAGAGGCTTTATTGAATGATCCTTGTCTGGTCCATTACGACCCTCACAAGCCTCTGGTGTTAGATTGTGATGCCTCTTCTTTCGGCCTCGGTGCTGTGTTGTCTCACCGAGTCGGTAACACCGAACGTCCTATTGCGTTCGCATCTAAATTGCTAAACAAAGCTCAGTGTAATTATAGCCAATTGGACAAGGAAGCGTTGGCTATTGTGTTCGGTGTCACAAAATTCCATCACTACTTCTATGGTAGACCATATTATTTAGTAACAGACCACAAGCCCCTGACGTCACTGTTTCATCCGTCTAAACCAGTTCCTCAGCGGAAAGCTCAGAGACTACAACGTTGGGCTCTTTTGTTATCACAATACCAGTACGAGATACTGTATCGCCCTACAGCTCAGCATGCAAACGCTGACGCGCTTTCTAGATTGCCGATTGCTGCGGATGATGTCTTCCATTCCTCTGACGACTCTTGCCATCAGATTGACGCCGATGAGCATCAATCCCTCCGGGATTTTCCGATTGATTATCATCATGTGGCACGTGAGACAGCTACGGATCCTCATCTGAGTTTACTATTACGTTTTGTTCAACGTGGTTGGCCGTCCAAGGCAAAGGACATATCGGATCCTGTGGTTCGTTGCTATTATCCGCAACGTCATCTGTTGTCTGTTTCGCACGGAGTTTTGCTGTTACGCACCGAGAATTACCAGCTTCGTGTAGCGGTTCCCCAAGTGCTCCAATCCAAGGTCCTCGACTTGTTGCATCAAGGTCATTGGGGAGTGGTCCGCACCAAGAAGCTTGCCCGCCGTCATTGTACATGGATCGGCATTGATAAGCAGATTACACAGATGTCTACAGATTGTTCGACGTGTGCCGAACACCAAGGTGCTCCGCCTCAACGCTATTTTGAGTAGGCACGCCCTGCCGGTCCCTGGCAGCGAGTACATATTGATTTCACTGGTCCATATTGGAATTCTCGTTGGCTCATCGTGATAGATGCATTTAGTAATTTTCCGTTTGTTGTGCCCATGCAGTCTACAACGTCTGCTCAAACTATACAGGCGTTGACTTCAATTTTTAGTATTGAGGGTCTTCCAGAAGTTTTAGTGTCTGACAATGGTGCACAATTTACCTCTGCTGAATATGAAAGGATTTTGTTCTGCCAATGGCATTCGCCATGTTCTTACTCCGCCGTTCCACCCTCAATCGAATGGTGCAGCGGAACGTTTTGTACGCACATTCAAGGATCATACGGACCGCCTTCGTGCTACGCACTCTCGTCAGCAGGCCCTCATCACGTTCCTGTCGTCGTACCGGACCACGCCACGCGACGGCCCTTCGCCTGCGGAGCTTCTCCACGGCCGTCGTCATCGCACCCTACTGCGGTTGTTGCACCCCCCGGATCGACCCGCCGCTTCTGAGCATCGCACGCGTTTTCAGCACAACGACGCCGTTTTTTTCAGAGTTTATCACGGTCGCCGTCGTTGGGAACGTGGTACCGTGATAAGTGTCCAGGGTCGCGGTTTTTATACTGTTCAAGGTGCTACTGGGGTGCACAGGAGGCATCAGAACCAGTTGCGCCGCGCTGGCCGCCCGGATTCTGCCGCTCGTTCTTTGTCCACAGATTTGGTCCGCGGCGGGTTCCAGCCGCGCCTGTCGACTTCGCTGCCGCCCCCAGGGCAGCAGCAGCAGCGGTCGCCGCTACCACGCCGACAGTCCGTCCCGTTGATGCCTCCCGCGCAGCTTCATCCGGGAGCGCCCCAGGTGGTTGCTCCGGCGCCTGCGGTCCCTCTTCAGTCGCCACCGCCTTCGGAGCTGATGGACGTCGACCCCTCAGCCGGGCCGCCTTCCCAAGCGGTGGCTGTGCAGCCTGTCCTGCAGCCGCTTTCCTTGGGCACCCCCAAGGAGTCTGACACCGCAGCGCCTTGTCCGGCGCCCACTCAGCAGCCGTCGACGCAGCGTCAGGAGACGCTGCCTCTCTTCGTGGGTCCCGACGCCCCGTCGCGTCCAGTACCAGAAGCTGCGCCCGTGGTCACAGGCGTGCACTCTGACCTTGGTTTTCAGTCGGTGTTTCCCGAGGCCCCGCGCAGCCAATGCTGGGGTGCGGACCGGGGACTGCCACCGACAACAGCCTCCGCCCCGGTCTCTTCTGCTACGCCTGCGGCCAGACCCCTCCCCCGCCGTCGATGCTCGCCACGTCATTTTTCAACGACGGTGGGGCGATTTGGGGGGGAGGAGTGTTATATCCTAGCCAGTAATGCCACCCGAGCCCGCTGCCAAAAGGTTGGCAGCATCAAAGTCCGGACGCCGTCCGCATAAGCAGCGCCAGCGAGACAGCAAATCGCCGCAAGTCTGCGCGCGCCACCGCTGGCTTCTGGCTTCTTAAGCGCTGGAGTCGCGAGCGCTAGGACAGTTCTGTATTCGCCGCTCAGTTGTATACTCGCCACCGAATTGTGTACTTGCTAGTCAGTTGTGTGTTCATCGGAGCAGAGTTGTTGTTTGTCGTCAGCCGACGATGACCTAGCCGCTCCGACTCGATCTAGATAGATTTCTGTAGACACGGAGTTCACTACTGTGTTTCTGTATCTTCGTTATTAAAGATAAGTACCGACTTTTATTTAATCAAAGTGTTTGGGTTTTCATCGTTCTGTTCACTGTTCCAGCGGACCGGACGGCCCGCTATTAAAAGTGTGGCGGTGACTTCGTAAGCTGTATCTACAGCCAAGTGTTTGGCGCTACAAACACCGCAACAAAAACTTTCATGATGAAACACAAAAATGGCAACGGAATTAAATATAATAGCCACAATGCCGCCTTAAGTACAAGAAGACTGACTTTTCTTAGTGTCTATTATTTGAACCTTTCCTGTGAGACCAGCTTTAGATTCCGATCCTTCACTTCAGGTTTACTGTATCCCTTGGTCAATCACTTTGACGACGAAACACAAAAATTGCAACGGAATTAAATACAAAAGGCACAACGTCGTCATAGGTACAAGAAGACTGACGTTACTTAGTGTCTATGTTTTGAGCCTTTCCTGTGAGACCAGTTTTAGATTCCGATTCTACACTTCAGGTTTATTGTATCACTTAGATCTTCACTTTGGTGATGAAACACAAAAATTCATCGGAACTAAATACAAAAGCCACAATGCCGACTTAAGTATAAGAAGACTGAGTCTTCTTACTGTCTATGACTTGAGCCTTCCCTGGGAGACCAGTTTTGGAATCCGATTCTTCACTTCGGGTTTAATGTATCCCTAGGACCTTCACCTTGACGATGAAACACAAAAATTGCATCGGAATTAAATACAAAATGCTCAATGCTTACTGAAGTACACAAAGACTGCGTCTTCTTACCGCCTATGATTTGTGCCTTTCCAGTGAGACCAGTTTTAGATTCCTATGCTTAACTTCAGGGTTACTGTATCCCTTGGACTTTCACTATGACGTTGAAACACAGAAATTGCATCGGAATTATATTTAAAAGGCACAATGCCGACTTAGCTACAAGATGACTGAGTCTTCTTACCATCTATGTTTTGAGCCTTTCCTGTGAGACCGGTTTTAGACTACGATGCTTCACTTCAGGTTTACGGTATCCCTTGGACGTTCACTTTGACGATGAAACACAAAAATTGCATCGGAATTAAATACAAAAGGCACAATGCCGACTTATGTACAAGAAGACTGACATTTCATACTGTCTATGTTTTGAGCCCTTCATGTGTCACCAGTTTAAGATACCGATGCACAACTGCAGTTTTTCTGGATTCCTTGTACCATCAAATTGACGTTGAAACACAGAAATTGCATCGGAATTAAATACAAAAGGCACAAAGCCGACATAAGTACAAGAGACTTTTCTTAATGTCAATGATTTGAGCCTTTCTCGAGGCACCTGCTTTACATTCCGATGCATAACTGCAGTTTTTCTGTAACCCTTGGAACTTCACTTTGACGATGCAACACAGAAATTGATCGGAATTAAATACAAATAGCACAATGCCGATATAAGTACAAGATGACTGAGTCTTCTTACCGTCTATGTTTTGAGCCTTTCCTGTGGGACCAGGTTTAGATTCCCATGCTTTACTTCAGGTTTACTGTATCCTTTGGACCTTCACTTTGACGATGAAACACAAAAGTTGCATCGCAATTAAATACAAAAGCTACAATGCCGACTTAAGTACAATAGCACTGACTTTTCTTAGTGTCTATGATTTGAGCCTATCCTGTGAGACCAGTCTTCGATTACGATGCTTGACTTCAGGTTTACTGTATCCTTCGGACAATCACATTGACGATGAAACACAGAAATTGCATCGGAATTAAATACAAAAGGCACAATGACGACTTAAGTACAAGAACACTGAGTCTTTTTACCGTCTTAGATTTGAGTCTTTCCTGTAAGTCCATTTTTAGTTTCCGATGCTTCACTTCGGTTTACTGTATCCCTTTGACATTCACATTATCGATGAAACACAGAAATTGCTTCGGAATTAAATACAAAATGCACAATGCCGACTTATGTACAAGAAGGCTGACATCTCTTAGTGTCTATGATTTGAGCCCATCCTGTGTCACCAGTTTTGGATTCTGATGCTCCACTGCAGTTTATCTGTATTCCTTGGACCTTCACATTGACGATGAAACACAGAAATTGCATCGGAATTAAATTCAAAGGCACAATGCCGACTTAAGAGCCAGAATACTGACTTTTCTTAGTGTCTATGTTTTGAGCATTTCCTGTGCCACCAGTTTTAGATTCCAAAGACAACTGAGGTTTTGTTGTATCCCTTGGACCTTCACATTGACGATGAGAAACAGAAATTGCATCGGGATTAAATTCAAAAGGCACAATGTCGGCTTAAGTACAAGAAGACTGAGTCATCTTACAATCTTTGTTTAGAGCCTTTCCTGTGAGACCTGTTTTCGATTACGATGCTTCACTACAGGTTTACTGTATGCCTTGGCCAATCACATTGACGATGAAACACAGAAATTGCATTGGAATTAAATACAAAAGGCACAATGCCGACTTAAGTACAAGAACACTGAGTCTTCTTACCGTCTTAGATTTGAGTCTTTCCTGTAAGTCCAGTTTTAGTTTCCGATGCTTCACTCCAGGTTTACTGTATCCCTTGGACCTTCACTTTGACGATGGAACTCAAATATTGCATCGGAATAAAATACAAAAAGCACAATGACAACTTAAGTCCAAGAAGACTGACTTATCTTAGTGTCTATGTTTTCAGGCTTTCCTGTGTCACCGGTTTTAGATTCCAATACTTCACTTCCTCGTTTATTATATGCCTTCGACAAACACTTTGACGATGAAACACCATAATTGCATCGGAATTAAAAACAAAATTCACAATGCCGCCTTAAGTACAAGAAGTCTGACTTTTCTAAGTGTCTATGTTTTGAGCCCTTCCTGTGTCACCAGTCTTAGATTCCGATGCACCACTGCAATTTATCTGTATCCCTTGGACCCTCACGTTGACGATGAAACACATAAATGGGTCGGAATTAAATACATAAGGCACAAAGCCGACTTAAGTACAAGAATACTGAGTCTTCTTACTGTCTATGATTTGTGCCTATCCTGTGAGACAAGTTTTACGTTTCGATGCACAACTGCAGATTTACTGTATCCCTTGTACCTTCACATTGACGATGAAACACAGAAAATACATCCGAATTGAATACAAATGTACAATGCTGACTTAAGTAGAAGAAGACTGAGTCTTCTTACCGACTATGTTATGAGCCATTCCTGTGATACCAATTTCGGATTCCGATGCCTCACTTCAGAATTACTGTATCCCTTGGACCATCACTTTGACGATAAAACACATAAATTGCATCGGAATGAAATACTAAATGCACTATGCCGACTTAAGTCCAAGAAGAATAATTTTTTTTTTTTTTGTGTCTATGATTTGTACCATACCACTTAGATCAGTTTTAGATTCCGATGTTTCACTTCAGGGTTACTGTATCCCTTGGACATTCACTTTGACGTTGAAACACAGAAATTGCATCGGAAATAAGTACAAAACGCACAAGATGATTAAGTCTTCTTACCGTCTATGTTATGAGCCTTTCCACTGGGACCAGTTTTAGATTACGATGCATCGCATCAGGTTTACTATATCGCTTGGACCTTCACTTTGGCGCTGAAACACAAAAATTGCATCGGAATTAAATACAAAAGGCACAATGCCGACATAAGTACAAGAACACAGAATTTACTTAGTGCCTATGTTTTGAGCCTTTCCTGAGTCACCAGTTTTAGATTCCGTTGCTTCACTTTCTCGTTTACTGTTTCCCTTGCACATTCACTTTGGCGATGAAACACAAAAATTGCATCGTAATTAAATACAAAAGGCACAATGCCGAATTAACTACAAGTAGACAGAGTCATCTTACCGATTATGTTTTGAGCCTTTCCTGTGAGACCAGTTTTAGATTCTGACGCTTCACTTCAGGTTAACTGTATCCCTTGGACCTTCACTTTGACGATGAAACACAAAAATTGCATCGGAATTAAATACGAAAGGCACAATGCCAACATAAGTACAAGAACACTGACTATTCTTGGTGTCAATGTTTTGAGCCTTTCCTTTGTCACCAGTTTTAGATTCCGATGCATCACTTCCTCGTTCACTGTAATCCTTGGACCTTCACTTTGACTATGAAAAATCATAATTGCATCTAAATTTATTACAAAAGGCACAATGCCGACTGAAGTACAAGAAAACTGACTTTTCTTAGTGTCGTTGCTTTGAGCCTTTCCTGTGCCACCAGTTTTAGATTCCGATGCGCAAGTGCAGATTTGCTGTATCCCTTGGACCTTCATATTGACGATGATGCTCAAAAACTGCATCGGAATTAAATACAAAAGGCACAATGCCGACTTAAGTACAAGAAGTTTGGGTCTCTCTACCATCTATGTTTTGAGCCTTTCCTGTGAGACCAGTTTTAGATTCCGATGCTTCACTACAGGTTTACTGTATCCCTTGGACATTCACTTTGACGATGAAACACGAAAATAGCATCGGAATTAAATACAAAAGGCACAATGCCGACTTAAGTTCAAGATGACTGACTTTTCTCAGTGTCGTTGCTTTGAGCCTTTCCTGTGTCACCAGTTTTAGATTTCGATGCACAACTGCAGGTTTACTGAATCCCTTGGACCTTCACATCGACGGTGAAACACAGAAATTGCATCGGAATTAAATACAAAAGGCACAATGCCGGCTTAAGTACAAGAAGACTGAGGCTTCTTACTGTCTATGTGTTGAGCCTTCCCTGTGAGACCAGTTTTAAAAATCCGATGCTTCACTTCGGGTTTACTGTATCCCTTGGACATTCACTTTGACGTTGAAACACAGAAATGGCTTCGGAATTAAAAACATAAGGCACAATGCCGACTTAAGTATAAGATGACTGAGTCTTCTTACCGTCTATGTTTTGAGCCTTTCCTCTGGGACCAGATTTAGATTACGATGCTTCACATCAGGCTTTCTGTACCCGTTGGGCCTTCACTTTGGCGATGGAACACAAAAATTGCATCGGAATTAAATACGAAAGGCACAATGCCGACATAAGTACAAGATCACTGAAATTTCTTAGTGTCTATGTTTTGAGCATTTCCTGTGTCACCTGTTTTTCATTCCGATGCTTCCCTTCCTCGTTTACTCTTTCTCTTGGACATTCTTTTTGACGATAAAACACAGAAATTGCATCGGAATTAAATACAAAAGGCACAATGCCGACTTAACTACAAGAAGACTGAGTCATCTTACCGTCGATGTTTTGAGCCTTTCCTGTGAGACCAGTTTTAGATTCCGTTTCTACACTTCAGGTTTACTGTAACCCCAGGATCTTCACTTTGACAATGAAACACAAAAATTGTATCGGAATTAAACACAAAAGGCACAATGCCGACTTAAGTACAAGAAACTGACTTTTCTTAGTGACGTTACTATGAGCCCATCCTGTGTCACCAGTTTTACATTTCGATGCACAACTCCAGATTTACTGTATCCCCTGGCCCTTCACATTGACAATGAAGCACAGAAATTGCATCGGAATTAAATACAAAATTCTCAATTCCGACTTAAGTACAAGAAGACTGAGTCTTCTTACTGTCTATGATTTGTGCCTATCCTGTGAGACCAGTTTTATGTTTCGATGCACAACTGCAGATATACTGTATCCCTTGTACCTTCACATTGACGATGACACACAGAATTAGCATCGGAATTAAATTCAAAAGGCACAATGCCGACTTAAGTATAAGAAGACTGAGTCTTCTTACTGTCTATGATTTGAGCCTTCCCTGTGAGACCAGTTTTAGAATCCGATGCTTCACTTCGGGTTTAATGTATCCCTAGAACCTTCACTTTGACGATGAAACACAAAAATTGCATCGGAATTAGATACAAAATGCACAATGCCGACGTAAGTACAAGAAGACGGTATTTTCTTAGTGTCTATGATTTGAACCTTTCCTGTGAGCCCTGTTTTAGATGCCGATGCTTCACTTCGGGTTTACTGTATGCCTTGGACCTTCACATTGACAATGAAACACAAACATTGCATCGGAATTAAATTCAAGAGGCACAATGCCGACTTAAGTACAAGAAGACTGAGACTTCTTTCTGTCTATGTTTTGAGCTTTCCCTGTAAGACAAGTCTTGGATTCAGATGTTTAACTTCAGGTTTACTGTATCCCTTGGACCTTCACTTTGACGATGAAACACAAAATTTTCATCGGAATTAAATATAAATGCCAAAATGACGCCTCAGGTACAAGAAGACTGATTTTTTTGGTGTCTATTCTTTAAACCCTTCCTGTGAGTCCTGTTTTAGATTCCGATGGAATACTGCAGGTTTACTGTATCCCTTGGACATTGACTTTGACGATGAAACACAGAAATTGCATAGGAATTATATACATAAAGCACAATGCCGACTTAAGAACAACAGGACTGAGTCTTCTTACTGTCTATGTTTTGAGCTTTCCCTGTAAGACAAGTCTTAGATTCAGATGCTTCACTTCAGGTTTACTGTATTCCTTGGACCTTCACATTGACAATGAAACACAAAAATTGCATCGGAATTAAATACAAAAGGCATAATGCCAACTTAAGTACAAGAAGACTGACTTTTATAGTGTCTATGATATGAGCCTATCCTGTGAGACCTGTTTTAGATTCTGATGCTTCACTTCAGGTGTATTGTATCTCTTTTACCTTCACTTTGACGGTGAAACACAAAAAAATGCATCGGAATTAAATACAAAATGCTCAATGCCAACTTAAGTACAAGAGGACTGACATTTCTTAGTGTCGTTATTTTGAGCCTTTCCTGTGTCACCAGTTTTAGATTTCGATGCACAACTGCAGATTTACTGTATCCCTTGGACCTTCTCATTGACGATGAAACACAGAAATAGCATCGGAATTAAATACAAAAGGCACAGTGCCGACTTCAGTACAAGAAGACTGAGTCTCTATACCATTTATGATTTAAGCCTTTCCTGTGAGACCAGATTTAGATTCTGAAGCTTCACTTCAGGTTTGCTGTATCCCTTGGAACTTCCCCTTAACGATGATACACAAAGATTGCATCGGATTTAAATACAAAATGCACATTGCCGACTTCAGTACGAGAAGACTCACTTTTCTTAGTGTCGGCGTTTTGAGCCTTTCCTGTGTCACCAGTTTTAGACTTCGATGCACAACTGCTGATTTACTGTATCCCTTGGACCATCACATTGACGATGAAACACAGAAATTGCATCGGAATTAAATTCAAATGCACAATGCCAACTTAAGTGCAAGATTACTGACTTTTCTTAGTGTCTATGTTTTTAGCATTTCCTGTGTCACCAGTTTTAGTTTCCGATGCACAACTGCAGTTTTTCGTATCCCTTGGACCTTCACATTCATGATGAAACACAGATATTGCATCGGAATTAAATACAAAAGGCACAATACCCACTTAAGTACAAGAAGACTCACATTTCTTACTGTCGTTGTTTTGAGCTTTTCCTGCGTCATTAGTTTTAGATTTTGATGGACAAGTGCAGATTTACTGTATCCCTTGGCCCATCATATTGACGATAAAACACAGAAATTGCATCGGAATTAAATACAAAAGGCACAATGCCGATTTAAGTTCAAGACGACCGACTATTCTTAGTGTCTATGATTTTAATCTTTCCTCTGAGACCAGTTTTTGAATCCGATGCTTCACTTCAGGTTTACTGTATCCCTTGGACTTCACTTTGCCAATGAAACACAAAAATTGCATCGGAAATAAATACAGAAGTCACAATGCCGACTTAAGTACAATAAGACTGACTTTACTCAGTGCCTATGTTTTCATCCTTTCCTGTGTCACCAGTTTTGGATTCCGATGCTTCGCTTACTCGTTTATTGTATACCTTGGACATTCACTTTGACGATGAAACACCATAATTGCATCGGAATTAAACACAAAACGCAAAATGACGACTTAAGTACCAGAGGACTGAATTATCTTAGTGTCGTTGTTTCGAGCCTTTCCTGTGTCACCAGTTTTAGATTCTGATGCACTGCTGCAGATCTACTATATGCGTTGGAACATCATATTGACGATGAAACACAGAAATTGCTTCGGAATTAAGTACAAAACTCACAATGCCAACTTAAGTACAAGAAGACTGAGTCCTCTTACCATCTATGTTTTGAGCCTTTCCTGAGAGACCAGTTTTAGATTCGGATGCTTGTCTTGAGGTTTACTGTATCCCGTGGACCTTCACGTTAACGATGAAACACAAAAATTGCATCGGAATTAAATACAAAAGGCACAATGCCGACGTAAGTACAAGAAGACTGAGTCTCCTTACCGTTTATATTTTGAGAATTTCCTGTGAGACCAGTTTTAGATTCCGATGCTTCACTTCAGGTATACTGAATCCCTTGGACCTTCACATTGACGATGAAACACCGAAATTGCATCGGATATAAATACAAAAGGCACAATGCCGATTTAAATTCAAGAGGACTGACTTTTCTTAGTGTCTATGTTTTGAATCTTTCCTCTGAGACCAGTTTTGGATCCGATTCTCCACTTCAGGTTTACTGTTTCCCCTGGACCTTCACTTTGATGATGAAACACAAAAATTGCATCGGATTTAAATACAGAAGGCACAATGCCGATTTAAGTAGAAGAAGACAGACTTTTCTTAGCGTCGTTGTTTTGAGCCTTTCCTGTGTCAGCAGTTTTAGATTCCGATGCACAACTGCATATTTACTGTATCCCTTGGACCTTGGCATTGACGAAGAGACACAGAAATTGCATCGGAATTAAATACAAAAGGCACAATGCCGACTCAAGAACAAGATGACTGAGTCTTCTTACCGCCTATGTTTTGAGCCTTTCCAGTGAGTCCAGTTTTGGATTCCGATGTTTTACATCAGGTTTACTGTATCCCTTGGACCTTCACTTTGACGATGAAACACAATTATTGAATCGGAATTAAATACAAAAGGCACAATGCCAACTTAAGTGCAAGATCACTGACTTTTCTTAGTGTCTATGTTTTAAGCCTTTCCTGTGTCACCAGTTTTAGTCTCGGTTGCATAACTGCTGGTTTACTGTATCAGTTGGACCTTCACATTGACGATGATACACAGTAATTGCATCGGAATTAAATACAAAAGGCACGATGCCGACTTAAGTACAAGAAGACTGACTTGTCTTAGTGTCTATTATTTGAGCCTTTCCTGTGATACCAGATTCAGATTCTGATGCTTCACTTCAGGTTTACTGTAATCGTTGGACCTTCACTTTGACCATTAAAACAATAATTGCATCGGAATTAGATACAAATGTCACAATCCCGACTTAAGTACAAGAAGACTGACTTCTCTGACTGTCTATGTTTCGAGCCTTGCCTGTGTCACCAGTTTTAGATTCCGTTGCACAACTGCCGGTTTACTGTATGCCTTGGACCTTCACATTGACGATGAGACACAGTAATTGCATCGGAATTGAATACAAATACCACAATGCCGACCTAAGTACAAGAAGACTGAGTCTTCGTAGTGTCTATGTTTTGAGCCTTCCCTGTGAGACCAGTTTTAGATTCCGATTCTTCACTTCAGGTTTACTGTATCCCTTGGAACTTCACTTTGACTATGAAACATAATAATTACATCTGAATTAAATACAAAATGCACAATGTTGACTTAAGTACAAGTAGACTCAGAATTTTTACTTTCTATGTTTTGAGACTTTCCTGTGTCACCAGTTTTAGACTCCAATGCTTGACTTAAGGTTTACTGGATCTCCCGGACCTTCACTTTGACGATGGAACACAAAAATTGCATCGGAATTAAATACAAATGTCACAGCACCGACTTAAGTACAAGAAGACTGAGTCTTCTTACGGGCTATGTTTTGAGCCTCCCAGTGACATCAGTTTTTGATTCCGAAGACACTCGTTAGTTTTAATGTATCCCTTTCATCTTCACATTTACGATGAACCACTGAAATTGCATCGGAATTAAATACAAAAGGCACAATTGCGACTTAAGTACAAGATCACTGACTTTTCTTAGTGTCGTTGTTTTGAGCCTTTCCTGTGTCACCGGTTTTAGATTCCGATGCACAACTGCAGATATA
This sequence comes from Schistocerca piceifrons, assembly GCF_021461385.2. Classification (NCBI taxonomy): domain Eukaryota; kingdom Metazoa; phylum Arthropoda; class Insecta; order Orthoptera; family Acrididae; genus Schistocerca; species Schistocerca piceifrons. The sequence goes on along the minus strand of NC_060138.1, from coordinate 37,026,429 downwards.
GTGTGTCCCTTGGACCGACATATTGACGATGAAACACAGAAATTGCATCGGAATGATATACAAAAGACACAATGCCGACTTAAGTCCAAAAAGACTGAGTCTTCTTACCATCTATGTTTTGAGCCTTTCCTGTGAGATCAGTTTTAGATTCGGTTGCTTCCCTTCAGGTTTACTGTATCCCTTGGAGCTTCAGATTGACGATGAGACCCAGAATTAGCATCGGAATTGAATACAAGAGACACAATGTCGGCTTAAGCACAATAAGACTGACTTTCCTAAATGTCTATATTTTCAGCCCTTCCTGTGTCACCAGTTTTAGTTTCCGATGCATAACTGCAGTATTTCTGTATCCCTTATACCTTCACATTGACGATGAAACACAGTAATTCCATCGGAATTAAATACAATATGAACAATGCCGACTTAAGAACAAGAAGACTGAGTCTTCTTACCGTCTATGATTTTTGCCTTTCCTGTATCACCAGTTTTAGATTCCGATGCTCACTTCAGGTTTACTGTATCCCTTGGACCTTCACTTTGACGATGAAACACAGAAATTGCATCGGAATGAAATAAAAAAGGCACAATGCCGACTTAAGTACAAGAAGACTGACTTTTATAGTGTCTATGATATGAGCCTATCCTGTGAGACCTGTTTTAGATTCTGATGCTTCACTTCAGGTGTATTGTATCTCTTTTACCTTCACTTTGACGGTGAAACACAAAAAATGCATCGGAATTAAATACAAAATGCTCAATGCCAACTTAAGTACAAGAGGACTGACATTTCTTAGTGTCGTTATTTTGAGCCTTTCCTGTGTCACCAGTTTTAGATTTCGATGCACAACTGCAGATTTACTGTATCCCTTGGACCTTCTCATTGACGATGAAACACAGAAATAGCATCGGAATTAAATACAAAAGGCACAGTGCCGACTTCAGTACAAGAAGACTGAGTCTCTATACCATTTATGATTTAAGCCTTTCCTGTGAGACCAGATTTAGATTCTGAAGCTTCACTTCAGGTTTGCTGTATCCCTTGGAACTTCCCCTTAACGATGATACACAAAGATTGCATCGGATTTAAATACAAAATGCACATTGCCGACTTCAGTACGAGAAGACTCACTTTTCTTAGTGTCGGCGTTTTGAGCCTTTCCTGTGTCACCAGTTTTAGACTTCGATGCACAACTGCTGATTTACTGTATCCCTTGGACCATCACATTGACGATGAAACACAGAAATTGCATCGGAATTAAATTCAAATGCACAATGCCAACTTAAGTGCAAGATTACTGACTTTTCTTAGTGTCTATGTTTTTAGCATTTCCTGTGTCACCAGTTTTAGTTTCCGATGCACAACTGCAGTTTTTCGTATCCCTTGGACCTTCACATTCATGATGAAACACAGATATTGCATCGGAATTAAATACAAAAGGCACAATACCCACTTAAGTACAAGAAGACTCACATTTCTTACTGTCGTTGTTTTGAGCTTTTCCTGCGTCATTAGTTTTAGATTTTGATGGACAAGTGCAGATTTACTGTATCCCTTGGCCCATCATATTGACGATAAAACACAGAAATTGCATCGGAATTAAATACAAAAGGCACAATGCCGATTTAAGTTCAAGACGACCGACTATTCTTAGTGTCTATGATTTTAATCTTTCCTCTGAGACCAGTTTTTGAATCCGATGCTTCACTTCAGGTTTACTGTATCCCTTGGACTTCACTTTGCCAATGAAACACAAAAATTGCATCGGAAATAAATACAGAAGTCACAATGCCGACTTAAGTACAATAAGACTGACTTTACTCAGTGCCTATGTTTTCATCCTTTCCTGTGTCACCAGTTTTGGATTCCGATGCTTCGCTTACTCGTTTATTGTATACCTTGGACATTCACTTTGACGATGAAACACCATAATTGCATCGGAATTAAACACAAAACGCAAAATGACGACTTAAGTACCAGAGGACTGAATTATCTTAGTGTCGTTGTTTCGAGCCTTTCCTGTGTCACCAGTTTTAGATTCTGATGCACTGCTGCAGATCTACTATATGCGTTGGAACATCATATTGACGATGAAACACAGAAATTGCTTCGGAATTAAGTACAAAACTCACAATGCCAACTTAAGTACAAGAAGACTGAGTCCTCTTACCATCTATGTTTTGAGCCTTTCCTGAGAGACCAGTTTTAGATTCGGATGCTTGTCTTGAGGTTTACTGTATCCCGTGGACCTTCACGTTAACGATGAAACACAAAAATTGCATCGGAATTAAATACAAAAGGCACAATGCCGACGTAAGTACAAGAAGACTGAGTCTCCTTACCGTTTATATTTTGAGAATTTCCTGTGAGACCAGTTTTAGATTCCGATGCTTCACTTCAGGTATACTGAATCCCTTGGACCTTCACATTGACGATGAAACACCGAAATTGCATCGGATATAAATACAAAAGGCACAATGCCGATTTAAATTCAAGAGGACTGACTTTTCTTAGTGTCTATGTTTTGAATCTTTCCTCTGAGACCAGTTTTGGATCCGATTCTCCACTTCAGGTTTACTGTTTCCCCTGGACCTTCACTTTGATGATGAAACACAAAAATTGCATCGGATTTAAATACAGAAGGCACAATGCCGATTTAAGTAGAAGAAGACAGACTTTTCTTAGCGTCGTTGTTTTGAGCCTTTCCTGTGTCAGCAGTTTTAGATTCCGATGCACAACTGCATATTTACTGTATCCCTTGGACCTTGGCATTGACGAAGAGACACAGAAATTGCATCGGAATTAAATACAAAAGGCACAATGCCGACTCAAGAACAAGATGACTGAGTCTTCTTACCGCCTATGTTTTGAGCCTTTCCAGTGAGTCCAGTTTTGGATTCCGATGTTTTACATCAGGTTTACTGTATCCCTTGGACCTTCACTTTGACGATGAAACACAATTATTGAATCGGAATTAAATACAAAAGGCACAATGCCAACTTAAGTGCAAGATCACTGACTTTTCTTAGTGTCTATGTTTTAAGCCTTTCCTGTGTCACCAGTTTTAGTCTCGGTTGCATAACTGCTGGTTTACTGTATCAGTTGGACCTTCACATTGACGATGATACACAGTAATTGCATCGGAATTAAATACAAAAGGCACGATGCCGACTTAAGTACAAGAAGACTGACTTGTCTTAGTGTCTATTATTTGAGCCTTTCCTGTGATACCAGATTCAGATTCTGATGCTTCACTTCAGGTTTACTGTAATCGTTGGACCTTCACTTTGACCATTAAAACAATAATTGCATCGGAATTAGATACAAATGTCACAATCCCGACTTAAGTACAAGAAGACTGACTTCTCTGACTGTCTATGTTTCGAGCCTTGCCTGTGTCACCAGTTTTAGATTCCGTTGCACAACTGCCGGTTTACTGTATGCCTTGGACCTTCACATTGACGATGAGACACAGTAATTGCATCGGAATTGAATACAAATACCACAATGCCGACCTAAGTACAAGAAGACTGAGTCTTCGTAGTGTCTATGTTTTGAGCCTTCCCTGTGAGACCAGTTTTAGATTCCGATTCTTCACTTCAGGTTTACTGTATCCCTTGGAACTTCACTTTGACTATGAAACATAATAATTACATCTGAATTAAATACAAAATGCACAATGTTGACTTAAGTACAAGTAGACTCAGAATTTTTACTTTCTATGTTTTGAGACTTTCCTGTGTCACCAGTTTTAGATTCCAATGCTTGACTTAAGGTTTACTGGATCTCCCGGACCTTCACTTTGACGATGGAACACAAAAATTGCATCGGAATTAAATACAAATGTCACAGCACCGACTTAAGTACAAGAAGACTGAGTCTTCTTACGGGCTATGTTTTGAGCCTCCCAGTGACATCAGTTTTTGATTCCGAAGACACTCGTTAGTTTTAATGTATCCCTTTCATCTTCACATTTACGATGAACCACTGAAATTGCATCGGAATTAAATACAAAAGGCACAATTGCGACTTAAGTACAAGATCACTGACTTTTCTTAGTGTCGTTGTTTTGAGCCTTTCCTGTGTCACCGGTTTTAGATTCCGATGCACAACTGCAGATATAGTGTGTCCCTTGGACCGACATATTGACGATGAAACACAGAAATTGCATCGGAATGATATACAAAAGACACAATGCCGACTTAAGTCCAAAAAGACTGAGTCTTCTTACCATCTATGTTTTGAGCCTTTCCTGTGAGATCAGTTTTAGATTCGGTTGCTTCCCTTCAGGTTTACTGTATCCCTTGGAGCTTCAGATTGACGATGAGACCCAGAATTAGCATCGGAATTGAATACAAGAGACACAATGTCGGCTTAAGCACAATAAGACTGACTTTCCTAAATGTCTATATTTTCAGCCCTTCCTGTGTCACCAGTTTTAGTTTCCGATGCATAACTGCAGTATTTCTGTATCCCTTATACCTTCACATTGACGATGAAACACAGTAATTCCATCGGAATTAAATACAATATGAACAATGCCGACTTAAGAACAAGAAGACTGAGTCTTCTTACCGTCTATGATTTTTGCCTTTCCTGTATCACCAGTTTTAGATTCCGATGCTCACTTCAGGTTTACTGTATCCCTTGGACCTTCACTTTGACGATGAAACACAGAAATTGCATCGGAATGAAATAAAAAAGGCACAATGCCGACTTAAGTACATGAAGACAGATTTTATTAGTGTCTATGATTTGAGCCTGTCCTGAGTCACCAGTTTTAGATTCCGTTGCACAACTGCTGGTTTGCTGTATCCCTTGGACCTTCACATAGACGATGAAACACTGAAATTGCATCGGAATCAAATTTAAAAGTCCAATGCCGACTTAAGTATAAGGAGACCGAGTTTTCTTAGTGTCTATGATATCAGCCTTTCCTGTGAGACAAGTTTTAGATTCTCATGCTTCATTTCATGGTTATTGTATCCATTTGGGCCTTCACTTTGACGAAGTAACACAGAAATTACATCGGAATTAAATACAAAAGGCACAATGCTGACTTAAGTACAAGAGTACTGCCTTTTCTTAGTGTCTATGTTTGGGGCTTTTCCTGTGTCACCAGTTTTATTTTCCGTTGCACAACTGCTGGTTTGCTGTATCCCTTGAACCTTCACTTTGACGAAGTAACACAGAAATATCATCGGAACTACATACAAAAGGCACAATATCGCCTTAAGTACAAGAAGACTGAGTCTTCGTAGTGTCTATGATTTGAGCCTTCCCTGTGAGACCAATTTTAGATTCCGATTCTTCACCTCAGGTTTACTGTATTCCTTGGACCTTCACTTTGTCGATGAAACACAAAAATTGCATCGGAATTAAATATAAAAGCCACAATGCCGACTTAAGTACAAGAATACTGACTTTTCTTAGTGTCTTATTTTTTGAACCTTTCCTGTGAGACCCATTTAGGTTGCGATGCTTCACTTCAGGGTTACTGTATCCCCTGGACATTTACATTGACGATGAAACACAGAAATTGCATCGGAATTATATACAAGAGGCCCAATGAAGGCTTAAGTACAAGAAGACTGAGTCTTCTTACCATCTATGTTTTGAGCCTTTCCTGTGAGGCCAGTTTTAGATCCCGATGCTTCACTTCAGGTTTACTGCACCCCTTGGACCTTCACTTTGACTATGAATATCAAACATTGCATCGGAGTTAAATACAAAAGGCACAATGCCTACGTAAGTACTAGAAGCTTAAATTTTCTTAGTGTCTATGTTTTGAATCTTTCCTCTGAGACCAGTTTTTGATTCCGATTCTTCACTTCAGGTTTAGTGTATCCCTTGGACCTTCCCATTGACGATAAAACACAGTAATTGGATCGGAATTAAATACAATATGAACAATGATGACATAAGTACAAGAAGACTTACTTTTCTTAGTGTCTATGATTTGAGCTTTTCCTGTAATACCAGTTTCAGGTTCTGATGCTTCACTTCACTTTTACTGTATCCGTTGGACCTTCTCTTTGACGATGAAACACAATAATTGCATCGGAATTAAATACAAAAGTAACAATGCCGACTTAAGTACAAGGGGACTGACTTTTCTTAGTGTCTATGTTTTGGGCCTTTCCTATGTCACCAGTTTAGATTCCGTTGCACAACAGCTGGTTTACTGTATCCCTTTGACCATCACATAGAATATGAAACACAGTTATTGCATCGGAATTAAATGCAAAATGCACAATGCCGACTTAAGTACAAGAAGATTGAATTTTCTTAGTGTCAATATTTTGAGCCTTTCCTGTGAGACCAGTTTTAAGTTCCTGATTCTACATCTTAGGTTTACTGTATCCCTTGGACATTCACTTTGACGATGAAACAAAAAAATTGCATCGAAATTAAATACAAAAGGCACAATGCCGACTGAAGTACAAGAGACTGAATTTTCATAGTGTCAAATTTTTGAACCTTTCCCGTGAGACCAGTTTTAGATTCCGATGCTTGACATCAGGTTTACCGAATTCCTTGGACCTTCACATTGACGATGAAACACTGAAATTTCATCGGAATTAAACACAGAAGGCACAATGCCGCCTAAGGTACAAGAGGACTGACTTTACTTAGTGTCTATGTTTTGAGCCTTTCCTGTGTCACCAGTTTTAGATTCAGATTCTTCTCTTCAGCTTTACTGTATCCGTTGGACCTTCACTTTGACGATGAGACAGCATAATTGCATCGGGATTAAATACAAAAGGCACAATGCTGAATGAAGTAGAAGAACACTGACTTTTGTTAGTGTCGTTGTTCTGAGCCTTTGCTGTGTCACCAGTTTTAGGTTTCGATGCACAACAGCATATTTACTGTATCCCTTGGATCTTGGCATTGACGATGAAACACAGAAATTGCATCGGAATTAAATACAAGAGGCACAATGCCGACTTAAGTACAAGAAGACTTAGTCTTCCTACTGTCTATGTTTTGAGCCTTCCCTGTGAGACCAGTTTAAGATTCCGATGGACAACTGCTGGTTCTCTGTATGCCTTGGACCTTCACTGAGACGATGAAACATAGAAATTGCATTGGAATTGAATACAAAATGCCCAATGCCGACTTAAGTACAAGATGACTGAGTCTTCTTACCGTCTATGATTTGAGCCTATCCTGTGAGACCAGTTTTAGATACCGATGCTTCACTTCAGGTTTACTGTATCCCTTGGACCTTTACTTTGTCGATGAAACACAAACATTGCACTGGAATTAAATACAAAATGCACAATGCCGACTTAAGTACAAGAAGACTGAGTATTCTTACTGTCTATGATTTGAGCATTTCCTGTGTCACCAGTTTTAGGTGCCGATGCTTCACTTCCGGTTTACTGTATCCCCTGGAGCTTGACATTGACGATGAAACCCAGAAATTGCGTCGGAATTAAATACAAATGGCACAATGCCGACTTAAGTACATAAAGACTGAGTCCTCATACCGTCTATGCTGTGAGACTTTCCTGTATCACCAGTTTTAGATTCAGATGCTTCACTTCAGGTTTACTGTATACCTTTTACCTTCACTTTGAAGATGAGACACAATAATCGCATCTGAAATAATTACAAAAGTCACAATGCCGTCTTATGTACAAGTAGACTGACGTTTCTTAGTGTATATGATTTGAGCATTTCCTGGGAGACCAGTTTTAGATTTCGATTCTACACATCGGGTTTACTGTATCCATTGGATCGTCACTTTGACGAGGAAACCCAAAAATTGCATCGGAATTAAATAGAAAATCCACAATGCCGACTTAAGTACAAGACGACTGACTTTTCTTAGTGTCTATTATTTGAACCTTTCCTGTGAGACCTGTTCAGATTCTGATGCTTTACTTCGGGTTTACTTTATCCCTTGGACATTCACTTTAACGATGAAACACAAAAATTGCATCGGAATTAAATATAAAACCACAATGCCGACTTAAGTACAAGAGGACTGACTTATCTTAGTGTCTATTTTTTTAACCTTTCCTGTGAGACCGGTTTTAGATTCCGATGCTTCACTTCTGGTTTACTGTATCCCTTGGACATTCACTTTGACGATGAAACACAGAAATTGCATCGGAATTAAATACAAAAGGCACTATGCCGACTTAAGTACAAGAAGATGACTTTTCTTAGTGTCTATGCTTTGAGCACTTCTTGTGTCACCAGATTTAGTTTCCGATGCACAGCTGCAGTTTATTTGTATCCCTTGGAACTTCACATTTAAAATGAAACACAGAAATTGCATCGGAATTTTATCCAAAAGTCACAATGCCGACTTAAGTATAAGAAGACTGAGTCTTCTGACTGACTATGTTTTGAGCCTTCCCTGTGAGACCAGTTTTAGATTCGGATGTTTCACTTCAAGTTTACTTCATCCCTTGAACCTTCCCTTTGATGATGAAACACAGAATTTGCATCGGAATTAAATATAAAAGCCACAATGCAGACATAAGTACAAGAAGACTGACTTTTCTTAGTGTCTATTTTTGGAACCTTTCCTGTGAGACCAGTTTTAGATTCCGTTGCTTCACTTCATGTTTACTGTATCAGTTGAACAATCACTTTTACGATGAAATACAGAAATTGCATCCGAATTAAATACAGACGGCACAATGCCGATTTAAGTACAAGAAGACTGACTTTTCTTAGTGTCTATGTTTTGAGCCTTTCCAGTGAGACCAGTTTTGGATCCCGATGCTTCACTTCAGGTTTGTTGTATCCCTTGGAGCATCACTTTGGCGATGAAACACAAACATAGCATCGGAGTTAAATACAAATGCACACTGTCGCCTTAAGTGTCTATGTTTCAGCGTTTCCTGTGTCACCAGTTTTGGATACCGATGCTTCACTTCCTCGTATACTGTATCCCATGGACCTTCCTTTTGACGATGAAACACCATAATTGCATCGAAATTAAATACAAAAGGCACACTGCCGACTTAAGTACAAGAAGACCAACTTTTCTAAGTGTCGTTGTTTTGAGCCTTTCCTGTGTAACCAGTTTTAGATTTCGTGCACAACTGCATATTTACTATATCCCTTGGACCTTCATATTGACGATGAAACTCAGAAATCGCATCGGAACTAAATACAAAAGGCACAATGCCGACTTAAGTACAAGATGACTGACTTTTATTAGTGTCTATGTTTTGAGCCCTTCCTGTGTCACCAGTTTTAGATTCCGATGCACAACTGCAGTTTTTCTGTATCCCTTGGACCTTCACATTGACGATGAAACACAGAAATCGCATCGGAATTAAATACAAAAGGCACAATGCCGACTTAAGTACAAGATGACAGAGTCTTCTTACTGTCTATGACTTGTGCCTTCCCTGTGAGACCAGTATTAGATTCCGATGCTTCACTTCGGGATTTCTGTATCCCTAGGACATTGACTTTGATGATGAAACACCAAAATTGCATCGGAATTAAATACAAAATGCACAATGCCGTCTTAAGTACAAGAATACTGTATATTGTTAGTGTCTATGTTTTGAACCTTTCCTGTGAGACCAGTTTTAGATTCCGATGTTTCACTTCAGGTTTACTGTATCCCTTGGACCTTCACTTTGACGATGAATCACTAAAATTGCATCGGAATTCGATACAAAATGCTCAATGCCCACTGAAGTACACATATACTGCGTCTTCTTACCGCCTATGATTTGTGCCTTTTCAGTGAGACCAGATTTAGATTCCGATGCTTAACATGAGGGTAACTGTATCCCTTGGACATTCACTTTGACGTTGAAACACAGAAATTGCATTGGAATTAAATACAAAAGGCACAATGCTGACTTAGCTACAAGATGACTGAGTCTTATTACCATCTATGTTTTGAGCCTTTCCTGTGAGACCAGTTGTAAACTCCCCACGGAAAATTACCCTCTACCACGCAATAATTAATAATGGTCAACCAAATCATCCACATGTATTTACGTTTGAAAAGTATCTGATCAGATTTTCTAGTAATAAATGTGCCGACAGCTCGTCGACGCCAAGGTATTTTTCTAGTACGTTTATTCTTTGGAACAACAGAGGTACTGAAATGCATGCTCCCAGGTTATTATAGGGGGAGAAAGGAACAGCTCCGGAAGTATCGGTTGGAAGATTTTCGGATTTCTAAAAGAGATTTATTTACTCTTCTTCGAGCTAAAGCGAGCTAGGAAAGTTTGTGCCGCTAGCGTGATAGATAAAGAGAAAGAAAAACCTGTAAAAGAAAATGACATGAGACTTGGAACCAACAGAAAACGGAACATGTACGAAAATGGATTCAATATACAATTTTCCTCAGAAATATGGTTTGTGACCATTTTATTCTAGAGTGAATGACGAATGAGTTCTCTGTATGAATCATTGATGATTGTCTGGGCCCTGTAATTAATTGGGAGGTTTCAGTTGTGACGAAGAGAGCCTGCAATCTCTGAGTTTTTATAAATCGTCCAAAAATGCTTCGTCCACATCTGAAATTCTAGATCTGTCGTAAACTGAAAGAATTGTTCAAACGATCGATTTTCCCAACTGAATGCAGCGCTTAATAATAATAACAAATGTAAAGATCTTTTCTAGCAAGCCAGCCGCTGAATATTAAGACGAAGGGCTCCACCAGAGATTCTACTAGGCTGATTTCACGTAAATAATATATTTAAACTGTACACAGATAAAGGACAGAGAGAGAGAGAGTGAGAGAATCCTCCATTAGCATAATTGTTTCTCTGTCTTTTCACGGATCAGCCTAATAAGAAAACACGAAGCCCTGACTTTATTGTACCGATTTATGTGTGAGGATGAAAGAGTAAGAAAGGCGACAGATACACTTCTGTACAGACAAAAAAGATTACACCAAGTTAGCGGCAAGCTGCATTCACATATAGACTTTCGTCATTTACAGAGTAGATTTCATTATAATGGCCAATCCGTGACAGGACACGTTTTTGGACGTTGTTAAAATAATTTTGTTCTCTGTTTCATGTGAACTACGACGAGACAACTTAACTTGGAAAAGAGAAGAAATACTCGCAGCCAAATTAACTGCATCTACAAATAAAAGCAGCACGCTGGGCGCAGAAAATGAGGCCAGATCTATAATTTTTTATTAAAGCTTGGTAGTATTGAGGAAGTCGACGTAGATTTGAACATTTACTAATTGGGTTCATGCCAGACGTAGTTTGATTGACCTGCCCTATTTGCATTTACCTGTATATAATATTAGAAAGTAGCCACAAAGTAGCCACAGAAGTATTCTTGTGTGAAGGGAGATATATACATATCGACGATAGAACATTTATATGGTTTCAACTAGGGCAATGTTTAAGATGAGTCAAGCAGAGCAGAGCAACACGCAACAGCCTTCAGCTGTTAGCACGGATAATAGTGACGCAGTAAGAAGTGTTGTAGAACCGATCGCTACAGATAGCGCGATAGAACGCCCTGTAGACACGGCTGGAGATGTAACAGCAAGTACGCAACATGGATTAGATCCATTGGTCATTATCATGAGGCAGATGCAGATGTTAACTGAGACCATGAGTAATATGAATACGAAATTAGCCTCAGTTACTGAGGGGCAAGAAAATCTAAAAATTGACATTAACGCGAAGTTCGCCTCAGTTAATGAGGGGCAGGAAAATCTGAAAGCTGAGATTAAACAGCTGTTAGCACGGATAATAGTGACGCAGTAAGAAGTGTTGTAGAACCGATCGCTACAGATAGCGCGATAGAACGCCCTGTAGACACGGCTGGAGATGTAACAGCAAGTACGCAACATGGATTAGATCCATTGGTCATTATCATGAGGCAGATGCAGATGTTAACTGAGACCATGAATAATATGAATACGAAATTAGCCTCAGTTACTGAGGGGCAAGAAAATCTAAAAATTGACATTAACGCGAAGTTCGCCTCAGTTAATGAGGGGCAGGAAAATCTGAAAGCTGAGATTAAACAGCAGTTACACGACAGTTTTTCCGAATTAGAGCAGCGGATAGAGGCGAAGACAAAGGAACTTAAAGATCAGGCCGAAGAGACGGAACGAAAATTAACTGCACAAATAGAATTGGTTAAAGCTCAATGTGAGGAATCTACTCAACGCGTACGTGTAGAAATGAAGGAGTATGTGGCTATTAAGATAGATACCTTACGGGAACAGGTGGAAATGGTTCCGCAGTTAGTACAAAAGCAAGATGCCATGTCATGTGCAATTGCCCAACTTCCTGAATTGGCACGTACGCAGACGAACCTAAAGGAAAGTGTGGAACATCTGACAGAACGTCAAGACGTTATAGATCACCAGATTAATGTATTAACGGGTAAATTATCCGAAATCACATTAGAAAACAAAAGGCTAATGTGTGAAAACGTTGAGCGAAATGTTAAAGCAGCATTCCAGAGTCTATGTGGCAAACAGGAAGAGAATTTGTTTGCGAAAGGACTTGAGGAAGTGCGACAGCAGTTAGGGGCTGATTTCGAGCATTGGAAACAAACGATAGCAGAGTCGATACGCGTTTCACAACAAGGCTCAGATCAAATGAATACAGGCCAGCAGCAGAAGTCGGCAACGACGATAGAGCCAGTTACTGCACATTCACACACAATACCGACTTGTCTGAGTAACTCGAATATTAAATTGCCACGAGCTAGTTGTTCGCGTGAAGTTTTATCTGACGGAGATAACGAAAGTCTTTGCCATGCTGAAGAAAAAATGATAAAGCATCGGCAATTCCAGATTTTTAACACTGACAAAATGGGGGTCCATCCGATTGTTTTTATCCGAAGTTTTAGAGGAGTGCTACCCAGAAATTGGTCGGAGTGGCAGAAAATCAGTTTCGTGACTGGGTATATACAAGGTTCGGGGGCGATCTGGGCCTCGGACATGACTTCTGTTTGCTCGACATATGACGATTTTGAGAAAGCGTTTTTAGCAAAATTCTGGTCAGAAGGGGTACAGGAACGCCTAAGGCAGGAGGTGCTCTACCCAGAGCCTTTCTCTTTTTCAAAAGGAAGCCTTAGGAAGTATTTTGAAAAATATATAAACAAAACTAGATATTGGGACAGACCTATGCCTTTGCCAGACATAATGAACATACTTAAGGCAAGATTACCAACTAACATTCGGAATCAGTTAATTTACGGCAACAATAAAGACCTGGAGTCGTTCCTCACGACGTTAGATCATATAGACATTATAGAAGAGAGCAACCAGAAAGCCCGTAACAACAGATTCCAAGATAGGGAGATAGGACCTCCGCCAAATGGTAGGCAAGGGAACGCACAGAGATCGATAACAGTGGAGAAACCCCTCAAAATTTCAACAATAATACCGGCAATAGTCTTGCGAGGGGCTATCCAAGGAACAACAGGAATGGGAAAAGATACAATCGCGTATGGGGGAACGAAAGGAATTTCAGACCGCAAGCCTGGAACAATAACGATAATAGAAAGTGGAATCAACCGGGGGGAATAAACTCAAATAACCAACATCAGTGGGGACGGACATCTACGAATCAACCGGTAATTACCGAAGTGACGGACGATGTCAACCACCAGGCGAATCAAAATCCAACAAACTTGTAAGGACCCACTCGTGCCCCGGAGGAGCGGTCAACAATTGGTTGAGGGGCAACAGGATATGTGTACCAATGCTAACGTATAATGATGGACGATTACTGGCAGATGAATTGACCGAGGACTTAGAACCCCAAGATGAGGATAAGGAACAGGTGGCAGTAGCCGAAGTGCAAGTCATTTTGGAGACTGTACCTATAGTGGCGGTTTTGGACACATCTGCAACCACGAATGTTATTTCGGAGGCTCTATTCAACAAGATCAGAAATATAAGACGAGTACCAATTTTTCCAGTTCAAAATTGCAGAATAATAGGCGCCGTTGGGGCTAGATCGGCTAATGTAAACGTGCAGTCACTACTTAGTGTAGAAGTCGGAAATGTAGCAATATTAAGCACATTCCTTGTTGTGGAAAATTTGGTGGTAGACTGCATTATCGGAGTCGACAGCCTACGTCAGTACGGATGCAGAATAGATTTTAAAACAGTAAAAATTTCGTTAAATGTAAATAAACAAGAAATTGAGTTGGACTTGTTGAAAAAGGAAAGCCTTACCAGAAAATATAATAGTGGGATCAGTGTGCAAGTAATTAGGACTGCACAAAATTCTAAACAGCACATAAATAATGAGTTTCAAGTCAAAGGAGATTTCGGTCAATTAGTGTATGAGAAATTAAATGAATCCGACTGCATTATTGAAGATCAGAAGAAGCAGCTCAAAGAATTATTGTTAGTGTATGAAAACGTGTTTGATGAAAGGCCAGGAGTTATTAAGGGATACATATGCCATCTCTACGTTAATCCGCACGAAACGTATTGTAGAACTTTCTATCCTGTTCCCTGGAGGTTAAAGGCTCAAGTTCAAAAAGAAATAGATCGCATGTTGAAATGGGGTTTGATCGAACCCTCCACAAGCCCATACCGCTCCCCATTGTTGGTCGTGCCAAAAGCAAATTGAACGCTCGTACAAAACATAACAATAAACTGTGTGTGTAGTGATAGAAACCTTTAAATTGAAATAGTTAATCAGTGACATAGAATATAGAAATAGTGACTAACTATTATTATCGAGTGTTGTAAAGAAGATAGTGGAGATAGGCTTCACCTGTGGTTTGGGTGAACATAGAACTTTAGCATTGCTAATGTCATCAAGAATGATTAAGGATCTAACTGACCTTCAAGAAGAATGAAATGTTTCCCGTAAATGACGCGGAATAACCAAAAGAGGTTCCGAGTGAATATTCATATATAATCTCATGTGAACGCTTACATGTGTAAATGTGTGAAGGGATGTGTTGTGGTAGTGAATCGTGAGTGACGGTTAACGCCGCAAAGATAATTTCCCGCGCAAAACAGTTGACGTCGGCGCGAGAATTAAAATCGATATAGACGATAAAGATATGCTTTGTAAGAGACTCGAACCAAACGCGAGGATAAACTGATTCATGTTGAACTCTGAAAGGAATAGGTGTTATAATTATAAGAAAGAGTTTTTAATTTATTAATGAATGATTAAAGAAAGTAATATTCATAGATTCAGGAGTAATTTAATGTTTCGTGTTCGTTTGGGAATTTTGTGTGAAAAATCCATTTCCATGTATGAGCATGGATGAACACCGTATGAATCAGAGAGTAATTGAAAGAAGCGAATCCGCATTCCTCAATGCTAATAAATTTTACATTTCAGCACTCAAGCGAAGAAATATATGTATTTAGAATAAAAAGTTTTGAGTATAGCTAAATTATATGACTTATCAAGGAAATATGGATGATGTCTTGGTATAAAATGAACTACACTTTCCATTATTCGATGATTTGAATCCAAAATCTATAGTAAGTTACATGAATCCTTTAAATTACGAATAACAAATCAGTCATAGAAAATCTGTTAAAATTTTTGGACTTATAAGCACAAGTGGGGAGGTAAAGTCAAAAGGAGTATGCAAACGAGAGTAAATCGGATGATGCTTTTGGCAACATCATTAGTTAATGGTTGAATTCCTTGAAGTACGTCGTAACAAAAAGGATCCATGAAGCCATAAGGATTTTGCTTCCAAAAAGGAGAATCTTGGACGGTGCAACCTAATCAGTTCTCTTACAGGAAGAGTTTTCCTTTTGGTCATTATTAATTCTTTTGGAATGAATGTTGCATGTGAATTCGAGTATCCCTGTTCCTTCTACTCTTCCCATTGTGGGCTGCGTAGAAGATCAACTACAGAGGGGACCGCGTAGAAGACCGACTACAAATGTGGACGTCGGGGACATGCAAGACCCGGGGGAGTTTAGCACCGCAAGATATTGTACCAGGAGCAAGATTGTAAAACGAGAATTCCCGTTATTTATTGTAAAACTTTTTTTTTTTGCTAGAGGCACAAACCACTCTTCTCCAAATCGTGATACAAATTGATCCCTGTCTTTCCTTTAGAGATCTATTTCAAAATTATATTTTTTTTTCTTCTATTGGCTTTCCTATCTTTTATGTACCGTAGGCTGGGGGTCTAGGCTTAAGAGGTTTTCCAAGGTTTCCCTGCTTAAGAAAGTTCCCGAATGGGTAGACCCTGACATTAGTTCATGATAGATCATCTTCCTTGGTTGTGCACAGCAAATATAACACCTAGATGCACGTAAAAGCAATACAGCCGCGGTACCGGTCTCTTCATTTCTTCTGTCTTCAACGTTTCTTTTCTTCGCCTGTCTCAAATATAATATTCTTTTTCAGTCGGAGGACTGACAATCATCACTTCCGGGTTATCCACGCTAATAGATAGCTCGCGAAGTGTGTTCGGTGAATCAAAATTGAGCTCACAAACTTCGCTCGCTGCGAGGGGCATTGTAATCTCCCCATGGAAAATTACCCTCTACCACGCAATAATTAATAATGGTCAACCAAATCATCCACATGTATTTACGTTTGAAAACTATATGATCAGATTTTCTAGTAATATATGCGCCGACAGCTCGTCGACGCAAAGGTATTTTTCTAGTACGTTTATTCTTCGGAACAACAGAGGTACTGAAATGTATGCTCCATGGTTATTATAGGGGGAGAAAGGAACAGCTCCGGAAGTATCGGTTGAAAGATTTCCGGATTGCTAAAAGAGATTTATTTACTCTTCTTCGCGCTAAAGCGAGCTAGGAAAGTTTGTGCCGCTAGCGTGATAGATAAAGAGAAAGAAAAACCTGTAAAAGAAAATGACATGAGACTTGGAACCAACAGAAAACGGAACATGTACGAAAATGGATTCAATATACAATTTTCCTCAGAAATATGGTTTGTGACCATTTTATTCTAGAGTGAATGACGAATGAGTTCTCTGTATGAATCATTGATGATTGTCTGGGCCCTGTAATTAATTGGGAGGTTTCAGTTGTGACGAAGAGAGCCTGCAATCTCTGAGTTTTTATAAATCGTCCAAAAAGGCTTCGTCCACATCTGAAATTCTAGATCTGTCGTAAACTGAAAGAATTGTTCAAACGATCGATTTTCCCAACTGAATGCAGCGCTTAATAATAATAATAACAAATGTAAAGATCTTTTCTAGCAAGCCAGCCGCTGAATTTTAAGACGAAGGGCTCCACCAGAGATTCTACTAGGCTGATTTCACGTAAATAATATATTTAATCTGTACACAGATAAAGGACAGAGAGAGAGAGAGAGAGAGAGAGAGACAGTGAGAGAATCCTCCATTAGCATAATTGTTTCTCTGTCTTTTCACGGATCAGCCTAATAAGAAAACACGAAGCCCTGACTTTATTGTACCGATTTATGTGTGAGGGTGAAAGAGTAAGAAAGGCGACAAATACACTTCTGTACAGACTAAACTTTACACCAAGTTAGCGGCAAGCTGCATTCACATATAGACTTTCGTCATTTACAGAGTAGAATTCATTATACAGTTTTAGATTGCGATGCCTCACTTCAGGTTTACGGTATCCCTTGGACCTTCACTTTGACGATGAAACACAAAGTACAAGGATAATGACTTTCCTTAGTGTCGTTGTTATGAGCCTTTCCTGTGTCACCTGTTTTAAACTTCGATCCACAACTGCAGATTTACTGTATCCCTTGGATCTTCACATTGACGATGAAATTCAGAAATTGCATCAGAATTAAATATAAAAGACACAATGCCCACTTAAGAACAAGGACGCTGACTTTTCTTAGTGTCTATGATTTGAGCCCTTCCTGTGTCACCAGTTTTAGAATCCATGCACCACTGCAGTTTTTCTGTATCCCTTGGACCTTCACCTTGACGATGAAACACAGAAATTGCATCGAAATTAAATTCAAAGGCACAATGCCGATTTAAGTGCAAGAATACTGACTTTTCTTAGTGTCTATGGTTTGAGCATTTCCTGTATCATCAGTTTTTGATTCCGATGCACAACTGTAGTTTTACTGTATCCCTTGGACCTTCATATTGACGACAAAACACAGAAATTGCATCGGAATTAATTACAAAAGGTACATTGCCGACTTACGTACAAGAAGACTGAGTCTTCTTACCGTCTATGTTTTGAGCCTCTCCTGTGAGACCAGTTTTAGAGTCCGATGCTTCACTTCAGGTTTACTGTTTCCCTTGGACCTTCACATTGACGATGAAACACAAAAACTGCATCGGAATTAAATACAAAAGGCACAATGCCGACTTAAGAAGAAGAAGACTGAGTCATCTTACCGTCTATGTTTTGAGCCTTTCCTGTGAGACTAGTTTTAAATTCCGATGCTTCACTTCGGGTTTACTGTATCCCTTTTAGCTTTACTTTGACGATGAAGCACAAATATTGCATCGGAATTAAATACAAAAGGCACAATGTCGACTTATGTACAAGATGACTGAATGCGCAAACCATCTATGTTTTGAGCCCTTCCTGTGAGACCAGTTTTAGATTCCGATGCTTCACTTCAGTTTTACTGTACCCCTTGGACAATCACTTTGACGATGAAACACAAACATTGCATCGGAATTAAATGCAAAAAGCACAATGCCGACTCAAGTACAAGATGACTGCCGTCTCTTCGTGTCTGTGTTTTGAGCCTTCCCTGTGGGACCAGTTTTAGATTCCGACTCTACACTTCAGGTTTACTGTTTCCCTTGGATCTTCACTCTCATGATGAGACACAAATATTGCATCGGAATTAAATACAAAAGGCACAATGCCGACTTAAGTACAAGGATAATGACTTTTCTTAGTGTCGTTGTTATGAGCCTTTGCTGTGTCACCTGTTTTAAACTTCGATCCACAACTGCAGATTTACTGTATCCCTTGGATCTTCACATTGACGATGAAATTCAGAAATTGCATCGGAATTAAATATAAAAAACACAATGCCGACTTAAGTACAAGGACGCTGACTTTTCTTAGTGTCTATGATTTGAGCCCTTCCTCTGTCACCAGTTACAGAACCCGTGCACCACTGCAGTTTTTCTGTATCCCTTGGACCATCACATCGACTATGAAACACATAGATTGCATTGGAATTAAATTCAAATGTACAATGCCGACTTAACTGCAAGAATACTGACTTCCCTTAGTGTCTATGTTTTGAGCATTTCCTGTGTCACCAGTTTTAGATTCCGTGCACAACTGCAGTTTTTCTGTATCCCTTGGACCTTCACCTTGACGATGAACCACAGAAATTGCATCGAAATTAAATTCAAAGGCACAATGCCGATTTAAGTGCATGAATACTGACTTTTCTTAGTGTCTATGTTTTGAGCATTTTCTGTATCATCAGTTTTAGACTCCGATGCACAACTGTAGTTTTACTGTATCCCTTGGACCTTCATGTTGACGACAAAGCACAGAAATTGTATCGGAATTAAATACAAAAGGCACATTGCCGACTTACGTACAAGATGACTGAGTCTTCTTACCGTCTATGTTTTGAGCCTCTCCTGTGAGACCAGTTTTAGGTTCCGATGCTTCACTTCAGATTTACTGTATTCCTTGGACCTTCACATTGACGATGAAACACGAAAATTGCTTCGGAATTAAATACAGAAGGCACAATGCCGACCTAAGTTCAAGAAGATTGACTTTTCTTAGTGTCGTTGTTTTGAGCCTTTCCTGTGTCACCAGTTTTAGATTTCAATGCACAACTGCAGGTTTACTGTATCCCTTGGACCTTCACATCGACGGCGAAAAACAGTAATTGCATCGGAATTAAATACAAAAGCCCAATGCCGGCTTAAGTACAAGAAGACTGAGGCTTCTTACTGTCTATGTTTTGAGCCTTCCCTGTGAGACCAGTTTTAGATTCCGATGCTTCACTTCAGGGTTACTGTATCCCTTGGACATTCACTTTGACGTTGATACACAGAAATTGCATCGGAATTAAAAACAAAAGGCACATGCCGACTTAAGTACAAGATGAGTGAGTCTTCTTACCGTCTATGTTTTGAGCCTTACCTCTGGGACCAGTTTTGGATGACGACGCTTCACATCAGGTGTACTGTATCCGTTGGACCTTCACTTTGGCGATGAAACACAAAAATTGCATCGAAATTAAATACGAAAGGCACAATGCCGACATAAGTACAAGATCACTGAATTTTCTTAGTGTCTACGTTTTGAGCCTTTCCTGTGTCACCAGTTTTAGATTCGAATGCTTCACTTCCTCGTTTACTGTTTCCATTGGACATTCACTTTGACGATGAAACACAGAAATTGCATCGTAATTAAATACAAAAGGCACAATGCCGACTTAAGTACAGGAAGACCTAGTCCGCTTACCATCTATATTTGAGCCTTTCCTGTGAGACCAGTTTTGGAATCAGATGCTTCACTTCAGGTTTACAGTATCCCTTGGACCCTCACTTTGACGATGAACCACAAAAATTGCATCTTAATTAAATACGAGAAGCCCAATGCCGACTTGAGTACAAGAACACTGACTTATCTTAGTGTCTATGTTTTGAGCCTTTCCTGTGTCACCAGTTTTAGATTCCGATACTTCACTTCCTTGTTTACTATATCTCTTGGAACTTCACTTTGACGATGAAAAACCATAATTGCATCGGAAATAAATACAAAAGGCACAATGCCGACTTGAGAACAAGAAGACTGACTTTTCTTATTGTCATTGTTTTGAGCCTTTACTGTGTCACCAGTTTTAGATTCCGATGCACAACTGCAGATTTACTGTGTCCCTTGGACCTTCATATTGACGATGAAACACAGAAATTGCATTGGAATTATACACAAAAGGTACAATGCCGACTTAAGTACAAGAAGACCGGGTCTTCTTACCATCTATGATATGAGTCTTTCCTGTGAGACCAGATTTAAATTCTGAAGCTTCACTTCATGTATACTGTACTCCTTGGACCTTCACTTTGACGATGAAACACAGAAATTGCTTCGGAATTAAATACAAAATGCACAATGCCCACTTAGGTACAAGATGACTGAGTTTTCTTACCATCTATGTTTTGAGCCTTTCTGTGAGACCTGTTTTGGATTCCGATGCTTCACTTCAGGTTTACTGTATCCTTTGGGCCTTCACATTGACGACGAAACACATAAATTGCATCGGAATTAAATACAAAATTCACAATGCAGACTTAGGTACAAGAAGACTGAGATTTTCTTAGTGTCTATGTTTTGAGCCCTTCCTGTGTGACCAGTTTTAGATTCAGATGCACCACTGCAGTTTTTCTGTATCCCATGGACCTTCACATTGACGAAGAAACACAGAAATAGCATCGGAATTAAATACAAAAGGCACAATGCTGACTTTAGTACAAGAAGACTGAGTCTTCTTACAGTCTATGATTTGAACCATTCCTGTGAGACCAGTTTTAGATTCCGATGTTTCACTTAAGTTTACTGTATCCTTTGGACCTTCACATTGACGACGAAACACAAAAATTGCATCTTAATTAAATACAAAATGCACAACGCCGACTTAAGTGCAAGAAGACTGATTTATATTAGTGCCTATGTGTTGAACCTTCCCTGTGAGACCAGTTTTAGATTCCGATGCTTTACTTCAGGGTAACTGTATAACTTGGTCATTCACTTAAACATTGAAACACAGAAATTGCATCGGAACGAAATGCAAAAGGCACAAAGCGGTCTTAAGTACATAATGACAGAGTCTTCTTACCATCTATGGTTTGAGCCTTTCCTGTGAGACCTGTTTTTGATTCCGACGCTTCACTTCAGGTTTAGTGTATCCCTTGGACCTTCGCTTTGACGATGAAACAGAAAAATAGCATCGGAATTACATACAAAAAGCATAATGCCAACTTAAGTACAAGACGACTGACCTTTATAGTGTCTATGATTTGACCCTATCCTGTGAGACCTGTTTTAGATTCCGATGCCTCACTTCAGTTGTACTGTATCCCTTTTACCTTCACTTTGACGATGAAACACACAAAATGCATCGGAATTAAATACAAAATGCACAATGCCGACTTATGGACAAGAAGACTGACATGTCTTAGTATCGTTGTTTTGAGCCTTTCCTGTGTCACCAGTTTTAGATATCGATGCACAAAAGCAGATTTACTGTATCCCTTGGACGTTCACATTGACGATGAAACACAGATATTGCATCGGAATTATATACAAAAGGCACAATGCCGGCTTAAGTACAAGAAGCCTGGGTCTTCTTACTGTCTATGAACTGAGCCTTCCCTAAGAGACCAGCTTTAGATTCCGCTACTTTACTTGAGGTTTACTGTATCCCTTTGACATTCACTTTGACGATGAAACACAATGATTCCATCGGAATTAAATACAAATTGCACAATGCCGACTTAAGTACAAGAAGATTGTTTTTACTTAGTGTCTGCGTTTTGAACCCGTCCTGTGAGACCAGTTTTAGATTCCGATGCTTCACTTCACGTTTACTGTATTCCTTTTACATTCACTTTGACGTTGAAAAAGAGAAATTGCATAGGAATGAAATACAAATGCCAGAATGCCGACTTAAATACAAGTTGACTGAATCTTCTTACCATCTATGTTTTGAGCCTTTCCTGTGAGACCAGTTTTAGATTCCGACTCTATACTTCAGTTTTACTGTATCCCTTGGATCTTCACTTTGACGATGTAACACAAAAACTGCGTCGAAATTAAATACAAAAGGCACAATGCCGACTTCAATACAAGAACACTGACTTTTCTTAGTGTCTATGTTTTGAGCCTTTCCTGTGTCACCGGTTTTAGATTCCGATACTTCACTTCCTCGTTTACTATATCCCTTGGAACTTCACTTTGACGATGAAAAACCATAATTGTATCGGAAAAAAATACAAAAGGCACAATGCCGACTTGAGTACAAGAATACTGACTTTTCTTATTGTCGTTGTTTTGAGCCTTTACCGTGTCACCAGTTTTAGTTTCCGATGCACAACTCCAGATTTACTGTATCCCTTGGACCTTCATATTGACGATGAAACACAGAAATTGCATTGGAATTAAACACACAAGGCACAATGCCGACTTAAGTACAAGATGACTGAGTCTTCTTACCATCTATGATTTGAGTCTTTCCTGTGAGACCAGATTTAAAATCTGAAGCTTCACTTCCTGTGTACTGTATTCCTTGGACCTTCACATTGACGATGAAACACAGAAATTGCTTCGGAATTGAATACAAAAGGCACCATGCCGACTTAAGTACAAGAAAACTGAGTCTTCTTACCGTCAATGTTTTGAGCCTTTCCTGTGAGACCAGTTTTGTACTCCGATGCTTCACTTCAGGTTTACTGCATCACTTGGACCACCAGTTTGACGATGAAACACAAATAGCATCGGAATTACATACAAAAGGCATAATGCCAATTTAAGTATAAGACGACTGACATTTATAGTGTCTATGTTTTGAGCATTTCCTGTGTCACCAGTTTTAGATTTCGATGCACAACTGCTGATTTACTGTATCCCTTGGACCATCACATTGTCGATGACACACAGAATTTGCTTCGGAAGTAAATTCAAATGCACAATGCCGATTTAAGTGCAGGATTACTGACTTTTCTTAGTGTCAATGTTTTGAGCATGTCCTGTGTTGCCAGTTTTAGTTTCCGATGCACAACTGCAGTTTTTTTATCCCTTGGACCTTCACATTGTTGATGAAACACAGATATTGCGTCGGAATGAAATACAAAAGGCACAATGCCCTCTTAAGTACAAGAAGACTAAGTCTTCTTACTGTCTATGTTTTGAGCTGTCCCTGTGAGACCAGTTTTAGATTCAGATGCTTCACTTCAGGTTTACTGTACCCCTTGGACCTTCTCTTTGACGATGAAACACAGAAATCGCATCTTAATTTAATACAAAAGGCCCAATGCCGACTTAAGTACATGAGGACTGAGTGTTCTTACAGTCTATGTTTTGAGCCTTTCCTGTGAGACCGGTTTTAGGTTCCGATACTTCAATTTAGGTTTACTGTATTCCTTGGACCTTCCGTTTGACGAAGACACACAAATATTGCATCGGAATTAAATACAAAAGGCACAATGCCGACATAAGTACAAGAAGACTCACATTTCTTGGCGTCGTTGTTTTGATCCTTTCCTGTGTCATTAGTTTTAGATTTCGATGCACAACTGCAGTTTTGCTGTATCCCTTTTCCCATCACATTGACGATGAAACATAGAAATTGCATCGGAATTAAATACAAAATGCTCAATGCCGACTTAGGTACAAGATGACTAAGTCTTCTTACCATCTATGTTTTGAGCCTTACCTGTGAGACCTGTTTCGGATTCCGATGCTTCACTTCAGGTTTACTGTATCCTTTGGACCTTCACATTGACGACGAAACACAGAAATTGCATCGGAATTAAATGCGAAATTCACAATGCAGGCTTAGGTACAAGAAGACTGACTTTTTCTTAGTGTCTATGTTTGAGCCCTTCCTGTGTCACCAGTTTTAGATTCAGATGCACCACTGCAGTTTTTCTGTATCCCATGGACCTTCACATTGACGAAGAAACACAGAAATAGCATCGGAATTAAATACAAAAGGCACAATGCTGACTTAAGTACAAGAAGACTGAGTCTTCTTACTGTCTATGTTTTGAACCATTCCTGTGAGACCAGTTTTAGATTCCGATGTTTCACTTAAGTTCACTGTATCCTTTGGACCTTCACATTGACGACGAAACACAAAGACCGCATCGAAATTAAATACCAAAGTCACAATGCCGACTTAAGTACAAGAACACTGACTTTTCTTAGTGTCTATGTTAGGCGACATTCCTGTGTCACCAGTTTTAGATTCCGATACTTCACTTCCTCAGTTACTATTTCCCTTGGACTTTCACTTTGACGATGAAAAACCATAATTGCATTGGAATTAAATACAAAAGGCAAAATGCCGACTTGAGTACTAGAAGACCGACTTTTCTTATTGTCGTTGTTTTGAGCCTTTACTGTGTCACCAGTTTTAGATTCTGATGCACATCTGCAGATTTACTGTATCCCTTGGACCTTCATATTGACGATGAAACACAGAAATTGGAACGTAATTAAAGACAAAAGCCCCAATGCCGACTTAAGTGCAAGAAGACTGGGTGTTCTTACCGTCTATGTTTTGAGCCTTTCCTGTGAGACCAGTTTTACATTACGATGCTTCACTTCAGGTTTACTGTATCGCATGGACCTTCACTTTGACGATAAAACACAAAAATTGCATCGTAATTAATACAAAAGGCACAATGCCGACTTAAGTACAGCAGCACTGACTTTTCTTAGTGTCTATGTTTTGAGCATTTCCTTTGTCACCAGTTTTAGATTCCGATGCATCACTTCCTCGTTTACTGTAATACTTGGACCTTCACTTTGACGATGAACAACCATAATTGCATCGAAATTTAATACAAATGAACAATGCCGACTTAAGTACAAGAAAACTGACTTATCTTAGTGTAGTTGCTTTGAGCCTTTCCTGTGTCACCAGATTTAGATTCCGATGCATAACTGCAGATTTACTGTATCCCTTGGACCTTCATATTGACGATGAAACACAAAAACTGCATCGGAATTAAATACAGAAGGCACAATGCCGACATAAGAAGAAGAAGACTGAGTCATCTTACCGTCTATGGTTTGAGCCTCTCCTGTGAGACTAGTTTTGAATTCCGATGCTTCACTTCGGGTTTACTGTATCCCTTTTAGCTTCAATTTGACGATGAAGCACAAATATTACATCGGAATTAAATACAAAAGGCACAATGCCCCTTATGTGCAAGATGACTGAATATGCATACCATCTATGTTTTGAGCCCTTCCTGTGAGACCAGTTTTAGATTCCGATGCTTCACTTCAGTTTTACTGTACCCCTTGGAGAATCATTTTGACGATGAAACACAAAAATTGCATCGGAATTAAATACAAAAAGCACAATGCCGACTTAAGTACAAGATGACTGCCGTCTCTTCGTGTCTGTGTTTGAGCCTTCCCTGTGGGACCAGTTTTAGATTCCGACTCTACACTTCAGGTTTACTGTTTACCTTGGATCTTCACTTTTAGGATGAAATACAAAAATTACATCCGAATTAAATAAAATAGGCATAATGCAGACTTAAGTACAAGAAGACTGACTTTTTTAGTGTCGTTGCTTTGAGCCTTTCCTGTATTACCGGTTTTAGACATCGATGCACCACTGCAGATTTAATGTATCCCATGGTCCTTCACATTGACGAGGAAACATAGAAATTGCATCGGAGTTAAATACAGAAGGCACAATGACGACTTAAGTCCAAGAAGACTGATTAATCTTAGTGTCTATGCTTAGAAACTCTCCTGTGAAACCTGATATAGATTCCGATGCTTCATTTCAGGGTTACAGTATCCCTTGCACATACATGTTGACGTTGAAACACAGATATTGCATCGGATTTAAATAAAAAAAGGCACAATGCCGACTTAAGGACAAGTTGACTGAGTCTTCTTACCGTCTATGCTTTCAGCCTTTCCTGTGAGACCGGTTTTAGATTACGATGCTTCACTTCAGGTTTACTGTTTCCCTTGGATCTTCACACTCACGATGAAACACAAAAATTGCATCGGAATTAAATACAAAAGGCACAATGCCGACTTAAGTACAAGGGTAATGACTTTTCTTAGTGTCGTTGTCATGAGTCTTTGCTGTGTCACCTGTTTTAAACTTCGATCCACAACTGCAGATTTACTGTATCCCTTGGATCTTCACATTGACGATGAAATTCAGAAATTGCATCGGAATTAAATATAAAAGACACAATGCCGACTTAAGTACAAGGACGCTGACTTTTCTTAGTGTCTATGATTTCAGCCCTTCCTGTGTCACCAGTTACAGAATCCGGGCACCACTGCAGTTTTTCAGTATCCCTTGGACCATCACATCGACTACGAAACACAGAGATTGCATTGGAATGAAATTCAAAGGCACAATGCCGACTTAAATGCAAGAATACTGACTTCCCTTAGTGTCTATGTTTTGAGCATTTCCTGTGTCACCAGTTTTAGATTCCGTGCACCACTGCAGTTTTTCTGTATCCCTTGGACCTTCACCTTGACGATGAACCACAGAAATTGCATCGAAATTAAATTCAAAGCACAATGCCGATTTAAGTGCATGAATACTGAGTTTTCTTAGTGTCTATGTTTTGAGCATTTCCTGTATCATCAGTTTTAGATTCCGATGCACAACTGTAGTTTTACTGTATCCCTTGGACCTTCATGTTGACGACAAAGCACAGAAATTGCATCGGAATTAAATACAAAAGGCACATTGCCGAGTTACGTACAAGATGACTGAGTTTTCTTACCGTCTATGGTTTGAGCCTCTCCTGTGAGACCAGTTTTAGATTCCGTTGCTTCACTTCAGAATTACTGTATCCCTTGGACCTTCACATTGATGATGAAAAACAAAAATTGCATCGGAATTAAATACAAGAGGCACAATGCCGACTTAAGTACAAGAAGACGGTCTTCTTTCTGTCTATGTTTTGAGCTTTCCCTGTGAGACCAGTTTTAGATTCCGATGCAACACTTCAGGCTTACTGTATCCCTTGGACATTCACTTTGACGCTGAAACACAGAAATTGCATCGGAACTAAATACATAAAGCACAATGCCGACTTAAGTACAAGAGGACTGTGTCTTATTACTGTCTATGTTCTGAGCTTTCCCTGTGAGACCAGTTTTAGATTCTGATGCTTCACTTCAGGTTTTCTGTATCCCTTGGAACTTCACTTTGACGAAGGAACAGAAAAATTGCATTCGGAATTAAATACAATAGGCACAATGACGACTTAAGTACACGAAGACTGACTTTCCTTGGTGTCGTTGTTTGAGCCTTATCTGTGTCACCAGTTTTAGATTTCGATGCTCAACTGCGGATTTACCGTATCCCTTGAACCTTCACATTGACGATGAAACACAGATATTGCATCGGAATTAAATACAAAAGGCACAATGCCGACTTAAGTACAAGAAGACTAAGTCTTCTTACCATCTATGTTTTGAGCCATTGCCGTGAGACCAGTTTTGGATGCCGATGCTTCACTTCAGGTTTACTGTATCCCTTGGACCTTTACTTTGACGATGAACCACAAAAATTGCATCTTAATTAAATACGAGAAGCCCAATGCCGACTTGAGTACAAGAACACTGACTTTTCTTAGTGTCTATGTTTCGAGCCTTTCCTGTGTCACCAGTTTTAGATTCCGATATTTCACTTCCTCGTTTACTATATCTCTTCGAACTTCACTTTGACGATGAAAAACCATAATTGCATCGGAAATAAATACAAAATTCACAATGCAGACTTGAGATCAAGAAGACTGACTTTTCTTATTGTCGTTGCTTTGAGCCGTTAGTGTGTCACCAGTTTTACATTCCGATGCACAACTGCAGATTTACTGTATCCCTTGGACCTTCATATTGACGATGAAACACAGAAATTGCATTGGAATTAAACACAAAAGGCACAATGCCGACTTAAGTACAAGAAGGCCGAGTCTTCTTACCATC
This sequence comes from Schistocerca piceifrons, assembly GCF_021461385.2. Classification (NCBI taxonomy): domain Eukaryota; kingdom Metazoa; phylum Arthropoda; class Insecta; order Orthoptera; family Acrididae; genus Schistocerca; species Schistocerca piceifrons. The sequence continues at coordinate 36,997,840 of NC_060138.1, read as the reverse complement.
TATGATATGAGTCTTTCCTGTGAGACCAGATTTAAATTCTGAAGCTTCACTTCATGTGTACTGTACTCCTTGGACCTTCACTTTGACGATGAAACACAGAAATTGCTTCGGAATTGAATACAAAAGGCACAATGCCGACTTAAGTACAAGAGAACTGAGTCTTCTTACCGTCAATGTTTTGAACCTTTCCTGTGAGACCAGTTTTGTTCTCCGATGCTTCACTTCAGGTTTACTGCATCACTTGGACCTTCACTTTGACGATGAAACACAAAAATAGCATCGGAATTACATACAAAAGGCATAATACCAACTTAAGTATAAGACGACTGACTTTTATAGTGTCTATGTCATGAGCATTTCCTGTGTCACCAGTTTTAGATTTCGATGCACAACTGCTGATTTACTGTATCTCTTGGACCATCACATTGTCGATGACACTCAGAAATTGCTTCGGAATTACATTCAAATGCACAATGCCGACTTAAGTGCAAGATTACTGACTTTTCTTAGTGTCAATGTTTTGAGCATGTCCTGTGTCTCCAGTTTGAGTTTCCGATACACAACTGCAGATTTTTGTATCCCTTGGACCTTCACATTGATGATGAAACACAGATATTGCATCGGAATGAAATGCAAAAGGCACAATGCCCTCTTAAGTACAAGAAGACTGAGTGTTCTTACAGTCTATGTTTTGAGCCTTTCCTGTGAGACCGGTTTTAGGTTCCGATACTTCTATTTAGGTTTACTGTATCCCTTGGACCTTCCGTTTGACGAAGACAGACAAACATTGCATCGGAATTAAATACAAAAGGCACAGTGCCGACATAAGTACAAGAAGACTCACATTTCTTAGTGTCGTTGCTTTGATCCTTTCCTGTGTCATTAGTTTTAGATTTCGATGCACAACTGCAGTTTTACTGTATCCCTTTTCCCATCACATTGACGATAAAACACAGAAATTGCATCGGAATTAAATACAAAATGCACAATGCCCACTTAGGTACAAGATGACTGAGTCTTCTTACCATCTATGTTTTGAGCCTTTCCTGTGAGACCTGTTTTGGATTCCGATGCTTCACTTCAGGTTTACTGTATCCTTAGGACCTTCACATTGACGACGAAACACAGAAATTGCATCGGAATTAAATACAAAATTCACAATGCAGACTTAGGTAAAAGAAGACTGACTTTTTCTTAGTGTCTATGTTTTGATCCCTTCCTGTGTCACCAGTTCTAGATTCAGATGCACCACTGCAGTTTTTCTGTATCCCATGGTCCTTCACATTGTCGAAGAAACACAGAAATAGCATCGGAATTAAATACAAAAGGCCCAATGCTGACTTAAGTACAAGAAGTCTAAGTCTTCTTACTGTCTATGATTTGAACCATTCCTGTGAGACCAGTTTTAGATTCCGATGCTTCACTTAAGTTTACTGTATCCTTTGGACCTTCACATTGACGACGAAAGACAAAAATTGCATCTTAATTAAATACAAAATGCACAATGCCGTCTTAAGTGCAAGAAGACTGATTTATAGTAGTGCCTATGTGTTAACCTTCCCTGTGAGACCAGTTTTAGATTCCGATGCTTCACTTCAGGGTAACTGTATAACTTGGTCATTCACTTAAACATTGAAACACAGAAATTGCATCGGAATGAAATGCAAAAGGCAAAATGCGGTCTTAAGTACATAATGACAGAGTCTTCTTACCATCTATGGTTTGAACCTTTCCTGTGAGACCTGTTTTTGATTCCGACGCTTCACTTCAGGTTTAGTGTATCCCTTGGACCTTCGCTTTGACGATGAAACACAAAAATAGCATCGGAATTACATACTAAAGGCATAATGCCAGCTTAAGTACAAGACGACTGACTTTTATAGTGTCTGTGATTTGACCCTATCCTGTGAGACCTGTTTTAGATTCCGATGCCTCACTTCAGTTGTACTGTATCTCTTTTACCTTCACTTTGACAATGAAACACAAAAAATGCATCGGAATGAAATACAAAACGCACAATGCCGACTTATGTACAAGAAGACTGACATGTCTTAGTATCGTTGTTTTGAGCCTTTCCTGTGTCACCAGTTTTAGATATCGATGCACAAAAGCAGATTTACTGTATCCCTTGGACGTTCACATTGACGATGAAACACAGATATTGCATCGGAATTATATACAAAAGGCACAATGCCGGCTTAAGTACAAGAAGCCTGGGTCTTCTTACTGTCTATGAACTGAGCCTTCCCTAAGAGACCAGCTTTAGATTCCGCTGCTTTACTTCAGGTTTACTGTATCCCTTTGACATTCACTTTGACGATGAAACACAAAGATTCCATCGGAATTAAATACAAATTGCACAATGCCGACTTAAGTACAAGAAGATAGTTTTTACTTAGTGTCTACGTTTTGAACCCGTCGTGTGAGACCAGTTTTAGATTCCGATGCTTCACATCACGTTTACTGTATTCCTTTTATATTCACTTTGACGTTGAAAAAGAGAAATTGCATAGGAATGAAATACAAAAGCCAGAATGCCGACTTAAATACAAGTTGACTGAATCTTCTTACCATCTATGTTTTGAGCCTTTCTTGTGAGACCAGTTTTAGATTCCGACTCTATATTTCAGTTTTACTGTATCCCTTGGATCTTCACTTTGACGATGTAACACAAAAACTGCATCGAAATTAAATACAAAAGGCACAATGCCGACTTGAGTACAAGAACACTGACTTTCTTAGTGTCTATGTTTAGAGCCTTTCTTGTGTCACCAGTTTTAGATTCCGATACTTCACTTCCTCGTTTACTATATCCCTTGGAACTTCACTTTGGCGATGAAAAACCATAATTGCATCGGAAATAAATACAAAAGGCCCAATGCAGACTTGAGTACAAGAAGACTGACTTTTCTTATTGTCGTTGTTTTGATCCTTTACCGTGTCACCAGTTTTAGATTCCGATGCACAACTGCAGATTTACTGTATCCCTTGGACATTCGTATTGACGATGAAACACAGAAATTTCATTGGAATTAAACACAAAAGGCACAATGCCGACTTAAGTACAAGATGACTGAGTCTTCTTACCATCTATGATATGAGTCTTTCCTGTGAGACCAGATTTAAATTCTGAAGCTTCACTTCATGTGTACTGTATTCCTTGGACCTTCAAATTGACGTTGAAACACAGAAATTGCTTCGGAATTGAATACAAAAGGCACCATGCCGACTTAAGTACAAGAAAACTGAGTCTTCTTACCGTCAATGTTTTAAGCCTCTCCTCTAAGGCCTTTCCTGTGAGACCAGTTTTGTACTCCGATGCTTCACTTCAGGTTTACTGCATCACTTGGACCTTCAGTTTGACGATAAAACACAAATAGCATCCTAATTACATACAAAAGGCATAATGCCAATTTAAGTATAAGACGACTGACTTTTATAGTGTCTATGTTTTGAGCATTTCCTGTGTCACCAGTTTTAGATTTCGATGCACAACTGCTGATTTACTGTACCCCTTGGACCATCACATTGTCGATGACACACAGAAATTGCTTCGGAATTAAATTCAAATGCACAATGCCGACTTAAGTGCAGGATTACTGACTTTTCTTAGTGTCAATGTTTTGAGCATGTCCTGTGTTACCAGTTTTAGTTTTCGATGCACAACTGCTGTTTTTTGTATCCCTTGGACCTTCACATTGATGATGAAACACAGATATTGCATCGGAATGAAATACAAAAGGCACAATACCCACTTAAGAACAAGAAGACTGAGTCTTCATACTGTCTATGTTTTGAGCTGTCCCTGTGAGACCAGTTTTAGATTCAAATGCTTCACTTCAGGTTTGCTGTATCCCTTGGTCCATCACTTTGACGATGAAACACAGAAATTGCATCTTAATTAAATACATAAGGCCCAATGCCGACTTAAGTACAAGAAGACTGAGTGTTCTTACAGTCTATGTTTTGATCCTTTCCTGTGAGACCGGTTTTAGGTCCAGATGCTTCTCTTTAGGTTTACTGTATCCCTTGGACCTTCAGGTTCACGAAGACACACAAATATTGCATCGGAATTAAATACAAAAGGCACAATGCCGACATAAGAACAAGAAGACTCACATTTCTTAGTGTCGTTGTTTTGAGGCTTTCCTGTGTCATTAGTTTTAGATTTCGATGCACAACTGCAGTTTTACTATATCCCTTGGCCCATCAGATTGACGATGAAACACTGAAATTGCATCGGAATGAAATACAAATTGCACAATGCCGACTTAGGTACAAGATGACTGAGTCTTCATACCATCTATGTTTTGAGCCTTTCCTGTGAGACCTGTTTTGGATTCCGATGCTTCACTTCAGGCTTACTGTATCCTTTGGACCTTCACATTGACGACGAAACACTGAACTTGCATCGGAATAAAAACAAAATTCACAATGCAGACTTAGGTACAAGAAGACTGACTTTTTCTTAGTGTTTATGGTTTGAGCCCTTCCTGCGTCACCAGTTTTACATTCCGATGCACCACTGCAGTTTTTCTGTATCCCATGGACCTTCACATTGACGACGAAACACAAAAACCGCATCGAAATTAAATACGAAAGTCACAATGCCGACTTAAGTCCAAGAACACTGACTTTTCTTAGTGTCTATGTTAGGCGCCATTCCTGTATCACCAGTTTTAGATTCCGATACTTCACTTCCTCAGTCACTATTTCCCTTGGACTTTCACTTTAACGATGAAAAAACATAATTGCAATGGAATTATATACAAAAGGCAAAATGCCGACTTGAGTACAAGAAGTCTGAGTTTTCTTAGTGTCGTTGGTTTGAGCCTTTCCTCTGTCCCCAGATTTAGATTCCGATGCACAACTGCAGTTTTTCTGCATCCTTTGGACCATCACATTGACGAAGAAACACAGAAATTGCTTCGGAATTAAATACAAAAGGGACAATGCTGACTTAGGTACAAGATGACTGAGTCTTCATACCATCTATGTTTTGAGTCTTTCCTGTGAGACCAGTTTTCGATTCCGATTCTACACTTCATGTCCACTGTATTCCTTGGACCTTCACATTCACGATGAAACACAGAGTTTGCATCGGAATTGAATACTAAAGGCACAATGCCGACTTAAGTTCATGAAAACTGAGTCTTCTTTCCATCAATGTTTTAAGCCTCTCCTCTAAGGCCAGTTTTGTATTCCGATGTTTCACTTCAGATTTACCGTATCCCTTTGACCTTCACATTCACGATAGAACACAGAAATTGCATCGTAATTAAATTCAAAAGGCACAATGCCGACTTAAGTGCAAGAGGACTGATTTTTCTCAATGTCCTTGTTATGAGCATTTCCTGTGTCACCAGTTCTAGATTCCGATGCACAACTGTAGTTTTTTTTTATCCCTTGGACCTTCACATTGACGACGAAAACACAGAAATTGCATCGGAATAAAATACAAAAGGCACAATGCCCACTTAAGTACAAGAGGACTGAGTCTTCTTACTGTCTATGTTTTGAGCTTTCCCTGTGAGATCAGTTTTAGATTCAGATGCTTCACTTCAGGTTTACTGAATCTCTTGGACCTTCACTTTGACGATGAAACACAGAAATTGCATCATAATTAAATACAAAAGGCCCAATGCCGACTTAAGTACAAGAAGACTGAGTGTTCTTACCGTCTATGTTTTGAGCCTTTCCTGTGAGACCCGTTTTAGGTTCCGATGCTTCACTTCAGGTTTACTGTATCCCTTTGACCTTCACTTTGACGATGACACACAACTGCATCGGAATTAAATACAAAAGGCACAATGCCGACTGAAGTACAAGAAGACTCACTTTTCTTAGTGTCGTTGTTTTGAGCCTTTCGTGTGTCACCAGTTTTAGATTTCGATAAACAACTGCAGATTTAGTGTATCCCTTGGACCATCACATTGACGATGAAACACAGAAATTGCATCGGAATTAAATACAAAAGGCACAATGAAGGCTTAAGAACAAGAAGACGGAGTCTTCTTACAGTCTATGATCTGAGCCTTCCCTGTGAGAGCAGTTTTAGAATCCGATGCTTTACTTCAGGTTTACTGTATCCCTCTGACATTATCTTTGACGATGAAACACAGAATTTTCATCAGAATTAAATACAAATGCACAATGCCGACCTAAGTACAAGAAGAATGTTTATACTTAATGTCTATGTTTTGAACCCTTCCTGTGAGACCAGTTTTACATTCCGATGCCTCACTTCGGGGTTACTGTATCCCTTGGACATTCACTTTGACTTTGAAACATAGATATTGCATCGGTATTACATACAAAAGGCACAATGCCGACTTAAGTACTACAAGACTGAGTCTTCTTACCATCTATGTTTTGAGCCTTTCCGGTGAGACCTGTTTTGCATTACGATGCTTCACTTCAGGTTCACTGTATCGCTTGGAACTACACATTGACGATGAAACTTAGCAATTGCTTCGCAAATAAATTCAAAACGCACAATGCCGACTTAATTGCAAGGAGTCTGACTTTTCTATGTTTCTATGATTTGAGCCTTTCCTGTGTTACCAGTTTTACATTCCGATGCATCACTCCCTCATTTACTGTATCCCTTGGACCTTCACTTTGACGATGAAATACCAGAATTGCATCGGAATTAAATACAAAAGGCACAAAGCGGACTTAAGTACAAGAACACTGACCTTTCTTCGTGTCTATGATTTGAGCCTTTCATGTGAGACCAGTTTTAGATCTCGAAGTTTCACTTCAGGTTTACTGTATCCCTTGGACATTCACTTTAACGATGAAACACAAAAATTGCATCGGAATTAAATACAAAAGGCACAATGCCGAGTTAGGTACAAGAAGACTGACGTCTGTTGGTGTCTATGTTTTGAGCCTTTCCTGTGTCACCTGTTTTACATTCCGATGCATAACTTCAGTTTTTCTGTATCCCTTGGACCGTCACATTGTCGATGAAACACAGAAATTGCATCGGAATTAAATACAAAAGGCACAATGCCGACTTAAGTACAAGACGACTGTGTCTTCTTACCGTCTATGTCTTGAGCCTTTTCTGTGATACCAGTTTTGCATTCCGTTATTTCACTTCAAGTTTACTGTATAACTTGGACCTTCACTTTGACGATGAAAGACAAGAATTACATCGGAATTAAATACAAAAGAAACCATGCCAACTTAAGTACAACAAGACTGACTTTTCTTAGTGTCTATGATTTGAGCCCATCCTGTGAGACCAGTTTTAAATTCCGATGCTTCACTTCAGGTTTACTGGATCACTTGGACCTTCACATTGACGATGAAACACTAAAATTGCATCGGAATTAATAATAAAATGCACAATGCCAGCTTAAGTACAGGAAGACTGAGTTTTCTTATTGTCTATGATTTGAGCTTACTCTCTGAGACCAGTTTCAGATTCCGATGCTTCACTTCAGGTTTACTGTATCCCTTGGACCTTCACTTTGACGGTGAAACGCAAAAATTGTATCGGAATTATATACAAAAGGCACAATACCGACTTAAGTGCAGGAAGACTAGTTTTTCTTAGTTTCTATGCTTTCAGCCTTTCCTGTGTCACCAGTTTTACATTCCGATGCATCACTCCCTCGTTTGCTGTATCCCCTGGACCTGCACTTTGAAGATGAAACACCATAATTGCATTGGAATTAAATACAAAAGGCACAATGCCGACTTAAGTACAAGATGACTGAGTCTTCTTACCGTCTATGTTTTGAGCCATTTCTGTGAGACCAGGTTTAGATTCCGATGCTTCACTTCAGGTTTACTGTTTCCCTAGGACTTCACTTTGACGATGAAGCACAAAAATTGCATCGGAATTAAATACAAAAGGCTCAATGCGAACTTAAGTACAAGAAGACGTACTTTTCTTAGTGTCTATGATTTGAGCCTATCCTGTGAGATCAGTTTTAGATTACAATGCTTCACTTCAGGTTTACTGTATCCCTTGGACCTTCACTTTGACGATGAAACACAAAAATTGCATCGGAATTTAATATAAAATCCGCAATGCGGCCTTAAGTACAAGAAGACTGACTTTTGTTAGTGTTTATTTTTTGAACCTTTCCTGTCTGACCGGTTTTAGATTCCGAAGCTTCACTTCAGGTTTACTGTCTCCCTTGGACATTCACTTTGACGATGAAACACAGAAATTGCATCGGAGGTAAAAACAAAGGGCACAATGCCGACTTAAGTACAGGGACCATGAGTCTTCTTACCGTCTATGTTTTGAGCCTTCCCTGAGAGACCAGTTTTAGATTCCGCTTCTACTCTTCAGGTTTACTGTTTCTTTTGGACCTTCACATTGACTATAAAACACAAAAATTGCATCGGAATTAAATACAAAAGGCACATTGCCGACTGAAGTGTAAGAAGACTGACTTTTCTTAGTGTCTATGTTTTGAGCTTTTCCTGTGTCACCAGTTTTAGATTCCGATGCTCAAATGCATTTTTTTTTTGTATCCTTTGGACCTTGACATTGACAACGAATACACAGAAATTGCATCGGAATTATATACAAATGCACAACGCCGGATAAGTACAAGAAGACTGAGTCTTCTTACTAACTATGTTTTGAGCCTTCCCTGTGAGAACAGATTTAGATTCCGATGCTTCACTTCAGGTTTACTGTATTCCTTGGACCTTCTCTTTGACGATGAAACACAAAAATTGCATCGGAATTAAACACAAAAGGCACAATGCCGACATAAGTTCAAGAAGTCTGACGTTTCTTAGTGTCTATGTTTTGAGCCATTACTGTGAGACCTGTTCCAGTTTCCGATGCTTCACTTCAGGTTTACTCTATCCCTTGGACATTCACTTTGACGATGAAACACAGAAATTGCATCGGAATGAAATTCAAAAGGCACAATGCCCACTTAAGTACATGAAGACTTAGTCTTCTTACCGTCAATGTTTTGAGCCTTTCCTGTGAGACCACTTTTGTATTCCGATGCTTCACTTCGGGTCTACTGTATCCCTTGGACCATCACATTGACGACAGAACACAGAAATTGCATCGGAATTAAATACAAATGAGCACAAAGCCGACTTAAGTGCAAGAAGACTGACTTTTCTTGGTGTCTATGTTTTGAGCATTTCCTGTGTGACCAGTATTAGATTCCGATGCACTACTGCTTTTTTTTTTTGTATCCGTTGGACCTTCACATTGACGACGAAAACACAGAAATTGAATCGGAATTAAATACAAAAGGCACAACGCTGGCTTAAGTACAAGAAGACTGAGTCTTCTTACAGTCTATGTTTTGAGCCTTCCCTGTGAGAACAGTTTTAGAGTCAGATGCTTCACTTCAGGTTTACCGTATCCCTTGCACCTTCACTTTGACTATGAAACACAAAAATTCCATCGGAATTAAATACAAAAGGCACAATGCCTACTGAAGTACAAGAAGGGTGGCTTTACTTAGTGTCTATGATTTTAGCCAACCCTGTGAGACCAGTTTGAGAAACCGATGCCACACTTCAGGTTTACTGTATCCCTTATACCTTCACTTTGACGATGAAACACAGATATTTCATCGGAATTAAATACAAAATGCACAATGCCGACTTATGTACAAGAAGACTGACATGTCTTAGTATCGTTGTTTTGAGCCTTTCCTGTGAGACTTGTTTTTGTCTCCGATTATTCACTTCAGGGATACTGTATCGCTTGGACCTTCACTTTGACGTTGAAATACAGAAAATGCATCGGAATTAAATACGAAACGCACAATGCCGACTTAAGTACAAGATGAATGGGTTGACGTACCGTCTATGTTTTTGAGCCTTTCCTGTGGGACCAGTTTTAGATTACGATACTTCACTTTAAGTTTACAGTGTCCCTTGGACCTTCACTTTGACTATGAAACACAAAGATTGCATTGGAATTAAACACAAAGGGACAATGATGACTTAAGTACAAGATCACTGACATTTCTTAGTGCCTATGTTATGAGCCACTCCTGTGGCACCAGTTTAAGATTCCGATGCTTCACTTGCTCGTGTACTGTATCCCTTGTACCTTCACTTTGACGTTGAAATACAGAAAATGCATCGGAATTAAATACAGAAGGCACAATACCGACTTAAGTACTAGAAGACTGACACTTCTTAGTGTCGTTCTTTTGAGGCTTTCCTGTATCAACAGTTTTAGATTTCGATGCGCAACTGCAGATTTACTGTATAACATGGACCTTCACATAGACGATGATACACAGAAATTGTATCGGTATTAAATTCAAAATGCACAATGCCGACTTATGTGCAAGAATAATGACCTTTCTTAGTGTCTTTCTTATGAGCAATTCCTGTGTCACCACTTTTAGATTTCGATTCACAACTGCGGCCATTTTGTATCACCTGGACCTTCACATTAACGATGAAACACAGAAATTGCACCGGAATTAAATACAAAAGCCACAATGCCGGCTTAAGTACAAGAAGACTGAGTCTTCTTACTGTCTATTTTTTGAGCCTTCCCCGTGATACCAGTTTTAGATTCCGATCCTTCACATCGGGTTAACTGTATCCCTTGAACCTTCACTTTGACGATGAAACACAAAAATTGCATCGGAATTAAATACAAAATGCACAATGCCGACTTATGTACAAGAAGACTGACATGTCTTAGTATCGTTGTTTTGAGCCTTTCCTGTGTCACCAGTTTTAGATATCGATGCACAAAAGCAGATTTACTGTATCCCTTGGACCTTCACATCGACGATGAAACACAGCTATTGCATCGGAATTACATACAAAAGGCACAATGTCGGCTTAAGTACAAGAAGCCTGGGTCTTCTTACTGTCTATGAACTGAGCCTTCCCTAAGAGACCAGCTTTAGATTCCACTGCTTTACTTCAGGTTTACTGTATCCCTTTGACATTCACTTTGACTATGAAACACCAAGATTCCATCGGAGATAAATACAAATTGCACAATGCCGACTTAAGTAGAAGAAGATTGTTTTTACTTAGTGTCTACGTTTTGAACCCGTCCTGTGAGACCAGTTTTAGATTCCGATGCTTCACTTCACGTTTACTGTATTCCTTTTACATTCACTTTGACATTGAAAATGAGAAATTGCATAGGAATTAAATACAAAGGCCACAATGCCGACTTAAATACAAGATGACTGAATCTTCTTACCATCTATGTTTTGAGCCTTTCCTGTGAGACCAGTTTTAGATTCCGACTCTATACTTCAGTTTTACTGTATCCCTTGGCTCTTCACTTTGACGATGTAACACAAAAACTGCATCGAAATTAAATACAAAAGGCACAATGCCGATTTGAGTACAAGAACACTGACTTTTCTTAGTGTCTATGTTTTGAGCCTTTCCTGTGTCACCAGTTTTAGATTCCGATACTTCACTTCCTCGTTTACTATATCCCTCGGAACTTCACTTTGACGATGAAAAACCATAATTGCATCGGAAATAAATACAAAAGGCACAATGCCGACTTGAGTACAAGAAGACTGACTTTTCTTATTGTCGTTGTTTTGAGCCTTTACCGTGTCACCAGTTTTAGATTCCGATGCACAACTGCAGATTTACTGTATCCCTTGGACCTTCATATTGACGATGAAACACAGAAATTGCATTGGAATTAAACACAAAAGGCACAATGCCGACATAAGTACAAGAAGACTGAGTCTTCTTACCATCTATGATATGAGTCTTTCCTGTGAGACCAGATTTAAATTCTGAAGCTTCACTTCATGTGTACTGTATTCCTTGGACCTTCACATTGACGATGAAACACAGAAGTTGCTTCAGAATTGAATTCAAAAGGCACCATGCCGACTTAAGTTCAAGAAAACTGAGTCTTCTTACCGTCAATGTTTTGAGCCTTTCTTGTGAGATCAGTTTTGTACTCCGTTGCTTCACTTCAGGTTTACTGCCTCACTTGGACCTTCAGTTTGACGATAAAACACAAATAGCATCCTAATTACATACAAAAGGCATAATGCCAATTTAAGTATAAGACGACTGACTTTTATAGTGTCTATGTTTTGAGCATATCCTGTGTCACCAGTTTTAGATTTCGATGCACAACTGCTGATTTACTGTATCCCTTGGACCATCACATTGTCGATGACACACAGAAATTGCTTCGGAATTAAATTCAAATGCACAATGCCGACTTAAGTGCAGGATTACTGACTTTTCTTAGTGTCAATGTTTTGAGCATGTCCTGTGTTACCAGTTTTAGTTTCCGATGCACAACTGCATTTTTTTGTATCCCTTGGAAATTCACATTGATGATGAAACACAGATATTGCATCGGAATGAAATACAAAAGGCACAATACCCACATAAGTACAAGAAGACTAAGTCTTCATACTGTCTATGTTTTGAGCTGTCCCTGTGAGACCAGTTTCAGATTCAAATGCTTCACTTCAGGTTTACTGTATCCCTTGGACCTTCACTTTGACGATGAAACACAGAAATTGCATCTTAATTTAATACATAAGGCCCAATTCCGACTTAAGTACAAGAAGACTGAGTGTTCTTACTGTCTATGTTTTGAGCCTTTCCTGTGAGACCGGTTTTAGGTCCCGATGCTTCTCTTTAGGTTTACTGTATCCCTTGGACCTTCAGTATCACGAAGACACACAAATATTGCATCGGAATTAAATACAAAAGGCACAATGCCGACATAAGAACTAGAAGACCCACATTTCTTAGTGTCGTAGTTTTGAGCCTTTCCTGTGTCATTAGTTTTACATTTCGATGCACAACTACAGTTTTACTGTATCCCTTGGCCCATCACATTGACGATGAAACACAGAAATTAAATCGGAATGAAATACAAAATGCACAATGCCTACTTAGGTACAAGATGATTGAGTCTTCTTACCATCTATGTTTTGAGCCTTTCCTGTGAGACCTGTTTTGGAATCCGATGCTTCACCTCAGGCTTACTGTATCCTTTGGACCTTCACATTGACGACGAAACACAGAACTTGCATCGGAATTAAATACAAAATTCACAATGCAGACTTAGGTACAAGAAGACTGACTTTTCTTAGTGTCTATGTTAGGCGCCATTCCTGTGTCACCAGTTTTAGATTCCGATACTTCACTTCATCAGTTACTATTTCCCTTGGACGTTCACTCTGACGATGAAAAACCATAATTGCATCGGAATTAAATACAAAAGGCAAAATGCCGACTTGTGTACACGAAGTCTGAGTTTTCTTAGTGTCGTTGGTTTGAGCATTTCCTCTGTCCCCAGATTTAGATTCCGATGCACAACTGCAGTTTTTCTGCATCCTTTGGACCATCACATTGACGAAGAAACACAGAAATTGCATCGGAATTAAATACAAAAGGGACAATGCTGACTTAGGTACAAGAAGACTGAGACTTCTTACTGTCTATGATTTGAGCCTTTCCTGTGAGACGAGTTTTAGATTCCGATGCTTCACTTCAGGTTTACAGTATCCCTTGGACCTTCACTTTGACGATGAAACACAGAAATTGCATCGGAATTAGATACAAAAGGCACAATGCCGACTTAAGTACAAGAAGACTGAGTCTACTCACCGTCTATGATTCGAGCCTTTCCTGTGAGACCAGATTTAGATTCTGATGCTTCACTTCAGGTTTACTGTATTCCTTCGACCTTCACTTTGACGATGAAACACAAAGATTGCATCGGAAATAAATACAAAAGGCTCAATGCCGACTTAAGTACAAGAAGACTGACGTTTCTTAGTGTCTATGTCTTGAGTCTTTCCTGTGAGACCAGTTTTCGATTCCGATTCTACACTTCATGTCCACTGTATTCCTTGGACCTTCACATTCACGATGAAACACAGAGTTTGCATCGGAATTGAATACAAAAGGCACAATACCGACTTAAGTGCAGGAAGACTAATGTTTCTTTGTTTCTTTGCTTTCAGCCTTTCCTGTGTCACCAGTTTTACATTCCGATGCATCACTCCCTCGTTTACTGTATCCCCTGGACCTGCACTTTGAAGATGAAACACCATAATTGCATTGGAATTATATACATAAGGCACAATGCCGAATTAAGTAAAAGATGACTGAGTCTTCTTCCCGTCTATGATTTGAGCCTTTCTTGTGAGACGAGTTTTAGATTCCGATGCTTCAGGTTAACAGTATCCCTTGGACCTTCACTTTGACGATGAAACACAGAAATTTCATCGGAATTAGATACAAAAAGCACAATGCCGACTTAAGTACAAGAAGACTGAGTCTACTCACCGTCTATGATTTGAGCCCTTCCTGTGAGACCAGATCTAGATTCTGATGCTTCACTCCATGTTTATTGTATCCCTCAGACCTTCACTTTGACGTTGAAACACAAAAATTGCATCTTACTTGAATACAAAAGGCGCAATGCCGACTAAAGTGCAAGAAGACATGGTGTTATAACCGTCTATGTTTTGAGCCTTTCCTGTGAGACCAGTTTTAGTATCCGATGCTTTAGTTCAGGTTTACTGTATCCCTTGGACCTTCACTTTGAAGATGAAACACAAAAATTGCATCGGAATTAAATACAAAAGGCACAATGCCGACTTAAGTACAGGAAGACTAACTTTTTTTAGTGTCGTTGTTTTGAGCCTTTTCTGTGTCACCAGATTTGGACTTCGATGCACAACTGCAGATGTACTGTATGCCTTGGACCTCCACATTGACGATGAAACACAGAAATTGCATCAGATTTAAATACAAAAAGCACAATGCCGACTTCAGTACAAGAATACTGGGTCTTCTTACAGTCTATGCTTTGAGCCTTTCCTATGAGACCACTTTAGCATTCTGAAGTTTCACTTAGGGTTTACTGTATCCCGTGGACCTTCAGTTTGACGATGAAACACAAAAATTGGATAGGAACGAAATACAAAAGGCACAAAACTGACATAAGTATAAGAGACTGACTTTTCTTAGTGTGTACGTTTTGAGCCTTTCGTGTGTCACCTGTTTTACATTCCGATGCACAACTGCAGTTTATCTGTATCCCTTGGACCTTCACATTGACGATGAAACACAGAAATTGCATCGGAATTAAATACAAAAGGCACAATGCCGACTTAAGTACAAGAAGACTGAGTCTTCTTACCGTCTACGCTTTGAGCCGTTCCTGTGAGACCAGTTTCAGATTCCGATGCTTCACTTCAGGTTTACTGTAACCCTTGGACCTTCACTTTGACGATGAAACACCATAATTGCATCGGATTGAAAGACAAAAGGCACAATGCCGTGTTAGGTTCAAGAAGACTGACGTCTCTTAGTGTCTATATTTTGAGCCTTTCCTGTGAGACCAGTTTCTAATTCTGACTCTACACTTTAGGTTTTCCGTATCTCTTGTATCCTCACTTTGACGATGGAACACATTAATTGCATCGGAATTAAATACAAAAGGCACAATGCCGCCTTAAGTACAAGAAGACTGACCTTTCTTAGTGTCGTTGTTTTGAACCTTTCCTGTGTCACCAGGATTAGATTTCGATGCACAACTGCAGATTTACTGTATCCCTTGGACCTACAAATGTACGATGAAACACATAAATTGCATCTGAATTAAATACAAAAGGCACAATGCCGACTTAAGTACAAGAAGACTGACCTTTCTTAGTGTCGTTGTTTTGAGCATTTCCTGTGTCACCAGTTTTAGATTCAGATGCACAACTGCAGTTTCTTTGTATCCCTGGGACCTTAACATTGACAACGAAACACAGAAATTGCATCGGAATTAATTTCAAAATGCACAATGCCGCATAAGTACAAGAAGCCTGAGTCTTCTTACTGTCTATGATTTGAGATTACCCTGTGGAACCAGTTTCAGATTCTGATGCTTCACTTCAGGTTTACTGTATCTCTTGGACCTTCTCTTTGGCGATAAAACGCAAAAATTTCATCGGAATTAAATACAAAATGCACAATGCCGACTTAAGAACAAGAAAACTGATTTTTCGTAGTGTCTATGATTTGAGCCTATCCTGTGAGACCAGTATTAGATTCCGATGCTTCACTTCAATTTTTTTGTATCACTTGGACCTTCACATTGACGATGAAACACAGAAATTGCATCGGAATTATATTCAAAAGGCACATTGTCGACATAAGTGCAAGTAGGCTGACTTTTCTTAGTTTCGATGCTTTGAGCCCTTCCTGTGTCACCAGTTTAACATTCCGATGCATCACTCCCTCGTTTACTGTATCCCTTGGACCTGCACTTTGACGATGAGACACCATAGTTGCATCGGAATTAAATACAAAAGGCACAATGCCGACTTAAGTACAAGAAGACTGAGTCTTCTTACTGTCCATGTTTTGAGCCCTCCCTGTGAGATCAGTTATAGATTCCGATGCTTCACTTCAGGATTTCTGTATCCCTTGGATACGATGAAGCACAGAAATTGCGTCGGAATTAAATACAAAAGGCACAATGCCGACTTAAGTACATGAAGGCTAGGTCTTCTTACTGTCTATGTTTTGAGCCTTTCCTGTGAGACCAGTTTTAGATTCCGATGCTTCACCTCAGGTTCACTGTATCCCTTGGACCTCGGACTTTGACGATGAAACACAAAAATTGGATCAGAATTATATGCAAAATGCACAATTCCGACTGACGTACAAGAAGACTGACGTTTCTTAGTGTCTATGTTTTAAGCCATTCCTGTGTCACCAGTTTTAGCTTTCGTTGCACAACTGCAGTTTTACTGTATCCCTTGGACCTTAACATTGACGATGAAACAGAGAAATTCCATCAGAATTAAATACAAGAGGCACAATGCCGGCTTAAGTACAAGGGACTTACTTTTCTTAGTGTCTATGATTTGAGCCTTTCCCGTGTCACTTGATTTACATTCCGATGGATAACTGCATTTATTCTGTATCCCTTGGACTTTTACATTGACGATGCAACACAGAAATTGCATCGGAATTAAATACAAAAGGAACAATGCCGACTTAAGTACAAGAAGACGATGTTTCACTTCAGCTTTACTGTATCCCTTGAACCTTCACTTCGACGATGAAACTCTAAAATTGCATCGGAATTAAATGTAAAAGCCACAATGCCGACTTAAGTACAAGAAGGCTGACTTTTCTTAGTGTCTATTATTTGAACCTTTCCTGTAAGACCAGTTTTAGATTCCGATGCTTCACTTCTGGTTTACTGTATCCCTTGGATACGATGATACACAGAAATTGCATCGGAATTAAATACAAATTGCACAATGCCGACTTAAGTACAGGAAGACTGATTTTTCTTTACGTCTATATTTTGAATCTTTCCTGTGAGACCAGTTTTAGATTCCGATGCTTCACTTTAGTGTTACTGTATCCCTTGGACAATCACTCTGACGTTCAAAACATAGAAATTGCATGGGAATTAAATTCAAAAGGCACAATGCCGACTTAAGAACAAGATGACTGAGTCTTCTTACCGTCTATGGTTTGTGCCTTTCCTGTTAGACCAGTTTTAGATTACGATGCATCACTTCAGGTTTACTGAATCCCTTTGACCTTCTCATTGATGATGAAACACAAAAATTGCATCAGAATTAAATACAAAAGGCACAATGCCGACTTATGTACCGAACACTGACTTTTCTTGGTGTCTATGTCTTGAGCCTTTCCTGTGTCACCAGTTTTGGTTTCCAATGCTTCACTTCCTCGTTTACTGTATCCCTTGGACCTTCACTTTGACGATGAAGCACCATAATTGCATCAAAAATAAATACAAAAGGCACAATGCCAACTTAAGTACAAGTTACTGACTTTTCTTAGTGTCTATGTTTTGAGCCTTTCCCGTGTCACCTGCTTTACATTCCGATGCACAACTGACATTTTTCTGTATCACTTGGACCTTCACATAGACGATGAAACACAGAAATTTCATCGTAATTAAATACAAAATGCACAATGCCGGCTTATGTACAAGAAGACTGAGTCTTATTACTGTCTTTGTTTTGGGCCTTCCCTGTGAGACCAGTTATAGATTCCGATGCATCACTTCAGTTTTCTGTATCCCTTGGACATTCACTTTGACGTTGAAACACAGAATTTGCATCGAAATTAAATGGAAACGGCACAATGCCGATTTAATTACAAGAAGCTTGAGTCTTCTAACTGTCTATGTTTTGATCCTTCACTGTGAGGCCAGTTTTAGATTCCGATGCTTCACATCGGGTTTACTGAAACCCTTGGACTTTCACATTGACGAGGAAACACAAAAATTGCATCGGAATTAAATACAAAAGTCACAATGCCGGCTTACGTACAACAGACCGACTTTCCATAGTGTGTATGTATTGAGCCTTTCCCGTGTCACCTGCTTTACATTCCGATGCACAACTGCAGTTTTTCTGTATCCCTTGGGCTTTCACATTGACAATGCAACACAGAAATTGCATCGGAATTAAATACAAATGGCACAATGCCGACATAAGTACAAGACTGAGTCTCCTTACCGTCTATGTTTTGCGCATTTTCTGTGAGACCAGTTTTAGATTCCGATGCTTCACTTCAGGTTTACTGTATCCCTTGGACCATCTCATTGACGAAGAAACACAAAAATTGCATTGGCATTAAATATAAAAGGCACAATGCCGACATAAGTACAAGAAGACTGACGTTTCTTAGCATCGTTGTTTTGAGCCTTTCCTGTGTCACCAGTTTTAGTTTCCGATGCTTCACTTCCTCGTTTACTGTATCCCTTGGACCTTTACTTTGACGATGAAACACCATAATTGCATCGAAATGAAATTTAAAAGCCACATTGCCGACTTAAGTACAAGAAGACTAACTTTTCATAGTGTCTATTTTTCGTGCCTTTACTGTGGGACGAGTGTAGATTCCGATGCTTCACTTCACGATTACTGTATCCCTTGGACATTTACTTTGACGATGAAACACAGAAATTGCATCGGAAGTAAATACAAAAGGCACAATGCCGGCTTAAGTGCGAGACGAGTGAGTCTTCCTACTGTCTATGATTTTAGCCTTTTCTGTGGCACTAGTTTTAGATGCCGATGCACAATTGCAGGTTTACTGTATCCCTTGGTCCTTCATCTTGACGATCAAACAGTGAAATTGCATCCGAATTAAATACATAAGTCACAATGCACACTTTGTTACAGGAAGACTCAGTCTTCATACCGTCTATGTCTGAGAATTTCCTGTGAGACCAGTTTTAGATTCCGATGCTACACTTCAGGTTTACTGTATCCCTTGGACCTGCACTTTAACGATGAAACACAAAAATTGAATCGGAATTAAGTACAAAAGGCACAATACCGATTTAAGTACAAGACGAGTGAGTCCTCTTACTGTCTATGATTTTTGCCGTTTCTCTGGCACTAGTTTTAGATTCCGATGCACAACTGCAGGTTTACTGTATCTCTTGGACCTTCATTTTGACGATGTTACGCAAAAATTGCATCGGAATTAAATATTTAAGTCACAATGCCGACTTATGTACAAGAAGACTGACTTTTCTTAGTGTCTATGATTTGAGCCTTCCCTGTGTCACCAGTTATAGTTCCGATGCTCCACTTCAGGTTTCCTGTATCCCTTGGACCAACACTTTGACGATGAAACTCATAAATTACATCGGAATTAAATTCAAAACGCAGAATGCCGACTTAAGTACAAGACGACTGACTTTAGACAGTGTCTAAGTTTTGAGCCTTTCCTTTGTCTGCAGTTTTAGTTCCCGATGCTCAACTGCAGGTTTACTGTGTCCGCTGGACCTACACTTTGACGATAAAACACAAAAGTTGCATGGGAATTAAAATGCAAAAGGCACAATGCCGACTTAAGTAGAAAAACACTGACTTTTATTTGTGTCTATGATTTGAGCCTTTCCTGTGTCACCAGTTTTAGATTCCGACGCACAATTGCAGGTTTACTGTATCCCTTGGACCTTCACATTGACGATCAAACAGTGAAATTGCTTCCGAATTAAATACAAAAGTCACAATGCCCACTTTGTTACAAGAAGACTCAGTCTTCTTACCGTCTATGTTTGAGCCTTTCCTGTGAGACCAGTTTTAGATTCCGATGCTACACTTCAGGTTTACTGTATCCCTTGGACCTTCCCATTGACGATGAAACACAGAAATTGCATCCGAATTAAATACAAAAGCTTCAATGCAGACTTAACCTAGATAGTCCTGATTTTTTATTTTCAAAATTGAGTTATATCTTATCTACATTCATTCACAAGGTTGTCACGGAGAAAGTAAAAACAATTTTGAGTATTTATTTTTATTTAGTATTTCCAAAAATGGGCGTCCGTCCAGAAGGACGTCAGGACAATAAGCGAACAAGTTTTTAAAGTATATGACATTGCGCAATTAACTTGTTTCGGGTTTTATACTTTCAAATAAATATAAATAAATTTGAATTAGAGGCTAAAACAACTAACAAATATAAAAAACAAAGAAAGTAACCTATACACATATTTTATGCACTAGTATGATAAGACAAAAAGCAACAAACATGAAGTGGTTCATCACATTTTATGCACATAGTAGTAGTTTTTTAGTATCAACTTCGACATTTCAGCTGCTTCTTCTTTTTTGTTACCTCATCCGTTGGTATTGCAGCAACATAATGTTCTCTTCCATCAAATCTAGAATCTAATTTTGCCCTCTTACTAGGACGTCCTTTGCTGGTAGTGACTCTTTTGTGACTTTCAAGAATTGCAGTGACAATTCAACGACGAAATGTCAGATGATCTATGGGTTCTTCGTTGTGTTTGTAAAGATCCAAGGCATTTTGCTCTGCAATGTCTATAAAATGTGCCATGATCGGGAAATACCACTTTTTCTCTCTTATAGAGCATCTATATAGGGATACATTGTGGTCAGCTCGATCTATGCCTCCCATATAAGTATTGTTGGAGTGTAATAAGTTAGGTTGATGCACGCTAATCTTTTTCCTTTGTTCCCTGGAAAATCTTGCTACAGAGCGTAGTGGTTGCACTCTGTCAAAGTTGGTGGCTACAGTAACAACATTGTTAACATTCCAACATACAATGGAAATCCCGGATGCTGAGTCAGAACAAACTTCATATGATCCTCTATTCTCTTTTATCATTTTTTCTACAGGTGATAGAGTACAATTCTTAACTCTGTTTCCTCTTATTGTTCCTGTTACTTCCACGCCCCTCTCATTTAGGTCATGTAGAAGTTCAACGCTGGTGAAGACGTTATCAAAGTATATTCGATATGGAACACGTGGAAGTAACTAGTCAACAAAAGTCATTACCACACCGTACCCCATGCCTTTCGTTTCATAATCCTTACTACACGTGCCAGCGCCTTGGTAGGGTTCGAGCCACCACTTGTGCCTCCACACCAAAATTTGAATCCGTGTCGGATTGATTTCCCTTTTATGAATTGTTTGCTCCCGCGATTTCCGAAGTGTGGGACCATCGATTCATCGACAGAATGATGCTGCACGTGAGGCGCAAATTGTTTGAACCTATCATTCAGCATACACAGTAATGGGCGGATTTTCCCAAAACGGTCTGATTTATCTAAATTGTCATTGTTGCATACATGCAAATTGGAAAAGATGAAGTCAAATCGATCTCTGGACATGGCATTTGTTACGAGGTCGTTGTGACTGTCTTTACCTGATTGTCAGTACATCTTTCTGCGTGACACTGTTACATATCCACTTAGCAGAAGAATTGCAATAAACACCAACATCTCATCTTCTGAACAATCACCTAGTCTATTTCTCTTGGCTGCTTACGGATTTGTGCATGTGACCATCATTAGAAGCACTTCGTTATCAAAAAACTGTTGGAAATATTCAAGTTGTGTTCGCCCTTTCTTCATTCCAATTGTGAACATTAGAGGCCATACAGGTGTTGGATTAACAATTTCACCACTTTTCCAGTTATATTTCTTGAGGTTTAGAACTTTATTCTTCGATAGCCTTGCTGGTTTGTTTGTGATTGTTGTTATTATTGTTGCTGTTTTTGTACTGCTGGAGAGTCCTGGAACAACATCAGAGCTGAAGGATTGTTTCCTTTTTGCATTCACAGCATTACCATTGGTAAATATTTCCAAATCACAAAGCGCAGTAGCATTGAGCTGACTTGCTGGTAATTTATCTACACTTGGATTTTCTTCAGCACCAGAATCTTCATCTGTTACGTCATCAGTTTAATTTAGAGGAGGGTGTAATGTTACATTCACACCAGTGTTAGGTATGTCTTCATTTTTTGATTCTAACATGTCCAAAAGTTCCATCAGTGTACTTCGTTGTCCGTGAATACAAAATGACAACATATTATCCTGACGTCCTTCTGGAAGGATGGTTGGAAACATAATTGAATTACAACTGACAAAAACTTTCAATCGTAATATAAGCCCATAAATAATATAGGTTACTTCTTTAAGATATTATATGACAAGTTTCAGAATTATTGACGCAATGTGAAAGAAAATATACATAACCATCGATGACTAGTTCAGTCAGTTCGTCCATAATAAAATCGGCCCTATTTTCAAGACACAGTTTCTCACTCACAATTAACGACACCGTCAAACTGACTGTCGCAGCGCGCAACTGGCTCTGCCTACTTCATATAACAATGCGTCACAGTCCGTTGCCATAATGCGTTATTCGCAAAAATAAATAATTTCAACAGTGAGTAACGCCGTCCTTCCAGAAGGACGTCAGGGTTATCTGGGTTAAAAGATTCCTGGAAGTCCACTATTAGTTTACAATGTACCACTGCTGTTTTTCTGTACCCCTGCGACCTTAACATTGATGACGAAACACACATATTGCATCGGGATTGAATACAAGAGGAACAATGACGACTTCTGTTCAGAGGGTGTATCGCCTCAAACAGTCTTTGACTGAAACTTTCCTGGAAATCCAGCATCAGCTTCCGATACACCACTGCAGGTTTTCTGTAACCCTTGGACCTTCACATTGACGATGAAACACACAAACTGCATTGTTATTGAATACAAAAGGCACAATGCCGACTTCTGTCCAGGGAACGTAACGCTTCAAAGATTCTCTGCTTTTGAACATTTCCTGACAGTCCAGTACTAGATTTCGATGCACCACTGCAGGTTTACTGTAACCCTTGGTCCTTCACACTGACGATGAAACACAGAAATTGCATCGGAATTGAATACGAAAGACACATTGCCGACTTCTGTCCAGAAGGAGTAACGCTTCAAACGGTCTGTGCTTGGAACCATTCCTGGGAGTCCAGTAGTAGATTCCGATGTACCAATACTAGCTCACTGTAACTCTTGGACCTTCACAATGACGATGAAGCACAGAAATTGCATCAGGATTGAACACAAAATGCACAAGGCCCACTTCTGTTCTTAAGGGGGAATGCTTCGAACAGACTGTGCTTCTGAACCTTTCTTGGACCTTCACATTGACGATGAAACACAGAATTTGCTTCGGGATTGAAAACAAGAGGAACAATGACGACTTCTGTCCAGGGGGCGTAACGCCTCAAACAGTTTGTTATTGAAACTCACCTGGGAGTCCAGTATTTGTTTCTGATGCACCACTGCAGGTTTTCTGTATCCCTCGGACCTCCACATTGACAATGAAACACAGAAATTCCGTCGGGTTGAATACAACAGGAACAATTATGACTTCTATCCAGGGGGAGTAAAGCTTCAGGCAGTCTATGGTTTGAACCTTTCATGGGAATCCAGTAATAAATTCCGATGCACGACTGGAACCACACTGGAACCCTTGGATCTTTATATTGACGATGAAACACAGAAATTGCATCGGGATTGAATACAAGAGGAACAATGCGCACAGATTGCCCAAACTCTTACGGGAATCGTTACAGCGTGGGCGAGTAATGAGTGGGTGGGCAAATGTCTATTAGGTACAATACGTATGTAGTATTGTGGACAGTTGGGAATGTGAGTCTCACGGAAAGCTTGCAAGGGACAAGGCCCTGCAGTCGCGCTTTTCATCTGTGACATCGGTGGCTCAGATGGGTAGAGCGTCTTCCCTGTAGGCAGGAGATCCCGAGTTCGAGTCCCGATCGGGGCACACATTTTCAGCTGTCCACATCGAGTTATATCAACAACACCTGTCGGCAGCTGAGGTTTTCAGTTAGTCATCATTTATTCCAGGGAAAAGCAGCACGGTCCTCAACAGTAACTCTTCTTTCGAGAACAAGTTACTATCTTCGTATATATACTTTCATGGAAATCCAGTAGCATATTCCGATACACGTCTCGAGACTCACTGTAACGACTCACTGTAACGACTCAAACAATCTGTAATTGTAACTTTCCTGGGAGTCCAGTAGTGGCTTCCGATGCATCACTACAGGTTTTCTGTAAACCTTGGACCCTCACATTGACGGTGAATTACAAAAATTGCTTCGGGATTGAAAACAAGAGGAAAAATGACGACTTCTGTCGAGGGGGCGTAACGCCTCAAAGAGTTTGTGATTGAACCTTTTGTGGGAGTACAGTATTTGTTTCCGATGCTAATCTGCAGGATTTCTGTAACTCATGGACTTTCACATTGAGGATGAAACACAGAAATTCCATCGGGATTGACTACAAGAGGAACAATGACGACTTCTGTCCAGGGTAGTAAGGCTTCAGTCTGTGGTTTGGACCTTTCTTGGGAATCCAGTAACAGTTGCCAATACACGAGTGGAGGCTAACTGTAATTCTTGGATCTTTACATTGACGATGAAACATAGAAATACCTTTGATGTGAATCCATTACTAGATTCCGATATACGACTGGATGCTCATTGTAACACTTGGACGTTTACACTGCCGATGAAACATAGAAATTGGATCGGGACTGAATACAAGAGGAACAATGTCAACTTCTGCCCACGGGGAGTAACGCCTCAAACAGCCTGTGATTGAAACTTTCTTGGGAGTCCAATATTAGTTTCCGATGCACCACTGCAAGTTTTCTGTAACCCTTCGACCTTAACAATGTTTATGAAACACGGATCTTGCATCGGGATGGTATACAAGAGGAACAATGACGACTTTTGTCCAGGGGGAGTAACACCTCAAACAGTCTGTGACTGAAACTTTCATGGGAGTCCAGTGTTAGTTTCCGCTGCACCACTGCATGTTTTCTGTAACTCTTGGACATTCACATTGACGATGAAACACAGTAATTGCATAGGGATTGAATTCAAGAGAAATAATGCCGACTTTTGTCCAGGTGGGAGTAACGCCTCAAACAGTCTGTGACTGAAACTTTGCTGACAGTCCGGTATTAGTTTCCGATGCACCACTGCAGGCTTCCTGTAACCCTTGGACTGTCACATTGACAATGAAACACAGAAATTGAATCGGGATACAATACAAGAGGAACAATGGCGACCTCTGTCAAGGGGGACTAATGCTTCAAACTATCTGCATTGAAACTTTCCTGGTACTCCAGTATTACATTCTGATGCAACACTGAGGTTTCCTGTAACCCTTGGACCTTCCCATTGACGATGAAACACAGAAATTGCATCGGGATTGAATACAAGAGGAACAATGACGACTTCTGTCGAGGGGGAGTAAGGCTTCAAACAGTCTGTGGTTTGAACCTTTCATGGGAACCCAGTAATAGATTTCGATACACGACTGGACGCTCACTGTAACCTTTGGACCTATACTTTGCCGATGAAACATAGAAATTGCATTGGGGCTGAATACAAGAGGAACAGTGACGACTTCTTTCGAGGGGGAGTAAGGCTTCAAACAGTCTGTGGTTTGAACCTTTCATGGGAATCCAATAATAGATTTCGATGCACAACTAGAGGTTCACTGTAACCCTCGGACATTTACATTAACGATGAAACACAGAGATTGCATCGGGATTGAATACAAAAGGCATACTACCGAATTCTGTCCAGTGGGAGTAATGCCTCAAACAGTCTGATTTTGTAGCATTCCTCGGAGTCCAATATTAGACTCCGATGCACCAGTTCAGGTTTCCTGTAACTCTTCGGCATTCAAATTGACGATGAAACACACAAATTGATACGGGAAAGAATACAAGAGGAACAATGCCGACATCTGCCCTGTTGGAGTAACATCTCAATCTGTCTGTGATTGAAACTTTCCTAGGAGTCCAGTATTAGTTTCCGATGCGATACTTCAGGATTTTTGTAACCGTCGTACATTTACATTGACGATGAAACACAGAGATTGCATCGGGACTGAATAGAGGAGGATCAATGCCGTCTTCTGTCCAGGGGGATTAACGCCCCAAACAGTTTGTGACTGAAACGTTCCTGGCAGTCCAGTATTACTTTCAGATGCACCACTGCAGGTTTTCTGAAACGCTTGGACCTTCACAATGACGATGAAACACAGAAACTGCATTGGGATTGATTAGAAGAGAATCAATGACGACTTCTGTCCAGAAGGAGTAAGGGTTCAAACAATCTGAAAAATACTGTGAGTCCAGTATTAGTTTACAAAGCACCACTGCAGGTTTTCTGTAAAACTTGGCCGTTTACATACACGATGAATTACACAAATTGCATCGGGATTCAATACAAAATGCACATTATCGACTTCTGTCCAGGGGGAGCAACGCCTCAAAGAGTCTGTGAGTGAAACTTCCCTGGGAGTCCTGTATTAGATTTCGATGACCACTGCAGGTTTGCTGTAACCGTTTGACGTTTACATTGGCGATGAAACACAGAAATGTCATCGAGATTGCGTACAGAGGGAACAAAGCCAACTTCTGTCCAGGGGGGGGGGGGGGGGGGGGCGTAACGCCTCAAACAATGTGTGATTGAAACATTCCTTGGAGTCCAGCATCAGTTTCCGGTTTACGATGCACCACTGCTAGTTTCCTGTAAAACGTGGCCCATTCCATACACGATGAAACACAGAAATTGCATCGGGATTCAATACAAAATGCACATTGTCGACATCTGACTAGGGGCAGTATCGCCTCAAACAGTCTCTGATTGAAACATTCCTGGGAGTCCAGTGTTTGATTTCGATGCACCACTTCATGCTTTCTGTAACTCTTGGACCTTTACATTGACGATGAAGCACAGAACTTGCATTTGGGCTGAATACAAAAGGCACCATGCCAACTTCTGTCCAGGGGGATTAACGTCTCTACAGTCTGTGATTGAAACATTCCTTTGGGTCTAGTATTAGATTCTGATGCACCACTGCAGGTTTTCTGTAACCCTTGGACCTTTACATTGACAATGAAACACAGAGATTGCATCGGGATTGAGTACAAAAGGCACAATGCCCTCTTCTGTCAAGGGGGAGTAATGCATCAAATAGTCTGTGGGTGGAACTTTCCTGGGAGTCTTGCGTTTGATTCCGATGCGCCACTGCAGGTCTTCTGTATCCCTTGGACCTTAACATAGACGATGAAACACAGAAATATAATCGGGATTGAATACAACTGGAACAATGTCGACTGCTTTCCAGGGGGAGTAACGCCTCAAACAGTCTGTGATTGAAACTTCACTGGGAGTCCAGTATTAGATTCCATTGCAGCACTGCCGGTTTTCTGTAACCCCTGGACTTATACATTTATGATGCAACTCATTAGTTGCATCGGGATTGAATACAAGAGGCTCATTGCCGATTTCTGGCCAGGGGAGTATCGCCTCAAACAGTCTGTGATTGAAACTTTCCTGGGAATCCAGTTTTTGTTTCCGACGCAACACTGCCAGTTTTCTGTAACGCTTGAAACTTTACATTGACGATGAAACACAGAGATTGAATCGGGATTGAATAGAAAAGGCACAATGAAGACTTCTGTGCAGGGGTAGTAAAACCTCAAACAGACTGTGATTGAAACATTCCTTTCAGTCCAGTATTAGATCCCGTTGAACCACTGAAGGTTTTCTGTAAGCCTTGGACATCAACATTAACGATGAGACACAGATTTTGCATCGGGATTTAATACAATTGGAACTATGCCGCCTTCCGTTCAGGGGGAATAACGCCTCAAACAGTCTGTGATTGAAACTTTCCTGGAAGTTCAATATTAGATTCCGAGGCACCATTGCAGGTATTCTGCAACCCTTGGGCTTTCACGTTGAGGTTGAAACACAGAAATTGTATTGGGACTGAATACAGGAAGAACAATGGGGAGTAAGGCCACAATCAGTCTGTGATGGAATCTTTCCTGGGAGTCCAGTATTAGATTCCGATGCACCAGTGCAGATTTTCTGTATGCCTTGGACCTTTATATTGTATATGAATCACAGCAATCGCATCGAAGTTGAATACAAGAGAAACAGTAACGACTTCTGTCCGGTGGGAGTATCGCCCCAAAATTCCAAGATTGAAACTTTCCTGAGAGTCCAGTATTAGTTTCCGATTCACTAGTGCGGGTTTACTGTAACCCTATATTGCATCGTGATTGACTGCAAGAGGAATATTGCCGTTTCCCGTAAAGTGGAGTAACGCCTCAAACAGTCTCTGATTGTAACTTTCCGGGAGTCCATCATTAGTTTCCGATGCACCAATGCAGGTTTACCTTTACATTCACGATGAAACGCAGAAATTGCGTCGGGATGACTACAAAATGCACACTGCCAACTTCTGTCCAGGGGGAGCAACGCCTGAAACAGTCTGTGATTAAAACTTTCCTGGGAGCACAGTAGTACTTTACCGGTGCACCACTACAGGTTTTTTGTAACCCTTGGACCTTTACATTGTCGGTGAAACTCAGAGATTTCATCGGGATTGAATACAAAAGGCGCAATGCCGACTTCTGTCAAGGGGGAGTAGCGCCTCAAACAGTCAGTAATTGAAACATTCATGGGAGTCCAGTTTTAGTTTCCAATGCACCACTGCATGTTTCCTGGAAAACGTGGCCCTTTATATACACGATGAAACACAGAAATTGCAACGGGATTAAATACAAAAGGCACATTTCCGACATCTGTCCAGGGGGAGTAACGACTCAAACATTCTGTGATTGAAACTTTCCTGGGAGTCAAGTATTAGATTCCGAACCACCACTGCAGGTATTCTGTAACGCTTGTAGGTTTACACTGTCGATGAAGCACAGAAATTACATCGGGATTAAATAGAAAAGGCACAATGCCGGCTTTGGTCCAGGGGGAGTAACGCCTCAAACAGTCTGTAATTGAAACTTTCGTGGGTGTGCAGTATTAGATTCCAATGCACCACTGCAGGTTTTCTGTAACCCTTGGCCCAATACATTGACGATGAAACACAGAAATAGCCTCGTGATTGAATACAAGAGGAACAATGACAACTTTTGTCCAGGTGGAGTATGACTTCAAACAGTCTTCGATTTGAATCTTTCATGGGAAACCAATAATAGATTCCGATAAATGAATGGAAGAGCACTGTAAATCTTGGACCTTTACATTGACGATGAAACACAGAGATTCCATTGGGATTAAATACAAAGGGCACAATGCCGTCTTCTTTCCAGGGGGAGTAACGCCTCAAACAGTCTGTGATTGAAGCTTTCCTGGGAGTCCAGTATTAGATTCCGATGTACCAATGCACATTTTCTGTATGCCATGGACCTTTACATTGTGTATGAAACACAGCAATTGCATCAGAATTGAATACAAGTGGAAAAAGTACATCTATCCGGGGGGAGTATCTCCCCAAAAGTCTGTGATTCAAACTTTCCTGGGAGTCCAGTATTAGTTTCCGATTCACTAGTGCAGGTTTACTGTAACCCTTTTACCTTTACATTGATGATGAAACACAGAGATTGCATCGTGATTGAATACAAAAATCTCAATGCCGACTTCTGTCCAGGGGGAGCAACGCCTCAAACAGCATGGGATTGAAACTTTTCTGAGACTCCAGTAGTGGATTCTGATGCATCACTGCAAGGTTTCTGTTACCCTTGGACCTTTACATTGACGACGAAAGACAGAAATTGCATCGTGATTGAATACAAGAGGAACAATGACAACTTGTGTCCACGTGGAGTATGGCTTCAAACAGTCTGTGGTATGAACTTTTCATGGGAATCCAGTTATGGATTCCGATACAAGACTGGAGGCTCACTGTAACCCTTCGACCCTTATATTGACGATGAAACTTGCTACGAGATTAAATACAAAAGGCACAATGCCGACTTCTGTCCAGGGGGAGTAGCACCCCAAACAGTCTGTGATTGAAACTCTCATGGGATTACAGTATTAGTTTCCGATGCACCAATGCAGGTTTCCTGTAAAACGTGGCCCTTTACATACACGATGAAACACAGAAATTACATCGGTATTCAATACAAAATACACATTTTCGACTTCTGTCCAGGGGAGTAAGGCCTCAAACAGTCTGTGATTGAAATATTCCTGGGAGTCCAGTGTTAGATTCCGATGCACCACTGCTGGTTTTCTTTTACCCTTGGACCTTTACATTGACGATGAAACACAGAAATTGCAACGGGATTGAATACAAGAGTAACAATGCCAACTCCTGTCAAGAGGCGTAAGATTTCAAACAGTTTGTGGTTAGAACCTCTCATGGGAATCTAGTAATAGATTCCGATAGACGATTGCTGGCTCACTGTAACTCTTGAATCTACACATTGATAATGAAACACAGAAATTGCATCGTAACTGAATACAAAAGGCGCAATGCCACCTTCTGTCCAGGGGGTTAAAACCTCAAACAGTCTGTTATTGAAACTTTCCTGGGAGTCCAGTATTAGATTCCGATGCACCAGTGCAGGTTTTCTGTATGCCTTGGACCTTTACATTATCGATGAAACACAGAAATTGCATCGGGATTGAATACAAAAGTCGTAATGCCGACTTCTGTCCAGGTGGGGTATCGTTTACAACAGGTTGTGTTGGAAACTTTCCTGGAACACCAGTATTAGATTTAAAACCTCCACGGCAGGTTTACTGTAACCTTTGGACGTTCGCATTGACAATGAAACGCAAGATTGCATCGGTATGGAATAAAAAAGGCACAATGCCGAATTCTATTCAGGGAGAGTAACGTCTTAAGCAGTCTATGCTTTGAAATTTCCTGGGGATCTGGTGATTAATTCCTATGCACTGCGGCACGTTTACTGTAATCCTTGGGCCACACATAGACGGTGACACACAGAAATGGCATCAGGATTGAATACAAAATGCACAATGCCAAATTCTGTGATTGGCTAGTA
Source organism: Schistocerca piceifrons (assembly GCF_021461385.2). Lineage (NCBI taxonomy): Eukaryota > Metazoa > Arthropoda > Insecta > Orthoptera > Acrididae > Schistocerca > Schistocerca piceifrons. Next base: position 36,966,670 of record NC_060138.1, on the reverse strand, counting down.
ACGCTTCAAACAGTCTGTTCCTTGAACCTTTCCTGGGAGACCAGTATTACATACCGATGGACCACGGCTGGTTTACTGTAATCCTTGGACCATCACATTGACGAAGAAACAAGAAATTGTAACGGGATTGAATACAAATGTCAAAATGCCAACTTATGTCCAGGGGGAATAGAGCATCAAACAGACTGTGTTGGAAACTTTCCTGGGAGACCAATTTCAGATTCCAATACACCACGACCGGTATTCTCTAACCCTTGGACCTTCACATTGACGATGAAACACAGAAATTGCATCGGGATTAAATACAAAGGGCATAATGCCGACCTCTGTCCAGGTGGAGAAATGCCTCAAACAGTCTGTGTTTGAACCATTCCTGGGAGTCCAATGGTAGTTTGCAATGCACATCTATAGATTTACTGTAACCCTTGGACCATTAAATTGACGATGAAACGCTAAAATTGCGTAGGGATTAAATAAAAAAGACATAACACCGATTTCTGTCTATGGCGAGTAACGCTTCAAACAGTCTGTATTGGCAACTTTTCTGGGAGACCAGTATTAAATTGGGAATCTCCACTGCGGGTTTAATGTAACCCTTGGACTTTCACATTGACTATGAAACACAGAAATTGCATCGGGATTGAAACAAAAGGCACAATTTCGGCTTCTTTCCAAAGATAATAACGTCTCTAAAGTTCTGTGCTTCGGAACCATTCCTGGGAGTCCAGTAATAGATTCCGATGCAACACTGCCGGTTCAGCCATCGCCATCTGCTGACGGCTGCGCCGGCGCGGTTCTGCCCGTGTGAGCACTTGCTGACTGTACGCCACATTGCCATGTACTCTGGATGTCATTTTAGCGGATGACCCAGGAGCATCTGCTCGCGTTCTTAGTTTTATCCACCTGATAGACCTGTCTAAGGACATTTGATGAAACTGTTTTCTTTCAATATTTTGCCTTTTATAGATTTGTCCTTTCTATTTGCTGTTTTAACCATCTGCCTCGCAGTGCATTCATAACTTAGTCAGGGCGCTAATGACCACTGTAGTTGTGCGCCCTGAAACCACAAAAAAAAGAAGGTTTACTGTAACCCTTAGAGTTTCACAGTGAAGATGAAACACAGAAATTGCATAGGAATTGAATACAAAAAGCACAATGCCAACGTCTGTCCAGGGCGTGTAACGCCTCTAACAATCTGACTTGGAACATTTCCTGGGAGACTTGTATTAGAATCTGATGAACCACGGTATGTTACTATAAACATTGGTGCGTCACACTGACATTGAATCACAGATATTGCATCGGACTGATTACAAAGGGCACAATGACGACTTCTGCCCAGTGGGAGTAACGCTTCATACAGTCTGTGCTTTGAACACTTCCTGGGAGTCCAGTAGTAGATTCCGATTTACCACTGCAGGTTTACTCTAACCCTTTGACCTTCACATTGATGGTGAAACACAGAATTTGCTTCGGGATTGAATAAAAAGGGCACAACGCCAACTTTTGTCCATGGGGGGTATCGCCTCAAACAGTCTGTGTTCGAATCTTTCCTGGGAGACCAGTACTAGATTCCGATGCACCACTACAGGATTTCTGTAACCCTTCGACCATAACATTGATGATGAAACATAGGAATTGCATCGGGATTGAATACTAAAGTCACAATGCCAATTTCTGTCCAGTGGGGAGTAATGTTTCAATCAGTCTGTGATATGTACCTTTCTTGATAATCCAGTAGTAGATTCCGATGCACCACTGCAGGTTTATTGAAAATCTTGGACATTCACATTGACGTTGAAGCACAGAAATTGCATCTGCATTAAATAAAGAAGGCACAATGCTGACTTCGGTCCAGGGGGAGAAACGCCTCAAACGGTCTGTGCTGGAACTTTTCCTCGGAGTCTAGCACCAGATTACGATGCACCACTGCTAGTTTACTGTAATCCTTCGGCATATACATTGACGATGAGAGAATGATATTGCATCGGGACTGAATACAAAAGGCACAATGCCGAGTTCTGTTAAGGTGGAAGAAACACCCCTAAAAATCTGTGCTTTGAACCTTTACCAGTATTAAATTCCGATGCACCACCGCAGGATTACTGTAACCCTTGGTCCTTCGCATTGACGATGAAACACAGAATTTGCATCGGGATTGAATAAAAAAGGCACAATGGCGACTTCTGCCAGGGGGAGTCATGCCACTAAAATTCTGTGTTCGAATCATTCCTGTGAGACCAGTATTAGATTCCGATACACCATGGAGGATTAACTGTATCCCTTGGACCTTTACATTGCCGATGAAAAACAGAAATTGTATCGGGATTGAATAAAAAAGGCACAATGCCGACTTCTGTCCAGGGGGGTAACGCCTCAAACAATCTGTGATGGAACATTTTGTGGTGTCACTGCCAGACTCCACACTAGCTAGGTGGTAGCCTTTAAATCGGTCGCGGACCGTTAGTATACGTCGGACCCGCGTGTCGCCACTGTCAGTGATTGCAGACCGAGCGCCGCCACACGGCAGGTCTAGAGAGACTTCCTAGCACTCGTCCCAGTTGTACAGCCGACTTTGCTAGCGATGGTTCACTGACAAATTACGCTCTCATTTGCAGTCCTCGTGCACCTGGTGTCTGAAAACACAGCACTGGAGAGTTTGGGGGCTGTCAATTGTGCATAGCCTGTGGATGAGCGAGGGTCAGATAAAATGCCTTCGGGCTCTAAGTGATCGTGCGAGTTAGCTGTGCCTGAGGGGAACACGCTCGATTCAAGGGTTAAATATGCAGCTTTTATGTAAGTACTGGCTGTAACATCTACGGTTTCCAGGCTACATGGTACCCCCTCAAAATTTGCACGAATTTTTACGGCGGAACGTAAAATGCGATGTAATATACAGAGCGTAAATTGCGATAATGTAGATAGTGATACTGTTTGCAGCTGCTAGGTGCTAAGCAGTGCTAATGGAAGTTATCGTTTTCTGTCGTTCTTCCGTCGCTAACTTGACTATTACTATGCTCTTGTTGTATAAAGTCCATTCCTTCAATAAATAAAAGGCTCATTGTTTGATTAACACATGCGTTTCGCTTCTTTTATTTTTGAACCCTACTCCAAAACCTTCAGCTACGTCATTTGCTACGACCTAGCAAGGCGCCATTATCATTTGTTGTTAATCTTGTGATGCCTGTACCGTCAGACCCATGTTCACTAATTATGGATTTAAGTTAAGTATTCCAGTAGCTACATACCTTTCTTGATAGCATAATTACTTTACCTGTTCCAGACCTCACGTCAGCCTGCGTGAGCTTAAACGCGTGCCTTTCGGCTACCTCCTAGTGGCTAGGCTGTCTTTCCAAGCCGCTACACGTTTCTTGTGAGACTAGTATTGGAATCTGATGAACCACGGCAGGTTACTGTAAACATTGGTGCATCACACTGATAATGAATTACAGAAAATGCATCGGAATGAAATAAAAGGCACAGTGCCGACTTGTGTCCAGGGGAAGAAACGCCTCAAACAGTCTGTTTTGGAACCCTCCCCGTGACACCAGCAGTAGACTACGGAGCACAACTGGAGGTTTACCGTAACTCTTGGACATTTGCATTAACGATGAAACACCAAAATCGCACAAAGGGCACAATGACGACCTCGGTCCAGGGCAAGAGACTCTTCAAGCAGTCCGTGCTGGAACCTTACCTGTGAGAGCAGTAGTAGATTACGATGCATGACTGCTAGTTTACTGTAACCCTTGGACCTTCACATTGATGATGAAACACAGAAATTGCATCGGGATTGAATACAAATTCCGAGTTCTGTTCAGGGGTCGTAACGCCTCAAACAATATGTGCTTTGAACCTTTCCTTTGAGACTGGAATTAAATTCCGATGCACCACTGCTGGATTACTGTAACCCTTGGACCATCACATTGACGATGAGACACAGAAATTTCATCAGGGTTGAATATAAAATGCACAATGCCGACTTCTGTCCAGGGGCAGTAACGCTTCAAACAGTCTGTGCTTTGAACCTTTCCTGGGAGACCAGTATTAGATTTTGATGCACTACTGCAAGTTTGCTGTGAGCCTTGTACCTTCACACAAAATTCACAATGCCGACATCTGTCCAGGGGGAGTAACGTTTCAAACGGTGTGTGCTTTGAACCTTTAACGGGGTCTAGTAGTAGATTCCGATGCACCACTGCAGTTTATTTCCATGTTATGATATTTTTAAAAGGTGAATATGTTCCGCCACTAGACTTTAGATTTGCAGTTCAGCTTAAGTATGATTTACATGCATATCCCGTATCACAGCTGTCTATAAGTTTGCAATATAAAAGTTTCTAGCTATAAAACAAAAATAATGACATTCCGAAGAAAATATCCAGTGCAACAGAAAGTGTCTTAGATAATTCCCTTTCAGAACCAGTGTTTCAAACCTCTTACTTAGGCGACGATACTGAAAATTTTGTTTTCAAGTTAATGCACCTTCGAACTGTGTTTGGAACCAGTAACAGAAAAGTCACCCCTAAAGTGCAAAAAGAAACCAGTACGAAATTTTATAAAGTGATGGTGATTAGTTCGTTAGACCTGCCAGAATAGTCAAGGGCGTTAATGCGCTGCTTCCTGGACTCGCATAGGCGCCCCGGCCCTGGATCGTATCCCCCGGCAGATTACTGACGAGGGCCAGTCAGCCTGGATGTGGTTTCTAGGTGGTTTTCCACATCCCACTAGGTGGATACAGGGCTCTTCCCCCCCCCCCCCCCCCCACCGCCATACGTTTCAGATACACTACTCGCAGATATTTGAAAACGTTCGCACTATTTCATGGCTAACACTAGACACATACAGCTGAGGTACACCAATTCCATCACGGGGAGTACGGGGTACAAGAGGAAGTGCATCCAGCCACCCACTAACCCTAACATCGCCAAATCAATGGTATCAAGGCCGACCCCATGCTAAAGTGTGACAAAGGCCCAAAGGATATTAATGATGATGGATGATGGTGATTACTTTGTTAAAGTGTGACAAAGATCTAAGAATATTAATGATGCTGGATGATGGTGATTACTTTGTTACACTATGTAAATGAAACTTTGGAGACCATGAAAAGAAAAAACAGTGACGTGATTGGAAATCATGGAACAGAATTAAATATTTTCAACATGAAAATCAAATGGATCTTGAAAAATAGATACAAAACCTCATGAGAATGCCAGGTTCTACAGAAAATCGTGAACTACAATTATAATGGGAAAAGCGTTGTTGGAGGACTTCAGAAAAGATAGAAATGATTCTGTTTGTTAGGTTTGGAAGGGGCAATAGCCTAATTCTTGAAAGGAAAATGATGATGTGAGGTGTATCCATTTGCGTAACGCATTTTTGTTTAATCGCTATTGGGTAGAGGGGATGGAGAGATCGCATTCCTGACTATGGTTATAAAGTTAATGTTAAGCTGACTATGGTTATAAATTTAATGTTAAGTTTGTGGTCATGGATACCCAACCCATTACGTTCAGACTTGATCGTATGGCCCATTTTTGGATGTACAACTTTCTTGACTTTATCTATAAAACTGAAATTTAGGAATAAATGAAACACAAAAAGTATTTCTTACTCATATTTGCTGCGAACATTGTAATATTACTGATGTTAGGCAAATGATATTACAACCAGTGTCTGCTGATATAAATATGAACAAAGATTACAAGTCAACCACATATGCATCTCACACGTCAAACTACCGTTGCATAAGAAAAGGTAAAGGTGCACTTACCCTGCGTATGACCTTTTTATTGCTAGAGTTCCCGTGAAAAATGGTAGGAAGTGAACACGGTGAATAATTAATCGGATGTGGATAAAGAACAACACTGCTTCTTCGTAACTTTCTGTGTTTCATACACGAAGTTGACTTATATTTTCTTTCACTCGGAGCAATTTTTAGCCCCAATTTCGTAAATGGAGATATAGTCGGAAAAAAACCAAAGCGACTGGTGATAGTACACAGTAGCAATTGAAAATCAGACTGGCTACGACGTACGACAACGAATTACCAACAGGAACGTACAACGGTTGAGTAGCACGCGCTATAGGTTCACGTCAGTTCAGCAAATTATTAATGAAACGCAAAATAGATACAAAATGGAAGCTACAGTGATTACACTCTAGCACTTCGAAATGTGTATCAACACTAAGGGAATTTTGATAGTCATATATAATGTCTTTTACATTTCGTGTATTTACGAACAGCATAGCAAACAAAACCACGCAAACCGCCCCGCATTTCAAGCAAAGAAATAACGACTACACTGTGCTTCAGTATCTTTGTCTCTCATAATAAGTAATATCGTTGAATGAAACTTGCAAAGCTGCTGAGTCCATATTAAAGGCCTGTCATGAAAGTGGGGCGGTAAACACAGCATCCAAATTCTGCAACTTCTAATCAATGCGCTTTCCACTGCTACGTCTCTTACCTGATACCGTGCGCAACACATCACTTATCTTTCCGTACTCGTGCCACGGCACGTAGTACGGCTTCCTCTTCGCCTCGGGCACAGCGACAGGAACACTTCCCGACGCGCTCCGACTGAAGGGATGCGTTTCCGCGGATATGACTTCAGTGATCGTCAACTGTCATTTATTGTTGTGTGTGCCGTGGCTTCAATGTTATCGCTTTGGAGGATGAAAGTCAAGCCGTCACATTGACTCCGTGACCTAGAAGAGCAATTGTAATCATTTCAGAGTGTTAAACCGGAGTGGAGATTCTCGCAAGTGACATGCGAAACCCGCATACAGCCGCGCAGGAAGTATTTGAGGCTTCTTTTACACTGTTCGTCTCAGTTGCTTATGTGAATAACTGACCACACCCGTTAGCAAAATGTGAGCTTCGAGCTTAATTGACATCCAACTATAATATGTGTGTCGAAAACTGAATTTAACTTTGCCGTAAATAGGATCGATCTAAAATTGTTACCACTCTCCAAGAAATTATAATTTGGCTTTTTGCCGATGAGTTAAAAAGCATGTAATATTTAATAGAATCATATATGTAAATGGCTTTCTATTCGATCTTTACATTTAATTAATATAGTTTCAGGATAATTGAAGCTGTTCATTGTGTGTGTATGTGTGTGTGTGTGTGTGTGTGTGTGTGGTGACCACGTGTTTCATCTCATTTATTTGATGTTTTCCCTTTGGGAATGCTATATGCTATAAGTCTACATCATCACCTACAAAGAGACGTCACGGCTTAGGAATAGTCTGAGGTAAAGCCATGAAACTAAGTAGGTGGTAAATAAAATTTATATACAATGCAAGTTCTGAGTCAAAAGTAACAATAATTCCATTTTTTCTTTCACACAGGAAACGTACCGTACTCTAAAATTTGTACTAATCATTCTACAAACGACGACCTAGAAGTGAAGATAGTTTTAATTACAGCTCTTCTCGTTAGAATTTCCAATTGGGATATATTAAGCTGAATGGTTGTAACGCACAACAGAGTTGGTTAATGGTGGTTGTGTTGTTAAAGACGGTGTTTTGACTGCCAACTGCAGTGTTTATCCGCTGTATAGTAAAACAACGTAAGTGCAAAATTTTCATAACAAATTGTACTGTCGCCCTGCAGCAGAAGAAGTGGAAATACGAATGAAACGGTAATCTTTTGTGATTGGAGTTTAGTGTCGCACCACACGCGTAAAAATTTTTAGAGTACTGCGTGTGCCGAGTTATGGAAAATTGTCTTGTTTAAGCACTAACCTTCCCACAAGTTTCGTACCAGATTAGAATCCAGAAAAGTATTGGTAAATTTACAGCGTCGGTCCTTGTTCACACGACTCATTTACATTACAGGTGGACTGTAGCTGTGATAATACTGTCGGACAGTCACTTTCTGTTACTAAATGCGCAGCCTGTGCATTTGTCCAAATCATTAGCAAATATCATACACTACCAAGATATGTCTTACATTCTACCAATTCTCGTGTATCACATATTTATCGTTAGATCTATCATGATTATACAATACTGGGAAAGGAAGATAAACTGGAGTGACTCAAACTGTTTTTCATTCCGATGCCAATTCCTTAGTAAACGCTGAAGCAGTGCAGGATAACTTTATATATGAAATCTCTAGGAACTTAATCATTTACATTGAAGGTGTCGCTACGTGTTTTCTGTTATCATCTTCGCCAGTTGCCCAATTAACTGAATCACCATGCACTGTAAGAGCAATTGCAGGCCGCAGTGACCGAGCGGTTCCTGGCGCTTCAGTTTGGAACCGCGCGACCGTTAGGGTTACACGTTCGAATCTTGCCTCGGGCATGGATGTATGTGATGCTCTTAGGTTAGTTAGGTTTAAGAAGTTCTAAGTTCTAGGGGATTTATGATCTCAGATGTTAAGTCCAATAGTGCTCAGAGCCATTTTCTGTAAGAGCAATTCTATGAAAAACATAAAAATAAAATAAAAAAATAGGAATGACCTTGTGGCACAGCGCTTCATTACGCGCCCAAGTTATGTAAGAAACCCGCATCGGGCAGCAGCTTTCAGCAGCGAACCATGGTTATCGTTACGTCTGTGGTCGAGAGGCATCAGCTTCTTATGGACTATGAAATTATCTGGTGGTTAAAACATAATTTCGAAACAAAACTGTGGTCATTATGCTTATTACGACTGTCATTAATTATTGCTAATTTGTTTAATAATTGAAACCACTCAGCCTGCAAATCCGGGCAATCACAGAGGGTAGGATTATCGGTAGTTCGGAACTCCAACTTTATGCGCGTTATGGGGCCCCTTAGGGACTTGGCTGCCAAGAAGGGAAAGAAAACCAATGTGCAATCCGAGTGCATACCGAATGGAGTCATTGCAGATGTGGAAAGGGTCCTCCCGGATGCCATGAAGAGCAAAGGATGCAGCCAACTGCAGGTGGGTGTCGGTACCAATGATGTGTGTCACTATGGATCACAAGAGATTCTCTCTGATTTCGAGCGGCTAACAGAAGTGTTAAACGCGGCCAGTCTTGCTTGCAAGAGCAATGCGGAGCTGACCATTTGCAGCATAATCGACAGGACCGCTTGCGAACCTGAGGTACAGAGCCGAGTGGAGGGTCTGAATCAGAAGCTCAGACGGTTCTGCGACCGTGGAGGCTGCAGATCCCTCGACATCTGCCAAAGTGTGGTTGGGTTTCGGGTTCCGCTGACTGGGTCAGGTGTCCACTATACGCAGGAGGCTGCTACACGGGTAGCAGCGACTGTGTGGCGTGGGCTGGGCTGTTTTTAAGGTTAGAGGATCTCGGGAAATAACAAGAAGGGCTTAAGGCACAAAGGGGCAGGCCGAACACAGGAAGAACGTAGATAGAGGAACCTTTGGTATAACAGTTGTAAACTGTCGTAGCTGTGTTGAGAAAGTACCAGAGCTCCAAGCGCTAATAGAAAGCACTGATGCTCAAACCGTTATAGGCACTGAAAGCTGGCAAAAGCCGGATGTACGCTTAGCCGAAATTTTTGCGAAGAACCTAACGGTGTTCTGAAAGGATAAGCTACACACTGTTGGCGGTGGTGTGTTTGTTTCTGTTAGAAGTTGTTTAACTTGTCGCGAAACTGAAGTAAAAACTTCCTGTGAGTTGGTATGGGCAGAGGTCATTGTTGGCAACCGGAATAAAATAACAATAGGATCCTTTTACCGACCTCCCAATTTAGATGATGCAGTTGCTGAAAGGTTCAAAGAAAACTTGAGTTTGATTTCAAACTCGTACCAGCCTCATACGGTAACAGTTGGTGGTACCCTCGATATGTTGGCGAAAATACATGTTTAATTCCGGAGGTACGCATAAAATATCAGCCGAAATTGTGCTAAATGCATTCTCTGAGAATTATTTCGAGTAGTTAGTTCATAGGCCCACGTGAATCGTAAACGTTTGTGAAAACACACTTGACATCTTAGCAACAAATAATCCTGTGTTAATAACGAGCATCAAAACGGATACAGGGATTAGTGAAAAATAGGGTTCCCGTAGCGAGATTGAATATTGTAACCCCCTAATAGTCCAAAAATAAACCAATAATATATCTATTCAAAAAAGCAGATAAAAATTCACTTCACGCCTTCCTGAGAGACAATCTCCACTCATTCCAAGTTAATAATATAAGTGTAAACCAGATGTGGCTTGAATTCAAAGAAACAGTATCGGCGGCAATTGAGAGATTTAGACCAAATAAATTAGCAAACGACGAAGCTGATCCTCCTTGGTAAACAAACGGGTTAGAACATTGTTGCAGAAACAACGAAACAAACATGCCAAATTTAAAAAGACTCAAAATCCTCAAGATAGTTATAAGCATCTCGCACTGAAGTCCGCGCTAAATTTCGAGCTTCTGTAAAAGATGGTCAGTTTCCACAACGAAACTTTGTCTCGAAGCCTGGCAGAAAATCCAAATAGAATCTGGTCGTAAGTGTATTATGTTAGCGCAAGAAACAATCAGTGCTTTCTCTGCGCGATTGCAATGGAGGTACTACTGAAGACAGTGCTGCCAAAGCAGAGTTAGTAAACACAGCCTTCCGAAATGCCTTCACAAAAGAAGACGAAGTAAATACTCCAGAATTCGAATCGAGAATGTCTGCCATCATGAGTAACGTAGAAGTAAATATCCTCGGTGTAGTGAAGCAACTTAGGTCTCTTAATAAAAACAAGTCTTCTGGTCCAGACTGTATACCAATTAGGTTCCTTTCGGAGTTTGCTGATGCATTAGCTCCATACTTAACAATCATATGCAACCGTTCGCTCGACAAAGATCCGTACCCATAGACTGGAAAGTTGCACAGGTCACACCAATATTCAAGAAGTAAGAGTAATCCACTAAATTACAGGCCCATATCGTTAACGTCGATATGCAGCAGGATTTTGGAACATATATTGTGTTCTAACATTATGAGTTACCTCGAAGGAAACGGTCTATTGAGACACAGTCAACATGGGTTTAGAAAACATCGTTTCTGTGAAATACAACAAGCTCTTTATTCACGTGAAGAGTTGTGTGCTGTTGACAAGGGATTAAAAAAAAAAAAAAAAAAAAAAACGGTTCAAATGGCTCTGAGCACTAAGGGGCTTAACATCTGAGGTCAACAGTCCCCTATAACTTAGAACTACTTAAACCTAACTAACCTAAGGACATCACACACATCGATGCCCGAGGTAGGATTCGAACCTGCGACCGTAGCAGTCGCACCAAGGGATTTCAGACCGATTCCGTGTTTCTGGAATTTTTGGAAGGCTTTTGAGACGGTACTACACAAGCGGCTCGTAGTGAAATTGCGTGCTTATGGAACATCGTCTCAGTTATGTGACTGGATTTGCGATTTCCTGTCAGCGTGGTCACAGTCCGTAGTAATTGACGGAGAGTCATCGAGTAGATTAGAAGTGATTTCTGCGTTCCCCAAGGTAGTGTTATAGGCCCTTTGCTTTTCCTTATCTATATAAACGATTTGGGAGACAATCTGAGCAGTAATCTTAGGTTGTTTGCAGATGACGCTGTAGTTTATCGACTAATAAAGTCATCAGAAGATCAAAACAAATTGCAAACCGATTTAGAAAACATATCTGTATGGTGCGAAAATTGGCAACTGAAACTGGAAGGAACACATAGAAAATGTGGGGAAGGCTAACCGAAGACTGCGTTTTATTGGCAGGACACTTGGAAAATGTAACACATGTACTTCATTTAGAATACTGCTGCGCAGTATGGAAGACGTACCAGATAGGACTGACGGAGTACATCGAAAAAGTTCAAAGAAGTGCAGCACGTTTTCTATTATCGTGAAATGTGGGAGAGAGTGTCACAGAAATGATGCTGGAGTTGGAATTTCGTAAGAAGTTTGCGTCGCAACTAAAAACGCCTTTCTTTTAATGATGTCCACCCCAATCACCAACTTTCTGCTTCGAATGCGAAAATATTTTGTTGACGCCGACCTAAATAGGGAGAAACGATTATCACGATAAAATAAGGGAAATCAGAGCTCGTACGGAAAGATATAGGTGTTCATTCTTTCCGCGCGCTATACGAGATTGGAAAAATAGAGAATTGTGAAGGTGGTTCGGTGAAACCTCTGCCAGGCACTTAAATGTGATTTGCAGAGTATCCATGTAGATGTAGTCGCGGAATGATGGAGTGAATGGGAAGTAAGATATTAAATGATTATTATTATGCCTATTGTCAAAGTACACATAAGCGTGAGGACTGTGATGGTACAGAAAAAGTAAATCATAGTCTCAAAGATATTTTGTAATGTACAACAATGCAAGTTAAGGAATTGGGAAAACAAGAAATACATTTTGAAAATTCTGTTGTTTAATCCTTCCTTAGAAAGGTGGATCCTATAACACCAACAGAAAGGAGGGGTGAGGCATACATTTCATTGTTGGAGGTGTGTGAGCGCTCGAATGTAAGGAGATTATGTAGTTTAAAACGGAAATGAAGGAAAGTAAACAGACGGACAAAAGTAAATAGTAAAAAGGTTATCACAGTAATAGCTTCAAAGTATACCATCACACTTGAGATCCATAACGTCAGACAGGAAAAATAATACAAGCCGACCTACTCTCTCTTTCTTACCAAGCATTAATCCCGACTTGCGGTGTCTGCTGTTTTGCTACATCTCCTTCATTTTTCCCTGTCGTTGACATCTTCTGGTGTTAAGCCAACAACGTGCTTGTCTCCCCTGACGTTGTCAGTCCATCTCTTTGCCGGTCTTCCTCTTAGTCTTGTTCCTCCTGGGTTGATGTGGAGCGCTGTTTTTGCGACTGAGTTGTCTTGCTTCCTCATGACACAAGCTAACCTACTGCACCAGGAAAAAATATCACTCTTGTTTTTGATGGAAAGTTCTGTGACTAAAGAAGTTCAGAATAAATTTTAGCTTTGACACCGATGCAACGTTATGGTATTAAACCAAGAAAAGGAAAAATGTAAAGCATTAAATCCTTGTACACTTCATTCAATGCATTCTCGCAAAAAGTAGAAATCGCATACAAAGAAGACGTATTGTACAAGTACAGTTTAGGAGAATACAACCCTCGTACCAGCAGTTTGGCCCCAGTATGTGTATGTCATATACAAGATGTGTAAGAAAAAACATCACTGTCATTACTTTTCTGCCATAGTTTTAATTTTTTCATCAAGAATATTGTCCACTCCTAAGTAGTTCGCTTCAGGATGTGCACTCCGGTAGAGTCACTCCAGTCTTGGTATAAGAACTGAAGGGCTTCAATTGTTAGGTCATTTAACATGGTTGTCACAATACTTTGAAAAATAATTTAAATGGACGTAATTTGAGAACTCTGAACAACATTCAGTTTTGGGAAAAGAAAAAGTGGCAGAGACTCAAATCAGGTGAATACTGAGGGTTATGGAACAACAGAAATGCCGTTTGAGGTCAAAAAATCTGTGATGGACGTGACCACTCGAAGTGGAGTGTTGTCATAATCCAGCAGCATCCACCTGCTGTATTGTCCAGCCTCACTCGATTCACACTTTTCCTGGCCTTTAAAGGACGCCTTTGTGAAACTCTTGCTTGACGGTTTGTCGTGGATGAAGAATCTCACAAGAGCCCACACACATTCGATCTTTTGGTCGGATTTTGAAGGCTCTCTCTGGGCACAGTTCTTCTTCAACGTGTTCTAGGTCTTCCTAAATCTATTAGCGACAGTGAGAAACTTGCGCTCTTTATAGAATTGTTTCCTAAGGACCGGTTTCTAGTTATCGAAGGTCACACTCGCGGATACCCCAATTCAACATCAAACGTGAAGGCATAACGCTGCTCTAAATTCCCCTGTTCCATTTTCGTAACAGACAATAAAAACGCAACACCACTCATGGCACTCTCAGGAATCACATAATGTATGTACAGAGGTGAAACTCTGAGTATCAGGGAGGGATGAAAGCATTGCTCTACACAAGAACAACAACACAGCATTACCAGATCACTCGCATGGTTGCGCACACTTTGCTGCAGAGTGAAATTCTCATTCAGAAAAGCAATGAGACTGACAACACTGCGAACCGAGCTGGCAACGCTGTGTCGTTCTACTTGTGCAGACCTACGTGTTCATCCCTTCCAGATGCTCATCCGTGTTTCAGCTCCTTACAGCTATCAGGGGATGTTAGAGAGCGCCATCAGTGTAGTAATATCCTTCTAGTGTGTTATGAAAATGGAACAGTGGAATTTAGAGCAACGTTATGTCATTACGTTTTGTGTCGAACTTGGGAAATCCACGTGTGGGACCTTTGACAAGTTGAAACAGGCCTTTGGGGAACATTTCTAATATAAAGCCCTACATTTCTGCTGGCACAATTCATTTTTGGAAGTCGAGAACGCGTTGAAGATGAATCTCGCTGAGGGAGAACAGTTTCATAAACCAACGAAAACAAGGGAAATGTGTGTGCTCCTGTGAGACTGCTCCTCATGGACGAACTGGCAACCAAGAGTTGTATAAAGCTGTCTTTGAAAGACTCAGGGAAAGGGTGACACGAGGGAGACCAGACACTGCAGACAACTGGATGCTGCGTCATGGAAATGCCCCATGCCACAGGGCCACTTCCATCACGGAATTTTTGACCTCAAAAGGGACCCCTGTCGTTCAGTAGCTCCTGTTTTCACCTGATGTGAATCCTTGTGGCTTTTTTATTCACCCTAAACTGGAAAATGCCTAAAAAAGGACGTTATTTTGGTATTTTGGGACTATGGAGAACACTGTCAAGAATGTGCCCGGCACGTTGAAAGCCTTTCAGCGCCACTACCAAGACTAGAACAACGACTCCACTGGTGAGTAGCTGACGAAGGGAAGTACTCTGAAGAGGAAAATATCGTTGTTTGAAAGCAATAAAAACATTGGTAGATAGGAAAATCAGTCTTGTTGCTTTCCTGACACATCTCGTTAATTCACTCAAAGCCCTGTGCCACATTCATCCAGCTACCGACACCCAGCGTTAGATGGCATTTGGAATATGGCTGGTAGCCAGTGGCCATTGAAGGCGAGGAACCTCTCAAGCATAAACTGTTCTTATCTTGATGCAGCCGCGAGCTGTTTTGAAAAATAGTTTGTGGATGGTTTGGTTATTACAACTGGCTTAGAATGTGAAGCGTACTATATTTCAGTCAATCCAAATGTCATTTAAAAATAAAGGGAATGGAGTGGACTAGAACTCGAAACTTTATGCTTACACTGGACGGTGCTTAACACTATCCCCTGAGTAGATACAGCACTGCGATAGCTCGTGGAGGGTGACAGCACTTACTCCATGCACGTTTGCATCCTACAGTGTTGCCAGGTAGTGCACATGGCCAACTGATTATAGTGGCCATCTTGAGTGAACGATTCTGACTGCCTTTGTGGCAGCTGGACAGGTTTTATGTCTAAGGCTTTACAAATCCCTGGTTGTAGACAGTTCCATACGCAGTCAGCAAACATTACCTTGAACCATGGTTCATCTGGATTTCAGTTTATTTTTTTCGGAAATGCCATTTAATTGGGTACTGTTGGTTTCAAGTCGTACATCCTGCTTTACTGCAAAGTTTTCCCTGCGTGCAATTCCATCTGTTTCTGGGAGATTTTTTCTCACAGTTAGAGACCTCAGCATTGATGTCCTCCGTATTTCACAAAACGAAACTCACATTACAAAACAAGTACTGTTTGTGAGAAAGTATTTAATTCACGCCAAAGTTCACTTGTACATATGGACACATGCTGTGATTTCAAAGCAGCCTTACGTGAGTACTTAATTTTGTACTGAGGTTGTAATCAAGACCAATACTTATTGCAGTCGCTATCTATATGGGGCAACATAAATTTATTACTTGTGAAATATTGAGTATTTGTGGTGTCACCGCCAGACACCACACTTGCTAGGTGGTAGCATTTAAATCGGCTGCGGTCCGTGAGTATACGTCGGACCCGCGTGTCGCCACTATCAGTGATTACAGACCGAGCGCCTCCACGCGGCAGGTCTAGTCTAGAGACTCCCTAGCACTCGCTCCAGTTGTACAGCCCACTTTGCTAGCGATGGTTCACGGTCTACATACGCTCTCATTTGCAGAGACGACAGTTTGGCATAGCCTTCAGCTACGTCATTTGCTACGACCTAGCAAGGCGCCATATTCAGTTACTATGAATGTATTCTGAACAGATAATATTGTGAATCATGTACCGTCAAGAGCGACGTTCATCATTATCGGATTAAAGTTAAGTATCAAACTAATTACGTCCGCTTTTATAAATTCTAATTCCTTGTCATGTTCCAGACCTCACGTGAGTATAGTTCTTCCCTCCTCACGCCAGCCTGCGTGAGCTAATATGCGTGCATTTCGGCCTCCACTAGTAACACGGTGTTGGATCTTCTGCCAACACAACAGTATTCATTGAAACAGAGTGTGTGTAGATATTGACACGAAGCTTATAAAAAAGGGTGTCAGTGTTTTATGTCTATTGTGATGATCGACATACGCTCTTATGAGTGCAGACAATTTTCATCGAAATGGCCGACATGTAGCTCTGTAGAAAGGTATGCAGGACTAAAGGTGTCACTTATACTTCCACAGAGCTGCTATGTTCAGACACAAGTGCATAATCCGTATGAGAGGAATTGAAACTTCCTCGTAGCGTTCACCACAAATTCTTCGCCAAAGTAAACGAAGTTGGCAGCGCGAAAGACAGAAATATTCTGAAAATAATTTATATCAATCAATAACTGATCATATGTGGCACGAAGGATTGTGAAGAAAATGCAAAGCGTAAGGTCCTGAAGCTCCGCTCAGGTCTTCAGGTCAGGTTTTGGGACGGACGTTGCCCATATGGGGAAGTTTGTTTTCGATCGATTTTCCTGAGCGGTAAAAATAATTTTTTTGGCTCTGTACTTCAAGCCACGTAGTATATGAAGGGCTTATTTCAACAGTGGGTCGCGCAGGGTTAGCCGAGCGGTCTAGGCGCAGTGTCGCCTTGCACGTCGAGCGAGCAGGTTGTCCTTAACTTCAGCCTGTGTCGCAGCGCCGCTTGTGTCGAAGCTACTCAGTCTTGTTGGTGTATCGGCCGGAGTCACATCGTAGTTGCGTAGCGCAGTTTGTTGTCGTTTTCCTCTTGGCGGCGGTGTTTTCTGCCAGCGCCATGGTGTCTGTCGAGTCTCCTAAATCAGTTCCTCGTCGAGCTACTGTTCGTTTCAGTTTTGCCAAGAGTACGCGTCGTGTTCAACCTGGCTCCTTAAAAAGTCACGATTGGTTGGCTGATGTTATCCGTGTTGCACCTGATCAGGTAGATAATGATTACTTGGATTCTGATTTGTATGCATTCTTTGTCAAGTATTATGATGCCGTTCAAGTAGAGAAAAAGTTGGTTCTAAAGTGTTGTTTACACATCGCGATGGTTCTGTTAGTCACGTCATCCTTGAAAATGCGGCACTCGAGTATACTCCGGTTAGAATTTATAACCTTCCTCCTGCAGTGGACGATTCATTTCTTAAAACAGCGTTGCCTCCGTTTGGAATCATACGGCATATTCGATGGAACGCTGGTCAGCACAACATCGCTTCCAGTGTTGTAAAGGTATCCGCACTGTGGAAACGTGGGTTAAAAAAATATTCCTTCCCACTTAACTGTTTGTGATTACCGCGTCCATGTTACGTATACAGGGCAAGAAGGAACTTATTTTCTCTGTAACGAAAGTGGTCATCTCAGATCTAACTGCCAACGCCGTACTACTGTTCTGCCGTCGTCTTATCAAAAACGTTTTCCTTTAGCGTTAGCAGACATAGTAACCTCGCAGTCAGCTGTCAGTCAGTTTCCAGCTTTAAGCGATGTAGGGGCAACATTATCCCCTACTCCTCGCGAATTTCCACCGTTACCGACGCGTACCAGTGCGGCTTCTGTCCACGAGGGGACGACGGTTCCTGCAGAGCACGTCAACCGCCGGCGGACTGAGGACTGTACAGATTTCGAGGACGCCCCACTCCAGTCTCGTTCTTCTGACACGGCGTTGACAGAGGGTGCACCTTCTGGCGGTAATGCGTTGTCTACTGATGTTAATTGTGGTTCCATTGTTACCAGAGAGGATGTAGCTGCTTCTGTTGATGTTGAAATGAGCGTTCAATCTGCGTCTCCCACTTCACCCGTCGACGTGACGGTTCTCGTGGGTTCCGTTGTTCCCGCAGAGACGTCGCCTGCTGGCCAGCCTTTACAGTGTTCTAGTGCAGAACAACCCCTCCTCCACGCTGAGACGGTCGAGCAACAAGATTCTACGGGTTCACTTCTTGATGTTCAGGAGATGCCACCCGACACCGGCACTGCATTACCTGTCTCTTCTGTACCTGATGTTGCTGTTGGTCGCTCTGAGTTGTGTTTCCCGACTTCCGATAAGTGCGGTGACAATGGCTCCTTTGTCAAATCGGAGCTTGAGGTGCCCCCTACCACTCCACATAAAGGGTGTATATTTTCACGGAGTGGTGTGAAACAGCGTTTTCAACCTGCCCGTTCCGCGGCGCGTCGTAAAAAGAAAAGCGAGGATTCCTCGGCGTCAGATGGGGAGGACTAGCATTATACCTTCTTTTCCCCGCCTCCGGACGTTGGGGAGAGTTGGACGTGATAGTGCTTTTTCCTTAATGTTGTTTTATTGACCTTGCATGTGTTAACGGATGCGGCGTATACATTTTTAATTCTCAATGTTAATAGGTTACGTTCCCAATTACGGCTTGCTGCGTTACGCCAGTTTATTTACGATTCCCAAGCTGACATCGAGTGTTTACAAGAGGTATTATTTGATGTGTTTTGTCTTCCTGGATATTCTATGTTTTTATGGCTTTATTTTATCGAGATGGAATCCCGCTGACGGTCTTCGAAACGCTAGACGATGGTCAAGGTATAGGCTGTAGTTTTTATGACCTCGCCTTAATTTTTCTTTACGCTCTGCCTGGGTCTGGTCTTTCATCCGATCCACGCGGTTCTATAAGGAAGAAGTTGTTTATTTACTCCGACGGAACCTGTTCAAGGTTTTGTTAGGGGGCGATTTTAACTGCGTCTTACGCCGTGTTGATCAGACCCCCAATTATACATTTTGTCGTGAAAGTAATGATATGGTGACGTCCTTGCATCCCCAGGATGCTTGGGTTTGCAGATATCCTACACTGGTGCGGTTTACATTTCTTACAGCTACTTCACGTAGCCGATTGGACCGTTTTTATTTATCTGCCCCCAGATGTGGTCAGCTTCTATGGATTGATGTAATTCCTGCCAGTTTCACTGATCACTGTGCTGTTTAACTGACTTTTAACCAAGTCCCGCAGCGGGTCCATCTCTCTCGCCCTTTATGGAAGCTAAACACTCTACATCTCACGGACCTCTCTCTGGAAGGCATCGCCCCCAGGAGCTCAGCATTCATTTGCTGGGTACGGGCTTGGCAACCCCGGGGTTCCTTAGTTGGGGACTGGTAAGCGCCGCCTGTCCTCTGTCACCGTAAGCTCTGGGCATACTTCAACGACCACCATGCGGCGCGGCGGTGTAATGTTGTCTGTCTCAGGGAGTGGGGATCTTGGCTTAACCGCCCGGATCGCGAGGATGGAATAAACCTCTATAAACAACCCCTCAATCTCAAGGTGTGCTGCGCGCTGATGAGATGCATGGCTGTTAAGGTGGAACAGTCGTTAGCGGGTAACCTCTGGGGAACCTGCCGCACCTCAGTTGTATAAGGCTTACCTAGGCACGCGGGGCTCTGTCTAGGTGGACTTCTTGTTCCCTAGCTGCTCGTGGGACCGAGATGGATGCTTCGAAATCCTCTTTTCTTGCTCCCAGCGGAAAGGGTGGGCCGCTGGAAGGTTCTAACACCCAGTCTCTTAAGAGGGCTCGTGCAGTCAGTCCCCCTGACTCCGGCACTTCTTTGACAAGTCCAGTCTTAGGCAACAGAATGCATTCTGGTGATCTGAATGTGTTTCTCATTGTGAAACGGAAGGAGGGTTGTTTTGAGAAGGTTTCGCCCTTCTATATACAAAAGGGATTGGAGGGAATCTGTGGCTCCTTAAAATCGGTGAAGCGCTTACGTAATGGGACCTTGCTAGTGGAAACTTCCACTTCCCAGCAAGCGACTAAACTTCAGTCTGCCAAATGCCTTGGAGAGTATGCCATAGACACTGAACTGCACAGCACCTTGAACTACAGCAAAGGTGTTGTGACGTGCCATGATCTAGTTGACACTCCCAAGGAAGAACTGCAACGTGAGTGGGCTCCGGCAGGTATTGTTGATGTTCAACATATCATGAGGACGGTTGATGGCAATCTTGTCAAATTCGACTCCTTTATTCTAACCTTCAGTAGCACGAAACTTCCTGAACATGTGAAAGCTGGCTTTCTTCGCCTTAGTGTGAGGCCTTATTTCCCGACTCCAATGCGCTGTTTCAAATGCCAGCGTTTTGGGCATATCACCTTAGGATGCAAAGGCGACGCGACTTGTGGCAACAGTGGTAAAGCTGCTCATGACGGAGTTGGTTGCTCCTCTCCAGCCAAATGTATCAATTGCTCTGGGAACCACCCTGTTTGGAGTAGGGACTGCCGAATATTTTTAGAGGAACGCAAAGTCCAGGAAATCAAAACAACTAAGCGTATCCCCTATGTTGAGGCCAAGAAGACCTTTTAGTCGATGCAACCTCCCACATTTACTACATCTTTTGCCTTCCTGGTTCAGAAGCCTACTCTAAAAGTCGATGCCTCCACGCAGACAGAGGTGGTGAGTGTTGGCACTAATACATGCAGCTGTCAGTGCACTTGCAACGCAGCCGGTGTTTCAGAGCCAGTAGCCCCTGTTAGAATCGCAGACAAAGGTACAGTGGCGAACGTTGGCCAGCCCCTGACGCCTCCAACAGCTGAGGATGTTCCGAAGCCCAGTACAGCCATTACCACTCCCACATCAGCTCCCCCAAAGCCCACCAAACCGCAGAAAGCTCCCATACAGCAGCAACAGCGGGTCAAATCCCGTAGTAAACCGTCTGACCATGCAGATGTGGTTTTCCGTGAGGCTTCCTCAGACTCTTCCCCAGAGTTGATGGACTCCAATGTATGTGTGGGGCAATCATCTCGCCCCACGCCAGCCCCTCCACCTGCTGCAGTCTCCCCGCCCCGTCGGAGAGACAGGATGAAGGTGCTACCCCCATCATAGATGGCTCCCATACTCTAGTGGAACTTGCAAGGGTTCAGGACGCATGTGGAGGAACTTCGTCTACTCTCTCAGAGTAGACCACTGTGTCTCTGTCTCTAGCAGAAGTATTTCCATCCATCATATTCCCCTGAGATACGAGGCTATACACTCCACAAAAAGGACGTCCTGCGTGGAGAGAGAGCTAGAGAAGGCGTAGGTATATTCGTCAGGACGGACTACCACTCCTCGCCTCTCTCACTTACGACGACTTTACAGGCCGTCGCTGTGTCCGTGCACGTGCGTCATCCATTGACTGTCTGTTCACTTTACTTGCCCCCACATGATGCTCTAGATGAAGCGGCCCTCACTGACCTTCTTACACAGCTCCCCCAGCCATTCATTATTTGTGGTGATTTTAATGCCCACAATGTGCTTTGGGGTTCTGCAATTACCTGCCCCAGGAGTAGAGCGATTGAGAGGCTTCTCCTGTCATCATGTGCCTACTTGCTCAATGGAGGACAGAGTACTCATTTCTGCACGGCGACTGGGTCGTTCTCTGCCACTGATGTCTCGCTTTGCTCTCCAGCTCTTGCCGCCAGTGCTCACTGGGGAGTGGTTGCTGACTTGCACGGCAGTGATCATTTCCCAATCTGGATTCACCTGCCAGATGGCGTGGGGCCCGAAAGGAGACCACCACGATGGGTGCTCAGTGGAGCTGACTGGACACTTTATAGCCAGTTGGCCCAATTCGAACACTGTGCGAATGTTGCGGTGTGGGTGAATCATATTACCAAAACGGTCCACCACGCCGCTGCAGCATCCATTCCACAGTCCACAGGCCACCGGAAGAGGCCACCTGTCCCTTGGTGGAGTGCCGAATGCCGCTCTGCAATCAGGACCAGGCGTGCAGCTCTGCGTCGGTTCAAGTGTCGGCCGGCTGCTGAGAATCTTGCAGCCTTTCGGGTGGCGAGGGCAAGATGTCGCCGCATTATTCGTGAGAGCAAGAAGAGGTCGTGGCAAACGTTCCTGAACACCATTAATCGTTCCACCAAAGGTTCCATTGTGTGGGAGACCATCAGGAGAATTTCTGGCAGAGGAGGGAGGTGCCCCATAGCTGCTGTAATGACTAACGGCACTCTCCACACGGATCCGCGAGACATTGCCCAGACTATGGCAGCGTATTTTGCCACAGTTACTGCAACAACCAGTCAGGATCCAGGTTTCCAGCGCCATAGAGCGGTTGCTGAGAGATGTAGTCTGAACTTCCAGTCCACCTCTCATGAAGTTTACAACTGCCCATCCTCTATGTGGGAGCTGGATTCTGCATTGTCTGGAGCTCGTGACACATCCCCTGGTCCCGACAGGATCCATTACAGTATGCTATGGCGCCTCACAATGCGCAACAGAGAACTCCTCCTCGCACTTCTTAATGCCATTTGGGCGTCGGGTCACTTTCCTGACGCGTGGCGTGAGGAAGTTTTAATCCCTTTTTTGAAACCTGGGAAAGATCGCACGAGCCCAAGTAGCTACCGTAGTATTGCCCTCACTAGTTGCATAGGGAAGACCTTGGAGCGGATGGTCAACCGCCGCCTTGTCTGGATGTTAGAATCCCGGCAACTCCTTAGTCGCTTTCAGTGTGGGTTCAGGAGGTTTCGTTCCACTTTCGATAACCTTGCCCTCCTGGAGGCGGCTATACAACAAGCTTTCCTCCGCCGTCATCACCTTCTAGGTGTATTTTTCGACATCGAGAAGGCCTACGATACCACTTGGAGGTGTCTCATCCAGGAGCAGCTTCACGAATGGGGTTTTCGTGGTTGTCTTCCTCTTTTTATTCAGTGTTTCCTCTCGCCACGATATTTTCGATACCGAATTGGTGACGTCCTGTCTGATCGCTTTGAGCAGGAGAATGGTGTCACTCAGGGTAGCGTTTTATGTGTGACTCTCTTTGCCATCGCTATTAATAGCATTACGTCCTTAGTGAAAATTCCCGTCCAGTGTTCTTTGTTTGTGGATGATTTCTCTTTGTTCTGCTCTTCTTCAAGCCTTGCAACGACAACTCGTCAGTTGCAACTTACGATTAGGCGTTTGGATGAATGGGCGCGGAAGAGTGGTTTTAACTTTTCCACC
Source organism: Schistocerca piceifrons (assembly GCF_021461385.2). NCBI lineage: Eukaryota > Metazoa > Arthropoda > Insecta > Orthoptera > Acrididae > Schistocerca > Schistocerca piceifrons. The sequence goes on along the minus strand of NC_060138.1, from coordinate 36,943,385 downwards.
GAGAAATCTGTATGTGTTCTTTTTAACCGTTCTCGTTCGATTTTAACCTTTCCTGAGTTGCGGTTGAGGGACACTATTCTTACTTTTAAAGACACGGTGAGATTTCTGGGGCTCATTTTTGACTCGAGGCTCACGTGGTTACCTCATCTTAAAGACCTGAAACGGCGGTCGCTTCAGGCTTTAAGTATTTTAAAATGTCTTAGCCACAGTACATGGGGAGCTGACAGGACTTGTCTGCTCCAGTTTTACAGGGCGTTTGTGCGATCTCGGCTCGATTATGGGTGCACGGTGTATGGGTCTGCGAGGCCTTCTTACTTAAGGATTTTGGACGTTGTCCACCATGAAGGGCTTCGGTTGGCCACTGGGGCATTCCGAACTAGCCCCATACCAAGCCTCTGTGCAGAGGCTGATGAACCGCCACTTCATATGCGGCGATGGCTACTTACAGTGCGCCAGGCGTATAAAACTTTGTCCACTCCATACACCCCTGCATACCACACCGTTGCTCAGCCTCCTCTGGCACGATTGTTTCATAACCGGCAACGTGCGACGCAGCCCTATGGGATTCGCGCACAGGATTGCCTCGGTGCGATGTCTATGGCTGGTCTTCGTGTTTTACGTCGCGGTTGGAGCAGATCTCTACCTTGGCTCCTCCGGAGACCCAAACTTATTTTAGATTTGACTAATTTTAAGAAAGATGGCACACCATATTTTACGTTCCAATCTCTGTTTTTTAACATTTTAGATGTGCATCACGGTTTCACTGTCGTTTATACTGATGGCTCCAAACAGGAGACTTTCCTTGGCTGCTCTGTGGTGTTCCCTGATCATGTTACCCGGATTCGCCTCCCTGCTGAATATACTGTTTTCGCAGCGGAGCTCCACGCGATCCTGAAGGCACTGGAGCAGATGCATCGTGTTCGGGGCGATCGATTTCTTCTCTGCTCCGATTCTCTTAGTGCCTTACAATTACTACAGAACCTATACCCGACTGAAGAGATGGTCCAGCTGACACATGACCAACTGTACTTGCTCCAACAGCGGGGTAAAGAGGTATCCTTCTGCTGGGTGCCTGGTCATGTCGGCATATGGGGCAATGAACAGGCTGATCGGGCTGCCAAGGAGGCCTGCAGGGAGCAGGATGTGGTCCAGTGTCCTATCCCCTTGCAGTCAGTCATCGCTGCACTCCACAGGAAGTGCATGGAGTTGTGGGAGGACGAATGGCTGGCGGTGACGGCCAATAAACTGCGGTCGGTCAAGTCAACCACTCGGCCGTGGCGTTCCTCCTGCCGGTTGCTCAGGCGGAAAGAGGTGGCCCTCACACGTCTTCGGATTGGGCACTGTCCTCTGACGCATAGCTATTTATTACGGCGGGAGGATCCTCCGTTTTGTGATGCTTGTGGTGTGCACATCTCGGTCCGGCACATTTTAACAGACTCCATTTTATACCGTGACGCAAGGCCGGAAGCACAAGTTGAATGGGATCTGCCCTGTGTTTTAGCTAACGATGAGACGTGTGTGTCTAGGGTTTTTAAGTTTTGTCATGTGTCTGGACTCTGGCCTAAACTTTTAGGCTGGAGGTTTTAGTGTGTTGCAGAGTGGCTGACTCCTCTCTTTTTTCCTTGCGGTCAGCCAGCCACTTCCATCTGCTACATTGTTTTAGGTCCCTCTACCATTTTCTTCCTGTGTTGTCCATGTTTTACTGTTGACACCTTGCTTCATCCCGCGCTTCGGTGTGGATGAGCACATATTTTTCAACGATTGTTACCCGTGTTTTATGTTCCGTATTATATTCCTGTTCTGGGATTTTTCTTGACACCCGTCTCTCTATGTTACTGAACGGGCGCTGAAGACCTTGCTGTCGTGCGCCCAAAAAAAACCTCTACCTGTACTACTACTGGAAGGCATCATCGCAGACGTATGGCAGTGGACAACCCAGTCCAAGACGCGTTATTCCTCACTCCTCGAATGGTGGGTTACCTTTGCTAAACCCCAGATTCGAAATACACTCAAGTATTTTAGCGCTGAAGAGGCGGCTGAAATAAGGCGCACTAGGGAATTTTATTATGCAGTCCTTCGTGATCTTTACGATAATGCTCGTGATGCCCCCTTGAGAGTCGTCGACGTCCACCGTGTGAAGGCAAAACTTCTCCAACTCAAACGCAGGCAAGTGGACGGGGTGCGACTGCGTTCCCAGCCTCGCTCAATCGTACAGGATGAGTGGACCTCTCTCTATCATCATCTCCGGCTTCACAAGCGATCTCAAAGGACGTGTCTTTCTACCATTCGTTCTCCAGATGGGCGTGAGAGGCCCTCCCAATCTGATATCATGCGTGAACTTTACCAGTACTATTCCGAGCTTTATGCTGAAGTGGATTCAGATGGTCCAGCGTCTGTTGATTTCACCTCCCTCCTTGATCGTGTTGTTACACTAGCTCTCCTGGAAGAGTTTTTCTCTGTTTTCCATCTCGATGATATACTTGATATTGTGGCTCGTTCTCCATCGGACAAATCACCAGGCCCCGATGGCCTTCCCAAAGAATATCATATTCTATTTTGGCCCTTAATAGGAAATACGATAACTTCCATGGTGAATGAAGTGTTTCAGGGAGGCCTTCTCCCGCCCAGCTTTAAGGTTGCTAAAATCGTCCTGAGTCCCAAAAATCCGGGACGTTCGCGTGTGGATCAGGTCCGCCCAATAATCCTCTTCAACTATGATTATAAAATAGTGGCGCGAGCGGTCAATAGCCGAATATCTGTATTGTTGACTACCATCATCGCGAGTCATCAAAGTTGTCTTCCAGGTCGTACTCTCTTTACTCCCGTTGCTGAATGTCGAGACTTAATTTCGATTGCTTCCACCATTCCTGTGCCAAGAGCTTTGCTTTTCATTGATTTTCATAGATTTTCACGCGTTAGACCGCGTGAATCATGGATTCCTTATGCGAGTATTGACGACTGTTGGTTTTAACAATGCTGCACGACGGCTGTTTAGCTCTCTAATCACTGGTATTCGGACATCCATTGACGTAAATGGCCGTCTTATTTCCACCATCGCAGTGTGTCAGGGCGTCCTTCAAGGGAGTCCATTATCAATGTCGCTCTACGTGCTGTATCTGGAACCATTATTGCGAACTATAGCTGCTCGTTTGAGTGGATGGTCGCTGCTGGGAGAATGGTTTACCGTTCATGCATATGCTGATGACGTTATGGTTCTTCTCCGTACCCATGATGATATACCACCGCTGAAGGAAGTTTTGGATGCCTTTTGTCGTCTTACGGGAGCGCGGGTTAATGACCAGAAATGTAGTTTACTCAGTTAGCGAGGATTTAACGCTGTTGAAATTCCATGGGCTTCGAAGGTCACCCCATATCGATCGTTGGGTGTTATAATTGACAGCTGTCCGCTAAAGATGGCTACGATAAACTGCAAGTCTGTCACGGATAAGATTCAGGGTGCAATCATTGAACACGAGCGTCGCTCCCTCTCTCTTCTTCATAAGGTTCGGGTCATGGAAAGGTATGTTTATTGCACAAATATTTCCACTTCCTGCGATCGTGTCCCGCAAGTTACAAAGTTTAACTGGCAGGTTTATCTGGCGCCACTCTGTATTTCGCGTGCGTTATGGGGCCATGTCGCGGCCCCGTTTGCAGGGAGGTTTGGTCATCCCTGATGTGGTGTCACCGCCAGACACCACACTTGCTAGGTGGCAGCCTTTAAATTGGCCGCGGTCCGCTAGTATATGTCGGACGCGCCTGTCGCCACTATCAGTGATTGCAGACCGAGCGCCGCCACACGGCAGGTCTAGAGGGACTTCCTAGCACTCGCCCCAGTTGTACAGCCGACTTTGCTAGAGATGGTTCACTGAGAAATTACGCTCTCATTTGCCGAGACAATAGTTAGCATAGCCTTCAGCTACGTCATTTGCTACGACCTAGTAAGGCGCCATTATCATTAGCTATTAATCTTGTGATGGATGTACCGTCAGACCGATGTTCACCAATTATGGATTAAAGTTAAGTTTTCCAGCAGCTACGTACTTTTCTTGATAGTATAATTACTTTTGTTCCAGACCTCACGCCAGCCTGCGTGAGTTAAACGCGTACCTTTCGGCTTCCTCCAAACCCCGTGAATTGGCTCCTGCCAATTCACAACACCTGACATTCGGGTTAAGGCGTCTGCCTCATTCATCCGTCGCACCGTGTTAACGTGTCAACGCCCCCCCCCCCCCCCCCCCGCCCAGTCACTTAAAGCTCGCCTATATGACTGCATCCGACCGGAGAGTTTAACACCTCCAGTAGATATTGGTACGAATTTTTTCTTGAGGTCAGTTGTTTAGGAGTAAATATCCTTTCCCAAGCGAATCTCTCCCTAAAAATGCTGTTAAGCCGCTGGCCAGCTCCTTATAGTCTTCCCTCTGTGGAAGCCCTGTCGCCAGACGCGAACTGGAAGATTGTTTGGTCTAACATCAGCCTCCCGACTTTGCCGATGGAAGTGGCTTCCTCGTGGTACCAAGTTGTTCATGATATTGTACCTACCAACGTGCGACTTTTTCGTATTGGCCCCAGTGTAACGGATCGCTGCAATCGTTGCCATGAAACTGATACATTATCTCATAGGTTGATTTCCTGCGGTCATGACCATTGGAGATGGCTTCGCCGGCAACTGTATTTTCTCCTCAGGACGTCGGAGGCGGCTATCTCGAGGGAGATTCTCGTGCGTCCCGATTCCACTCTCTTTCCTCGATCGAAGAACAATACCGTCATGTGGCTTGTTGGCCATCATGTCCACTACGTGATGGTGAATATGACGCAGATCCGTGTGCCTTTTCCCACTATATGGCAACCGCACATTGGACGTGGCTCTGGATGCCCCATAATCGTGAATTTTTTTCTAATATTTTGTATCTTGTTTTTCATCGCCAAGGCGTTGGATGAGTTGCGATGGCCCCCTTTTTTATTTTTTTTTTTATTTTTTGTGGACACTTCTATGTATTTAGATGTTCCACAATGTAGAAGTGGCGGAAGTAAGAATGTGTGGGAACGTTAAAATTGACGCCCATTCCTTCCTATACGTTTTTCTGATTTCACCCTTTTGTATTTGTCGAAATGGCTTCTTTTGTTTTATTTTAATTGATTGCCTTCAATAACTGTTTTGGAGGAAAAGATAATATTTTCGTTTTTGGATGGAATATACTGCCATTTGAGTGTATATTACGGTATGTTTCCTGTGTGTGAAAAAAAAAAAGAAAAGAAAAAAGCGGAATCGGCAGCGTGATAGATTGATAAATTATTGCATTTCATGGTTGGCTGGTTCATAAAAAAATAAAATAAAATAAAAAAAACCCTCTCTGGTGCCAATATTATTTCTCTTTTTTCACTTTATTAAAAATTTTCTCTGTTTCGTGGTATATATATTTATTAAAAAAAATGGAGTTTTGAGTTAGTCTGCAGGAGGGCGAGGGTTCGATCCTGTTAAAAAAAGTGACTAGTGTTGCTGCCTCTGGATAACGGGGTCCCGCGTTCGATAAAAAAAGGGCGCTAAAGGCGCTGAAGTCGTGGACTGTGCGGCTGCTCCCGGCCAAGGTTCGAGTCCTCCCTCGGGCATGGGTGTGTGTGTGTATAATTTAGGTTAGGTAGTATGTAAGCTTAGGGACTGATGAACTTCGAACTTAAGTTCCATAATGTTTCACACACATTTCAACATTTTTTTTCTTGTGTTGTACAAGTCCATTACCTCCACTATTCTGTCTATAAAGCTTCTGAAATTAATGATCCAAACAACCAAAGAAAGGTTCATCTCTAGCAAGAAGCCATATGAATAATCCTGATACCCCAACTGCAGAAGTTACAGCGCTCATTTAACTTTAGGATTCTGTATCTCAAAATGAACAAAATTAGACTTTCACCACTATTGAAATATGCCCTTCATATATGCCATAAATAGTAAAGACTCGGAGAAACCATCGAACTGTGTGATAAAATGAACGACTAATGAAGTGAAGCCGTAGACAGAAATTTCGCAGAGGTTACTACGGACGAAACTGATTCACAACAGTGTAAATTATATTCTTGATGGGTGTCAAGAAATATTGTTCATACAATAGTAAATATCATCTGATTAAAGAAACAAAAGCATTATGTAGCAAAAGACTACAAAACAAAAATAATATTTATGCCAAGGAAAAAATGATGGAACTTATAAAGAAACTTCAGTCATACAATTTTAAAGACTTATTTATCAGTACTATTCAAAGACACAGTGCAGAACTCACTTTGTTTTGAAATGTGAAAGCGTTTTCATCATTCACGGGGCTGTATGGCGCCTCTTTTCCCTGATTTTAGTTATTTTTCATATTTTTATACATGTTTCTTTTCCTACAAGTAGTAAACTGTAATTAATAGAGACGCAACGTGCTTAAGATAATAAATTACCAGAGCTAACAACTATAAGTTAACCAGAGACATGATGTAATACAGCATTACGTACCTAAACTGTTTCTCTTGTAGAACTATAAACCTGACAAAACAATGTAAAATCATTCACTTCCACTTCTCCTCCACCAACTGCTACTGAGACTGTTATTTTTATTGCTCGTTGTTGATTCATGCAAGCGCATTCAAGATGAAGTATAATTTCCAAGAACAGTATTACTTAGAGTTGAGTCTATTATTTACGCATCGTGAGTCACAATTTATTTCCTTCAGCATTGTAATAACTGAAACTATTATAGCAGAAATTTTTGGTCGGATCCGCAACAATAAGTGAGTCAAACGTATCTGCAAAGTGGGGTCTGTATCTTTTCCAAATTACAAGAAAGAAGTACGATAGTCTTTCTACAGGCCACGCAGAGTTTACTGATTTCGTTATTTCAAAAGAATTCCGCAAGCCGAGATTACTCGATCATTGGCTTGTGGTGAACCTGTCAGGCCCAAAACACATTAACGTTTGTAACGTAGTGTAAGGAAACGTGTGAAAGCGTTAAATAGTACTCACTCTTGAGAAATGTTTTTATCCCATTGAGTCTTAAATCATACACATATCATAGTTATATGTCACACAGTTTTATTCTTACACAAGAAACTGATATACCTAAATACAGTACCCACAGTCTCCCACCACGTAATAACAGCATCACAGGGCGTGAGAAGTGCCGTCAGATGTGGGAGGCTTTAAGAATATCAGATGCTCCCACATGATTGGTTCTTTCTTAATAGAAAGAGCAGATAAGCAGTTGTTAGCATCCCACTTAGTAAATGATTCGACTTCATTTACTTCCGGTACGATGGACGTGGAAGAATTATGGGCAAATTTTAAACACATTGTAAAACACGCATTGGAGAAGTATGTGCCGAAAAAGTGTGTACGAGAAAGATCGGGAGAATGTGGACAGGCAAAAGTTGGTAGAGATTCGTGCTGCTGTAAAAAGAGCGATGCGCGAAGCATACAACCACTACCACCGTCATACCTTAGCAAAAGATCATGCTGAAAACCCAAGGAAATTCTAGTCTTACGTAAAATCGGTAAGCGGGTCGAAGGCTTCCATCCAGTCACTCATTGATTCGTCTGGCCTGGCAACGGAAGACAACAAAACGAAAGCTGACATTTTAAATTTTGCATTTGAGAAACCTTTCACGCAGGAGGATCGTACAAACATAACGCCGTTTGAGTCTCGTACAGATTCCCGTATGGAGGACATAGTAATAGACATCCCTGGGGTTGTGAAGCAGCTGAATGGGTTGAAAATAAGTAAATCGCCAGGTCCTGATGGGATTCCAATTCGGTTTTACAGAGAGTAGTCTACTGCATTGGCTCCTTACTTAGCTTGCATTTATCGCGAATCTCTTGCCCAACATAAAGTCCCGAGCTACTGGAGAGAAGCGCATGTGACGCCTGTATATAAGAAGGGTAGGACGGATCCTAAAAATTACAGACCAATATCCTTAACATCGGTTTGTTGTAGGATTCTCGAACATATTCTCAGTTCGCATATAATGAATTTCCTTGAGGCAGAGAAGTTTCTGACCATGCATCAGCACGACTTTAGAAAGCATCGCTCCTGCGAAACGCAACTCGCCCTTTTTTCACATATCACCTTGCGAACCATGGATGAAGGGTATCAGACGGCGTTTGACTCGGTGCCATACTGCAGACTCCTAAATACGGTACGACAATATGGGATTGGTTCCCAAATATGTGAGTGGCTCGAAGACTTCTTATGTAATAGAACCCAGTACGTTCTCCTCGATGGTGAGTGTTCATATGAGGTGAGGGTATCATCTGGAGTGCCATAGGGAAGCGTGGTAGGTCCTCTGTTGTTTTCTATCTACATAAATGATAATTTTGATAGGGTGGAGAGCAATGTGCGGCTGTTTGCTGATGATGCTGTGGTGTACGGGAAGGTGTCGTCGTTGAGTGACTGTAGGAGGATACAAGATGATTTGGACAGGATTTGAGTTTGGTCTAAAGAATGGCAGCTAAATATAGATAAATGTATATTAATGCAGATGAATAGGAAAAAGAATCCAGTAACGTTTGAATACTCCATTAGTAGTGTAGCGCTTGACACAGTCACGTCGATTGGATATTTGTGCGTAACATTGCAGAGCGATATGAAGTGGGACAAGCATGTAATGGCAGTTGTGGGGAAGGCGGATAGTCGTCTTCGGTTCATTAGTAGAAATTTGGGAAGATGTGGGTCATCTGTAAAGGAGACCGCTTATAAAACACTAATACGACCTACTGTACTGTTCCAGCGTTTTCTCTGGAGGAAAGGAGGCGTTCTTTTCGTGAATCGCTACTGAGGAAATTTAGATAACCAACATTTGTGGCTGACTGCAGTACAATTTTACTGCCGCCAACTTATATTTCGCGGAAAGAGCACAATGATAAGATAAGAGAGATTAGGGCTCGTACAGAGGCATATAGGCAATCATTTTTCCCTCGTTCTGTTTGGGAGTGGAACAGGGAGAGAAGATGCTAGTGGTGCTACTAGGTACACTCTGCCACGCGCCGTTTGGTGGATTGCGGAGTATGTATGTAGTTGTAGATGTAGATTTTCTAATCAGAGTGTGCCCGAAATAAATGGATTGAAATGAGCATTGTCACTGAATTAGAAATCATCCTTTCAGTATCTCCAATTGATTGTGAAACATTTCAATTTTCGTTCATATTGACTTTGAGTTAATTTTATTTCAAGTAATAATAGTTATATATTACAATGCTAGCGCATCGATTTCATCTTTCATCTATTTCATTGTTACCTTTCCTACTACATTCAAACACAGAGTGTCGTTCACTCATAGAAAACGAAATGAATAATTTTAAGTAGACTAATACCACCAATTTTTTCTGTTAAACTATGTATGAGTAATGACACCACAGTGTGTTAGCTTTTCAATTCCAGCATAACAGAGACGAAGTTTAATGGTTTAAATGAGAAGTATAGTACATTTAATTAAAGAACTATTGGCCGACTAAAATTAAATGTAAGCACTGGCCCAATTTAATTTAATGCCATTTCATCAGAGTGTTAAATTGTTTTGATTTTATTGGTTCGTATTCTGGCGTTGCATTATTGCTGTAATTCATTCACTCAAGTAATTTCTCAGTTGTTTAAGATATTTCAATGACCTTCTTTTTGAATTTCATGAGTTTCGTACATGCACTTATAGGTAGGGTGAGGAAATGCAGTTTTTCATATAATAAAATATCTTAATCAGTCAGTCGTTTCAGTAACGATGACGTACTTAACATTCCGAATTATAACATTTGACTGCCTTTTTTTTGTTTAAGGCAGATACTAATATTTTTTCAGTATTATTTTGTGCGGTGTTGTGGTGTTGGTTACGTGTGTGACAGCCTTCTGATAGCACATGTTAGTCTGAAAAAACCTTTCCTTCTTGCTCTTGCGGTTATTATCGATCAGGTAACAAGCAGGCGTTTTCCTTTTGGACTGACGGGCGTTTAAATTTAGAAATTACTTCATTTAATTTTGCCGCCAGTTATTCAGAATTTCGTGCTGCCCTGTCATCGTTCCGTTTTTTACAGTGTGTGATTGCACCGGCTTGTATACATTATTCTAAATTGACGTAAGCCAAGAATGGAGAAAGCTATTTTCTAAATAGCTTATGACATACTTCTCCTCAGTCATCAGTTATTCAATTTGGAGACAATTGCCCTAACGTTCTCCGATGCGATCAGGCTCACGCGATCACGGACAATATTTCAGCATAACCGAGTAGTAGGGGCGGATGGTCTAAACAGAATCAGAACACTGGCCAGCAAAACCAAATTGCAGAGCGGCATGTTGTGGAACAACGCCTCACGCTTACTCCTGCTTCATATTTGACTTAATGTAAACTAGATGCTTGCTTTGTGAGGACTGAGATAGCTGCTTTCAGCATGCTTTTTCGATGAACTTGATGAGATCATTAACTGCTCCGTCCATTCAAGTTTCACATGCGCTACAGGAATTTAACGTATTCTTTAAAGCTATGCTCAATCAAACTAACTTCTCGTTTTGCGTGTTCATTGTGTTATCTGAGGGAAATGAGTATTTATTTTTGGTTCGTTCTATTTCGCCTGAGCACGATGAGGCCAATACTCAGTGATAACTCATACATCCGTGGACACAAATGACTTGCGATATTCCACCTCTGTCTCGTAAAAGAATAGTAAACATTTCTGTAATATTATGATTATGTAAATTGGGAACTTCGCATATCGGTGTATATCACTGACTGTTTATTCTATTCCACCGTGAGGGATTAACCATTCTCTATAAGTGTTTCGATCATTATAATGGTGTTGTCATACGTAAATTCATTGCTTTATAGATTTCCCGTTGTCCATATTCATGACTAGTGACACCTGCGTGTTCACATTTACATTAGAACTGCTTCGTGAAACCATGACCATGCCTTCACACCACTGACCACGTTTCGCAGCCAGCGAGGTGAGCTCAAACACACTGCTTTTCATTAATGTTTTCTGTTCTCAAGATTTACATTATTCAATGTTTGCATTTGTACTTCCAATAGAAAATTAATACTCCTCCTGCAATACTTTCGGCTATGTCCTTTTGCATCTTCTCTATTTGTCTAGTCTTTTCCTTATAAAGGGTGCGAAAAATTGTGTCACGAAATTTTAACTCTGGATAGCCGATGCCAGTAGGATCCACAATTACTAGTGTTGTGTAGGTCGACGACGAACCATTTTTAAACTACGGAAACTTGGCGCCACGTGCTATGTTTGGCCATGGGATTGCCCTGTTGCCGTTCGTCAGTTGATGGGCACCGCTATTGTTGTCGGTTCACACATACAAACGTCCCTCGCCCCGTCACTGCCCCAACGTAATAAGCACACGTGTCGAATAGGTCTTGCTGTTTGTCTCCCCCTCACATCAGAATCATTCACATGTAAGCTTCGCTTCAGAGCACAAACGTCACGTGCGATTTAATCATACAGTAAGCATGGCGGTACAGTATTCCTTTGAAGAGCAACGAGATATGGTTTTTGCTTACTGACTAGCCGACGTTAATGCGCATGAAGCTCGACGGTTGTACGAGGAATGGTAACCAGCAAGACGCCACCCACACAAGCAAACGTTTACAGCAATTCACCGGCGACTTCGCGAAACAGCTCGTTGGCGGCATATAATGGTGATGCTGTAAGACCTCGAACAGGGTGCTATGCTGCATTTGAAGAGACTGTTTCCAAGAGCATCGAGGAATCACCTATGACAAGTACTCGAGCGCTTGGACACGACGTGAGGTTCACTCATCGATTAATCTGGGATGTTTTGAGGGATTACGGCGAGCATCCATCTAGTTTCCACCCTCTCCAAGACCTAAGTCCTGTGGCTGACTATGAACACAGGCTAGGGTTTTACCGGTGGTTTCTGCGACATGTTCCACGAGATTCCAACTTCGCTGCCATGGTGTTGTTTACCGACGGGGGCACCTTCCATTGGGATGGCCATTACATCGCTCGCAACGTTCAATGCTGGGCAAGGGGAAATCCTCACGTCACGTACGTCCACGGACACCAGGAACGATTTTCGCTCAACATTTGGGCAGGCATTGCGTGTAACCATCTGATTGGGCTGGTCCGTCTACCTCCTAGACATACCGGGAAAAATTGCCTTCAGTTTTTCCAAGAAACTCTACCCGGCCTCCTGGAAGATGTTCCCCTGTTTATACGGCTACGCATGTGGTTGCAGCATGATGGAGCGCCCGCACATAACAGTCGTGCTGTGCTCAGGTATTTAAATGAACTGTTTAACGGCCGTGTAATTGGCGGAGATGCTCATAGTGTTATATCCTAGCCAGTAATGCCACCCGAGCCCGCTGCCAAAAGGTTGGCAGCATCAAAGTCCGGACGCCGTCCGCATAAGCAGCGCCAGCGAGACAGGAAATCGCCGCAAGTCTGCGCGCGCCACCGCTGGCTTCTGGCTTCTTAAGCGCTGGAGTCGCGAGCGCTAATACAGTTCTGTATTCGCCGCTCAGTTGTATACTCGCCACGGAATTGTGTACTTGCTAGTCAGTTGTGTGTTCATCGCAGCAGAGTTGTTGTTTGTCGTCAGCCGACGCTGACCTAGCCGCTCCGACTCGAACTAGACAGATTTCTGTAGACACGGAGTTCACTACTGTGTTTCTGTATCTTCGTTAATAAAGATAAGTACCGACTTTTATTTAATCAGAGTGTTTGGGTTTTCATCTTTCTGTTCACTGTTCCAGCGGACCGGTCGGCCCGCTATTAAAAGTGTGGCGGTGACTTCGTAAGCCGTTTCTACAGCGAATTAGTTGTCTCTACGAACGCCGCCACAAAACATAGGACTTGGCCTCCACGATCACCAGACCTAACGTCACCGAACTTTTTCCTGTGAGGATACTTCAAGGTTGTAGTTCACCCACCAGAATGCGAAACACCTTGAAACGAGGAGGAATTAATGGATCGCTTTCAACATGCCCCCAATCACATCAGGGCAATGCCAGGAATCTTTGAAAGAGTTCGGCAAAACACCGTTCGGCGTTTCCAAGCTTGTGTCGCGTCAGAGGGTCGCCAGTTCGAGCACCTGATTTATGTAAACAATGTTCCAGCTACAAAGAAGGCTCTTATCAGGACTAACACAATTTGTAAAAGACTTTCTGTACGTGAACTAATAACTGTTGACCGGTTTGTTCCCTGCACGTCTCACCATAAAAATACAATGGATGTGTCGAAACCCTGGCGGATTCGACCCAAGGCCCCCGGAGTGGAGGGCTGGTGCGCTACCACGGATACGTCGCGATCTCCGGCAGGCAAAGCATTCACTGCCATGCGTTGTCCAGAGCATCCGGGAGGAGGACAATTCCGTCGCCAATCAGAACGCGTGGCGACAAGTTTCCGTAGTTTAAGAATTTTGCATTGTTGACCTACACAACATCAGTAATTTTGTTTCCTACTGGCATCAGATATCCAGGTTTAAAATTTCGTGACACAATTTTCTATACCCTGTGTAGCGAAATTCATCATCTTCAAGACTCTGAACCAAGTTATTCTGCTGGGCCACACGTCGCACTCACTAGTGCCTTCATTATTTTTGTGCATATCGCAGTAATCAAGTAGCACACGTTTCATTTCATTGAGCACCTGGCTTCATTGATGTCCTCTTTAGGCGACTAAGGTTATTTGATTAGCGACACACATCACGCCAATTTGCCATCCATCACAAGGAGTTCCCACACTACGATACTCCTTTACATCCCTTATTGTCTCTTCTGAATATAAATTAAATATCACCGCTGATAATGAGCAGCCCTGCCTTACACCTTTCTTGATTTTACTCCCGGCATACATAATAGCCAAGAAAACTCTGATCACGCACTATGACGGTGCATCGACGAGGATATTAGTACCGAATCACCGTTTTCATTATTGTACGTGCAAAATGGGCCAAATGAATCAGGCCACTCCAAATATATCCAGTGTTGTGATTCCCAGTCGCGTGATCGCAACGCCGTGCAGGTTTAGCCTTCCCTCTACCAACGCGAGTTGAGCGGGGAAGCCTACACGCTAATCGCAGTGAGACTGCCAGCTGTTCGGGCAGCCTGCAGCAGAGGTCGCCAGTATGGAAAGAACCGTGCTGCACGTCAGGGACCACCAGTGCACGGTTTCACACGACTGCGCATTCCACGTCTGAACAAGCAGTTCCATAGCGGCTCACCTGCTGAGCAGCCTCGACTTGCTTGCCAAACAAATCAGTATGTATGCCACGACAACGCAAAACGGCGCCGCGGAGCAGTGTGTGTGTCGGGAAGAACACAGTTGTATTCACCAATTTGAGGTTAATTTCTAAACAGGACGTGGCCACAGGCTAGGACTATTTCTACAAGAATTACATGGAAGTAACGTATCTCTGCTACTGATTAAATCAAACTTTTGGACACAGACATTTGAACCTAATTCAGTAGTTCCAATACGTCTGTGCATGCGTACCTGACACTGTTTGTTGCGAGAAGCATCCCTCTTCGTACAGATGTGTCAGAATAACCTCTTAGATTGGTGTCAACGTTCTAAACTTGCCTCTGTTCGGTAAAAAGTGAATGATATGTATGCACTGCGTGCAAGATTCCACTTAGCGCGCATGACGCAGTTTGAACCCGACCTGTAAGGAAATGTGCCATTACTCACGAAAGGTTTAGACTTCAAAACAATAACTGCCCTAAGTCTTCCTAAAATATTCCAGTGGAGTGGAAAGGAGATCTCTGTCTTAGAATAGACAACAACTATTCCCTGTAATTGTATTTACTGGAATCACTTGTGAACATGTTTGGTCATTACAATTCAAAAGAGCAATCTCAGGAGTCTCCTGTTCAGACAAGGGGAACCTCGTATCAAATTTCTAAAATAACATAAAATATAAAAGATCAATACTACCACAAAATTCACGATAGTTAATTATTTAAACTGAGAGGAAGACGCTCTGGTGGAAGACTATCCTAACGTCCAGCCGAACATTGAAATCAGTTCTAACAAATTTTATTCTTTCCCCACAAATGTTAACCAAACGCGGCCGTCGAGCTCACGAAGAACATACGTTAATCTCTCGAAATACCACAAGGAGGACAGGTCTTCCTACTTTGAGGTTAGTATCACTGGAGTAAAAATTGGCTTGTGACACGACATTTACATTTAATTGCGTGCTGCGTTCTAACCTTGTGTTGCACAGCGTCGTCGGATTGGCTGCTGTCGCGTGTCATAGGATCTGTAAATCTATCAAAATCATACACTGAGCCTGGCTGGTTCTGTATCAGCATACTTGCCCTACGTTTTCGCGAACCGAAAAACGCTAACTTCACCCTAGTCTGATTTTAATGGCTAAGCACACGCGCAAGGTTGATGCGCCGTGTGTTACTCTGCCCTCGCTGTTCTCGCAAGAATTTAGCTAAATTGACTGTCTTCGTTCCCCTCTCAGGCGATTTACGAAAATAATTGAGCCAGCTCTTGACTTAATTTAGGAGCTGGGTGAGCAAAGTGTTGACAGCAGTCCTTTCCCTGTCGTCATGTTAGAGAGGGATGTCCTCCGACCACACTCGGCGACGTCTCAAGGGAAAGTGCCTGTTCCACCGGGCAGTTGCGCGTCTCCTCAGCCTCGCTTCCTCTCCCTCTACAGTCGTGTTGGATACTGGGTGGAACAGCCAATGGCAGTCGCTCTTTCATTTCTAGTAGCCACGGTTGCCCAATCACCAAATGGCTTAATAAGTAAAGTGTTGTGTATCTGGCTGGCTTCCAAATGAAGAGCCACGTCTGTTACCCTTTATTAACACTCCATCATCCACAAGAGTGGTAAGTTACGTCCTCACGCGCCGCTCACTTTGTATACTGTTCTTCCTCCAGTTCTCTGCCGTGCCCATTACCTGCTCTTGACCTTTACTAGGCTGCGGCTCTGCAGGCCATTGTGTCACAGTGTGGCTGACTAAAACTGGCCTCCTCCTGTGATGATTCCACGCTCTGTCTACCTAACTTAAACATGCGAGCCGCGTGGGATTAGCCGCACGGTCTGAGGCGCTACAGTCATAGACTGAGCGGCTGGTCCCGGCGTAGGTTCGAGACCTCCCTCGGGCATGGGTGTGTGTGCGTTTGTCCTTAGGATAATTTAGGTTAAGTAGTGTGCAAGCTTAGGGACTGATGACGTTAGCAGTTAAGTCCTATAAGATTTCAGACACATTTGAACATTTTTTAAACATGCAAATTTACATAAGGGAGTTATTCTCGTCACTCTCGATGCCACGTATATTGAATCTCAAACAAGTGAAATATACACACAAAGAGCCGGCCCATGTTGTAAAACCAGTGTCTTGCAACACTATAAACGACACGTAAAACTGAGGCACCCGACACGTAAGATGTTCAAAATCCCGACACCTTACAGCGTACTGAAGTCACAGCAGCTGAAACGAATGGCGCCAAAGCGATGTCACAACATATTGAGGTTTTCTCGTTTTTTTCTATGTTATGGTGACAATGTGGCTAATTTTTGGTTTGTACAAGTTATTTTTAACGTTTATAACTGCCGAATGGTGTACTTATTTTATGCCCTCATTGTTGTTTCCTGTGTCAGTGGAACTTGTCTTTGATCAAATAGTAACAAGGCAACACCGCTTCAAACTATTGCTCCTCTGTTAGGAGAAGGGCTGGTAGAAATGTCTTCCAACCTGTACCAAATGTAAGGAAACATGTAACTTACATACAGTTCGTATCTTCGCCTGTGCGCTTGAGCCCCATCAGTCTGTGCGGATCGGTCATCCTGTCGTGAAGCTACCCATACCTTCACAGGGTATACAATAGTCGGAAAAGCGGATATAAATTTCGTTTCTGAAGAATGTCTCCAAACTGTTGCAGAAGTGGCGCTGTTGTACTCTCAAAGCCATCCTGATAGAGCCACGCTCACTTGATCTGAGCTGTGGCTGTGAACTACGAAATGTGGAGAATGGAACACGCCAAACCAGAAAGAACAACAGTTGGTGAGTGGAAAACAACCAAACTTTTCGCAGCAACGGCCCAGCGTCCACATGTCACAGTGAGGCAACCTGAATGTGCAAGTGCCATCTGCCGAAGGAGTGTTCTGCTAATACTGCTTATAAGTACCTATCTTCCTTTTATCAATTCGCTTCGTTAACACTTTCATGGCTATAACTTTGAAAATCTGTTACAATTTCAGAAACAGTATGCACGAAAACTACAAAGTGATGCAACGTTTTTACGGGAGACTTCGTTTTGTAGATGGACCACAGTTTCCAGGCTGTGGGCAAATATTTAGAGATTGTTGGATTGGTCGTTTGACAAGCACAAATTACCTGCATGATCATCAGATTTAACACTTGTAGACTTTATCCAAGGAAAAAAATAAATTAATACGTATACAAGGAAAAACTGACGACTTCAAGGACTTGAAAAGTCATGTAATATGGACCTATGCTGCGAAAGGTCCAGATACAATTAAACGAGCAGCATTGTCTGTCCGAGTCTCTTTAAAGCATATATTGCTGTTTAAAGTCACACTTTGAACACTTGATTTGAAAGTCACAATAATAAATACATGAACAATATCCAAGTAATGCCGTGCCCAAAATTAAATATAGCAGGGCCGACATTTTTGGGACATCTTTTTGGTTTGTGATACTGATACTGTTATACCTACATGTTGTGATAAACGTGGATGATCCAGCGAGGGGGCGCAGTGGTTACAGCACTGCACTCGCATTCGGGAGTATCACGGTTCAAATCCGCGTCTGGCCATCCTGATTTAGGTCTTCCGTCGTTTCCCTAAATCGCTTCAGGCAAATGCCGGGATGGTTCCTTTGAAAGGGCACTACCGATTTTCTTCCTATCCTCCACTTATCCAATGGTATCGATGACCTCGAAATCAACCAACTAACGTGAATGTTGGCAACTAAACACCGATGTGCCACGTAAGTCACTGAAAGCAGGGGCGCCACGCCCAACCGAGTATCAGGCATGGAAACGTAGAAGCACAACTACTGAAAGGTCTGTAATTCTATTTCCAAAATGCTCATTTAGTCAGTGTCACACCAATATTCACTTCAAGAGACTGTTGTAAAATACTTGCAGCCTATGATAGTCCTGCTCTGAAACTACCTCCAAGTGCTGCGCACTACATTCTTCCATGTGGTGGTACAGCACTTGCCCGCGAAAGGCAAAGGTCCCGATTTCGAGTCTCGGTCCGGCATAGTTTTAATCTGCCAAAAAGTTTCAATTAACATCTTGCTCCCAAAGTGTCGTTAATAGTAATGATAATAAACCTTCGCTCACTCTGTAAATTTAATTACAAAATTTGAAATCTACTTCCGTTACGGAAACTAACGTTGCCAGCGATTAAAATCATGTGCACAAATAGGGTTAATAAAAAGACAAGAAAATCTCTCTTAAAGTAGTATATACTAAAATACAGAACAAATATTATATAACTTGAGCATTAAAAATCATTTATCAAAGCCTAAATAGTTAACCTTGAGAGCTATAAAATGTTACGCTCAAATGTCGATAATAGTAAGACAAAAAACTCATTTGATCTACAGTAATTAATGAGAGAAAATTTTAGCCATTCATTCCAAAAAACAACAGCCAACTTTACAATACGGCAGTAGACTAACCGAGCAACTACCCCCAAGGTGTTGCCAAATGCTTTGACTGCACGACGAGGCGCCTTGACTGCACCCGCGGTTGGAAAGGCCAGAAAGGTGGAAAGGTAGATCTACAAAACACTAAGGCTCTGCGTGAACGACCAGTGACTGCAAAGGTAACATAACCTGTTCTTACATGGGTTGTGTCTGCGTAATTTGTTATCACATGAGATGTTTTAAGACACAGAGCGGCCATCAACAAGCCCGGGAACGGATCGCACACAAGCGTCAGTGGGCCCAGCACAGCTACCGCGGCCCTTATGGCGGACACGAGAGCACACGAGAAGCTAGGAAAACCGCCAGAACGCACAAGACAGCAGGTCCTCGTGGACTGCAGTCCGCCTAAACGATACAGCGGTCGGCCAGCTAACGGTTGTATTGAATCAGTGGTGGTCGAAATAAACTTGGCGCCAAGCATGATTAACTCTTTCGGATGATATTAAATTAAATGACACTTGATTGAAAGATATTACGTAATTAACTGCAATTTACTCTTGCATGGCATGGTTAATTCAACCACTGATAAATGCTCCAGACCAATGAAAGTGAGATAAATATTTACTTCTGTCCTTTTAAAGGAACTGACTCACATTTGAACCTCACTCTCTGAGCACCGCGTAATTGTAAGTTCGGTGTAGGCTACGTACAGGGCACTATCAGGAAAACGTATAATTAATTTAGAGCCAGCAGGAACGGTCAGCAAGGCACCCAAATATTCATACCAACGGCCCACAAGTGCATTGCCGGAACAAACTCCGTCTCGTTTTCGTGACCCATACCGACAGCAGCGTACCAAGCGGCCAGCAAGCGACACTCTGAATATGACATCGGATGAGTGAGGATACTAACGTTTATACTGACCTGCAGCACAGTTTTTACACTAGAGCAATCACATATTTGCTAGTACCCATCAGCTTTTTGCAACTGACCAAATTTTAGAATGTAATAAAATTTCCTTCGAACAATTTTATTTATAAAATGATAAAAAACAAACAATATTTAGATTTTGTAGGTGTTCCATTAAACCACTAACTATTGCGTCAATGAGATAGCTCCTAGAACATTTTTTAATAGAATGGTGGAGAAGCTGCCAGAGCGTCACGAGTGATGCCCAAAGTCCTTCTCAGAAAAGAAAGCTAACTACTCGCATTGAGGGTAGTCACTTGTTACAAGACATGGTTTCTCTGCACCAATCCTCTCCTAGCAGCAGATGGCTTCACTCACGTACTGCACCCCCATTTAAAATGAACTAGACATAGTTTGTAAATCACTTCATTGCTGAACTCTTTACTTCAGAAATGAAAGCGATAAGCAGAATTCAGGCTGACAGTGTTTTGCATCAATAATAATAATAATAATAATAAATAACAATAATATTAATTATAAAATAACAGTAATAATAATAATAATTATAATAATAAACCTCGTGGAGGCCCGGGAAAAGAATAGGGCTCTGGTATGTTCTGCCAGTCGTAAAAGGCGACAAAAAGAACAAACCACTAATAGGGCTAACCCCCCTTTTAGTGTGATCAGTTGGTTCAGGACAGAACTAAAGAAGCCTCGGACAAGCGCCGTCATGGTCGGGGACGACGCTTGAACCCTATGCCCGTCCACAATGGTAACGACAGTGCTAGCCACACGGAAAATGATTTAAATCCAAATAGAGGTGTTTTGCAGGATATACTTCCTGCAATCACTCTAGAAGGAAAACAAAGACAGAGGATGAGATAGTCAGATGAAGGTAACCGACACCTCATGTTCTGTTATTATCAAGCAACAAACTTAGGAACCAACACAACTGGATACAGATCACAAATATACACAACATTTATTACCAGATACCCAGAATTAAAATTTTTAACAGAACAACGCTAGGTGATCAGATCCGTGTAATAATCAAAAACATCAGGATACCCCAGTCAGAATTAGAAAACGTCAAACAACAAGTACAACAAGTACTGGAACAAAATAATGTGCATTCAGAAGAAGAAGAAAATACAGTAATGGACTCAAACATCTCAGAGCAAACAAACAAAGAACAACACGCATCAATTAAACAATCAGAGGAAAACGAAATCTTAAGACAGCCACCAGAAGAAGCACAAATAGAACATTAAGTGACACACGTGTTAGATAGAGAAGCGTTCTCGCTTCCGGCGCCCGGGTTCCCGGGTTCGATTCCCGGCGGTGTCAGGGATTTTCTCTGCCTCGTGATGACTGGGTGTTGTGTGCTGTCCTTAGGTTAGTTAGGTTTAAGTAGTTCTAAGTTCTAGGGGACTGATGACCATAGATGTTAAGTCCCATAGTGCTCAGAGCCAGAGCCATTTAACGCACAAGTCGAAACAACAATAACAATGACAACTATCAACACAATCATACACAACAAAATAAATGAAAATACAACTATGGAAGAGTTACAACTACTGATTTATATAGGAGCACTCACTACACTAAATATACACACTAGGCAGGGATCAGATCCAACCAAGACACAGAACAAACCCGCAAAACCAGCATGGCAACAAAGGTTACAGATCAGAATAGAAAAACTGAGAAAAGACATCGGACAGCTAACACAATTTATAAGAAATGAAATACCAGACAAAAAACGAAAAAGGTTAGGTAAAATCTCACAACAAAAAGCAATACAGCAGATAGATGAGAAGAAGCCGAAATTACAAGCATTGGCCAAACGACTTAGAAGATACAAAAAAAAGTGAAAATAGAAGGAAACTAAACCAAACATTCAACAAAAAGCAAAAGAAATTTTACCAGACAATAGATAACACACACATTAAAATAGACAATCCACCAAACATAACAGACATGGAACACTTCTGGAGCAACATATGGTCAAACCCGGTACAGCATAACAGGCATGCATGGTGGATACAAGCAGAAAGAGACAGATACAAGATGATACCACAAATGCCTGAAGTGATAATTTTGCAACATGAAGTCACCAAAGCAATTAATTCTATTGACAATTGGAAAGCCCCTGGAAAAGATAAAATAGCAAATTTCTGACTAAAGAAGTTCACCTCAACACATTCACATCTAACTAAATTATTTAACTGTTACACTGCAGACCCATACACATTCCCTGATACACTTACACATGGAATAACTTACCTGAAACCTAAAGATCAAGCAGACACAGCAAACCCAGCTAAATATCGCCCCATAACATGCCTACCAACAATATACAAAATATTAACTTCAGTCATTACACAGAAATTAATGACACAAACAACACAGAACAAAATTATAAATGAAGAACAAAAAGACTGTTGCAAAGGAGCACGAGGATGTAAAGAGCAACAGATAATAGATGCAGAGGTGACATACCAAGCTAAAACTAAACAAAGGTCGCTACACTACGCATAAATTGATTATCAAAAACCATTTGATGGTGTACCCCACTCATGGTTAGTACAAATATTGGAAATATACAAAGTAGATCCTAAATTGATATAGTTCCTAAACATAGTAATGAAAAATTGGAAAACCACACTTAATATCCAAACAAATTCAAATAATATCACATTAGAGCCAATACAGATTAAGCGTGGAATATACCAAGGATATTTAAGCCCATTCTGGTTCTGCCTTGCTCTGAACTCACTATCCAACATGCTAAATAATACAAATTATGGATACAACATTACTGGAGCATACCAACACTAAATCACACATTTGCTATACATGGATGATCTAAAACTACTGGCAGCAACAAATCAAATCAACTCAACCTATTACTATAGACAACAGAAGTATTCAGGAATGATATAAATATGGCTTTTGGAACAGACAAACGTAAGAAAAATAGCATAGCCAAGGGGAAACACACTAAACAAGAAGATTACATATTGGATAACCACAGCGACTGCATAGAAGCGATGGAAAAAACAGATGCCTATAAATATCTAGGATACAGACAAAAATTAGGAATAGATAATACAAATATTAAAGAAGAACTTAAAGTAAATATAGACAAAGACTAACATAAATACTGAAAACAGAATGGACAGTAAGAAACAAGACAAAAGCTATAAATACTTATGGTATACCAATATTGACATATTCATTTGGCGTAGTGAAATGGAGTAACACAGAACCAGAAGCACTCAATACACTTCCACGATCACAATGCCACAAATATAGAATACATCACGTACATTCAGCAACAGAAAGATTCACATTAAGCAGAAAGGAAGGAGGAAGGGGATTTATCGACATAAAAACCTGCATTACGGATAGGTACACAATTTAAGAAAATTCTTTCTAGAACGACCAGAAACTAGCAAAATACACAAATCAGTCACTCATATAAATACATCGGCTACACCATTGCAATTTCATAACCACTTCTACAACCCTTTAGAACACATAACATCAACAGATACGAAGAAAGTAAATTGGAAAAAGAAAACACTACATGGCAAGCACCCGTATCATCTAACACAGCCACACATCGATCACGACGCATCAAACACATGGCTAAGAAAAGGCAATATATACAGTGAGAAGGAAGGATTCATGATTGCAATACAGGATCAAACAATAAACACCAGATATTACAGCAGGCATATTATTAAAGATCCCAATACCACAAAAGATAAATGCAGACTTTGCAAACAACAAATAGAAACAGTAGGTCACATCACAATCGGATGTACAATACTAGCAAATACAGTATACCCCAGAAGACATGGCAATGTAGCAAAAATAATACATCAACAACCTGCCATACAACATAAACTAGTAAGACAACACGTTCCCACATACAAGTATGCACCACAAAATGTACTGGAGAATGATGAATATAAATTATACTGGAACAGAACCATTATAACTGATAAAACAACACCACATAACAAACCTGACATCATACTCACCAATAAAATAAGAAATTAACAAAACTAATCGAAATATCCATACCCAATACAACAAATGTACAGAAGAAAACAGGAGACAAAATTTAAAAATACATACAACTGGCTGAGGAAGTCAAGGACATGTGGCATGAGGATAAAGTTGACATTATATCGATTATACTGTCAACTACAGGAGTCATAACACACAATATCCACCAGTACATCAACGCAATACAGCTACATCCAAATGTATATATACAACTACAGAAATCTGTAAATATTGATACTTGTTCTATTACCAGAAAGTTCCTAAATGCAATGTAACATATACCGTACAGTTAAAAGGATGTCACGCTTGATCAAGATCCGCGTCACTTTCCATTTTTAACCAGACATAACGTCTGAGAAAAGAAAGAAATAATAATAATAATAAAATAATAATAATAATAATAATAACAGAAGCACAGTGTAGGCCTTACAGCAATATAATGTCCATATCTGTAGTTATTGTTGCGTTGTCAATTAGTTCGTTAACTGCTGCCAAGTGAATGCTGAAGCCTTTTATAGTTTATTGTGAAACTATCTACTACTCGGAGGCTTCTCGTGCGATATTTAAGCACATTTTACGTATTTATCCCAATTTTACTCTCATAGCTGCATGGGATAAAACGCAAAGTATGTGTCTAGTGGAGGGACTAGCTGAGGACAATGAAATTGATAAATTCCTTTCAGAAGGGGTAGCCCTCACCATATTGAGTCAAGGTCCAATGCTAGTACGTGAAAAACTATGTAATTTGTATTACAATCTTTTTAAATAGTGTCGCAGTACTAGTTTGTCTAGTCACAAAGTGACATTATGTATATAAATAGAAGAGCAGGGCCTGTGAATTCTACCATTTTAGCTCCTGTTTCTTCCAGCTGTTTGAATGTGGCGAGATGTGCTACCTGCAAGATTTACCTGTTGGGAAAACAATGCCAGAACTCCGAGAGGTTTACCACCAGAAGTTCCCATGGACAGTGGTCGTGTGAATGAGCCACTGTGAGTACCTCGTAATCCAGAGTACTTCAAAAGAGCCTTTTAAAGCAGTGCAAGTCACAGGAGATCGTCAGAGAGTTTCAAGATAAGGTCACAGGATCTTCTAAAAGCGGAAGCAGAGAAGAAAAAACCGCTATGCTTCTGTGAACGGTATGGGAAGTGAACTGCGTTTACACGCCCAAACATCATGCCGCCAATCGTAAGGTGAGAGCCAGGGCACTGGCTACTTTCAATTTGTTGACAGAAAACGCAACGAGTTTTGGGGAAGAAAATTCTGCAAGCTCTCGATACATGCAATAACAAAGAGGGAGATTTTCAGTTGTCACAGCAGCAACCCTGTAATTTTCTCCCCTCTTGCGGTAATTTGGAGAAGTACGTCAGAGCAGTATTTTGGGGCGAGTACACGGCGTCGGTTCGTGTGTCGTCCTTCGAGAGTCGCTGTGCGACGCACTGCTGCAGCGTCACGCTCCTTTCGCTGTTTTTGAGTGTGACTTGCGAGTCTCTTTCGTGACTTTGCGACTGATTTTTGTCGTTAGTTCTGTCTCACACTGGGATCAGAATTCGAAACTATCTAGTATGTCGCTTTTGTGAGTTGAGCAGCCTTTGGGCCGCGATTTGCACGTTATTACGCTAGTGATTCAGAAAAATATTACCCTTCTACGCATATTGCGGTTTAAATTTTTTAATGAAAGTAATTGTAATTCAATCCAACTTCAACTTGAAAAATACTGATTGGGAGAAAATAAATTAATTATTTTTAAGATGACTTTTCCTCACTCTATCAGCTTATCCCACCAAGTTCTTATGAAGCGACCCTTTTAATAAAAAATACTTTCTAATTATACGAACCGAATTAAATTTTATTTTGGGAATAACGCTTGTTTCGTCATTTGCGTGTTGAGTTCACGTGGGTGGCAGGCAGCTTCGAAAACGAAACCACTGCAGAACCTCAATCGACTCGCACACAGTACAACAGGTACGGCAAAGAGTCATAAACAATTCAGAGGTAATAACAGAAATAATATTTTACAAAAAATTTAAATTCGTGACCAACACAATGGAACCCTTTTTGTTTTCATCCCTCAGAAAATTTCATTTTGTCCCTCAGGGGTAATTACCCCCGGCTTGGGTACCTTAACTATCATAAAAACCGACAATAACTACAAAATCACACCAGATTCGTCATTCTTTAGTTTCCTAAAGACCCTGGAAGGTATGAAACGGTACATCACGGAACTGTTTATTTACGATTCTGTTGTACCGTACAGATATTTACCGAATAATGTTTTTCTTTATTAACAAAAAATTATAACCAAAAGCCAGAAGATCTAACCCTTTGCATAAAGACATTGTAGGGTAGACATACAAAGTCGAATTTTGTCCACTACACTTCAGGCCAAATCAGTTAATTTGGAACATGATTTCACTTACATTACTTAATGTTCGAAATACACCACCACAGCTGTAGCTTGAGATAAAATGACACTGACGTGATAAAAAGTCATCCAAAGCAACAAAACTGTTTCCCAATACAGAAGGAACCAGTTCCACACATATTGCTAAATTTGAGCAACAAACGGAAAGGAACATCAACACGTTCCTTTCTCAAGCAGAAGTAACTAAATTTACTAAATTATTCGTTTGTTAGAGAGACGAGTGAAGTTTAAGAATAGGCGAATCGTTTGACTCCATAAAACTGTTTGTCAAGGAAAGTGTTTATCATAATAACAACTGACAGCATTAGAAATATGGGCGTCACATCCTCGAAATGCACGTTTATATTCCCTTGCTTTTAGTGGAGTAAATATACTTTCAAGTACGTATCTATTTGCATATCTTCACAAATACATGGTAGGTTATGTTACTTAATTAACGTAATTCTGCTGGCTTCAGATGAGTTTCACGATAATTCATGTCTTCAGGAAATTTACTAACGCAAGGAAAGCACAGTTATAGCAACCGTTTCTTTAATCGAGTAGAAAATAATTAAAAACCAACATTATCCTCAAGACGCACCTGACTGACTGCTTTGTCGCCGCTTGGAGCGTTACTGTCGCGGCAGCCGTCAAACGTTAATAACTTTCGCACCAGAGTGTCTCGTGGCTGTATTTAATAGACTGTGACGTGTATCAAGACTTAGAGGAATTATGGGCAAAGCTTGTAAATCGCGCCATGGCAAGTACCTGCCGAGTTGATTAAGGGCAGAAGAAACGGGGCACGCTTTAGTTCTAAAATTGTTGATAAAACAGAGGCTGTTGCACTCTCTTCAAAACAGAACGCGCAAATGATGGCAGACAGAAAATCATGCATCTGTAAGAAGACCGATGCGCGAAACATACAACTAACACCATCACCTAGTTAAAGATCTTTCCGAGAACCCGAGAAAATTCTAGTCCCACATAATATATATCGACGGGGCTAAGACATCTACCCATTAACTTTGTCTAGTGTGGCAACGTTGCCACGTAAGTCAACGAAAGGAAAGCCGAAGTTTTGAACCTAGCTTTTAAGAAATCATTCACCCAGGATGATCGTTCAAACATATCGTCGTAGGACCGTCGCAGAAGTTACCGTATAGAGGACAGATTAACGGGCTTCACTGAAGCACAGAAGCAACTAAAAGGGTTGAAAACAAAGAAGTCACAAGGTCCGAAAGGAGTCAAAGTTCGATTTTACAGCTAGCTCCTACGGCATTTTCCCCTTACTTAACATGCATTTATCTCTAATTTCTCACCCTGCGCAAAGTCCGAAGCGACTGGAAACAAACGGAAGAGACTCCTTTATATAAGAACGGTGAAAGAATGGACCCATAAAGTTACAAACCAATATCCTTAACATCAGTTTGCTGCAGGATTCTTGAACGTATTCTGAGTCGAATATAATAAAATTACTTGAAACGGAGCGTCTTCTGTTCACAATCTGCAAGAATTTAGAAACCATCGCAATTGCGAAGCTCATATTGCCCTGTTCTCACACGATATACAGCAAGCCACGGATGAGGGGCGACCGACAGATTCCATATTCCTAGATATCCGGAAACTGTTTGACACAGTGCCCCACTGCAAACTGTTTAAGAAGGTTCGAAGATACAGAGAATGCGAGAATGGCTCGAAGACTTCTTAAATAACAGAGCTCAGTATGTTGTCCTCGACGGCGAGTGCTCACCACAGACCAGGGCACCGTTTGGAGTGCTCGAGGAAAGCGTGGATGGACCGCTGTTGTTATCTGTATACATAAATGATTTGGCGGACAGGGTGGGCTGCGATCTCCGGTTGTTTACCGATGATGCTGTGTTGTACGGTAAGCTGTCGTCGTTTAGTGACTGTACGAAGATTCGAGACGACTTAGACCAAATTTCCAGTTGACACCATGAATGGCAGCTTGCTCTAATTATAGAAAAATGTAAGGAAATCCATATGACTAGGAAAACAATCCCGTAATGTTCGACTAAAGTATTATTAGTGGACTGCCTGACTTAGTCGCGACGATTAAATATCTAGAAGTAACACTGCAAATCTGAAATGGACGGAAAGACAATAGCTGGGAAGGCTAAAGGTCGAAATAGGTTTGTTGGGAGGATTTTAGAAAAGAGTAGTTCATTTGTAAATGGGACCGCGTTCAGAACACTAGTGCCACCCGTTCTTCAGCATTGTTCAAGTGTTTGGAATTCGCCAACAGGTCGGATTAGAGGAAAACATCGAAGCATTTTCGAGGCGAGCTGCTAGGTTTGTTACTGGTAGGTTCGATTCACTGAAGCGCTTCTTGAACTCAAATGGGAAACCGACTGATAAAATTTAGGGAAACGAATTTTCTAACTGACTGCAGACCGATTCTACTGCCGGCAACGTACATTTCGCGTAATGCCTATAAAGACAAGATCACGGAGAGCTTGTACATATGCATACGATGGAGTGCCTTTTATCGCTCCCCATATTTGCGAATGGAACGGGAAAGGAAATGGCAAGTAATGGTATAAAAGGTAGCCTTCGCCACTCACGATATCGTGTGTTGAGGAGCATTTACTGCGTGTAGATGTTTTTAGTAGGCCTATCAGAGACCCACGAATGTACGCGCTAAAAGTATGGTGCAATTAGATCCAAACCTCAACATCTAAAGTAAAAGCTTCCCTCCAGCTCCAAATTGTTCTGTACAATCCACATATTGTTTGGTAAAACTTTACACCATTTTAAGCGTCGGGTTTGGGGTGAAAGGGGGATGGAGATTTTGTTATATTAGTAGTTTCTTTCTGATTTTACTAAATATTTCGAAAACTATACGGTTTAGCGTGAAAAGTACCAATTACAAAAATAATTTACATTAAATTGCGAACAAAAATGGTTCAGTGCATAATCTTGCTAAAGCGAACCGTTCAAGAGGGGGTAAAAGTATAAATTTTTCGTATTTTGTTTTTTGAATTTTGGAATAAATATGTCATTATCAGAAAGGGAACTATTCTTTTTTACAGGATTGTGTTTGTAAAAGCAAATTGCGATTTTACTGGCCGGTGGTATGCTAGTGATAAGTCCTTGAATGAACGACAACCTCACGAACATCTCAAGGGGGGGGCACTTTTTAAGGGAAAAGAGGCTTCCACAGGCCTAGGCCATATAAACCTGTGGTACAGAGAAACCCATTTTGAACGTTCTCTGGACAATGCCGCATTAAAAATTAATACCTTTGCAACATAAATGATTTTTAATTATAAAAATATTTTCTGTATAATAATTATGATACATAATTATACCATTTTGAATCATAATATTTTTAAAACTGCAGCTTTTGGAGGCATTTTTTTTAGAAAATAAGACGCATTTGGCTGTATATTGCACCATATTTTATTCAGATTTTTGAAGTTCATAAACTGAGTTCAGCCGTGATATTGAATAAAATTGTAGACTGTTAAATGCGACCTTTAATTAATGTATGCATCAGTATTCAGTACTCATCTAGATCTTCATGTATGATATTTGTGTCCCTGTTAACACATCCTAGGATTGAACAATTACCGCATATGCTTCAGCAGTTTTGACCCTTCTTTCTGCACTCACAGTTCCGGACGGATACGTCTTTCTCAGCACACTCTACGAGGGATAGTAGTTGCTAGGGACGTACAGGACGTACTGTTGTAATTGGCGTCAGGTGATCGCCAATATTCTTCCACCCGCACTCGAGCGTATTGTTCTTTTCATGCAGCCACTGCTGCGCTTGGTGGGGTGGTAGGTTCTAAATGAATGCTGCCTGGAAGCTGCTGAGGTGGGGAACTGCAGCCAACCTGAACTGTTAATGTATAGGCTGCTTGCAGTAGCCTGCAAGTAACATTGGTAGCCAAAACAACCTAGATCTTTAGTGTTCTTGGCTCCAATTACCGCACGAAGGAAATCCTCTTCAATGTCAGAAACTGCCCTGGGGTCAGCTTTGGGGTCGTTGAAGTCTAAAAGTTTCGTCTGAAGAGCGTTGTTAGGTTGCACTTTCCTGTACGGCGTAAAATTCCCCTTCTTGTAGATACCTGATACAGTGTCACATCCTGTGAAGGAGTACATTGCTAAGAGTACACCTTTCAAATCCCCAATTCCTCGCTGAATGTCAGAAATAGTGTACACTTTTTCGTGCTGATTGCCTTTCTTTGGTACCACCATTTTCTATTAGTTCTCTGATAGTGGGTTGACAGCCAACAAGACAAGTAAGCCCGTGTCATCACCAACCAAACAAGCTTCAACTCCTTCCCTGACTTCAACAGTCGCTGGTATAAGTATTATTAAGTTAGTGTCATCCGAGGCACGATGAACTCTGCAACGACTTCTTTCCAAGTGCACTGTAAGGAGAGAAATAAACTTTGTGCCTGTATCCTTTTTTATGTTCACTATTGTAGTTGTCAATTTCGTAATGTAGTATTACATGGTTATTGAGATAGATGTTGTCTAAAGTAAGCGAATAGCCTGGTTAGATGTGAGAGGGGGACTAATAGCCCCCAGCTGGTTGCTGTCCTAACACCATCAACTAATATAATATCCGTTCAACTGTTGATAACGTTTCGAGCCACCATTTTATGGAGTTGGTGGACTAGCATCGATAGCCACTCAGAGGATACGCGACCAGTTCTCTGTATCTCCTCAAAGGGTTCAGCTGGTATGTTCAGAATGTCTTCATTGACCAGCTTCAAGGAATCTGCGACAATTGATTCCTTTCAAGCTGCTATATTATCCCTTAGGGCGTCCATGATCTGTTTAATTTCTGTCTTAGATGTGTGGATGTGCGTTTGTCGCAATTCGAGTAGCTTGTCATACGGGCAATTCCTTTTCGGTTCATTCTATTTTCGCCGGTTTTTTAAGCACGCTGCCAAGATTAGGGTATTATTTTTTTGTTCATGCCCAGCATTCCATTTTTTTCCTCTGAAGCACATGGTTGGAGGTTGTTACACTTTCAGATTAGACTGAAAAATTTGATTGAAATCCCTGAGATTGTTCTTTAGAATATCCTGATCAATACGGTCCATCTGTTGTTTCTAAAACAATGGCCTTACAAGTTCGATCACAGGGGTTGCGTGCTTCCGACTTATACAAAAGGAGTTCAAATGTTCGTGTTCCTTCAGCGAGTTTAATTTTTTCAACGACTGTGTTCTATAGGCGTAATTTTGGTCCGAGGTCTCGTTCCACCATCTACGTCTCCGTTTTACGAAATTTCAAGGTTTACACATTAGCTGCTTCTTGTCTGTTGTATTGTACTCTCTGTCCAGCTCTTAAGACTGATATGTTAGTTGCTGATGGCACACTCTCAATACTTGTTAATTGATTTACCATTCTGCCACATCATTTCTGCATTCGTTCTTTCCAGCTGTTGGAGCCTTTCTGTAAGGAATGAAATTAATTTTAATCTTGGAGAGGTAATAATCTAAATGATACTTGGTACCTCTCTGAACTTTAATACTCTTACTTTCCTTCATCGCAGTCCTAAAATGGGGCATGTAACCGATTTCTCATCGTTCGAGTTCCCAAGTGGAGAACCTGTCTGCTCTTTACTTTGATATTAACTGAAGACTCAACGTTCGACACAGTTCGACATAACCAAATTCAAAAGTCTTAATCCTTCTGTGCGCAGGATGTTTCCCTGTACCGGTTCATAATTTACTTCTATTCCTCGTCAGCGTACAGTCGTCGACGAAAATCTTAATATTCTTTGTAGTTATTTTCATCTTCTCCTTCTCTAGAAGGTCCCAAAATTGTTCAGTTTTCTCTGGACTATGGCTGCTGTTCTCACATTTGAGATGGCCACATGTACTTTGATCAGGGTGAAGTCTTTGCCCCACAGCAAAGAGTGAGTATTGACAGTATTGATACGCAAGAAAAATTCACAACATGATTGATAAACTTCTTATTTACAATAAAATCTGTTCCAAACATTGATATATTCTTGCTCATATGCACGGATTCCCTTTTTTCATAGATCCTATACCCCACATTGTTCGTAACACATTCGTCCTGATAATGTGTATTCTGAACACAAGGATTGTGATGTTTTGGTAGTCCAACAAATTGTCAATCCTTAGTGTTCACCAAATTTTCGCAATGATTTCACATTTGTCGTTCAGATCCCAAGATATGCTTGCACTTTTGGGGTCGACAGGCAGAGCCTGGTTTCTAGTGTTAGGCCCAGATTGTGGGATTGGTTGTTTGTTTCATTAAAAATTTGAGATGGTAATTTGTTTGTTGTAAGTAAGATCTGTAATTCATTCTGATTTAGCTAACTCATCTCCACATATTTACAGGCTTTCTTTAATGATATTAAAGGTGTTGAGAGTTATGAATATTTTATTTCCCTGATTATCTGGATATTTCAATCAGTGATATGTTGGACTTTAATGCTACCGGAGGTATCTTTCTTTATCTATATTTTACAGTATCATCATGTTATACATTGAAAATTCCTGGGAATTTAATTGAGCTTTTCATTAAAGTGCGCCATCATAATATTTTATCACTTCGTTAATTCAAACTTGTAGTTATGGAAGGCTTTCCTCTAACATGTTATGTGGGTTTTTCAGCCCAGTGTTTTCTGTCACCAAGAGAAGAGGACTCTACGATGTGTATCTGAATGCATACTATGAAGGCAGGATCCAGTTTATGATGTCTGGGGAGGGTGCATTTGTGCTGACTGGGGATGATGGGCTTTTATACCCATAATCCTTCGAAAGTGATTGTAGTCGGGGAGTCGGACCTACCATAGTATACAAATGGCTAATGTATTTACTGTGACAGCAAATCTTTTACAAGACAATTTGAGAACTCCTAGAAGGGAGCATCATTTTGCTGAAGACTGCTGTTAGTTGTGATTAACTGGCTGAAAGCTTAAACATCTTCGTAAAACTTCTAGGAACTTGCTAAGGTGTAGGAGGTCCTGATGTGGAGAGGTAAGTCTGCGAGTTTTCTGTACATCACGTTGGGTCGTGGTCAATGGGGTTACTTTCATGAGACAGAATGCCTGTGAGAATTATTTTTATAAGCAATGTCCAGGCTTGCTGCTGTATGATAATGATTCTTATTTTTTTCCCTTTCACTATGCATTTGTTTCGGCTTAACTGCCATTAACGAGTGACCTGTTCTACGATGTGGGTGACATTACTCTCATGATACTTTTTTTTGTTATAGTAGGACAGTTTCGCTGAAACAGATGTGTAGAGAAGGGGAAGGAAATAGAAATTTATATCATACACACCGAGTCTTGACACTCTTTGAAAATATTTCATGTGCTGACTTATTCTACTCTGCAGGAACATAAACTATAAGGATTAACACGTATGTTTACTGTGTGGAGCTGAGAAATTCTGTTTCATCATTTTTCAATGATCTAGTCATGTGTTGGGATTCTATGAGCGTTTAGTTGCTTGGTTGCAAGCTCCCACACAGAAGAGCACAGAGTAGTATGATAGCTGGTGGTGGTGTTCAACAAAGGCAGTGGACTTGGTGAGGTCTAGTGGCTACCAACAAACTATTTGTTTTGGTGCAAACTTGAGAGAATGACATATGATTTCCTATATTATTGCTGGGAATCAGAACCTTGTCGAATGCAGGTGTAGTTACCAACATGTAATCAGTTGTTGATTACAGAGAAGGAACACACTAATCTATGGTGGTTACCCTCATGTAGCAGTGCAGAAGATTCATTAGGTTAAGTGTATAAATACTTCCGAGTAAATCTATGGAAAAATATAAAGATTAACTTCGTATGCTGCTCATGTCTTCTTCCTTCATTTTCCAACTTCCTCTCCTCCATTCTCTCTAGCCATTTACTATGTAATATGAAAAGAAGAAAGTACATAAGCCAGATAATGCAGGACCTAGGATGCGAAAGTTTCACGGAATTGAAGAGGCTGGCCGACAATCGCACTGAATGGAGAGCTGCTGCAAATCAATCTTAGGATTGGCAACTTAAGAAGAAGATGAAAATGATGCAACTAGTCAGAAAGTACTCGTAGTTTCAATAAATAAGGAAAGTATATTTAAAATGTAGTCCTTGTATGTGGTATCTCTTTTACAAAGTAGGCACCTACTTTTGTGGAGAAAGATTTATTTCGTTTTGTATACTCTCTCTCTCTCTCTCTCTCTCTCTCTCTCTCTCTCTTACACACACACACACACACACACACACACACACACACACACACACACACGCATACACACACACACATGCACACTCAAAGTTATCCAAAAGTTACATAAAGACTGTAACTTGCTGCGTAGCATTTTAAAGTTGGATTCAAAAATAAGAAACACCAGCACCATATTCTTCAAAAATATTACGTAAATCAGCAATTCTGTACCTGCAGAGATCGAAACAATGCTCAAATTAATTGCTTCCCGCATCTAATTGCTGTCAGGCGTCACAAGGTGGACAGCAAACCAGCGGGACTCTGCATTTTACAAGCCTCTTAGTTCGTGTAAGGTGAGCGCACATATTCTGTCGACTGGACAAAAATGCATAACATGCCTAAAGATTGCGAAAATATTGAGTCGCTGACTAACAAGAGAACTTTCCAAATGTAAGTAAATGGGCTGATGATATATGGTGGGTATGTAAACTGGTCCAAATAATGCAATACACATTTTTCCCGTTTTTGCCCATTTTCACTTACAGGTAAAAACACAACCCAAATGTAATTTGGTGCATGGTGAACAAAAAAGTGTGTTACACATAGAAGTAGAACTGTATTAACTTCACTCCGGTGTAAACTGAATTTTTCTGCAAATTATCCCACACCTACCAATAAATTTTGAGAAATTAAAACTTCTGTTACAAGATAAATTAGAGACACTCTCTTTCCATATCCATCCATATGTAATAAAGCTGACTCCTCAAACGTCATTTTTATTAAATGTATTGCACAAAAAGTGCTGTTGGAGTAGTTCCAACATCTCTAATTGAATTACAAGAATGTTCAATATGCATATAATTCTCTGCCTTATTTAGCCTCGCCTTGCGTTATCAATTGTTAGTTTACCTTTAAAATTCATATTTTATGGTCTTTGTTTAACATTACATATATGTGCAGGATGTTAATTAAAAATAATAGGTAATTCTTTCTGATAATGTTAAATCATTACAGTAATGATAATCTATAAAAAAAAGCTTGGCACACTTCTTGTACACCATGAAAGAAATTTCTCTACATAATGCATACCACAAACTACACAATATAAAACAAAATGCGGAAAAATTCTGAAACAGTTGCGAGTGATCCTAACAACATCCTCCTGTGCATCATGCATATTTCAGTAGACTAGGAAACCTTGGTGAAGGGAAAAGATTATGTACTGGCTACTGCAGCTAGATTATATTGCTTCTCAAGTGCAGCCTATCATCATAATCGTGCTGTAGGTGAACCAGTTCTGTCGAGACTTTTGGGGTTACCAAGCGAACAGTTTGTGAAAGCACCGTATTGAATCTCATACTGAGGACAGGCAGTGACTATACAAAAAAATCTAATAACAATAACTAATAAAACAGATAAATAGACTTAGAATGGTTATTTTGGTTTTTCAATTAGGTATTGCGAATATACTTCAACAGTGTATTCTTTAAAACTTATTTCCATGAAATGGGATTTCAGAGATAAGCTTCAATACGTGTACGTGGAGGTGGTGTGAAATTTTGTGTAGTTGATTTCGTGTAGTTGATATTGTAATGTAAGCCTTCATTTTCAAACATTAATTAATTGTTGTAAGGTAATTTGCAAAACTTCAGATTATAAAAAAATTGATTATAATGGCATGTAAAATGTTAATTACATTTTAACAATTATATGAAGACATTTTTTACATGTTTTGAGCTTTTGAGGATATTCCCTCTAATCCTAAAATGACTCTTTACCTTTTTGGATGTGTTTATATCCCATAAAAGTGAAAGTGGCCAAAAACGTGATAATAATTATAGCATTATTTGCACTCCTCTATGTATCTGTCAAGTTTCGTCAAAATCTTTCTTTACATCTTGGAATGTTCCCTTGTGAGTATTCTGCTGCTGAAGAGAGTAAACAATGTTATTTCTAAGTTAAATCTCGTCTCATATCAAACTCACTCTAACAGTGCAGTAAACCCCCTCAAACTAATTAATGTCCAGATTTTCGTCAAGTATCAAAATATTGTTTCCACATTTAACGCATCTGCAAAAGACTTGCTAGCTATACAAAAATGGCAGTGTTTTTGTTGAGTATAATAATGTTTAAGTCAAATATTACTCTGTTATTTTCCACACATATTTATCATACTGGTGCCTAAAAAATAACAGTGAACGCTAGACTATACTATTTCCATACGAAATCGCAAGTGATTTAAGAAAAATAACGCTGTAGACATTGTAAGTTATGAGTAAAAGACGTAAACTATGGCATCCAGCATACAATTCTAGATATGTAGAGAAACAAATAGGTATTTTGGACTTACTCTTGTTGTAACACGCTGTTTCCCAGCACCATTTCAGGAGGGGCAAAGATAATCTATCTTAAGAAACGTAAATCGATGGCAGTTACTGCACATGACTGGGTGTAGTCCTGGCTAGGTATGGAACAAACTTCAGTAATCGGAATTATGGCTCTATAACACGTTTGTAGGAGTGACTGAGGCTCTCTTAAAGGGTAAGTAATGTAGTCGTTAAATGTTTAATTTGAATATCCATTGTTCTTGCAAAGTGTATGATAACTTCCATATTTTGAATAATAATGCATTTTAATTTTGATGTAGTTGTCATAGGGATCTGTAGTTACACTTTTACGATAAACAGCCTCCATGTGAAACTTCCTGGCTGATTAAATCCATGCGCCAGACCGAGACTCAAACTCAGGACCATTGCCCTTCGCAGGCAGGTGCTCTACCAACTGAGCTACCCAAGTGCGACTCATGCCCCGTCCTCTCACCTTTACTTCTGCCAGTATCTCGTCTCCTACCTTCCAAACTTTACAGAAGCTCTCCTGCGAACCTGCAGAACTAACACTCCTGAAAGAAAGGATACTACGGAGACATGTCTTGCTTGGGTAGCTCAGTTGGTAGAGCACTTGCCGGCGAAAGGCAAAGGTCCCGATTTCGAGTCTCAGTACGGCACATAGTTTTAATCTGCCAGGAAGTTTCATATCAGCCCACACTCCGGTGCAGAGTGAAAATCTTATTCTGGAAGCCTCCATATGTGTGTGTGTGTGTGTGTGTGTGTGTGTGTGTGTGTGTGTGTGTGTGTGTGCTTTACTACGCGATAAACTATCAATAATGTATTACAGTGAACCACCTTATTCCTTCCTTCCTTCCTCCTAAATCAGTATTTGGGCATGTTGTGTGAATGTATGGTGCTTTTATTACATGTTTGTGATGATTATAGGAAATGCCATGTGTAATTGTGTGTATCTGAGACATCACCTTGACTAGGTCCAATAATATATAATAATTACAATCTGCTATATGATGCATTATCTTCACCTCTCTTAAATTGAAGCAGAAATAAAGGGTGTTTCTCAATGAGTAGGCTCAGTTATACATTCAAAATTCATACTTGTTTGTGTGCATACCTAGAACATTATCTCGGTTAGGACAGTTTTGATGTTGTAGGCCTAATGTGTAGTTTGAAATGTCTGTTACTTTTCATAAACGGCATTTGTTTTGACATGGAAACAGTATACTTCATAGTTCACAATAAAGATTTGGCAACCCATATGGCAAATACGTGCAGATAATGACAGTGTTTAATTAATATAAACATTTTGATACACAATGCCAACACTGCACTTTTTGTATTTCTGCTGTGTTTCGTGAAGAATTTTATGTGTGGAGAAAATATTGTTATACATGGAAGCATCACAGATACGGGAATTAATTTGTTTAGGAGTTCATTATAATGTTTGACAGCATTTGATATAAGAGGAAATTTGACATGGTGAAAACATTGTTTACTCTTGTTGACAAGTGCACTAAAAGTCGTAGTGCCTATGTGTGTCTCGTGAAGTTGCTTGCATTTCATGTTGTGCTGACTGGATGTGATAGTTGTAGGTATAAGGAGAAGTACTTCAGCAGCGGGTCACTACTCTCGAAATCTCTAAGCATATTTTATATCGTCAACTTGATAGAAATCCTCAGACTAGCTGAGGCTTGTAAAATGCGTAGTCATCTGTTTATTATTGCCATAGATTTTCTGCTCTACTTCAGAAATGTGACAATAATTGAGATTTGGAAATTAATAAATTTGTGGGTTCATTCAATGTTCGCACATACGCAAATTATGATTTAAATGATTTTTGAGAAAAATGTGGCAGAAAAAATTAGAGTATTTGGATACCTGTGAGCACCCTCTGAGGTACTGTGAAATACTGCAAGTTAGACATTTTACATAACTTTTGGATAAATATTGTTATCTAGTGTGTATACTTAATACTCTCAGTCCACACCCTGGAATATAAGACCTATATTTTCATATACTTCGCACCATCACGGCTTTAGAAGTTGTATGTTTGACAACTTTCGGTTTTCTTGCTTAAACACTTTCTCCTAATGAACAGTTAAATCACATACTATACGATTTCAGCGGTTACCATTAAAAACGCGAAGAGTAACAAACTAACGCTAAACCAGCGTAAGTAATGTCTAATTTTCCAGGTGTACACAATAAATTCCTCCGATCCTCATGTCAATTGCTGCGTATAACCTCTCTCTCCTAACTTTGGTCGAATTCCACTGTTCTCGTGACCCGGCATTTTTTGTTTTTATTTTTTACTTTCCGGCTGGTTACCCTTCTTGTGGCTGCAGTCACAAGTTAAACGTAATGGAGGAAAGCTGTGTTCGTCACCTGTCTGCGAATCCAGCAAATGCTGACCTGTATACCTTCGTTTTGCAGCTGTTTGTGAATCGTATTATTTTATGAGGTGGAGATTGTCGATCAGCCCAGCATTGGCCTAAACAAGCGTTAAAAACCGCATAAAAGGCACACTCAGCCTGGCTGGTGAACCTGACCAGTAGTCGTGAGTCCAATATTTGCACTACATTCGTGTCTGGTTAACCTCCCTGTCTCGCCAACTAGCTCACAGCATGTTAGTCTATAGAGAACGTCTGTAACTCTGCTAATGAAAATTTCGCATTACACTCACGTATAAGTAGTGCCAGACCACTATTTCCTTCCAATATTCTTACTCAGTTTCCGTTGTTACAGTTTGCTATGATTTCTTAGATCAGTGATATAAAAAAAAGTTATTCAATGTCTGCCTCTATTCTTCTTATGGTGCAAAATACTCCAAAATGATATTTTTATTTGCTTTAGGTTATCAATTAATTTTACACCTACCGTGTGTCAAAAAGACTCCGTGCTGACTGTTCCCTCAGTCACAGGGAACAAGTGACTGTACTCTGGCGCCGTCTGAGGGTTTTTGCGAAACACTGTTGTGTTTCGGATCTTCGTTTGATTGAAAGTATCACACGATTATTTACTGTTGTGAAGATGCTTTGAAAGAAACGTAGGTAAATGTTGTAAAAAGTTGAAAAAATCATCATTACATTATTATTCTACAACGAACGGCTGGTGATCACGAAACACTTATTCTGGAATACTCATAAATATTTTGAGTCTCCTTTCTTAACTACTTCACCTTCTACAGACATAATTCAAATCACTGCTGACAGGAAACTAAAATGTATTCACACTGTCACCTTAGTCCGCATAATCTATAGAAAGTTTGCTTTGTAATTTTGTAACTTATCTTAGTTGATGTTGAGTACCACTGCTCGCTTTAACATGTTGACTCAAGCCTTAACAGTCATTATTATACAACAGATGAAAGATCCTAAAAATTGGTACTATGTGGTACGAAACTATTGTCGATAGTCGACAAACGCGTTGACGTCACTTTAAACTCGGTTAATGATTTGTGGATCTACCTGAATGCAGACGTATTCGCTTACTACTTCCAAACTAGTTTCAGCGGCAACTCATAAGCACCTGCAGTATTTCTGTTCCTGCACGTTTTCTAATTCTTCCGCGTTACTAGTTTTTTTAATTGTTGAACTCTCCTTCACAACATGACTTGTCCTGAGACTGACGTACAAGTTGGGGGACATGAAGCAAAGATGCCCGCAACACTGAGGAGTGTTTCAGTACTACATATGTTTAAGACCGGTTATCCCATAACATTATGCTCTGTATTATGCAAAATAATTGTCACGAAAACGGGCAATAAGTCTTACATTAGACACTCGAAATGCACAGAAAAATAGTTATTAATTACGTTGGCTACGCGAATGACGATGTAATTCCATTGAATAGCATAGTTTCCTAGCCCAATTCACACTATAACTGCATAAATGTAAGAGAGATAAGAATGATGATAAAACTTCTGGACAAGAGCCGAAATCAGGGGAATATGTTCACCACCTGTTTGTATGTACACTAATTCTGCGAAGTGCAGAAAAATAATATGTGCCCTGTCTTTGATAAAAGAAGATAGGGTTAAAAAGGAAATAAATTTTTAATTGATAATATACTGTCCTCTCGACTGCATGTAATTACTTCTCTCCATATAGGAAATTTCCCACAAACTACACAAAATACAACATCCCACACACATCAGAGAAATATACAACTGCTATAAACATCTAATGAAATGCATCTTTTACTTAGGTGACGATATCGAAAATGATGTTGAAAAAAAAAATAAATGTTCGAAACGTCTGCAACAGAACATTGGCCCCTAAACTGCAAAACGAAATCACCACTAATTTTTACAAAGTGATGATGGCTACTTTGTTACTTTTTGGAAGTGAAATTTCGGTTACCACGAAAAAAAAAAGCAACTGATGTTTGATTGGAAATGAAGATAATGGAACAGAATTAAATATTTTCAACATTTAAAGCAGGTTACGTGAAAAATCGACAAAAAGCCTCATCAAAATCCCAGATCGTAGAATTTTCCAGCAAATCGTGAGCTACAATTCGAATGGTTAAGTGTGTGGTTATGGATACCCATTACATTCAGATTTTATAGTATTGCGCAATTTTGGAAGTATCGCGTTCTTGACTTCAACTAAAAATCTGAGGTTGAGACATATTTTTTGGGGTTTCACTTTTTCCTAGCTCATATTTTCTGCGAACATTGTAATATTACTGATGTTAGGCAAATGATATTGCATGCCACCAGGGTTTGCTGACATAAACATAAACGAAGATTACAAGTCAAGCACATAAGCAACGTTAGTGTGACGTGAGAGATGCACAACAGTAGGTAAAGGTGCACTTACTCTGTCCAAGGCCTTTCTATTGGTAAGGGTTCCCATGATGAATGATAGGAAGTGGACACGGCGAATAATTAATCGGATGTGGAAAAAGAACCACATTCCTTTTTCCTAACTTTCTGTGCTTCATAAATGAAGTTGGCGGGTATTTTCTTTCACTCGCGGCAATTTTTTAATGCAAAATACGGAAATTAAGATATTGTCGGAAAATACCAACATTACATAGGCTTGCTACGACGTACGGCAACGAATTACCAACAGGAACATCCAACGGGTGAATCGCACACGCTTTAAGGCCACGTCAGCGCAACAGATTCTTAATGAAACGCAATATAGATAAAAAATGGTAGCTACAGTGATTAAACCGTTGCACTTCGAAATGTGTATCAGTCATGAAGGAATTTTGATAATGACAAGTCACGTCTTTTTCATTTCATCTATTTACGAACTGCGTAGCACACAAAACCACACAATATCGACCCTCATTTCCAGCAAAGAAATAATAACTACACAGTGTTTCAGCATGTTTGCATGTCTCTCATTATAAGTAGTATCGTTGAATGTAAGTTCCAAAGTCGCTGAGTCAATATTAATGTCGTTTTTTATGAAAGCGGAGCCGGCCGAGGTGGCCGAGTGGTTCTAGGCGCTACACTCAGGAACCGCGCGACCACTACGGTCGCATGTTCGAATCCTGCCTCGGGTATTGGTGTGTGTGAAGTCCTTAGGTTAGTTAGCTTTAAGTAGTTCTAAGTTCTAGGGGACTGATGACCTCAGAAGTGAAGTCCCACAGTGCTCAGAGCCATTTATATGAAAGCGGAGCGGTGGACAGCGCATCCGAATTCTGTAGCTTCTAAATTGTGCGCTTTCCACTCCTACGTATCTTACTGAAAGCGTGTGCAACACATCACTTACCTTTCCGTACTCGAATCACGGCACAGCGACATGATCACTTCCGTCATCTTAAAGCGACCGAAGGGATGCGTTTCCGCGGATATGAACTTAGCGATCGTCAACTGTCTTTCATTGTTGCATGTGCCGTGGCTTCGGCAATGTAAATGACTTTCTATTCGATCTTTACATGTAATTGAGTAGGCACTGGATATCAGAAGCTGTTGATTCGTTTTTGTGTGGTAACCAAGTGTTTCATATCGCTTACCCGAAGTGCTTCCTTTCGGAATGCTATATGCCTACATCACCACCTAGGAGCTGACGTCACGGCTTAGGAATAGTGTGAGGTACAGTCATCAAACTTAATATTTTTGTTCAGAACTTTATGTAATCAGAAAGCAATCAGTCATACATACATTTTAAATATATTGCAATTTCTGATTAAAAGCAACAATAATTCCAATTTTCCTTTCATGTAAAAAACGTACAGTACGTCAAAATTTGTACTAATCATTCCACAAACGACGACTAGAAGTGAAGATAGCCTTAATTACAGCTATTCCCATTAGAATTTTGCATTTCGGAGATATTAAGTTGAATGCTTGTACCAAACGCATAAGAGAGTCTGTACAAGTGATTGGATTGTCTTTTGACTACTTAACGGTAAAATTCTTTACTGCAGTTGATGGGCAAAACATCAAGTGCAAAATTTTCATAACAATTTCTGCTGTCGTCCTGCAGGAGAACAAGTGGAAGGTATATAAAGATTGATGTTTCATGTCGTCCCAGGCAAGTAGAAGTTTCTAAAGAGCACTGCTGTGCCAAGTTACGTAAAATTATGTACGAAAATTTATGTGGTAATCTTCCCACAAGTTTCGTAGCAGATTAGAATACAGAAAAGTGTTGGTACTTGTACAGCGCCACTTCTTGTTGATATGATTCACTTAAATTACAGCTGAACTACAACGTTGATAGTATTATTGGCCAGACGCTTTTTGTTACTGAATGTGCATCCTGTGTATTTGTCCGCATGATTAATAGCTTTCATACACTACCAAGATGTCGCTTACATTCTACCAATTAATGTCTTTCAGTAATTTATGAATAGATCTATCGTCATTATGCAATACTGGGGTAATGAAATTAAACTGGCTTCACTCAGTTACTTTTTCATTCTGATGCCAATATTTTACTACACGCTGAAGCCATCAGGGTAACTTTTTGTATGAATTCTCTAGGAACATCATCATTTACATTGAAGGTGTCGCTACCTGCATCCTGTTGTTATTTTCGCCAGTTGCGCAATTACCTGAATCATCATACTCTGTAAGAGTAGTTCTATTTAAAAAAATTTAAAAAAAGAAAACTTTAATGACCATGAGACTTAGTGCTTTGTACCGCACCCTTGTTAACTACGTGACGGTAGCGAGAAGACAGCTTCAGACCATGAGTCACGGTTACCGCATGACAGATACACTCTGATGCAGTAGCTAGATGCAAATGATTACGGCTGTCGCCGAAAGGCGTCAGCTTCTTATGGACTACGCAATTAGCAAGTAGTTTAAAAACAATTTGGAAACAAAACTGTAGTTGTTGTTGTGACTTAGCAAGACAGCCAAGTCACAAAGAGAGGAAGCCGAAAGGCACGCGTTAAGCTCACGCAGATTGGCGTGAGGTCTGGAACAGTTAAAAGGAAATGCGAACTTAGAAAATGGACGCAGTTGCTGTAATACTTAACTTTAATCCACATTTGTAGAACATCGCTCTTGATGATACATGCTTCAAAATATTAATTATCAAAGCTATGGCGCCTTGCTAGGTCGTAGCCAATGACTTAGCTGAAGGCTGTGCTAACTATCGTCTCGGCAAATGAGAGCGTATTTGTCAGTGTGGCTTCGCTAGCAAAGTCCGCTGTACAACTGGGGCGAGTGCCAGGACGTCTCTCTAGACCTGCCGTGTGGTGGCGCTCGGTCTGCAATTACTGACAGTGGCGACACGCGGGTCTGACGTATACTAATGGACCGAGGCTGATTTAAAGGCTACCACCTAGCAAGTGTGGTGTCTGGCGGTGACACCACAGTTGTTATGCTGATTATGAATGTCATTAATTATTGTTAATTTGTTTATTAATCTGAATGATTGTGTGAATCGGAAGTAAGATATTAAATGATAAGTACACATTGGCGTGAGAACTGTGATTGTACAGAAAAGGTGAATTATACCCACAAGGGAATTTTGTAATGTACAACTGGCTAGATTATGGGGTTAGAAAAACAAGAAACACAGATCGA
Organism: Schistocerca piceifrons; assembly: GCF_021461385.2. NCBI lineage: Eukaryota > Metazoa > Arthropoda > Insecta > Orthoptera > Acrididae > Schistocerca > Schistocerca piceifrons. Next base: position 36,898,858 of record NC_060138.1, on the reverse strand, counting down.
TAATTCTGTTATTGTACCCTCCGATAGAAAGGTGCATCCTAAAACAAAAACAGAAAGGAAGGGCGCAGTACACGTAGATGCCTACAACTGTCGTGCTGATTTTCCGTGTAAGACCTCTTTTACATTTTTGGTTTATGTCTAGTTTCTTGTTCACCCGTTATTACAGCTTTAAAACAATTTACAATGAAAAAATTTAGTATCTTGATAACATTTTACAATGAAAAAGGGCGAGGTCGAGGATTTTCAGGGGTTGTCGTCGTGTAAGGGTTTCCTGATGCTAGTTGCAGAAGTGGACCACTTGCCCATTGAGTCCAGGAACGTTAAGTAGTGAGAAGAAGACCGTGAGTGGCCATCTTCTGCACGTGCGTCTCAAGTTCCGCACAACTGAACGACTGTGTCGTCACCGCTTTGGCCTAATTGTCGCTGGTAATAACCTAAGGCTTCTTCTTGTCCACAGTCGATTCGTCTATATGGTCGTCAAGGAGAAAGGTGAAGAGAAGAATCACATTTTTAGAGTGCAGAACGCCAATGTGGTCTAGTCACTGAACCCGGTCATGCTGCTGGAGACTGGGCGGGCAGTGGTCCCAGTAAATGCCTGAGGGATTCCTGTTTTGTTTTCCCTAACCGTCCCAATCAGGGTCATCTCGTGCTTGTATAGGAACGTAGTGGCCAGTGGAACGCTAATGTACCAGTTGTCCGTCGTCAGGTTTCTTCCCGATCCAGATAACTTGGCTATGAGGCATGCAATCAGATCGGAAGGGGAGTTGATCCTGTCGAAAGCTCCGTCAGGTTGCTTTCCAGCGTACACCTCCATGCAAGAAGTGTAGAGCGCCTCGGAGTCGCGCATGGCAAAGGTCTCGTTGCCGTTCGTAGCCGGCTTTGTCGGAATGTATTGAATGAAAGAGCATCGCCCACGGAAACTCTACAGTTTCTCGTCGATCGTAACGTTGCTGCAGAGGATGTAACTGTCCTGGCAGTTCTTCACTGAGACGTAACTGATCCCCAATACTGTCAGGCAGGGGGGTAGTAATGTTGCCCCTCATCACTGCAATTCACCCCGGTAAGTCACAAAACAAAGGGGTGGTTTCATTGACGCCTTTATGCCAGCCACTGGGGCCTATTTGTGGGGATTCTGAGTGCCGGCCACTCTTTAGGAAACGGGGGGATTTCAGCTCTGGGTGTCGCGGTTCTGACTCCGTCGCAGACTCGCCAATAGGAGAACATTTGTGAGCGGACAGTTGTGGGTGAGAGAGGTAGCGTCGCTTTCCTCACTGTAGCATTGTGCAGAATTGTGGCGAAATTTGGTGCCAACGCGACATCATTAATCCAACTGACAGCTCACTGGATCTTGTCAGCCGCGTCCTTCTTCCTGCATGTGTCAGCACTTTGTTGTTTGAAGCACCGCCGAGCCACAGGAAGACGTCACAGGGCGACGCGCTTTTGCACCATCACTGAGCAAGTTTGTATCCAAATTTGCGCCAAATTTGAAACTTTGGCATTGCAATGGGAGAGATTTACGAGGTTTCGAAATAGTGATCATTCAGACTTATTGTGCAGTGTAGTCGCTGAGGAAGTAGGAGATAATTTCGTGTGGCGAGAACTGCTTAATGCGATGTAATAGCAAAGTTGCCTGAGATATGGCTTGCAGTGTCATCAAACTGAAAAGAATCTGATCCTGCTGTCGGGGTGCGTGGGTAGAATATTATTTGATTGCACTGGCATGAGGTGCCTTGGGACGATCATCTTTATCTGCAGTAATGACCTCAAACTTTTCTAGATTTTGGGGCCAGTCAGTTTATCTATAGCGTCCAAGTTCCTGGCATGAGCCCAGATTTGCCCAACATATGTTTCTAATATTTAATCTCCGGCTGTAAGAAACTGAAACACTATCCGGTCACAATCTATGAAGAGTGACCAAGGAGACTCAATACTGTGCTTCTACTGCGGGGTACCGCCAGACCGCACACTGCACAGTTGACAATATAACGTATCCAGATATTTGATTTTGTGCCCAAATCTCCCTTCGGTTAATCTCCTGACACTGCGACGAGCAATATTTGGCTTTTTGCCTAAAGTTTCGCAACATTGTTTCGCGACACTAGTCTTTCTTTTTCCCTCCAGTTATTCCCGTTTCTGTTGATGGACCATGTCTCCAACACTCGCCTCTTTAAGACTGTGCCAGTGACCATTCTACAGTATCTCTAAGGCATGGTTGGGATCTTAGACGTTCGAGTAGAGCTCAAGAGTGTATCGCAGAAGTGCTGTGATTGCGGTGTCACATATAGATCATCTAAACAGTGCTACATTTCTCTGAATAAACAGATGTCGACCATTCGCCTTTCCTGTTGCCGATCTCACTTACAAGTTCCGTTTCATGTTACCTCACAATATTATGCCTAGATATTTAATTGACGTCATTGTGACTAGCAACGCAACAGTAATAATGTATTCGAAATGTACAGGATTTTTATTCCTGCTCATCTGCGTTCACTTACACGTTTCCGTGTGTAGAGCAAGCTGTCAGTCATGGCATCAAGTAGTATGTCTGTCCAAGTCATCCACATCTCCGTCAGTCCCTTCACCACGGCACTTCCCCTGGACCGGAGCGTCCTCAGCAAACAGGGGCAGACCACTGCTCTCCCTGATCCACACTAGCAGTAGCGGTTTCCCTGTTCCAGCTAGCATCGTCTCTTCATGCTATCCAATTAGCCAGAGTACTTCGAGTCCACAAGTCAGTAACACGGCAAAAGACGGCTTTTCTCTCCAACGTTCCAACAATTTCATTTCAGTACAAATGTTCGGCATGTCATTCGAGGAATGTGAGGTACTACATCTTCTGCAGCGGAAAACATTTGACGGTGAGAACAGCTGTTTAATGACCGTGGTTATTTATGTAACAGAAAATCCACAGGTCTGACTCGTTCAAGCTACTGAGTGCATTCAACAGAGTTCTGCACGTACTACACAGACGTATGATTGTTTGACAAGGGCATCGTTTTTAATTAATTGTCCTATGAGATTACAATTTTTAAAATTTTTTCAGTTAAAATTAACCCAAAAATTTAAGCTATAATTGTGGAAGTCATTTCCCTGATGTTTCTTCAAGTTCAGGACATCACTTACGCCTCTGTACCTCTTTAAATACTAAGTTGTGAGTAAATTTCAAATTTGCGTTTCTTAGAAAAAGTATTTAAGTGAGCATAAAGTACCCCCACATTCGGTTTGTAGTACACGTTACTGAAGGTGTGTTGTTATCGTTAAGTGTGCTAAGAGATATTTACAGGTTGTGGAGCCTATTTAACATCAGTATGTCTTTAAAAACAATGTTGCTGATACAGCTCAAAAATAAATAATGAATTTTAATAATTATTTCGATTCTATTTTAGGGTGGACATTAAGTACGTCAAACCCGACGCCCTTGGCAAAGCGTGTTATGAAAATTAGTTGGTATTAATACTGCCACATTTCTCACCAGATGTGAGCTGTCGCTTGATCGGAAGCCACTTGAAGTGAGAGTTGTGCTAATGAAATACTTTTGTTGTATTAACAAATTCATGTTCGTACATTGCAAGAAATACAGAACCGAGGTCATTGTGTCAAGCAAGCACAGAAAGGGGCAAAAGATATTTATTTAATGCGCTGCAGCGTCATTCATTAATATTTTCAAAGTACCCTGATGTGATTACATATTCCTCTTATCAGTTTATATGACAGGAACATAGCAAGTTCATTGTCAGGCCCTAACCTACACCATAGGCTTATATAGACAGGATAGAGGCCGAAGTAGAAAAGATAATACAGCAGCGTGTCACTGAACCAACGCTTAGGTCTTACAATAATCCGTTAATTATCCCAAAGAAAAGAGTCAGAGTTCTATCGTCCACTGATTTGAGATAATGGTATTGGCGGAAACGGTTGCATCCGTCGTGTCCAAGATATACGTCATCTTTGTGTAATGCCTCTTGTCATTACCTTCACAAACTGCCGCTTAGACCTGCCATAAGTTCGGCTACTTCCATTAGATGTTTCAGTATTATTTGTCCATCTGATTTAAGACGGAGTGTAAGAACATATCTTCTTGATATCTTGAAAGCAGAAATTAGGTGGTACATGCATATTGATGTGTTAGATTTGCAAGCGTGTTTGAAAACTGTAGGGTGCACGGTAACACAGAGAAAACAGATTATAGCATGTGGGGCTTCTGTATCTTCCCACATCAGAATGTTTGTTACATTTTGGACATATTTGGTTTTTCTATTGTGATCTGTCAGTTTCTGTTTTGCCAGATTATAAACGTTTTATGAACTTAAATATTTTGGCTACTCCATTTGTTTGTGGACAAAATGGTAAAAATTCCCCATGTACTTGGGATGCCCAGGTGCAAACTGACTGTAGTGTTAAACACGTTTATTATGAGGCTTCTCTCTTAACACAACTTGATTTGAGTAAGGATCTTTCTGTTTCCCTGAACAGTTGTGGAACTGGTCTTAGTCTAGAGCTCTTTGAAGAGTTAGATGACACACAACACCATCGACTTCTAACTATTGTTTCTGAGAGCTGAGTACTCACAAAATGTCAATGTTACTATACAGTTATTGAACTGGAACATTGATGGTTACATGAGGATTTGTCAATTTCGTTTTTATCTGTTCGGTTAGGTGAGCAAGGTACCCATGCATCACAGAGCGTTACAGTTTCTGAGGAGTTAAATCATGGATGTTTAATCAGATGAGTGCTATAACTGACTTGATTCCACTGTTACTAAAATCCTAGGAAAAAATGAGTTAAAGAGACGACTAACATAATTCACACTGTAACAAAGGTGCTGGTGAAATCTCAAAAGTTATCAAGCAAGATAAATACATTGCCTTATGAGTTTTTCCTTGTTTATGCCGAACCAGTTTTGATAATGTGAGTGGAGCAATGTAATGCTGAGGACAAAACTGTGTTGTGCCCTAGAGCAATGTACCGAAACCTGGAAGTTGTCTATCATATTTTCACTTTTCATTTCAGAATTTCTAGCATTTGCTGAAAAGTAATGAGTGCACACTTTTTATGTGAAATCTCTGAACTGAATTCCGTATATTTAATGTGAGGATAATGCATTTCATATGTGTTTAGAATGGCTTTCACTGACAAAGTTTCATGAGAGGTAGTGTTTTTTTGAAAATATGTAAATAACGCATTGTTGTAGTAATAACTTATAATTTGAAGAGACTAGGAGGACTACTTTTCACAATAAAACGTATGGTGTTGTAGATAAATTGTTGTTTATAAAATACTTCCCTCTCTCTCTGTGTGTGTGTGTTAATTGCATGGAAATGTATATATTTGTATTTTTCGTCTCTTGAACTGTAAATTTTCAGTATCTGGCAGCTCAAAGTCAACTTCTCGCGACATTTCAGTTAACGCTCTGCAAAGTGTTCGTTGCATGTTCAGTAGCAAAGTGTAAAGATAGAACTAACAGTACGCCTACATCTCCAGCTACGGCCACAAGTCACTGTATGGCGCACAGTGGAGGGTACACTGTACTACTACTACTAGTCGTAATTTCCTTCCTTTTTCCACTCGTAAATGGAACGAGGAAGAAACGACTGTCTATATGCATCCGTGGGGCCACTGGTTTCTCTTATCTTGCCATTGTGACCGTAATCGTAATGTATGTGGCGGTAGTAGAATCGTTCTGCAGTCAGCTTCAAATTACGGTTCTTTAAAACTTCTCAGTGGTGCTTTGTGACAAAGAAAGTCGTCTTCCTTCAAAGTATTCCCATTTGTGTTTCCAAAGCAACTTCGTAATACCTGCAAGATGATCTCAGCTATCGAAAACACGTCTAAGCGGCACACGTCAGAACGGCTTTTTTTTCTTCTTCCTTTAATCGAACCTGTTGGGGACCGCACACCGTTGAGCAGTACTGAAGTATTCCTTGAAAAATGAGTTAAATTTTCTTGAATTTCTCCCAGTAACTCGGAGTCATCCATTCGCCTTCGCTACCACGGCCCTTACGTGCCCGTTTCATTTCAAATAGATTTGTGACGTCACCGCTACATATTTTAACGACGTACACACCACTCATGCTGTATTCGAACGTCACAGGATTGTTTTTCCTTCTCATCCGCATTAACTTACATTTTTCAACTTTTAGAACATGCTGCCATTCGGCACACCGACGTGAAGATCTGTTCAGTTCATTTTGTATCCACCTATAGTCGCCTAACGATGACACCTTCATGTACACCACAGCGTCACAAGCAAACAGCCGCAGATCTCTGCCCACCCTCTCCGCCAGATCATTTGCATATATACGGAATGAGGGCGCTCCTGTCACACTTCTAGGTCGCGCTCCTGACGACACCCTCCCTCTGACGAATACCTGCCGTTGAGGACAACTCCCTGTGTTCTGTTACTAAAGATGTCCTTGAGCCACTCACGTATGTGAGAATATAATTCGTATGCTCGGACTATATCATTCTGCAGTGGACACTGTACCAAAAGGTTCCCGAAAATCTGTGAATATGGATTCTGTGTGTTTCCCTTCACCCGTGGTTTGCAGCAAATCATGTGAGAAACCAGTAAGCCGTGTTCTGCACGAGCGTTGCTTCATAAATCGGTGCTGGTTTGCGGAAAGTAGCTTTTCTACCTCAAAGAAATTTATTATATTCGAACTGCGACTATCCTCAAGAATTCTGCAGGAAACTGATATTAAGGGTATTGACCAGTAATTTTGCGGCTCCATTGATTTACTCACTTTGTACACACGAGCCATTCGAGCTTTGATCCCAGATAAGGGAGGGTTTCGCAATAAATCCAAGCTAAGCAAAGTCAAATGCCGAACAGTCCTTGCTATAAAATTAAATTGTATTTCTACTCGGTCCAGGCGGCTTGTTTTCAACTCTTTCAGGACGTATGTTCCACTATCCTCCACACGGGAGTCTGTGCGACGCTGAAACGATGGTATGTCTATACGATTCTCCTGAATGAATGATTTTTTTAAACGAAAATTAAAATTTCAGTCTGGAATAAAATCGTCGACTTGCTTACTGGTTACTATGTGACGATACAAACTGTTGTATGCTTCGTGACTCGACATTTTTCTACATGCACTAATTGCTAATTTTCCCTGTCGATATTTTCGCGATCTTTTTCTAATCTAGAGGCTCACAATCTCTGCTTCCTGAGCATTTTCTGAATGTTGTTGTTAAACCACGACGGGTCTTACGCGCTTACTCGCCTCATGCTACTCCAGAGCGCGATTTGCAGCCAGATTAGTCTTGGACCACGATGCCTCTACGCTTATCGTATTGGAACTAAGTGTAGTTGATTTATAGTCCATGTGGAATGCTAAGAACTGTTGATCCGCTCTTTGTAGTTTAAAGAACGGTCCTAGCTTTCTTGATCGACTGAATTTAAACTTTGTATTATATCCAGCTAGTCGGTTAAGCACCATTGACTACGGTAGATTTTAATGGCATTTGTCTATTCTAGCACCTCCAGAAACCTCATTTATCTACCTGCGCCTCATATTCTTGCGAGTTATTGTCCCTTTTATCTTTCCTCATCCGCATCAGAGACTTTCACAATGAGTGAAAATTTCAGTTCGTCATTGCCGTCTCTCAGTCCTTCCTGGAAACTCCCTCCTGATGACAAAAATAAACAGAGTTAGTGTCATTGTCTCTCCTCCCACGACGTGGGCGTCGGGCCTTACCACAAACCGTTGCTCCCTGCTGTTCTGTTTCTATCATGAATGGCTTCTGTGGTGGTCAGCTGCAGACGAATTTAGAAAGAGAACGAGAATTAGTTCATCTGCAGAGGAATTTGCGACAGGTGGCTGAATGGTAAAGAAATTGTGTTACTGTGATAATGTAAATAGATGGAAAGACCAGTGGGTTCTACACAAAGGTATCTTGTTTAATACATGCAGATACGGTTTAGAACGATGGAGAGTGTGTATTCCTTTGGATTAAAGATGTGAACTCATTTGGTATATCTACTGGACTTATGGTAATTTTGGTATTAAGAAATGTATAGCTCAGTTAAGTAGATATCATTATTGTAAAAGCATTAATCGAATGGTGAGAAAGAAATTAAGTACATGCAAGCTATGCCAACAAAGCAAGTATGCATTAGGCACTAGGCTGGTACTCATTTTCCATTTATTCCTAGGAAGTTCGCTGACATTTCTTCAGCTGACAGGTTTTGGCAGTTACCGTGAGGAGTAGATGGTTCAAAATGGCTCTGAGCACTATAGGACTTAACAGCTGAGGGCATGAGTCCCCTAGAACTTAGAACTACTTAAACCTAACTAACCTAAGGACATCACATACATCCATGCCCGAGGCAGGATTCGGACCTGCGACCGTAGCACTCTCGCGGTTCCAGACTGAAGCGCCTAGAACCGCTCGGCCACACAGGCTGGTGGAATAGGTGGTATATCTTAAATTATAGTTACAGTAGACTTATGGTCTAAGTTCCTTGAATTACATCCTGTCAAAGCTGCCACTGGCGAAGCTGTTACAAGGATTTTCCATAGGGATTCCATATCTAAAGTTGGGAAACCTGAGAGGTTACATCTAACATTGGAGTGCAGTTTATATCTAGCGAATTAAAGAATTAATAAAAGGTGTAGCAAGTGGGTACATTCAGTGCACTAGCCAGCTTTCATTTATGAATGAGTTAAATTATTTATACTGTATTATGTTAATTAAACCTATTCATTATACTGGATTTTATTGAAATTTGTAAATGTAATATAATACAATGAATTTAATTTGCATAATGTAATATTATTAATTTAATTAATTTGTAAGAAGTATTTGTGCATTAAAATCACACCTAATGTGCTCCATACCCCCTTATTCCTAAATATAAAAATCAATGCCAATTTTGAACACACTAATTAAAATACATATAGAAATAAAAAAGTTATTTGTAAATTTTGGCCATCCTGAGCGAACTAGAATTTAAAAAAAAATGATGTTCAAAACCATTAAATATTCTTTTATATTCAGTCAACAAATTTACAGCAAAACCTTTTGATTGGAAACTTTTCAGTTTTTTTTTTCTGGTGGTACTCTCTTTATTTCATTTCAGCCCAATGATTAATTTTTTTAGTCAATATCGCTTTTGGACGGCGCCTCACCCATCTTCTTCTTCTTCTGGCAGCCTCTTGGCAACCATTTCAGCAGATGGTTCAGTTGCTAGTAACAGATGTCCTCATTTTCTTCTCTATGTGCTCAACCAATAACAATAGTATCGGCCAGGCAAATAAAACATACAGCTATTCAGCTGTCCCCACAGGGCAAGGAAATAACGTTTACAAGTTGTATAAACGGTTAGTATTTGAGAACAAAGCTGATTGAAGAACAAAAATGAGAGCTGTGTTGGTGGTTTCCTGGTCCAGCTCCAGCTGCTAAGGCTGTCCAGGAAGCTGTGGCTGGACAGCACGGCGCGGCCTCCCCGCCGCTCCGGATGGCGATCAGAATGTGAGTGGGACACAGGTCACTCAGGAGGCAGGAGCTACGCTGTGTTTCACACCAGCCAGCCTGCTGAATTGATCGATTTTCTTTGATTTTTCAGCCAAATTTTAACCAGTTTAAAAATTCAAAATTGTAGTATAATCTACATGAAAATGGATATTCAGAAAAATAGCGATGAATAAAATTGGGTACCATAGATACGCAGTTTTTCTGTTTAAATATTTTCAGTAGGTATTCTGTGTTGAGACTCCCATCTTAGTTTTTACTTACTATACATGAGTATATCGAGAAGTTTGTCTTTTGATACCTTATCATTAAACGTAACCACCAAAGTCATTGGTGTCTTTTGACTTGTAATTATTTTGTCCAAGTGTCATGTTGATCACATAAGAAGGATAATGTGTTACGAAATTAGGGGGATTTATATCAGTACCTCCTTTGTTGAGTAACTCGTTTAAAATAAAGAGAAATATCATAAGCTTTCAGATAATGATCTACAGGTTCTAAATTCCAAACTTCTTGTGGAAACATGTCCTTTCTTCCGTTTTTCATATACAGATTATACAGCTTTATACGATCATATATTAACAATCAGGAAACTGGGGAGAATCACTGCTCAGAATAACATCAAATTTGACTAACATATTATTGATGCAGCGGGGAAATGTCATGTGTTAAAAAACATTTAACGAAAATTTTACCAATAGATGGCGCTGTAAGAGCCAGAATCTGCACACCAATATACGCACAGCACACGGCCCTCCCACAGCTGCGATTCATCTGTCGACGATAGCCGATTCCAGTTATGTTAAGACCCTCACAGCGCCATCTTGTGGGAATATTCGTCTCCATGATGTTTCCCCTGTGTCAATAATATGTTTTTCAAATCTCGCGTCAATATGAGCATTGTTTCTCTTTCTACGGCGTTTTGAAACTGAAAATTTATTTACGGACATCCTATGTGTATGTATGTATGTATGTATGCATGTATGTATGTTCCGCAGCAGTTCCTAAATCACTGTCCCGATTTCAATCACAACTGGTACAAATATCATTTACGATCTGGAGAGAAATACTGTAGAGTTAAGTTACCAACCCAACTCCACTAGGAGGCTGGCAGTTATTAAGAGTGTGAACGGGGGAGGAGTAGACTGACACAAACAGGGGAAGGAGGAGCTGTGCAGAGAGAACGGGGAGGAAGAAATAGGCAGAGACTGGGGGATGGAGGATAAGGCTGACGATGAGGTTTGGTTTGTGGAGCACTCACCTGGGGGATGGGGGAAGTGGATAGGGAGCAGAGTCAAGGGAAGCAGGAGACAGATGGGGTGATGGTGAGGGGGGAGAGAAGGTGACGGACAGAGAGAGGGGTAAGGAGGCGATGGACAGAGAGAGGTGAAAGTGGAGATGAACGCTTACAAGATTGGGATAAACACATATGTGAGCATTACCAGGTACTCAGTTAGTTCATTATAATTGTTTCATTGGCAAAAAGCCAGGAACGATCGAAAGCCCATTTTAGTGTTCAGTACACTACCTGTCTAAAATTGTCTCCTAAACTCTTACTTCTATTTTGTTTTGTCTTACATTATAACTGGTTCCTAGACAATACCTTCACATATAATCGTTGCAGTCTACTAAAGTTCATCTTCGTATTTCGGTGTAGCTTTACCAATCACCACCACCTCCATATTTCCAAGATCGTAATTTTATAAAGTCTTTGTAGAGGTCTACGATCATGATGCATTGATACAAAAATATCAGTTTAGCTCGCACTTCGTTTCTTCAAATTGATAACGCGTTTTAACAAACGGTCATTATGAAATTTGTCATAAGACAAAAGATGAAAGAACACTGCGTACACATTACTTCGCGTGACATTAAATATAAGGTTTACCCGTTAACTGATGAAAGAAAGTTTCCTTCTAAAGGAATTTGATATAACCAGTATGCTGTTATACTCGCTACTATCGTATTCCATTTGACGCAATACAATGAAATACTTTTCAGAGTCACAGGAGAAGAAGTTATTTGTACATTCGCTACCAGGTTGCGGCCACAATAAAAGAAAAACGCAGTCTACATTAATACAAGAACAACAGGCACAAACGTAAGTAAAATAAAAGTTACATTAAAAATATTGCTTTCGTTTGTCTTTCCATACGTCAGTAAACAATAATTAACTCATAACAACGATAAATATACAAGTTTAGCAAATTCAAATTGACTTGATGACTAAAAAATGTCAGACAGCTCTACAATAAAACGACATAACATTTTTCACATAAAATGAAAAGTTTGGACAATGGCTGCACTACTCCAGGAAATAACTTTGATGAGGAATTCACAATTACATCTTGTAATGCATTAGGATTTAAGGTTCTGCAGTGACAAAGAGATGGATGGAGTACAATGCAAAACCTTCTAAGTTCAGGTTCTACAAGAAGTACTACTTTGCAACATTAAAGATAAATTCTCTTCTGAAAATTTGGAAAAAGAAAAATTGCAATTATTTCTACGGAAGACTCATATATAAAAGTTGGCAGTAGCGGAAACAAAATTTTTAGGTAAGAATGTGATTGATAGACAACATTAGAATTTAGGAAGGTAACCCAACAATAAGAATAGTGGAAAACATGCCAGTGTTTGAAACACCATTTTATGTAAGCAAAAAATTGTTGGTAGTTTAACCGAATTTACGTCTACATCAGAAAAATATGCATGCTAACAGCAAAGCGCAAGAATAAAAGCTATAGTGTTACCAATTTCCATGCACCTATAAATGATGACAACAGAAGAAATTTGCAGGAATTAAATTAGTTTTGGGGTCTTTAAAATTCTGAAATCACCAATATACCTAAAACCAACGATAAAATACTTCTCGGCGACTTCAACGTCCAAGCTGGGAAGGAAAAGAAGTTTAAGAATATTGTAGGCGAATATCCAGCACACTTAAGAACAAACAAAAATGGTGAATGACTGATAATGTGCGTAAAATCTTGCACTTAAAACTGACGCCTGCACATTTTCGCAAACTACCAAGAAAAGCCAAAACTTAGATATCTCCAAATCCAAAAGTAGGAGAATATCAACTGGATCACATAGCCACATCTAACAGGCGTTTCATGGTAATGTTGGACGTTAAAGCAATCAGATGTGGGGAGTTTTATTGATGCCATTAGCTCACTATAATTAAAATACGATTTCTCCCCTTTAAAAACAATAGTACAACCAAGAAAGTAATCAGATAAAGTGCACTACAACCAATATTACAAACAACAAACCAAGGTGATTGGCATGAACTGCTGATACAAACTGTCGTGGCGCGCACAGCTACACAAACGCAACGGTCGGCTACCGCAGCAGAGTTACGCGCCGCCTGCATCTTAGTGCTGGCGCTATCCGCCAGGCGGCAGTACAGGCGGTCCCGCCAAACATTCGATCAGTCGCGAACTACGTACGCGCACGAGCCTTTTTCCGGTGCGCATGGTCACACTATGATACCACCATCCACCAATCAGGTATCGCCAACGACCGCCAATCGTCACTCCGGCATCAGCGTAGGAAGACTGGAGCCGCCGTGATAAATAGCCGGAAGAAAGCGAAACAGGCGTCTTTCGACCAGCCGCGGATTGCCACCCGGAAGATATTTCGCCGCAGCCGGAATGTCCAGGTGCCACGTCTTCGCTGCGCCGGCCATCGACCCCGGACTCTGCGCCCGTCTACTTCCTCGGTATCGGCCGGAAAGCGTCGAGAGAAAGCCCGACAATGAAACGTAAATTCAGTTCAGTTGCTAATATTTCAGTTCAGTATGGTGGCATATTCTTTGGCTTGTTATAAAATTGTGTTAGGAGAAGAAGCCTTTTATTTTCGAAGAAAGTTAATTTTACAAAAAGATAAAGTGGTGGCCTTGCTCCACCTAATAAAAAATTTTGTTCGCACATGGGTGTTAATCTGTGGATATAACACAAATTACTAGAGCAGCAGTGAATAACAAAGAAAATAAACATAAAAACAGTCTGATAAATCTAAAGTATATTTGAAAAAACTTAGCTTATAGAAATACAAAAAAAACTAAAAATAGCAGTAGAAATTTTTACTAAACATTTAAAGATGTACTTCAATGGTTTCAAACATGAAAATAGCAAAATAGTATTAAATGACAAAGAAAATTGCAAAATTCCAGCAATTTTTCGTCAGACTTTAAAACCCTCCAGTCCCAACAGTTAAACTGGATTTTCCAGCATTACCACAAAATCTGAATGAATATTTCGCACCAACACAGCAAGAAATTTTGGAAGTCATCAAATCACTCAAGAACAACATAACAAGTCATGAAGGCTCCAAAGCTTTTGGAAATGGAAGATCGTACTCACAACAAATATTTAACCACTTATAAATAATTCAATACAGAAGTTTAGGACACAATAGCGAATATCATTAGCGAATATGCAGTTAAAGCAAAATAAGTAAATGTAATTCATAAAACTCTAACAAAGACGCTATTTACAGTTACACTGATGTGAGAATTATCTCACCCACTCGAAATAAAACCTGATGTTAGTAAACGTAATAAACCATCCCCTGGTCTGTTTACCTGCGTTTTGGAAAAAAACCCTAAGGATCATGTATTTGGAGCTAATGAATCATAAAATTCTACCAATTAGTCTGGATAGGAACAGAAATGGAATTAAGATAAATTGTCTGGCTTCTGCAGACAATGTTGCACAACTTTCAGAAAATCTTTTTCAAATAAATCTTCTGGAAGCAATAGCAAATAGAACAGAAAATAACTCGTGAGAAGCGTGAAAAATGATCTACAATTCATAGAAACAGTAATAGGTAAAACAGAGGGTGTAAGTAAATTAAAATACAGCAACTATACAACAGACTGGACTGGAAAAATTAGCAGTAGATCTAAGGGTTGGCAAATTGGAGGTTGCATATGATATTACAAAGAACATTTACAACAAGAAATACGTATCTATAAAAAGAAAAGTAAAACACCATGAAACAGTGGTTTGAACAGAATGTTCCTAGTAGGTCATTTAGGAAAGGAAGTAAGCTAAAATAAGGAAAGAGAAAGAGAAAATGAAATATATTTCAGCAATAAAACGTATATTGCTAACTTGACTGTTTAGTTTTACTCCCTAAGCAGCTTCTTAGGCAGGTGTATCTACTGACAGAATAACTCTGGAGATATCCTGTCTAGTCCTTGTTTCCATTTGTATGAACAAGAAAAACGCTGATGGGCGTTCAACGGATCTTATACCAGATTTTGGACCACACAGTGTAGTCAGCAGTATTAGACTCCAGATGTTTTTGGGCGGGGGGGGGGGGGGGGGAGGGGGGGTTAGCTTGACGAAAGGAGCAGGTAATCTATCGTCCTTCAAGATGCAGCATCAGTTCTCTCTCACACACAAAACCATATGCTTTCCTTTCTCTGAATGAGTGGTCACATCACGTGACTTCAGACAAGTGAAACAGAGTTTTGGAATGAAATGAGATGAATATCTTCACAATGACGTCCAAACATCGGAGAAACAACGATGTGTCCACGCAGATGCTTCCAGTCTTTCATTTGAGGGCTAATGTTAGAATGGTGAGAATTAGTTAACATTCAGCTACCTTTAAAGTTTATTACCAACATGAGCGAGTATATTTATGTACACACAATCGGCGACCGTGTGTTCTGATTTCTGTCACATTATCTTCCGCGGATACTTCCGTCTTCCAAGACTGGAGCAGCTCCGTTCATGGGCCAGAAGGCATACAATACTCGTTTTACAAATACTCAGGCATGCTGTAGCACAATGACTTGTCTGCTTAATTCCCTCATGTTTATGCCACACAAAATGTCTGGGACTCTTTAGAACAGCGCATTGAAAGTACGAATTATCTTCCCAGCACTTTATTAACTCTACAGAGCATAATCTTCAATGTGTCATTTCACTTTGTCATTGTGTAGTAGCAATTCTTGGACCAAATTAGAGGTCAGTGATACGGCAAGAGTTCCACTGATCAGATAAGGGTTATCGTGATAAATTAGTGGCTGTTGGGAATGTTATCACCATGGTCATCCATCCCCAACTTCTCTTTCTCTGGGATTCCTCCCACCCTACCCATGCACCTTAGGTGGTAAATTCAAAGTTGGGATGTAACCAGATATCCTGCCCTTGTATCTTGGCCAACTGCGTTACAAAAAATCTCTGGGAAAATAAGGGTCACACTCCCCACTCCCCTTCTCTCTTAGCTAGTGGTAACACATCATAATAGAGGAAATCCCTTCCGCTTCATCATTTTCTATCTACATCAACACCATGAGCCTTCTCATTTGATGTCTGCTTACCGAAGTTAGAGGATCTGAACTGTTTAGGTATTTGTTATAAATAACTGTTACAAATTAATTTCTGAGTTATTAACAACATTCTTGTATTTTTTTCTCTCTAGAGCTCTGTGATCTGCAGTAAAGAATAACACTGGTAAAACAAATTAACTTATAGTTTATTTATATCTTTTGCCTTTTTTCAAAACGTGTTCGCTTCCAGTTCTTAATTATTGATAATAGTTTTGTGTTTAAAATTTTTTAGTATATGGTTTACTTACAATTATTTTCAAAGGTACTTTATTTTAAATTACATTTCGTACATTGAAACTGACTACAAATTATACTATCAGGTACAGAGATCCACATATATATAGGGAGATACTATTTACACCAACTCTAGTAAAGAAGAAGAAGAAGAAGAAGAAGAAGAAGAAGAAGTTGCTATGTAGTATGTTTTCCATTTAATCATTACTTTCTGATTGGTTTTTATATACCATTGGGTTTGTATTCTA
Source organism: Schistocerca piceifrons (assembly GCF_021461385.2). Taxonomy (NCBI): domain Eukaryota; kingdom Metazoa; phylum Arthropoda; class Insecta; order Orthoptera; family Acrididae; genus Schistocerca; species Schistocerca piceifrons. Next base: position 36,882,547 of record NC_060138.1, on the reverse strand, counting down.
TGTACAGTTTCCACTGTACTTTACCTGATTTCTTGTTTACAACGATCATTGATATATGTAGTTTCACATCTACACGTATTATACAATACAGGGTGGCCAATGAGGAATGGTCAATATTAAGGAATGTGAGAGGAATGATCATTCAAAAAAAAAAGTGTAGTAAACATGGGCTTTAAAATGCATACCTTAATATCTATAAGCAGTTGTGCAATGGAAGACATGTGTTTCACAATAGAAAACACATGTGAGTGCTTATAGCTCTTAAGATATACATTTTACTACTCTCGTTTATGAAGCATTTCTGATTCGAATGATCCGTCCTGTCATATCCCTGAGTACTGACCATACCTCCTGGGACATCCTGTGTATACAGGGCATGGAGAATGGGTACTATAAGCAATAGTTGAAGGAAATAATATGCACTCCCTCCCTCTCTCTCTCTCTCTCTCTCTCTCTCTCTCTCTCTTTCTCTCTCTCTCTCTCTCTCTCTCCACAGTGACTTTCCTTTAACGAACGTGGCGACCCACTAAAATCTTGACTTGGCGATACGACCTCTTTCTCTAAACCGTCGAACCCAGAGGTTAACTAGAGTAATGTTGTGGTGGTGTCTTACATTTTCCATTATTTTCCCTGAAATTGGACTATTCATTAATTTAAAAACAATCTTTTCGAAATCACCCACTGTGATCGCTCTCTTGTTGGTATTTCCATTAATATACTCCATCCACCAGTGGGACTGTTCAGAAGTGTCAGAAGCCTAGGAGTTTTCTGTCGTCCAGTGTTATCTCAGTTTATAACCCAGTGCTGCTTGCAGCTTCAGGGTGGAGCCACTGGGCGGCGCTAGGCGCTCGGTGTATAGCGACCAGTCGTTCTGCTCGCCACTCAGGTCAGCAGGATCTGCCACGTCTCCCTCCATGGCACACCCATAGCTAGAATTCGCAACCACATTTTGGAAGTTAAGCAGTGTGGCGATTTCTTCACTCGACAGCCATCGGTAGCTGCTAACTGGCAGAGATTGTTGCATAGTGTGCCCATAGAGTTTGTTCATATTCCAGTACAAGTAAAGGATGCAACTCAAATTGTCAGATACGATAACTACCCGTCACTCATTCATGGGTTATTTGCCTTCGAACTTAACCTACAGGCACTGAATACACCTGACAATCCGCCAGCCTACCAAAGGAGTCTCGGAGCAACATAAAATAACGACATCAGTTTAGCTTATACAGTAGCGGCGCGCCGTGTGAAAGGCAGGAAGGTTGACAATGGAATGACGTCAAGTTACAATACCACACACTATACTACCACTGGGGGCGAATTCCAAGAAGCACAAGGCCCAAATACAACATCATGAAGGCTCACTGAGAAGAACTAAGAAGGGTGTTTCAGTGTCCGGGAAGTTCATCACGCAAGAACTGACAGTAGCTATACATAGAGCAATGGAGGCATCGATACCTGCTAGCGCAGGTCATTCTAAAGGAGTGCCTCGCATCTGGACTGCGGTGCTGAAGAAATTAAGATGTGAAGCAGTAGGAGCCAGGAAGCTATACTTGAGCAGCATGACCCAAGGAGAAAGAATCCGAAGGTTGCATAGATACAGATACGTTAAGTAACATTTTACGGAAGACAAATGTAGGAAACAAAAATGGAATGATAAAAGCAGTTCGCAGAGGCCAACTTAGAAACCGATCCTTGGGGTATACCGTATAAAATAATCTGCGACAAAATACTATCATTGGCAGTTTTGCCCACGCTCAAAACAAATGATGGACGGTAACAGGAAGTTGGCAACAGTCAGCAACCCTGCTAAATGAAACACTACTTCTTGATGATGGAGAAGACGGCGAGACAGAAGATGACCGTAGTTCACAAAAATAATATGGGAAGACTACAGAAACAATAAATTAGTGATAGCCCTTCGCACAAGAAGACACTAGGCAAATAATTTTAAGGCTGAAAAATAAGAAGAAAACCTCCAGGACCGAAGAGATCCCTGCTGAAGTAATACAAGCTGTATGTGACCAATTAGATGGTTACTTGTGCGAATTATACAACGAATGTCTCTTGGATGGAAGAATCCATGTACTGTGCAAGAATGCTGAAATGGTAGTAATTACTAAAGGGCAAGACAAGGATACCCGAATCCTACATACCAATCTGTCTAATGCACTTTTTCCGTAAGATATCTGAAAACTATTATTCAAATTGTTACAAGATTATTGGCTGCTACATGGGATAAGCCGTCACGAGTACGGGCTCAGAGGAGGCACGTCAACTGAAGACGTAATTAATAAGGCGATTTCGCTAACGACAGATACTCATTCTATGTACTATCTAGCAATGATCTTCGAATTGAGTGTCCTGGAGAATCGTGCCACTGCCTGAGAGATTATTGCCACCTCTGACGCGCTTCTTTAACATGCCCAGGAAAGACAATAGCGAAGAGAATAAGAAAAGATTGTCCACAGGGATCACTGTGTGGTCCAGAATTTTGGGATGTAGCACTGGAGCCTATACTACAAAAGTAGCATGATAGCTGCAGCAAAAGCAGTCTGGTAGCATTTGCAGTTACGTGTTAAGAGAAAGCAGACAGAAAAGGTACAAACTTGATTAATAAAATTGTAACCAATGAAAACAGGCTATTTAACAATCAGAGTTTACCACCAATATGTATATATTAGCATCAGTCGTGGGATATGGTGCGAGCATTTGGGCCCGTAGATTGCAGATAGCGAAGCTAGCCTCTGTAGTAAGAGGAGTTCAACGAGGAGTGTTAGTAAGATTAATGTGCGCCTGCAGCGCTACCCCGAATGATACCTTGGTAGCAATTCTAGGACTATGCGTACTTGACTTGGAAATTAGGAAAAGGCGAGCATTTTACTGGTTAGAGAATGACAGTGAAATGTAAGTACGAAGGGTGCATGAAACTAAGGCATATTCGAAAAAGGTAATAAAAAATCGCATATTACAACTATGGCAAAATGAATGGGACATTCGAGCCCAGGCATGAGAACATACGAAATCCTCTGTAACATCAGAGACAGACAAAAAATCATATTTCTAAACCCATAGAGTGAATTAGTAAATTACCTGACGGACCATGGCCCATATTCGGTAGGTCTATTCAAAACCAGAAGACAGATGAATGATAGCAGCGCGTGTGGCAGTGTGGGCATACCACAAAACCATTGTGGGTCTGCACGCTTTATCGAGATGGGGTGGGCAATGGAGTAACGCTTCAAACGGTCTGTGCATGGAACCATTCCTGGGAGTCCAGTAGTAGATTCCGATACACCACTACAGGCTCACTGTAACCCTTGGACCTTCACAATGACGATGAAACACAGAAATTGCGTAGGGATTGAATAGAAAAGGCACAATGCCGACTTACGTCCATGGGGAGTAACGCTTCAAACTGTCTGTGCTTTGAAAGTTACCTGGGAGACCAGTATTAGATTCTGATGCACCACAGGAGATTTACCGTATCCCTTGATTTTCACATTGACGGTGAAACACAGAAATTGCATCGGGATTGAAAAAAAAAAAATGGTACAATGCCGAAATCCGTCCAAGGGGCGAAACGCTTCAAACGGTCTGTGGTTTGAACCCTTCCACGGAGATCAGTATTAGTTTCCGATGCACCACTGCAGGTTTACTGTAACACTTGATCTTCTCATTGACGATGAAACACAGAACCTGCATCGGAATTGAATACAAATTACACAGTGCCGCCTTCTATCCCGGGACAGTAAAGCATCAATCCGTCTGTGGTTGGAGCATTTCCTGGGAGCACAGTAGAAGATTCCGATGCTCCACGGCAGCTTTACTGTAAGCCTTGGACATTCACATTGAGAATGAAATACAGAAATTGCAATGGGATTGAATAAAATATGCACAATGACGATTTAAGACCAGGGGGAGTAATGATTCAAAGAGTAGTGATTAGAACCGTTCCTTGGAGTCGATTTCGATGCTCCACTGCAGGTTTAGAGCAACCACCGGACATTCACATTGACATTGAAGCACAGAAGTTGCATCGGGATTGAATACAAAAGCCACAATGCCGTCTTCTGTCCAGGGGTAGTAACGCCTCAAACAATGCTGTGATTGAAACTTTCCTGGGAGTCCAGTATTAGATTCCGATGTACCACTGCAGTTTTTCTGTAACCCGTGGACCTATACATTAACGTTGAAACACAGATATTACATCGGGATTGAATACAAAAGGTACAATGTCAACTTCTGTCCAGGGGTAGTAACGTCTCAAACAGGCAGTCATCGAAACTTTCCTGGGAGTCCAATACTAGATTACGATGCACCACTGCTGGTTTTCCGTAACCTTTGGACCTTCACATTGACGATGAAACACAGAAATTGCATCGGGATTGAATACAAGAGGAGTAACGCCTCAAAATTCTGTTTTCGAACCTTTCCTTGGAGTCCAGTATTAGTTTTCGATGCACCACTGCAGGTTTTCTGTAACCACTGGACCTTTACATTGACGATGAAACACAGAAATTGCATCGGGAGTGAATACAAAAGGTACAATGCCGACTTCTGTCCAGGGTGATAAACGCTTCAAACAATCTATGTTGGAAACTTTCCTGGGCGTCTTGTAGTACATTCCGATGGACCACTGAAGCTTTACTGTAACCCTCGCACCTTCACATTGACGATGAATCACAGGAACTCCATCGGGATTAGATAAAAAAGGCACAATGACGACTTTTGTCCATGGGGGCGTCACGCTTCAAACAATCTGTGCTTTGATTCTATCCTGGGAGACCAGTATTAGATAATAATGCACCACTGTATGTTTGCTGTAACCATTGGACCTTCACTTTGACCATGACGCACAGAAATTGCATCGGAATTGAATACAAAATTCAGAATGACGATTAGTGTCCAGGGGGAGCAACGCTTCAAACGGTCTGTGCTTTGATCCTTTCAGGGGGTCTAGTAGTAGATTCCGATGCACCACTGCAGGTTATTTCTATTTTGTGTTATTTCTAAAAGGTGAATATGTTTCGAAACTTGACTTTAGATTTACAGTTCAGCTTAAGTATGTTTTACATGCATATCCCATATCAGAGCTGTCTATGAGTTTGCAATCTGAAAGTTTCTAGCTATATAACAAAAATAATGCCATTCCGAAGAAAATATCCTGTGAGACAAAAAACTGTTTTACATAATTCACTTATAGAATCAGTGTTTCAAACCAGGTACTTAGGCGACGATACTGAAAATTTTATTTTCAAATTAATGCACATTCGAACTGTCTTTGGGGTCATTTTTCTGTTACTGGTTCCAAAGTACAAAAAGAAACCTGTACGAAATTTTGTAAAGTGATGGTGGTTACTTCGTTAGAGCTGCCAGATTAGTCAAGGGCGTTAATGCCCTGCTTCCTGGACTCGGGTAGGCGCGCCGGCCCTGAATCGAATCGCCCCGGGCAGATTACCGACGAGGGGCAGTCAGCCTGGATGTGGTTCCTAGGCGGTTTTCCACATCCCACTAGCACACATTTGAAAATTTTCGAACAATTTTATGGCTTACACTAGACACATACAGCTGGGGTACACCAATTCCATACCTGGGAGTACGGGATACAGCAGGAAGTGCATGTGGCCCCCCTCTGACCCTAACATCGCCAGATCCATAGTAACAAGGCCGACCCCAAGCTAAAGTGTGACAAAGACCCAAAGGAAATTAATGATGATGGATGATGGTGATTACTTTGTTACACTATGTAAATGAAACCTTGGAGACCATGAAAAGAAAGAACAGAGACGTGATTGGAAATGAAGGAACGGAATTAAATATTTTCAACATTAAAATCAAATGTATCTTGAAAAATAGACGCAAAACCTCATGAGAATGCCAGGTTCTACAGAAGATCGTGAACTACAATTCGAATGGGAAAAGAGTTGTTGGAAGGCTTCAGAAAAAATAGAAATGATTGTGTTTGTTAGGTTTGGAAGGGGCAGTAACCTAATTCTTGAAAGGAAAATGATGATGTGATGTGTATCCATTGGCGTAACGCATTTTTGTTTTATCGTTATTGGGTAGAGGGGATGGAGAGATCGCATTCCTGACTATGGTTACAAAGGTAATGTTAAGTTTGTGGTCATGGATGCCCAACCCATTACGTTCAGACTTCATCGTATGGCCCATTTTTGGATGTACAATCTTCTTGACTTTGTCTATAAAACTGAAATTTAGGAATAAATGAAACGAGTCGCACTAGTCACTCCTCGTCCCTTCACATCCCAAATGTGCTCGGTTGGAGATCGTGCAGTACAAGGAAGTTGCTGCACGTCTTGCAGTACCTTGTTGTAACAAAATATGACCTTCCTGTTGCAAGAACGGCTAAAGGACGGGTCTACCGACACTCTGCACGTACCAAGCGCTGGTTAGCGTCCCCTCCAGAAACACCAAACGTGTGCGAGGGTGAGAGAGAGAAGTCTGCTGTGGCTGAAAACTGTCTTGACACAGGACACAGCATGAACTACGCAGAGACAAATATCCTTTCGTCCACTTCCACGTACTGGGACTTTTCATCATTAAAGAAGCAGTCGAAATTCGCATAAGTAACGACCTGGTCAATAGAGAGTCGGGATTTCAACTCAGTAAGATATGGGAACCAGCCCTGGCGGTACTAAGGCATCGTCGGCCGCGGACGAACGAACCTGAGTGGACACAGACGGAGAAGTCCACACACTTAAACTGGGCGGCAACACTCTGCCTGCACGCATGCTGGCCAGCTATTTGCTGCCGCGCTTTTCCCGTGTCGAGCTTGACAAGCCCGTGGCCCGTTTGCAAGGCAGGGGGCACTGGGTATCGCCGTGCTCTACGTCTATCATGACGTCATAGCCTCAACGCTTTGCGCCTGCGTTTTTCTAGCGAGTCAGCACATATATATTGGCGAGCCTTTGCAGCAGTACAGCAGTGAGCACCTGAACATGACGCGCAGCTGTCTCGTCGAAATATTGTGCAGCTTCCACAACATTATCCAACGCGACGCCCGTGATCCAGTGAAGGAGCTACTACATCCCGAAAGTCTTAAACAGCAGAGTACTTGATACTTATCCGTTGCTTCACTCTGAGTAATTACTGGACAGGCCTGCTGCAGGCCGCTGTTTTTCAAAAACTGGCTCACGCGATGCGTCTTTGCAAATTCTGTTAGGTGAGGAGTGTCAGAAAGTGTTTGTGGTCAACACACATTTAGGGCTATTCAAATGTTTTGCGCTTACCCTCTGGCAGCGCCTCCGCGTCAGCCATATGGCAACAGTACTTTGGACAGCTTACTGCAAAAGTTACATTCTGTTCAAATTACTTTGACGATATTGTGGTGCCAGGGCATATAACGCAGGAACATACCAGAATCCTTCGTACGCCTTTTCAAGTACTTTGAGCTACAGGTTTGAAGTGTCGCCTAGAGAAACGTGCCTTTCTCAGATTGAAATCCAGTACTTAGGGCATGTTCTTAACATCCAAGGTGTTCATCCCTTTCAGTTACATTTTCTGGCCATCCAGGACTTCTGTTCTGCGGAACGTGACGGAATTGCTGTCAGTTTTCAGGAAGATGACACATTATATCCGAATTTTATCTAACGTATCCCAGGTCGTGGCTCTGTTACATCGTTTCCGCCAGGAGAATCTGCCTTTGTTTGGACCATAGAGTGTCAGAATGCATTTCAGAAACTTAAAAATACCTTGTTGAGTGACAGATGCCTTGTTTCTTCGATCCCGCTGAGCCAGTGACTTTGGCGGTGGACACTTTTTCTTAGAGAATCGGAACTGTGCACTCGCACAGATTTGGTTTAAAGGATAGACCGAGTGCTTTCGCTTCCAAGTTATTGACCAAAACTCAGAGTAACTATTCGCAAATGTATAAGAAAGCGCTCGTTATTATCCATGGCATGAATAAATTTCACCATTGTCGAAATTTTTACATAGTGATGGAGCATAAACCACTTCATTCTTTGTTTAATCCGCCCAAACATGTTCCGCTGCGCACAGCTCAGATGCTGCAACGTCGAGCTTTGTTATTCTCACCGTATCAGTACGAAATATTGTACCGGCCCACGTCTAAGCATCCAAATGCTGATGGCCTTTCTCGGCTTCCTATTCGTCCTGATTCTCAATTCGATGCTACTGTCGCATCTTGTTTTCAGATAAATGCACCTGAGATTGAACTTTTAACTACTTCTCCACTGCACTATAGGAAAATTTTTCTGGCCACAGAATGAGACCATGACTTTGACCCCTTGTTGCTCTACATCTGTATGACTTGGGCTCGTTCAGTGAAAAATATTCCGAATTCTTTTGTGCGCCGTTATTTTTCTTGTACGCGTAACTTCTCCGTTCAGCACGGAGTGACTTTATTGCAAGGTGACTCTGGAATGGTGTGCTTGTTCCTGAAGTGTTACAAGAAAATGTTTTGCGATTGCTCGTCCAAGGGCGTTGGGGGATTGTACGCACGAAACACTTTGCGCGTTGACAATGTACGTGGCCTGGCATGGACGACCACGTTGAAGAAGTGGCCTCACAGACTCGTACTTGTGCTGAGACACTTTAGATGTGGCATGAGACCCCTCTCATATTTCTATCTTATTCAGAGTAATTCGATTTTCCTCTCTAATTGCTTGCGGTGAAAAGTTGCTATTCTTTCCCACATGGACTTCCCACGCAGCGTCTCTCGTCACCCGGGTGGTCCAGGGACAGGTGGGAACTGCTGATCTTGAAAGGGTAAAGCCGACGGATGTGAGGGAGTCGAGTGGATGCTTTCCAGACGCCAACATTGTCGTAAGAGCGGGGGCGACACGCCCACAGGGGCCTGAAGGAGCTTCTGGGCTAGAGATTCCGTTACTTCGCAGAAACTTAGTGAAAACACTTTCTGGCGGGCTACCAGCGAGGCGTGGGAATTACTTGTGTTCCCAGGCAGTCTTAGCGGGGATATTCCCGCGTTTTCTGCAAAATCATAACTGTGATTGGCTTGCTCAGGGGATAGCTCCGTGATGTAGCAAAATCGGAGCAGAAATTGGCACCAAGTATCTCTATTGGTAGAATAGTAGTGCGTCGGCTATAGAGTGGAATTTTCCACCGGTTTTTGAGTTGCTGATTGGAACGTTTAACCAGGACCACTGTCGTGGGTGTGGGAATGTGCTGTGTTCGTCTTGTACGGGTGCTCTTGAGAGAGTCGGTTCTCGCCTTTCGGTTGGAGTAGGTTACAAGACTGAGCTCTCGCTGCTCTGGACAGCCTGCCATCCGTTGGCTGTCTAATATACTTTCATTTAATTGTAACTGTTTGACGGATTGCTGAAGTTTCGACTTCAACGTAGCTTTCCGAGTACAGTTGGGAATTGAGCGTTCTGCGTAGAAGCGGGCTATGTTGTCTGTCTTGAGCAGTTTTGGCTAAAGTTGACTGAATCAGAGTTACTGTGTGACTTTGCTTGTTAAAATCAATCACTGTACCGTCAGTGATTGTGTGGCGGGCCTTCTTCGTCTCCCTCAAAGGCGCATTTGCATTGCTAGGAAGTCTTTAGTCTGGAACAGCCAGACCAGGACAATTTGTTTCGGGCTATAATCGCGACAATATCATCACCATGACGGGACGTCGAAGCAACCAGCCATCGCCTCCGGTACACAAGATCGTGTCCTTGCAGTTAAGAAGACAGCTTGGTAATGTATGTCCGCAGCTCCGGCAGACTATGGAATTTTCCTAGGTCATAATCAGAGCTCAGCAGAGCGCACCTGTTCGTCTTTTCTAACTTTGTTCTGTCTTGGGTGTTAATTGCCTGAGTTCTCACTACTGTGACAGCAATTAATGTTGGGTTGGCTGGGTGTTTCTCTTAAGATTTGAGTTGCAAGGAATTGGCTCCACATACCACTTGGTCATAAATGTCACAATCTATTTTATGGCCAACTTCACCTTCACAGCATTTATTTGAGTATCCAATTTGATGTATAGTAAACGTTTCATGTTTTTTGTTTATTATTTTGAGTTTAGTCATAATAAATCAAATTATTATTTTGGACAGAAATTTCACTCTGTTAATCGGTAGAGCAACCCTTTCATTTCTCACTACGTTAATGAAACTTTCCTTTATCTAATTAATTTCTATCAAATTAGGTTATTGCAGGTGCCAAACTCTTTTCCACTCCACTTGCAGGGTCGATTACAGTCAGTTCGCTTTTCTTTTTAATCCATGAGCAACAGCAAATGTCGGAGTTAGAAAAGGGGGGGGGGGCTTCAAGCATCATTTCCATATGAAGGTTCTAGAAGAATTTAGTGTTAAATACATTGAGAGCCCCGGCACCTCGCACACTATCGGCCCCACCGCAAACGTTTTCAACTTGGCCAACGTCTCAATCGCCCTGGCATCGAGCGCATATTGTCTTTAGTCGTCCCTTTCCGAACACTTACTTTTGAGGATTCTTTTACCAAATATATGTCTTCAGTGGCCCATGAACTCGACTACGTCCCTTAGTACCTTTCAACCTTTGTCATCTATTTTTTACGTGGAAGGTTTGTCTGCAGTGTTGGTTACAGACAGCGGACCGCAGTTTACCGCTCAGAACTTTGAACAGCTTTCTAAAGTCCACGGTATCACTCACCTTACCAGTGTTCCGTTTCATCATCAGCCGAACGGAGGACCCGAACGATTTCTGCGTACGTTCATGCAACAGACGAACGAACTACGTGCCTCCCACACACGGGACAAAGCGCTGCTACTCTTCCTCGCACCGCACCGCTCCCACCCCTGCGACGATCCGTGGGCCGGTGGAGCTCCTACACGGCCGTCGCCACCGCACGCCGCTCCAGCTGCTGCACCCACCACAGCGCACGGCGCCTACCACGCCCCTCAGGTATCGCTTTGCGCCTAATGATTCTCATCTCTTCAGAGTTTTTGGTCGCACCAGACGACGGAAGAGAGGGCCGATTCTTCGAAATTTTTGGCCCTTGCATGTATTTATTTCAATGTCCTGCTGGATTGCTGCGCCGCCGTCAAAACCAGATTCTTGCATGTCGATTGCGAGACTCTTGTGCAGATTTTCTGTTCCCAGATTCGCATCCTACCGCGATCTTGCGGACGGCGAGGCTGCCCCCGGGTGTCTCCCCGGAACCGATGGAGCTGGACCGATGGAGGTGCCACTGAAAAGAGCGGGCAACGCCACACCTCCAGCGGCCTGACGTAACCAGCCGCCCGCCGTCGGTCGGCCCCTGTTCTGTCACAGACTTCGGGAGCATCATTACTGAGTCTAGGAAGACGATACTTGGCCTGCATTCTGCCAGCAGTAATAGTGTATAAATGTACTTCCATGTATGACGCACGGCAGGCACACGAAGATACCTCATAACAGGAAGCTAAGTTTTCATTCTTTCCTGTTTGGAACTATAGAGTTCTGTTAATTTAAAAGTGTTATGTACAAATCATTTTGGATTCCTGCCACAGGCCATCCCAACTTCTCTCCTTACATGTTTGTGACGGTGCTGACCCAACAGAAGTTGACACAAAAGTCAGTAAGACAAAACTGATTATTTTAGGAACTCCTCAATGGCATGAACAAAAGATGAATGTAACGGTCTTGTCATGAATGAAAAACACAATACTTTTATTACTCGAGTCATTGCTTTATTTTTAAGTCATTTTCCTCCAAAAGTATATCAGATTTGTCTGAAGCCTATAAAGGAACCATATATTTCTGAAAGACTAAAGATAACCTGTACAATAAATACAAAACTGTATGCATCAGTCAGAAACAGGTCTAATATTAATGGTGTTGCGTAATATCGCAGCCACTAATACAGACTATTATGCAAATGCATTATGAGAAAAAGACAGGTACATCATGTGACATAATAAAGCGAATGTTTGATATAGCGGAGGAGAAAACAGGTGTAGTCATAGACGAAGAGGACAAGATAGCATTAAAATTAAGCGATGCTATGGTAACCTCACTATAAAAAGCAATATGCATCATAAAAGCTTCAAAATCAAAAAATTCTAGTTGTGATAATGTAATATCAACAGATTAATCTAAAGAGTGTTCTTTAGAGCTTAGTAACATATGCAGTCATTTGTGTAGCCAGTCTTATCAGTTGAACATGTCCTAAGCGGCTGAAATATGCTGAGGCTAAGGTGGTGGTGGTGGTGGTTAGTGTTTAACGTCTCGTCGACAACGAGGTCATTAGAGGCGGAGCGCGAGCTCGGGTTAGGGAAGGATTGGGAAGGAAATCGGCCGTGCCCTTTCAAAGGAACCATCCCGGCATTTGCCTGAAACGATTTAGGGAAATCACGGAAAAACTAAATCAGGATGGCCGTAGACGGGATTGAACCGTCGTCCTCCCGAATGCGAGTCCAGTGTGCTAACCACTGCGCCACCTCGCTCGGTTGAGGCTAAGGCTTTGCGTAGGACTTGAGGTACAGAAATGTTGCAATTTCTACCCAGTTTTCCTTTGCCAGCGCTCTGGAACATTGTCGTTAAAGATCTATACAACTGGCTACTGGACCATTTGGTAACAAATAATATATTCTCAAAATCACAATTAGGATTCCTTCACGATTTAGATGCTCAGAACGACATTTTCACACATAGTGATAAAGTACTTCATTCATTCGACATAAATTATCGGCTCCTGAAGTATTTTGTGATGGGTCAAAGGCGCCTGACGGAGTAAAGCATTATATTTAAGAATATTATGGCGTAACAAGAAACGCTGGAAAAATTGAAATCTTTAAATGCGAAAATTTTAGGTTAGGCTCTACCGCGACAGTTACTGACACCAAATGAAACATGTTTACTGTTACCAGTCACTGTTTATTTACATCCACGACGCGTTTTAACGTTTCAAACAAGTGGTAGTCTGGGTCTGGCGTGAGGTCGGTCGCTTGACGGCGCGTTCGGCGCGGCACTGCCCGTTGCCGGCGCGCCGTAAGGCACGGAATCTCGCACTGGGGCGTATCGCTTCTAGTCGGACGTGCCGCGGCAGTCCTCACACGGGGAAGTGATGAGTCTCTCACAGCCTCTTCTTCCCAAGTGGCTCTTTCCGCCTTCCCGGTGTGCCAGACGTTAAGCTCGGCATTCTGCCTTGCGACAAAAGGGAGAGCTGAGACCCAACCCGATGCGAAAGCGAAGGGTGCGTGGCACAGGGGGAGCTGTGTCGAGGGACCGAACACCAGTCCCTTTCTGTTCGCAGGGCACAGACCAACATGTGCTCTGCATGCCGGCGACTTCGTTTGTCGGCGTGGGATCGCGGCGCGAGTCGGCAAGGGTGCCTCGCCGCGCCCCTGGGTAACCGTGGCGTGTTCTGCCAAACCCAGGAGGAGGTGACATCGCCTGGGCCAGGTTAGATGGGCCCAGACCGCCGAACGACTGGGGGAGCGACCTGCCACCTGAGTAGGAGTGGGTCCTTGGCCGAGAGGTGGAAACTCGGGCAAGTTGGCGGCGAAGGGCGAGAGGTGCATCCGCCTCTCGGGAGTGCGGGGTGCAGTTGCCGAGGAGCGTCGTGTGAAATCGTCGATGACGGGGACACCGAGGGGGACCAGTGCGCTGGCAACGGCGCGTTGAACCCGGCAGCTCGGGAATGCCCTTGACCTTGGGGTGAGATCGGTGGGCGAGCTGCACCAATCTCCCCCCCCCCCCCCCCATGCCAGAGGAGCAGGTCTGTGGCAAGAGACGGGCTCCCACACCTTTTATCACTCGTTACCTAATATGGCTGAAAACGAAACGAGTGATTCGAGTGCGCCTTTACGGGCATCTATGATGTCTGCTCCCTCTCCACAGGACGGGATGGGACAGGCTGTGGATGAAAGTGTCGTACAGAAACATGCTAGGATTACCATGCTCTTAGGGTAACATGTTAAAAACGGAAAAATCAGTCAAGCGGCTCTAAATACAATCAAGAATGAGCTATCGGCTTGGGCCATAGCTCATGCAAGACTTGACGGCCACGTTATAGAGTTAGAAAAAGAGAACGATAGGCTAAGGAAGCAACCTACCAAGACATGGGCGGCTGTCGCTGCACAGGCGCCAACAAAACAAATCACAACTAAATACACTATTGAAAGAGTTGTAAAACAGTCAGACACGGCAGTCTTTCTGAGGACCCTGCCTGGCCAAGATACTAGTGTCAAAAGAATACAGGACCTTCTAACAACAACAATTGACCCAGTTAAGGACAAAATTAAGATTAAGAGAGTTAAGCCCAGTAGAAATTCTGTAATTGTGGATGTCGCTAGTGAGGAGGACAAAGAGAAACTACTAAATAACCAAAAACTAAACTCAGTTGTGAAATGTGAACCACTCAGAAAAAGACACCCACCAATAATACTACACTCCTGGAAATTGAAATAAGAACACCGTGAATTCATTGTCCCAGGAAGGGGAAACTTTATTGACACATTCCTGGGGTCAGATACATCACATGATCACACTGACAGAACCACAGGCACATAGACACAGGCAACAGAGCATGCACAATGTCGGCACTAGTACAGTGTATATCCACCTTTCGCAGCAATGCAGGCTGCTATTCTCCCATGGAGACGATCGTAGAGATGCTGGATGTAGTCCTGTGGAACGGCTTCCCATGCCATTTCCATCTGGCGCCTCAGTTGGACAAGCGTTCGTGCTGGACGTGCAGACCGCGTGAGACGACGCTTCATCCAGTCCCAAACATGCTCAATGGGGGACAGATCCGGAGATCTTGCTGGCCAGGGTAGTTGACTTACACCTTCTAGAGCACGTTGGGTGGCACGGGATACATGCGGACGTGCATTGTCCTGTTGGAACAGCAAGTTCCCTTGCCGGTCTAGGAATGGTAGAACGATGGGTTCGATGACGGTTTGGATGTACCGTGCACTATTCAGTGTCCCCTCGACGATCACCAGTGGTGTACGGCCAGTGTAGGAGATCGCTCCCCACACCATGATGCCGGGTGTTGGCCCTGTGTGCCTCGGTCGTATGCAGTCCTGATTGTGGCGCTCACCTGCACGGCGCCAAACACGCATACGACCATCATTGGCACCAAGGCAGAAGCGACTCTCATCGCTGAAGACGACACGTCTCCATTCGTCCCTCCATTCACGCCTGTCGCGACACCACTGGAGGCGGGGTGCACGATGTTGGGGCGTGAGCGGAAGACGGCCTAACGGTGTGCGGGACCGTAGCCCAGCTTCATGGAGACGGTTGCGAATGGTCGTCGCCGATACCCCAGAAGCAACAGTGTCCCTAATTTGCTGGGAAGTGGCGGTGCGGTCCCCTACGGCACTGCGTAGGATCCTACGGTCTTGGCGTGCATCCGTGCGTCGCTGCGGTCCGGTCCCAGGTCGACGGGCACGTGCACCTTCCGAAGACCACTGGCGACAACATCGATGTACTGTGGAGACCTCACGCCCCACGTGTTGAGCAATTCGGCGGTACGTCCACCCGGCCTCCCGCATGCCCACTATACGCCCTCACTCAAAGTCCGTCAACTGCACATACGGTTCACGTCCACGCTGTCGCGGCATGCTACCAGTGTTAAAGACTGCGATGGAGCTCCGTATGCCACGGCAAACTGGCTGACACTGACGGCGGCGGTGCACAAATGGTGCGCAGCTAGCGCCATTCGACGGCCAACACCGTGGTTCCTGGTGTGTCCGCTGTGCCGTGCGTGTGATCATTGCTTGTACAGCCCTCTCGCAGTGTCCGGAGCAAGTATGGTGGGTCTGACACACCGGTGTCAATGTGTTCTTTTTTCCATTTCCAGGAGTGTATATAACGTACCAACAGTAATGACGAATGAGGAGCTACACGAGACGATTAGGACACAAAATTTCGATGATTTGGACGAACAAGAATTTAAAATCTCTTTCAAGTTAAAAGTCAAAACAGGGCCTCGAGATCGTGATGTGGTACAGCACGTGGCCGAGGCCTCTGCGCAATTGTGGAAAAGAATCAGATCAATGGGCAGGTTATATGTAGGCTTTCATGCCATTAACACCAGAGATTACATCGTGATACCTCGTTGCCACAACTGTGGCGACCTGGACCACATTCTGAGGCACTGCACCAGGGGGTCGGCTTTCTCCAGATGCGGCGAGAGTGGACATAACCGCAAAGAATGCGAAGCAACAGGGATCTGCATTCCGTGCAAAAGTCGCGGGAAGAAATCCTGTGGTGCCACGGGACGAAACTGCCCCACTTACCGGATGCTAGAACAACGCCTCATTTCTAGAATTGACTATGGCTGAGCAGGGCTCAGTTAACAGGATGCTTAAACGCAAGTCCCCGAGTAAAAGGAGCAGGGATGCTGTGAGGGCCAATAGATTTAGAGAATTTTTAAGGTTGCTTTCGGGCACCGTAAAAGTTATGACAGTAGAGAACGAAATTCAAACAGATGGTGGACAGATTTATACAAACTGATTTCTCGTAAAAGATCACAGCTCCCCCTTCCCAAAACCGGGGAATGAGGCCGAATAAAGATAAACTGCTGCAAAAGCATCCTGTGGTGGTGGCGGCGGCCTCCCTGGCCCCTACCCAAGAACCTAAACATACTGAACGACAGCCACTCCAAGAAAGCATAGTTACTAGCACCAGTGCACATCCAACTGTGGCAGATACCCCAGTAGTCAGGCTACCGCTTGTAGACCCGGTTAGGGTGTATCCTAACGTTGAATATACAATGCAATTGGCATGATTGGAGCAGCCGACTATCCTGACCACTGCCTTACGACATTTGGTCCGGGTAGGACATGAGAATGGAAGAAAGGTCACCTTCTCGGTAATGGAGGCTGTAGATAGAATACAACCAAAGTCAGTGAACCTTCCCACTGACTTCGGAGCCCTGCGAGACTTACTCAAGAAACTGTTTGAAAGACGTGGGGAGAAATTTGACTTAGACGACATCTACACCCAGTCAGTCCTATCTCACGGTCGAATCGCCTTTGACTGGAGTAAGACTTGGCCTGACTTACTTCCCATAATGACTAAACTAACTGTTGGACAGCTAAACACGCATAACAGCAGACTTGTGATGCAGGAGCTTCGAAGGGAGGTGGAGGAGAGAAGGCTTGACGTACTCTGCCTGCAGGAGCCGTACTCTCAAGCTGGGAAACTTTCATTTGCAGCCGCTACATGGCAAATAGCTAGTAGTGGGGATGCCCCCAAAGCGGCAATTGTCATTGCGAACCAGTCTCTACGAGTAACAACACTCACACAATTTTCCACCGGTTACTGCAACGTCGTGGAGATACAGGCTCCCGCGGGAATTATAACCCTCATACATATGTACTTCCAATATGGAGACAATATAGAACAACATCTGGATCACCTAACAAGAGTAGCCACGGCGTTGCGGGGACGCAAACTGGTTATAACAGCTGACATAAATGCAAAATCCCTTATATGGTACAGTGGCAAGAGATGAAAATGGTGAAAAAGAGGAGGATATGATCATGGCGTTACAATTTGTTGTGGCAAATAGACCTGGCAATCCTCCCACCTATGCGGCGGGAGGGGGCCTTGGCACCAACATAGACGTAATGCTAGTGACACCAAATACTGCCAACATCATCCAGAACTGGGAAGTAAAAGAGAACGCTACAACAAGTGACCATAATCTTATTACTTTTAGCCTAGCAAATAGAAGGTGCCACTGGGCCATGGGGTGGGAGCTGCAACTGAATTTCAAGAGAGCTGACTGGGAGAGACTAGCGAGAGAGTGCAACATTCCTCCATTGCCAGAAGGTGACGCACAACAGGACCTGGACATTGAGAAGTGTGCTGAAGAACTGGTGTGGCAGTTACCAGAGCGGTAAAGGCAGCTGTTCCAACCAGGAGGATGGCCATGGCGGCCTCCCCGTCACCATGGTCAGCTAAACTGGAGGAAATGCGTCAGTCTGTCAGAAGGCTGAGGAGGCACTACCAGCGCAGTGTCGTCTGGTGGGAAAAGTAAAGATGGTTACTGCAATACTGGGACGCAAAAGAGAAATTCCAAAAAGAAGTAAAAGAAGTTAGAATACGAAGTTGGGAAAGATTTGTACTGGACCAGTTGGCCTTGGACCCAGGGGGAGTACCCTACAAATTAGTTAGGGAAAAGATCCGTTCCACAATGATGCTATCAACGGTCAGGCACGGGGATGGGATGACGGATTCCTGGCAGGAGACTGCCGAGGTCCTTCTCCGGTCCCTGCTGCTGATGACGATGAGGCTAGCGACACCGAAGGCCAGTCCCAGCTACGAAATGAAGATCCAGACAGAATAGCAAACGATAGGGCAGTCTACCCCTTCTCTCAAGAGGAGGTGGCTGGCCACATCAAAGCATTAAAAACAGGGAAAGCCCCCGGCCCAGACGGCATTGTGGCGGAGGTGGTGCAGTTCCTGGCACCCCAACTGGTGGCGCCACTAACCCATCTACACAATGAATGCCTAAGACAGGAAAAATTCCCAAAAATTTGGAAATAGGCAAATGTTGTGATCATCAAAAAGGGACCCGAGAAGGACCAATCTGCCTACTGGACATCTTTGGGAAATTACTCGAGAAATTGCTAGCTGACAGACTGACTGCACACCAAGTGCTGTGCGGGATGAGTGGCAGGCAGTTCGGCTTCAGGCCGGGGCGATCGGCAACCGACGCGATCGCTCTGGTGGCTGAGGTCTGCGGCTCTACCCCGTACAAGTACATTGTTGGCATCATGGTTGACATCAGTGGCACCTTTGACAACCTGTGGTGACCTTCGCTCTTCTCCTGCTAGCGAGAGAAGGAGTGTCCAGGGTCGCTATATGGTTGCCTGAGGAGCTATTGTGAAGGGCGGGAGGTCTGGCTATCATCCCCTAGCAGCAGAGTTGGAAAAACTATAACTAAGGGATGTCCCCAGGGTTCCGTCTTAGGTCCCCTGTTCTGGGACATCCATATGGAACCACTTTTAGATAGTTTGCAGCAGAGTGAAGAAGTGCCAGAGGTGATAGCCTACGCAGATGACCTCCTTCTGCTGGTCGGCGGCCGGAGCCGCGAAGACATCGAGCCAAAAATAGACAGAGCTATGACCAAGTTACAACTGTGGTGTACAAATACTAAGATGACGATCTCACCAACAAAATCAACGTACTTATTGCTGAAGGGACAGCCAGTAAGGAACCCTATAGTTAGAATCTGATGCTCACCAGTTATAAGACGACAAGAGACTCGCTACTTGGGCTTCATCATCGATTAAAGGTGGAACTTAGGAAGGCACATTGAGTCTGTAACCCAAAAAGCAGTACAAGTACTTAACAACCTTATTTCCATGGGGCACAAACGATTCCACCTTCCACCACACCTAATCAAGCTATATCACAATAGTATATACTAACTTCAATAGTGGGTTACGGATCGGTAGTCTGGGCACACAGTCTCACAAGGGTGGTGCGTGCCATGGCAGTGAGAAGAGAACAGAGAAACATGCTGTTAAGATCTATAGGGGCGTACAGAACATCCCCAGGAAGTGCCCTATTAATAATAATGGGTTTCTGTCCTTTAGATATAAAAATACGAGAACAAGCAGCATGGTATTGGGTTAAGAAGGGGAACAACATAAAAATAGAGAATATCCTGGGAGCTCTGGTGAGGGACAAGGGAGAAATACGCAGAATGGGTGAGGACTTATGGCAGGAATCTTGGGAAACGGATGAAACTGGCAGAAGAACCTTTAGCTTCCTGCCAAATGTTAAAGAATGGTTAGGGATGAAGTATTTCGAGCCAACACGGGGTCTAATACACTTTCTCACTGGTCATGGGCCCTACCCGACATACTTGTGTCGGTTTGGGAAAAAGGCTACACCCGAGTGTGACTGAGGCGCTTCGGAGGGCACTCCTGACCACGTGGCTTACGAGTGCCCCCTTTTCGGTGATGTAGCAGTGACATTAAGACAACAACTTCCACATTACAATACATATGACCTATTAAGACACGAAGAGACTTTTGAAACTCTAAATAGTTTGGCAAACGAGGTATCACGGAAAGTACTGACAGCATACTTGAGGGACTTTCATGACTAAAGACAAATACTGAACGCGTCCAATTACCCAGATCCTGTACCGCCTGTGCGTCGACAGATCGACTTTTAGTTTCAATCCGCCACGTGCAGGACTAGGGGGACCAGGGTACACTAATCTAGACCAAAATAGCACCGGAATTGACTTAGGTTAGTACAGTAGTTGTAGCATTAGATATAGCTGTAAAGTTAGTAACCAGCAGCGACAAACAATCTTGGCCTGCCCAGTGTCAGGGGCACGCTCATCGGGATTAGCTCGATGAGCAGGGCCTAAAGTAGTAGGTTTATATCTAGGCTGACACACCTGTAATGCTGCAGGCCGTTAGGAATTAACAAGTAGGTAAGAAAACTAACAATTAGCTAGTAGTGTAGATCAATAACTGTAGTCTGCCTATTACCCTGTACTGTACCCTGTCTGTAGCTCACAATAATAAACATTGTATCATTGTAATAACAATAAAAATAGCTGCTGAAATATGTAACATTGTAGTAATATTACGACCCACTAATCACTAATGTGGTGGGTTCATTTTGTATAAATATTATAGATGTTATCTAGATTTCTTAAATAAAAACAAGGTTAGTCTGGCGTGAGGTCAGACGCTTGACGGCGCGGCCCTGTCCATTTCTGGCGCGCCGTAAGGCACGGAGGCTCGCACTAGGGCGTATCGCTTCTAGTCGGGAGTGCCGCGGCAGTCATCACAAGGGGAAGTGACGCATCTCTCATAGCCTCTCCTTCCCAAGTGGCTCTTTCCGCCTTCCCGGGGTGCCAGACGTTAAACTCGGAATTTCTCGAGTTCGCCCAAACGCTGCCTTGCGACAGAGGGGAAAGCGAAGGGTGCGTGGCGAAGGGGGAGCTGCGTCCGGGGGACCGACGATCTGTCCTTCCTCCTTTTCGCAGGGCACAGACCAGCAGGTGCTCTGGATGCCGGAGACCTCGTTTGTCGGCGTGAGATCGCGGCGCTTGTCGGCTAGGGTGCTTCACCGCGCCCCTGGGTAATCGGGGCGCGTTCTAACAAACCCAGGAGGTGGTGACATCGCCTGGGCCAGGTTAGCTGGGTCCAGACCGCCGAAAGACTGGGTGACCGGCCCGCCACCTGAGAACTAGTGGGTCCTTGGCCGAGAGGTGGAAGCTTGGGCTAGTAAGCGGCGAAGGGCGAGAGGTGCATCCGCCTCTCCAGAGTGCAGGG
Organism: Schistocerca piceifrons; assembly: GCF_021461385.2. Lineage (NCBI taxonomy): Eukaryota > Metazoa > Arthropoda > Insecta > Orthoptera > Acrididae > Schistocerca > Schistocerca piceifrons. The sequence goes on along the minus strand of NC_060138.1, from coordinate 36,861,338 downwards.
TGCACTTGCCGCAGACCGTAGGGTAAAATCGTCGATGACGGAGCCACCGATGGGGACCAGTGCGCTGGCGACGGCGCGTTGAACCCTGCAGCTCGAGAGTGCCCTTGGCCTTGGGGCGAGGCCGGTGGGCGAGCTGCGTTCTTTGTCCCCCCCCCCCTCTCATGCCAGAGGAGCCGGTCCAAGGCAACAGCTGGGCTCCCAATTCTTTCTCGCTTGTCGACAATATGGCTGATACAGAGACAAGCGATTCATGTCCCCCTCGAAGGCTTCATTGCTTTCTGTTCCCTCCCCACAAGAGGGCTCAGGGCAGACTAAGCAATGCATTAGTGAGAAGCATGCCAAGATCACACAATACCTGGAAGCTAGTGTCATAAACGGCAAGATAAGCCAGGCTGCGGTCCTGACTTTGAAAAACGAACTCGCCCCCTGAGCCATCACTCACGCGAAGCTTGAGGGGCGGGTTGAAGAACTCCAAAGGGAAAATGAAAGGCTGCGCAAGCAGCCAACAAAATGATGCTGTGCCTTAGTATCTCAAACTACACCTAAGAACCAAACAGCAAGAGACACTATAGTCAAAGTATCACAAAGACCGGACACGGCTCTTTCTCAGACCCTTGCCCAGTCAAGACACCAAAAAGGTACAAGAGATATTTACAACAATGATAAATACTGTCAAAGACAAAATAGAAGTGAACAAAGTTAATGCTACAAAGAACGTGGTAATTGTCGATGTAACAACAGAGAACGATAAAAATAAGATACTAAATAATCAAAAACTGTGTAAGGCTGTAAAATGCGAACCCCCAAAAATAGGAATCCACAAGTAATCCTGTACGACATTCCAGTTACCTTTGTCAACAGTGAGCTTTATGAGAAAGTATGAAATCAGAATTTTGATGACATAAGTATGGATGATTTAAAAAATGAATTTAAACTCAGATTTAAAACAGGAGGAAGAGACAGACACGTAGTGCATCATGTGGCGGAAGCCTCCCTTCAAATGTGGAAAAAATTAACTCCAATGGGTAAGATCTACATTGGCTTCCATGCTATCAATGTGCGGGACTTTTTGGTGGTACCTTGATGCCGTAATTGCGGAGACCTAGACCACATACACAAATACTGCGAAAGGAAGTCGGCTTGCTCCAGGTGTGTAGCAGAAGATCACGTTAAAGAGAATTGCACTATGTATCCCCTGTATAAGGAGGGGCAAAAACACATGCAATGTCACTGGTCGTAATTGTCCATCGTATTGGATGCTAGAACAGAGATTAATATCAAGAAATGACTACAGCTGAGTCCACTCTGGCATCCAGGATGCCTAAAAGAAAATCCCCATGCTAGAGGCGAAGGGATGTGGCGAGAGCGGCTCAGTTCAAACAGTTCCTGGCAACACTTGCAGAAGGAAGAAATGGAAGAAGGGAAATTAAGGCTGTGTGCTTCCAAACGAACCCACAGGAACAAGTGGCCGCCCCCTCTCCCTATTGCTGGGGACCGCGAGCGCCAGGAAATCAGGCAATTCGAGACAGGCGTCTGTAGAAGTGGGCCGACCAGCATTCGTTCAAGGGAGCCCTGTACAGGAACCGCCAGTGCAGGTCAACACAATTAGCAGTTCAAATGGAGATACAATCAGTAATACAAATGTTAGCACTGACTCGAGACAACCAACAGCTGGACGAACACCGGTTGATCCGGTCAGAATATATCCAAATGTAGAACATTCCTTGCAACTATCCCGGCTGTTCTGACCACGGCACCGCGACACTTAGTGTGGGTGTGACATTAATATGGCCGTAAGGTCACCTTCTCGGTCATGGAGGCTGTTGACAGGGTACAACTAAAGACTATGAGTCTTCCCACCGATTTCGGCGCCCTGCATGACCTCGTAAACAAGGTATTCCAAAGAAGAAATGAAACCTTCAATGTAAACAAAATTTTCACATGTGTGTGAAATCTTATGGGACTTAACTGCTAAGGTCATCAGTCCCTAAGCTTACACACTACTTAACCTAAATTATCCTATGGACAAACACACACACTCATGCCCGAGGGAGGACTCGAACCTCTGCCAGGACCAACCACACAGTCCACGACTGCAGCGCCCTAGAGCAGTCGGCTAAGCCCGTGTGGCTCAGTCTAAACGAAATATACAATCAGTCCGTCCTATCCAATGGGAGAATAGCCTATGATTGGACGAAGACCTTTCCCGAATCTTATGTACACACATACCTCCCATGACTACAGAAATACAGATATGGCAGCTAAATGCACCCATTAGCAGGCTGGTCATGCAGGAGCTTCGGAGAGTGGTGGAGGAGCCTTGATGTGCTTCGTTTGCATGAGCCATACTCTCTTTCGGGGAACATAGCTTTTGCTGCCATGAGTTGCCAGTAGTAAGTTTTGGAGACGACCCGAAAGACACCATCATAATAACCAATAAGGCACTGCGATTAGCAGTGCTTTCACACATTTCGGACGATCACTGTAACTTCATAGAACTTCAGTCACCAATTGGCATAATATACCTAATAAATATATACTTTCAGTACGGCATAGTTATTGAAGTGTACCTTGGTCAACTTACGCAGGTGGCAGGTGCCTAGAGGGAGAAAGATTGTTGTGGTGGCAGATGTGAAAGCCAAATCCCCCTGTAGTACAATGGCACTCGAGATGAGAGAGGCGGCAAGCTGGAAGAGACTGTCTCTACAGCTTCTCATTGCCAATACACCAGGAAACCCCCCACCCCCACCTACATGGGCAGGGGAGGTGAGGGAACCAACATTGATATCGCGTTGATGACAGCCAATATCGCTGCCAGTGTACAAAATTGGATAGCTGGAGAGAGAGACACAACCAGCGATCATAACCTAATTACCTTCACCATTTCAGATAGGGTGTTCCAGTGGGACTTAGGGTGGGAAGTACAACTAAACTGCAACAAGACTAACTGGGAGCACCTTGCAAGAGAGTATGGCGCCCCAGCGTGGCCAGATGGTGACTAAGGTGTCAATAAACACGCCGAAGAGCTGGTGGGCGCACTCAGCAGGGCGGTGAATGCTGCTGTACCAACCAGGAGGAGAGCTGTAGAGGCCTCTCCATCACCATGGTCTGCAGAACTTGGGCAGATGCGTCAGTCTGTCAGGAGGGCTAGGAGGTATTACCATCGAAGTGTCGTCTGAGAGGAAAAACAAAGATGGCTACAAACTAACAGAGAAGCTAAAGAGCAGTTCCAGAAGGAACTACGAGCAGTCAGGCTGCAAAGCTGGCAAAAATATGTGCATAGCCATTTGGCTATGGATACCTGGGGCTCTCCTTACAAGATAGTAAGGGAGAAAATCAGGTCGCCAATGGTGCACTTCACAGTCAGGGATGGAAACCGGATGACTGGGTCTTGGCAGGAAACTGCTGAGGTCCTTCTCCACTCCCTCCTCCCTGAGGACAGAGCTGAAGAAGACACAGAAGAGCAATGCCTAATTAGGCAGGCTATGCAGGAAGAATACAGGATTAATACCATGGTTTGCCCATTCTCAGAAGAGGAAGTGGCGACGCACATAAAAACATTAAAGAAAGGAAAGGCCTGAGGACCAGACGGCATCGTCACTGAGGTGGTGCAAAACCTCGCTCCTCAACTAGTAACATCTCTAGCAAAAATTTACAATGAGCCCCTTCGCCTCGGAACGTTTCCCACTATCTGGAAACAGGCCAATGCAGTTTTCATTAAAAAAGGGCAGGAGAAAGATCCGAAAGAAGTAAAGTCTTATAGACCAATTTGTCTGTTGGACCTGTTAGGCAAATTGCTGGAGAGGTTTCTAGGTGACAGACTGACGGCACACCGAGTGCTGTGCGGGATGAGCGGCAGGCAATTCGATTTTCGGCAGGGGCGATCTGTGTCTGACGCAGTTGCCGTGGCGGCCGAGGTCTGTGGGTCGTCTCCGCACAAGTACATTGTTGGCATCATGGTGGATATCAGTGGTGCCTTCGACAACCTGTGGTGCCCTTCGCTCTTCTCCTGCTTGCGGGAGACGGAGTGTCCAGAGCCGCTATACGGCGTTCTTAGAAGCTATTGTATGGAAAGAGAGGTCTGGCTATCGTCCCCTAGCGTGCGAATTAGCAAGAAAATTACGAAGGGGTGTCCACAGGGCTCTGTACTGGCGCCGCTTTTCTGGGATATAAACATGGAGCCTCTCCTGGAGAGCTTGGAGAACAGTGCGGATGTGCTAGAGGCGATAGCCTATGTGGACGACCTCCTTCTGCTGGTTGGCGGCCGGAGTCGTGAAGATCTCGAACCCAAGATTCATAGGGCATTAACTATTCTTACACAGTGGTGCCACAAAACGAAAATGACTATAGCGCGTAACAAGTCGACATACCTACTACTGAAAGGCCAATTGGCCAGAAATCCAACAGTGAGGATCGAGACCTCACTAGCAATTCGGCGTCGCGAGGCCCGGTAACTGGGAGTGATAACTGATAAAAGATGAAGTTTTGCTAAGCACATTGAAACGGCAACTGGAAGATCTTTAGAAGCTCTCAACAACCTCATCATGATAGGACAAAGCGGATTTCACCTTCCACCAGAACGCATAAAGTTATACCACAACACCATTCTTGCTTCCATCGTGGGTTACGGATCCGGAGTCTGGGCGTACAGGCTCACTAGGGTCGTGCCTGCTATGGCCGTGAGGAGGGTGCAGCGCAACATGCTTCTACATTCCACTGGAGCATATAGAACATCTCCGGGCAGGGCACTACTGATACTCATGGGGGTGTGTCCCCTGGATATTATAATTCGGGAACAGGCGGCCTGGTGTTGGGTAAAAAGGGGAGAAATAGAAAAACCTGAGAGCATTTTGCGGGGTGTGGGTGGGGGATAAGTTTGCAATTAAAAGAAGAGGAGAAGAGCTATGGCAAGAATGGGACAGAGAGGAAACAGGCAGAAGGATTTACCAACTGCTCCCGAACATCAAAGAACGTCTCCAACTCTCGCATTTACAACCAAGTAAGGGACCGCCGCACTTCCTCACAGGTCATGGACGGTACCCAGCATATCTTTGCCGGTTCGGGAAAAGGGCTACCCCCTCGTGTGACTGCGGAGCCGAACTTGGTACTCCCGATCACGTGATCTGCGAGTGCTCTATCTTCGATGACGTAGCCAGCGACCTAAGAAACCAACTACCAAACCATGATACCTATCACTTAATCAGAAACCCGACTACATTTGACATCATAAACCGCCTTGCCAGCGATTTCTCGGCAATAGTCCTGCGAGAATATCGTAGGGAAAACACATGAACCATTGATCATGACATGACTCAATGCGACCTATCCCGTTCTGTCAGGGCGTGGATTGACCAATCGCCGTGACGGTAGGAATCCGCCACGTCCTGGAACAGAGGGAAGGTGCGCAAACTCCCGAACTTGACAACTGCACACCGATAGTGACCTAGTAGATAGATAATTCTCAGGAGGAAGTAGATTAGGACATCTCCAAACAGAAACTGCAACGATTTTCTAAAGGCCAGCCCGGTGCCAGGGGCACGCCAAAAAGTAGGTTTATACAATAACTGGCATGCCTGTGACGCTGCAGGAAGTAGCTTCTAGAATAGTTAGTGTAAAAAATGGTTCTGAGTGCTATGGGACTTAACATCTGAGGTCATGAGTCCCCTAGAACTTAGAACTACTTAAACCTAACTAACCTAGGGACATCACACACATCCATGCCCGAGGCAGAATTCGAACCCGCGACCGTAGCGGTCGCGCGGTTCCAGACTGAAGCGCCTAGAACCGCTCGGCCACAGCGGTTGGCCAACGTTTTAAACCTCCATCATCAGGTGGATTTACATTTGTATGACACACGTGTGTCTTGCATTACGATTTTTGGAGGAACTTATGGCACTGTCTAGTGAAGAAACAAGAGACTATTTCAGAACAAGGTTTTGGTTTCGTTTGACAAAAAACTAACTTATATCTAAGGTTAAAAATAAAATAAGTAAAATAGAGTGCTTTTCACTGTCGTAACACGTCATACTTATACCGTCATATTTTGTAAACATATATGGCGTCAGGAAACTACTAGATGCAAGGATCATATAGCAAAAGAGAAACATTATCACAAACTACAAAGAATATACATCATAACAACATTATTATCTAATAAATTTTAAAGGATTTTTGAGATATTTGTTTTGAGGTGTTGAATACATGTGTTGGAAAAAAAACATTTCAGGTGGTATATAAATCAGAATTTATCAAGTTCATGTAGCTTAAAATTCGTTCTCGTTTATACAATCAGGTAACACATTCCAAACTTTGAGCGCAATAGTTATGTTGACTACAGTTGTAAAATTATCCATAAATGACAATTTTGGTTAGGATTCACTGATGGCAATGGAAGGCTGGAAGCAGAGGAAGAGGGAGAGGAAGGGAGAGGGTGGAAGGAGTGACTGGATGAGAGGAAACTTTCCAAAGCAGGGACTTCTTAAGATTATATCTGTTACATATAATAACTGACTACAGGTTGTGTTAATACATTGGTTAATGCTTTACAAGGTGCAAATCGATATATAACTTATGCCGTTAGTTGATGTACATATAGTGTCAAGCTGACAGGAGGAACAAACTGTTGGTGTGATAGTATTTTTGCAAATGAATTCAATCCTTTGTGTATTTGGGGGATGTCATGGTAACATAACTAAATATTTATGGTACATTTTAAGGAGTGTGTGTGTGTGTGTGTGTGTGTGTGTGTGTGTGTGTGTGTGTGTGTGTGCACTGCAAATGTAATAACCTATGCAGTTTCTGAAAACAGAAAATGCTCCTGTAAATATTGTCATCTAAGCTGGATTCCGGTTATTTTGTTTAGTACCTGTATAATTACAGTGTTTTAAGAATGTCTACCTTTTTGCATTTAGGTTGGACGTGTATGATGCTGCATCTTGTGTTGTTAACATGACTGCTGCTGATGTGTGGTATTTTTTTTTTTTTAGTGTTGTCATGTGTACTTTGAATCTATTCTCAAATTGGCGTGTGTAGAAGTAGCCACAGTCCAAACATTCAATTTTGTACACACATGTGTGATGAACTGGGTTTCGCGTGTTGCTGTTGTGAGGTAACTTCTGTCCAATCTTGTTGTCTACTTTAAAGAGTATGTTCAAGCGTTTTAGTTTGAAGACATTGGCAATCTGATATGAAATATTGCCTGGAAATGTAACAAATGAATTGAAATAATAAAAGAAACAGCAATTGCAAATGGTTATAACAGCTCCCTAATAGACATCCTAAAACACTCAATAGTGACAAAGCAATCACATCACAAAAATTAAAAAAATTCTACCATAGAATTCCATGTCTAGCTAATAATTAAGAGGATACAACCAGCAGGTGGAATCTCTAATATTTTTGCATCGGCCCATACTACACATAGTAATAACGAACAGCAAATGCGGACTGGCCCTCTGACAACCTATGGCGCGACACACATATCAGCGATGGTGAACGAGCTGATAACAGATCCGTTTCCTCTCGATGACTTCATACACACAAGATCGACGGTTGATTTCACTTTCATCGCAAACTTTTCCAAATAAAGAGCCACAAGCTACGTGGATGACACCTGCGTCCTGTGGGAACCTGACAGAAAGGTTCTGGCTGAGCTACTGGACCGCCTAAACAGCGTTCACGAAAACATATAACTGAAGATGGGGCTAGAACATAAGAGATATCTTCCAATTTTGGACATGCTAATAAGAGGACATAAATACAGTCTTCCTAGCAGACCTAGTCTATGGAAAAAAGACCCACTCTGATCTGTACCTCCATGCAACGAGCTAACGTCACTGGCGCAGAGATGCTCTGCAACAGCTTACACTGTATGCTGCCAGAAATAGTGAAGCGCGGATTCACGTACATCGAAGAAAACGAATGATAGAGCCTTCCGCAGGTAAGAGAAACAGGAACATACCTTTATCCCCTATGATGAGACTATGTAAGCCAAAACGGTGGGAAACTGCGGGGAAAAAAAACAGCAGTCTTTCAACCACTACAAAAAACGAAAAATATGTTTAGCTCGGTAAATGATATAATTTACTTGTGAATACCAGGTATACATGGGCATTCTTTGAGAGTGTTGCCGCCAACAGATTCGGAAAACGCAGCACAGCGTCTCGCAACGGTGGATGGAACACATTAGATGCGTACGCATGTGGAAAAGACATATCAGCATTGGCTAAACGCAGCCTCAACGAAGGGCATACTTTGGAATATGAGAAAGCAAATAAGTTGTGCCGAGTTAGTCAATTTTGGGAGAGCATCAGCAAAGAATTTAGTGAGATTAGGCTTCATAACAGTCTCGATATTAGTCGAGGGCCATTAACTAAGTTCAATGTAGAATCCTTTACTAATAGCCTTACGCCAAGAGTGTCGGCAAGACTGAATGCGCCGAAGGTCGAACGGCGGTCGGCGTCTCCCCCTATCCCCCCCACCTCCACCCCCCACACGCCACACCTGGAGAGAGTCGGCCACATCTCGGGTGTATACAGGTTGCACCGGCTTAATTTCAGGCATTTCTATTACTGCCTGAAGACTGTGTACTGAACGACATTATGTCAGCATTCAGGTAATTTGCAACTTATAATTATAGCTAACACAAGTGATATGTTTGTAGTTTGGTTAGTCTCTCCAAGTATGTGTGGCAAGAGGAAGCCATTAATGCTTATTTTCCCTTGGCAAGTAACACAGATGATGACGTGTGGACACGAGGACGCAAAATCGTTAGTCTATCCCGAAAGGTGCAGTCGACTTAGTGGTGTTGTTAGGACTTGGCAGAAAACATCAAGTCATAAAGTTTGTGACGTCGTTGTGAGAAGACTGTACGACAGAGAGAAAAAACAACCAACACATACATGAGTGTAATTTTTGAGGTACCACTGAACTTATACGCATTAGACCCTGTATGTGAGACACCCACGCAATCTCGACATTTCGCCAGGACATGATAGGATTGGCATTTATCAACAAGTCGCGAATTTTCGACGAAAGCTCATCAGTGCCAGTTACGTTCACGCACTAGTACGAAACATTTAGAAGGTCAAGAGAGAAAAATGACGAGTAAGTATTATTATTCCCAGCCAGATCTTTGAAACTCGTAATGTTATTCTGTAATATAAAGAGCTTTGATAAATACAGAAAAAAGTAAAAATTGTTATGAACGTGCCACGAAACAAGAAAAAATTGGACTTCAAAATAGATCTACTTCAACGAGATATTAAATTATTCACTACCACAGTGATATTTAGTGTTGCAAAATTCTAAATTTAGGAATCTGTGGTATAGCAATGAGGGAGGGTATTGTAGTATACTAGCAAGTAGGATGCTTTCTGGGTCCTACATCTGAATAATTGTCACAGGAACAGTCCATAGTTGGTAAACTAATTTCTTTCCGTAATAAGTAATTTATCTAATCTGTATTGTTTCTCTTAGATTTAAATACTTTTCTTCACAGATTTAACGTCCCACTGTCCCTTCTCCCACCCCAACCCCTGATTAGTTAAAGAATGAATGTCCCATGTGTAAAACATCTTCATCAGTACTTTACAAATGGGTTAGTATTTTCCATATTATGCTACACATTTAATGTAAGAATAGTCTACATGCCTTAATGACTATATTATGGCAGCATTTTAAGTTACTTAAATATTTCAATAATTATACTAAATATTCGTAATCAGTATTGTGTGTATAATATGAGAATTTCACGTGCAATGTACTTTGTGTCTTAGACCTAAAATAACTGACTAAAAATATTCAAGAAATAAATAATGATAAAAAACTGCCAAAACAATCGTTGCTCCTGCTATGTGACCAAATAACAGGTTCTCACTACAGGCATTCAAAGTGCTAACGCCCTGTTAGTTCTCTGCCCAAGTATGTTTCTCTCATGACATGAATATGAGCCTACGTGGTGATACATTATCTTTGGATAATTAATTACAATAGTACGAAGCATAGTAAAGTATAATATTGACACCGAAGGTTTGGGAAAATACGAAATATTGAAGTAGGCAAACAAAGAAATAATGGAGCAGAAAAAGAGTGTGGGTTTTAGTCTTCTGTGTTGGATTACATTAGATTAGATTTAATTTCATTCCAAATGATCCGTAGTTAGGAGGTCCTCCAGGATGTGGAACATGTCAGAAAAACAACGATACATGGCAAACATTTGTAACTCAAACAAATAAGCTAATGTACCATACCACAGGTCCCAAGTGGAATGATCGTTATTTTTAAAGAACACTATACGAAAGAATCATTGATTCGACTGTTCCTGCAGTGGCTGTTAAACTGACAGCCACCTTAAAAATATTACTTCCTTAAAATGTTACTACCATCCTACGCTACATCAATTTCAGACCATTTCATTTTTTACGTTTTAATCAATGTTTTTCTCGTTCATTACGAACCTACAATTGAGAGACAGCCCAAACATTATGCGTCGTTTTTCCTCACAATCTCTAAAGCGCTCTAAACTATATGACCCTAAAAATTCTGCTCTTTGAAAATATTTGAAAGTATAACGACTGATAAACTTTTAAGTAATTAATGTCAATAATTATTTTTTGAAAGAAAATTAGTTAAATAGTTTAGTGAAGAGCTGACAGGAGGGCTCATTTATATAATTCAAAAAATTATTCACGTAATATTTTAAAGAAATTTGTGAAAGTAATTGCTCTGAGCCTAACATAATTGTTCAGTTAATGAAATAACAACATTTAGATCGCGTTTTTTGACAAATTTATTTTTGTGGTCTTCATGATAGACTTCTGTAGCTGTCATGCTGAAGATGTTTTGATGGCCACATGGCGTGACCTACTAGGTTTTTAGCTGGTGTGTTGAAAAACTCGAAACCTAGCAGGACCACGTCTCAAGATTTGCCATGAAACAATATGAAGAAGATATATAAGACACCTATTAATGACACATTGTTCCTGGAAACGCAAGGTAGATGTTTGTTAATTCCTCTGTGTTCCAGGTGTGCACTTCTCACTATTATGATTCGTCAAATTCATGTTTATTTGACAATTATCGTGTATCGTCAATTTATTTAATTTTTGTATATCACTATACTCACTATTCACAGACACTGTATCATGTAATTACAGTTGGTATACATCCGTCAATAGAATAGTCCAATATTGTCTTTTGTGCAGATATTTGGATATTTTATCATCAGAGTCCCATCACACACTCACGCTTCAAGCATTAACTACAGTTCCCAGAATGAGATTCTCACTCTGCAGCGGAGTGTGCGATGATAGGAAACTTCCTGGCAGATAAAACTGCGTGCCGGACCGAGACTCGAACTCGGGATCTTTGCCTTTCGCGGGCAAGTGCTCTACCAACTGAGCTACCTAAGCACGACTCACGCCCCGTCCTCACAGCCTTACTTCTGCCAGTGTCTCGTCTCCTACCTACTGGCAGAAGTAAGGGTGTGAGGACGGGGCGTGAGTCGTGCTTGGGTAGCTCAGTTGGTAGAGCACTTGCCCGCGAAAGGCAAAGGTGCCGAAATCAAGTCTCGGTCCGGCACATAGTTTATATCAGTCAGGAAGTTTCATTAATTACAGTTCATTACATATCACGATTTCCTTGACATGATATCCAATATACATCAGTGGATACTTTTCACATAATCATATGGTGAGTACCCATTAGTAATAACGGTATTATAAGTATTTAATGAGAGCTTGGCTGTTACTGATAACTGCGTCTGGCTCTTCCCGCAACCATGCGATAACTACTAACCTCTGTTTTCATCTTGATGTAATTGGGTCAGTTTACAGGATTTTCTGTCTTTTTTTAAAAAACGAAGTCACTATATTGCGAATTTGGTATTAATGTACAAATGACTTTGTGTATGCACATCTGGTTAATACTAAGACTAATAACACTATATTTACTAGCTAATTGAAAGAACAACGTAGAATTGAAAAATTCCAGTACTCTAACTAACTGCAACTGTTTAATAAATCTCGTTTCAATCTGCACGTTGTCGTTGTTGTGGTCTTCAGTCCTGAGACTGGTTTGATGCAGCTCTCCCCTCCGCCACACACCGTTGGGTGGCTTGCGGAGTATGAATGTAGATGTAGATGTAGATCCTGTGCAAGCTTCTTCATCTCCCAGTACCTACTGCAACCTACATTCTTCTGAATCTGTTTAGTGTATTCATCTCTTGGTCTCCCTCTACGACTTTTACCCTCCACGCTGCCCTCCAATACTAAGTTGGTGATCCCCCGGTGTCTCAGAACATGTCCTACCAACCGATCCCTTCTTCTAGTCAAGTTGTACCACAAGCCCCTCTTCTCCCCAGTTATATTCAATGCCTCCTCATCAGTCATGTGATCTACCCATCTAATCTTCAGCATTCATCTGTAGCATCACATTACGAAAGCTTCTATTCTATTCTTGTATAAACTATTTATCGTCCACGTTTCACTTCCATACATGGCTAAACTCCATACAAATACTTTCAGAAACGACTTCCTGACATATAAATCTATACTCGACGTTAACAAATTTTTCTTCTTCAGAAACTCTTACCTTCCCATTGCCAGTCTACATTTCATATCCTGTCTACTTCGACCATCATCAGTTATTTTGCTCTCCAAATAGCGAAACTCCTTTACTACTTTAAGTGTCTCATTTCCTAATCTAATTCCCTCAGCATTATCCGACTTAATTCGACTACATTCCATTATCCTAGTTTTGCTTTTATTGATGTTCATCTTATATCCTCTTCTCAAGACACTGTCCATTCCGTTCAAATGCTCTTCCAAGTCATTTGCTGCCTCTGACAGAATTACAATGTCATCGACGAACCTCAAAGTTTTTATTTCTTCTCCGTGGATTTTAATACCTACTCCGAACTTTTCTTTTGTTTCCTTTATTGCTTGCTCAATATACAGATTGAATAACATTGGGGATAGGCTACAACCCTGTCTCACTCCCTTCCCAACCACTCCTTCCCTTTCATGCCCCTCGACTCTTATAACTGCCATGTGCTTTCTGTACAAATTGTAAATAGCCTTTCGCTCCCTGTATTTTACCCCTGCCACCTTCAGAATTTGAAAGAGAGTATTCCAGTCAACATTGTCAAACGCTTTCTCTAAGTCTACAAATGTTAGAAACGTAGGTTTGTCTTTCCTTAATCTTTCTTCTAAGATAAGCCGTAGGGTCAGTATTGTTGTGGACTGGCAGGAGACCAACCCACTAAATTGAGAGGGATCCGAAAGGCACGCGTTTAAGCTCACGCAGGCTGGCGTGAGGTCTGGAACAGGACAAGGTAATTAGAATTTAGAAAAAAGGAGGTAACTGGAAGAGTACTTAACTTTAATCCGTTAATGTTGAACGTAGCTCTTGCCTGTACATTCTTTACAATATCAATAGCAACTGATAATGGCGCCTTGCTAGGTCGTAGCAAATGACGTAGCTGAAGGCTATGCTAACTATCGTCTCGGCAAATGAGAGCGTATTTTGTCAGTGAACCATCGCTAGCCAAGTCGGCTGTACAACTGGGGCGAGTGATAGGAAATCTCCTTAGACCTGCCGTGTGGCGGCGCTCGGTCTGCAATCACTGATAGTGGCGACACGCGGGTCCGACGTATACTGACGGACCGCGCCCTATTTAAAGGCTACCACCTAGCAAGTGTGGTGTCTGGCGGTGACACCACAAGTATTCCCTCACGTGTTCCAACATTTCTACGGAATCCAAATTGATCTTCCCCGAGGTTGGCTTCCATCAGTTTTTCCATTCGTCTGTAAAGAATTCGCGTTAGTATTTTGCAGCTGTGACTTATTAAACTGATAGTTCGGCAATTTTCATATCTGTCAACACCTGCTTTCTTTGGGATTGGATTTATTATATTCTTCTTGAATTCTGAGGGTATTTCGCCTGTCTCATACAACTTGCCCACCAGATAGTAGAGTTTTGTCAGGACTGGCTCTCCCAAGGCTGTCAGTAGTTCTAATGGAATGTTGTCTACTACAGGTGCCTTGTTTCGACTCAGGTCTTTCAGTGCTCTGTCAAACTCTTCACGCAGTATCATATCTCCTATTTCATCTTCATCTACATCCTCTTCCATTTCCATAATATTGTCCTCAAGTACATCGCCCTTGTATAGACCCTCTATATACTCCTTCCACCTGTCTGCTTTCCATTCTTTGCTTAGAACTGGGTTTCCATCTGAGCTTTTGATATTCGTCCAAGTGGTTCTCCTTTTTCCAAAGGTATCTTTAATTTTCCTGTAGGCAGTATCTATCTTACCCCTAGTGAGATAAGCCTCTACATCCTTACATTTGTTCTCTAGCCATGCCTGCTTAGTCATTTAGCACTTCCTCTCGATATCATTTTTGACACGTTTGTATTCCTTTTTGCCTGCTTCATTTACTGCATTTTTATATTATCTCCTTTCATTAATTAAATTCAATATTTCTTCTGTTACCCAAGGGTTCCTACCAGGCCTCTTCTTTTTACCTATTTGATCCTCCGCTGCGTTCACTATTTCATCCCTCAAAGCTACCCATTCCTCTTCTACAGCATTTGTTTCCCCCATTCCTGTCAATTGTTCCCGTATGCTCTCCCTGAAACTCTGTGCAATCTCTGTTTTTTTCAGTTTATCCAGGTCCCATCTGCTTAAATTACCACCTTTTTGTAGTTTCTTCAGTTTTAATCTACAGTAGATTGTGGTCAGAGTCCACATCTGCCCCTGGAAATGTCTTACAGAGATTTAGGAACCAGGTTTTAAATTGTCTTACCATTATATAATCTATCTGATACCTTTTAGTATCTCCAGGGTTCTTCCATGTATACAACCTTCTTTCATGATTCTTGAACCAGGTGTTAGCTATGATTAAGTTATGCTCTGCACAAAATTCTACTTGGCGGCTTCCTCTTTCATTTCTCTCCCCCTATGCATATTCACCTACTATGTTTCCTTCTCTCCCTTTTCCTACTCTCGAATTCCAGTCACCCATGACTATTAAATTTTCGTCTCCCTTCACTACCTGAATAAATTCTTTTATCTCATCGTATATCTCATAAATTTCTTCATAATCTGCAGAGCTAGTTGGCATATTTCAAATGTACACGCTGCAATAAACGTGATACCTATGGCGTTACAACAGTTTTACAATTTACATTTCAAGCCAACGTACCAAGAAAGATCTCACACAATATATGATGAAAACTTCAGTAACATTAGATAAATTCGGGATCATACAAGACTTAACTGCCAAGAACATGACTGACAAGAACGTCAAATTAATGTTTGCTGAATGACAATGTGACCGAGGCGCTAGAAACACAACACAGCGAGTACACAATTCTTTTCCAAATGTCAATGAAGTACTGCATTTAAATTATAGAAATCATTCCAAACGAAAAATGCGTACTTTTGACGATACATTATCTGATCAAAAGTATCCGGAAGGTTTACATAATGTGGAAACTGACCACCAGATGTCACGAGAGACCAATATGAAAAGCGGCAAGCAGTACTCTGTTGGCAGTACAGAAGCTGTGACAACAGAACGTTGTGGTGAGGGGAGCTCAGTGACTGTGGTCGTGGACTAGCCACTGGATGTCACCCGAGTGACAAATCCATTCTAACCCTTATAAAGCTGCCTGACTGTCGCTGGTGTCATTGTTAAGCGGAAACGCGATGGAACAACTTCAGCTAAACGAAGACCACACACACTTAACGCACTGGCTGACAGAGGACGATAGCATTGCAATGGCGATTGTAAAAATCGGTGAAAGAAATATTATCGGCAGGCCAACTAGCACAGTGACTATGCGGAGAGAGTTAAGAGGAATGGGGTACAACGAGCTAGAGGTTCCTCATAAACCACAGATCTCTATAGTCAGTGTTAGATGACGTTTGATGTGGTGCAACACTGGACAGTGGATGACTGGAAACGAGCCATTTGGAGTTGTGAAATACGCTATACAATGTGGCAATCCGATGGAAGGGCTTGTGTAGTGCCAACATTGAAGCACAGAGGAGGTAATGTTGCAATGATGTGGTGCTCTTCGAGGTTAGGGTGTGGTCACACTACTCCGCTTAAGAAAACGCTATATGCTGAAGAATGTGGTCATATTTACAGCATAGTTGAGAATTAGGTGGACTGATAAGGTAAGGAATGAGGAGGTCCTATGCAGAATCGGAGAGGAAAGGAATATGTCGAAGACACTGATAAGGAGAAGGGACAGGATGATAGGACATCTGCTAAGACATGAGGGAATGACTTCCATGGTACTAGAGGGAGCTGTAAAGGACAAAAACTGTAGAGGAAGACAGAGATTGGAATACGTCAAGCAAATAATTAAGGACGTATGTTGCAAGTGCTACTCTGAGATGAAGAGGTTAGCACAGGAAAGGAATTCGTGACGGGCCGCATCAAACCAGTCAGTAGACTATTGACCAAAAAAAAAAGTGTCCAGCACACAGCAGAGGAACAGTTCAGATATCAGCATTATAATGCACCCTGTCATAAAGCAGCATCTGCAGGGCAGTTGTTTGTGGACAATAACATCCCTCAAATGGACTGCCCTGCCCAGAGCCGTGACTCGAACCCAATGGAACACCTATAGAATGAGTTATAACGTCGATTTTGCTCCACATCTTAGCGTCTAACATCAATACCTTCTCTGGTTTCGGGTCATGGACTGACCTGCCCAGAGTCCTAACCCAAACTCGATGGAACGCCTTTGGAATGAGCTAGAGTATTGACTTAGCTTTACACCCCATCGGTACCTCCTCTGGTTTCGACCCTTTAGACATTCAGACGCCTCAATGCGAGTGTCTCCATCAGCAAGGTGCAGGAACATTAATAGGAGTTATGCCAAGATGAAGACATGGCCTCTCAGGCGATACTAGCAGTGAAGTGCCAACGGAAGAGCAGAGACTAACAGTTATAGAAAACGGATGTTTTTGAGTTACTGAGAGGGTGGGAGTTTTGCGTCCGACAGGGTGTTCTCCCTGGCATTTCAGGAGAAATGAGATGACTCCAGGTCCGTCCGGTGAGGACGAGGCGTTCGATTCTCACACCACACCTCCGATAGACACGGGAGGCACTCTGATGTTGTCGTGCCACCGATGTGATAGGAGGATAATTTTGCTCTTGAGATGGTGCTCATCCCACACAGGGAAACACAACTGTTCTGTGGCTACAAGATTTCCATTGGATTTGTTGATATAAAATGGATGACAGAAATTCTACAGTAGTCTCTCTGTAGTAGTAATTTAGTCTGTAGCTATGGTGAGTAGGCCTACTTGGTCACTTTTGAAACAGTTCGTATAGAATCTGAGCGCTCGAGCAGCAACAGTTGCAGAAATACCACGTCATAATTCCTGTGTAACAAGGGATACCTACTGAAACTACTCAAAACTGATATTTAGTTTTGAAGGGTTAGATGACTGGGTCTCTGAATATATTGTTTTCACTGTAAACAACAAATTCAACACTTACATGTAATTCTATGAACTCGTTATTGCAGCTGGTACGAGTACAATTCACATTAACAAGCTTCATTAGAGGCCAAATCTATTTATTTATTGCTTGTACAAACTAGATAAAGAAAAGCGTGATGACCAAAAACTTTATGCCTCTATTTCCCTGCCCTTGCTGGCCAAATATTGGTAACGAAAGTTTTATTAACCACCTGAGTTCGAACTGGCTTCTTCTGGAGCGAGTGCCACTGGGACCCTCGGCCACGGGATTCTGTTTTCTTTGCATATATTTATGTTTTATGTAATGGCTTTTATTCTGCAGTTCCACATGCACAGACAGGATTTGGAAACTGATGCAAAAAAAAAAAATGTAACGTAACCAGAAGTGATAATCGTGTTTTAATATGAAAGCAGAAAATTAAGAAAAACGCTGCACGGAATCGGTTCTTCAGAATTAAAACCTTAAAATACGCAACTCTGAAATAACATCACCTTAAAGGTATGTAGCGGTGAGGAATGGTCAACTTAGTTGTTTAGCCATAATCTCTCGGTCAATCCATGTATAGAACAGCTTCGCTCGTCTGCTCTGTGTGTAGTTACGTCCACTTCAATAATGTAATACTAGCAACTTTGTCGAGGCTGTGTAGTAAGGTGTGGTCTTTCCACGCAGGTCATTCTTTTGGCATTCTCCATCATGTGGCAAAAAACATGAGATTAATTTAACATCTGTAGCCTAGGAACTAAATTTCTTGTTTCCTATGCTGTAGTCTTGGATTAGTATTATTGTTTTGTTTCCGTTTCCGCAGTCTTCAGGCTGGTCTCACGTGGGCCACTATGACTGTGCTGGCGTCTGCATTTAACCACAGTTTTCCTCTGGTTCAAATGGCTCTGAGCACTATGCGACTTAACTTCTGATGTCATGAGTCCCCTATAATTTAGAACTACTTAAACCTAACTAACCTAAGGACATCACACACATCCATGCCCGAGGCAGGATTCGAACCTGCGACCGTAGCGGTCGCGCGGCTCCAGACTATAGCGCCTACAACTGCTTGGCCACCCCGGCCGGCTTTCCTCTTGTACCGTGGATATTATTCCCTGGTGGTCCTATCACACCGTCTCATTTTCAAGTTCCCGTTTTCCACAACTTTTTTTTTCACTCTCTGGTCTTCTGGTGCTGCAGTCCGGAACCGTGGGACTGCTACGGTCGCAGGTTCGAATCCTGCCTCGGGCATGGGTGTTGTGTGATGTCCTTAGGTTAGTTAGGTTTAATTAGTTCTAAGTTCTAGGGGACTTATGACCTAAGATGTTGAGTCCCATAGTGCTCAGAGCCATTTGAACCATTTGAACTCTCTGGTCGACCACTTCATTTCTTACTTTATCAGTCTACTTAATTTTCAGCTACACGACGTGTTAAACGCTTCGATTTTTTTCGTTTTCGGTTTTCCCGCATCCACAATTCACTTCCATACAATACTGTCTCAAGCAGGGCACTCTCAGAATCTTCTTCCTCATATTAAGTCCACGGTGTGATCTATCAAGCCTTTTTAGAGAGGAATACCGCGTTTGTAACAGATTCAGAAGCATGTAGGTTGCAGTAGGTACTGGGAGATGAAGAAGCTTGTAGGATAGAGTAGCATGGAGAGTTGCATCAAACCAGTCTCTGGACTGAAGACCACAACAACAACCGCCTTGTCTGTGCTATGTTAGTCTGATTTTTATTCCCTTCTTGCGTCCGTCTTGTACTATTTCGCTTCCGAGGCAGCCGAATTCATTTACTTTGTCCACTTCGTGGTTCCTAATTTTGATGGTTAGTTTGTCGCTAATCTCTTTTTCTTACTTACTCATTACTTTCGTCTTTCTTCGATTTACTCTCATTGTCAGCCCATGTACTCTACTCATTACATCGTTCGTTTCATTCAAAAGCTATTGTAATTTTCCCTCATTTTCACTAAGTATACCAATATTATCAGCGAATCTTACGTTGATATCCTTTTCTCTCAAATTTATTGCTTTCACTCCTTATTACCGTAATTGCATTCTCGATGTATAGGTTCAAAGACTGTATTCTTGCCTTATGCTCTTTTCTCTCCAAGCACTCTTCCATCGGTCTTCATTCTGATTGTCCCTACTGCTTAGGATTATGCCTAGTTTTCTGAGAATTTCCAACATCTTGCATCGTTTTATGTTGAAAGGTTTTTCGTTGGTCGACAAATCCACACATGTGTCTTGGTTTTTCTTAAGTCTTACTTATTTTATGAAGCACAACGCCAGAATTGATTTTATGTTTGTTAAGGCCAAAGCGATCCTCATCTGGCAGATCCTCATTTTTGTTTTCCATTCTTCTGTATTTTATGTTTGTCATAAACCTGAATGTATTAGTCGTTAGGCAGATTATGCTTATATGGTCGCATATCAAGATTTGGTATCTTCGGGATTGTCTGAATGATAGTCTTTAGCAGTTGGATGGTACATCTCCAGTTTGATGGAATGTACCCCGTTGTCTGAAGATCTATTGGCTTCCACTTACCTCAAAGAGTTAAGAATTTCCCTAGGTATGATATGTATCCGGTCTGCCACGTTTGTGCGCAGTTCTTTCAAAGCTTTGGTAAATTCTGCCTCCAAGGGAGACAAAATGGATTGTAGTTATTGTAGAGGGATATCGCTAATAGGGATCACAAATTTAGCATTGGAGGGCAGCGTGGAGGGTAAAAATCGTATAGGGAGACCAAGAGATCAATACACTAAGCAGATTCAGAAGGATGTAGGTTGCAGTAGGTACTGGGAGATGAAGAAGCTTGCACAGGATAGAGTAGCATGGAGAGCTGCATCAAACCAGTTTCAGGACTGAAGACCACAACAACAACAACATCGCTAATAGCAGTATGTTCCAAAATTTTCTCGAATATTCTGCTAAGCAGGCTTGCACCATATACAGATGACATTGTGAGGGATTACCAAGCTGGCTTTCGGAGGAACAGATCTACTATAGATCAAATATTCACCCTGCGTTAAATTTTGTAAAAGAAATGGGAATACAATAAACCAGTTCTTAATCTTTTCATAGATTTTACAAAAGCATATGATTCAGTATTGCAATCAAAATTGTACAGAATTGTTTTGGAACTTGGAATACCAAAGAAGTATGTTAGACTTATAGAAGCGAGTTTGAAAAACACAAAAGGTAGAGTACGCGTGGGGAACTTGGAGTCAGAAGAATTTGTAATAAAGAACGGACTTAAACAGGGAGATGCCCTGTCTCCACTACTTTGTAATTTAGTCCTAGAATACATTGCACGAATGGCAGAAGATAATTGTTCAAATGGCTCTGAGCACTATGGGACTCAACTGCTGTGGTTATTAGTCCGCTAGAACTTAGAACTACTTAAACCTAACTAACCTCAGGACATCACACACATCCATGCCCGAGGCAGGATTCGAACCTGCGACCGTAGCAGTCGCACGGTTCCGGACTGCGCGCCTAGAACCGCGAGACCACCGCGGCCGGCAAGCAGAAGATAATTCAGAGGGTGTGGAGTTAAATGGAAATATTAAGATACTAGGGTACGCAGATGATCTAAACATCATTAACGATGGAAAGAATCTGTAACCGCAAATGCGAATGCGTTAATCGAAGCTAGTGAAGATGTAGGCCTAAGGATAAGTGAAGACAAAACTAAATACCTGGTTACTACTAGAATGCCAACAGCAGTATATCAGGAAATGCTAAGAGTGGGAGACATGCAGTTTGAAAAAGTGAACACATTTAAGTATCTAGGCGTGGACATCACTTCGAGAAATGAGATTGAATCCGAACTGAAGAAAAGATTCCGGCGGGAAATGCTTGCAACTTCTCACTGAATAGATTACTTTTATCACGGATATTGTCTACGGATTTAAAGATTAGAATATACAAAACTATTATTCTACCAGTTGTGCTGTATGGGTGTGAGACTTGGTCTCTCACTGTGCAAAATGAAAAGCCGTTTCGAGTGCCTGAAAACAAAATTTGGAGGAAAATTTTCGGAGCAAAAAGTTATGACATTAGCGGAGAGTGGCGAAAACTGCGTAACGAAGAGGTTCACGAACTCTATTCAAGGCCTGACATAACCAGTATTATTAAATCACGTAGGCTGCGATGGGCGGGTCACGTAGCTCGAATGGATGAGGGCAGGGCAGCGCGCAGAGTACTGGTACGTCACCTAGAGGGATAACGTCCCGTGGGGAGACCGAGGTGTAGATGGGAGGACAATGTGAAGGCTGATTTGAAGAGCCTAGGCATTGAAGGTGAATGGAAGGAAACAGCCCAAGACAGGGGCAGATGGCGAAAATAGGTTGCTGCGGTAATGGACTCTCGAGTCCGGTATGACCAGTGAGTGACTGAGTGAGCGAGTATTATATCCACTGATTCTTCAAAATCGACATCAATTCCTCTTTGAGAGCGATATTTTGAGCAGATTCACCGACACCATCACCTCTCCTCCAACTGGCTTTCTTCTGGATCCATATATCACCACATACAGGTATGGACAATAAGTATAAGTGAGGCTGTGATTACGCATAAGTTTTTCTAGACATCGTAAAGAAAATCACGTACACGTTGTGCAGAGTGACCTAGCATTTCTGCGAACTGCATTAAACAAGTTAACTTTCCTAATTGTATTAACCACTGTAGCACGAAAATTTGTTCCACCTTTTATCTACTCGGCGTAAACATGTCTAACCCATGCCAGCGTCAACCGCTTCGTAGCTCACAGCTGTACCATACCTCACATTTCTATGAGGAAGAAATTGTCTCACATTTCAGTGGTCTGAGGATATTTTTCACTAAATAAAACACAGAGGGCTGATAGTAGCTTGTCCTATATCTTATACCCCGGCGAAAGTCTTTGTTTAAAGATGACTTTTCTGTCTTGTGGTCACTTATTAATTGAACGAAGCTCTCAAAATTTTCAAATGTGTGTGAAATCTTATGGGACTTAACTGCTAAGGTCATCAGCCCCTAAGCTTACACACTACTTAACTTAAATTATCCTAAGGACAAACACACACACCCAGGCCCGAGGGAGGACTCGAATCCCCGCCGGGACCAGCCGCACAGTCCATGACTGCAGCGCCCCAGACCGCTGGGCTAATCCCGCGCGGCAACGAAGCTCTCATATTCGTGGAACTGGCAGGAGATGTTTTGAAGCAGAAACAACCTTGGTCACTGGCTCCCCCTTAGGACGACATAGCTTAGGTGAATGCAACATTCTTAATGATTGCCGTTTTCGTCTACTTTTTACCAGAACCAGCGAAAGAAAACCTGACATACGAGGAGTATAAATATGTAGGATTCCACGCCCTAGTTGGGATAAGCCTGCGTAAAGGAACGTACAAACGTACGGAATAGATTCCCAAACATGTGAGTGGCTCGAAGACTCCTTAACTAATAGAAACCGGTACGTTGTTCTGTATGGTTATAGGCAAGGGTACCGTCAGGAACGTCCCATGAAGTGTGACAGGCCGGCTCTCTTTCTCAGTATACTACGTAAACGATCCAACGGACAGGGTGAGCAGCAACCTGCGGCAGTCTGCTGCTGACGCTGTGGGGTGCGGGAAGGAGCCGCCATTGTAGGACTGTAGGAGGATCCAAATTGACTCGGAGGTAATTTCTAGTATCTAAGATGAATGGGAGCTTCCTCTAAATGTAGAAAAATGTAAGCTAATGCAGGCTAGTAGGAAAGGCAATCCTATGAAGTTCATGTATAGTGTCACTGGTATGCTGCTTGACAGTCACGTCGGGTCAGTGTCCGGACGTAGCGCTGCAGAGCGATATAGAATGGAAAGAGCAGGTAAGGACGGCAGAAGAGGTGGTGAATGGTCGACTTCAGTGGTTTATTGGGGGAACTTCAGGAAAAATTAGCTCATCTGTAGAGCATATAGAACACTAGTATGGCTCATTCTACGAGGGTTGACTGAAAAGTAATGCCTCCGCCTTCGTAACTCTTCAACAGTTGGCAGCGTTGGTATGCGGCAGGTACTGGCTTGTTTGTGGCCTCTTCTCTACAGCTCCAGTTGCCGGGAAGCTTTGGCAGTGAACGGTTGTGTTGTTACTGTGGAAAGTATGGAACCCTGCGCAAACGATCGGTTAATGCAATTTAAGCAACGTGCAGTCATTCAGTTCTTGACAGCACAAGGTGTCACCCCAAAAGAGACTCATCAGAGGATGAAAGCAGTTTATGGTGATTGTGTTGATGTGAGTACTGTGCGTCTTGAGCGAGTAAGTTTAAAGATGTCGAGGCGAGAACATCTGCCCTGAGTGCCAAACAATGAGTTGGACGTCCTGTGACAGCAACCACCGAGTTTCACAACCAAAATGTTGACAGATTGATTTAGGACGATCGTCGTATCACTCAGAGAGAAACTGCAAGTACAATCGGCATTTCTCATTGTTACATTGCTTGGCTATCGAAAGATCTGTGCACGATGGGTACATCGGATGCTGGCGTTTGAAATGAAAGCGCACGGATTTGAAGTTTGCCAGGAACTCTTCTCGGTTACGAGAATGAAGGTGACGCCTTTCTCCATTCAATCCTGGGACATCATTATGCTTCTGATGAAGACGTTGAGAGAACTGTGAGGCTGTGATTGCGGAAACTTCTTCCACGATGGCTTCAGAAAACTTGTTCATCGTTGGCAGGAATGTATCCAATTAGCTAGGCATCATGTGGGAAAATGAATATTGGTAATTATAGATCGGATTCTAAGGATTATTTCTGCGTTTGATTTATTAAAATATTCCCATCCAGACCCAATTAACGAAGGTGGAGGCATTACTTTTCATTCAACCCTCGTAGAGTAATGCTCTAGTGTTTGAGATCCCGACCATGTCAGTTTAAAGGAAGACATCAAATAAGTTGGAATATGTACTGCTAGGTTTCTTACTGGTTAGATGTTCTCGGTAGCTTCGACCAACATACGAGTATTAGGGAGATGGTTCCTAAAGACAAATGAGAATCCCTGGAGGGAATACATTATTTTCACGAAACACTATTGAAAATACTTAGAGAAAAGGCATTTGCTGCTGACTGCAGAATGATTTTGTTGCTGCCAACATACATTTCGCGTAAGGGTCGCAAAGACAGGATAAGAAAATCGGGGCACCTACGGAGGAATGTAGACACTCGTTTCTCCATCCTACTTGCGCGCGGAACAGGAAAGGAAATTACTAGCAGTGGTGTGAGTTAGCCACTGCCGTGCACCATATGGCGGCTTTTGGAGTATGCAGGTAGATCTAGATGAAAACCTGAACACTGAAATACCCGAAGATTAGGTCATAGAAAAGTGGCCTTACTTGTTGGGTACAGGATGCCTCAATGTCTCGATTTTTAACAGTGTCACTAGACCATTGGAGTCAGATTTTATTGGCTGTAGTGGGTGTTCGGAGAGAGGTATGGCGTATGTGGAACACTGTTTGTGGATTGCATAGCTTGATGACAACAAGTAGTCGACTACGAATCAGCGACAACCTTCTGGGAGCAGTGCGATGTGAAGAAATAGCGCACCAGTCGCGTTAAAAAACAATTTTTAGCGCCACTAGTCTGTTATTTCTTCAGATCATCATTCTTCCAAACCAACTGCTGAAACTGATGAACAAAAATCTAAATGACAAGTGGGTGGAGACGTGTCAGGGAAATGACGTAATCGGCGCTCGGCGCTACCAACAGAAACTGCAACGTTTAACTTCATCAAGCAGTTCTGACACTACAATTGCTAGATCGCTGACATTTGCAGAAATGAAAAGACGGGGATGTCGACGTGAAGTGTTCCGGACAAATCCGATATGTAACGAAACCGAACAACGGACCCATCGGACACCTTTTATTGTGCCACTTACAATCATTTACCATTGTCAGCAAAGTGGTTATCTCCAAGCGTCAACGATCATCGTTTTCCTTTCAGTTGTTGCTCTAAGGGGGATAAACAGGCTGCTAGAATGCTGTTGTACAGAATATCTAATAAAGAATCGATACTAAAATATAAGTCCCTAAAACGAGCAGTATTTTTATAATGTGCAGCCGATAATTTTTGGCCAGTACGTCGATATTTTCCGTAGAAATACCGACATATCAATAATTATTTCGATATATCGAGCGCCCGATGATATTCCTTTACGTATCAGCATATCGCACTCCCTCTAATTTTCAAAATATCAACAGTCCTAGCCGCTACTAACAGCAGGAAAGCGGGCAGTGTCTTTAGTGTGCCTGTGGATCGCTTCATATCGCTCTTTTCAGTTAAGAGCGCAAAGTGATCACGTAGAAATTCCTGCTGAGAGATTCGTCTGAAGCTATGCAGCCCACGTAATAAAAATGTCTCGCATTTCTTTCTTCAAGACAATTCTCAGCCGCATTTGGCAGGGGCAATGAAGACTATCCTGCAGCATTTTCGATAGGAAGTGCTTGATCACCCACAGTACAGACCTTCATTGGCTCTCTCTCATGTTCATCTCTGCTCACATGAACCGCTGGCTACGAAGACAACATTTTGGCACAAACAGCGATAGGCAGACCAGCGTAGAGAATTGGCGGAAAGCACAGGCGGCTGCTTTCTGTGACGAGGACAGCGGAAAGTTTGTACAACGCCACGACAAATGTCTAAGTCTGAGCGGCGACTATTTAGAGAGGTACGTGGAAGGTGTGCCTAACAGTTGCGAATAAAAAAAAATTGAGTCTCTCAGTGGTTTCCATTTCGTGTGGATTATATGAACCATGCGGCAACTCTATTTCTTCTGTCAGCTGTGGCATGAGACCGCTGCCCTTCGCACAAACGAGGCTCGGAGGCTGCTCCTTCTTACCGTAGAGGTACTTCTCGAAGGCGCGGAAGGTGAAGGGTCCATGGAAGCCCTCGAGGCCGACGATGAGGCTGGCGCGGCGGTAGTCGTCGACGAGCCTCTTGACGAGCACCTGCTCGTTGGGGCGGCCCGCGCGGATCTGGAGCCTCTTGAGCTCCAGCAGCTGCTGGAGGATGCGCCGCTCCATGTGGTACCTGCGGCAGCGTCAGTCGGCGACCCGGCTATACAGGCAGCGTCTCAGTAGCACCGCAGACTCTGTCTCAAAATAGCTGTACTCTCAAGTTTTCCCTGTGCAAGGTGGTGAACCACATGGTCGGTCGTGAGCACAGACTCCGCCGAAATCTAGCCAAAAAGGAGCAAGATTTTAAAATTGCCTATTTTGGTATAATCCGTTCGGTGAGCTTCAGAATGTGTCATACCTCAAGAATAGTATGTGACAGAATGTACATAAACTTTATTGTATAGTTGAGGATTGATTGTTATCCACACGTCGCATTTGTCAAAGGTAGATTGATTTGACGCCTAAAAGCACGTTACATTTGCATAGGCAAACTAGACGTTTTTACATTTTTAATGCGAAAATGGAGCTACCATTTTCATTTTACGATCTAAAATGACATTTTCATATGATTAAATCCAGCGAGTTGCTAAATGAAGCCAGACAGTATTCACTATAGAAGTTTTTATTGATAAACCAGAAAAAATCACACTGATCGAGAAAATGCTGTTGGATATCAACAAAAACAACCATAAAAATGACGCAAATTGATATACCTCATAGTGGAGAAACAGAAGATGAAAAGGGGTAAGAAAATGTTTCGTTAAAGAGGTATGAAATGAATTCACTGTTGTGTCTCTTGGTTGTGAAATTTACCTCAAACGTGCATTTTTGCTGACATTATCGTTTACAGTTGGTCATGGAATTTTTCTTGTCTGATTTGCTTTTGTTCTGTTTCAGTGTAACTACCATCCCAACATATTATAACTGTGTATTCTGTGTCTGAAATAACGCACATGCACTACATCTACGGCCTAGCAGATGGGAATGCGAGTTCATCACGTCAACTTTATGCTTGAACGTAACTACGGTAGGCAGTTACCTGTGCAGGAACGTTTGTGCGACGCCATCAATGCTTGTGAGAGGCAGGCTCATTTGAGAAGGAAATTTCAGATGAAGACCACCCGATGTATGAATGCGTGAGGTTGAAGAATATGTTCTTCTTCCTGTGGATGGAGCTCGAGCAGATAGTACAAGGAGAACACCGGAAGGGAAGGCCTCAGTGACATGTCGACGTGAAACAATTAGTGTGGAAACTTATGTACTCGTATCGACTTCAACAGGTGCAAGGATTAAGTGAGGCGACGCATGTTAAGGCAGTGTGCTGAGTTTCTGCATTTCTTAGCATGTACCTGATTCACTGATGAGGCTGGCTTTTAAGATCATGGATAGGGATCTTCAATTACCATAGCAATCGCGGCTGGGCTTATGAAAACCTTCGCGAATTGCGACAAGACAGATATCAACAGAGATTCAGCCACAATGTGTGCTGTGGAATCGTTAATGATCATGTAACTGGCCTCTATGTCTTTCCTCAGCTTGTTACTGGATAAACGAACCTGCTGTTTCTCATAGATGATTTGTTTGATTTAGTTGATTATATATCTCTAGAAGTCAGCCAACGAATGTGGTTTACGTACAATGGTGCTCCACCTCCCAATACATGGATAGTTTTCCAATATGTCGATAATCAATTTCCATAGAGACTACTACAGCCAAATTTGGCGCAGAAACAACAGGCTTCGTATCAGCACTGTGAGGTTTATAGCCTCCTAGCTCCAATAGGAGTGGAGATATGGGAAATACCTTTGTTCCTCACCTCTGGTGTATAGGTTGCCCTATGCAACTGGTATGTTGTGTGGGAACAGTGTCATACTGTCCAACCAACTTGCTTTGCAAGGCAGCCTACGTGTCAGGGGCAAGAATTGGCTTTCTGGGCTCTGATTTATAGGCTGCCCTACATAGCAGGAACGTTTTGTTGGAGTAGTGTCAGCCTGATTTATCGACCGGCTTTGCACCTGTATGTCAGGAGCAAATAAATGATTTTGAAGAACCTGTTATGTTGCCTGCCCCCCGTGGTAGGCAAATTGTGGGAGTAGTACCTGCCTCCTTTATTGAACTGTATTGCAGTGGCTACATGTTACAATGAGCTTGGCAGGGGATAGTTTGAGATGGGTAGAGGAGCAGATGAACAGACTGAGGGGGAGAGCAAATGGACAGGGGAGGAGGGGGAGATGCATGAGACAGGTGGAATGTGTAGAGGGATAGTGAAGTTTGTTTCAGTTTATGTGGCTTGGTATTACGTGCTAATTCAATTATTTATATAGTAACGAAATGAAACAAAAGATTGGAAAAGAGAGACGGAGAGAGAGAGAGAGAGAGAAGGAAGGGAACGGGAAATGGCTATTCATTAACTGGATCCAAACACCGCAACTGGCCCACTGGCACTTTATCTTCACCGATTTGCCCATACTTCAAATAGAACGACTACTTAGCAATTTTGCAGGACAAGTGCGTCGATTGTGCTTTATTAAATTGATTTCTACTGCACTCGACGCATCTCTTCATACTCGAAAATGATCCCAAACGTTTTCTGGCAGACGGGCGCCTTCGTCGAGCCACGCCAGTACGATCACTTCCTCTGGTCCTCTCATCGGTTCAACAGTTCCGAACAAAAAGCAGATTCAGACGGGACAGGGTTACAGCTGTTGAAGGCAATCAAGAACTTCGCAGCCTATTGCATCGTAACAGTTTGTGGAAAATTTCGACTAATATACTAGAATGTTCTTATTAAGAAAGAACCAACAGTCGACCTTCCTCGCGTGGTTTTAAGGGCACCTTTACCGTCAGACCGGGAGTTATGCGCTAGTACTTAAGACTGTGGGATAGGTAAGTTTCGCATATGGCAAAATTCAGAATATCTTTTGAGAAAAGAGCAGAAGCTGTTAGAACATCGAAACTTCATTTATAAAGCCTGTACTAATGGCAGTCTGGAAGTGTTATATAAGAGTGATAAAACTGAAGACAGTATTACGGAAAGGGAAGGGCTAAGTGAGTGAACATGA
Source organism: Schistocerca piceifrons (assembly GCF_021461385.2). Classification (NCBI taxonomy): domain Eukaryota; kingdom Metazoa; phylum Arthropoda; class Insecta; order Orthoptera; family Acrididae; genus Schistocerca; species Schistocerca piceifrons. The sequence continues at coordinate 36,831,878 of NC_060138.1, read as the reverse complement.
TATGAGTAATGTGATACTGCAAGAATAATTTGTCACGTGATTGGAAGACATCAGTTGAAACAAGGTACCTCTAGTGGACATGATTCCCTCACAGTTATTAAGATCTTTAGGAGAACGGACAATGAGAAAAGTATTTCACATGAGAAACGCCGTCACATTTGAAGTAGAACATTACAATTCCAATACGAGTACTAAGGAGATGCTGGAAGGTGAGACTACTACCGGAACATCAGTTTAGTAAGTCGCGGCTGCAAAATACAGGGACCAGTTAGTTACGGAAGAATGGAGACCAGGAGAACCAAACGTCGGGGAGGACCAGTATAGAATTCGAGGAAATGTGCGAACCTGTGAGGCAAAATTGACCCTACGACTTTTCTTACAAGGGTACATCACTTACTTGACCTCATATTTTAAGGAAAAAAAAGCACCTTTGCAAGATATCAGCCGGGTCAATCGAACCCGAGGGAAAATTTGGGCCATAATTTTGATTCAAGATAGCGAAACGAAAGCCGTAGTTTTAAATTTCACGTTCAAGGAACCATTCGCACAGGAGGATCGTACGAGCATCGAACATCGAACTTGACCATCGGACGGACTCCAATATGGACGACATAGTAATAAGCATACCCAGCGTAGAGAAACAACTAAAAGATTTGAAAGCAGGTAAATCGTCATATCCGGACAGAATACCAGTTCGATTTTACAAAGAGTACTCTGTGGCATTGGCCCCTTACCTAGTTTGCATTTATCGTGAATCTCTCGCCCAGGACAAAGTCCCAAACGAGTGCAAAACAGCGCAGGTGCCTCCAGTGTATAAGAAGGGTAAGAGAAGGTGCCCGCAAAATTACACACCAATATCCCTATCTTCTATTTGCTGCAGAATCCTTGATTATTCACAGTTCCAATATAAAAAGCTTTCTTGGGTCTGAGAAGCTTATGTCCACGAATGAGCATGGTTTTAGAAAGCATCGCTCGTGAGAAACTCAGTTTGCCGTTTTCTTACATGGTATACTGAGAACTTTGTTGATAAAGGGGAACAGGCAAACTCCATATTTCTATATTTCCGGAAAGTATTTGGCATGGTGCCCCACAGCAGGCTGTTAACGAAAGTACGAACATAAGGAATAAGGTCACAGGTATGTGTGTGGTTTGAAGACTTCTTAAATAATGGAACCCGGTGTGCTGTCCTCAGCGGTGAGTGTCCATCAGAGACAAGGGTATCGTGAAGAGTGCCCCAAGGAAGTGTGATAGGCTGATTTGGCGGACAGAGTGGGTATCAATCTGCGGTTGTTTGCTGATGGTGCCGTGGTGTGCCGTAAGGTGTCGAAGTTGGGTGACTATAGGAAGACACGAGACGACTAAGACAAGATCTCCAGTTGGTGTGATAAATGGGAGCTAGTCCTAAATGTGGAGAAATGTAAGTTAATGCACATGAGTAGGAAGATCAAATCTGTAATATTCGGACACAGTATTACTTGTCTCCTGCCTGGTACCGTCACGTCCTTTAAAAATCTGGGTGCAACGTTGCAGAGCGATGTGACACGGAACGAGCACGTGAGAACTGTGGTAGGGACGGCAAGCTGTCGATTTCGGCTTACTGGGAGAATTTTAGGAAATAGTGGTTCACTTGTAAAGTAAACGACAAATAGGACGCTGGTGCGACCTGTTCTTGAGTACTGCTCGTGTGCCTCGAATCCGTACCAAGTCGGAATGAAGGAAGGCATCGAAGCAATTCCGAGGCAGGCTGCTAGATTTGATACCGGTAGGTTTGAACAACACGTAAGTGTTACGGAGATGCTTCGGGAACTCAAATGGGAATCCCCGGAGGGAAGGCGACGTTTTTTTCGAGAAACACTATTGGGAAACTTTAGAGAATCGGCATTTGAAACTGAGTGCCGAACGATTGCCAACATGCATTGCGCGTAACGACCACGAAGATGAGACTCGAGTATTTAGGGCTCACACGGAGGCATATACACTGAAGCGCCAAAGAAACTGATATAGGCACGCGTATTCAAATACAGAGATATGAAAACAGGCAGAACACGGCGCTGCAGTCGGCAATGTGTCTGACATAGTTGTTAGATCGGTTACTGCTGCTACAATGGCAGGTCATCGAGAATTAAGTCAAATTGAATGTGGTGTTATAGTCGGCGCGCGAGCGATGGGACACAGCATCTTCGAGGTAGTGACGAAGTGGGGATTTCCCCATACGGCCATTTCACGAGTGTACCGTGAATATCAGGAATTCGGTAAAACATGTAATCTCTGACATCGGCGCGGTCGGAGAAATATGCTGCAAGAACGGAACCAACGACTACTGAAGAGAATCGTTCAACGTGGCAGAAGTGCAGCCCTTCCGCAAACTGCTGCAGATTTCAATGCTGGGCCATCAACAAGCGTCAACGTGCCAACAATTCAACGAATTATCATCTATGTGGGCTTTCGGAGCCGAAGGCTCACTCGTGTACCCTTGATGACTGAACAACACAAAGCTTTACGCCTCGCCTGGGACCGTCAGCACCGATATTGGACTGTTGATGACTGGAAACATGTTGCCTGGTCGGACGAGTCTCTTTTCAAATTGTATCGAGTGGATGGACGCGTACGGGTATGGAGACAACCTCATGAATCCATGGATCCTGCATGACAGCAGGACGCTGTTCAAGCTGGTGGAGGCCCTGTAATGGTGTGGGGCGTGTGCAGTTGGAATGGTATGGGACCCCTGAAACGTCTAGACAAGACTCTGACTGGTGACACGAATGTAAGCATCATGTCTGATCACTTGCATTCATTCATGTCCTTTGTGCATTCCGACGGACTTGGAAAATTCCAGCAGGACAATGCGACACCCCACACATTCAGAATTACTACAGAGTCGCTCCAGGAGCATTCTTTTGACTTTAAACACTTCCGCTGGCCACCGGACTCCCCAGACGTGAACATTATTGAGCATATCTGGGATACCTTGCAACTCTTACGGATTTATGGACAGCGCTGGAGAATTCATGGCGTCAGTTCCCTCCAGCACTACTGCGTTTTAGATAGGTACGTGCCGAGTAAAACTGTGAGGGATGGGAAAAACCCATCGTGGTTCAACCACAAAGTTAGGAAACTACTGCGAAAGCAAAGAGACCTTCACCGCAAGTTTAAACGCAGCCAAAATCTCTCAGACAAACAGAAGCTAAACGATGTCAAAGTTAGCGTAAAGAGGGCTATGCGTGAAGCATTAAGTGAATTCGAAAGTGAAGTTCTATGCACCGACTTTACAGAAAATCCTAGGAAGTTCTGGTCTTACGTTAAATCAGTAAGTGGCTCGAAACAGCATATCCAGACACTCCGGGATGATGATGGCATTGAAACAGAGCATGACACGCGTAAAGCTGAAATATTGAACACCTTTTTCCAAAGCTGTTTCACAGAGGAAAACCGCACTGCAGTTCCTTCTGTAAACTCTCGCACAACCGAAAATATGGCTGACATCGAAATAAGTGTCCATGGGATAGAAAAGCAACTGGAATCACTCAACAGAGGAAAGTCCACTGGACCTGACGGGATACCAATTAGATTTCACACAGAGTACGCGAAAGAACTTGCCCCCCTTCTAACAGCCGTGTCCGCAAGCCTCTAGAGGAACAGAAGGTTCCAAATGATTGGTAAAGAGCACAGCTAGTCCCAGTCTTCAAGAAGGGTCGTCGAGCAGATGCGCAAAACTATAGACCTATATCTCTGACGTCGATCTGTTGTAGAATTTTAGAACAAGTTTTTAGCTCACGTATCAGTCGTTTCTGGAAACCCAGAATCTACTCTGTAGGAATCAACATGGATTCCGGAAACAGAGATCGTGTGAGACCCAACTCGCTTTATTTTTTCATGAGACCCAGAAAATATTAGATACAGGCTCCCAGGTAGATGCTATTTTCCTTGACTTCCGGAAGGCGTTCGATACAGTTCCACGCTGTCGCCTCATAAACAAAGTAAGAGCCTACGGAATGTCAGACCAGCTGTGTGGCTGGATTGAAGAGTTTTTAGCAAACAGAACACAGCATGTTGTTATCAGTGGAGAGACGTCTACAGACGTTAAAGTAGCCTCTGGCGTACCACAGGGGAGTGTTATGGGACCATTGCTTTTCACAGTATATATAAATGATCTAGTAGGTAGTGTCGGAAGTTCCATGCGGCTTTTCGCGGATGATGCTGTAGTATACAGAGAAGTTGCAGCATTAGAAAATTGTAGCGAATTGCAGGAAGATCTGCAGCGGATAGGCACCTGGTGCAGGGAGTGGCAACTGATCCTTAACATATACAAATGTCATGTATTGCGAATACATAGAAAGAAGGGTCCTTTATTGTATGATTATATGATAGCGGAACAATCATTGGTAGCAGTTACTTCTGTAAAATATCTGGGAGTATGCGTGCGGAACGATTTGAAGTGGAATGATCATATAAAATTTATTGTTGGTAAGGCGGGTGCCAAGTTGAGATTCATTGGGAGAAAATGTAGTCCATCAGCAAAGGTGGTGGCTTACAAAACACTCGTTCGACCTATACTTGAGCGTTGCTCATCGGTGTAGGATCCGTACCAGATGGGGTTGACGGAGGAGATAGAGAAGATCCAAAGAAGAGCGGAGCGTTTCGTCACAGGGTTATCTGGTAAGCGTGATAGCGTTAAGGAGATGTTCAGCAAACTCAAGTGGCAAACTCTGCAAGAGAGGCGCTCTGCATAGCGGTGTAGCTTGCTGTCCAGGTATCGAGAGGGTGCGTTTCTGGATGAGGTATCGAATATATTGCTTCCCCCTACTTATACCTCCCGAGGAGATCACGAATGTAAAATTAGAGAGATTCGAGCGCGCACGGAGTCTTTCCGGCAGTCGTTCTTCCCCCGAACCATACGCGACTGGAACAGAAAAGGGAGGTAATGACAGTGGCACGTAAAGTGCCCTCCGCCACACACCGTTGTGTGGCTTGCGGAGTATAAATGTAGATGTGGATGTAGATGTAGTCGAGTCCGTGCCACGTCTTGTTGCGGCACTTCTGTGTGCTCGCGGGGGCCCTGCACGATATTAGCCAGATGTGCCCGTTTCCGTTTCTTTGGTTCTTCAGTGTAAAGACTCGTTTTTTTTCTTCGCTCTATTTGCGTGTAGTATAGGAAAGGAAATGACAGGTAGTAGTACAGGATACCTTGCTCTACGCACCGTACGGTGGCTTCCGGAGTGTCTATGTAGATGAAGATGTAGACTGTAAGCAGTTATGAACTTTTGGAAGTACAGCTTTTAAACCTGCGCGCTCATAATTTATTTGTTATTCGTTGCCACCCCACTGCTGCTGCTTTTTAGCTGCGTCAGAGAGCTCGATTTGCAACCTCTAGCTGGTGCCACAGATCTCTTTGCTTCGAAAATTTTTATGTTGCGATTCACAAATGCAGTGCAATTTAATGAGACAACTGAGTGTATCATTAAGGAAGTAGTGTAGCGCTGTTTAATTATTGACATCGCTGTGGTACGTGATTATCTTTGGATTTTGAAGCTAGCACTGTTAAAGTATATTTGTAGCAGATGCTCTTTCTTCAACTGTGATTAATCGAAATTCACTAACTTCATTTTATAATCTTCACTCGCTCCAGAGTATTCATTTTGATTTTGGGGTGTATATGTAAGCGGAGCATTTCAGTACTAGAATATTGTTAATACTGAACGTGCGTGTTGGAGACATATTACGAACTCGTCTTGTTAGCTATGTTTCGGACAGAGAGACAAGAGTTTACAACACGCTGGGAAGATGAGTCCAGCCTTCTCCTCCCCTTCCCTCGTCTTCAGCATCATGCGAATACGAATGCTGTGGTTGTCACCACGACGTACCGCACATCGCGGCCGGGCATTAGGCGGCTGATGTGGGGCGGAACGAGTGACAAACTACCTGTGCGCGCGAAAGTTTCAAACCCATCCTTTCGGAAGGTCGTAACTGCGCACTCTAACAATTACGCCCCAAATTTTCAAGCGGTGTCGATTGCTGGGGTCGATATCATGCAAGTGTGCTTTCTGTCATTAAAATACGACGTCAAGTTGGTGACATTTCCTCATTAAACGACTTAGAAGATCTGATGAACGGGAAGGATGACAGTATCATGAAAACAAGTTATAAGACGAATATCAAGAAATGTAAAACAAGGTTAATGGCGTGTAGTTGAAATGAAGCTGATGACATTGAGCGAATTAGCTTAGCAAATGAGATAGTCAGAGCAGTAGGCGAGTTTTGCTATCTAGGAACCATAGCAACTAAGGAGGGCAGCAGTAAAGAGGAGATATAAAATGCTGACTTCCAACAGAAAGAGACGTTTTTCTTAAAAAGAAAAGTATGTTAACTTCTAAATTAAACTTAAACGTTGGGAAGAATCTTCTGAAAGTATTTGTCGGGACTGTAGCCTTTGTTTGTGAGGAAACATGAACGGCAAACAGTGCAGGCGGGAAGAGAATAGAAGCTTTTTAAATGCAGTGTTGCAAAATAATGAGGAATATATCAGATAACCAATCGAATATGCGGGAAGAGAGCTTTAAAGCAGTACTTGATCAAAGGAACGGATAGGTGGGCATGCAGCAAGTCAAGGGTTCGACACTGGGTCGAGGCATATTTGATTTTATTTGCCAGTTTCATTCTGCCATACAATACTGTTAGTATAGACCGTTCCTTGAGCCACATGTATCCGATATTTACATAGCACATGTTTGGAAATTATTTGCAAAGCATGTTGCTAGCCCTATTAGTCACGTAAGGCCTTATCGAAATGTGATGCACTTGAACGTGGGAAGAATAATAGTTGGTACTTTCGATGTGACCATATTGGTAGGGTACACAGAAAACAGGCTCGGAACCTAGTAGATGCAGTGGTGTGAAACAATTCGCGAACGGGACGTGCAAGAGGTTTACCAATGAAAACGGTTGTTCATCGTACTTCTGTGTTCGTATTATGTAAGTGCAAATGTTTTGTAGAAGACCCACTGTAATAGCTGTATGACGATCAAAACGCCAGACACCGTACCACGGAGACTACATTTAGCAAATAAAAACATATACGCCTCGACCCAGAATCGAACTCTTGACCCCCTGCACGTTAACCCAAAACGCTATCCACTGCACCACCTGTACAGCGCTATTAACATACGCTGAGAGGGTAGTTAGCACACGTGTGATTACCGCGTTGTCAGATTGCCAAGTCAGGTTACTGCCGACAATATGCGCAGGACGAAAACATACAACTGATTCACCTCGCTGGGCAATGAATCCACCATCTTCAGCGACGGATTTACAATTACGTTCGGCCTCCTGAGTGAATCACAAAGTAGTGAGCATGGGGACATGGACATGCCGGTCTCCGGGATGCGTACAGAAATAGTTCACTCAGCCTCTGTAAATACTGTGTGATGGCACGGGAGTTCAGCGTGTTCGGTCAGGGAGTTATGTGCTTTCTGAAATTAAAATAACTGAGTCAATCGATCAACAGCGAAAATAAATGGATGTCTTACGACGTCCGCCCCGAGCTGATGTAGCGAACAAAATGAAATTTTTTTTTTTTGAAGAAAAAAAAAGAGGAAGGTGGCGCAGTGGTGTGCGTAACTGTTTAATAAGCAGTGGATCGTGGGTTCGAGTCCAAATGCGGCACACGTTTTTACGCGTCGCCACTGAGTCGCATACAGTCCCCATGCAGCTGACGTCAACAGTTCCTTTCTTTTGCTATCACTGCCCACTGCCTTTAGTTTACATTATGTCTCATTGTGTTTCCCCAAGGACAAGAATGCTCGATAATTTTGTGTATTTTGTCTCCATGTTGTCTTATGGAATTATATTCCAGAGAAGTGTACCTGAAGTAAATATGCGACCAGTAAAAATATATTGCCTGAAATACGCAACTGTATATCTTAAGAAACCTTTTAATGAGCTTGAAATCCTTAGAATTATTTACCAATACGTTTAGTCATTAATTTTTTTCGCACCTGAGTTATATCGGTTTCAGCTCTACTGTGATCTACACAATTACAATAAAAGACAAAAGAATAATTTTCATGTAGACTTTGTCTCCTTGTCTACACTTCGGATTGGAGTTAGGTACTCTGGTCCAAAAATATCCAACAAGCTCCCATCTAACACAAGGAAGAAAACTGGAAATCCCACTTAGTTTATGAGAAAAGTAAAAACATACCTCGTGAGCCACTGTTTCTACAGATCACCAATTATGTAGATTCATAGATGGAAACTTTCTATGAATTATATGGGAAGTAGCAGCGTTTGTTGTACAGCGGTGTGACAAGTAGTGGCGTCTGTAAATAAGACTCCCTTTACAGATGTAGATGACTGTTTTCACACCAGTGTGATGAACATATTTAGGAATCAATAGTAGGCAAACAGAAACTACTCAGTGTTACTGAGGAGGCTGCAGCTTTTTCAAAGTAGCACATTTTTCTTAATTTAGTTGATTAAATGTAGCTAGTGTAACCATGGAAAGCATTAAGCACTGCAGTGATAGTTTATTATCGCTAATACAGTATACAGTATACAGATTATGTTACTACGATTTGTCTGTTTTTTGTTAATGAATACCTTGACCCCTTTCAGAGTATTTAGCCCCTTTGATATCCCAGCGTTGAACTCTGAACGAATATTTCGAATGAGTGTTTCTTTATGACAATAATATTCATAGAATGGTATGTTAATGGTGAGAAATTTTTATTTTATTTTCACAAAAATTTTAGACTCACACGATTGTGTCATTCTTGCAGCGATACTCGTGAAAGTAAATATTTTTTTGTCACGAACAGGATAGATTTTAAGTTTCACACATCTTGTTCTTGTCCTCTTCTAGCAATTAAATTGCTTACGGCAATGAGCGGAGTGCATATCATCAACAGTAGGCCAGTGCTCGTACCGTGTACCTTCTTATGATTATATGGTGTATTTATTGGTTTGAATAGATTGTTCGGTGGGTCTTCATCAGAAACACTTAATCACTTTCACACTACAAGATGAAGAAATTAGGGCTGCTCCAGTCAGTTGTCGGAAGACTGCTGAAGTCGTCAACTTTGGATTCATCTAATACTAAAACTTCCTCATTACTAGCGCTAAAAATAAAAAAGAAACTAACGCACTTTGACAATAAAAATAAATAAATATGACAACTTATTCCGTAATCTGCTGCGAACCGAGTAGTTTGAGTGGTTTCACTTAATCCGAGAGTGCCAGCTGTTACTTCTGCCAGTTACTTCGGTTTTCACTCAGTCTCTGGGTTTGAGCTGTTTCATTTACATACTTTTTCTGTAATTTTTCGTGGGGCCTTACTTACGATGGAGACGGATTTTGTTTGGTGAGGGCGCGTGGCGCCACCGCAGCACGTAGATTCCTCCTGCTGTTTCCAGAGCCAGGGGAGCAGCCGGCGCGAGGAGGTGGCGTGATAGCCGGCGCGAGCGCAGCGCCAGCCACCTCCTCGCGCCGGCTACTACCCTGTCCCTCTCAGCTCCGTGACGCCGACGTAGAGCGTGCGGGACGACGCGACGCAGGCGCATCATCATCAATCAAATCACTCTTTTTGCAGTAAAACAGTCGCAAAAGTTGGAAAATGTACCTTTCTTCTTGTTGACAATGCCCTAAGAGAAATTTCTAAGTTGCTTGCTCAATTTATTAGTTACACATTGCACTTGGAACAAATTAAAAGCACAACAGCAAGCAATCAGTTTGAAATGGTGAAGAGAATTAGTCTTTCATTAAATAATTAATTACAATATGTTAACTCCGGCGTACCCACTGAAGTATCTCTGCGTGCGTCTGAGAGTCGGGCTCCCCTCTGGGGGTATGTTTTGTATCCCACAGCTTTACTTCACTTAGTGAAAAATTACAAAAGACTGTTTTCTCTCAAAGAATAACTGCATAGCTCGCTCAGGTAAACACAAAGAACTTACAGACATTGGCTACAATTGGGCATTGACTTAAAATCAATAGGAAAAGTTAAAAATTTTACCACACTGCGATTGGAACCCAAGTCTACTGTTTAGGAGATCGATGCTCTGATCACTAAGCCAGCCAGCAATCAGTGGTTTGCGTTGCACTGCTGCTAGTACAGCTATTTCATTAGCTTCTCCTTCAACACGTTTGCTTCGTTTCCTTTTGCCAGTCCGTAAGTCGCCATCAGACATAAAAGCATTCACAACCTTGTTAAAAGAACGAACGACAGCGAGCTTACTCTGGAAAACGCTCACCATGCAAGCCAGCAGCACCCTCATCATTTCTCCTACATTCTCCGTAGATCAGGATCATGTCAGCTTTTCCTTCTGTGGTTGCTACATTCATCATCTACTTGTACGTCGGTTCTCCAAATGATACCAACACAGGAGTCAACGACATAGGGCAATAATATGATGCTACAACACAAATAACCCACACCCACACACTTGTGCGTACCGGATTCGAAAGGGTAGGGATCTACGGAACATGGTGAGTGAATGAAAATAAATGAATGAACAACGATGTGGGAAAACTCTGAGCACAAATCAGTCCCTGCTCCAAGGGGTTCCTGAGTAGTGCTTCAAGGTAAACGCCTGACTGTAATGAACGTGCAGAGTTATGGAGTAGGGATTCAAGGCTGATTGATAATCTTCCGAAAAAAGTCTGCCAGAGAGTCTAGAGTGTGTACTTTATTCTCCCGGTTGGTGCAACCGTCGTCTTTGTCTGAGTGGTTGACACAGTTTGTTACTTTTCTTTGTGAATTCTTTTTTTATATTCATCGTGATTGGTATTTCGATGTTGTGCTGCAAGACTGTACTCATGCTTTGAGAGTGTCACCGCCAACAGATTCGGAAAACGCAACACAGCATCTCGCAACGGTGGATGGAACACATTAGATGCGTACGCATGTGTCATAAAGACAAATCACCACTGGTTAAAAGCAGGCTCAACATAGGACATACATTGGAATATGAGAGAGCAAATAAGTTGTGCCGAGTTAGTGAATTTTGGGAGAGCATCATCAAAGAATTTAGTGAGATTAGGCTTCATAACAGTCTCGATATTAATCGAGCGCCATGAACTAAGTTCGGTGTGGAATCCTTCACTGGCAACATTACACCAAGAACGCACCCAGCAGTTGACGCTTCACAAGTGTGGGCAAGACTGAATGCGCCGAGGATTGAACGACGGTCGCCCCCCCCCCCCCCCTCCGCCCCTCCCACCACACACGCAACACTCGGGGAGAGTCAGCCACATAATTGTATCTAATACAAGTGATCTGTTTGTAATTTGGTTAGCCTCTCCAAGTATGTGTGACAAGAGGAAGCCATTAATGCTTGTTTTCCCTTGGGAAGAATCACAGATGTAAAAGTGTGGACATGAGGACGCAAAATCGTTAGTCTATCCCGAAATGTGTAGTCGACTTAGTGGTGTTGTTAGGATTGTGCAGAAAACAACTAGTCATGAGACTAGAAGAGAAGACCGTACGATGGAGAGAAAAAACAACCAACACATACATGAGTGTACTTTTTGAGGTACCACTGCATTATACACATTAGACCCTGTATGTGGGACACCCACGCAATCTCGACATTTCGCCAGGAGATGATTGGATAGGCATTCGTCAACACGTTGCGAAATTTCGACGAAGCCTCATCAGTGCCAGTAACGTTCACGCACTAGTACAAAACATTTATAAGGTCAAGAGAGAAAAATAACGAGTAAGTATTATTATTATTCCCAGCCAGATCTTTGAAACTCGTAATGTTATTCTGTAATGTAAAGAGCTTTGATAATAACAGAAAGAAGTAAAAATTGTTTTGAACCTGCCACGAAACAATAATAAAATTGGACTTTAAAATAGGTCCACTTCAACGAGATATTAAATTATTCACTACCACAGTGATATTTAGTGTTGCAAATTTCTAAATTTAGGAATCCGTGGTATAGCAATGAGGGAGAGTACTGTAGTATACTAGCAAGTAGGATGCTTTCTGGGTCCTACATCTGAATAGGTGTCACAGGAACAGTCCATTGTTAGTAAACTAATTTCTTTCCATAATAAGTAATTTGCCTTATCCAAATTGTTTCTCTTAGATTCTAAATATTTTTCTTCACAGATTTAACGTCCCACTGTCCCTTCCTCCACCCCAACCCCTGATTAGTTAAAGAATGATTCTCCCATGTGTAAAATATCTTCATCATTACTTTACAAATGAGTTAATATTTTCCATATTGTGCTAAACATTTAATGTAAGAATAGTCATACATGCCTTAATGACTATATTATGACAGAATTTTAAATATCTCAATAATTACACTAAATATTCATAATCAGTTTTTTGTGTATATTATGAGAATTTTCATGTGCAATGTACGTTGTGTCTTAGAGCTAAAATAACTGACTAACAATAATCAACAAATAAATAATGATAAAAAAACTGCCATAACAATTGTTGCTCCTGCTATGTAACCCAATAACATGTTCTCATTGCAGGCATTCAAAGTGCAAACTCCCTGTTAGTTCCCTGCCCGAGTGTGTTTCTCTCATGACATGAATATGAGCCTACGTGGTGATACAGAATTTTTGGATAGTTAATTCCGATAGTACGAAGCATAGTAAAGTATAATATTGACACCAAAGTGTTTGAGAAAGTACGAAATATTGAAGTAGGGAAACAAAGAAATTATGGAGCAGAAAAAAAATTGTATAGTTTTTAGTCATTCTGTATTGATTCGACTGTTCCTGCAGTGGCTGTTAAACTGACAGCCACCTTAAAAATATAACTTCCTTAAAATGTTACTTCCATCCTACGCTACATCAATTTCAGGCCATTTCATTTTTTATGTTTTAATCGATGTTTTTCTTGTTCATTACGAACCTACAACTGAGAGACAGGCCAAACATTCTGCATCGTTTCTCACAATCGCAATTTACGTATCTGTCACCTCCGAGAGGTTATCCTAGTGATCAGGAATGCCGAGCAAAGCGCAATAAGAACTTTCAGCCATAACTGCCGAGGCAAATGGACTACGTGTTCTTGTGAAATAGGTTAGTGCTTCCATGGATAACAATATTCAATAACGGGTAATGTGGCTTCTCCTCATTTTTCTAGTCCTTTGCGGGTGCTAAATTTGAGTTTATTGAGTTTGGAGGTGACGATGTTTTCGTCTATCTGCTGAAGAGATACATCTTAGCAGTCAAACTAAATTTTTTTTATTTACCAAATCTCGAACACCAATCAACTGAAAGAACATAACTCAACACAAAGAATACTTGTAAGAATCAAAGAATAAAGCAGATTGTCATTGTACTCGTCACCACAGAATAGTGCTGCATTTCATTGTGCATTCACAGATGTTCGTCTGGCTACTCCCACAATGTCTTCGATCTCCAGGATCATGTTCAGTTTATTTTTGTTTAAAACTGGGAGTATGTGTCAGAAACTTCATTGTAATCTCTTGAAACAGTAATAGCAGACGTAACGTAGCTTCAAACAAATAACAGTCACCGATCGCTCTGTGCTGAAACTTGTTTAACTGCTGTTGAATTGAGAATAAATTCAAAATTATTGTAGGTGAAGTATAGTATTTTTAAACCAAACAACCTCAGATGTAAAATCGTAAAACTTCAATAAGAGCACATATTAAAATTCATAAACGACGAAGCTGAACCAGAGATTACTTTCGATTCTGTTTTATTTGTAACTCATATGTAACGAAACTTTCACAAATAACCTTTTTTAGCAACAAACATAAATGTAACCGACATTCTAACTGGGAGAGAGCTAACAGAAGATATCGCTACAGTCTAAAACATACACTTATACTACCAAAATCAAAACACTGAACAACGTAACACCTACTTGTTATTCTGAAGCCATTAGCTTCTTTGAAAAATCTAAATTATTTTATTATATTAATAATCTTATAAATTTCAAACAAAAATTGACATAATAACTCAAACAAATATGAGTATTTCAATTACTATGAAAGAGTGCCTTCAGTAGCCCCCTTGAAGCAAATGTTGCGAATTATATTAGCAAACTTAGTTCAAGAGAGGCACAAGAAAATGAATATCGCTAAGTGCTCTAAACTATATGACCCTAAAAATTCTGCTCTTCGAAAAAATTTGAAATTATAACCACAGATAAACTTTTAACTAATTAATACCAATAATTATTTTTTGAAAGAAAATTAGTCAAATATTTTAGTGAAGAGCTGAACAGGAGGGCTCATTTATATAATTCAAAAATTTATTCATGTATTATTTTAAAGAAATTTGTGTAATTAATTGCTTTGAGCCTAACATAATTGCTCAATTAATAAAATGACAAAACTTACATCATATCTTTTGACAAATTTTATTGTGTTTGGCTTCATGATCGACTGCTGTAGCTGTCATGTTGAAGATGTTTTGATGGCCACATGGCATGACCTACTAGGTTTGTAGCTGGTGGGTTAAAAAACACAAAACTTAGTAGGACAATGTCTCGAAATTTTCCATGATACAATATAAAGAACATATATAAGACACTTATTACTGACACATTGTTCCTAGAAACACAAAGTAGACGTTTGTTAATTGCTCTGCGTACCAGGTGTGCACTTCTCACTATTATGATTCGTCAAATTCATGTTTAATGACAACTGTTTTGTATCGTGAATTTATTTATTGTTGTATATCACTATACTCACTATTCATAGACACTCTATCAATGTAATTGCAGTTTGTATACATCTGTCAATAGAATAGTCCAATATTGTCTTTTGTGCAGGTATTTTACCATCAGAGTCCCATCACACAATCACACTTCAAGCATTAATTACAGTTCATTACATATCACGATTTCCTTGACATTATATCAAATATACGTGAGTGGATACTTTTCACATAATCATATGGTGAGTACCCGTAGTAATAATGGTATTATAAGCATTTAGTGAGAGCTTAGCTGTTGACAATTGCGTCTGGCTCTTGCCTCAACCATGTGTTAACCACTAACCGCGGTTTTTAAAAAGGAAGTTTATTCCTGATGAAATCGCGAGAGGCTGAAATATACCATATTTTTTGGATAAGACGGTTTCAACTTGTAATTGGGTCAGTTTACAGGATTTTCTGTATTTTATTTTAAAAAAAGAGTTAACTACATATGCGAATTTGGTGTAAATGCTCAAATGGCTTTATGTGTGCACGTTTAGTTATTACTATACCTAATAACACTATAATTTCTAGCTAATTGAAAGAACAACATAAAAGTGGTAAATTCCAGTACTCTAACTGCAACTGTTTAATAAATCTTGTTACATTCTGCATATTGCAGCATTTTCGTTATGAATTGGTAAGAGAGACCTTCAATTGTGAGAATAATGACTCAAAATTGAAATTCTTAAACTGTCACGAAATAACTCGTTATAAGGAAGAACTCTAATCAAAAAAATTAAAAGATTAACTTCAAACAGCGTATTGCAGCCCTTTTGTTAAATATTACGAATCCAGTTTTTCAATTGCGAGAATAACAACTTGCCAGACTATAACTTTAACTTACAGTGGAACATAAAGAAATCGAAGCATTACCTTACTTCTAACAGAACAAACTTACATCTCAGAGAACACATTAAAAGAAGACAAACTTAGATATTTATTATACGCAAAGAATTAAGCCCCCACACACAAAGATATTCACACAAAAATTTACTATATTGTTATTGAATATAAGGCATCAGTCATAGAACTTTTTCAGGTCCTTGCGATGATATAAACCCTTCACCTTTCTAGTTTCAGGGTGTTGTAATAAATAGCTATCTTCATGTAGTATATTACTTATTTTGTAAGGTCCAGAATAAACTTCTTGACACTTCTTATTCTGTATCTTCATTAAAGATGACTTCAGGTCGTTTTTTATCGCAATACTATATACTAAAAGATTACCCATTTCAGTATTATATTTTGCCTTTCTTTTTAGAGCAGCAGATTTTAACTCCTCTAAGACTAGTTGGATAGTGTCTTCTTTGCGTCTTGCCATTTCAGGAACTTCAGGCATGGGAGTAATGCTCTTGCTCTTTTCAGGTTCATTAAGCATCAGTTCAACAGGTGTATGATTGGTAGATAAATGCGGTAGGTTATTCAGTACATTTTCGAATTCAGATACATAGTCTATCCACTTATACTGTTGCCTGGGAGCACAATGACCTAATAAATCGATTGAACTCTCTAAACACTCTCTCAACTCCACTGGATTCTGGATGGAGTCAACTTATTAACATGTGTTTGAACTTATTCCCTGTCATATAGTGTTTCCATTTATTTCTAATGAAATATGAAGGATTATCAGATAATATTATGTGCAATAAGTAATTTTCTTGAATACATGCCTTCCATATCCTAAAGTTGTTGTTCCTCTTATGAAGTATCAGTATACAACTTATATTTAACAGAACAGTTTTCTCTTCATTTATCATTCAATCTCTTATTTGTTTCTAGTAACGGCGCTAGATTTTTAGACATAGACAGATACTGACTTTTAAATGGAGAATTCTTAACTATCAGTGTTCTAAAAGCAGATGATTGTTCAACAATTTCATTTAAACCATTTAGGCCTTGTGGCAGTCACAATAGAGGATCAGGAACTACATTATCTTTTCCACTATTTTGTATTAATTCTGTATCATAACTCTGAAGCACTAACGCCCATCTTGCAAGTGTAATATGAAGTAATTTACAGGTCAATAGAAAGCATACTGACTGGTGGTGTATATATACTTTCAAGTGTCTTCTATGAACGAAATAATTGCACTTTTCCAATGCCCATTTTACAGCCCACACCTCCAGCTCTGTTACAGTATAATTATGTTCGCTGGATGATAGAACTTGACTCACATAAACAGTTACTCTAATTTCTTTTTCATCCCCTATAACCCAGAATAAAGATGCGCCTAACCCAGCTAAAGCTGTATCAGTGAATAAACAAAAGTCTTCAGTTATATTAGGGTGGTACAAAATACAAGGATTAGCCAAAACATTTTTGATCTGTTTGTATACTTCTGCACAATTTGTTGACCAGTACCAAGGAGTATTTTTCAGAAACAAATTTAATAAATTATCATTACCCAGTAGATGATTGGGTACAAATTTTCTAAGAAATGAGGCCAAACCTAGAAATGATTTCAATTGCCATTTGTTTGTTGCATATGGTATGTTTCTTAACGAATCCTGTTTTTTTTTGATTGGGTTTGATTATAATAGGTGATATAATGTGACCAAAACATTTAATTTGACTCTTCCCAATCTTAGACTTTTTAAAAATAGGAGTTACAGCATAATCATTGAATTTCTTAAATACCTTTTCTAAGCCTTCGATATGTTCTTCCCAAGGTTCAGCAGCGAGTAGAATATCATCTACATATGATGTCATTGTATTTAGTAACTCAGGTTCTAGTACTGTACCCAAGAGTGCTATGAACACTCCATCACTTATGTTGAGTACAAAAGGCATTACCTGAAACTGGTAGCTTCTTCCAGAAAATATAAAAGCTGTACATTTTCTGAATTCTTCATGAAGCTTTATTTGGCAGAACGAGGTCTTAAGTCTATGGAACTTAAACATTTTATACTATAAAATTTTTGTAACAACTCTTCTAAGTTCTCTAGTCATGTTCTAACAGGCATAATAATGTTATTTATATCTCAAACATCCATCATGAGTCTAATGCTACTGTCAGGTTTGCTATAGCTAACAAAGGATGGCTGTAGGGGGAATTTGAAGGTTCTACAATATTCCATTCAAACATATTACGAATTTCTTTGGACACAGATTCTTTCTTAGACAAATGTATGGAATATGATGACATACAAAATGTTTTATGGTATTTTTCTAGATGACAAACATAACCTTTTATCACACATGATTTACTATAAAAAAATCCTGATATACCACGTTAATAAATGACTGAACTATATCTGTTGGTGTTCTGTAGGATAAGTAGACTCAGCTTCTTTTTCATTAATATGATCACTGAGCTTTGTGTTCATTGCGTTAATGGACTGAGTATGCATTTCATCACAATAATCTACACTATTAGGCATGATATATCTTATATTTATGCCAATGCCATACTTTAAAAGATGATCCACATTGCTTACCAGATTTAATGTAACCATGTTACCACTATTATCTACCTAAATATAGGTCTGTCACTGCTTTCATTTTATATAAGAATTCCGATCCCCAGATACACTGAACTGATAATTTCTTCATGACCAGGAAGTTTCACTGTAGTTCATACTTCTAGGCTTCAATATCGACCATGATTTGGAACTTAATTAATTGAATTTGCCCCCCAAACGCGCTGGTAACATTACATTTCTAAATAGGCAATATTGGAATCTATCTTAGCGTATTCAATTGTTTCTATAGCTTACAATCTATCATGGACGTAGTGGCACCGGTATGAACAGTTATATCAACTGGTATATCATATATATGAGCTTTAATTACAACTTGGATTATCTTATTATCAGATTTATCCTCAACACACTCTTTACCTAATCGTCTTCAGTCTTCTCGCTGGCACCTATCTGACCACTAGCAACATGTTTTGTGAATTGCCTCCCTCTTCCTGGAAGGCTACAATTGGTCGTTATAGCATTTCCGATTTGTTAGTACCATTAGGTGGTTCATTCGTAACGTCTGTTATACTAACAGAATGATTTTGTCTTGACTTCACCTTTGATGTGATTGCCTTCAAATTTTGTACACCTGCGTTTTTTCTTCTAATTGTTCCAGTCACTTATGTAGTGAATGAGGTTGATGATACTGGGGAGTGCTTGTAGCTATAAATAAGGAATCATGACCAAGACAGCACTGGGAATAAAGATAGAAGAAAAAAGATTTTCCATACTTATGAGAGAAGAAACTAATTTTTAGTATGGAAGAACTGGGAGGTATTTATGTAATATTTCAGTTCTGCAGGAAGAGAATAATTTTGAGGCTTCACTTTTGATGTGATGAGTGTGTTACATTAAAGTTTAAAATATGGATACTCATAGATTTCTGGGACTATTTTATGCATTGGGACATGGTGATTATTAAACCTCAACCAGGGAAAGGAAGTTTTGTATTGTGTTATGAAAAGTGTATGGCATCAGGGTTGTTGGTACTGGGGTTGACTGACATAAACTGAACAACAGAGAATTACTTTGTTTACACATTACTGGGATAGTAGCAAGCGCAAATGTCCATCATTAGCCTTACTGGCATTAGAGAAGTCAAATTATCTTTCCAGACATATTATGTCAAGTGACTAGTGTTTCTTATTAGTTAACATGACAACTGTTTTTTCACACAACATATATACACTGATTTATTAGCATTTGTCAGAGACATTAGCCAGTAACATATGTAATCTTGAGGCATTAGATTTGGTTATTGTGTAATTTTCAATGGCAGTGTGCTTTACATACAAAGATAATGATTAACTTTGCTATATCACAGACTATATAATTTCAATCCCAAGCAATGCTATCTATGTTAACACATTATCTAGAGAAAGGAAGTTATTTCAACATGAAGCATGTAGAATAACATTGGTGAAATTTACTATGAATATTGTGTGAGCTAGGGTACACCATCTTTAGAATTCCTTTTGTGAAACCACAGAAACCCATTTACATATTTCTTTAGGGGTAATGGTGGGCATGATAATTTAGTAACATTAGGGTGTCCATTTTGTAAATTCTCTGGGCACAAATAGCCATATACCACAGCTGTAGAAGCTACTTGTTCTGAGTGTAAGCGAATTGTCATCTCGTAGTAACTGTACTAAGTGCAAATCGTAGATGATTCGCTGGAAGAATTAATTTGTGGTTAGATTCTTGTGTCTGGGATGGTTAAATGAGAATGTGTGTGTTTTCTTATGGTAGAAATACAGTACAAAAAATGGTGGAAACACGAGCTACCGCTAATACGAAAGCAGTTGCTGCCTTAACTCAGCGAATGCACACGTTAAGAGAGGAAATGGAGCACGAGAGGCATAGAAATTTCTAACTTTATCGTGAGTCAGAAGCTGGGAACGCGATTCAGATTCAATCGCAACTAGACAGAAACAGCTCCCAATTCTAAATTTAACGTATTTAAATAACTCACTCACTCCACAACTCATGCAATCGTGAGAGAAATTAATAGAGTCCCAGCATGGGAGAATTTTGATGGAACAAATGTGGCAGCGTATTACACCACTTCCCAGAACAACAGAGGCACGAAGTGTTAGTAGTAAGCGTTTCGACTGACATTTGTGACGTGTTTCTAGCAGGCCTCTGCGTACTGCATTCCTGGAAAATACGCAAGAAGGCATACTCTGAAGACACGCCAACACACCAATTACATGAAGAATTGTTGACCAGCGTTGGCTGGGGAAGCAATTAGTTTTAAGCACTTAATTAGTATGTAAGGGCATGATAGGGCTACGTGGCTGTTAGTTAAGGATGGAATAAATTGGTGGGGAGGTGTTGAGTGTGGGGGACACTACACTGTGAATTGGGGGGGGGGGGAAATGTTCTCAACATGAAACTAATTGGTATTTAGGTAGTTTAGTGGGAGCCATTTACTAAAGATTCGGGACTAATCTTCTCGGAAAGGACGAGGAATGTTGCACCAGGAATAAGTTTAGTCATGTCGAGCTTACGGGAGCGACGGACACGTCAGGTAGGAGGCATTGACAATGTTCTTATTAAGCAATCAGTTCTGCGAGGCAGGTTTACGACACCACTCACTGGCGAGGGAGCATTGCAGGCACTATAATCAAATGTGCAGACAGGTGTGGAGTAATCAGGTCCAACAAAATCAGAAACACACACGCATTCACACAAGCACAACCCATACAGACATGGCCACTGTCTCTGGGCGCTGGAGTACAACTTAGCATGACTCAGGCCCCAGTCATCATGATTAGTGTTCTGCCAAAAGGCAGGTTTTCTCCAGGCTGTCTGGTCTTTTGTCACCCTCTTCAGGTCCGCATAATTTCATCTTCCCTTTATGACGTCTATCATCTTGTATCTCCTTCCTCTCACTCCTTCCAAAGCATCGGCTAGCAAGCAGTCCCGGCTCCGTGAATGTCCTAACCAGTTCTTTTTCCTTTCTCTTTTTCTCTTATGACTTCCAGCAGTCATCTTCTCTCACGAACCCTTTCCAATACTCTTTCGTTACTCTTTCCATCCAGCTTATCCTCTCCATTCTCCTCCACATCCACATCTCAAATGCTTGTAACCTTTTTTCATCCTCTCGTCTTAGCGTACATGTTTCTGCCCCATATAGTGCTATAATCAAGTCAAAACATTTGCCAAGCCTTTTCCTTAGACCTGTATCTAATTTGCCACATAACAGTCTCCTCTTTCTGTTGAATGCCTCCTTCGCTATGGAAATTAGAATTTTCACATCCTGGTGACATCTCAAGTCTTCAGTTGTGCTTCGAAGATATTTAAATGCACTTTCTTGGCTAATGGTAACTTGTCCTATTTTAATACTGGACAGTCTGCGTCTTCTACTGATGACCATACTCTTTGTTTTTGCTGTGTTTATTTGCATCCCATATTCCACACAAGCTTCAGTCAGATCTTTCAGCATGTTATTCAGTGTCCGCTCACTTTCTGCACTAGTACCATGTTATCAGCAAATCGTATACATTCTATTCTCTTTCCACCAATACATATTCCCCTTTTCCCACCTAAGCTTTTCGTAATAATCTCACCAAGGTATTCATTAAACAACAGTGGGGACTAACACCTCGTCCAATGCTGGTTCCTTCTGACAGTTGATTTCCAATCCTTATCCTAAATTTCTGGTGTATGTACGGATTCTGTATCAGTCGTCTCTCTTTCCTCTTCAATATATCCATCAACTCGTTCCACTGAAATCTGTCAAAAGCCTTTTCTAAATCTGTAAAAACAGCTAACATTTCTCTATCTTTTTCCATATATCTTTCTCCTATAGTTCTTAACATGCCAATAGCATCTCTTGTTCCTTATCCTCTTCTAAATCTGAACTGCTCGTCTGCAATCCTTCTATCCAGCTTGCCACATAGACTTCTATTCAACACTCTCAGCAAAACTTCAGCTGCATGAGAAATTAGACTGATGGTCCTATGCTCTTCACATTTTTTAGTATTTCTCTTTTTCTCTGTTCGTATCATAAATGTTACCAGGAAGTCCTCAAGCCATTCCCCTCCGTCATATAACTCATTACAGAGATAGATTATTACTTTTCTTGCATTGTTTCCCAGACTCTTCTCCAGTTCTGCTGGCATATCGTTAATTCCACATGCCTTCCTATTCTTCATCTCCTTCAGCGCCTTTTCTACTGTTGCTTCCAACATGGTGAATCCATTACCATCTTCCGGCACATATTGCTCCTCTTCAATATTAATTTCGCTTCTTTTTTCATCCCACTTATACAGACATTCAATATATTCCTGCCGTCTGTTCAAAAGCTCCTGTGGCTGTACCATCCGCTCTTTCTATTTCCATGTTATTCCTCTTTCTTTTACGTTCAGAAACTCTCTCACTAGCCAGTCTATACATCATTTCATACTTTCCCTCTTTCTCCATTTTCTCTATTTCATAGGTTTTTACCTTGCTTCTTCAGTTTCTCTTCTTAATTCATTATTCAGTTTCCTGTGCCTCTTTTTGCCTTCTTGACTTTCTACGTTTTTGCACTTTCTCCGCTCTTCCATCTTTTTCAACATGTTTTCTGTTATCCATTCTTTCCTGGTACTTTGGGAAACTCTAATTCCTATTAATTCTTTGGCAGAGTCCATGAGTCCTCCCCTCATTGTTTTCCATTTGTCATAAACACTTTCATCAACACTACCTCTTTCCCATTTTTCCATGGGTCTGTTTTCCAAATCTGATGCCTTTCCTACCTCTTTGAGTCTTTCTATGTTTAGTCTTTCTTTTGCTTTACCTCTCCAGACTTTTTCAACTTCACTTGTATTCCTCCCACTACTAGGTTGTGGTCTGGATTTATATCCGCTCCTGGATAAGCTTTGGCATTCTTCAAACAGTTCCTAAACCTCAGTCCAACTGATGTCTTCCCCTATTCAAATTTGATATCCATGTGTAACATCTCCTTTTGTAGGGTTAAAATAATGTGTTACCCATTACAAATGAATGTTATTTACAGGAACTAATTAGTCGTTCCCCTCTCTCATTTTCCCAGTGTCCAGAGGAAATGGCCATGTCTGCGGGAGTTGTGCTTGTCTGAATACGTGTGTGATTTCTATTTTGGAAGGAGGACTTTGTCTTAAAGCTCAGTATTTAGGCTGGTTTTTCATTGTGCATGTATGAAGCTCAGTCAGTCCCCTATATGGTGAATAGCAATCTGTTCTTCCCACATTGTTATTCCATTCTTTGAATTCACACAAAAATGTATTTACAATCGAGCATGAACACCACAATAAAACAAATTTTGAGGTCTATCTTACATAGCAAAAAGTAGCAGGAAACGATTGGCACTATCCCACATTACACGACAAAACTTA
Source organism: Schistocerca piceifrons (assembly GCF_021461385.2). Classification (NCBI taxonomy): domain Eukaryota; kingdom Metazoa; phylum Arthropoda; class Insecta; order Orthoptera; family Acrididae; genus Schistocerca; species Schistocerca piceifrons. The sequence continues at coordinate 36,808,355 of NC_060138.1, read as the reverse complement.
TATTAAAAAGTTATACCCAAATGGAAGTAAAATAAAATAAAAGACAGCATTACCTTAAGAGGGAAACATGATAACGGAAAAGCTCAGTTTACTGTCATCCCATATTGGCAAAAAAATTTCCGATAAAATCTGAGTTACTAAACTCGTGTATGATTGAAACGGAATATGAATTTCCATTCTGCCACATGTTTTATATTTGCTTGGCGTAACTACATGGTTGTCGACATTACTCCTTCAAGTGGCAACCATCACTTCCCTCTCCAGGTGATTTAGTACGCCGTCTGTAACGGTCCCGATTACGATCCAACATTCCGTCTTATCTTTTCTTGTATACTGCCTTATTTATTTTCATTAATTTTGTTACTTCACTCAGAATCTTTAAATCTTTCTGGCTTTGTCTGAGATGTAAGCAAGACTTCTCACAGATACTCGTAACAGTAAATTTTGCAATGAGGTTGATAGATGGCTTTTGCGTAACAATAATAATACTTGTAGTAATTAATAAATGTATTACGGCAAGGACAGATAGTTCACTTTCTTAAATGAACATAAGAACTTATACGATCAAACAACCAAAATTTCCCTACACATCATACTCAAGGAATTATGAGTATTCAAGTTCTCATTTTTCACTATTTTCGGCTTGTAGAGGTGCGGCAACTGTACTGGATGGTCAAGTTCTGTTTTTTTATAACTGTTGCATCTTTGTATCGATTTCAGCTGTCGAAAAAGAGAGGCTATGAAGGGGCTGTTTGGTCATGCCTATGTTTACTCCATGAGTCAAGGAAAACTCATCTGACGTGGAAGTGTCATTTTCAGGCTGAGTGTACGCTGTTAATCAGTCACATGCCGATGTTTTCAGGTTAATTCTCTTTCTAATGCAAGCGTCTTGCTTACTATAAGTGGGGAAATTTTTTCTTTCATCACAGGTAACGAAGGTATCCTGTAGTTCTAGCCGATGTAGAAATGGCGAATAGAAGAGACCTCTTAAGATCAGTAGCACCATACCACGCCACCTGCAGGATTTTCGGGTTGACGCCGTTCACAGTGGACGCTGAGAAGTGTGAGCTACGGAGGACACGTGCTGGTACACTGTACGCAGCTGTTGTTCTCGTCATTAACGTGGCAGTAACAGCACATGTGGTAAGCTGGTTGCAAGCTATACACGCGAGAAAGAAAGGATTCCATCTCCTTTGTGTGGTTGGTTGCCTATATGATGACATTTTATGCCACCACGCTGACGGCGGTCACCGCAGACTTGTTTCGAAACATCCACAACTACCAGAGGATCCCCAGTCTTTTGTCTTATCGGGACAGTGGTATCCTGGAGTCGCGCCACTTCTCCAGTGCGGTGGTGAGGATCTCCAGCAAAGTTGTGTATGCAGGCTGTCTCGCGCTACGTGTAGCTGCTGTGACGTTGAAATTTCTGAGTTACGAAATGAAATGAACATACATGTTAACACTGTTCTCATGTGGTGTTGTACTTACCGCTGTTGCCAGGTATGTGGCCCTCGTTCTTCTTGTGAGGAGTGACTTACGCCAACTCAACCAGTGCGTGAGAGCTTGTAGAACAGATGCCTGTTACATGAATTTTTATCAGAATCTCAGGTAGTTATTAAAAGTGTGTAGTGTTGTAAGTAATGAGACCTTATTTCTTCAAAATTTTCCCCTGATTAGTATTGAACAACACAGCCAAGGGGTACAAAAATGGATGTTATCAAGTCTTTTGTGCAGTATATTCAGGTACAGTGTCGCTACCTTCACTCAGATCCAACATGTAGCATCCCATCGGTAGAAGCAGTAGGAGAAAAATCAAAACTGCTGCACTTTTTTCACTACATTAAACTTCCACGCAATTGGTACTTATTAATAGCAAGATTGAAATGATCTACTTAGACAAAGATATAAATTTCCCAATTTATAATTCTTGAAGCACATAATAAGTTATTACATTTAAGTCTAAGAGAAAAGTTCAGGAACTATAACTGGAATGTTTTTAGAGGGGACAGAGTGTTGCAAGAGGCGACAGAGAAGCTGTGTTCCTCAGAAGAATGCAGAAGATTAACAAAGAGTTTCAGATGCTAAATGGAGGTACAAGATGGGTCAACAGCAAAAGGCCACGATTAGTAGCTGACGTAGGCGAGTGTATTCCATGTTTCGGCACTGTCCTCAGACGGACATCAAATATCGGTTGCTGCAGCTCGAAAAACCTACCGCTACAAAAATCATACTAGTGTTAATCTCGGACTACTACTTGCTTTGTTCCATAGAGAAATGGGACCTACACAATCTTAAACACCACTTCAGTTGTAGAAACTGTAATTTACATAATCAATCATCAGTGAAACGGACTCCATATCGAGGCCTTAATCACAGTTATTTAGTTCCCTTGACCCAACCCGCCATGTCTCACGCAACCCTAATCAATCATTTCACTTTTGTGTCATGTGGAGGTACACGTTTTCTCGCACATGGCCAACCTTTTTAAACAGCTCTCATACCTTATCCAGTCATTGTAATAAATCTACATTCCCATAGACATAGGACAGAACAAGAGTAGAAAGTAACACAGAAAATGGAAGACAAAGGATGTACTGCCTCGGCAGGAGTGACCTTGACCTTGTTACACTCGTCATATGCTCAGTCAGTATAAGCCACCGAGCGTTAAGATGGTAACCTCACAGCACATCAGATTCACTTTCATCCTTACAACGTACTGACTCTGGCTCGAATATCGAACAAACGAGGCATCTTTCGCATCATATACTCATCTGACATGGACAAAGAGACAAGCATTGCAAATCAAAACTCACTTTTCAACATACTATGACAGAACCATTTCTTCATCATAACAACTGTGGAATCCTACAGGAGTAATAGAAACTTCTGAAGAATATAAATTTCCACAACATGTCAGATCGTGCCTGCACATATCTTCCATAAAGACTGGTTTCTGTCAAAGAAGAATGTCACGCATTCAAGGAAACGTGAAGTAAAATATCAAGTAAAGTCTAAACATGTTGTTGTTGTGGTCTTCAGTCCTGAGACTGGTTTGATGCAGCTCTCCATGCTACTCTATCCTGTGCAAGCTTCTTCATCTCCCAGTACCTACTGCAATCTACATCCTTCTGAATCTGCTTAGTGTATTCATCTCTTGGTCTCCCTCTACGATTTTTACCCTCCACGCTGCCCTCCAATACTAAACTGGTGATCCCTTGATGCCTCAGAACATGTCCTACCAACCGATCCCGTCTTCTGGTCAAGTTGTGACACAAACTTCTCTTCTCCCCAATCCTGTTCAGTACTTCCTCATTAGTTATGTGATCTACCCATCTAATATTCAGCATTCTTCTGTAGCACCACATTTCGAATGCTTCTATTCTCTTCTTGTCAAAACTATTTATCGTCCATGTTTCACTTCCATACATGGCTACACTCCATACAAATACTTTCAGAAATGACTTCCTGACACTTAAATCTATAGTCGATGTTAACAAATTTCTCTTCTTCAGAAAAGCTTTCCTTGCCATTGCCAGTCTAAATTTTATATCCTCTCTACTTCGACCATCATCAGTAATTTTGCTCCCCAAATAGCATAACTCCTATACTACTTTAAGTGTCTCATTTCCTAATCTAATTCCCTCAGCATCACCCGACTTAATTCGACTACATTCCATTATCCTCGTTTTGCTTTTGTTGATGTTCCTCTTATATCCTCCTTTCAAGACACTGTCCATTCCATTCAACTGCTCTTCCAAGTCCTTTGCTGTCTCTGACAGAATTACAATGTCATCGGCGAACCTCAAAGTTTTTATTTCTTCTCCATGGATTTTAATACCTACTCCGAATTTTCCTTTTGTTTCCTTTACTGCTTGCTCAATATACAGATTCAACAACATCGAGGAGAGGCTACAACCCTGTCTTACTCCCTTCCCAACCACTGCTTCCCTTTCATGTCCCTCGACTCTTATAACTGCCATCTGGTTTCTGTACAAATTGTAAATAGCCTTTCGCTCCCTGTATTTTACCCCTGCCACCTTTAGAATTTGAAAGAGAGTATTCCAGTCAACATTGTCAAAAGCTTTCTCTAAGTCTACAAATGCTAGAAACGTAGGTTTGCCTTTCCTTAATCTTTCTTCTAAGATAAGTCGTAAGGTCAGTATTGCCTCACGTGTTCCAGTATTTCTACGGAATCCAAACTGATCTTCCCCGAGGTTGGCTTCTACTAGTTTTTCCATTCGTCTGTAGAGAATTCGTGTTAGTATTTTGCAGCTGTGACTTATTAAACTGATAGTTCGGTAATTTTCACATCTGTCAACACCTGCTTTCTTTGGGATTGGAATTATGATATTCTTCTTGAAGTCTGAGGGTATTTCGGCTGTTTCATACATCTTGATCACCAAATGGTAGAGTTTTGTCAGGACTGGCTCTCCCAAGGCCGTCAGTAGTTCCAATGGAATGTTGTCTACTCCCGGGGCCTTGTTTCGACTCAGGTCTTTCAGTGCTCTGTCAAACTCTTCACGCAGTATCGTATCTCCCATTTCATCTTCATCTACATCCTCTTCCATTTCCATAATATTGTCCTCAAGCACATCGCCCTTGTATAGACCCTCTATATACTCCTTCCACCTTTCTGCTTTCCCTTCTTTGCTTAGAACTGGGTTTCCTTCTGAGCTCTTGATATTCATACAGGTCGTTGTCTTATCTCCAAAGGTCTCTTTAATTTTCCTGTAGGCAGTATCTATCTTACCCCTAGTGAGATAAGCCTCTACACCCTTACACTTGTCCTCTAGCCATCCCTGGTTAGCCATTTTGCACTTCCTATCGATCTCATTTTTGAGACGTTTGTATTCCTTTTTTGCCTGCTTCACTTACTGCATTTTTATATTTTCTCCTTTCATCAATTAAATTCAATATTTCTTCTGTTACCCAAGGGTTTCTACTAGCCCTCGTTCATTTACCTACTTGATCCTCTGCTGCCTTCACCACTTGATCCCTCAGAGCTACCCATTCTTCTTCTACCGTATTTCTTTCCCCCATTCCTATCAACTGCTCCCTTATGCTCTCCCTGAAACTCTGTACAACCTCTGGGTCTTTCAGTTTATCCAGGTCCCAACTCCTTAAATTCCCACCTTTTTGCAGTTTCTTCAGTTTTAATCTACAGGTCATAACCAATAGATTGTGGTCAGAGTCCACATCTGCCCCTGGAAATGTCTTACCATTTAAAACCTGGTTCGTAAATCTCTGTCTTACCATTATATAATCTATCTGATACCTTTTAGTATCTCCAGGGTTCTTCCATGTATACAACCTTCTTTCATGATTCTTAAACCAAGTGTTAGCTATGATTATGTTGTGCTCTGTGCAAAATTCTACCAGGCGGCTTCCTCTTTCATTTCTTAGCCCCAATCCATATTCACCGACTACGTTTCCTTCTCTCCCTTTTCCTACACTCGAATTCCAGTCACCCATGACTATTAAATTTTCGTCTCCCTTCACTATCTGAATAATTTCTTTTATTTCATCATACATTTCTTCAATTTCTTCATCTGCAGAGCTAGTTGGCATATAAACTTGTACTACTGTAGTAGGTGTGGGATTCGTATCTATCTTGGCCACAATAATGCGTTCACTATGCTGTTTGTAGTAGCTTACCTGGATTCCTATTTTCCTATTCATTATTAAACCTACTCCTGCATTACCCCTATTTGATTTTGTGTTTATAACCCTGTAGTCACCTGACCAGAAGTCTTGTTCCCCCTGTCACCGAACTTCACTAATTCCCACTATATCTAACTTCAACCTATCCATTTCCCTTTTTAAATTTTCTAACCCACCTGCCCGATTAAGGGATCTAACATTCCACGCTCCGATCCGTAGAACACCAGTTTTCTTTCTCCTAAACATAAACTGTCATAAATCCTTCTACATATCATGCACAGCATGTACTGAACCTCACAACATAGAAAATATCCACTCATAATCACATGTCACAGTTTCAGACTCACAGCAAACGCAAGTTCTTACCTTGTATCTTCTTCTATTTCTTGCGTCACGGCCTCTGTAGGACCACGGTTAGCCCCTTCGTGGACTGCACTTTCCTCTTCTTCTCCCAGAACCTCTTCATTCTTTCTATTCTTCTCTCCCGCTCTTCTTCCGAGATCTTCAGTTTCCGTTTTTGCTGGCGGCTCCACTGGTGACATTCTAATCTTTTCCTGTATTCTTCTCTGTCATTGATCTCCGGCATATTTGTCGGTCTATATTTGTTCCCCCAATTTTCCTTTCCTTCGAGTTCGATCCGCAATTCCAACCTGTCCTTCCGAAGTTCAACAACCCACTTTGTTCCTGTTTTTCCCCTTGTCCAACCTGTTGTTTTCCACACTCTCTTAGGCATTCTGTCCATACTCATCCTAACTACATTCCCAGCAAACCTTGCCCTTTTGAGTCTGATTTCCTCGGATATTGTTCTCATGGTCCGGTACAATTCTTCCATTGGTCTTCCCATCCACCTCTCTCCACCGCTTTTGGGACCTAGTATTTGTCTCTCTTCTTTCTCTAGTTGTTCTGCCCCATTTCTTCCTAGTGTCATAGTCTCAGCAGCATATAATACTGCATTCCTCACTGTTGCCTTGTAGTGGCTTATCTTTGCCTCTGTGGATGTATTCTTTTTATTGCATATCTCTCTCGTCATGCAGAAGGCTGACCTCATCTTCTTTATCCTCTCTGTTATTCCCTCCTTGCTCCTGTTCCTTCCAATTATAAATTCTCCCAGGTATTTAAAATTGTCCATAATTTGTACAGTGCCTTCCGGTGTTTCCCAGTCTGCAGTGGTGTTTAATGTCTTTGTCTTATTATAGGCGATACTCAGTCCCACCTTTCTGGCTACCTTACTTAAGTTGTCGAGTTGTGTCTTTGCGTCTTCTTCCGTCTCACTTACTATTGCTATGTCGTCTGCAAAGGCTAGGCAGTCCACGTGAGCCCTGTTGTCCTTTTTGTCCCCCACATGGGTCTTTGGTATTCCTATTTCCTTGTTTGTTGCTCTCCACTGATCACTTCGTCCAGTGCTATATTGAACAACAATGGTGACAATCCATCTCCCTGTTTAACATCAGTCTTGATATCAAATTCTTCTGACAGTGCTCCTCTGAATCTCACCCCTGCTTTTGTGTCTGTCAGAATTTCTTTTATGAGTTCTTGTGTAGTTCCATCTAGTCCTCTGTTCTGCAGGATCCTAATAAGTGTCAGTCTGTCGATGGAGTCATATGCTTCGTGAAGTCCACGAAGGTTATTACTGTCTTTTTGTTTTTTAAGGCCCTATGTTCTATCAGTTGCTTCAGGACAAATAGCTGTTCTATACAACCACTTTCCTTCTTGAATTCCGCTTGGTAGTCACCAACTGTACTTTCTACCTGTTCTTCTACTCTCTTGAGCAATAGTTTTGACAGCACCTTGTATCCGACCTCTGGTAGCGATATTCCTCTGTAGTTGTTTGCATCTCTCTTGTCCCCCTTCTTATGTATTGATACTACAATTGCATTCTTCCATCCTTCTGGCAACTTCTTTGTTCTCCCAACTTTATCATCTCGGCTGCTGTAGCATCTTCTCCAGTTGCCTTATTATTCATCAGATCGCTTATGGCATGTGCAACTTCATCCCTGGTTGGAGGGCGTGGCTCCCTCTGTTCTGTGTCAGTCCCCAGTTCCAGCTCTTCTTCAGGTGATTCACAGTTCAGCAGGTCGTGAAAGTGCTCTGCAAAAATCCCAGAGTTCTCCTTCACAGTGACAGTTAGCTCCCCTTTCTTATCTCTTATAAACAGTTCTCTACCCTTGTATCCAATCAGACACTTTTTGAATTTCCCGAAAAAGTGTCTGCTGTTGTTTTTCCTGAACTTGGTCTCAATCTCGTCCAGTTCCTGCTTCTGTCTTCTGGTCCATCTTATTGTTCGGGCCGCTTCCTTTCTTGCTCCTAAGAAAATTTCCCATTTTTCTGGGTCCTTCTTGCTGCTCCAGTCTCTCCAGGCTTTCCTGCGAGTCTCTACCGCTTCCTCACATTCCTTGTTCCACCACCAATGTTTCTACTTCTTTTACTCCTTTCCCCATAGTTCAACCTGTTTCGCCATATTTCGCTTCATGTCGTCCTATTCATTGAATGATTCAATTCCTTCTTCATATCTGGATCGATTGTTTCTTAATATGTCTCTGTCTACCTTTATGTTTTCTGTTCTTCTATTCGCCTGTGACAGTCTGTCCCTGTTTGGAATCCATAGGCACTTAACTTCTGTAAGATACTGATACGATTCTATTCCTGTGCTCTTCCTGACCTTTGTGTTCATGATCTCTTTAGAATTTATCCAGCTGATTGCTATGTGGTCAATTTGGAATTCCCCAAGGCGGGTGGTTGGGTTTGCCCATGTCTTTTTCTTACAGGGTTTGGCCCTGAAGTGTGTTGTCATCAATCTCATTTTGTGTTCTCGACACAGTTCAGTTAGTTTTTCTCCATTTTTGTTTTTCCGCTGGTGTGCAGGGTACTCCCCCACTACTCCTTTATGTTGCTTCTCTCTTCCAATCTGTGCATTATAATCTCCTACGAGTATTTTTACATGTCTATGTGGTATGTTTTTCAGTGTATCATCTTGCTCTTCCCAGAAATTTTCTGCAACTTGCTTATCTTTCCTGTTCTTGTCATTTGTAGGCGCATGTCCATTTACTATCGTATACTTTTTGTTCCCTGCTTGAAAAGTCAGTATTGATATCCTTTCTGTCCTGCTCTTCATTTCAGTTATGGCATCCTCGTATCTCTTGTCTACTATGAACACTGTACCAAAGCATCTAGGTGCACGTCTTTCCTTTCCCACTTTAACTCCGGGTTTCCCCTTCAGTATTATGAAGCCTTCTGAATCCACTGTGTCTTCGTCAGTGTATCTTGTTTCTTGCATCGCTAGTATTCCAATGCTTCTCTCTTTCATCTCATCTATTACCTGTTTAAGTTTACCAGTCTTAATCATTGTCTGTACATTTCTGGTTCCAATTCTGAAAATCTTTTTAGTTTTTACTATTAAAAACCGTCTTGATCACGATTTATTTATCAAGGTGACCGGTTTCGACCACTACTGTGGTCATCTTCGGACCATTGAGTAGGAACCTCTTTCTGTTAGAGAATCACTAGACATTGATCACTGTCTCTCTCATAATGTATTCAAAAGTAATTCTTATTAGTTTTAATCATCTTTGAGGTTCTTGGGAGCTCCGACTCTTCATTGGACAAATATATTATACTAGAACTGACATGTGATTACATTTTCACACAATTTCGGTGCATAGATCCTGAGAAATCAGCGTTCAGAACAACCACCTCTGGCCGTAATAACGGCCTTGATACGCCTGGGCATTGAGTCAAAAAGAGTTTGGATGGCGTGTAAAGGTACAGCTGCCCATGCAGCTTCAACATGATACCACAGCAGTGACTGGCGTATTGTGACGAGCCAGTTGCTCGGCCACCATTGACCAGATGTTTTCAATTTGTGAGAGATCTGGAGAACGTGCTGGCCAGGGCAGCACTCTAACATTTTCTGTATCCAGAAAGGCCCGTACAGGACCTGCAACATGCGGTCGAGCATTATCCTGCTGAAATATAGGGTTTCGCAGTGATCGAACATAGGGTAGAGCCACAGGTCGTAATACATCTGAAATGTAGCGTCCACTGTTCAAAGTGCGTCAATGCGAACAAGAGGTGACCGAGAAGTTTAACCAATGGCACCCCGTACCATCACGCCAGTATGGCGATGACGAATACACGCTTCCCATATACGTTCACCGCGATGTCGCCAAACACAGATGCGATCATCATGATGCTGTAAGCAGAACCTGGATTCATCCGAAAAAATGACGTTTTACCATTCGTGCACCCAGGCGCTCCTGTCTGTTATGCAGCGCCAAGGGTAACCGCAGACATGGTCTCCGAGCTGATAGTTCATGCTGCTGTAAACGTCGTCGAACTGTTCGTGCAGATGGTTGTTGTCTTGCAAACGTCCCCATCTGTTGACTCAGGGATCGAGACGTGGCTGCAAGATCCGTTACAGCCACGCAGATAAGATGCCTGTCATCTCGACTGCTAGTGATCCGAGGCCATTGGGATCCAGCACGGCGTTCCGTATTACGCTCCTGAAACCACCGATTCCACATTCTGCTAACAGTCATTGGATCCCGACCAACGCGAGCAGCAATGTCGCGATACGATAAACCGCAATAGTGATAGGCTACAATCCGACCTTTATCAAAGTCGGAAACGTGATGGTACGCATTTCTCCTCCTTACACAAGGCATCACAACAACGTTTCACCAGGCAACGCCGGTCAACTGCTGTTTCTGTATGAGAAATCGGTTGGAAACTTTCCTCATGTCAGCACCTTGTAGCTGTCGCCACCGGCGCCAGCCTTGTGTGAATGCTCTGAATAGCTAATCATTTGCATATCACAGCATCTTCTTCCTCTCGGTTAATTTTCGCGTCTGTAGCACGTCATCTTCGTGGTGTAGTAATTTTAATGGCCAGTAGTGTAAATTCCTCAATGCCTACACACTAGAAATCTGCAAGTATATCCCCAGTGCCCGCATCCCTCAGCTTATGTCCCACAGAGGCTCTGTCCTTATCCAATCCCCTTCTCTCTCTCTTTCCACACTGACTTCTTCCAGAAACTTCCCCATATCATCCTTAGCCCACATGTCTCTCACATATTTACTTACCTCCACCTCTTCCTGTCAGTCTTAACTCCCTCATCGTTCACAAACCCTCACTGCTGTGATTGCAAAGCTCAGCTCTGTGGTAATGAAGGTGAAGTTATTGGCAGAACTGAATGGCCACCCTGCCCTGGAAATCTGCTCAGCCTGATGTATCTATAACAGCTCCAGGCCTACCTTTCTGGCACATGTGTTCACGGCGTCCGCCTCCTCCATACATCACCTTCTCACTCAGGGAGCTTTGATTTTCAACTGTCGCCACCCCATTGATCCCTTCCATTCTCCTCCTCAATGCTATCACCGCCAATGCTGTCTCCTCTACAATGTCCACCTCACACATAGCTACAACCCCCCCACCCCCACCTAGCCCGACTATAAATCCTCCCACTTCCTCAAAAAATGTCCTAACCTCGCCTCCCCTCCTTCCTGCAACACCTTCAACGAATCGCACCCTGTCTACTCCTCCAAATGCAAGGCCAAACCCCTTCCCACCAATCCCAAACTAACTGATCTCATTCATGCCATCGATCAGCCCATCCAATCCATCAATTCCCTCTGCCCATTCCAGATGGCTGACAACATCATCTGTTTCCTGACCATCATACTCCAGAATATCCACCTCTTCCAACGCCCCAACACCCTCCAGCAGATCTCCTTTGTCACCTGTTCCATCTTTCATTTCAATTCCTACACCACATACTCCAAAAACCAGGCCCAATTCATCTTCACCCACCTGGACACCCTAAATTAAGCCCCTCTCTTCCCTCTGCCCACTCTCCCCCTTACCCACCTTGCGCGCCAACAGTATCATCTCCTATACATCAACATTTGCTCCCTCCCTGCCAACAAATACCTCTTCATGTGTATCCTGTCCCAGCACCAGGTCAACTCCTTCATCCTTTACTGAAACCTTCCTCCAACATCATCCTGTTGTCCACACCTCTCTTTACCTCCTTCACTGCACTGACAATCCCCATTTGATAGAGGAAATTGGGGTCACTACTGGCCACCTGAAGCATATCTCTATGTCCCTGTCCTGCCACAACTGCAGCTCAATGACAACCGAACACCTCATCCTCAGCAGCATCTTTCTTCCCCACCCTTCCCCCATCATCACATGTGCCGCTATGTACGTCTGATCCACAGTTCCTCTTCCCTATGAATTTATCTCCCATGTTGGCCACACCTTCTCCAACAATTTTAACCACATACCTCAACATCGTCAGCTGCGACCGTGCTACCTTTGGTGGTGGCATCAGTTCCTCGCAACCCTCCATGGTGATCTTGTTCCCATCTCACAGATCACCCATCCCAAAAGTAGCTCCATCACAGGTGTCATCATCACTTGCCCCAACCTCCTTGGTCGTATTGCCAAGGATGTCCTTGACCCCTTTGGTACCAATCACCTCCCAGTAGTTCTCAACATCTCCTCAGCACATTGCCCAAATCCAGCCCCCTGCTAGCTGCCCTGCCATGACTACCAACGAGCTGACCGGGATGCATACCAGGAATCCATTGCCTCACAGGTCAAAAACGACCCTCTTACCTACCACCATCCCGCTGACATCCCCCATGCCTCTCTGTTCCTTCAGTAGATCATTACTAATGCTGTGGAGGTCGATGTTCCTAACAAACTTATCCACCCTCACCACCCTACTCTTCCTCCGCAGGCTGTCTTTCTTCTCCATGAATCCCAGAGACTCTACTGCTCCTTCCTCTGCATCTGTGACCAAGATACCCTCCTATGACACTGGCAAGTACAGATCTGCAACCTCTTAACAACAAAGAAACGGCATGACTGGCTCCAGACAAGTACATGACTTAACTCTGCCATTCCTATCAACTCCTCCTCTGCCTTCCACCACCTTACTGGTAGCCATCTTGCCTCACATTACACCCTTCTCCACGAAGACCACCCTTTCCATGACAACCTCAGTAAGGCTAACCATTTTGCTTCCCACTTCTCCAAGTTTTTCTCCTTTCAAAAAATGGTTCAAATGGCTCTGCGCACTGTGGGACTTAACATCGATGGTCGTCAGTCTCCTAGAACTTAGAACTACTTAAACCTAACTAACCTAAGGACATCACACACATCCATGCGCGAGGCAGGATTCGAACCTGCGACAGTAGCGGTCGCGCGGCTCCAGACTGTAGCGCCTAGAACCGCTCGGCCACTTTGGCCGGTATGCCATCCCTCTCCACAACAGTGTCACCTACCACCACCTCAAGAAATCCCGCCCCCCCATCCTGGCTATCGTTGCTACCTTGACAATCTCATTCTCTCCATTGGCTTGTACCCTGACATGTAAAAAACTTCCCACATCCCACTGTTCCCTAAACCAGACAAACCACACTCTTACACCTCTTCCTATCATTTCGCTTCCCTCATCTCCATGTTCAGTAAGGTCTTTGAGACCATCCTCTCCCAATGCATTCAGCACCACCTTAACCAGCTCCACCTCCTTCCCCATACCCAGTGTGGCTTCTGATCCTCCTTCTTAGCCGATGACCAGCTCTTTAATCTTGTCAGTCTTCTTTCCCTCGAACGTAACTCCCATTGTTCCTCTTTCTAAGTCTCCTTCGACCTCCAGAATGTCTATGACCATGTCTGGCATCCCAGTCTTCTCCTTAAACTCCAGAGCTACGCTCTTTGTAACAATTTTCTCTCTCTCGTTGCTTACTCCTGTAGTCCCTCTTACGTCAGTATCAACAATACCAACACCCATGCATTCTATCCCTCCATGAGCGTGCTCCAAGGCTCCAACCTTTTCCCTCTCCTCTGTCTCCTTTATGCTGCAGATATACCCTAACGTACCCCACCTGCTCACATCTTCTACCAATTTGCTGATGACACCGTCTTCCTGGTCCTGTATCCTCCCCTTCAACAGTGCCAAAGTATACCTTTTTCCTGACCCTGTATCCTCCCCTTCAACAGCGCCAAAGTATACTTTCAAACCCACCTCAAGCAGTTCACTGCCTAGTGCAACCAGTGGATCTTCACATCAACCCTTCCAAGACCAAGGTCATACCACCCACACTTTCCGGCTCCACGATTTTACCATCTGTTTATGGTTGTCCTATCCACAGCACTCCTACCATGATACACCTAGGCCTCACCCTCGACCATCACCTCACCTGGACTCCCCATCTTTTTATGATCCAACACAAAGCCCATAACAGACTCCACATTCTGAAACTCTTGTCTTGCCTGACATAGAGCCTACATCCTTCCACCGTCCTTCACACCTACAGATCCTTGATCCACCCCATACTTTGTTATACCAGCATTTTGGATGTCCTCGCGAGTCTGCTAAAACAGAGTTGTTATACATGTTTGATATTGTACCTTTGTTTTTTAACATACTTATAAAATAAAGGAAAATTGTAAAATTTCATTTCAAATTGTTGACACCATCCTAGGCTTACCTAAATGGTTACATTGCATGTCATTCATTGTTTTTCGGCTAATGTAGTGATTACAGTTGGTCATACTAATGTAATATTTCTTAATAAGAGTTGAAAACTGATAATAGCTACACAGCTGCACGATCTTACACTAAGTTAACAAAAAATACCCATTTATTGTGCAATATTTCTTTCATTTAAAGTTGTAATCACCAACTTTGGCTCACCTAAATGATTCTGTTATGACATTTGACTACATTTTATGATAATTATGTACATTTATTTTGTGATGGTTGTGAACTTATTCCTTCACATTCACATTTTACTTATTACTCATATTTATTTTACGTTTATATTGTAGCACACCAGTTAGTGCCTAAAATTGTCTTCTGTTTTAATTATTGACTAAAGACTGCCTCTGCAACGTATCTTACGATGTTACCTAACGATGCACTTTTCATGGTGTTAGTATGAGTATCTCTTCTATAAGAGTAACAATTTTTTTTTACAAATTTGATCACGCGGTGTTGACATGTATTTAATCGCAGTGTACAGTAGTTAGTAAATTTACTGTCTGATTCGCATTCTTCAGTCAATGCTAGCACCACCTATTCGCCATCGTTTACCTCTTGTAAGTTCAATCGCCACACACCGTTTGGCACTGGCTCTATTCGATAGACGATGTGACTGAAAAATGTGCCTACATGACATAAGATTTCTATTGTATTCAGTTCATGTGCTCACTTTCGTGAACTTGTACTAAAATGTGTTTTTATGTAAGTACGATACTATTTGGAATATCTGTGTACTGTAATACGTACTTAGATACGCAGTTATGTATATCTTCTGTCATTAATTTCTTGTACGGTTCATTCCACAGCTTCAGTCTGACGATAAAATATTTAAACGCATGACGCTTAATAAAGAATTGTGCGATCAGGACTTCTCTACATTTCAAAGTTGTGCCAAATCTGAATGGTCGCCTCCCTCTACTGTGGAAGTATTTCTAAGCAAAGTAATGGACAATGAACTGGGCAACACCTGTCCTTGTCTGTTTTTTTTTGTGTAAGGCCTTGGTCCTCTCTGTATCCACTCGAGTCCCGCCAGTAGAAACCAAATACCAAGAAGAGAAATCTTCTGCTTAGCTACATTAATTTTGGAATGCTTAACAGCAAGACCAGTGGCAAGAATTCGGCTCAAAAACTCCTCCAGGTGTTACAAATCTTGTTGGAAGGTAATACTATAAACTACAACGTCATCTAAGATTTAAATTTTACATCTCTGGAAACATTATCCAAAAGTCTAGAGAGAACAGCAGCCCAAGTTGATAAGCCAATTAGTACACGTATAAATTCGAATAAATTACAATCCATACAAAACGCTGTCACCTGTCTACAGTTTTGGCTAATAGGGTCTGGTGGTAAGCCTGATTAAGATCGAGAATGGAAGAAAAACGAACATCAGAAAACCAGGTGAAACAGCGGTATAAGTTGGATAGTGGCATAGATTCACGAACAAACTTCTAATTTAATAGTCTACTTAACGACCAGTCGATAACCGCATTCTTCAACCATTGTAACTATAAAGATAAGAGAGGGATAAGGTGATGTAGGAGACCTAATAACCCCATCACACAGCATCGGCTCCACCAGTTGACGCAATATTTTCATTTCGGGTGGTGTCAATCTATATGGCGGTTGACGCACTGAAAATCGTCAGCAAGGCAGATTCTATATTTTGACGTGTTGGTAACACCTGATTTGTCGGTTAAGGCAACCGGGAACTCGGCCGGAAGGAGCAGCATCGCCTCCGCCTCACAATGACCAAAATGACCTACCTTAAATTTACAATCCTGCACAGTAACGGGGTTGGTTCAGTTGACAGGAAAACAGTGGTACAACCTGTAGTTGGGGTAAAATTTAAAAGAAAATTCCTTTCTATATAATGGTGATAGAACCAATACGCTGAATTCAGTCGCCGCCCAAAAGATCCTTAACCCTCAGCTCAGAAGGTGTGGTCTCTCAATGGCGTGAAAATTTTCGAACTCTCTCTGTAAGTTCAGCTGTGATGGAATGCTTCTACACTGTCCCCAACCCTCCATAGATTGCCAACTGTACAATGTTTTACAGTCGGTTGAGTTATTGCCTTCTTTGTTTGTTGTTACACGTGTTACTGACAGGCGTTAGGGTCTCCTAGATCTCGCCTCGTGAACTAAGTGCCTGTTTTCTTCAGTACAGTGTATTACAAAATTTGGTCGCAGGAACGTGACACTTGTAATTTCCTCGAGTCTGATGAAATTGTTACTCGGTGGATAGAGAAATGTGTCATTGATACAGGTCAAGAAAAAGACGAAAAAGATGATTGTACAATAGCCAGTGATCACAATTCTGCTGTGGAACAAGAGCATTATTCAGAGGAAGAACCTCAGGAAAACTATGGCGGGGATTTGTTTCTCCAATAAAATACTTAGTGTGTCAGTTAAAGTCAAATGCAGTTCTGTAGAACCCAGCATTTAATATCCACCGTTGGGACTGCAAGAAGGAGGCGTAGGTTATCTTTGATCAGAAAGATTCTCAACATATAAATAAAATGGTATTTATTAAATATGAAGATATACTCGACTTAAATAATGCTTCTTCTTGTGAAAGGTCCAGCACAATTATACGTTTGAAATTATTGCAAGTCCTGTAAAACATTAAAGTTCTGTCTCTGTGCCTCTGAGTGATGCCCATGTAGAGTCTAGAAGTGGCCTATGATGCCTTTGGAGATGACGGACGAACACTGCAGCTAGTAGACTCGCCGGTAACTGGAAGCTGCACACGACGCGCGGTGCACTGAAGAGAACTACCTGCTATGCCTGAAATAGCTTTTTCCCCCTCTTTCTGGCCTCCAGTACCTCGGTAGGTCCCTACCAGCGGTTTTTATTCTACATGAGTGCGCCATCGTTTCCAATGTTTTTCTTTTTCTTTTCTTTTCTTTTTTTAAGTGTCTCGCTCTGTGTGATTTTTACACTTTTAACTTGTACAGGTAGACACAAGAGGATAGGGGTATCGAGTCGGTGGACAATGTACAGGGTGTGGATGTGTTCAAGGAAAAGAAGAAGGTGGGGTAAGGCGATTAGGTCATAGACGATGTGTGTGGGTGACGGAAGGCGGATACTGAAGGCGTTGCGAAGTGCATGGTGTTCCAGGATTTGGAAGGCTTTATGGAATCTGGGGGGGGGGGGGGGGCGGCTGAAATCCAAGCGACATTGGCATAACAAGGGATGGGGCGGATCGAGGACTTGTAGGTGTAAAGGATGATAGAAGGATGCAGCCCCCACGTCCGGCCAGACAGGTATCTATTGTGGGCTTTGTGTTGGATCATAAGGAGATATGGAGTCCAGGTTGGGTCGCGGTCAAGACTGAGGCCAAGGTATTTTAGGGCAGAAGTGAGGTGAATAGTACGATCATAAATGGTTAGGTAGAAATCATGGAGATGGAAGGAGGGGGTGGTGCAGCCAGTGATGATTGCCTGTGTCTTGGAGGGCTTGATACGAAGGAACTACTGGTTGCACCAAGTACTGAACTGGTCAAGGTGGGTTTCGAGTGTACATTGAGACCTTTACCTTTGGAGGTTAAGATAAAGGGCCAGGAAGGTGGTGTCATAAGCAAATTGGAGGAGATGAACAGGTAGGAAAGGTTTGGGCATATTGGCAATATACAGGAAATAGGGGAGAGGGGAAAGGATGGAGCCTTGGGGCACGCCAGTGGGCTAGATAGTACAGGAGTGGGAACTGTGGATATTGACATAGGTGGGAGGAAGGGAGAGGAAGGAAGAAACGAGACAGACGAAATTGATAGGGAGAGCATAGGTATGGAGTCTGAGCTTGGGATCCGAGGCATGGTCGTAAGCATTCTTGAGGTGAAGGGAAACAAAGACAATGGAGCAGCGGGAGTTAAGTTGGAGGGAAAGAAGATTGGTAATGTTCAAGAGTAGGCCATTGGCTGAGAAGGAGGGCCAGAAGCCACACTGGGTAGAGCGAAGGAGGTGGTGCTATTAGTTTAGGTGGCAATGAATCTGGTGAGAGAGGATGGACTCTAAGTCCTTACTGAACAAGGAGGTGAGGCATATGGGATAGTAGGAAAAGGCGTCAGAGGGTGATTTGTTGGGCTTAGGGAACAGTAGGACACAGTAAGTCTTCCACAGGTCAGGGTAAAGGCCAGTGGAGAGGAGGACGTTTTGCAGGGTAGCAAGGGGACCAGGAAGGACGGGGGGGATTTCTTGAGGTGGCCGTAGGTGACATCATCGTAACTAGGGGTGGTGTTGCTTTTGGAGCAGAGGCCGAGTGTAACGCCACGTGCGGTGATGGGAGTGTTTATGTCTGAGAGGGTAACTGATCCAAGAACTGGAAACTAGGAGCGAGCTGTGGGACAGAGATATCCGTGCATTCAAGGACGGTGGGGAAGAGGGAGTAATCAAAATGGGGATCAACAGGAATGGAGAAGACCTCAGATAGGTGGGAAGCAAAATGGTTAGCCTTACTGAGGTGGTGTGATTGTCGTGGAGGACAGGGTAATGTGGGGTGGAATGGCTACCAGTGAGGCAGTGGAAGACTGAGCAGCACTTGGAGGAGTTGAGAGGGAGGGTGAAATTGAGGCATGTACGTGTGTGGCGCCAGTCCCGGCGTTTCTTTGCTGTAAGAAGGTTCCAGATGTGTCGCTGTAATTGTCACTGGCGGAGGAGTGTATCCTTGTCACAGGTGTGGAGCAAGGAGCGGTAAAGCCTGCGGGATTCACAAAGAAGAAGTGTGGCCTGTGGACGAATAGGGCGGTGAGGCTGAATGAGTTTGATAGGAACTTGGGCCTCCACAGCGTCAGTGATGGCCTTCTGGAGGAAGGAAGAGGAATGGGTGATGTCAGTGGCGCGGTGAAAGGTAAGGGTGTAACTTTCGACCTGTGAGGCAATGGAGTCCCGGCTGCCATAGCTCAGTGCTCCGGTGTTAAACGAGTTAGTCTTCGACCAATCTCTGTCCACACATGGCAGCTGCGGCCAGT
Source organism: Schistocerca piceifrons (assembly GCF_021461385.2). NCBI lineage: Eukaryota > Metazoa > Arthropoda > Insecta > Orthoptera > Acrididae > Schistocerca > Schistocerca piceifrons. The sequence continues at coordinate 36,789,181 of NC_060138.1, read as the reverse complement.
GGCAGTCCTCGGTGTAGTACCAACCCATACAGCTGGTGCACTGAGTGTGTTCCGAGAGCGAATTATCGATTGTGGTGCGCTACTCTCTGGAGTCGTGAGTATCATCACCTCAACCATTTTGTAGACTGTTTTTGTACCTATCGAGAAGAATTTTTGCGTCCAAATTTAAGCATTGGAATTTAGTCTTGCATGGAAATTTACTTGCTACAGACACGTATAAGGTTTCAGAAAATTAAGGTCAGTTTTCTAACAGTCCATTTATGTGTATTACTTTAAAAATCGCAAAGAAGTACGTGATTTTGTGTGATAAATAGTGAAATTCTACAGGCTTTATTTAGAGGAATAAAATAAACAAGGTGAAGTCAAACGGCACTTTAGTAATGCTTGACAATAACGAACTAAACGGGCCGAGAAAACCCTTGCACAGAAATACTCGCCTTACAGCGACCATTCATAAGCAAACCCATTGGCAGTACCACATGCCTGCAAGACCGGTTGTAGGTTAGGAAACTTACAAATGCTGCGATTACAAATATCATACTCAAGCAGTGAGAGGCTACTGCCTGAATCAGTTCCTGATTTACTACAGTGTAAACACGGGGCAAAAATGAACTGACGGAAGGTCTAATTCCGCTGTAGCATCCAATAGGAGGTTTGAATTTCAAAGCGCCCGCACGCTCCTGGCGTCAGCTGGCCACACGCGCGTTACATGGTGTAGGACACCGATTCACCGACTGTCTGGGATCACCGCAACGGAATGCCTGCTCGGTCTTAACCAACCCAGCATACCGACTACACTCTGCTCCCTGCCCACCAGTCGGTTTTTCTGACAACCGATCCCGGCCCTCCTTCCCACTTCATATCGACATAACGAAAAGAAAAAAAAATATGTTAACCACTAGTCCGTCTAATTGCGCAGAAGTCATCGGCTTATTTCAGAGCTTTGAAGCGCAATCGATCTTCTGGCTTAACCGGTTTCCAGAATGCAGTAGTTCCAATCGCCTTCTCCTCCTCACTCACATCAAGCTCTAAATCCGTATTGGCGTTACAAACCACTTTTACACTGAGGAGCCAAAGAAACTGGCACATCTGCCGAATATCGTGTAGGGCCTCCTTGAGCACGCAGAAGTGCCGCAACACGACGTGGCATGGACTCGACTAATGTCTGAATCAGTGCTGGGGGGAACTGACACCATCAATCTTAAAATTAATGTTTGCAACAGTCTAGATTGCAATCTTGTTAAAATATTTTTTTATTGGAGTGAGTGACCGGTTTCGACTCTATGAAAGAGTTATCTTCAGACTCTGTAATGATATACACTCCTGGAAATTGATATAAGAACACCGTGAATTCATTGCCCAGGAAGGGGAAACTTTATTGACACATTCCTGGGGTCAGATACATCACATGATCACACTGACAGAACCACAGGCACATAGACACAGGCAACAGAGCATGCACAATGTCGGCACTAGTACAGTGTATATCCACCTTTCGCAGCAATGCAGGCTGCTATTCTCCCATGGAGACGATCGTAGAGATGCTGGATGTAGTCCTGTGGAACGGCTTGCCATGCCATTTCCACCTGCCGCCTCAGTTGGACCAGCGTTCGTGCTGGACGTGCAGACCGCGTGAGACGACGCTTCATCCAGTCCCAAACATGCTCAATGGGGCACAGATCCGGAGATCTTGCTGGCCAGGGTAGTTGACGTACACCTTCTAGAGCACGTTGGGTGGCACGGGATACATGCGGACGTGCATTGTCCTGTTGGAACAGCAAATTCCCTTGCCGGTCTAGGAATGGTAGAACGATGGGTTCGATGACGGTTTGGATGTACCGTGCACTATTCAGTGTCCTCTCGACGATCACCAGTGGTGTGCGGCCAGTGTAGGAGATCGCTCCCCACACCATGATGCCGTGTGTTGGCCCTGTGTGCCTCGGTCGTATGCAGTCCTGATTGTGGCGCTCACCTGCACGGCGCCAAACACGCATACGACCATCATTGGCACCAAGGCAGAAGCGACTCTCATCGCTGAAGACGACACGTCTCCATTCGTCTCTCCATTCACGCCTGTCGCGACACCACTGGAGGCGGGCTGCACGATGTTGGGGCGTGAGTGGAAGACGGCCTAACGGTGTGCGGGACCGTAGCCCAGCTTCATGGAGACGGTTGCGAATGGTCCTCGCCGATACCCCAGAAGCAACAGTCTCCCTAATTTGCTGGGAAGTGGCGGTGCGGCCCCCTACAGCACTGCGTAGGATCCTACGGTCTTGGTGTGCATCCGTGCGTCGCTGCAGTCCGGTCCCAGGTCGACGGGCACGTGCACCTTCCGCCGACCACTGGCGACAACATCGATGTACTGTGGAGACCTCACGCCCCACGTGTTGAGCAATTCGGCGGTACGTCCACCCGGCCTCCCGCATGCCCACTATACGCCCTCGCTCAAAGTCCGTCAACTGCACATACGGTTCACGTCCACGCTGTCGCGGCATGCTACCAGTGTTAAAGACTGCGATGGAGCTCCGTATGCCACGGCAAACTGGCTGACACTGACGGCGGCGGTGCACAAATGCTGCGCAGCTAGCGCCATTCGACGGCCAACACCGCGGTTCCTGGTGTGTCCTCTGTGTCGTGCGTGTGATCATTGCTTGTACAGCCCTCTCGCAGTGTCCGGAGCAAGTATGGTGGGTCTGACACACCGGTGTCAATGTGTTCTTTTTTCCATTTCCAGGAGTGTATTTCCAAAGTAGTACAGACGCTGTAATAAGCATATAACATATATATATATATAAATAAGATGAATAGTAATAAATTATAGCCAGAGCGGTGGATGGACACTGCTTCCGTCGACCCTGGACGCTCGTGTAACTGCTGACTGTGTACAAATCACCACTCACCACACAGGAACTACAGAAAGAGAGACTAATATTGAAGCAGATTGCTAGTGTAAATGATTTCAATCCCAATGACATTGACTTCATGTTTAATAAGATAAAAGATACACATAGTGCACCTGAATCCGGTCATCGAAATTCTCCAAAATTACATACATGGGGAATATCTCCGATAAAATAAATGAATAATTGAAAAATACCGAGCTCACAATAGCATTCGTAATCAATAATCAGCTTCAAAATAGACTCAGACACAATATTAATCAAAAAACCAACACTAAATATCAAAATTCAAGAATGTATAAAATACAATGTGATGACTGCGAAAAACAATATATCGAACAAATTGTTCGTAACTTTGCTATTCCTTTCAAAGAACATGTGGCTGGTACCAGTCGTAGTAAATCCTTGTTTGACCAACATTTGAATGTCTTCAACCATTCCGAAGGATTTATTCATACGAATTTAAAAATCCTTCACTCTGCCCCAAAATGACCGTTACTTAATGAATTAGAGAAAATTGAAATCTATGCACATCGTAAAAATGAACTCCTTGCCCTACTCAATGAACAGCTAGGCTTCAGGGAAAAAACATTTTTATGATCTTTTTGAAGACCTATTATAAAGAACAGCTCTTTCGTTTTCGTATTGTTGTTGTGTTCTTCAGTCCTTAGACTGGTTTGATGCAGCTCTCCATGCTACTCCATCCTGTGCAAGCTTCTTCATCTCCCAGTACTTACGGCAACCTACGTCCTTCTGAATCTGCTTAGTGTATTCATCTCTTGGTCTCCGTCTATGATTTTTACCCTCCACGCTGCCCTCCAATGCTAAATTTGTGATCCCTTGATGCCTCAGAACATGTCCTACCAACCGGTCCCTTCATCTTGTCAAGTTGTGCCACAAACTCCTGTTCTCCCAATTCTATTCAATATCTCCTCATGTTATCTACCCATCTAATCTTCAGCATTCTTCTGTAGCACCACATTTCGATAGCTTCTCTTCTCTTCTTGTCCAAACTATTTATCGTCCATGTTTCACTTCTGACTTTTGTTTTATCATTAGTATTTTACAGCTACGTTTATAACTATGTGAATCTCATTTTTATAATGGTTCTTATTTTAAAAACCACAACGCAACAACATGTAAACTGTCACTTAACACTTTTCTAATTTTTTGTTTTGTTATCCATATTTTACCATTTGTATGGAGTGTAGCCATGTATGGAAGCGAAACATGGACGATAACTAGTTTGGACAAGAAGAGAATAGAATAGAAGCCTTCGAAATGTGGTGCTACAGAAGAATGCTGAAGATAAGGTGGGTAGATCACGTAACTAATGAGGAGGTATTGAATAGAATTGGGGAGAAGAGAAGTTTGTGGCACAACTTGACTAGAAGAAGGGATCGGTTGGTAGGACATGCTTTCAGGCATCAATGGATCACAAATTTAGCATTGGAGGGCAGCGTGGAGGGTAAAAATCGTAGAGGGAGACCAAGAGATGAATACACTAAGCAGATTCAGAAGGATGTAGGTTGCAGTAGGTACTGGGAGATGAAGCTAGCACAGGATAGAGTAGCATAGAGAGCTGCATCAAACCAGTCTCAGGACTGAAGACCACAACAACAACAACATTTTACCATCAAAGGATGGTAGTCGTCGCTTATTTTTGATTTCCGCTTTGTACTTTGCCATAGCGGTATCAAGCACCTGGTTCCCACCGATCACCATACACTTTCATTAGTATCATGTTACCAATATTGGAACCTATACTATGTCCAACCTGACATAGACAGTGTCTTGTGAACAGATTTTAGGAAAAAAAAACTAATTTTAAACTGATTATAAACCTATAATTTCATCCTTTTATGACGTATAATTTTGTCATTATGACGTATACTACGCTAATACTGACAAAAGGCGTCAAATTCCGGCAATTATAACCTTGTTACAGCACCACAGATTGTCGCAGTGAGAATAAGACGCTATTTACATGGCAACCGTCAACATATCTACGCAAACACTGTTTTCGTGGTCGAATTGTCAACTCTTGAGATATCTTTCGCAGTACCCAATAATCACTGATCATCTGATGCCTGCCTCACCGGGCTAGGACGCCGTTTCCAAGGTAACTAACGATGCACTTTAGTAACATCGTTCCGCTGTTACTACAGAAATGTTGGTGTGGTTCCGCCATAGTACAGTTATTTTCCATGGCGCTGACATCAGAAGAGAGCAAAAATCCACGTAAGCGCTGGGGCAACGACAATATTTGACGCGGATTTTGTAGATCTGAGTTTAGAGGGCAGCATACTCTAAGCCTTATTTCATACCAATTAACCATTTTAGTAGCATAATTTCTATTAACTGACGATTAATGGTCAATAATTGACATTACGATGTACTCCAACTATAATTGTTCCTTTGTAGATACGTATTAAGTTACGTAATCATGAACGTGTTTTCTGATTGGCTACTTATGATGTCCTACTCAGAACGGTGTGTGTGACCAGCCCTATTAATACCCGTTCCCTCCATGCACAGTCAGCAGTTACACGAGCGTCGAGGGTCGACGGAACATATGGGGCAGTGTCCATCCACCACTCTGGGTGTAATTCATTACTATTTATGTTTTTATATACATTTTTATATGCTTATTATAACGTCTGTACTGCTTTGGCAATATATCTTTACAGAGTCTGAAGATGACTCTTTCATAGAGTCGAAACTGGCTACACACTCCAATAAAAAAATATATTTTAACAAGATTGCGATCAAGACTGTTGTAAATTTTAATTTTAACTACTTTTAAGATCGCTGACTATGTTTTCAAAAATTTTACCATGAATCTTGCAGGGCTGTCCATAAATCCGTAAGAGTAAGAGGGGATGGAGACCTCCTCTGAACAGCACGTTGCAAGTATCCCAGATGTGCTCAATAATGATCGTGTCTGCGCAGTCTGGGGGCCAGTAGAAGTGTTTAAACTCAGAAGACCGTTCCTGGAGCCACTCTGTAGCAATTCTGAAGATGTGGAATGTCGCATGGTCCTGTTGGAATTGAAGAAGCCGTCGGGATGCAAAATGGACACGAATTGATGCAGGTGATCGGACAGAATGTTTACGTACGTTCCACCAATCAGAGCGGTATCTTGACCTATCAGGTGTCCCACATCACTCAAACTGCAGACGCCCCACACTATTACAGACCCTCCAGTAGCCTGAATTGTGGCGTCACCGCCAGGCACCACACTTGCTAGGTGGTAACCTTTAAATCGGCCGCGGTCCATTAGTATACGTCGGACCCGCGTGTCGCCACTATCAGTGATTGCAGACCGAGCGCCGCCACACGGCAGGTCTAGAGAGACTTCCTAGCACTCGCCCAGTTGTACAGCCGACTTTGCTAGCGATGGTTCACTGAGAAAATACGCTCTCATTTGCCGAGACGATAGTTAGCATAGCCTTCAGCTACGTCATTTGCTACGACCTAGCAAGGCGCCATTATCAGTTGCTATTGATATTGTAAAAAATGTACAGACAAGAGCTACGTTCAACATTAATGGATTAAAGTTAAGTATTCCACCAGCTACGTCCTTTTTTTCTAGTCTAACTTCCTTGTCCTGTTCCAGACCTCAAGCCAGCCCGCGTGAGCTAAAACGCGTGCCTTTCGGCTTCCTCTTACATTAGTGGGTTGGCTCTCTTGCCAATCCACAACATGAACAGTCCCCTGCTGACATGCAGGGTCCATGGATTCATGAGGTTGTATCCATACCTGTACACGTCCATTTACTCGATGAAATTTGTAACGAGTCTAGTCGGATTAGGCAACATTTTTCCAGTCATCAACACCCAATGTTGATGTTGATGGGCCCAGATGAGACGTCATCAAGGTAGACGAGTGGGCCTTCGGCGCTGAAAGCCCATATCGATGATGTTTCGTTGAGTGGTTCGCACTTCGTGATGGCCTAGCACTGAAATCTGCAGCAACATGCGGAAGGGTTACACTTCTGACACGTTGAACGATTCTCTTCAGTCGTCGTTCGTCCCATTCTTGCAAGATCTTTTTCCAGCCACAGCGATAACGGAGATTTGATATTTCACTGCATTCCTGATATTCACGGTACCCTCGTGAAATGGTCGTACGGGAAAATACTCACTTTGTAGTTACCTCGGAGATGCTGTGTCCCATCGCTCGTGCGCCAACTATAATACCACGTACAAACTCACTTAAATCTTGATAACCTGCCATTGTAGCAGCAGTAACAGATCTAACTGCGCTGGACACTTATTGTCATATATATAGCGTTGCCGACCACAGCGTAGTATTGTGCCTGTTTACATATCTCTGTAATTGAGTACACATGCCTATACGAGTTTCTTTGCCGCTTCAGTGTGTGACATTCCCTGAGAGTGTTGCCACCAATAGGTCGCTATAATGCAGCACAGCATCTCGCAATGGTGGATGGAACACATTATATGCGGTAGCCTGGGGCATAAAGAAAAATCAGCAGGAGCTAAACACAGCCTCGACGAGGGGCGTAGGTTCGAGTTTGAGAAATCAGATATGTTGTGTCGAGTTAGTGGATTTTGGGAGAGCATCATTAAAGAATTTAGTGAAATATGACTTCAGAACCGTCTCGTCAATTGGCTACCGCTATCAGCTAACTTCGGCATGGAACCCTGTGCTGCCACCATCACGTCAAGAATGCATCCAGCAGTTGACGCTTGTCGAGAGTGGCCGTGACTGAACGCACAGAGGGTCGAATGGCGGGCCGCGCACCCCACCACGCGCCAGACCTGGGGAGACTCGGCCACCTCCCGGGAATACACAGCATATAAGGGCTGTAAGAGCAGCCTAGGGGTAGCGTCTTCAATTCATAATCAAAACGTTTTCGGTCCCGGGTTCGATCCCCGCCACTGCCTAAATTTTGATAAATAATCAGCATTGGCGGCCGAAGACTTCCGGCATAAGAAGTGAGCCTCATTCTGCCAACGGCCTTGTCAAAGAGGGCGGAGGAGCGGATAGAGGTTCAGGGCACTCTCTTGTCCTAGGGGTGGGAAATTGCCCCTAAAGGCGGAAGAATCAGCAATGATCAACGGCATGAGGATGCAGAAGGCAATGGAAACCACTGCATTAAAGACACGTGGCCTGTAATTGAAGAAGTGTTATGATGATCTCTCCATTGGCAAAAGATTCCGTAATAGTCCCCCATTCGGACCTCCGGGAGGGGACTGCCAAGGGGGAGGTTACTTTGAGAAAAAGATTGAATAATCAACGAAAGGATAACGTTCTACGAGTCGGGGCGTGGAATGTCAGAAGCTTGAACGTGGTAGGGAAACTAGAAAATCTGAAAAGGGAAATGCAAAGGCTCAATTTAGATATAGTAGGGGTCAGTGAAGTGAAGTGGAAGGAAGACAAGGACTTCTGGTCAGATGAGTATCGGGTAATATCAACAGCAGCAGAAAATGGTATAACAGGTGTAGGATTCGTTATGAATAGGAAGGTAGGGCAGAGGGTGTGTTACTGTGAACAGTTCAGTGACCGGGTTGTTCTAATCAGAATCGACAGCAGACCAACACCGACAACGATAGTTCAGGTATACATGCCGACGTCGCAAGCTGAAGATGGACAGATAGAGAAAGTGTATGAGGATATGGAAAGGGTAATGCAGTATGTAAAGGGGGACGAAAATCTAATAGTCATGGGCGACTGGAATGCAGTTGTAGGGGAAGGAGTGGAAGAAAAGGTTACAGGAGAATATGGGCTTGGGACAAGGAATGAAAGAGGAGAAAGACTAATTGAGTTTTGTAACAAGTTTTAGCTAGTAATAGCGAATACCCTGTTCAAGAATCACAAGAGGAAGAGGTATACTTGGAAAAGGCCGGGAGATACGGGCAGATTTCAATTACGTTACATCATGGTCAGACAGAGATTCCGAAATGAGATACTGGACTGTAAGGCATACCCAGGAGCAGATATAGACTCAGATCACAATATAGTAGTGATGAAGAGTAGGCTGAAGTTCAAGACATTAGTCAGGAAGAATCAATACGCAAAGAAGTGGGATACGGAAGTACTAAGGAATGACGAGATACGTTTGAAGTTCTCTAACGCTATAGATACAGCAATAAGGAATAGCGCAGTAGGCAGTACAGTTGAAGAGGAATGGACATCTCTAAAAAGGGCCATCACAGAAGTTGGGAAGGAAAACATAGGTACAAAGAATGTAGCTGTGAAGAAACCATGGGTAACAGAAGAAATACTTCAGTTGATTGATGAAAGGAGGAAGTACAAACACGTTCCGGGAAACTCAGGAATACAGAAATACAAGTCGCTGAGGAACGAAATAAATAGGAAGTGCAGGGAAGCTAAGACGAAATGGCTACAGGAAAAATGTGAAGACGTCGAAAAAGATACGATTGTCGGAAGGACAGACTCAGCATACAGGAAAGTCAAAACAACCTTTGGTGACATTAAAAGCAACGGTGGTAACATTAAGAGTGCAACGGGAATTCCACTGTTAAATGCAGAGGAGAGAGGAGATAGGTGGAAAGAATACATTGAAAGCCTCTATGAGGGTGAAGATTTGTCTGATGTGATAGAAGAAGAAACAGGAGTCGATTTAGAAGAGATAGGGGATCCAGTATTAGAATCGGAATTTAAAAGAGCTTTGGAGGACTTACGGTCAAATAAGGCAGAAGGGATAGATAATATTCCATCAGAATTTCTAAAATCATTGGGGGAAGTGGCAACAAAACGACTATTCACGTTGGTGTGTAGAATATGAGTCTGGCGACTTACCATCTGACTTTCGGAAAAGCATCATCCACACAATTCCGAAAGGCTTTTCTGGCCAAGAGAAGTCTACTAATATCAAATACCGGCCTTAATTTGAGGAAGAAATTTCTGAGGATGAACGTCTGGAGTACAGCATTGTATGGTAGTGAAACATCGACTGTGGGAAAACCGGAACAGAAGAGAATCGAAGCATTTGAGATGTGGTGCTATAGACGAATGTTGAAAATTAGGTGGACTGATAAGGTAAGGAATGAGGAGGTTCTAGGCAGAATCGGAGAGGAAAGCAATATGTGGAAAACACTGATAAGGAGAAGGGACAGGATGATAGGACATCTGCTAAGACATGAGGGAATGACTTCCATGGTACTAGAGGGAGCTGTAGAGGGCAAAAACTGTAGAGGAACACAGAGATTGGGATACGTCAAGCAAATAATTGAGGACGTAGGTTGCAAGTGCTACTCTGAGATGAAGAGGTTAGCACAGGAAAGGAATTCGTGGCGGGCCGCATCAAACCAGTCAGTAGACTGATGACCAAAAAAAAGTGCAGTCTAACATTTTCTGTGTCCAGTAAGGTCCGTACAGGATCTGCAACATGCGGTCGTGCATTATCCAGCTGAAATGAAGGGTTTCGCAGAGATCGAATGAAGGGTAGAGCCACGGGTCGTAACACATCTGAAATGTAACGTCCACTGTTCAAAGTGCCGTCAATGCGAACAAGAGGTGACCGAGACGTGTAACCAAATGCACCTCATACAATCACGCCGGGTGATATGCCAGTATGGCGACGACGAATACACGCTTCCAATGTGCGTTCACTGCGATGTCACCAAACACGGATGCGACCATCATGACGCTGTAAACAGAACCTGGATTCATCCGAAAAAATGTTTTGCCATTCGTGCAGCCAGGTTCGTCGTTGAGTACACCATCGCAGGTGCTCCTGTCTGTGATGCAGCGTCAAGGGTAACCGCAGCCATGGTCTCCGAGCTGATAGTCCATGCTGCTGCAAACGTCGTCGAAATGTTTGTGCAGATGGTTGTTGTCTTGAAAACGTCCCCATCTGTTGACTCAGGGATCGAGACGTGGCTGCACGATCCGTTATAGCCATGCGGATAAGATGCCTGTCATCTCGACTGCTAGTGATACGAGGCCGTTGGGATCCAACACGGCGTCCCGTATCATCCTCCTGAACCCACTGCATTCCATATTCTGCTAACAGTTATTGGATCTCGACCAACGCGAGCAGCAATGTCGCGATACGATAAAGAGCAATCGCGATAGGCTACAATCCGACCTTTATCGAAGTCGGAAACATGATGGTACCCATTTATCCTCCATACACGAGGCATCACAATAATGTTTCACCAGGCAACGCCGGTCAACTGCTGTTTGTGTATGAGAAATCGGTTGGAAACTTTACTCATGTCTCCTGCTGGAGTGACCGTGTGGTTCTAGGCACTACAGTGTGGAGCCGAGCGGCCGCTACGGTCGCAGGTTCGAATCTTGCCTCGGGCATGGATGTATGTGATGTCCTTACGTTGGTTCGGTTTAATTAGTTCTAAGTTCTAGGCGACTGATGACCTCAGAAGTTAAGTCGCATAGTGCTCAGAGCCATTTGAACCATTTTTTCCTCATGTCAGAACGTTGTAGGTGTCGCCACCGGCGCCAGCCTTGTGTGAATGCACTGAAAAGCTAATCATTTGCATATCACAGCATCTTCTCCCTCTCGGTTAATTTTCGCGTGTGTAGCACGTCATCTTCGTGGTGTAGCAATTTTAATGGCCAGTAGTGTAGAATATTTTCGTGAGTTAGCGAGTGTTTTAAACTTGCAATAATTCAAGCAAGTTAGACACTCTGAAATCAGCATATTTTTTTATGAGTCTGTAAGCGTTTTGATGTTGTAAGAATACTTGAAAGTTGCGCAGGTGCAACACAGAATTTTTTTATGAATCAATATTCGCATATTGAACACAGTGAGCATAACCTGAACTTAAAATAATTTCATGAAGTTTAGCTACAGCAGAACTTTTTAATATCCAACACAAGTTGTAGGACTTACAGAACGCTTTTGTAGTTTACTGGGAGTACATGCTATTTAATGTGGTGCACAGTTTGGTCAATATTTTCAAGACGCTTTAGTCCTACCGCTTTGATAATTCATACACAAAGGTTAATCAGTAAATTATATTTACGTTAAACCAAACTGAAAGAGTGTTGAGAAAATTGTTTGAATGTTTGGCATCGTACATTTAAATCCCGCGTGCATTTATCGGCTATATAATCTATAAAATTGTTAGCATGGAGATTGAAATTATGTTGCCGCAAACGAAATCTAAACATTTTAAAAACCAACTGGTACGTATAATCTATTTACTGAAAGTTTGGTCAATATAAAACAATTGTTATTAAAAATCTTAGTAGCCGCAACTTAAGGATCATATTTACTTTACACGACAGTCTATCTTCTCTTTTTCGAATTTTTTTTTCTAGTCCACAAGTTTTGTGTTGACATAACTTTCTGCCACTGCTAGTTTCCTGATGTTGTTATGCCATGTACTGTGATGTCTATTTGTGTGCTGATAGCTGTCAGAAGTGGCTGGTTTACGTCCACCTTTTTTAGCGGAAATTCATTACACAGCTCACTATCAAAATTGTTTTTTTTTTTTTTTTTTTTTTTTTTGCTTGTGAACACCAGAATCTGGATTGGAGCAATTGACTGTTAAGTAAAAACACCATCATAGCTATAGTTTCTTATATTAACAGCGCTAGACACCTTAACAGTCAAATGCTAGACATCGCTGTTGGCATACCATTACAAATTTAACTGACTTATTGTACAGAGCAGGGAATCATGTCGGATTTTATCCTCAGAATGTATACGAATAAGGACGGAATTAATGTGAAGCGTTCTTTACTTAATGATAAAAGATTACTTTCAGATCAAAAAAGTAGCTATTGCCGATGGACCTCTAAATCAAGGCACTGGATTTGTCATTTTCCCAGTTGTCTGTGTTTGCAGCAGAATTCATGGAATCTTACCTGATTCCCAACTAACACTGTTAAAAACCTTTTTCTATCCAAAAAATTCGTTAGGTGTAGAAATTGTTAGTATTCGAAATCGATAAATCTACCGACCTGGGAAGGTTTCCATCAATTTGCTCTTTGACTTTTTATGTTGCTTTAACATCTAATGCGGTATGTACATTACTCGGAATCAAGCATAGTTCTGTACTGCTTTCAGATCTTGTACAACTACATTTTGTCCGCAGCTCGTGGTCGTGTGGTAGCGTTCTCGCTTCCCGCGCCCGGGTTCCCGGGTTCGATTCCCGGCGGGGTCAGGGATTTTCTCTGCCTCGTGATGACTGGGTGTTGTGTGATGTCCTCAGGTTAGTTAGGTTTAAATAGTTCTAAGTTCTAGGGGACTGATGACCATAGATGTTAAGTCCCATAGTGCTCAGAGCCATTTGGACCATTTGAACACCTACATTTTCTCTTCTAGTTATTCCAGTCATTTATGTAGAGAATGGGGACTGCTCGTTGATATAAGTATGAATCATAATCAGAACAGCATTGGGAATAAATTTAGAAGAAAAAAGATTTTCTGTACTTGTGAGAGAAAGAACTAATTTTTGGCATGTAAGAACTAGGAGGTACGTAACATTTAAGTTCGGCAGGAAGAGAATCATTCGGAGCTTTCACTTGTGGTGTGACGAGTGTGCTACATTAAAGTCTGAAAGATGGATAGGTCTGTGGGATTATTTTATGCATTCGGAAATGGTGATTATTAAAACTGAACTGGGAAAAGAAGGTTTTGTACTGGGCTACGGAAAGTATGTGGCTGTGGCTGACATATACTGAACAACAGAGAATTTCTTTATTTATACATTGCTGGTATAGTAACAAGCGCATTTGTGCATCATTAGCACTACTGGCATTACAGAAGACAAAATACCTTTTTACGTCGCGTGGCTAGTGTTCCTTATTAGTTAACATGACAACTATTTTTTTATTAATATAGATATATTTATTTCTTAAGACTTTTCAGAGACGTTAGCCAGTAACATATCTAATATTAATTGACTGTAGGGAAGTGGCAATCAGCAAATCGATATGGTTATTGTGCAATTTGGAATCACAGTGTGCTTTACATCCAAAGATAATGATTAACTTAACTATGTCACAGAGTTTATAATTTCACTTCTAAATAATGTTATCTATGTTACCACGTTATGTAAGGAAAGGAATGTATTTCAGTGTGAAACATTTAGGACAACTTAGGTGAAATTTTCAATGATTTCTTTTTTTGGTTCGACTTGTTTGTTAAAAATAATGTATGGACGTTTCATCATACACATGAAACTTTCTATTTCTTGTAAAATATTTAGCACACATCCTTTTCCATTGGTGGGTGGAACTGACAAGCATTGTGTAATGTCACTAAACTTCTTGTTTTAACTGTGAGCCAGTGAAAAGAATTTCATGCCAATGAGATTCAGATGTGGTGTAAATATTGTTTTGAAAATTCCTTCTGTCTGTTCTAAAGGAAACTTTCTTTTAGCTCCTATATGTCAACTTATAAACAACTGGTCGAGTAAATTTACAGGACTGAGCTAGAGGATGATATATTTGTGATCATATTATGTTGTGTATAATGTTATTTTCTCGGACTGGATTTTTTTTACGTGTAAGTTTAATTTGATATGCTATTTTTTCTCAGTATAGGAAACACAGGAAATATTTTCACTATTTGACAATAAATAGGAACTGTAAACGCCAAATTAGTAGACGTAACAAATGGGTACCCAGTAATCATGTCAAAAAAAGACTTTATGAAAATAACGCTAAGTTTATTCAGAAAGATGCATCGTTCACATAAAAAGACACCCAAAAAATCGATTCCATGCCCTTTTCTAGTTAAAACTGAAATTTTAGGTGATAAAGAAACTTAATGGAACATGATGAATCCATTTTCACCTGAACTCTGGAGCCAACCAAAAACTCATAAAGAAAGCAACCCTATTAAACCAAAAGTAAACTGATTAAATTTGCATTCCTACAAAGTTTTATTTATGTTATTTTTACTGTGTGCTTTCGGTGTCTGGGTTAATTGTGTGAGCTAGGGTACATGGTGTTTAGATTTACTTTTGTGAAGCCAGAGAACCCCGTTTACTGGTAATGATGGAGGGGTTTGTTTAGCGGTAAAGTTGGACACGATAATTAAGTGCCATTGAGGTGTCCATTTTGTAATCTGTCTGGGCATGAATTTTCATATACCACAGCTGTAGAATCCATTCGTTCTGAGTGCAGGCGAATTTGTCATCTCGATAGTAACTGTACGAAGTGCAAATGGTAGATGATTCGCTGGAAGAATTAATTTGTGGTTAGATTCTTGTGTGCGGGATGGTTAAACGAGAATGTGTGTGTTTTTCTAAACACTTGAATTAGGGTAGAACTACAGTACAGTACAGAGTCTCAAGGCAGTCAAATGTGTCGCAGTTCTGTCCACGTCTGGAACGACAGTTGCTTAAGTTGCAGGCCAACCAGGGGAAACTTCTAGTGTAGGATATTGGCGGACAATACTGTTCCGATAAACAGCAGGAGGTCACACCACATTTGAAAAATTGAATTGCTACCAACTAGTCACGTAATGGTCCCACAGAGGTCTGTGAATATTTTTCTCTGATGGATTTTAACAGAAAATACGCTTGTTAAAGTCTTCTCCCATCAAATCACGTGTGTTGTCAGCAGAGCATGTTAGACTCACATGCCGAAACTTTAAGAAGAAGAAGAGTCGCTTCTCAGTCTTTTGTGTATTTATTAGTACGTTAAGGACCTGCAATTAAGTGAGCCCTGTTGACCAAGAGTGGTGGAGTCTGAGACTACTGACGAAGAACATGATGATGTGATTGGTTGTCCCCCCTCCAATACCATCCCATCTCCTCACCAACACTCCTGCCCCTTTGATTTTATCCATACTGGTTGAGAGGTCGTGATTGTGAATGTCAATCTTAAAAGATATATCGGCTCAACCACTTGTTTATAGTGTAAAACACTAAGATTGACGCTTTTCGGAAGTCAAACTTCCATCATCAGAATAATAAAAAGTAAACAAACCTGTTAAAACTCACTAAAATGGAACATGCACCAGCCACAATAAAATTTATAATAAAATTCAAACATCGTGGCTACTTCCCTTGTTGCAGCCGTGTCTTCCAAGGTGCATCTCCACATAGTCGTCAAAATATAAAAAACTCTAAAATGGTGTCGCCTATGGTGTTCAACATTTAACCACATGGCTCTCTCCTTTATCGTCGTAAACCGCCGCGCGACTTCGTTGATACCACACACCAAGTAGCCAAACACGACACTGAAACGCGAGTGAGCTCACGCGCAAGTAAACAAGGAAGTCACAGAGATGTCTATACAAATAGATAACGTATACATGTTCCAAGGACCTCATGAAATGATGGTATCCTGCCAATTGCTAAAAATGTAGTTACAAAAAGAAACCAGTGAAATGCTTGAAAAAGTTATTTGTATCACCAGTTAGCTGTTAATTCAGTGTGTTCTGATTATCCACGCGGTGTATCGTAATTTCCAGCTGTTCTAGTAGATCCAGCTTTTTGCCTTTGTCCTGTCTCTGTAAAATAAGGTGAGCCTGATCTATTCCCAACATGGAGTGTCCCGTTTCCCAAATATGCGTGGCTACAGCTGACTTTTCGAAATTATTAAGCCGGTAAGCATCGCTATGTTGTATAGATATCTATGGTTGAGCCGATATATTTTTTAACATTGACTCCTGCCCCTCCCCCCTCACCCCAGGGATGACCTTGAATATAATAAGCACAATTGAATCAGCTGTTGACTGAGACTGCTGATGTCAGCTATTTTCTGTCTCAAATAAGGCCACTGCTACACTACTGATATACCCATATCTATCATTGTATCTTAGTTCGCCTTGTTTATCTGCCGATTTAGAGCCAATTTTGCTGTTGTGTGTTCTATGTCTTGTGTTACATAATCCCAATTCACAGACCTATAGTCACATATTATTCTGCTACACTGTACACACACAATAAGTACACTTAAATTATTTGCTATTCTTCCGTCATTGTATTTTTAATGTCCAGTCATGTTCATTTTGTACGTGGAATACATTCATGAGACAACGACTCTCTGACCTTGACAAACCTCTTGCTAGTCACAAAATTCATTAGATAATGAAGTTAATGGAATTTAGAAGTGACAGGTCTGTTGAACAGGATTCGTTTCGCAATAAAGATGCTTAGATTTTCACATTTAATAAACATATTTTTTTCTATCTCTTATTCCTGAAATCTCGCATTATGAGCTGGTGATAGTGGGGATTGCTGGAAGTTATGAGCAAGGAATCATGATGAGGAAAGTGTTGGAATAAATGTAGGCTGAAAAAGGATGTGCAGTATCTATGCTGGCAATAACAGATATCTAGCGTAATGTACCCGGACGTCGTATGATGAACGCAATAGTTGTAGAGGAATTTTTTTACTTTACTAGAATTACAACTTTCCCATAAATATTCCAAGTTCAGTAATCATCTACATGTACTAGAATACAGTTTAGTAATGGGAAACTGTCCTGCTCTTACACTAGCTAATATTTTACTATACCATACTAAGAACTGATTTCCGTACGACCATCCCAAATGGATGAGCAAATTTTTTACTTCTATAAAGATGTAGATAAAACACTAATATCACAAGACAGATGAGATTAGTAAAGAGCTATATTCAACTGAATGGAAAAAGTAACACAAAACATAAACAATATGGAAGGGATTCATTGTTACTCACCACATGAGGAGGTGTTGAGTTACAGAGAGGTTTCATCAGAAAAACTGCTAAAATACTGAGCTCTGGGACAAAATTCATCTTGTTACTTCATTATTTGATTTTACTCAGAAAGATATTAATAAGTGAGCATGAACATCATAATAAAATAAACTATTTAGATCTAACTTAAATAGCAAAAAATAGCAGAAAACCATTGCTATAACCCCACTTTAACGACTAAACTTATATTAAAAAGCTACACGCAAGTAGAAATAAAATAAAGACAGCATTACGCGAACAAGGAAACATGATAACAAAAAAGCTCAAATTAAATTTGAGTTGCTAAAATTGTGTATGGGAGGAACGGGATATGGATTTCCACCCTGCCAGATGATTTAGGTTTGATAGGATTTTCTTGACGACTGCCGACGCTACTCCTTCAAGTGGCAGTCTCTAACGGGTTTAATGCGAGGTCTGTAATGTTCCCGATAACTATCCAATATTTTCTCTTATTTTTCCTTCTTTACTGTCTTATTTATTTACATTTATTTAGTTACTTTACCCACAATGCTTAAATCTTTCAGGCGCTGCCTGAGATGTAAGCAAGACTACATAATGATATTCATAACAGTAAACTTTGCAATGTGCTTGGTAGGTGGTTCTTATGTAACAATTATAATACTTGTAGTAGTTAATAAACATGTTACAGCGAGGCCATTTTTATTAATATTGTTAAATGAACATAAGAACTTTGCTATCAAACAACCAATACTTACCTACACATCATACTCAACAAATTATAAGTGATTCGAGTTCTCAGTTTCCACAATTTGCGATGTGCAGAGATGCGGCAACTGTGCTGGATGGTCAACTTTTTGCTTTGTTATAACTGTTATATCTTTGTATCGATTTCAGACGTCGGAAAATAATGACTATGAAGGTTTTTTAAGCATGCCTATCTTTACTATAATATTCTCCTATTGGTTTGAGAAAACATGAGCTAAGGTAAACTCATCTGTCGTGGAAGTGTTGATGGCTGAGTTTACTCTAGTTCTATGTCGAGAATCTTAGATTAATTCTCTACGTAATGCAAGCATCTTACCTACTCTAACTGCAGAACTTTTTCTTTAATCACAGGTAACAATGGTATCCTGGAATGCTAGCCGATGTTGACATGGCGAATAGAAGAGACGTCTTAAGATCAGTAGCAACATACCACGCCATCTGCAGGGTTTTCGGGCTGACGCCGTTCACAGTGGACACTGAGAAGTGTGAGCTACGGAGGACACGTGCTGGTACGCTGTACGCGGCTGTTGTTCTCGTCTTGAGCCTAGTAATAATAGCGTTTGTAGAAAACTTGTTGCAAGTTATGAAGATGAGAAAAAACGATTCCATCACCTTTGTGTGGTTGGTTGGCTATATCACGACATGCTTCGCTACCACCGTGATGACTGTCGTCGCAGATATTTTTCTAAACACCCGCCAGTACCAGAGGATCCTCACTCCCCTGTCTTATCGGAACAGCGGCGTCTTTGAGTCTCATCGTTCCTCCAGTGGGGCAGTAAAGATCTCCTGCGTTGCAGTTTGCGTCATGTCTCTTGCTCTGATTATAGCTGTAGTTACGCTGGATCGTCCGAGCAACTGCACTATCTGGACGTTTTTCCCCGTATTGTTCACACATAGTATTGTACCAACAGCTGTTTTCAGGTACGTGGGACATTTTCTTCTGGTGAAGGACGACGACTTACGTCAACTCAACCAGTGTCTGGGAGCTTCGGAGCAAATGAGATGCCAGCGCCGACCACCTGCAGACCGCTACCGGAAGCTGAGGAGAGTCCACTCCGCACTGTGCCACCTGTCCCAGGAGGTTCTTTCGGCACATGAGACATTCTTGGTTCCAGTCATCGTGACAGCACTGTGCACTGTTTCTTGGAACGTTGTTGCGATAATCTTATCACTGCGGCACAGACGGCCAGAGGTGGTATATATTTTGGTTCTGTCGTGGCAGTCGTCGCAGATGTTAATGGTGAAAGCGGGCTCGCACGCGCTGTCCAGGGATGCGGCGCAGGCAGTTCACGTCCTGGGCTGACTACTCCTGGGTTCGACTCCCCGCAGATCAGAAACAGTAGAGCTGCGCCAATTCTGCCGCCAGGCCCACGGCCAGAGTCCCACTCACCGACTTTACGGTGTCGCTTCTTTGGATATGAGGATGTTGGTGGCCTCATTGTCTTTCATTACACCTTATACCGTGGTTTTGTTAACTTTCTGGGAAGCGGTCTGAAAAAGAAAACAGTGTGCTATAATAATTAAAGCAGTGTTGATGAAAATGGACTGTTCTGCACTAAAGTCGATATCTGTGTTGCTAACATTACGACTAACTTTTACCCTAACCATAGATAGCTATTAAAACTCTGTAGTAATGTAAACGATGAGACCTCCCTGCTTCAAAAGTTGTTCCTTGCTTATTATTGCACAACACAGCCAAGGGGTACGAGAATGCAGGTATTCAAGTCTGTTGCGCAGTATATCCTCCCAACGGTGGAAGCTGAAGGAGACAAAACTGCAGCAATTTCTTCACTACGTTTAACTTTCACGCAAGGTATAATTATTAATAGCAAGAGGAATGATATAATTAGATCAAGATACAAACTGCACGAATTTGTAATTCTTGAGGTATAAAAGGTCATTGCATTTAAATGAAGGAGAAAAAAGTTCAGGAGCAGCAACTGGAATGTTTTTAGTGGACACAGAATGTTGCAAGAGCGGCTATGTTCCTCTGAAGAAGGCGAAAGTTTGACAAAGGGGTTGCAACGCGACACAGAGCTACAGGAACCAACAACAGGACGCGGCAACACAAGAGTGCCACAAACACTACCTGACGTAGGCGAATGTAAACGGTGTTTCGTCGCTGTCTTCTATCGCACGTCAATTATGAGTTACTGCAGCTCGAAAAAGCTACCGCTACAAAAATTATACTAGTGTTAATCTCGGACATGAAGATGACTACTACTCGCTTTGTTGCATAGAGAAATGGGACTATCGCAGTCTTAAATACCACGACGGCCTGCAGAAACCATCGTAAAACATAGTCAAGCAACAGTGAAACGGAGTCCATATCGAGACCTTACTCACAGTTAGTACTTCCCTTGACACAACCCAATATGTCTCACGCAACCGAATGAACCATTCTAGTTTTGTATCATGTAGACGTACAAATTTTCTCGTAGACGTCCAACCTTTTTAAACAACTCTGCAATAGAGCTACACTCACTTAAACATAGGGCAGAACAAGAGCAGGAAACAGCACAGAAAATGAATACCGAAATGTGTACTGACTTGGCAGGAGTGACCTTGAGCTTGCTACACCCACCATGCACACAGTCAGAATGAGCCGCTGGGCGCCAAGATAATAACCTCACTACACATTACATTCACTTTCATCCTGAGAGCGTATCGACCAAACGCGGCATTTTTCATATCATATACTAACCTCACAGACCAAGTCACAACCACTGCAAATCAAAACTCACTTTCCAGCCTACTAGAGCTGCACCATCTCTTCATGCAAACAACTGTGGAATCACACAGCTGTAATTGATACTTTTGAAAAATATGAGATCCACAACATGTCAGATCGTGCATACACATGTCTTCCAGATGGATTGGATTCTATCAAAGAAGAATGTCACTCATACAAGTAAAACATCATTAAATAAAATACCAGTTAAAGGCTAAACATACCTTGCTTAAATCTTCTTACATATCATTCACAGTATGTACTGGAGTTGCTCACTAATAGAAAACATCCTTTCATAAACAAGTGCCACAGTTTCAGCCTCACAACAAACAAAAGTTGTTACCCTGCATCATCTCATTATAGCATACATTATTCATATAACTCTAATAGGCTACCACTATATCAAAATATTCATGTAAATCCTATAATGTAACTTGTCATTCATCAAATCAGGCCTGACACTCAAAGAAGAGAGTGCACAATGTATGTAGAAAATTACCTCATTAGTGTATAAACGAAATGTAAGAAAATACATGTATGTGTGTGTTACGTATGGTAACTATATCGCTAATCATATCTTCATCTGTTCGAGCGCTGCACACTATCTCACTCGTCCTCATAATTAACATAATTGTGCACTCTTATCAATAGTACTCCTCAAGAATACTAAATTCCTCATTCCATGTTGCATTATAATAACAATAGTCACATTGCGCAACATACGAGTCAAATAGCGCCACGAATACCACAAGATAATCCATCCTAATTCTAACCCAGCCTGACATTGTTTAACGTCGTTGATAGTGCGAGATCCAATATCATATTGACACGTGACTAATGCCTCACTCATGCAAAAAATTCTATAAAGCGTGAAAATATGCTCGAAAGAGAACACATGGATGCTGCTGGGTTACTCAAAGAAACTTAACTGGCACAATAGCAGGAACACTAGACATATTACACTAGAAAATATGCTACTTCCACACTACCACACACTGAGGTCTGCGACCCTGCGCGAGTTCTATATATTCTAACACTAGTGTTTAACTTTCCACTGACATTGTGGTCATCGGAGATGGTTATCTAGTAACAGAAACAGATATACGTTAGTATGAATGCATAAAATTTCGTGTTTGAAGTTTTAGTCCTTGTTGGGACAGCATTCACAAAACCACGGTAGGTGGAGAGCCGCTTCTCCTCAGTAAACTTTGGACTGCTAGCTCCTAATTTTTTAATAATCCACTTTCAACAAGGCCAATGACATTTCAGTGTCAATATACTTCACCAACAGCCGTATACTTTAAGATATTTTATTTTATCCTGAAAGCAACAAGTCTTGGCAAATCACTTTGCCATCTTCAGGACCCCCACGCTTTTATCCAAATAAACGAACTTATCGTATAGCGCCATAACATACTGGATATCGTGAATTCCTGTCGTTATACTAATGCTTCATACAAAGACGTGACATGTACATGTTGTATATTTACTGAAAATAATATTACCTCAGATTTATCTCTCAACCCTGGTTTGACATGTGCCTCGCGGTCGGCAGGTGTTCCCAACACACTGTGAGCTCAGTCACAAACACTGGAGTCCAGATTACTGGGCTATCCAAGCTCTGTTTACAGCAAGTAGCCAGTTGGGCTACAACAGTAACAACTACATCAGCCGTTTCTGTTCCCTCAAACATTATTTCTAGAGCAGTTTCTAGCCTATGATGTAACTCAGATTATTCCCTTCTTCCATAGATTCCATCTTCCTGGTCTTTCACTTCTTATCTACTGGTCTATGACAGTTATAATTGCTTAAGATTGTCGTCCTCAAGTGCTATTAATCTGTTTGGTTGTAACACTTCCTTGTAGTCCTACGCAGTCTGTTGTAACATGGGAATGTCATCCCCTGTAGAATGCAGAAATTTTGCAATGCAGTTTCTAATGAGGGCTAACTTGGGGACTGAAGTAACATAAAGTACATTTAGCTGAATCCAACCCAACGTCCCACCACAAATAGCATTATTTTCAGTGCAAGTGCGCACTAAAGCGCAGCGTAATAATTCAGCAAGGCGTTAATATTGAACACAAGTAGTAGACAACAGTATTAGAAATGTGAAACAATTCAGCTTTGTGGCTTTAAGTTGCTCATGCGACAACATTTACAAAGTCCAGTATACACTTTCTCCAAGCAAATGAATCAAGTCATCAGATCAATGGATTGCAAAGTATGTAATATTCTTAAGAAATATGGAAATGATTATAAACTCCACTATGTCAAAATTACAGTTAACATAATCGTGATGGGAGGGTGCTTGGAGGCGAGAGGATTGAAGGATGGGGACTGCTTCATTATTTTAGCTACGACGTGTCATCACTGCAAAGTACAACGATGAAATTGGCAATCAAAGTTACTCATAGTATTCCATTCTAATTAAACTACCTATTACGACAGCCCACAGCAACCCAGTAATAAGTTTCATTACAGATACTATAGCCACCAACCGAGAAAAACATATCTACAGTCAATAATCATCGAAAGTTTTAGACTAAGATTCCGTACAGCTATATACGTTTGATCCACATTAATAGTTCATATAATTAGCAGAAGAAAGGTTTTTGCGTGCAGAACTTCAATATAGGTATCAACACAGCGAACCCCAACGTTAAATACAGTGTTCAGTTGCCAAAATTATTGATCAGAAATGCTTTTTTAATGTATAACTAAGTTAGTACTGATTCCACAAGGTCGAAAGATCACACTCCTAATAACGTTCAAAAGCATCTTAAATGCCACGAACCTGACGAAGGATTTCTCTACGGGAACTAGTGGCCTAGCAAGTCACAGTTGACCACTCAATATATCTACAAGTTCCTTTTGCAGGGAAGCACACGAACATTTGCCTCTCCCAATTAAACACAAATAGAAACGATAAAACTATCCCAGTGCACACCTATCACTTCAGTACCATCTAGAAACCTGGTTTCATGAAATCAACCCAACGTGTTAATATGTCAGCCCTGATAGACAGTAATTTATCTGCTGATATACGTATGTCACCACAAAAGAACAGAAATACAGTAGTTTAGCAATAAGCGGCGTAATTGCACTTCGCCAAATGTGCATACGCATGTTTATCAATTAATGTGTCAGTACTTAATGAGCAATAGAGTCAGTAACATTAGAAGTTGTGTACGGATAAAAAAAAACACACGAATTTAACAGTTATTCAATGTTGGTTGAAAAAAATTTGTTCCAATTTTGGTCACCATGTGCTGATCTGTCACTGTGAATACGAGAACGACGTACAGAAATGATTACATATACAATGCCCTAGTGAACCCGGCAATGCTTCACAATTGCTAAATGAAAGGACGGTCATTTTATTTTAGGGCACAAAAACAACTAAGGTCATCATGTCAGAACCGTAGAACACATATACGAAAAAGGAGTTAAAAACAACTACACTTTAAGCCCATTCGATTGGAGGATAGAGCGTTAAGAAGAAGGACTTGCTCTTGGAGAAAGGTCCATAAAATACGCAGTGGAGACAATATTGTTCCGAACTAAAGATTAAATGTTCTTCGCCAAACTGCTACGACGGATAGAAAGTAATAAACAGGCGGCAGCTCGCGCGTCTCTTCGTTGAACGGCCGGTAATTCAGACGGCATACAGACAGCTGAACGTAAGTGGTTTAGAAAGGGGGCATTCGGTCAGGAAATGGCGAACTGTCAAAGGCTGATGACAACAAGCACAAAGCAGTGGGGGGTCGCCACCTAACAAATGGCGATGGCCAAAACGACAGTGTCCAGTACGAAATCTGGCTAAAACGATCTCGCGGCGAGAGGGCCGAGAGGAGGTCGGCCGAGCCCATTGGGATATTTTTTATTCCACGGAGCTTGCTACCATGAAGATGGCGATGCCAAAGTGAAAGCAACTGCTGACAGATGGCAACACGGAGATCATGGGAAGGAATGGAAGAGCTAGCGGTGCGGGGTAGGGGGACTACAGGCTTGGCACCAGCGTCAGCGGCCTCATTTCCCGTCAGACCGACGTACCAGGAACCCACATAAACGTCACGATGGTTCCCTCAAGAGGGAGCAAGTGGAAGCTTTCTTCGGCCCGTTGCACTAAAGGGTGGACTGTGGACAGCACGCAGAAGCTCTGAAGGGCACAGAGAGTCAGAGCAGATGAGACAACTGAATAGTCTGTGTCGCCTGATGTACTGTGTGGCCTGATACAGGGTGAAGAGTGCTGCTGTAAATAGTGAGTTAGGCCGAAAATCACCGGTGCCAAAGACAAAGGCGCACCCGGCACTATGGTCGATACGAGAGCCATCAGTGTATACAACTGTACTATCTGTAAGTTATATGTAAGTGTTGAGAAACTTACAGCGATAGATCGACTCTGGAGTAGTTTCCGTATGAAGTGACTTAAGTCCAAGGTGAACACGGGCGGCCGTACGAAGGCAATGTGGTGAATGGTTCACACCAATCGGGAAAGTGGCAAGTAGCGCGATGTTGAGCTGCTGGAGCAATAGCAGAGAGCGAACTCCAGGAGCAGCAAAGAGGAGGGGCGTGCTGCATACTGGCAGTCAAAGGAGTCATAGAAGGAGGAGGCACAGGATGGGTGGCTACGCACGGCACACAAACGGCATGCGCATCTGCAGAGGAGAAGTCACGGCGGTAGAACAGCGGTAGTTTAGCAGCTTCTGCATAGAGACTCTCAACCGGGCTAGCGTAAAAGGCCAAACGGATTCCACGACTGTCGATTGTAATTAGACGGTGTAAGATGGAGATACGTGCACATGAGTAGACGAAACACCTATAGTCTAGTTCCGAACGGACAATGGATCGATACAAATGCAGGTTGGTGGTCCCATACGCTCCCTAGGAAGTACCGCTTGGGACATGTAGAACACTGCTTGACCGGGTGCAGTGGGCGGCCGGATCAGATACGTGGGAGGGCCAGGAACGTTTCCTATCACGAGTGAGTCACAGGAAGTTCGTAATTTCAGCGGACGTAAGGGCAATGCGCCCAAGATGAAAAGACGCTGGAAGAAACCCATTGAGCCGCCAGAAATTCGTACAAACTGTTTTGTCAGTAGAAAAGCGAAAACCGTAATCGATACTCCACGAGTAAAGACATCGCTAAAGACGACGCTCAAGGCGACAGGTACGTGGAGAAATGCAACAGATAGCAAAATGGTCGACGGAAATGGAGAAAGATGACCACTGGGAGACAGTTCATAACAGGTTTAATGGCTACAGCAAAGGGGACGACGCTCAGGACAGAACCTTGAAGCACCCAATTTTCCTGTATGAAGGTGTCCAACAAGGCAGAATCCACCCAGACCTTGAAAACTCCGTCTTGAAAAATTCCTGCCGGATACAGGACAGGCAACGTCGGACACCCCAAATGTATAGAGTACGGAGGATTCCAGTCGTCCAGCAGGTCTCGTAAGCTTTCTCCAAATCAATAAACACAGCCATAGTCTGGTGTTTCAGCAGAAAACCGTAAATGAAATAGACTGACAGAGTAACGAGATTGTCGAATGCAGAACGACTCGCTAGGAATCCACACTGGGCAGTGGTTAATAAATTGCGAGATACGAGAAACCATACCAGCTAGGCATGAATCATACGTTCCGTCACCTTGCAAACACACCTGGTGACAGAAATGGGGCAGTAAGTAGGAGGAAGGTGTTTGTCCTTACAGGAATTAGATATTGGTATGACAGTGTCTGGGAAACGTGCCATCTGCTCAAATGCGATTTTATGTATGAAGGAGAAAGTGCTTGCCCACAAGAGAAAGGTGTTGCAACATCTGAATGAGAACATCGTCCAGCCCCGAGGCAGAAGATTGCGATGGTTTTGCTTCTTCGTAGTAAAGGCAGCATGGTGGTGTTCACGATTCTGAGAGGAAATGGGTATCACCTGGGCCTCCTCCACTCGTTTCCGATGGAGAAAGGCAGGGCGGTAATGGGTAGAGCTCCAAATCTCCGAAAAATAGCGGCGTAGGGTGTTACAGATAGCAATGCGGTTCACAATGACATCCGTTACGGTCAGGCCGGAAATTGGGGAATGGGCCTTGGTCCCAGAGAGCCGCTGGAGGTTGGCCCACACGACTGAAGAGGGAGTGGAACTGCCAAAAGATCTAGTAAATGAAATACAGCTAACTTTTTTGCTGTCCCTAAGAATAGAATGACACTACGCACGTAACTGCTTATAATGGATTAATGGATGCATTTCTCCATTGTAGGATGAGGGTTAGAAAAGCAGAGAGCACGTCTTCGCGCGCAAATGGCGTCGTGACACTCCTCAGTCCACGGGAAATGATCGCTCCAGTACACGTCAGAGAGAATAGACCACTCGAGACGACAGGCAAGCTGGTCGCGCAGAACGAGAGGTTCAAATGGGATTAAGTGTACGTGGAGTCTGAAAGGAGCGTCGGTGCTTTAGTTTTAAGGCAGATGAGGTTCAGTTAATTGAGAAGATAAGCCAAGAGGACTCATCTCGGACAGGTTCTGGAAGAGCGCCAGAGTAGCTGGTGTGCACTAAAGTTCAAAAAATGGTTCAAATGGCTCTGAGCACTATGGGACTTAACATCTGTGGTCATCAGACCCCTAGAACTTAGAACTACTTAAACCGAACTAACCAAAGGACATCACACACATCCATGCCCGAGGCAGGATTCGAACCTGCGACCGTAGCGGTCACGCGGTTCCAGACTGAAGCGCCTAGAACCGCACGGCCACACCGGCCGGCTGCACTAAAGTCACTGAGCAGCGCAAGGGGTGAAGCAGCTGACCAATAAGCTGGAGGAAGGCTTCCCCGGTGACACCTTATACCGGCATTACCTCAGCGTATCATAAAACACCCAAAGGACTAAGTAGAAGGAGTGGACCTCAGGACAGGGGAGCATTCACCTTTTATTGTTCACAGTATTTATGGAAGTCAATCTACACAAATAACAGTTGTCATAAACTTCAAGTGGGAGAAAATTTGTACATGAAGCTCCTCAGTTGGCTTTATATACCAAAGAAAGTGTAACAGATTTTCAAATCAGAAAGATAAAACCATTTTACAAAAAATAGGATACACTGAACGCCTAAAGGGCTACCGTAAGTTCACTTAGAGACAGATTTAAAAGCTTTCCCAGATATATTCGTTTATAACAGAAAGGGTAACTATATTTTGTATTAAAAATTGTGAAGAAATAACATTTATAATAATAAACTCCCAGTGAGTGATCATTTATACATGAAGCCTATCACTTGGCTTTAGTTACCAATGAATGTATAACAACTTTTCAATTGAGAAATGTAATACCCTTTTTATAGGAAATAGAAAATACTGCACTCCCAAAGGGCTATCGTAAATTCACTCAGAGACATTTTTGAATCCTTCCCGAAATATATTCGTTTAAAAGAAACAGTAACCTTACATACGGGCTCCCAACTAGACAGGAAATAACATACATCAGACACTTCTCCTACAAATAGTTCCCAGCTCTCGGCATCGACCAAGTGCGGATATGAACGTCCGTCGGAGCAGCTAACGCGGGCCACACATGGTTGTGCCGCTCGGGCCCGTTTTATCGGCCCGACAGAGGGCGCGATGCACAGTGGGTGCGTCCGACTTCACTTTACGCGTGACCCCCCCCCCCCCCCACCCCACCCCAAACGGTTAACTCAGAGGGATCTCATTGTGTGCACCTGGGAGGGGTGGCTCAGACCAACCACCTAGGCACACGTGTAGAACACATTGTCAACAATTATAGTCCAATCAATCGCGTGTGCTGATGCAGCAACTACACGCTACAACCAAATGTCTGAAACAGTGCTATGTTAATAACACCAAAATCAGTCACTTAAAACAACTTTAAATAAAGAGGCATGGTAGCAGTATCGCAAGAATTAAAACAAATTACGACTGCTAAATATAGCTTACAAGTAATAATTAAAGAGGACTCTGGATGAGATATTTTAAGTAACAGACTGAGCTCACTTGCGCACGTGATGCCCCAAAAAAACACCAAATGATATTCTATCCTTACGTAAATCGAGTCATTGGTTGGTGCCGAAATTCAAACCTCCGCCCAAGTATCTCACGGAGTTAGCGGACTTTGGTACATCGTACAGTTGAAGACCTACAACACTGTCTGGAACAAACTAAACACTCAGTTTTAAAACATTATACACAATAAGCCCCACGGTTTGGGTGCTAAGTCAGAATGCCGACGTCACTAGACACAAAGCAACAACAGTTCGATTAGAATGGTCCAACAAATTGCGTAGTGTCCGACCACAACATGGATTACTTACAGAATTCATAACTGAGCACTTGCAATACGGAAGGTGGAAAGTGCGTGGCCAGTGAAAGACATAAACAGGATGACGTCACCTTATCACGCCAGCGAAATAATCGTCAGAGAAGTAGGTCGCCAGTACAGTCTTCCAATAGAATGTAATCGCTTAACGGCCACCAACTGCTTGGCTGTGAAGACCATCGCAAGACACAACCGCTACAACTGTCGCCTGTACAATGACTTTTCAAAACACCTCTTCACCGGCCGGGTTACCTCCCCTCCTCGGGCAGTCGCACCACCTTCTCCCCACCTCCAAACAACCTCTCCCGGTCAGCCGCCGATCCCCTCACCGCCGCGCCACCTCGCGGCCGACCCACAAGCGCCGAAAAGTCAGCATCTCTGAACGGATATCGATAGCTGCAACACCGGCATGGCTCAACACCTGACGATGGAGGGATCTAGACATTACAAAGAGAAAAGTTTAAATGAGGAAGGAAAATGTGGGCTGCAACAGCATGCAACTGGGTGTTCACTGAGATGGTTTGACTATAAATGTAATCCTGGATGAGCAGCATGACTTCCCTATGACACAGAATGCCGTCCTTGGGGGAAGGTGTAAGCCGACTGGAAAAGAATGCGAGAGGTCAAAGGAGTTGCAAGGACGCAATTTAGTTTTCTGGAGGCAGAAAAGAAGTGGACCCCGTGATTTCAAGAGCAGCCGTAATTCCTTCTTGTTGGATCTAATGCTGTGAACATTCCATTGGGGAAGAGTCGCGACAGGAAAAGCGGAGGAGGCAAACAAATGAAGGGTTGTCACCTCGGCAGTTACCCAGTGCCAGCCTTCCAAGACTCACTGCTACAGGGTTCAGAGGCTGGAGGATCCTGTTCCATGAGATCTACAAAGACATCAGCATCCTAACTGGGTTGGCCTGCGGGTTTCAGGGCGGAACAGCGGTTGACGGTGCGCACCATCGACACCGTTGTAGAGGATCGTTGATTCGGCAAAAGAGACCATTTACCTCTGTATCATTTCTGGGAGCCTTTGCGGTTGGTGGAGGAATACTCGCATGTTTGTTGGCCAGAGGGATGTAAAAAGTGTTCATGGGAGATTTCCTTCTATCCTTTCCAGCTTCCCGGTGTGTAGCAGTTGATTTCGCCCCAAAGGTGGAGATACAGTTACTTCTTGCACAGCTGCAGGAGATGGGGATGCTACCGTGACACTGGGCGTATTACAACTCTGGGCAGAATTTGAGGTCTCAAGCCTGCGTGGCTGTGTCTTTCGTAGAACGAGGTGTAGCAAGAACAGTGATCTAAGTGCCAGATGGTAAAACGCAGGGTTTTCTAGTAACCAACAGCTTTGGAGAGACAGCATAAGGACTTTTTCTTTACCCAGATCTCCCAGACGGTCCCCTCATCGAGACACATGGGACATTCTTGGGATAATGCTGCATGGTTGCCATTGCAACTCATATAGTAGGAAGAAGGAGGTTGGCAATCGCCCACATTTGATTCTGTTTCGACAGGACCTTCGAGTGTGGTTTTATAGTTGACACTGGTAGCACCGCATCGGATTTTTAACGTACAGTTGGACTTCGATGATTCCATAGCCTGCTTGGATCGATGATGGGAGCACTATCCTATCAAACATGAGAAAAAGAGTGCATTTAGCCACTAAGGTTGCATCAACCTTCTACATTACCCGATGGACTTCATTGACGTCGGTCAGATCATCGAGCAACCGAGTACAAATAACAACACGCGAAAAATTCAGTTTTCGATGGGCCTCAACATGAACAGGTTAGTCATGGAGGAGCGAAGCTGCCATCAGTCGTTGGGTTAAGTATCACAGTTAGTCTTCCTAAGCAAATTGCCATTACATAAACGAGAGCAGGTTTTCACAGGGACACTAACTGCATCGGCACCTCTCTGATTATTAAATGGATTAACTGTAGAAAAGGACTGACCTTCTTCGGCATGTGACACCACAAGGACCTGAGGTGAAGCTGAGAGAGTCTGGGAATGTTTATCTTCATTCCATCTGCATTTAGTAGATATAGACTGAGATGGTGACTGGCTCATTGTGAGCAAATCCTCCGTGATTGCCGGCGTCTCAAATGCAATAGTGTGCTCCTTCCAACTGGGGCCCCCCTCAGATGGGTGGCATACCCACTTTAGGTGATCGTTCACACCTCATGTCACACCTCCCAAGCTCCTGACAGAGGGGCCGCTTGGAAATTTGGAAAGGTAATAGCTCATGCCGTCAGTCACCTCTCTCTGGGACTGTCTGTACCAGGGAGTGCATGCGGACCCTACGTGTCTACCCAGGGCGGGGAATTACGCATTACCCAGTCACCTGTTATGTGGCAGATGCATCGGCTAGCTTTCAGAAGCACCCAGGGAGAGAGGAGAAACAGATAAAGAGGAACCTCAAGCGTTGAAGCGGATGAATAATGGGAGATTGAGTACGAAGTGCAAAGAAAGAGAAAAGTATTGTGGGGCCTGCTCTGATGTCAGGTTACTGAAAATTCAGAAGACATTCCCAAAAAAATCCCAAACAGGTCCTCCGAAGCAGCGGAAAAAGGATAGCAGGAGGATAGACATGCAGCACAGAAGGCAAAAGATGCTGCAAAAGCTGAGGCCCCATGGTAACCAAGCATGAACTGACCAAAGAGTGGTGTGCCCTGGGGTTGGGGGGGGGGGGGGGCGTCATAGGGATAGATCAGCATACAAGGCTGTGGAGTGGGATGGTTAGCGCAGCAACGGCAATATCATTCACAGTTTGGACGATAATTCATTTGTACAAGTTTAACCAGTGAGAGTGTGGACCAATGCAGCAAATTTCTTCCTGCATGAAATACACCAATTACAGTACTGATTACACAGTAAACAGTTCGTAGTTAATATACGTCACAATACTCCAAAATTCTGATGTTCGTAAGAATATAAATAAATTTTAGACTTAAAAAAATATGCGACTAACGCTTACTAAACCACCTGTAAATAACAACTTATATTTTCAAAGCAATTTGAATAATATTTGCAATTTTTCCAAAATACGCGCCTGGCTCTTACTATACTATGTTAATAACCCTCCCATTAGCAGCTGTAATTAAGGAACATGAGCCACTGTGCTCATGAAGTCTAAGATATTTAAGACCAAACGCCCCAAGGCTCTCCGCAAATGATTCATTAAACACCAAGAGATCAGTGCGAAATAAGGTCCGAATTTAGACGTTAGCAGCCATCTGAATAAAGCCATATGTATATAAGAGAGTAAGATACATACAGGAAACTTTTTACTGTTTCACAGTTCCTACCTCCAACTGCCAGCAGGTCATGAGATGGCTCAGCCTTTTCTAACACCGGCACTTCGCTGTCGCTAAGGGAGCTGCACCAGACCCGTGACCGGCCATGGCAGCGGAGACCTGCCCTAAACTGCCGCCTGTTAACTACCCACATCACACAGGACCCCAGATGGACTCAACTGCGACACACTAAAATTCTAAATGAATAGATTCTTGCACACAAGGGTGAAAAATTACAAAGGGGGAACAAACCAATTCCACCTAAGGGAAGTGAGAGTAAAGTTCCTACATTACTCTATACAAAAACTGCCTGTTCACATTAGCAATTGCTTTGAATTGAAGCTACAACAAACTGGGGACTCCACCAAAAGTGAGGCAATGAATATTGTTGCTGGAACATTAATAACAGCCCCCAAACTCAAGGTAAAATATTGGGCTAATAAGAGCAAAGCGATCTGTCTAACAGTCACAACTATATAGCATTTTGAATATCATATATTATACTCCTTCAGAACATTAGCTGTCTTAAGTGGAGACTAATTACGCCTCAAAAAATGCTGGAACTCTTGTCCATAAGTTTCACTAGAACTTTCAAGCAGAGCACGACGTTGTCCTTTACATGTAAACATGCAACTATCAGGCGAAGTGTCTTACCACATTCATAAAGTGGAATTGGTCACATGGGTCACCGAGAGGTGCTGGATGAAAATCAGCAGCTGAAGGTCTTCGCTCCTCCCAGCAGTGAGGCCGGCGTCCAAACACCACACAGGCAGGCAGCCTCACCGACCAGGGCACAACACAGTCCCTCTCCTTGACTCCACACACGCCACTCGCGGCATCATCTCCAAGTTAGTAACTGCTGCTGCTCTCCATAGTGCAGCTCCCCGTCTATATTCTGTGGACTCACTCGATGCCGACATACCACTCGCGCCATCTCTGGGACTTGCTTCATACCACCAGCCAGACAATTTTACATGCAAGGATCGGGAACCAGCCCACTAGTAATATATCGAATCAAGCGCCACAGCTCATTCTTCCCCAATCAAAATCTCCACAAAGCCCGTCCGCTAATTTATGTCAAACGAGGAACAGAGAATTTAGTTCCATCCCTTCACCTTGGAGATATGTACTCTAGATAACTTCCCAGTAGCAATGTTACGTACCGATAGGGTGACTGGGTAAAGAATCTGGATAACCTCACAAGGTGCTACAAAGCACGGTGCCAATTTATGAGGAATTGGGGCCATATCTTGACCCCTGGCAGAAAGATTTTGGATGAAACCTAATCACCAACAGGCACCTTAAACTCGCTTTGTCCCTGACTGTAGCGGCATGTGATACTAATATTTCGTCACACTTGTTTCCAGTTCTCTTAAATTAGGTCACGTGTTCGTTTCTCAAGGAGCTGGTCATTAACTGACCACAGGTTGGCCAAGGGGAGCTGAGACTATGAGCAAACATCAAAGATGTGGGGGTGATTTTAAGGGTTTCATGGTAGGTGGAAGTAACCGCCAAATTAAACCATGGTACCGAAGGACCCCACTTGTGGAGTGAATTAGAATGGAAAATAATTATGGCTGCCTGCAGATTGTAGTTCACTCTCTCAACAAATCAAGGTTTCGGGCAGTAGGGTATAGTCGTCGAATGAGATAATGCGTTGTCAAAGCACAATCTTTAACCTGTTGTAGAGAAGAGGACAGGAGCTTTGCACGGCAAAGGTACACGGAGTGACAACTATGAAAAATATCGGTGACAAGTGAAGAAGATTTCACCCAACAGTCGTCACCCTACTTCTTGGTACCAACCAGACTAATCTGAGCAGGCATCAACACATGACCAGAATGTACCAGTTGCTGTAACTATTACATGGAAGGGGCCGCCATAATCAATAAAGAGCGTATTCATGAGAAGGTGATCACTTGAAGATTGTAAAAATCCCCTACAAGTATTGGAAATGGGTTTAGCAAATTTACATTCGTGGCACTGACCCACCAAATGCTATATATCTTGTTACAAAGTAGGTCAACTAAGGAATTCCCTAACCCTGGCAAGGATCCAACAGATTGCTAAATGCCCTCCAATCACAGACTTATGAAAGCAATGGAAAATTCCGGCAATCAAGTCTTGCGTAACACAAATCTTGGTCTGCTTATCCCGCTTGCTCTAGTAACACAATTTCTCTTTTGCATGTTAATAAATTTTGTTTAATCTTAGACAGAGCGGGTTCTTGGTCTTGATGGTGCTCCAAATTACAAAATAACTTATCGACCATGGTTAATACCTCAGCAACCCAAGCTGGTTCCCTTATTCCCTGTTCCGTATTGTTGTGACTGCAACCCTGCTGGAACATTTGACTCAGTGCTTCTGCCATAGCGTTGTCGGTTCCCCTAATATGCCTGATGGTAAAGCGAACCGCAGAAATTCCCACGGCCCACTGGACAATTCGTCACGTGTTCCTGGGCCTGGCGAGTACCCAACTTAAGGCTTGGTTATCAGTTTCAAAACAAAGTTCCCGGTGATCGACGTCGAACAAACTTTTAGAGGGGGAACACTACCGCCAGGGCCTCACACTCGTAAACATAATATTGAAGTCCTACTGGCGAAAGGGACCTTAAAGCGTACGCAAGAGGTCCACGTTCTCCCTGATTTCCTGGAAGAGTACCGCAGCGATACCCAATTTTGAACCGTCGGTCTGCACGACAAAACAGATGTGCGAAGTCAGAAATGGTTAGCACTGGAGGGTTAATCAAGGAGACAGCTGTGACACCCTGCACTCAAATGTCTGATTCTTCTTACGCAGCTCGTTCATGGGGGGCCGCTATCTGGGCAAAATTAGGGATGAACTTTCGATAGAAGTTCGCTGTCATAATGAACCAGACGACACCCTTCTTGGTCTTAGGTGGGGGAAATATCTGTAAGTACGTGCTCCTTTTCTGGTCTTCTCGGATCCGACCAGTAGAAACCAAATGATCAGAGGAAGAAATCTAGTGCTTAGCAAAATTAGTTCCGGAAGAATCTACAGTAAGACAAGTGTCAAGAAAGCGGCTCAAAACCTCCTCCAGGTATTGCAAATGTCGTTGGAAGGTAGTACTATAAATTGCTAAGTCATCTAAGTAATAACAATCTGATTTAAATTTTACATCCCACAATATTATGTCCGAAGTCTGGAGAGAACAGCAGCCCCAATCCATAAGCCAAAAGGTACACGGCTAACTTCGAATATGCTCCAATCCGGACGACCACTTATAAAAATAATGGGTGAGCCAGCCACCCTGTTGACACATTAAAAACATCTTCCCAAAATCCTGCAACGATTCACTCTCTCCCTGAACGCGAAGGTAGTATATGTTGGTCAATTCATTTTTCGTATGTGGACACATTTATGCCTAGCAATATTCTTCCTCAAATCCTGCAGGGTTCCTTGATCCTGTAATACTTCCGCAAGATTAGAACTCGACCGCCCTTTCGCCAGAGGATATTATGATTGCAGAGAAACTGACGACTAGACGTTGCTGCAGCTCCACATTCATTTTGTTTTCAGTCAAGACGCCAATAAGGCGAGGTTTATTAGCTTCATTATAGAACCACCTCAAACTGTGTGCGTGCAACAGCTTGGGAGTTGAAAGACACTTATTCTTTACATCCTAACCACAGCCAGCCACACGGTTCGCAAACTGCCGTTGATATACCGTCTGTAATCAACAAGGCTTGCTCTTGTCTTGTTTAGCTAAGAAACGACGCCGTTTGTAATTTCTAATGCAATTGTTTTTACATGGTGACCACGACCTAGGCCTAGTCATGGTGTTATATTTCTTCGTCATACATCAGCTTACGAAAGAGTATCCACGAGGGTAAAATATTACACCGGCATAAAGCCCTGTGACAAAATAATAGTATGGAACTCATTATCTGAATGTAGAAAAAGTGTATGATGGAATAACACCTGGAACATTCTCGTACATCATAATAATGACTGTTGTCTTCTATTGCATCGTGTAGTACGAATCAATAAGCGGTTGTGCATTGATTATTTAGTCGCTGGAACGCTAGTAAACTTCAGTGG
This sequence comes from Schistocerca piceifrons, assembly GCF_021461385.2. Taxonomy (NCBI): domain Eukaryota; kingdom Metazoa; phylum Arthropoda; class Insecta; order Orthoptera; family Acrididae; genus Schistocerca; species Schistocerca piceifrons. The sequence continues at coordinate 36,752,491 of NC_060138.1, read as the reverse complement.
CCTTTAATCAGATAATCTTTCTCTACCACCGTTATTTAATTTTTCACACGTTCATAATGCACTTTTGTTTGTCCGTTGACAACGCAGAAAGCCACCTACGCGCAGTCTATCTGTGGCAGTTTCTGCGATCACAGCGGCCGAGTACCGTTTATTAAGAACTTACAACAGTATCTACGAACTCTCCTTGGAAAGGTTAGTGCTTGCTGGGCTAAATGGTGTACAAAGACAAACGATGTCTGTGCGACATGACATTTTGAACGGAAGAAATGAACGTACGTGTTTCTGTGCCTCTAGAAACTTGGGCGAGCGAAATGTATTCTTTTTTTTTTTTAAGTTTTTGCGAGTCACATCTAAGCAGTAAGGAGCAGCACAACCAGTGTGCTAAGGAAATAAGCCAATGGGCAGTACTGTAGAGATTTTGCCAAAACACTCTGGACAGATGAGGTTTGCGGCAACAGTCACGGCTGAGGCACATAGAACCGCTAACATAGTGACAAAGTGTGACCCGGCGTGAAGTGACTTAGCTGAGCTGTGCTTCATAGCCCAACCCCCTCTTCCGCCATTTACCAAGTAATGGGAGGAGAGTATTAAAACAAGACATCCTGTAAACAGAAAGTTAAAAACACTCTCCCCTGCCCTCTCCCCTCCCAGTCCACTGTATCTCCTACCGTTCACACTATAGTACTCCTTACCTCAGTCACAATATTGAAATTCCAAGATGACGGAAACAGAAAAATTCTCGCATCTTTCCCCAACCAGTCTGAGAGTAATATTTAAATTTCCGCCTGCTTTGCTGGGTGATAACGTGCTTGCAGCCCCCCCCCCCCTCCCTCTTTGCAAGCGGGCCCGGGTTCGATTCCCGGCCGGGTTGGAGATTTTTCAGCGCTCGTGGACTGGCTGTTGTGTAGTCCTCATCATCATTCCATCCTCACCATCGGCGTGCAAGTCGCCCAGTGTGGCTTCTACTGAAGTAAGACTTGCACTTGGAGGCCGAACTTCCCCAGATGGGGCCTCTCGGCCAACGGTGCCATACGCTCATTCCCATTCTTTCTAATATTTTAATGACGTGTCAGAGATGCAGTAAAACATGCAGCCCAAAATTGAAAGTAAAAAATATTCGTTATGTATTTGAAATCCAAATATATGCATTATTTCCAATATAAAATGGCATTCAAGTTACGTAACTTACATAGAGAGCGATTGTATGCTTTATAATTTACCTCTATTTCTTCGAACCAGTCATAGAGAAGTAAAAATATTCCAAGATGGTGGAAATAGATGAGTTTTGTTCTTTATGCCCCACATAACCTCCAGTGAACGCTAAAAGGTAAACATAAAACATATAATGGTAAATGTGGTACCATAAACACTAAACAGTAAATACTACCATACGTGGTAAACGACAAAGAGTAAATGCTGAATGTTAACCGTAAACAGTAAAAGCTTGACTTTAAACACTGAACAGGTAACAGTAAAAGCTAAATGTTAGACACCAAATGGTAAGTGCTATATGGTAGACAGTAAACGCTGAATAACTAACGGTAAACACCAAATACTAAACGCTAAATGGTGAAAGCTAAATGGTGAACGCTAAACGCTATTGCTATATGTAGTTATAATTACAGATCTCTAGAAATTTACGACAGATAAAAATGGTGTTTTAATTATTTCCGTGAAACACAGTGTTGACTGTATACATTACAATACCTCCATAATAATGTGGAAAAGTGATTATAGGATCAAAATTATGCATCATTTATTTACAAACGTATTTGTATATCTAAACCTCTAATCTCCAAAATACTGTACACCCATGTATTGCCTCTTATCCGAAGTAATAATTTCTTCTCTTTCTCTCTCTGTCTCTCTCTCTCTCTATCTCTCTCTCTCTCTCTACCTCTCTCTCTGTCTCTCTCTCTCTCTCTCTCACACACACACACACACACACTAACATATGCAAATTAACAATTTTACAATATAAAAACTTTATCAGATAATTACTGCAGTTTATACTGTGGAGACATACCAATTTCATGAACATTCAACACCGTTTTCCACATCTTTGCCAGGACTGACTGTTGTAAACAGTAGTTTTTTCCAATTTGAGATGATATTTGAAACATGGTTTCACTACTGAATCTGCCTTAATAAAATTGAAACTCCGCTGATCAGCACTTTACGGGCAAGCTGTGGACATCACAAATAACGTATCTTAATGCGGCTATCAAGCAGTTATTTATACTGGGACAGAAACACTTCTGTCATTCGTAACTACCGTATACTTCTAAAACAACGTAGTGTTCGGGATCGCTAAAGCTCTGTCACTGAAGTTATTATCTTACGTGCTCACTGACTTCTCTAAGAGCGTTTAGAACACCAATGATTTTATATCTGAGAAGCCGTTGCGAATATAGCAAGGAGTCACATAAATCATTTTAGAGAGTTGATATTAACACCTCTTATTCTTCCATTGTGTGATACTTTGTAATTGTAAAATGTCATTTTTCACAAAAAGTATTAAGAATAGTTTCAAAATCGACTGTGTCAATGTTATTGTGTCTTCTGTAATACGCTATGCACAGTTTAACACCGTTGAGGTTCAAATGGCTCTGAGCACTATGCGACTTAACTTCTGAGGTCATCAGTCCCGAAGAACTTAGAACTACTTAAACCTAACTAACCTAAAGACATCACACACATCCATTCCCGAGGCAGGATTCGAATCTGCGACCGTAGCGGTCGCGCGGTTCCACACTAAAGCGCCTAGAACTGCTCGGCCACTCCAGTCGGCTAACACCGTTAAGGAAGTGTAGTTCACCGGGACTGATGGTCGAAATTCTTGATGGGAGATATATATCTTGCAGTCCTTCAGATGAACCAGCACCATCGCTCTTGGTGATGTCACGTTCGGAGTTCTGTGCTGAACATCGGATGCCGCCCCCCCTTACGCCCCTGCTGACAGTGTTACTGTGTGTACTACAGTCCTCGGACTCTTCTAGTTCTCCAATACTGGTTTTCATTATTACGATAAATGTTAGACAAGCAAAATGTATATATTCTTATTAGTAGCAGTATGGTTCACAATCAACTGAAAGGCTCCTAATGAGTTTTTTTGTCTAACGTCTGTCAGCTGAACCAGCAGGCAAAATGTGATTATGAGGCATCAGGCGGCAAATTATTTTCATATCATGCTCACAGCAACCATTTCCCATGGAAAGAGGAATCCTTCTTCAGATATTCCCAGAAACAGGTGCTCTCTCCTTCTTTCTTTATGGTGTTTGGGAGAGGAAAGTAGGTTGAGCAGACGGACCTTGCTGCTCCAAAACAAAACTTGGTGTTAAAAAAGAAATTTCTGTAGAAATATTTACTAACGGGAGCACCGTGAACGTTGAAGTGGCACTCGACTTGTCACCGGTGCGATGGTAGTGTGAGCCTCCTCAGCACTCGCTGCAGCCCTGTGACAGATGCCTGTTACCTGTGCTGGGTCACTTATCTTACACTGTACAATGTAGACGTAAACCTGCCTCAGTTATGTGATTGCCATTTTCAATTCTCTTGCGGAAGCAAATACGATTTCTCACATGTTATCCAATCTACATCTTCAGCTATATCCACGAACCACTTTCAAGTCCATTACAGGGAGTCTGTCCCATTGTGCCATTTGTTAGGGGTTCTTCTCATTCCGTTCACGTATGGAACGTGCGAAGAATGATTGTTTATATGCCTCTAAGAGTACAGTAATTTACTGTCCTCACAATTGATATGAGACTGATATGTAGGGGGTATTGGTAGATTCCTAGAGTCATCAGATAAAGCCATTTTTGAAACCTTTTAAGTAGGCTTTCGTTGGATACCTTAGGCGTATCTTCAACAGTCGGCCAGTTCACTTCCTTCAGCATCTCTGTAACACTCTCTCACATGTAAAACTAACCTGTGACAATTATTGCAGTTCTTCGCAATTTTTAAATATTCGCTCTTTGCCCTATGTGGTACAGGTTCCGCACATGAACAATATTCTAGAAATGCAAATGATTAGATTTTCAGAGCATTCACATAACATTGGCGCCGGGGGCGACACTTACAACGTGCTGACATGAGGAAAGTTGGCAACCGATTTCTCATACACAAACAGCAGTTGACCGGCGTTGCCTGGTGAAACGTTGTTGTGATGCCTCGTGTAAGGAGGCTTTGATAAAGGTCCGATTGTAGCCAATCGCAATTGCGGTTTATCGTAACACGACATTGCCGTTCGCGTTGGTCGAGATCCAATGACTGTTAGCATAATCATTTGAATATCACAGCATCTTCTTCCTGTCGGTTAAATTTCTCGTCTGTAGCACCTCATTTTCGTGGTGTAGCAATTTTAATGGCCAGTAGTGTGCGATGCGCTACTGAACTGATGAAGTCGCGTGGAAAGTTTCCACGGAGTCAGAGAGTCACCTACGACGGGTTCCCCTTGTGCCTATAGCCGGACGAGTTGTCCTGCATAGCCGTAATAAATTTTAGACAAACGCCTTCCTCGTAAATAAAAAGTCTGTCTATTAGTAAGAACCGTATCAAAATCCCTACAGTGGTTGTCGAAATTATCCTTCAGATACAGACTGAAAAACGTGACGGGAGGACTACAAATATGAGAGCAAATCGGCAAGTCCGAGCCCCTACTTTTTGTAGCCAAATTACGGTTATAAATGCGAAGTCAACATATCCATTCCCAGCGTTGGACCCATCTTGGTTCGTTCCGGCCTTATCTTTCGGTAGCTCCACCGCACGGCACTGCTATCAGTTCTTAAAGGTGGCGGTTGTGGTTCAGACGTCCGTGGAGTTAGAGCAACGAAGCTTGATTCGTTTTCTATGGAGCAAGGACGAATAACCATCGAGATCTACAGGGCATCCACATGTGGGGAAAACTGACTAGTTTTGAGAACTGTGAGATTGTGATGGTGTTGCGGGTTTGTCGCTGACTGATGACCATAATCCTGCGCGGATGCAATGTTGAAAGCAGATCGGTGCGTGCAAATCACGGCCATTTCCCGAGAGCTTGGCATATTGTATGGGAGTGCTTACGACATCGTTCAAGGGCCCTTATCGTCCCTTAAGGTTCCATGTCAGTGGGAGCCTAAGCAGTTGGACGACATGATGGAAGACAGGCGGATGACGTCTTCACTGAATCATCTGCAATGGTACTCCAAGGAGGGTCAAAGTTCCCTGGACCCCCCTATTACTGGCGATAAAACGTGGATACTGCATTTCACACCGGAATTCAAGCAGTAGAGCATGTTGTGGAAACATCCAGCTTCGCCTGTGACAAAAGACTCCGTTCAGCCCCATCTGTTGGGAAAGTGATGTTACCGACCTGTTGAGACAGCCGTGGACTGCTCCTGCCGGATTTCACGCCACAAGGTGCAACCGTCAATGTCGACAGTTAATGTTCCACACTGTCACATCCGAGAGCTGCCGTCAGGTGAAGGCCGAGGGATTCTCGATGTGGACAACATGATTCTGCTCCTCGTCAATGCGAGACTACATGTGGCAGTCAGAACTGCCAAAAAGTTCCAGTCATTCCGGACCACCCACCATACAGTCCAGACCAGCGATTCACAAGTAACAATGAATGAAGACAGCAGTCCAAAGGTGAATGAAGACAGCAGTCCAAAGGTGGTTCCATAATCGGCCAGACAAATTCTGTTTCAGGGGCACATCATATTTAAGGCTACAATGTGACAAATGTATGAATCGGTATGGGAACTATGTGGCTTATAGAAAATAGGGGCAAAGACTTTCTGATTTGCCTTCGCACACGAGTGACCTAGCCCGACTACGCACAGGTAGCATTAAGTATGTACAGTCAGACAGCTTTTGTGGCGTAGCGTATTCTGCTAGCAGGCTACTGCGTGGAGTTACGAATAAATTTCACAGAACGACGTTAACTAATTGAATATCGTCACTTCCATATAACTTATGCGATACAAGTGACACACGACAGGAAAGTTGACTGGAGGCATGAATGCTACGTGTTCCATATTGAACTGGAGGTTGGAGTGATATCTCATGGCAATAATGGGAACACAAAGTGATGTTAGAAATATGTGTACAACGAATGCAAAAACTGTATGCGAATCATGGGTGTATGTGTGTATGAATGATTCAATTTGTGTCAGAGGCTGGCTGACGTGACGCAAATAAATAATAAACGACGCATGACAATACAAGTTTAGCTCGTTTATGGAATGAATTTTCACCCTGAGGTGGAGTGTGCACTGATATGAAACTTCCTGGCAAGTTAAAACTGTGTGCTGGAGCGAGACTGGAACCTGAGGCCCTTACCTTCCATGGGCAAGTGCTCTTCCAGCAGAGACGATTGGTCATGACTCATACTTGGGTAGCTCAGTTGGTAGAGCGCTTGTGCGTGAAGGGTGAAGGTCCCAGGTTCGAGCCTCGATCAGGCACACAGTTTTAACCTGTCAGGAGGTTACATATCGGCGCACACTCCGCTGCAGAGTGAAAACTCATTCTGTAAACATCTTCCAGGCTTTGGCTTAGCAATGTCTCCGCAGTATACTTTCTGCAAGTTACGCAGGAGAACGTCTGTGAAGTTTGGAAGGAAGGAGATGGGGTACTGGCGAAATAAAGTTGTTTATTTTGTGTTACAGCACTTCCCTTGTGAAGCTTAGCACGCACTGTGATGCATTGTCGAGGCTCATTGCTGCAGTTGTTAGCCGTGGACTCTCTATACCGAATAGATAACTGCGTTCATATCTGGATTTGATTCAACAAAGGCAGAAAGCTGAAAGTAACGATGGCGGTTATTTTGCTGAAACGACTCGTTTTCGGTTATATCGTCTTTTTTCAATGCCAGTTTAACTTAACTGTGAAAAGCGCTCAAAATAACTGGTTTAAGAAATAAATGATTTTCGTTTTTTTGTTCCGATTATGTTTTGTAAATAAGGACGGAAATCGAACAAAGATTGAAACATTTTTTCTCCCTCAGTTTCAAAACACAAAGAATCACAATGTTGAGCTAATAGTTAAACAAAAAAGACTGAGTAAACGCACCGTTCGCCGCTTTTCTCGAAAAGTGAGACGTGGTTGGCTACTACTAAAAATCCCCAGTGTTCTCCTATTGATTGGAAATTTTTGTAACTCTGCTCAAAAATCGAGTTGTAATAGCGGTTCATACCTCTACTTGGGCACTGCAAAAAGTCAGCACTATAGGATGAAAACTGAGATTGAAGAACTCTATTTTTCGTGTTAATTTGACCGTTTTCATTTGTTAAAAGCAGATAAAGGCATGTTATGTATACAGGCAGTAGATGAGATGCTTCGTGTTGTTTTTTCTTTTAAACTATGAGTGAACTGTTAAGTTCCAAGTTTTCCCCTTACATGATGTCGCAAATATGTTGTGACTTCTCCCATTTTTAACCTTTTAAAGCAAATGGACTAGCGTACGTCGATGATAGCACACTTCAAAAAAATACCTCAGACGAGGAATGGTTCCATTCTGTAATACAACTGATGTTCGACTATGACAGTGTGAAACTGCCACGTAGACCAGATAGCGCAAGTCCTACACACTGCATGTACACGCATACCATATAATAGCCCACGCCACATGGTAACAGGTACATCATTGACTCAGCAAAGCTATACCGATTCTTATACTATTCGTTTGTTGCCCGTTTCTGTCGGTATTGTTATTAACATAGAACTGACCGTTTTTACCGTTTTCTTTTATAACACAATACTTCAAAGCAATGCGAATATCACGAATAGAAAACACTCGTTGCTTAAAAAAAAGCCGGGCGCTATGACAGAGCGGTTCTAGGCGCTTCAGTCCGGAACCGTGCTGCTGCTACGGTCGCAGGTCCTACCTCGGGGATGGATGTGTGTGATGTCCTTAGGTTAGTTAGGTTTAAGTAGTTCTAAGTCGAGGGGACTGTTGACCTCAGATGTTAAGTCCCATAGTGCTCAGAGCCATTTGAACCATTTGAACCTTAAAAAAAGTTTTATTTAAAAACGGACGGTTTTAGCATTGTTTCAACGGGTAATTGATATTACAACTACTTTATCCGGTTATTAGAAAAAAAAATAAAAGCACCTGATATGACCAAGGCCAAAGAAATACCGAAAAATACCCGTATTGGTTTTAGCCAGTCAACGAAGCAAAGCTGCTTTTTGAAAAAATTTTACTAATAGAAAAAAAATAAAACATCAGATATTTGGGATTCGCATGTTTTCTTCGCAATGCAGTTGTTCTCAAATGATTGGAGGGGATTTATTGGTTCACTACTTCAAACTGTAAGTGTCTCATCATAGCCTGATGATGGTTATCTTTCCGTCATTGCCCATATTTACTACTATACTTCAGTGTAGAGTAACTGACTGCCCATTGTTCAAGGAATCTGCAGTGAATTAAGTGTGCGAACTGCGACTGCTAATCTGAGGGAAGCAGTCACTGGCAGATTGAAATTGTAGTCATATTTCGAAATGCTTATCGCCAGATCATTCAGAAGTGATACTAGGTTAAGAGACAGAGTGGAAAAAGGGAAATCTTCTGGGATTTGATCATACAACCTTTCGGCTTCCAGCCACACGTTCTACCGCTCACTACACCACCACATGAGATATTACGAATTAGGTCCTGCTTGCTGCATTCACGAGACACTGCTGCTGTCTCTGGTTATGGCCGCTGTTTGGTAGGTGACAATGGTATCGCTTTCACAGTTTAACACCAATTCGTCTTAATTCAGACAGTATGTATGAAATGTATATAAACTACATGCAAAAACCTTCCTCATGAATCAGCGTATCTGTTAGTAAAAATCGGGTAAAAAGCGCCACATAATTTCCTGAGACTAGCCTGCCTATACAGACGGACGCGAGCAAGCGACTTAATGTCATGGCGTACCTCCTAATATCGTGTCGCAGCTCGTTTTCTTCGGCGTAGTGCAGCAACTCAACGTAGCATCGACTCAACAAGTAGTTGGAGGTCCCCAGCAGAAAGAGCCATGCTATCTCTACAGCCACCTACGACTACGAAAGTGTTGCCGATGCAGGGTTTTGTGCACGAACTTACCTCTCGATTATATACCATAAGTGTTTGACGGAGTTCATGTCGGGCTATCTGGGTGGCCAAATCGTTTGCTTGAATTGCCCAGAATATTCTTCAAACCAATCGCAAACAACTGTCACCCGCTGACATGGCGTATTGTCAACCATAAAAATTACGTAGCTGTTTGGGAGCATGAAGTTCATGAAAGGTTGCTATTGTTTTCCAAGTAGCAAACATAACCGGGTAGCCAGTCGATTCCATTTGAGCACAGTCCACACTCTTATGGAGCCACCAACAGCCAACACTGTGTCTTGTTGACACCTTGGGCCTATGGATTCGTAGGGTCTGCACCACACTCGAACTCTACCACGAGCTCTTACCAACTGAAATCGGGATCCATCTGAGCAGGGCACAGTTTTCCAGTTACCCATGGTGCCACTGATACGGCCACGAGCCCAGGAGAGGAGCTACAGGCGATGTCGTGTTGTTAATAAAGGCACTCAAGTCTGTCATCTACTGCCACAGCCCATTAACGCCAAATTTCGCCGTATTGTCCTTGCGGGTACGTTCGTCGAACGTCCCACATTGATTTTTGCGGTTATTTCACTCATTGTAGCTTGTTTGTTAGCATTGACAAATCTACGGAAACGCCGCTGCTGTCGATAAATAAAGAACCTATCTTTTGCAAGTAAGTGTAGCTGTATCAATATAAAACTTTGTTCATAATGCATTATAAGAAAATATTAATTTACGTGCTTCTTATGTTCCAATTCTTAGATCCTTGCATGACTAGTAAAACCCCACGTATTAGTAATCCGGAATAATGCCAGAGCAATGTTCTATTAACATATTGCTTCGCTGCAAATTACTTTAACACTGCGATTTGAACACTAATTTTTTGTAATATTGTCACATCGAAACCATAGTCAAGTCCAAATCCGAAGGCAGGTTCATCAGCGAAATAGACCAGTTAGAACTGAAGCAATTTTTATTACTGACGTCAACGTGGAGCTACAACAGAACTGGACTCTTGGACGGAGAGTGTACCTATTTATACAGACATCAGATATTGTAGAATGCTGGTGTTGATATAAACAGCGAATACTTCAGAATGCTGGTATTTATACGTACATCGAATATTCCACAATACACAAACATCACAAACATTACACATTTCAAGACCCTTTCTCAACCTATAAATACTTAATAGCAAATCAATGCTAGTGGCTGGGTTTGAACTTGTGATCTACAGCACGAAATGCTATTAGCTGCGCTGCAGTATTGTGCCACTTGCATGTTAAATGATTTGGAAAAGAGATTCAAGAGGGCAGGTCCCGACAACGTAGCAATAAATAAATTAAAAAATGCTTCGAGGCACTCACTAAAAAGTGGGGAAACGACCAGAATCAGTTAGTAGGCGTCTAAAGGATTGCCACAGTCAGCACAGTCCTGGCCGAAATAGATACATCTCGAGGAAATAAATGCAGAGATAATGTCCGTGTATAACATTGGGGCAACTAGTGCAGCCGTTATGTTACTGATTCCAAAGGCTGCAGTTAAACTTTCCGTCCTGATTAATGGGATAAATACGTCACAACAGAAATAGCTTACAAAAGTGATTTAACAACTGTTCCACTACACATAAACATCATAACAATGTGGGCCCAAAAAGACCACGACATAAATAAGCTTGCCATTGTGAGCCTAGAATATGTACTGTTCCACAATGTTTAGTAATTTCATTGTATTGAAATTACACAAAATGATATTTCATGACTTATTAGCAGGTCCCAGAACCTTCCCCGTGGTGTGAATGGAGTAGGGTGAATGTAATGTGAACGACAAACTATTGGTCATTCGGGACTGTGATTCTGGCCAGCTCTGAGACTTACAGTTATAGGTGTTCGGAACCATAATCGTTGCGATATTTGGTATCAGTACAAATATCGGAAATTCTGTCGATACCTCGATAATATCGGAAAAGTTAACTAGGACCGGAGCCGCCGCAACGTATTGATTGCTTAATTATTTCTAAGCTTTTCTTATTAAGAACAAAATGCTGCATGTGTGGAAATAGGCTATGTTTTCATGACCCAACATTAGCTTCAAACTGAAAACAAATGTAAGAAGTAAATGACAACTTTTCTAACCGCAAGCAAAACACGGAACTTGACGAACATTTTAAGCTATCAACGTATATTATTAGTATAGCGCACCATTACAACCTTCTTCTTAAGACAAAAGCTCTCCATTTCAATACAAGGCAAAGTGCAGTGTAGGAAATATGTTACTTTTGTATGAAACAAAAGGAGGACTAATTTTCAGGCGTTTCTACCAAAATACTGTGCTCTGCTGATCCATCTGGTTTTGGATGTTTCAGTTATTTCTGTACGACTATAGGTCCTAGGTTAAATAATAAAAATTATGTTACAGTCATTTAAAAATATTCTCACCTCAGACTCGTTTACACTGTAACAAAAATGGCGTAGCGATGTACACATACACAGACGGCCGTAATACCAAGCACACAGGGTATAAAAGGGCAATCCTTTGACGGAGCTGTCAGTTTTAGTCACGTGATTCATGTGAAAAGCCTTCCGCCGTGATTATGGCCGCACGACAGGAATTAACAGACTTTGAACGCGGAATTGTAGCTGGAGCTAGAAACATGGGACTTTCCATTTCGGATATCGTTAGGGAATTTAATATTCCGTGACCCTCAGTTTCAAGAGTGTGTCGAGAATACCAAATCTCAGACTATTGAATATGTTTTCTGAAAACTGTCTTGAGCACCTACTTCGGCAGACCACACGCGATGGAGATCTCTCAGACCCTGTAGGTAAAAACAGGCCGAGCCTTGTCGATGGCGTTAGTGTAGAGACGGGGATCTTGATGACATCAGTTGATGCCCCGTCCTGCACTAGGGGAAACCCCGCGGTCTGGACGGAGGCACAGTCAGCTGCAGAGGCCACCGAGATGGACGCCATCGAACTGCCGGAAGCAAATCTTGCTGAGGCGATTGCCGAGGCAGAGCGTCGCGTCATCGACCCTGACGATGCCCGCGCACCCAGAAAGCGCCGGGCTGTGACGCACGACGATTCCGACAACTCCTCCCTGACCTCTGACACCGCGAAGCCGAGGAAGAAGGCGTCTAGGGCCTCCCGCGCCTCTACCACAGAGGTTGTGAAGACGGTCGCGGGCTCCTCCCGGAGCACCGCCAAGCCGAGACCGACAACGAAGACGCAGCCACCCCGTCGTTCGCCTGCTGCCTCCCGGCAGCCTGATGCGGACGGCTCTGTTGCCCCACCCAGGCGGCACACCGCGCTGCAGCAAACGCAGCCGCTGCCGACCGCCAACGCGTTTGCGGGCGCCAGTGTAGACGCGCCGGAGGACGGCGACGTGCCTCTGGCGCCGCCCCGACGCCTATCGTTGTCCAATGGGACGGCGTCTACATGGATTTCCAGCAGAAACTTGACAGGGTGGCCACGTCCACTATTGTCAAGGTCGCCGGCCGTGATCTATACAAGGTCAGAGTGACGACCAATGAAGAGTACCGACCGGTGATGGACACCACCTGCAAGGATGGCCTCCCGTGCTACACGCACCCTTCCGAGCTGCCCAAACTTCTGAAGGTGGTTTTCCGCCACCTTCCCCTCAAGTTTGGCGCGGACTACCTCCGAGGGGAGCTCGAGAACATCGGCTTTGGCATCCGGTCTACCGGTCTGATGAAGTCCCCTCGAACTCAACTTCCGCTGCACCAGGTTGTCGTCGTTGAAAACCTGGAAAACCGGAAGATTTTCCAGGTGCAGCCAGTCGGCCGTGTGAAGGTTTCGAGGGAGCCGCTTCGGGCCAAAGACAAGAGGGCCCAGTGCTTCTCATGCCAGAGGCTGGATCACGTCACCCGCTTCTGCTCCATGCTACCCCGCTGCGTAATGTGCGCGGGACAGCACGAGAAAAAATCCTGTTGGCTCACTGACGTACTGCAACTGCAGGGGGCTGCACGTTCCAATTACAGAGGCTGTTCGGCCTTCAAACGGGGCCGAAACCAGCAACGGGGCGTGGCTGCTCCTTCTCGTAAAGTGCACCCGTCCACCAGCATTGCTGCCGCCACCGAGGGCGGACCGTCTGCCTCCTCCACTCAGCGAACGGAGCGGGCCGCTGGCGAGCGGGAGCAGCCGACTGCGCCGTCCACGGCTTCGCCCGGGCGATTGGCAACCGCGGCACCCACGTCTGATGCGTGGGATGCCGCCCCACGCAGGCGCCGCCGGCGCCCGGCCGGGCCACCCTGCCGCTGGGTAACGGACTGCCGTCGACTCTCTGCCGCGGCAGCAGCCGGCAAGTCGTGTTGCGCCGCCAGTGCAACTAGCTGCCGATGTTCCACGGAGCGGTCGCAACGAGCTGCCCCCGTAGTGGAGGCTTCCCCAGCGGCCCCCGCCGCCCCCTAGACTCCCGACGCAGCCGAGCTCCGATCGCTTTTGCGGTCGTTGAGCCAGCTGTCCGAGACGAAGCGTCGCCTCAACAGGGCGCAGCGAAAGATTCGGGCCGTCATAGATGATCGCCGGAATCGTGACTGGTCGGGCCTTGTGGCCACCCTAACGATGACAGATGGCAGTGCTTGGCGGACCGCCAGGCGCTTCCTTCACCGTCACCAGCGAGTCCCGCCCGTCCACGTGGGTGTGAACGTTGTCTGCGAGCCGGATACGAAAGCCAGCATCCTTGCGGACGCTTTCGCGGAAAATTTCCGTCCCCAAGAGCGGCAAGGACCCACGTCAGGCAGCGAACTACCGGCCGATCAGCCTGCTCCCGTCCTTCTCAAAAGTCTTTGAGAGGTTGTAGGTGGAGCGGCTGCTACGCCACGTGACGGAGCAGCAGCTCATCCCCGAGGAACAGTTCGGGTTCCGTAGCGGTCAGTCGACCACCCAGCAGCTATTGCGCCTCGTGAAGCATGCGATGCTAGCGCTGGAGACGCGGGAGTACCTAGGGGCGGAGCTTCTCGACGTCTCCGAGGCCTTCGACTGCGTGTGGCACGACGGCCTCGTGTACAGATTTTATGTACACGGGGTAGCGACGTCGCACGTGGTCCTACTGCGCTCGTATCTCTCGGGCCGCACATTCCACGTCCGCACAGATGGTGGCACCTCCACCGACCGGCAGATTCGAGCGGGAGTGCGTAAGGGGTCGGTTCTCGGCCCCCTGCTGTGCTCCCTGCACACAGCCGACGCACCGCGGGTGGCACGCGGGGAGTTAGCGCTTTATGTTGACAACACGGCGTTATTCATCAGCAGCACGAATGCGGCCGAGAGGCGCCGCCGCTTCCAGCTCGGATGTAACGTCCTGGGCGCCTGGTCCACGAAGTGGCGCCCAAAGTACAACGCTGTGAAGAGCCAGGCTGTCGTCTTCAGGAGGAAGCGGCTACCTCCGCACCTGCCGCCGATCACGATCGTGGGGGACCACATCCCACGGTTGCGGACTGGCAAATACCTCGGTGTCACACTGGACAGGAACCTGACGTGGCTGCCCCACGTCCGCGACGTCAGAGGGTAAAGCAGTGGGGAGAGTACGTGCGCTGTACCCGCTGCTCAACTCCTCGTCTGCACTACCTCCACTCCACGGCCTCTCCATGTACATGGCCTCGGTACGGCCGGTTCTGGAATATGCGGCCGTGGAGTGGGGTAACGCAGCAGCAACGCACATTGCGACGCTCCGACGCGTCCAGAATAGGGCACTGCGACTTGCCCTCCACAAACCGCCTCGCTCCCCCACGAGGCTGCTCCGCGAGGAAGCAGGGCGCCCTTTCCTGTGGGATCGCTTCCGGCAAATCGCCAGGGTGTTCTACAACAACGCAGAACGCTCCGACAGCCGTCTAATTCGTGGGCTGGGTCAACAGGTCCACCACAGGCCGACAACACGTTGGCCCGACCTACTGCGGGAGTAGTTCTCTCCCGCAGTGCCGATGAAGATACGTACGAAGAGCGTCTCTATAGCCAGCGACGCTCACTGAGGACAGCTCGTCAAGACAGGCCCCACTGCCAACACCACAGGTCAGCGCAGAAACAGCCGCTCCGCTGCTTACACTGCCTCTACCCCTGGCGTATGTCGCAAGTGTTTTACAGTGAGCGAGCGAGCCTAGCAGCCAGTCGCCGGTTCACCTCGGAAGATGTTGCCCACAGTAGGCAACGAAACGTCAGGAAGGAGA
The DNA here is from genome assembly GCF_021461385.2 of Schistocerca piceifrons. Taxonomy (NCBI): domain Eukaryota; kingdom Metazoa; phylum Arthropoda; class Insecta; order Orthoptera; family Acrididae; genus Schistocerca; species Schistocerca piceifrons. The sequence goes on along the minus strand of NC_060138.1, from coordinate 36,737,246 downwards.
AGAAGTATTATATATGGACCACGGCAATTCAGCCCGGAAGTTTTAATTAATCAAATGGGAATTCCTGGAGGCAAGGCGACTTTCTTCTCAAGGGACACTCTGAGGAAGCTTAGAGGACCGGCATTTGTAGCTGACTGCCTCCCACGTACATTTCGCGTAAGGACTATGAAGATGAGAGAGCAGGGCTCGTGCGGATGCGTACAGTGAGCACCCAGAACGTTACGACCCCTGCCCACCGCTACGTACGACGCCACGTGGTGTCGTTGCGGGCACGTGACGCGATAACAAAAGTATGTGAACGGAGCACACACGGACGGGAGGATCAGCCTAGCCAAGTTATGGGCTGCAAATGGGTAATCCGCTGAGATAAGCGACTTTGACGAATGGCAATTTGTTGTTACGCAGAGCCTATAAACATGTGTCTCGAAAACGGCGAAGCTGCTTGACTGTTCACTTGCGACTGTCGTGAGCGTCTAGGGAAAAGAGGTAGGACAGCGAAACTACCACTAGGTGCGAAATGGTTGGACGCCCGCGACTTTTCAGAGAACGTGGGGTTCGGTGGGTTGTCTGTTCTGTAAAGTACGATAGATGGTGATCCGTGGCATCTCCGCCGAAAGAGCACATTGCTGATGCACGCACAAGTGTTTCGGACTACACCGTTCACCGTACACTGATGAAAATGGATCTCCGCTGCAATCCACCCCTACGTGTTCACATGTTGATCCAAAGGGGCCGTCGATTACCCTTGCAGTGGCCACGGGGCCATCGGGATTCGATGGCTCATCGACAGAAACATGTCGGCTCTTAGGGTGAATTACATTTTTGCTACACTAGGTCAGTGGTCACTTCCACAAACGCCGCCATCGAGCTGAAGGGCGGCTCGAAATGTGCAGCGCGCCACGGACGCAGGCCGAGCAGAGCAGTATTAAGCTATGGGAGACACTCTCCTTCTCTTGCGTAGGACCTGTGGTAGTGACCGAAGACACGCTGACAGCTGCGAACCAGCTGCAGCCCTTCATGCTTGATGTCTTCCCCGACGACGATGTCAGCTTTCAACAGTATGACGGCCCGTGACTCGGAGCCAGAACCGTGCTACGGTGGTTTGAGCAGCATTGTAGTGAACTCACGTTGATGTCTCCGCGAGTAGATTCGCCTGATACAAATCTTATGGAACCCGTATGGGTCGCTATCGGACGTCATCACCGCGTACATAAATAAGCGGCCAGTTATTTACGGGAATAACATGACCTGTGCGTAGACACATAATGCGACCTGCCAACAAACTATCGGATCCCTGATACGCAGAATCGGTTATGTATTTCGTTCCGAGACAGACATAAAAGCTATTAAGCAGGTGGTCATAACGTTTTGGCTCGTCATTGTGTAGATAATCGATTTTGCCTAGCTCCATTTGCGAGTGGGACAGGAAGGGAAATGATTAGTAGTGGTACAGAGTACCCTCCGCTACTGACCGTACGGAGGGTTGCGGAATACTACGCAGATGCAAATGTAGATGTACATTTCTTTGGCCCGCTTCATGTTACCTGCTAATATGTTTCACAAAAAACGAGTAAGTTTTCCAGACGTAATCTTTGAGAAATCGTAAGCTGCCCTGCAGTCTCGCATTTCTTCCTGACTTCCATACCACCGAAATAAACAACAAATTTCACACTTGTATTTGTTGTAGGATGGCAGTGCCATAGAATCTGTTTAATGGCATCACATTCACTATCCACTGTACTATTTACTATGATTTCCACGACTGTAATTTCCACCTTCGGTCATTTTATAGTGTTTAAAGGTACTGACAACACAGCAATAATCAACGTTAATGAAATGAACGTATGCTTAAATCCATTTTATCTGTTTTATTGACGGTTGCTGTATTTTCAGCACATTTAACCACCGAAGGTCGAAATTACAATCGTGGTAACTGTAACAAGTAGTATCGTCCATGGCGAAAATAATGAAATTAAATAAATGGAGAGAGAGAAATTATTTCGTAACTATTAAGACAATCTTTTCCTTAATATTGCATAGAATAACCTACACGACTAGGGAAGAGTTGCCTAAATTTAATCACTTTTGAGATTTTGTTTACTATAGTCTAAACAGCAACTTATAAAGATATTTAAACAATGTCTTACTCAACTGTGGGACGTTGTTCTCGGTATCTGATTTAAGGAACTAAAAATCTTGGAAAACTAAACGCACTACATATAATTTTCTAAACATCTGGAAATGATACAACTTAAGAATCTGCTTTCTTAATATGTGTAAGTGTGTGCATAAATTGTAACATCCTTATAAACTATATCCCTGACCTGAAAGATACCTATTAGTCTAAGTTTAAGGAAACGTCCCATGTTTTATTTCTTACAACACCATTTTCTGCCATCACGACACAACTTCTTCCCTCCTTTCTCCATCCCTGTCCACTTCGCAGGAGTCAACATTTTTTTACTTCATGCGTCTGGTCACTTCTTCCATTCGCACCATTCCTGTATTGAGTCTCGAAAATACTTCCTTTTCACAGGTCCAGCAGTAGCTCCATTCTTATTCTCCTTTGCTTGGATGGACACCTTCAGCCCACTTTTTGTCTGCCATTGCTTCTTCTGCACAGAAATCCTGGGGTAAACCGACTCGTAAGTCTAACGCAAGTTTTCTTACGTCCGAAAAGCGTGAATCGAACATTATCTCTTGAAATGTAAGAACATATCATTGCAATTCGTTTTCAGTTTCGCTGGAAAACATTTCAGTATCCCCGTTAGCATTTTTTTTTTAATTTTCAGCATGCTTCTTCATAGTTAGCTTAGGAACATTTTATATTCGTTCACATACATTCAATCCGTGATTGCCAGTTAAATATACTGTTACAACTAAATGCAATTCATCTATGCCTCTCTTGCCATAACGCCTATCTGTTTCCGTATTATAATACACAATGATTATTCGATTAATAACTTAGCATAAAGAACGCATGATAAGATTCACCACGTCATTTCTAAACATTATGTTGCATTAATAATGCTGAACACATTTTTAAAGCTCATTATACGAAAAAGTTTCATAAATTGTACCAGCGGAATATAGGAAGCTTCTAGCGGTAGATTATAAGCAACGTCGCTATTTTCCTTTTGTCAATTTCCTACAAACGAACCATGAATGTCTGTAAATTAAAGCTGTTTCATGTACGTTAACCAAAAATAAAACATTTTGTTCCCATTATCTTTAACGATAATTTTCTTCGGCACGTGCACAAGAGAACGGTTACGGTCGATGGAAACCACAACAAAATGAACGCTGCCTTCAGACGACCTGTTCCTCAACACGTAGCCGATAATATGGCACCAAGAAGCAGGTATTTTACTCCGACGCCACAAAATGTCGGACAGTGCTAGAGGCAGTGTTCTGTAGTAGTGGTATGCATTGGGACCTCGTACAATAAAGGCACCTCTCTCCTACATATGTCAATTGTAGACGACAAATTGCAGATTAACACTTAATTTATTTTTTCCTTTTATTAGAATTTATTACTTCAAATTTGTGGAGAAAACTGCCACAATATGTACAAAACGTTTCAGACATTTCGCTGCATTACACATGCTAGCGTAGCAGATTCCAAGGTGATATTTTTGTCGATAGATAGCACTATGCATCTGAAAAGGAACCAAAATCGCGAGCAGATATGTCCTCAATTAAATACCAACTGCATTCCACCAGAGGTACATATTTAGCAACAGATGGTGGCGCAACAAGAGATTCCTTAGGAGATTAGTGGGATGAAACAAAATACATAGATACGTACAAAAATGAGAGAATGGTAACGTGTAGGACTGCTGCTCAGCACGACTGAAACATAAAATGAAATGGACTGCAATGTCGCAGCATAGTTTCGAAAAATAATATAGTACTAAAGATATACCAAGCAATTGGATATTAATCGATACGACATAGATAGTACTCTACGCTCGCTGAAAAACTGTAAGGTAATAGACATTATGTTACATCAAAATAAAGTCCAAAATGCGATTATGCTACAAGCTTATTTAATAGCTTTTAGTTGCAACAGGTTCCATGCCAGTGGTAATCTTCTTAAAAGGTATTTATTTCGTCCACTGGTTGTTTCTTTACATACATTTTATTTTTGCTTTGTACACCACGACGTTTCCTCCTTGTAGCAATTTTCAGTATAATGTTGAACGCGTTAAACATATATATTTTGCGATACAGTCATATCATATAATTTCATGAACTGTCCGTAACTGGTCGGGCTTGAGAGCTGTTGCCATGACAAACAGCAACACACAGCCAAGCCTTTTACTAGTGTCGGCTGGCTCTGAACTGTGTGCAACATTACAAACGAATTGTCTAATTGTCTGGCACGAGGTGCCGATGTACACAGTTCAGCGCTCCCTTGGCTGTATACTGCTGTTAGTACAGCAGTATGTTTACAGCTTTCAGGCTCTGTCAACCATGTGCTGTTCAATAAATTATGTAGCTGTAACCAAAAATATATCTCAACGAGATATTTAATATTTCAAACCTCGACACATTTCCAAATCGTTGGCGCATTTACTACTGAGCACTTAATGACATTAAACTACAAAATCCGCCTCTTGTAGGCCACTAACTGAACATACGGTGATAATAATAATAATTAATAATTTTGCACATCAAGACTGTAAGAAAGAAAAAGGGTGTTAGATGTAGGAGTAGATATCTGAATGTTACTTCTTAGATCTACAACTTGGCTTGCGGTGTTTTTTCTCGAAGGTGGAGACTTTATTATAAAAAACTTACAAAAAATTTGCGATTCAAAGTATCGGTCACTGCGGATCACTACTTCCTCCCATCTTCCGGTTACAAGTCCCTCAGCGGAAGAACTGGGCGTCTTTTGAGGAGATCCATGAATCGATCTACTTTTGCACTTGTTCATAAGGCCGGAAGTGCTGGTCCGCCAGGCCTTGTGCCACTGATCGAGAAACGTGCTGGTCAGAGGGAGCAATGTCCGGCGATGAAGGTGAATGGGACAGGACTGCCCATTTCAACCTTTCCAGATATGTTTCGACGGGTTTTGCGACAGAAGGTCGAGAACAGTCATACTGAAAAATCATGGTTTCGTTTCTGTCGCTGTATTGTAGCCATTTGTCTTACAGTGTTCAGCTCAAAGGCGTCAAGTGCTTTCGATAATTATCCCCTGTGACTTTCCGTCGGTTTCAGTCACCTCACCAGTCTGTGTGGCCGTGCGGTTCTAGGCGCTTCAGTCTGGAACCGCGTGACCGCTACGTCGCAGGTTCAAATCCTGCCTCGGGTATGGTTGTGTGTGATGTCCTTAGGTTCGTTAGGTTCAAATAGTTCTAAGTTCTAGGGGACTGATGACAACAGATGTTAAGTCCCATAGTGGTCAGAGCCATTTTTTTTCAGTCACCTCGAAAATCTTCTCGCTTCCACTGCCCTGTCGGGCTTCGACGTCAAACGTTCTTAAAGCACTGAAATGATTCTGTGAAAGTTCTCTCACTAACAGATACCTCAACATAGATCTTGCCCGGTATTTAATGAATCTCAGCCGCAGATTCCTTTATGTTAATTTAGAAAATTGCAACTTCCTGCAAACGACGAGAAGTGAGCTCGCAATTTGACATATTCAATGGAGAATAACTTTATGATGCGATCAAAAACTGACAAACATTTTGACGGAGTTATGTTTACAAATGCTAAAGATTACTTTATGACAGTTAAGAATTATCACCTGCACTAATGATTGTCGCCACTGCCATCTACTACAAACGGCGAAAGCAAAGCTGTAGACCTAATGGAATTGTTTATGAACGACGAAGAAGACCATAAGACTTCATTTTGAAACGGCACAAACGAGAAACAGACACACAAGTTGTCACAGCTATACAGTTAGACTAGACCAACTTTATGCGCCGTGTCTGACCGTACTGTTTCAAATGTTCAGATGAGTGTGAGATCAGCGGTCTTAGCGATGTTAAGGAAACGAAAGTATGATAGGAAACTAATTAAAGTTAATATATATAATTTGAATTATAAAGTACTCTTACGGAAACACGTCGAGTCATCGGCGGTGAAGAAGATGAATAAAAAATGGCAATATCTATATACCAGACCGTATAACATAATTAAGATTCCACATCTGGATAGCTACGTACTGACATGAGAGATATTAATAAAGGGGGGGGGGGGGGCTCGCCAAAGGGTTGCTCCCTCATAAAAACCTGAAGCAATATTACGAATGAGAAAAAAACGAGGAAGAAGAGTTTAGTTATTGACTTTAGGATGAGTTATATTTTTTGTGTGATTTCATGTAAATATAAGGAAACAATCTTAGTTTATGTTTTATGTATGGTTATTAGCTTTTTTAGTGAATTTATCTTCTAGAATTAAGCTGAATAAATGCCTCAGATGTAAAGTCAGTTTCATGATGCACGGATATGTTAAAGCACGATGAGTACTGAAGCAGTTATTTAGCACAAAGTGCGAAAACAATTGTCCTAAAAGTTAACTGTCCATTACTTCCTGTTTAATGGGGGTTGATCCTAATTCAATGGAACATACCGTTTGAGTTTTTGCAGTATATGACCACCGACTGTGACTGACCTGGTATCAAGAACTGGCATGAGGACAGACTTTAGGTTGTTGTTGTTGTTGTTGTGGTGGTCTTCCGTCCTGAGACTGGTATGATATAGCTCTCCATGGTACTCTATCCTGGGCAAGCTTCTTCATCTCCCAATACTTACTGCAACCTACATCCTTCTGAATCTGCTTAGTGTATTCATCTCTTGGTCTCCCTCTACGATTTTTACCCTCCACGCTGCCCTCCGATACCAAATTGGTGATCCCTTGATGCCTCAGAACATGTCCTACCAACCGATCCCTTCTTCTAGTCAAGTTGTACCACAAACGTCTGTTCTCCCCAATCCTATTCAATACCTCCTCATTAGATATGTGATCTACCCATATAATCTTCAGCATTCTTCTGTAGCACCACATTTCAAAAGCTTCTATTCTCTTCGTGTCCAAACTATTTATCGTCAATGTTTCACTTCCATACATGGCTACACTCCATACAAATACTTTCAGAAACGACTTCCTGACACTTAAATCTATACTCGATGTTAACAAATTCCTCTTCTTCAGAAACGCTTTCCTTCCCATTGCCAGTCTACATTTTATATCCTCTCTACTTCGACCATCATCAGTTATTTTGCTCCCCAAATAGCAAAACTCCTTTACTACTTTAAGTATCTCAGTGTCTCATTTCCTAATCTAATTACCTCAGCATCACCCGACTTAATTCGACTACATTCCATGATCCTCGTTTTGCTTTTGTTGATCATCTTATATCAACCTTTCAAGACACTGTCCATTCCGTTCAACTGCTCTTCCAAGTCCTTTGCTGTCTCTGACAGAATTACAATGTCATCGGCGAACCTCAAAGTTTTTATTTCTTCTCCATGGATTTTAATACCTATTCCGAATTTTTCTTTTGTTTCCTTTACTGCTTGCTCAATATGCAGATTGAATAACATCGGGGAGAGGCTACAACCCTGTCTCACTCCCTTCCCAACCTCTGCTTTCCTTTCATGTCCCTCGACTCTTATAACTGCCATCTGGTTTCTGTAAAAATTGTAAATAGCCTTTGCTCCCTGTATTTTATCCCTGCCATCTTCAGAATTTGAAAGAGAGTATTCCAGTCAACATTGTCAAAAGCTTTCTCTAAGTCTACAAATGCTAGAAACGTAGGTTTGCCTTGCCTTAACCTTTCTTGTAAGACAAGACGTAAGGTCAGTATTGCCTCACGTGTTCCAACATTTCTACGGAATCGAAACTGATCTTCCCAGATGTCGGCTTCTACTAGTTTTTATATTCGTCTGTAAAGAATTCGCGATAATATTTGGCAGTTGTGACTTATTAGACTGATAGTTCGGTAATTTTCACATCTGTCAACACCTGCTTTCTTTGGGATTGTAATTATTATATTCTTCTTGAAGTCTGAGGGTATTTCGCCTGTCTCATACATCTTGCTCACCAGATGGTAGAGTTTTGTCAGGACTGGCTCTCCCAAGGCCGTCAGTAGTTCTAATGGAATGTTGTCTACTCCCGGGGCCTTGTTTCGACTCAGGTCTTTCAGTGCTCTGTCAAACTCTTCACGCAGTATCGTATCTTCCATTTCATATTCATCCTCTTCCATTTCCATAATATTGTCCTCAAGTACATCTCTCTTGTATAGACCCTCTATATACTCTTTCCACTGCCGGCCGTTGTGGCCGTGCGGTTCTAGGCGCCTCAGTCTGGAACCGCGTGACCGCTACGGTCACAGGTTCGAATCCTGCCTCGGGCATGGATGTGTGTGATGTCCTTAGGTTAGTTAGGTTTAAGTAGTTCTAAGTTCTAGGGGACTGATGACCATAGATGTTAAGTTCCATAGTGCTCAGAGCCATTTGAACCATTTTGAACTCCTTCCACCTTTTTACTTTCCCTTCTTTACTTAGAACTGGGTTGCCATCTGAGTTCTTGATATTCGTACAAGTGGTTCTCTTTTCTCCAAAGGTCTCTTTAATTTTCCTGTAGGCAGTATTTATCTTACCCCTAGTGAGATAAGCCTCTACATCCTTACATTTGTCCTCTAGCCATGCCTGCTTAGCCATTTTGCACTTCCTGTCGATCTCATTTTTGAGACGTTTGTATTCCTTTTTGCCTGCTTCATTTACTGCATTTTTATATTTTCTCCTTTAATCAATTAAATTCAATATATCTTCTGTTACCCAACGGTTTCTACTAGCCCTCGTATTTTTACCTATTTGATCCTCTGTTTCCTTCACTATTTCATCCCTCAAAGTTACCCATTCTTCGTCTACTGTACTACTGTATTTCTTTCCCCAATGTCTGTCAATTTTTCCCTTATGCTCTCCCTGAAACGCTCTACAACCTCTGGTTTAGTCAGTTTATCAAGGTCCCATCTCCTTAAATTCCCACCCTTTTGCAGTTTCTTCAGATTTAATCTATAGTTCATAACCAATAGATTGTGGACAGAGTCCACATCTGCCCCTGGAAATGTCTTACAATTTAAAACCTGGTTCCTAAATCTCTGTCTTACCATTATATAATCTGTCTGACACCTTTTAGTATCTCCGGGGTTCTTCCATGTACACAACCTTCTTTTATGATACTTGAACCAAGTGTTAGCTATGATTATTTTATGCTCTCTGCAAAATTCTACCAGACGGCTTCCTCTTTCATTTCTTACCCCCATTCCGTATTCACCTACTATGTTTCCTTCTCTCTCTTTTCCTACTCTCGAATTCCAGTCACCCATGACTATTAAATTTTCGTCTCCCTTCTCTATCTGAATAATTTCTTTTATCTCATCATACATTTCATCAATTTCTTCACCATCTGCAGAGCTAGTTGGCATATAAACTTGTACTACTGTAGTAGGCGTGGGCATCGTGTCTATCTTGGCCACAATAATGCGTTCACTGTGCTGTTTGTAGTATCTTACCCGCAGTCCTAACTTTTATTCATTATTAAACCTACTCCTGAATTACCCCTATTTGATTTTGTATTTATAATCCTGTATTCACATGACTACAAGCCTCGTTCCTCCTGCCACCGAACTTCACTAATTCCCACTATATCTAACTTTAACCTATCCATTTCCCTTTTTAAATTTTCTAACCTACCTGCCCGATTAAGGGATCTGACATTCCACACTCCGATCCGTAGAACGCCAGTTTTCTTTCTCCTGATAACGACATCCTCTTGAGTAGTCCCCGCCCGGAGATCCGAATGGGGGACTATTTTACCTCCGGAATATTTTACCCAAGAGGACGCCATCATCATTTAACCATACAGTAAAGCTGCATGTCCTCGGGAAAAGTTACGGCTATAGTTTCCCCTTGCTTTCAGCCGTTCGCAGTACCAGCACAACAAGGCCGTTTTGGTTAGTGTTACAAGGCCAGATCAGTCAATCATCCAGACTGTTGCCCGTGCAACTACAGAAAAGGCTGCTGCCCCTTTTCAGGAACCACACGTTTGTCTGGCCTCTCAACAGATACCCCTCTGTTGTGGTTGCACCTACGGTACGGCCATCTGTATCGCTGAGGCACGCAAGCCTCCCCACCACCGGCAAGGTCCATGGTTCATGGGGAAGGGGGGGGAGGGAGGGGAGACTTAAGGTTCTTAGTACTAGATTTGTGACTGCATGATTGAAGATAAACGTAACTGAATCATAACGTGTGACACAGAAGCTTGGTCGGTCGTATCACGCCTGTTGCGTGTTCGGAACTGAATTAAAGACAGAATCTGGGCTCGTGACGCGCTGGAAGCGTTCAATTAAGACTTCATATCATTACGTGATTTTAACTGAAAAGACAGAATCTGAGCTCGTGATGGGGGACGTTGATTGATCACGTGTTGTGACTGTGCGTGGGTAGAACTGAGAGGACGGAATCAGTTCACGTAACTAGTTGCACAATTATTAAAGGTAATTAATGTGAGTTCAAATGGTCCAAATGGCTCTGAGCACTATTAGACTTAACATCTGAGGTCACCAGTCCCATAGAACGTAGAACTACTTAATCCTAACCCAACGACATCACACACATCCATGCCCGAGGCAGGATTCGAACCTGCGACCGTATCGGTCGCGCGTTTCTAGGCTGTAGCGCCTAGAACCGCTCGGCTAATTAATGTTAGTGTTGCTATAAAATGAACCCGATGTGATTATGCATTTAATAGATGACGATCTAGAATCTGTGTTAAAGACTGCGTCGTGAGTGATTTGGTGAAAAAATAACTACGATTAAATTTACTTCGTGAAGCTCAACGGAACTTATTGAGATAACTATTTTAAATGCGACTAATTATCATTGTTTTGTCTCGAAGCGATGTGGTTGTTGCTACCGCGTATATGCACAAATTTTGTGTTCCGTATCCACACTATCTACGAGAATGAATTGTACGTAACCACTTCCTTCGATAGTCAGCACTGCGCAACGTGCCGGCGCTGCACAACCTGCCTGATGGGGCGAGAACACACACCGGCGCTGCCTGCAACATCTTACGGGGCGGGACAACATGCTGAGGCTGCCGAAACCGTCTGGTGGTCGAGATGACGTGTGCTCGCTGCATGAATTCTCTGACGGGGCGAAAGCACATTAAGCCGCAGCACAGAACTTCCACACTAAATGAGATTCAAGATGAAGTGCCGGTGTCCTGTTGGGCCAAATTGTACGCAGCTAGGAACCAAGACGTTAAGAAGATTGCAACAACGACAACCTAATAATCAGATGGTCGTCTAAAGCTGCTTATGTCATGATTGACGATGATGCCAAGAAAGTAACCGGCAGGGGGGGGGGGGGAGATCTGCAAAATAAAATCCCATGGAAGAAAGCCATGAAGCATTAAAAGGCAACGGAAGATAAGATGTCAGTAAGTACTTCGTCAATCGGCGAGAAGAAATCAGATGCACCAGTGATCAAGATATAACTTTTACTACTGATTAATAATTATAAGAAGAGATATATCAGCAAATAGTCAACTGAACTAACGTGCTCCGCAAGTCATAATAAGAGGAGGGTGTAAGAGCTCGCAATAACCTCGCCGAGGTGCTGACGTAACGAACATTTAATTGAAGTCAGTATGCGGACTACGTTACCAACAATCTGTCCAGTATTCAAGAGAGCGGATCGAAAAGATGAGTTCCATCTCAAATAATTGCTGCATTCTCCTCTGCTACCGCACGGAGGGCCTCACGAAAATTGGTTCTCCTTTCCCCAGTGCAACCGCACTGAGGACCTCAAGAGAAGGGCTACACGGAGTTGATAAACTGACGTCGCCTGAAAACTCTATCAAGGTCAAGACCGAAGATTGCTCTTTTAGACAACTTTTAAACAACTGTAAAATACTTGTAATGAACTTAGTTATTTATAGGCAGACTTATTCTGCATAATTTAGCGATGAAGTATTTAAATGATCTCTTTCTTCCGATAACGACGGCCTCACGAGTAGTCCCCGCCCGGAGATCTGAACGGGGGACTATTTTACCCCAGGAATATTTTATCCAAGAGGACACCATCATTACTAAACCATACAGTAAAGCTGCATGCCCTCTGGAAAAATTACGGCTGTAGTTTCCCCTTGCTTTCAGCTGTTCGCAGTACCAGCACAGCAAGGCCGTTTTGGGTAATGTTACAAGGCCATATCAGTCAGTCATCCAGACTGTTGCCCCTGCAACTACTGAAAAGGCTGCTGACCCTCCTCAGGAACCACCCGTTTTTCTGGCCTCTCAATAGCTAACCATCCATTGTGGTTGTACTTATGGTGCGGCTATCTGTATCGCTAAGGCAGTAAAGCCTCACCAATGGCCATGTCCATGGTTCATGGGAGGAGGAGATAGAAAACTGGCGTTCTACGGATCGCAGCGTGGAATGTCACATCCCTTAATCGTCCAGGTAGGTTAGAAAATTTAAAAAGGGAAATGGATAGGTTAAAGCTAGATATAGTGGGAATTAGTAAAGTTCAGTGGCCGGAGGGACAAGACATCTGGTCAGGTGAATACAGGGTTATAAATACAAAATCAAATAGGGGTAATGCAGGAGTTGGTTTAATAATGAATGAAAAATAGGAGCCCAGGTAACCTACTATTAACAGCATAGCGTAAGGTGGTACAATTTCGATATAGGTACATTTCCGAGAAACATAAGGTTTCTCTCCATTTGTCGGTCTGATAGTGTTGGTAGCACTTGCCTTTGTGCGGCGTTGTAATGTAGCAGGTTTCTACAGCTCCTCCTGTCTTTTCCAACGATACACCACTTTGTGCTACGGTGATATAAATTTTTCCCTGTTAAGAGGTAAGTGAAACTACTTAGTCTAACGCGCTCTTATAAATGTTTTAGATTCCACGCGCTTGCAAACTCTACAAATTCTACATTAGTGATGTTAGAAACTTGGTTACCTTTCGGGCGTGTTCTGAGGCACCTGCAGAGAAAGCCTCTGTGACATGTGCTGATATCTCTTGGCACAATTCACTACTATTTACTAGTGATTTCACTCACGCCAATAGTACATTTTCGATTAGAAAAATTGTACAATTTCGATACCCTTGTACAATTTCGATCAATGCAGTTTTTTAGTTTAGTCCGTCACGATTTGTTACCATGGACATATTATACACAATTATTGCAAATAAATTCTGTATATTTAAACATTTTCCTAAGCGATTTTTAACGCCTCCTCTTTTTTTCTAGATGTCACGAAAACGAGCAGGAAAGAAAATCTACAATAAATGGAGTCCAGTTCCATTTGATGAGGCAATAAAGAGTGTAATAAGTGGACATTTTAGCCTTCGCGCTGCTTCAAAATTATATGACTTTCCCTTCAGCACTTTACGTGGTAAAGTGCAAATTAAAATGCAAGCGGGATTAACTCCAACTAGTCCTACAGAAAACAGAATTGGTTATCCAACGGTACTCAGTTCTGAAATGGAAGATGCTTTGGTCCAGAGAGCTTTATTTCTAGAACAGGGAGAATTGGGTCTATCGCCACTCCAGTTAAGAAAAGCTTCATTTCGGTTAGCTGAGAAAAATAATTTGAAACATCCATGGAACACTGAAAGCAAGGTTGCTGGAATCGATTGGTTTAGAGCACTTGTTAAGAGACCCACTCACCTTAGCCTGAGAAAAACCCGAGGGTTTTTCGCGAGCCATTGCTGAAGGCTTGAATAAAGCAGAAGTAAGTAAATATTTTCAGAATTTAGAAGAAATCTTAAAGAAATATGATTTGCTTGATAATCATATAATACGGATGAATCCCGCTTTCCTCTTAACAATAGACCCACAAAAATAGTAAGTCATTAAGGAAATCGAGAAGTTGTTTCGCTAACAAACGAGGAAAGAGGAAAAAATGTGACTGTTGCTGCATGCATGAATGCAGGTGGTTCGTATTTACCATCAACGGTAATTTTTAAAGGAGTGAGGAAACGCCTTGAATTTCAAGATGGCTTACATCCTAGTTCCATTACGGAGATGAGGTAATCGGGACACATTAATGAAGAATTGTTCATGGTCTGGCTTCAACACTTCAAGAAATACAAAACAATGGGTAGCCCTATTACACTTCTTATTATTGACAACCATGGCAGCCATACCAGCTTAGATGCTGTAGAATATTGTCGGGAAAATGAGATACAACTTTAGGGATTGCCTCCGCACAGTACAAGAAAATGGTTCAAATGGCTGTAAGCACTATGGGACTTAACATCGGAGATCATCAGTACCCTAGAACTTAGAACTACTTAAACCTAACTAACCTAAGGGCAGCACACATATCCATGCCCGAGGCAGGATTCGAACCTGTGACCGTAGCGGTCGCGCGGTTCCAGACAAGCGCCTAGAACCGCTTTGCCACACCGGCCAGCCGCACAGTACATTTGTACTGCAACCATTACATAGAACTTTCTTCAAGTCCCTAAAGGCTCAGTATCACAGAAATGCAACTGACTGGATTCATCGCAAATCGCAATCCCAATGAAAGCATTACAAAACAACGATTCTGTACTATTTTCTGTGATGTCTGGAGCAAAACTGCTTCCGTTGGGTGCGCAGTAAAAGGGTTCCAATGCACAGGAGTTATGCCATTTTGCTAAGACACTGTTCCCGAGGAGAAATCTGCGCCTTCAATGTTATTCGAGGCTCCAACTCCTTCAATCTCCACCAGTCAAGCTACTAACAGCATTATGGGAGAGGAACCCGTATCTTCAAAAGATGTAACTGAAGAACACGGCAAATCCGTAACGCCAGGATCCAGTACCATTTGTCAAGGACATTTTGCCAAGTCCAGTGAAAAAATTATCGTATCGGAAGAGGAAAATATAGACATCAGATAGACTCACTTCAGATGAAAACCTGCAAAATCTCCAAAGCATGAGAGAACTTTTTCAACAGGGTACAACGAAAGCAATTAACAAATGCAACAAGAACAATAAACAGAAATGTACGTCTGTGAGTAATGATGAAAGAGGTGTACCAAGCTTCAAATCGCCAGCAAACAACGAGAATAATTGTGGATTTTGTTTATCGAATTACTATGGCGCAGAATCAGTAGCTAATGGTGACTGGAATCGCTGACAAAAATGCAATGTTTGGTACCACAAAGTATACTCTGGTGCCCGAGTGAAAAAGTGCTTTTTGTAAGGAAGAAGCCGGTGATCAAAACTGTACCAGCAAGTGATCACAATTCTACCTAGAGTGGTACATTTTTCTCAATTCTGTAACCTTTTTTTGTGTTTATACCACCATTTGTAAATATCTAAAATTTGTGTTTCATATTCATTAACATCCAAGAACAAGTGCCATAGTTAAAATTATTTCTTTTCTCATTATATTTCCAGTTACAACAACATTTGTCCGAAATGATCGCAATTGTACCACCTTACCCTAGTGAATGCGTTATTGTAAAAATGGTTCAAATGGCTCTGAGCACTATGGGACTTAACTTCTAAGGTCATCAGTCCCCTAGAACTTAGAACTACTTAAACCTAACTAACCTAAGGACATCACACACATCCATGCCCGAGGCAGGATTCGAACCTGCGACCGTAGCGGTCGCGCGGTTCCAGACTGCGTTATTGTAGCAAAGATAAACACGAAGCCCACACGTACCACAGTAGCACAACTTCATATGCCAACTAGCTCCGCAGATGACGAAGAGATTGAAGAAATGTATTAGGAGATAAGAGAAAATTTTCAGATAGTGAAGGGAGACGGAAATTTAATAGTCATGGGCATATATAACTAGGGTTAAGATAGATAACGCCTACAGGAAAATTAATGAGATCTTTGGAGAGAAGAGAACCGCTTGCGTGAATATCAAGAGCTCAGATGGAAAACCAGTTCGAAGTAAAGAAGGCAAGGCAGAAAAGTGAAAGGATTATACAGAGTGGTCCATTGATCGTGACCGGGCCAAATATCTCACGAAATAAGCGTCAAACGAAAAAACTACAAAGAACGAAACTCGTCTAGCTTGAAGGGGGAAACCAGATGGCGCTACGGTTGGCCCGCTAGATGGCGCTGCCATAGGTCAAACGGATATCAACTGCGTTTTTCAAATAGTAACCGCCGTTTTTTTATTACATATTCGTGTAGTATGTAAAGAAATATGAATGTTTTAGTTGGACCACTTTTTCGCTTTGTGATAGGTGGCGCTGTAATAGTCACAAACATATGGCTCGCAATTTTAGACGAACAGTTGGTAACAGGTAGGTTTTTTAAATTAAAATACAGAACGTAGGTACGTTTGAACATTTTATTTCGGTCGTTCCAACGTGATACATGTATCTTTGTGAACTTATCACATCTGAGAACGCATGCTGTTACAGCGTTATTACCTGTAAAAACCACATTAACGCAATAAACGCTCAAAATGATGTCCGTTAACCTCAATGCATTTGGGAATACGTGTAACGACATTCCTCTTAACAGCGAGTAGTTCCTCTTCCGTAATGTTAGCACATGCATTGATAATGCGCTGACACATGTTGTCAGGCGTTGTCGGTGGATCACAATAGCAAATATCCTTCAACTCTCCTCCCAGAAAGAAATCCGGTGACGTCAGATCCGGTGAACATGCGGGCCATGGTATGGTGCTTTGACGACCAATCCACCTTTCATGAAATATGCTATTCAATAGTGCCTCAACCGGACGCGAGCTATGTGCCGGACATGCATCATATTGGAAGTACAGTGCCATTCTGTCATGCAGTGAAACATCTTGTAGCAACATCGGTAGAACATTACGTAGGAAATCAGCATACATTGCACCATTTAGATTGCCATCGATAAAATCGGGACCAATTATCCTTCCTCCCATAATGCCGCACCATACATTAACCCGCCAAGGTCGCTGATGTTGCACTTGTCGCAGCCATCGAGGATTTTCCGTTGCCCAATAGTGCATATTATGCCACTTTACGTTACCGCTGTTGGTGAATAACGCTTCGTCACTAAATAGAATGCGTGCAAAAAATCTGTCATCGTCCCGTAATTTCTCTTGCGCCCAGTGGCAGAACTGTGCACGACGTTCAAAGTCGTCGCCATGCAATTCCTGGTGCACAGAAATATAGTACGGGTGCAATCGATGTTGATGTAGCATTCTCAACAGCGACGTTTTTGAGATTCACGATTCTCGCGCAGTTTGTCTGCTACTGATGTGCGGATTAGCCACGACAGCAGCTAAAACACCTACTTGAGCATAATTATATGTTGCAGGTCATGGTTCACGTTTCACATGTGGCTGAACACTTCCTGTTTCCTTAAATAACGTAACTCTTCGGCGAACGGTCCGAACACTGGGATGATGTCGTCCAGGATACCGAGCAGCATACATAGCACACACCCGTTGGGCATTTTGATCGCAATAGCCATACATCAACACGATATTGACCTTTTCCGCAATTGGTAAACGGTCGATTTTAACACGGATAATGTATCACGAAGCAAATACCGTCTTCACTGGCAGAATGTTACGTGATACCACGTACTTATACGTTTGTGACTACTACAGCGCCATCTATCACAAAGCGAAAAAAGTGGTCCAACTAAAAAATTCATATTTCTTTACTTACTGCACGAATATGTAACAAAAATGGGGGTTCCTATTTTTAAAAAACGCAGTTGATATCCGTTTGACCTATGGCAGCGCCGTCCAACAGGCCAACCGTAGTGCCATCTGGTTTCCCCCTTCAAGCTGGCCGAGTTTCGTTCTTTGTAGTTTTTTCATTTTATGCTTATTTCGTGAGATATTTGGCCCGGTCACTATATATATATATATATATATATATATATATATATATATATATATATATATATATATATATATATAGGGTGTTACAAAAAGGTACGGCCAAACTTTCAGGAAACATTCCTCACACACAAATAAAGAAAAGATGTTATGTGGACATGTGTCCGAAAACGCTTAATTTCCATGTCAGAGGTCATATTAGTTTCGTCCACCTACGCTCAATGGAGCACGTTATCATGATTTCATACGGGATACTCTACCTGTGCTGCTAGAACATGTGCCTTTACAACTACGACATAACATGTGGTTCATGCACGATGGAGATCCTGCACATTTCAGTCGTAGTGTTCGTACGCTTCTCAACAACAGATTCGGTGACCGATGGATTGGTAGAGGCGGACCAATTCCATGGCCTCCACGCTCTCCTGACCTCAACCCTCTTGACTTTCATTTATGGAGGCATTTGAAAGCTCTTGTCTACGCAACCTCGGTACCAAATGTAGAGACTCTTCGTGCTCGTATTGTGGACGGCTGTGATACAATACGCCATTCAGGGATTCCATGCGACGGAGGGTGGATGCATGTATCCTCGCTAACGGAGGACATTTTGAACATTTCCTGTAACAAAGCGTTTGAAGTCACGCTGGTGCGTTCTGCTGCTGTGTGTTTCCATTCCATGAATAATGTGAATTGAAGAGAAGTAACAAAATGAGCTCTAATGAGCTCTAACATGGAAAGTAAGCGTTTCCGGACACATGTCCACATAACATATTTTCTTTCTTTGTGTGTGAGGAATGTTTCCTGAAAGTTTGGCCGTACCTTTTTGTAACACCCTATATATATATATATATATATATATATATATATATATATATATATATATATATATATATATATATATATATATAAAATCGCACACAAAAATACATATTTACGCAGACATCCACACTCAGACGCACTGACAAGCATATAACCAGACGCGCATAATAATTCACACATTCAGGCAAGCCGTACGTCACACACACAATATTTAAACTATGATAAAAGAGCCGTACTAATAGGTACAAGCCCTCACTCAGCCCACTCATTCACCCACTCACTCACTCACTCACTCTCTCTCATTCACACCGTCAGAGTCCCCCACCCCGTCTCGAGCTTCAAGTAAACAATATGAGTACAAGAGTGTTTCGATCCCGTCATCACAAATGGCATTTTTATCGTCACGAGGCGACAATATGGCTATAGACTGCAGCACAGTGTACGCCTCGTGTCCTCGTTATCGAATTCTAGTTTGCTGAACCAAATGCAGCGGTTGTGGCGGAGCACCGCGAACGCCGCCGTACGGGCACTGCAAGTAGTCTTCAACCGTGAGGACACGTGATGCCGCATGTCGCACACCCTTAGCCTGCCTCCGGGTGGCTCCATCTACTGTACGATAGCATACACTTTGGATCTTAGATACACAAACTCCACAATCGGCAATCCACCCACCTCATCTTTCATTAAGCCGATAACCCTTTTGTTCCGAGGAACAATACCGTAAGGATTATCGGCTGCGTATTCATTACCGTGACACCTATTTACTTTATACGGAAAGCAGTTCTTCACCCAGTAGATGAAGCTATCTGTATCCACATGAAGTAACTTTGGCCCCACGAAATGAGTTTCAGCAAACTCATAGTGGAATCGGAACATGTGGAGTTTGGAGGTGTCCAGTATACACAAAACCCAAATAGATTGGTTTCGTAAATTATACTGAAACCGTCGTCATCTCCACAGTAACAAGGTTCTCATTGAATATTGTGACCCGTTTAAAATTTGGTTTGGTGATGCACTTTCTTACGACCCACGGCCCATCCCATTCGGTCCTAATCAAAATATCGCGTTCATTTCTTACATACTGCATGGTTTTACCCAAAGTTTGATTATTATTTAATTTGAAAAAAATTTTTCGAAATCACTAGTCACGACTGCTCTCTTTTCGGTATTTAATTCGATATACTCCTTCAGCCAGGGGGACTGATTGAAGGAGATAGCCCAGGTGATTCTAAGCAGCTCCACCAATAAGCTGAGACACTGCTGGAGACTACGACAGTGAATCACATACCTCTGCTTGTGTCCAACAGTGGTCATCAGTTTAGGGATAGTGCTTCCTCGCAGAACTTGTTTCTCTGGACTTTACGGGAAGTCGCTTGCCATTTCATGCAAACTAACAGTGTTTATGAGGTCTGCCTCCACCACATACCCTACATCAGAATCAGCCACCAGACCCAATATTTTCCCGCCTAATCCCTCTAATTCGTTTTCGGGCACCCACATAAACCCGCCAATCGGCAGCATCATGGCGTGCCCATATAAGTTACTCACATCCAAATACAGAATATAACTTGAATCGAGAGATGCATTAAACCCCGCACCCAAACGTGGGTTATTTGCCTGGGCGTGTCTCTGGACACACTGACAAAGTCCTCCACGGATCCCACGCTAAAATGAGAAGAAGCATACGGGCATCACTCAAAAGTTCGATGCTGCCCTCATTTTCTTGAGCGTTGCATCCCAGGACAACCCAGGTGCCGTGTAATAAAAGGCGGGGTCCAGAGAGAACGTGGCCATACATACAATCTGAAACTTTTCAAAAACATCCGCAAGCAAGAGCACGTCGGTGTCCATGTATAGTCTTGCGCATTCACCCAAATTTGGAATGTTGATTTCCCGCCAGACATTCATGGCATGCTCATCATCTGCACTAGTCATGGGATCGACTGTGAGATTACTGGTAAATGCAGAAATGTCTGGCAGCCTGGTTTCGTCGAGTTTCGGCTTACTATCCAAATACTCATAAGGGAAAGCTACTTTCCTAGTCACAAGCTGAAGCTTTTCCGCATCGGAGTAAGCAGATCGGGTGATACGCACGTCCTCTCGAGGAAGAGTTTCAACGAGTTTCTGGAGTGGTGCCTGCATAAAACGTAGCGTGTCAAGGAAGTGGAGCGTAATTTTTGGTGTCAATTTGGAGAATGAAATATGCTTCTCAACACTCTCAGGCAGGACACTGATCAGATTTTTCTCCCAACCGAAATTATCAAATTGCTCGACTAGAAAGTGAGCGTTGTGCCCACTTATCGAAGAAAATGGGTATGTGTCATGGTAACTGATACTTCAAATTGCATGTGTTGTGAACTGCACCGCGGAACTTCTCAGTGAGATGACAATGATCTCTATGCGGAGTTCCAGCTTTCCTATCTAATTGCAGCTTGCAAATATGAAAGTTAACCTCATCAATGTATAATTTTTTATCCTCCTGCGATTTGGTCATGGGGATGTTGGTGCTACAAGGCCTATCAACATCCCATGAGAGTTATTCAATGTCAGTGAGCAACCAAACTGCAGTATTATCCTCGACACAACATTCATAACGGTTAAGACTTGATTCATATGAACATGCAATATGGCACACCACCGCATACGGTACGTGTTTTTGCGTGAAGGTGGTATGTGAGGCTAAGGGGTCCCCTTCACAGCTGGTAATAGGGGCAAGGAGACATTCGAAGTCTGTCTATACTACAAATGGACATCGTTCCTGGTGGTGAGCATTCTTGAATTTAATGAACTTGTTTTCTTTCGTAGGCATAGTAATACATACCAGTTCCTTGGATTCACAGTCGTCCAGATGCCTTTTTAAATACTTTTCTTCAGAAAAGTTTTTTAGGCACCTGAAGGAAATGTGTTTCTTATTTTTATGTTTCAACAGTTGGCTGTAAAGGAGGCGAGATATGCCTTTGATACATACGTATTGCTGATTATCATCTTCACAGAAGAACAGCATGTTCACATTAAGATGATGCTCACCTGCAAGTGAGTGATCCAACTATAGTTTGCCTTCCCTGCTCATCTGGCTTGCTTTTCTGCTTCTTCTTCAGGCCATAAACATGAACCGATATTCTGGGATTTTCTGCCTCAAATTTTGCTATGTCCTGAATCTTTACGGGGAACTCGATACCGTGAAAGTTATAACATTCACGAATGTTAAGACCTATTCGTATCGAAATCTTGTGTGTAATTTCTCTCACAAGCCGGGACTGCCCATGCAAAACAAGCGTTATCTTTTTCATTTTGAACGTTAATGCAAGCCCGCTTCTTCTTAATAGACATGAATATGGATGTCGACGTGAGGTATTTGGCTGAGTGCCTTAGCTGACCCTCTTACTTCCATCTCGGAAAACAAGGGCCATTATAGCACCCAAGGTGGATTCACGATACCACTCGGCAATTATGGTACTCTGAGATATAACGCCACCATCACTCCAGATGTAATGTAAGGTTTTCTCCTCAGCAGCACCCTGCTGTTTGGGCGGGTGGGGCAACACGCAGCAGAGCACTGCATTTCATTTAATGGCAATATATCTCGGATCGTCTATGGCTTTCAGGAGGTCTGCTTCTACCACAGGAAGGCACACTTCTAGAAACCTGGCTAGGTCACGATACCCCCCCAGCCAGAGTCTCTATTCTATTAAAAGAGATACGCCCCTCAAAAGCCCTAGCAACTGCAGAGTATAATAGAGAGGTCATGATGCCGCTAATCTGATGTCCTTCTCTATCAGGACGGGATAGAGCACTACCGCTGTCCACAGGTTCTTCATCATTAATAATACTACAGCTAGGTGACCACTGCGTCCAGCCGGTGGGGGAAGGCGCTGCGGATGGGGTGCCATCAGGGTATGCATCTAGGTACACATACCTTGTGAGTGCGTCGATTCCGACAACACTCGGATGATGATGATGTTGATGTTGATAATGGAGGAAGATGTTGCTGTAGAAAATAAATAATAGTTACGTGCATTGTTTGCCGTTGCTGGCGCGCTGAAAGAAAAATTTCTGACGATCACACGGTTATAAGCAAAGTGAGTAATTACCTTTTTCGTTCTGGCTCCGGAGTATAAAAGTTGGTCAGGCGACTCCACCACACTCTCAAAAAAGTCATCATAATCATCGTCTAGTAGAGCCTGATCTCAGCGTCTTTGTCTGTTCTACCTACAACAACAACAACAACAATAAACAAGATATATAAGCCGATATGTTACAGAAAAAAACTACCTATACTACTACCGCTACTACTAGAGGCACGTAATCTTTTTTTTTTTTTTTAACTTGCAAGTATGCTGCTTGGGCATCTCATTATTTGCTGGAGGCTGTTCCTGCATCTCCTGATGAACAGCCTTCAGCTGCTGTCCAACAAATCCAAGTCCTACAGAGCTCTTCCTGTAACAAGACGAGACATAATTTTATTTACTTTAATGCCGAGTTACACTGAAAGATAACACATGCATATTTTGTTCTATACTTACGCGGGCGCTGTTGTCGGTTATGTACAGCTGGGAGCTGTAGAATTCTTTTGAACAGCTTTCAGAAACTGTTTACGAAAATATCCCAGAATAACAGTGAATGCGTTCTTCCCGATGGTCCTAACGAGAGACATCGTGTGTTCCCTCCTTGGAAATCGTGATGTCCTGCTGTCAACATACGTCTCAGAAACGTGCTGTAGTAGATGATTGTTTTCAGCCCCCAGCTCTGCCTCCAGCTCAGCTTGCATTTGCTTCAAGTGATGTAGAAACAAAAGAAGTATGAAATAAGAAAATTTTGAATCGCTTCCACACAAGAACAAATTACAATGGAAATTATTCTCAAAGGGCAATTCCGGCTGTGAACCCAACACAGGAGGACTTCCAGAGTCTGTTGCGGTACAGCCCCCTCCTGTCTCTCCTCACACTCCAAAACATAATCCTGGAGTTGTACTGCAACAAGAAGACGGAATTAATAAGGCGAATTTTACATACACACGAAAATTTACACTCAAAATACAACTTATTTACTCACTTGGTAATCCTGTCTCCACAACTCTAAGCTTCTTGCCGCTACACTCTGAAGTGTTCCTACAGCTATCTCTCTTCATGCTGCGGAGAGAAAAGAACTAGTAAACACACACAGACACGATGGAATGCACAACAAGCCGGACAGCAGAGGACTGAGAACGACGGAGGTTGGTTGTGGGTTTATATATGGACCGAGGCGACCAATGAGAGAGCTTCATTTGAATGTACAGCCAATGAGAAGCTTCGAACATCACTATTTCTGGAAGGGCTTGAAGCGACCATCGTCTCTCTCTCTCTCTCTCTCTCTCTCTCTCTCTCCCTCTCTCCCTCTCTCCCCGAGTAACAAGAATGCTTTTATGATTAACTGCGTTTTCGCAAGCGTGCACATAAATGATGAAGGCTTTTAGCGGTGAGAGAAAGTTTAACGTTTCTGAGACGTATGTTGACAGCAGGACATCACGATTTCCAAGGAGGGAACACACGATGTCTCTCGTTAGGACCATCGGGAAGAACGCATTCACTGTTATTCTGGGAGATTTTTGTAAACGGTGTCTGAAAGCAGTTCAAAAGATTTCTGTAACATGCATCTGTCCGGAGGGAGATTTGGATGTCAGCTACATCAACATGAGACGTGCGTATAACACTGACAACCTTTTATCTGCGCCATGCTTTTGTTCCTCGAAGGCAGGTCGCCAGAGACGTTAATAACGTGTGCTGATCCATGTCTTGAACAGTCTCTCCTGTTAGGACAAGAATGTCCATGCAGACAAGCTGAGATGTCACGAAAGCTCCTACAAGAAAAGCTATCCTTAACTATTTTTGCAGCACTTAATGATTTACAAGAAGGGGTGATATGTAATGGACACGCTGCGTCATTCGGACCGCTAGGAAGCATGGGTCCTGTGTTATTCTGGGATGTTTTCGTAAACAGTTTCTGAAAGCAGTTCAAAAGATTTCTTTAGTGTGTCAAGAGGAAGACTCGGCTGTCATTTTACATAGACATGAAATGTCAGTATGACTGTATGAAAATCACTGGCTGTGTTGTGTGCAGTCTGTGGCTAGTTTGCATTGTTGTCTGCCACTGTAGTGTTGGGCAGCGGCAGCTGGATGTGAACAGCGCGTAGCGTTGCGCAGTTGGAGGTGAGCCGCCAGCAGTGGTGGATGTGGGGAGAGAGATGGCGGAGTTTTGAAATTTGTCATGAACTGCTATATATATTATGACTATTAAGGTAAATACATTGTTTGTTCTCTATTAATATCTTTCATTTGCTAACTATCCCTATCAGTAGTTAGTACCTTCCATAGTTTGAATCTTTTATTTAGCTGGCATTAGTGGCGCTTGCTGTATTGCAGTAGTTCGAGTAACCAAGATTTTTGTGAGGTAAGCGATTTGTGAAACGCATAGGTTAATGTTAGTGAGGGCCATTTTTTTTGTGGGGGTTTTTGAAAGTCAGACTGCGTTGCGCTAAAAAATATTGTGTGTCATATAAAGCACAATCATGTATAATTGTTCAAAAATGGGACGTTTCAACTGACAACCTTTTTCACCTTGCCTGCAAGGGTGGGTCGCTAGGGAAACATCTCGCTTGGCACTTAGGCAATGTCACAGAGCTGTCACGTATAGAACCTCTCTACGAGTTGTCGTTCACGTCACGGGCGCCAGTCAGATGGGTCTCGCCTGTGGGACAGGCTGGACTGGCGCATGCGCCTCACGCAGTCGCTCAACACTCCGCCTTGGACCTCTGTAGGAAACAGATCGCTGATGTGTCGTGGGTGAGTTTCTTAAGGATAGTTCGAAAGCATTTCTACGTGCAGTGAGTGTTTGTGCACTGCATTATTTCGGCTCTTTAAGCGTTGTAAGTGTGTTTGCTGAGCGTTGTACATGCATTATGTTGATAATTTTATGCGTAGTGAAGGTGCCTGCACATCAGTGTACTGCATTGTCTTGTGAACTTGACTGCAGGGTGTACCATGCATTATTTCGGTAATTTACGAGTTGTTTCCATGTCCACACAGCACTTTACTGCGTTATTCCGGTGATTTACGAGTAGTTTCCAGGTCTGTAAACTGTATATTGTGACCCCAAGCACGTCAGGGCGAGTGTTTTGTATCAGTGTAATAAATTAACTGAAATCCGTCCCTAAATAAATTGTTCAAAAAATAAGTAAAGTACACCCCTTCCTCTCTCCGGCAGCCCAGTACAGCCTGAGTCTTTTTCCTGCCATTATTAATTCCCATCAATCCCAAACGCCTCTAGTGATTTAATTTCCAATGGAGGTGCACTTGGGACCAGAGTTAAAGTCCTGGAAAGGGCGCCATTTTTGATTTCCTGCCAATTCCCGGGTGGGGGATGGTGAATTCGAAAGCCCAGCCAAAATTCGAAATTCCCGCCAATAAGGTAGGTTGAGATGGTGAGGAAGCTGGGGCACACGTGCCGCTTGGAAAACACGTAATGTAATTTGGGGAGGGGGGGGCGGCGTGTGTCGGCGTGGACGGGGGTGGGGGTGATAAATTGATCAATTTAATTAATTTGCATATCAATTTGATATCAAAATTGCACTGACGCCCCCAACTCTCTACTACTCCACCATCCATTTTCTAGGAAAGCCACTCCTGCAAGGTATGTAATAGAGTCCAATGGAGCTTGGAAAGCAGATGATACATGAGAAGCTTGGAAGTTTAGAGTTTTATTCCCTGTGAATGACAAGATCATTAGGGGCAGAGCTTCATATCGGACTGGGGAGTATGTTCGATATCCTCATCTATTTCTCAAGCAGTTTAAGGCACTGTAGGAGATCTAAATTTGAATGGTCAAGTGGAGATTTGAACACTAACATAAAATGTCATGTGGAGAGATTGCATGCCTCGTGGGACAGCATAAGATAGTGAACTGGGCAAACAAGCAGAAGCCATATCTACAGCTGACTTGTACTGGCGCATCTCCAATCCATTCTGACTGTGCACCATACAGTAAGTACAAGCACTTGATCTGTTTTGCATCCCAATTGGACTCCTACTTACTGGCTGTCACAGTTACATGATCATATCTGTTCTGGTTGTTGAGACTATAACTTTACTGTGTGCGTTTTGTTAACTGGTATGAGTTCCACGCTATCATCTAAAACATGTGAAATACGTGGCGGGATGGTTAATTCCAAATAAATGTCCATAGCTGATCTCAATCCCCACTTTTGGCCAGCCTGTCCATCTGAACTTATTCCAATTATTTTAATGTTTTTCACCTCTAAATACCATTCGTTCTTCTCTTCTTTAATATATGTGACCTCACCTGATTCAGTTGTTCGTGTGTCACAACCTTCCCAGCGAGTCCACTGATGATCTTCTGCAAGACACTGGGCCTTGGAAACAGAATATCATGTTATGCCTCGTCTGAAACGGAATATTATATTATTAATCTGACACGTTTACACAGCCATGTGAAGATGTGAAAAAGTGTAGGAATTATTTTGTAGTTTAAAATAGCTTGCAAAGTCTTTGGATTGTTGATAATTCAAATGAATGCTATGCATCTTAGGAGACCCTATTAGACACCCTCTTTGCTACATCAGGAAATGTATCAAAGAATGGACACCACATGTGTGTAATTTCTGTTAGAGAAAGTGAACTTAAAGAACTGAACGGTTTCAAACAGCTTCAGATGGGAGTGGACCACATTTTAGGCCATTTCGGTGATGGACACAACACAAGTTAGTGGTGCCTGTGTCCAGTAATACTATGAACAGGAATTATCAGGGAAGCTCTAAACACACTCACAGCTCTGACAGAGAGCGGTTGCACACACTTCATTCTTTTTTGGAGGAAATAATTTACTTACAAAACAAAAGCTTTATCTATATGTGAATTCCATTTATGAAGTGTTGTATCACTGCCACAACATTTTCTTTTCAAGTTATGTTAGAATACTGGACAATATATATTTTCATCTTGGAGCACTTATTAGAGTTTATCAAAATAGTATACAGTCATACTTTTTTGAGAAGACAGTACTGTTAGATAAAGTTTGCAAATGTTTAGCTAACACACACATTGTTCGTTTTGCAAGTTACTCAGTTCCTTTTTATTCTGCTGTAAATTATTCACAACAGACTTCCTGAGAGGAATAAATACACTGTGAAGCTGTAGTCAAAATATCTAACTCCTTAAACAAATCTCTCCAAAGTGATCACCGATGAGCATTTCATATTATTCTTGGCGCACATTTTGACCGATGAATATTTTATTTCTTAAGGATAAAGTATCTCAGACCATTATTCCGTACATAACGCACTGAAAATACGCAAAATTATCGCGAAATATGGGAGAGAATGCCGCAGACATGATACGTGAATTGGGGTGTCAATCGTCAAAACAAAGGCATTTGTCGTTAAGGCAGGATATTCCGGTGAAATTTCAATCACCTACATTCTCATCCGACTACGAAAATATTTTGTTGGCGCCCACTCACGCACGTTGAAACGACCATCAGAGTAAAATAAGATAAATCAGAGTTTACACACAAAGATTTAGGTGCTCGTTTTCCAGTGCGCTATATGAGAGTGGAACGGAAGAAAAATAGCTTGAAGGTGGTTCGATGAACCCTCTGCCACGCACTTCTTTCTGAATTAAAGAGTAATCATGTAGTTGTAGAAACTATGTTGGCTTACTAATTTTTCTCTTCCCAAGATTTGCAATAATTAAAAGTACAAATGTGGCTCAACTGAGGTGTTTTAGGACTTCAAAAATGCGTTTTTTCTCATTTTAAATTCATAGCAGTATGAGCATGTAAAATTTTTGAAGCTCCGCCATGTTACTATTTCCTCATCATATGTTACATTTGTCTTTGGTGTACTACATCTAGATGTGGTGAACTGAACGTAAAATTGAAAGAATTTGCAAAAGATCACTCAATAATACAATTAAGAATACTATATTTCGTCCATTGCTGTATGTCTGTTTGGATTGATTATAATACCAGTGGCATCTGAAAAAAAGAACCAATTCTGCTTGTTGTCTATTTGACGAAAGGTCGTGTACATGGATGAGAAATAACAGTGGGCCTACGATTTATCCTTATGGAACACCATATGTGGTTTATTTCCAGTCAGAAGAATCTCCCTGTCCACGTTAGCTGAATTATTACCTAGAATATCCTGAACTGCTTTTATTACACATGACATTATCTGTTGGTTGTAAATACCGTTAATTCCATAAAATATCAGTTTATCTCGAAGGGCTTGTGATTCTTAAAAATCCTTTGACGTGTCACAGAAAACACCTGGTGCTATTTCATTATTTAAAGCTCGTAAAATCTGGCAGATGAACGTGTAAATGGCACTGTCTGTTGAGCAACCTTTCTAAAATTCAAATTGTGATTTACTGACGATAATAGCATCGATTGGCTCTGAGCACTGTGGGACTTAACTTCGGAGGTCATCACTTCCCTAGAACTTAGAGCTATTTAAACCTAACTACCCTAAGGACATCACACACATTCATGCTCGAGGCAGGATCCGGACCTGCGACCGCAGCGATCGCGCGGTTCCAGACTGTAGCGCCTAGAACCGCTCGGCCATTTGGGCCGGATAGCATCGATCGGGTAAGATAATATAATAGAGTACTGCGGTATCACATTTCTTACAGGTGCCGTGCAAATTTCTCGAATATATCTGAACCATCATTTTTCAGATGACACTGTACTGTAGAGAAACACTTGAACGGAGAGTTTGTAATGTCCCCACAGCAAATACCCTCTACCACGCACCAATTAATCATTTTCAACCAAACCATCCACATTCATTCACTTTGGAAAAGTTATCTGATCTGATTTTCTCGTAATATATGCGGCGACAGCTCGTCGACGCCAAAGTATTTTCTAGTGCGTTTATTCTTTGAAATAACAGAGATGCTTATATGCATTCTCCATGGTTGTTAGAGTGGTAACTACGACAGCTTCTGCAGTATCTGTTGAGGGTTCAAATGGCTCTGAGCACTATGGGACTCAACAGCTGAGGTCATCAGTCCCCTAGAACTTAGAACTACTTAAACCAAACTAACCTAAGGACATCACATACATCCGTACCCAAGGCAGGATTCGAACCTGCGACCGTAGCGGTCGCGCAGTTCCAGACTGAAGCGGCTAGAACCGCTCGGCCACACCGGCCGGCCTCTGTTGAGGGATTGACGTGTTTCTGAGAGATACATATTCTGCTTTTCTTCTCGCTAAAGCGAACCAATTAACATTTGTGCCGTTGGCGGTTTGTTTTGAAGAGAAAGAGATTGTAAAAGGAAAATAATTAAGGCGTGGAATCACTGGAGATCTGGACATGTAATGGAGATGGATTTAATACACGATTTCCTCCATAAATAAGGTTTGTGACTTTTTTGTTCTGGAGTGAATGAACGAATGAGTTTTTTTCTGAATCATTTGTTGATCACGTTGGCCCTGTAATTAGTGGGGAAGTTTCAGCTGTGTCGAAGAGAGCCTGCAATCACTGAGTCTGTGTTAAATCCTCCAAAAGGGCTTCGTACACATCTGGAATTCGCAATCTTTTGTAAAAGGAACAAATTGTCCAAACGATTGATTCTCCCGACTGACTCCAGTGTTTAACAGTAATAATAAATGTAAAGATCTCTTACAGCAAGCCAACCGCTGATTACCACGACGAAGGACTCCACCAAAGATTTTATTTGGCTGATTCCTTCTATCACGTAATGAAATCTTATATTAAAAACTATACATAGATAAAGGAGAGAAAGAGAAAGAGCGAATGAAAATAGAGATAATACTAATAATCCTCCATCAGTCTAATTTTTCGCCTGTCTTATCACGGATCAACCAAGAACTGGGAGGGCCTTACTTTACTGTATAGACTTGTGTGTGGAGGTGAAGGGATCTTAAAGACAACAGATACACGTCTATACAGACAAGACATTGCACAGAGATAGCGGCTAGATGCATTGATAATCTATTCTTAGATTAAAGAGACGACAACTTATTATCCGAACATTTAAAATGTTAAAATGGCGACCATTAAAGGACACGTTTTTGGACGTTGCTAAAATAATTTTGTTCCCTGTTTCATGTCAACTACGACGAGCTAACCTAACTGACGCTTGGAAAAGAGAGGAAAGATTCGCAGGTGATATAATTGGATCCACAAATAAAGCCGGAAGACAGCACATTGGGCGCAGAGAAAAGGCCAGATCTATATTTTTATTATTAAAGCTTGCCAGTACAGTTGAAGGTTACGCTTTTCTGTTTAGTGTTATTTGATCTTTGAACATTGATTATTTGTGATCATGTTAGATATAGGAAGTGTTTTGATTGACTTGTCCCAGTTGCATTAATTTGTATGTTATGATGTATCATGCAGCGTAACTTGCTGTGACAGTGCGAGAGAGAGACAAAGATATTGTTTATTACTCTGTGGCGGACAGCGCTCACATAATTATTCTTAGAATATAGTTTTTGTTTGTCCTGGTTAAGAGTAATTTTTAGTGGAGGAGAGCCATTCTTGTGATGTAAAAAATCGACGCCATTGCGAGTTTTTGATTCACATTGTAAAATATAAGTGCATATGGAAGGAAATCAGTTAATAGAACAATAAAATATTGTTCATTTCAAGAAGGTACGTCTTATTATACACCCAGCGATGTACTGCTATTGTGATCTACTAATAAACACCAGTTGAGAACAGTTCCGACGGGAGCGTTCAGTTCTAGTGAAATAGTTCGATGTTTTCTTCGGAAAAGAAGTCACTTCATGGATCATTCAAATCCACAATAGTAACTGGACATTTCTCAGAACTGAAAGCAATCTGATTGCTATGCAACAGAGCCCCGAAGAATATTTCTCCGTATTTTGGTTACCACTTTCAGCTCAACACGGTATCTGCAGCATCTGGAGCAGATTTCTACAACAGCGGAAGCGTGTAATCGCCATCAGTTTCACACACCGCCCTGTGTACGCTGTATGTATTTACCCACAACAGTGAACATACAGTTACTCACACAAATAGAAAGACAATACTAGGTGGTGTGGGGAAACATTTCAGTATAATGGCCCTGTAGAGCTGAACAGTAATTAGCCTAGTAAAAAAATGGAGTCGTTAAAATGTGTACATTAAGAAATTAGATACAGAAGTACTCTCGTGTGAAGGAAGTTACATATAGTGACAGTAGAACATTTATATGGTTTTAACTAGGGCAATGTTTAGGATGAGTCAAGCAGAGCAAAGCAGCACGCATCAGCCTTCAGCAGTTAGCACTGATAATAATGAAGCAGCAAGAAGTGTTGTAGGACCGATGGCTACAGATAGCGCAGCAGAACGCTCTGTAGACACGGCTGCGGGTGTAACAGCAAGTACGCAGCAGGGATTAGATCCATTGGTAATTATCATGAGACAGATGCAGATGATAACCGAGAGCATGAATACCTTGAAAACAGACATTAATGCGAAATTTACCTCAGTTACTGAAGGGCAAAATGATTTGAATATGAAATTAGCCTCAGTTACTGAAGGGCAGGAAAATCTGAAAACCGATATTAAAGCACAATTAGTGACAGCCAATCAAACTCAAGAAGAGATTAAATTAGTCCAGACTGAGATTAAGCAGCAGTTACAAGACAGTTTTTCCGAATTAGAGCAGCGGGTAGAGGCGAAGACCAAGGAACTCAAAGATCAGGCCGAAGAGACGGAACGAAAATTAACTGCACAAATAGAATTGGCGAAAGCACAATGTGAGGAATCTACTCAGCGCGTACTTGTCGACATGAAGGAGTATGTGGCTATTAAGATAGATACCGTACGGGAACAAGTGGAAATGGTTCCGCAATTAGTACAAAAGCAAGACGCCATGGCATGTGCAATTGCGCAACTTCCTGAATTGGCACGTACACAGACTAACGTAAAGGAAAGCGTTGAACATCTGACAGAGCGTCAAGACGTTTTAGACCACCAAATTAACGTATTAACGGGTAAATTACCCGAAATCACATTAGAAAACAAAAGGTTAATGTGTGAAAACGTTGAGCAAAATGCTAAGACAGCATTCCAGAATTTATCTGGCAAACAGGAAGAGAATTTGTTTGCGAAAGGACTTGAGGAGGTGCGACAGCAGTTAGGTGCTGATTTTGAGCATTGGAAACAAACGATAGAAGAGTCGATGCGCGCTTCACAACAAAGCTCAGAACAAATGAATACAGGCCAGCAGCAGAAGTTGGCAACGAATATAGAGCCAGTTACTGCCCATTCGCACACAATACCGACTTGTGCAAGTAATTCAAACATTAAATTGCCACAAGCTGGTTGTTCGCGTGAATTCTTATCTACCGGAGATTACGAAAGCCTTTGTCATGCTGAAGAAAAAATGATAAAGCATCGGCAATTCCAGATTTTTAACCCTGACAAAAGGGGGTCCATCCAATTGTTTTTATTCGAAGTTTCAGAGGAGTGCTACCCAGAAATTGGTCGGAGTGGCAGAAGATCAGTTTTGTTACAGGATGTATACAAGGTTCGGGGGCGATCTTTGCCTCGGACATGACTTCTGTTTGCCCGACATATGACGATTTTGAGAAGGTGTTTTTAGCAAAGTTCAGGTCAGAAGCAGTACAGGAACGCCTAAGACAGGAGGTGTTCTACCCAGAACCTTTCTCCTTTTTGAAAGGAAGCCTTAGAAGGATTTCGAAAAATATATAAATAAAACGAGATACTGGGACAGACCTATGCCCTTGCCAGACATAATAAACATACTTAAGGCACGACTACCAACTAGCATCCGGAATCAATTGATTTACGGCAACGACAAAGATTTGGAGTCGTTCCTCACGACGTTAGACAATATAGATATTATCGAAGAGAACAACCAGAAAGCCCGTAATAACAGATTCCAATATAGGGCGATAGAACCTCCGCCAAACGGTAGGCAAGGTGGAAGTATGGGTTATACCAATGGCGATCAATCGACACTTAGAAGGCATGAACAGAGATCGACAAATAATGGAGGAACCCCTCAAAATCTCAATAATAATCCCGGCAATGGTCTTGCGAGGGGCTATTCAAGGAGCAACAGGAACGGGAAAAGATACAACCCCGTGTGGGGAAACGAAAGAAATTTCAGACCCCAAACCTGGAATAAATAGACATTGGAATCAACCGGGAGGAATGAATTCAAATAGCCAACATCAGTGGGGACGGACATCTACGAATCAACCGGTAATTACCGAAGTGACGGATGATGTCAACCAGCAGACAAATCAAAATCCAACAAACTCGTAAGGACCGACCAGTGCCCCGGAAGAGCGGTCAACAATTGGTTGAGGGGCAACAGGATATGTGTACCCATGCTAACGTATAATGATGGACGATTACTGGCAGATGAACTGACCGAGGACTTAGAACCACAAGATGAGGATAAGGAACAGGTGGCAGTAGCCGAAGTGCAAGTCATTATGGAGACCATACCTATAGCGGCGGTTTTATACACAGCTGCAACCACAAACGTTATTTCGGAGGCACTATTCAACAGGATCAGAAATATAAGACGGGTACCAGTTTTTCCAGTTCAAAATTGCAGAATAATAGGCGCCGTTGGGGCTAGATCGGCTAATGTAAAGGTGCAGTCACTACTTGGTGTGCAATTCGGAAATGTAGCAATATTAAGCACATTCCTTGTTGTGAAAAATTTGGTGGTAG
This sequence comes from Schistocerca piceifrons, assembly GCF_021461385.2. Lineage (NCBI taxonomy): Eukaryota > Metazoa > Arthropoda > Insecta > Orthoptera > Acrididae > Schistocerca > Schistocerca piceifrons. The sequence goes on along the minus strand of NC_060138.1, from coordinate 36,702,859 downwards.
ATTGCATTATCAGATTCGACAGCCTACGTCAGTACGGATGCAGAATAGATTTCAAAACAGGAAAAAATTGGTTGAATGTTAATAAACAAGAAATTGAGTTGGAGTTGTTGGAAAAAAAAGCCTTACGAGAAAGTATAATTGTGGGATCAGTGTGCAAGTAATCAGGACGGCCCAGAATTCTAAAGAGCACGTAATTAATGAGTTCCAAGTCAAAGAAGATTTCGGTCAATTAGTGTTTGAAAAGTTAAATGAATCCGACTGCATTATCGAAGATCAGAAGAAGCAGCTCAATGAATTATTATTAACGTATGAAAACGTTTTTGATGAAAGGCCATCTCTACGTTAAGCCTCACGAAACGTATTGTAGAACTTTCTATCCTGTTCCCTGGAGGTTAATGGCTCAAGTTCAAAAGGAAATAGATCGCATGTTGAAATGGGGTTTGATCCAACCCTCTACAAGCCCATACTGCTCCCCATTGTTAGTCGAGCCAAAAGCAAATGGGACTGTTAGACTGGTACTCGACGCCAGAGAAATAAATAAAATCATAATTCCAGTGAGAACACATCCGGAAAACATAGATGAACTTATAAAAGGATTCCAGGATGCCAAATATTTGACGATCATTGATTTGCGGAGCTCTTATTGGCAAGTCAAGCTGGATGAGTCATCAAGGAAGTATACGGCTTTCATTTATTCTGGAAGAAGTTACCAATTTACCGTAGTTCCTTTCGGACTCAACATTAGTGCTGGAATCTTTATAGCAGCTCTAGATTATGCACTAGGCCCAGAACGCAGAAGCAGGATAACAGTTTTTGTTGATGATTTGCTTATTGCATCGAAAACTTGGGAGGAGCATATTACCTTACTGAACCGAGTGTTGGACGTGTTCAAAACTACGGGAATAACTGCTAACCTACAGAAATCCCATTTTGCAGTAAACAGAATCAAGTTCCTCGGGCATATAATTGACGCAAAGGGAATTTTACCAACCAAGGAGAAGCTAATTGCAATTAGTAAGTTTCCAACACCCAGGAATAGGAGGCAATTTAAAGGGTTTATGGGCCTTGCCTCATTTTTTAGAAGATTCATAACAAATCAGGCAATGAACGCAGCAGCTCTAAATAGTCTGTTGAAGAAGGATGTGCCCTGGCTCTGGACATTAGAGTGTCAAGAAGCATTCGAAGAGATAAAGAAGCAATTAGTAAATCCACCGCTTCTGTACCATCCGGACATGCAAGAAGAATTTTACTTGTCAACAGATTTTTCGAATGTGGGTATTGGAGCGTGCCTTTTCCAAGTACGCAAGATAAATGGACAACTCACCTTCTGTCCAATTGCGTTTGCTAGTCGTGTTTTGTCCAACTGTGAACGAACTTACACGACGACAGAATTAGAGGCTCTTGCGGTCATCTGGGGATTTAAAAAAATTCATTATTATCTATATGGGTCAAAGACTGTCGTATATTGTGATCATCAATCATTAACGTTTTTACAAATGTGTAAACTGTTACACCCCAGACTGGCTAGATGGACTCTCGCTCTGCAACAACACCAATTTAAGATCGTGCATGTCTCAGGACAGCAAAACATTATTGCTGACGCTCTATCAAGGTCACCACAGGGTTTGACTAAAGAGATTGCAAGTAAATAATAACTCAGAATTCCCTGTATTGCTGCTGCAGGAAAATCCATATAAGACGTACTACGTCAATTTGTGTGCGCATATGGCACAGTTACAGAAAGGAGATGCTCAATGGGGAAGTGTCATTCAAAGGTTACAACAGCAACCTTCGGATCAGATGGCAAATTATTACAAGCTGGTAAATGGCGTATTATTTTTCCGCTGTGGAAGGCCAAACAAAGTATGTTGGTGTGTTTGTATACCTGAGGCGCAAATAGATAAACTCGTATGATTCACCCATTTAACATGGGGACATTTCGGTGCGACAAAATGTGCAGACAAGATAAGTGTGTACTGTTATTTTCCTAACATAAAGCGCAGAGTGCATGAGGTCTTGAAGAAATGCATAATCTGTCAAAAAGCAAAGCCGGATTCAAAAGGGAGTAAGCAACCATTATGCTCTATATTAGTCCGAGAACCAAAAGACTTAATTTCGTGCGATCTGTGTGGACCGTTACCTACTTCAAGAGGAGGTGTTAGATATGTGTTGGCAGTTCTTGATGTGTGTACGAAATACGTAAAGCTACACCCGATAAAGGCGGCTACAGCCAAAGTAATTGTAATAAGATTGACAAGGGATTTTCTTCTACATGTTGGTATACCTAAGGCGATAATAACAGACAATGCTAAGATATTCACGGGACTTCGATGGAAACAGGCTTTGTCTCAAGTCGGTGTGAAACACATACTAACATCATTTTACCACCCACAAGACAATTTCGTTGAGAGAATTTTTAGAGAGTTCAATCGCTTTATGAGGACCTATTGCCATAATAAGCAGACTGCGTGGGCAAATTATGTGGAAGAATTTGAGCAGATATACAACAACATGCCCCACTCCTCCACTGGATATACACCTCATGAATTGATGTTCGAGGCAAAAGAAGAAAACTTCTGGACTGAACATATGCCCAAAACTCAGGAAACTGAGATGCCTTGGGAAGAAAAAATAAGACAAACCATCATAAACATGACGCAAAAGGCCGATCAGAGAAAACAACAATATGACAAATTAATCAAGAGGGTACAGGCGTACCACGTCGGAGAGAACGTACTAGTCAAAAGACATACCAAATCATCCTTAATAAAGAAGAGTATGAAGAAATGGGAGTTATTATATACTGGCCCATACATTATCCTACAAATTCCGAATCCTGGGGCTTATCTATTTTTCTGCATCATTAATCGTCCCCAGTGTACCATATTGTAAGTAGCGTGAATAAAAGGACACTATGTGCAAGAACCATGAAGCGCCCTTTGAATGTATCCTGATAGCTAAAAGACCCACGTGCACTTTGAATAAGAAAATGCTATTTGACACTGAAATCAATATAAAAGATAGGGTCGCCACCAACTCTAGCCACACGACAAAGAAGAGGTGGCACTGAGTCGGAAAATTACTTAACTTATTAATAAGGAAAACTCACAAAAGAACATTCATTGTAAGGTCATTGATAAAGAATGGGATGTTGTTATTAATATGATCCAGGAATTCTTCCCGTGAATCAAATATTGAGTAAAGTAAATAGGTCGTGACCACCATGCGTAAGTGCAGCCTGCAGCAAGATTCGTGAAAACTCGATCTATTCCAGAGCATTTGTTTCAGATAAAAAAAGGGTCACTAATTACTACACCTGTGCACATGGAAACGCTATAGGTGGGCCAACAAGGAAAACTACAAGGTAAATGGCGAAGGTAACGGCGACGTAACATCGGTACACAAGATAAGATTGAAGGCAAAATTATTTATTCCTTAAAACATTGATGTAGTGCATCTATAGACTTCTGTTGCATGCTAACTATGTACAATTGCTTGTGAAATACTATACGTTTCATAACAGACTCGCATGTCCACTCGGTCCGCGGAGACAACTTCTATGGACCGTGGCCAAATTTTAATCACATGAGACAAAGAAAATCCACAAATACACAAAAATTACCAAGATTCGGAAAAGATTAGAAGCATACACACACAGTTGTAGGCACATAAACATTCACACTGATCCGAGGGCACTTCAACATATGCAACTCCATTGTGCCGCGTTCCTCTCACGGATCAAAGTCAAGACTGCATTGGGAATCAAACTGAAAGTCTACAAAAGCCTTGCATTCCCTGCTGCAACCCAACAAGTAAATCTTTATAAGACGAAATTCGAGATCAAAAGCTGAAAGCTCCCCTCTCTATGTGACAACGCGCCACGCGGTCAGTCCAACTCACCCTTCTTCAACTGGAGCACAGCTGTGGACGCTTCCCGTACCGGCGGCAGACTGCCTCCCGCTTCTCCAGCCTCTTCCACGCTCCGCGTGGACCGGAAAACCCCAGGATGCCATTTCCGCCACCAACCTAACGCAGGTGGATTTCTCAGAAGTAGCGGAAACCTCTTTGCTGACTTGACCACTACGAGAGTTGGCAATGAAAGGTGGCTACAGGACCCTTTCATCACCCCAAACGTCCCGGAGAAGACTGTGCCGCGAATTTTCTCGCCATGCTAGGAGATTCGCCAACAGTCTTCGAAACAAACATACCCTAACGAGTAACAATTGCAACAGTGAACAGCAGCACAAAGGAGTTGATTAATCTCTTATATCCAAGTGAGCTTTATCCGACCTTAGTCAATAATTGTGACCTCATGCGGTCCGCAAAGCAAACAGAACAAATTAAATTAAGCGTGATATACTACGCTAACATCATGTCATCTGACCTACTACGACCACAACCATGAGATATTATTTTAAAATTGCTTTAACCAACTATCAAAAGTTAACATAGAGACATAGGTGAACAGGTACATAATATATATAAATATATAAACAAATACAATGATGCAAAATCATTATCACGAACGAAAGCAGTATCATCTGGTGCTGACATATATAAAAACATGCAAGTGAAAGTGCAAAATACAATATTCACAACAAATACAGTGATACAAAATCATTAATGAACCCAATGGTATGACAGCTGGTAAATAATCACCTATGGAAAATAAGACATGAGTACAAAAACACATCCAGAAATCAACTCGTTGACACGCTGTCATTTTTCAGTTTCGCCACATGGTTGTTTCACTGGGTATTCTCTTTAGGTGCTGGGGTGGGCGTCTCTTCTAAAGGCGACTTGGAGGATAAGCTACTAGGGGACCACAACACTGAACCGGGGAGTTCGCAGCGGCGTTGATTGTAACGTCCGTTGTAACCCAGGTTGTTCATCCTAGACAGCACCCCGCGACGTTGCCTCGTGCCCGTTTCCACCCTCTGCGTCCATACTGTGGGATGGTTCGGCGTTGCAGATTTGCAGGACATCGCCACTTGTGGGCCCTGCCTCATCATCGAGAAGGCAGCTTGGCGGTCGTCGTCCGTGTGTTGTGGAGGAATGTGTTTTACCGACACACGCCCCCGTCTCCTGTCGTGTCAATGGGGAGACACGCGCTCTTCTGCGTCGCATCGAGGTCGACGTAAACTCGTGCGGGTTTCGGGCTTGAGACCCGCTTATCACCACTTTGCACCGTCTCAGCTGATGCGTCAGTGGTGGGACCCGCGTCCCTCCGGGCAGTGGGCGTTACCTCACCGCAGCAGCCGTCTGGACTAGCGGCGCTCAGGGATCGGCGGCCTCGCCTGGTGTGCGTCATACTTTCCCTTTCGCTTGTCAGACGACTAGCGCATGGGGTGGAACGCCGGCCATCAGCTGGCGCTGCCGTGGTGACACGCCTGCGGGCTCCGGTGTGAGCCTGCGCCTGGGGGAAGACCAGCATCCCCTCCCCTCTGACGGGGACACAGCTGTGACCGCTCGCCGCATCACTGCTTCGCCGTTGATACCAGGGTTCGGCAACGCCTGCCGGTGGACCAAGCCCTGTGCTTTCTGATGCGGAGGCTCCCTAGGCGGCCTTGTACCCACTTAAGAACTGCGCTCACAGGGATCGTTACAAAATATCATGTGTACAGATTACCACAAAATCTTCGGAGTTTCTCACTCCTGATCAATACATGGAATAGTGCCCAAAATTGACTTGACAAAAAGGGCCTTCTGAACATTACTAATAAAAAAACAATGAAGAAAATTAAATAACCAATATTCAAACAAACAAAAAATCATTTTTACAAAATATAGTTCCAGCATTACATCTGCTGTCAATCATTCAGGGTAGATCTTGTACAAGGTTTGGTCAGGATTTGGATAGGATTTGGCGCCGCTGCTAGCTACAGACACAAAGCTCTACCTGCTCCTAACTACGCTCTCACACACAATCTACACAGCTCGTACTAGTCACCATCACCATATAGCCCGACTACAATTCCCACATATAAACAAAATATTCCTTTCAACACCAATACCCATATCGTTGTTCATTGACTGCTCCTCCAAGGTTTGCAGAACATGTTTGCTGATCTGTGAAAAATTTCCGAGATTTCTTTTCTATGGACATTGCATAATAAAAGTTATGATTAATGAGACACAGAAGGTTCATTCAAGTCACATCTGGAATGGTAAATGTTTCAACATCTATTCATCGGACTAATGCAAAAGGTCAGTGGGCATAAAAATGAAAATAAAAATCATCCTATCCTATTAGTAAACACATAAACACTTCGTCCTATAAGTACATAAAAAAATAATGTCAAAAGAAATCCATTGTCCAGGGCCATGAGTGCCCAACTTACTGCTATCATAAGATACTCATAATGATTACACACTTACTCACCACATGTCCCCAGGGGTCCTCACCTACCGTCATGTTATTTTAGCTTGGAGGTAGTCGCATTGATTCTCTATTAAATATCAAGCTGCTTGAGTTTATAAGCTGTTTCCATATACATCTTCTGGGGTTTCACGCACTGGTGTCCTCAACCGTACCTAGTAGTATGTGACGGCAAGTTACACTTTCCAAATATCTTATAAGATGGCAACTCTGAAAATCAAACACTATTAATCTCTCTTCATACACAAGTCCTTCACCTACAAGTCACCAAGTTGCTTCATTAACATCGCAGTACATTTGAAAAATCTCACTGAATCATGCTCACCTAAGGGGAACAAGAACACTAAAACTGTAATTTATCATCAAGAATTACCTTACGACCATTGACTCGCCACGCCAACACACCCGATACCTTTTTAGTCATCAAAGAACGAAAGCCATCTTACTGTAATAGGAAACGCTTCATATGAGCCTCATAATCATTCACATTCAGATGTTTTGAGGCTGCGCAACACTACTCCTTTCTGCTGACAAGAAGAAATAACTACACACATCTTGGGGGACCCTTTACAATACACAGAAAATATACACTTTAATTTTAATCACACCAGAGTGAATCAAAACATTGGAAAATACGCACTGTAATTTTACGAAACAGAAGCGACTGGGTTTACCTCAGACACACCAATACTGTGGCCCTCCCTCAACAAATCTTCCATAATAACGTCTTCCTTTATCAAATGCACATCAATATCTTCAATAGCACGGGTCCTCATTAAGTTGCGCCAACCGAGTCATCCAATAGTAATTGATCCCTTTGATTAGGGGCATTTGTCGGATTGTGCCGCGGGTTTGCGGGACGAATTTCAACACCCACTGGCGGACCTCCCGTACTGTTTACAGCACCCCTGTTGTTGCTTGTTCGATAATTATTCTGTGATCGGTCACGACTACCGTTCCTAGGTCCGCTATAATTACTCCAATATCTCTGCTCATTACTATATCTTCTAAACTCCCGGGGGTGTCTTTGATTTACTCTCGGCGAATGATGACCATTGGCATCGTTCGTTCTGCCCGCGTTCCGTGAGGAGTCGCGACGCTGCCAACGCTCGCGCATTCTGTAACTCTCAGGCGACTCGTTACGTCTGTATTGCCACCTGTCTGTCTCTACGGCTGCGGCTTCGCTCGCGCGGCCGCTGCTCGTAGGCGCGCTGACCGTAATTCTGCGTGGTGCCATTCGCATCGCACTCAAGCTCTAAAAGGAAATTGCGAAACCCCTCTACGTCATCCTTACATCGTCCTGCAAGGATAACGTGCCGCAACTGCATTGGAAACTTTCCCAGGCAAATACGAATAATTTCCGCAGGTCCATAAGGATCGTCAAGATGTTCATTCGCCTGCAGTATGTGCTCGAACATCTGCACAGGGCTGGAGAATTTTGACCTGTTTAACTCTGGTAGCATAATGAGTCCGTGTTTTACACGACTTTGCGCTGCCACTGGCCAATAGATCGACAGGAAGTGTTGTCGAAACTCCCCAACAGTGTAGCAATTGCGTGCAATTGATCTCATCCGCGCCGCTGGATCACCTTCGAGGTAGCCGCACATATACTCTATCTTGTGCGCACTGGGCCACGTAGGAGGAAGGGAGAACTCGAACTGCTGTAACCAGGCCCGCGGGTGAATCCCCGTAGCCGAGTTACGGAAGACTTCTAACTTCCTCACCGTCAGAAAATGTTTAAAGTCAACTTCGTGAGTTTCCCTTGGCGAACGTTCCTGAGGGTATCCGCGCCGTTCCCACCTGGTACGAGATCCGTGATCATGACGATGATCAAATTCGCCATCGTTCCCGGAATCATCGTCGGAATAATGGCCCTTTCGTTCATTTCTTTCAACTTCATGGGCCTTTAACTCTTTTAGGTGAAGTTCTAAACGGGCAATGCGCTCACATATTCCCTCGGTAACCCCTCTTTGTTGTATTTTTATTTCGCACTGTCCACGCGGACATTTCGTTATCGACCGTATTTCGTCTGCATCCGCTGATGACGAGGTAATCGTTTCCCTATTATTGTCAGACTTACGCGCCACTGCGTCTGAGATCCTGGCTGTTTTGTTTGCGTAAGCCCTTGCTCTCGCTCGAGAGCTATTATCGCCTGGCTGAGGGTTTCTACCTGCGCGCTAAGGTGGACCGGGCACTTAGCCGCAGTGTCCTCTATTCGGGACACAAGAGCCGCGTGGTCACTCGGGCATTGTTCTGCTAATGCGCGGAGATCCCTGGCGGAATTTCGTCCTACTCGGGACTCAAGAGCCGCTTGTTCACTCTGGCATTGTTCTGTTAGTATACGTATATTCCCAGCGAACCTTTCTTCTTGCTCCATCACCTGCTTGCTAATGACTTGGTGCCCCTCTTCTAAGGCGGAGATGCCTTGGTCAATGATCGCCAGTTTCTCCCCAACACCCTGTACTATTTCACTAGTCAATCTTTTATTCGCTTCCTCGATATGCCTCCTATTTTCTTCTGCTTGTTTTTTATTCACTTCCTCGATATGTCTCCTATTACTGTCTGGTAATTGTCGTAGCATAGCCTGTAATGAATTTGCGTCTATCGAATGATTCGAAATCACTACTGCGGGCTCAGGATGGACAACACTTGTACTTGTGTTTTCCACGTTTCGTTCCTGGTCGGACTCGACGTTTTGACCTCGTCCTTGTTCAGGGTTATTGTCTGGCAGGTTTTTCCGATCGCGGCACCCTGAACAGCTACGCGTCTCCATCATAAGGATAGTTACTCCGTGCTCCAAAATACAACAAGAATAATGCCAAAGTCTCCTAATGGACTCACAGTCCCCACAAAGCACCCAAGATTTACTATATGACACCGATACACGCCACAGGACAAGAGTCAACCCACACTTGTAACACAATTGAATACTAAATCACAATATCTATACAGTAATACATATACAAGATAAAACATGTAAGAAAATGCACACCTATATCATAAATTCACGTAAATTCTGTATCACAGAAAGACAATATACCAATTAGCACATCCAACCGAAAATAACTAATCCTCACTGCGCATCAGAAGATCTCTGGTTTACCGAAATCCGTGTGCAGGGTAAGCCATGTGTAAGTAGCGTGAATAAAAGGACGCTATGCGCAAGAAGCATGAAGCGCTCTTTGAATGTATCCTGATAGCTAAAAGACCCACGCGCACTTTGAATAAGAAAATGCTATTTGACACTGAAATCAATATAAAAGATAGGGTCGCCACCAACTCTAGCCACACGACAAAGAAGAGGTGGCACCGAGTCCGAAAATTACTTAATTTATTAATAAGGAAAACTCACAAAAGAACATTCATTGTAAAGTCATTGATAAAGAATGGGATGTAGTTATTAATATGATCCAGGAATTCTTCCCGTGAATCAAATATTGAGTAAAGTAAATAGGTCGTGAACATCATGCGTAAGTGCAGCCTGCAGCAAGATTCGTGAAAACACGATCTATTCCAGAGCATTTGTTTCAGATAAAAAAAGGGACACTAATTACTACACCTGTGCACATGGAAACGCTATAGGTGGGCCAATAAGGAAAACTACATGGTAAATGGCGAAGGTAACGGCGACGTAACATCGGTACACAAGATAAGATTGAAGGCAAAATTATTTATTCCTTAAAACATTGATGTAGTGCATCTATAGACTGCTGTTGCATGCTAACTATGTACAATTGCTTGTGAAATACTATACGTTTCATAACAGACTCGCGTGTCCACTCGGTCCGCGGAGACAACTTCTATGGACCGTGGCCAAATTTTAATCACATGAGACAAAGAAAATCCACAAATACACAAAAATTACCAAGATCCGGAAAAGATTAGAAGCATACACACACAGTTGTAAGCACATTAACATTCACACTGAACCGAGGGCACTTCAACATATGCAACTCCATTGTGCCGCGTTCCTCTCACGGATCAAAGTCAAGACTGCATTGGGAATCAAACTGAAAGTCTACAAAAGCCTTGCATTCCCTGCTGCAACCCAACAAGTAAATCTTTATAAGACGAAATTCGAGACCAAAAGCTGAAAGCTCCCCTCTCTATGTGACAACGCGCCACGCGGTCAGTCCAACTCACCCTTCTTCGACTGAAGCACAGCTGTGTACGCTTCCCGTACCGGCGGCAGACTGCCTCCCGCTTCTCCAGCCTCTTCCACGCTCCGCGTGGACCGGAAAACCCCAGGATGCCATTTCCGCCACCAACCTAACGCAGATGGATTACTCACAAGTAGCGGAAACCTCTTTGCCGACTTCACCACTACGAGAGTTGGCAATGAAAGGTGGCTACAGGGCCCTTTCAATATGTTAAAAGTGGCGCAAAGGATGTTAAGGAATCGTCAGACGTCAGTAGAGGAGAAAAAAAATTTTATAAACTTATATCTTGATATATTCAGAATGTTGGCGGACAGACAGAGTTTATTTACTGGGTTTTATCACCCAATAGATTCCTCTGAATTTGGAGAAAAATGTTAGTGCATTTGATAAAGCTGCTGTTAAAACAGTACCTCACTTGTAGGTTACATCATTTGTGCAAAACCAAATCAACGGAGGACAGATGGAAACAGATGCGACAAACGTACACAAATTTAATGTTGTTTAAAGAGCAATGATGGGCTTTTCCTGTAAATTGGCCTCCTTAATGTACAAATATAGAATAAGTTACAGTTTAATGTCGAATAACAGTAGACCTAGGTAACAGACCGCTATTTGTTATTAAACTTGTCAATTGCTGTATACCACAACGTCATCCTTGAAAGTCTGCCATTTTAAAAAACAATGGTTTGACTTGTTAAAAAGTAATACTTGCTCTAATGCAGTGACAGCAACAGGATAAGATCAAATTTTTGGTGTCCTGTAGGATGTAGAATCATGCAGCAACCTACCTCAGTTGATCATAGAGGATCTGACAGATGCTCTTTTTCGAACAATAAATATCGAAACTGAATATCTAGTGGAACATTTCATTTCCATTAGACCTGATCAAAGCCACACGAAAACAACGTAATGCTAGGGCAAAAAAATCTTGCCTACATACATGCAGTTCTCAACAGCACCGATAATTAAGAATCTTAACCACATTTCAAAAATGTTTGTTTACTCGATTATGCTTAATTTTAATTGGTGGTGGTGAATTAGGTATTGGGCTACGTAAAGTTTGCCGCTAACGTCAGGGGCACTGTGGAATGAAGTGCGGCAACTGATATGTTACTGTTTGTCTTCCAACGCTACCATGGCAGCTGATCGCTGCTAACTACGCACGCTTGAGTTGCTGTGCGGAGGTAACGTGGAGATTTGAGTGTGAATTGCAGAGGCGGTCATCTGCAGATGTAGTACATGGTTGTAGCGAGTAATATCCAATCAAATGAAAGCTGTTGTAATACAATGCAATAAGAAAAAGAAAAATGTCATTCAAAACATTTGTGATAGTCTGATACTGCAGTTACTGTTAATAACTAATACAACATCCTGATTTATGGAGTTTACCAATTAATAGTAAGATCGGTGGGGGAAGGTGTGGTAACGTGGCCAGAGTGGCCATTGCCTTTTTTCTTTTTTTTTCCCCTCAACAGCGCTGCTGCCTGCCGAGAAGTGGTAAGACTAGTGCTAATATAAATCGCCATTGTTGTCAGTGAAGCTGACAGAGGAAGCTCGTTCTGTTATTTTTTATAAAAAAAGTTCTTGTTTTTGAGTCGTCTGATCAAGTCATTTGCATTATATTCTTGCTACTTGACTTCCATGGAGAGTAATCAGTTGTCGCTCTACCAACGTTTAAACAGTGTCTTTTGCCTTGTTTTTTACTTCAGTTTGACAGTTTCTTATGTGGATCAGTGACGCCGACATGGCGTTCGGTCGGGAAAGTGGGGAAGTGTTCATCCCAATAATAGTTACTTCCAGATAGCATGCAGAATACAACAGATGAAACTGACTTTTGAACCCTTTTATATACAAAGCTGTCATCCGCCTTTCTATCCCTTTGTGACAATTTTGTGTCAATTACTTTATATTATTTAAAACCGTCTCTGTTCTACTTCGCCTAACACAAAAGGCCAACTAAAAACGGGCTGCTGCAGCTGCTTGGTATTGTTTCAGATACTAAGACGTGAAGACGCCTTAAAAACTTGTCCGGAAACCAGTAAAACAAACATGGGATCCTGCTGCGATGGCACTCGCCGCAGTACCCGCTTAGGTACGGAATATCGGTAGATTACGTAAGCCTCCAGGAAAGTGCACGTAGTTCCAGTATATTTTTTTCTTTTTAGTTCAAAAATATTTGGTGCGATACCTAATAATACGTAGAATCAAAATGTGTAAGTGCTAAGCTTCTATCAATAACCATTGTTTGGTGGAAATTGAATTTCTGAGTGTCCACTTTACATCCACTTTACGCCCTACAATGTTAATATTGGCTCTAAAGCCAAAATGTTTAACGAACACTGATCTAGACTAAGTTAAATGGAGTAATCGACAGGACGCCAGTTGTGGCGTATTCATTTTAGCGAATGCACACGCCGAGAACGCGACGGAGTGCCGTTGGTACGCCTACCACAGTGCTGTTGGCAGCACTGACGCCGCTAGAGGCAGGGCGTCCACCTGTCCGCCGGAGTCACTGTGCTACGAGCTGGCGTTTGCGTTGCTGTCGTGGATCTTAACTGCGCGACTCGTTGTGCTTCTGTGATTTTTGCTCGCTTAGTAAAGGTAAGAATTACTTCTTGTGCTTCCATTCTTACACGAGATGTTATATTTTTAAGACAGCGATGATACCGTCTTGAGTTCCGTTTGAAGACAACGTAGCTTTTCACGCGTCTCAGTGTTTATGATGTCGTAGAATGATATAATTTTGCGGGTGCGTTCAGTGCTATATGTAGGTAGTGTCTGCAAAATGCATTGCGAATAAAGTCGGTTCTAGAGAAGTAATAAATTAAAACGTATGCCTCATGCTGAAGTTTAACAGAATTCGCCGCGATAATGTAAGCGATAAGCTTTTTTTCCGTCTATCAAATTTTGAGAAAGGTTTGAAATAATGTGTAACGTTTGTTGGAAGTCACAAGGTGCATTCATTCTCAAATACTAAATGAGTGAATTGTGGGTGACTGGTGCGTTGTCGTCTAAGATCGCTCAAGACATACAGATTCTTCTAGAATATGGGTCCTGCCTTTTTGCAAACACAGTTTTTACTTTTTATCCAAACATGTTTGAGCACCTCTTTGCCACCATCAGCGGGGTTTTGTTTATTGAAAACTGTAAAAAGTGGAAACGTTTCAGGTTATAACTGATGTAACAAAGTGCGGCAGAGAGAAAGTTTTTCGTTCGTTCTGCTTCTCACCGTGATTTTACATTATATGGTTTTTCAGCACCGACTCTATGGTGTTCTGCACTGATTGCTCGTCATCTGCAAACCATGTAAATGTAAATTTCATCGACAAGTTAAAACGTCCCATGATTTAAAAATAAATATAAAATAAAACAAACAAAAAAAACAAAAAAAGGTGATTTTGGCGTGTCAAAATGTTTTGCGTGTATCTTTGTCACTACTCGTGCATTGTTGTGACTAACTTCCTCCTCTTGGGTTCCGAGGAAACTGCACACACACATTAACGTACTTTATGTAATATCTTTCTTTACAAACGCCTATTTTCATCGCAAAACGCGGTCCGCCCCTATAGCTGAGTGCTCAGCGTGACGACTGCCGCCCTAAGGGCCCGGGTCGGGGATTTTCTGCGCTCAGAGACTGAGTGTTGTGTTGGTGTCATCATCATTTCATACCCATCCGGCGTGCAGGTCGCCCAATGTGGCATCCAATGTAACAAGACCTGCACCAACGCGGCCGGACCTGCCCCGCAGGGGGCATCCCGGCCTATGACGACAAACGCATATTTCATTTCATCGCAAAACGCGGTGAGCACTATGTTGTATTTCATAACCCCTTTGGGGTTCATTCGTTAAACAATGTGCCTTTACAAAATGGATTGTTTTCATTTAAAACTTGTTTCCGTTTTGCTGTTGCCTTCTGTATGTGGACGTTCTCTTCTGTTGTCAGTTTGTGGTATAGGCTGTGGTTGGATTTCACTATTTTTAAATCTGTTGATATGGTAGTTGGATGGTCATAAAATGCGCTACATTTTCACTTTTATGCAGTTTTCAATAAAAAAAACACCGATATTGACACAGAGGTGCCGAAACACGTTTGGGTAAAAACTAAAAAAAATGCGTTTGCAAAAAGGCGGAACCCATGCCCGCCACTTTAACTGCAAATGCGAAAAGAAAGTAAAAGAGCTGCAGATCCAAAAGATGAATACACAGTTTCTACCAGGAATACTTGCCTTCAGTGCCTTGAATTTGTAAGATATGATCATGTCTCTTAATGAGCAGGTTATGACAACATTTTAAATATTTTCCATAAGTACACCAGATATTTCTCAGTATTGAAAATCAAATTTATGTTCCCATTTGAAGCCGTAAGGTAGGCAAAATGTAGCTGGAATTGGGTCACGCGATTGTGATTTAATAATGTACAGTCGTGCTCAAAAGTATCCGAACGACAATTGCATTTCGCCTATTTCGCATACAACCCTCATAACGCAGCTGTCTAGCAGGTCCTCTAATCGCTCCTCGGTACAGTCATTTGACTATTAAAAATAGTTCCAGCAAATCACCATTAGAAAACACTGCTCTGTAACTCAAGATGTAAAGTAATACCACGATACTACAAATATCAGGGAACACCTCATCACAAATAAGACTGTCCTTAAGACTTGTAAGCTCACATTTATTACAATAAATGATATTCCTGAAGTGTTACCACTCTCATTATTACGTCAGATACGTAATGCAACGAGCCGCTAGTTGAGAATATGTATGAACTTCAAATGACACGACGAACCATCTCGTTCTGCATAAGGATTCAAACCCACGTCATGCAGACTAAGCAAAGATTTCGTGACTGACGGAAACTAACAGTTATTCCTGACTGGGCACAAAGAGAGTGATATACCTCGATTTTAGACAGTATCAGCTAGGAAATATCAAATTTAAATTACATAACGTAAACATTTTTAACGGACGCGAATTCCTACCCTATTGACCCTGTTAACGAATTACGAGAGATGTTAAATATTGCTTCTTCACAAGTAACTTACTTGAAATGCCGTGAGGTAAAGCTGTGTGTTGGACAGGGATTCGAACCCAGAACCTAATCGGGTTGATATCTAAGCACAATCTACTGTGATGTTTTAACTGAAATGACGAGATGAAACTTTTTTTCCCTCTCAGGACTCCAACCCGGTACGTATCACTGCTATATTTTAGAGAAAACGAACGTCAAGTATGGGGTT
This sequence comes from Schistocerca piceifrons, assembly GCF_021461385.2. Classification (NCBI taxonomy): domain Eukaryota; kingdom Metazoa; phylum Arthropoda; class Insecta; order Orthoptera; family Acrididae; genus Schistocerca; species Schistocerca piceifrons. The sequence goes on along the minus strand of NC_060138.1, from coordinate 36,687,083 downwards.
TTACACCAGCAGCAAGATGTGAGCCTGTTTGACTAGAAATAATATGACGAAGAGTTCAGTGCTGACTGGTAATCGAACCCCAAATATTTTGTTGTTGACTACACACAAAGAGACGTCAGCTACCGAATTATTCTCCACCAGCAGCTCGGAATAACATCCTTGATCTTACAGGGATCTCGCAAATAGTTCTGTCTCACTGGGAGTCAAAAACGTCAGATATCGTTAGTGTTGACAACGAATGGAAATACATTAAAAATAAAAATTATTATCCACCAGCAGATAGGTGTTCTCATGCTAGAGTTTGATAATGCATAATGAAAACTTTAGTGCCGGGCCATAATTCGAACCCATTCATGCGCAGAATGTGGAGATCTTGAGGAATCTGCAGTTTTGAACAAACAACTAATTGTAGTCGAGCTGTATTGTCACGAAGGGATCAAATTCCGCGTTAAGGGCGGTCTGAGTTGCATTTCCAGTTCAGAACCAATTTTATCGACATACAGAAGCTCAAATAAAAGATGGAATAAGTGTCCTGTGACACTACATAGCGTTTGTTTCGTCACTAGAAATAAATAACCAGTATAAGACAGGTTACTGGTGTTAGAGTTTCTACATGTCGCCACTCCTGACTTTATTGTGGTTCAGCGTAACTTATACTTGGTAGTGAAGGAATATCATGTTTAATGTGAATTTCAGACCACAATGCCATTATACCTTCTTCACTTGACGTAGCCAGAAGAGAATAGAATCTGTCTCTCCCTATCAAAAACCATCGGCAGAAGTTGGAATCGATCCTGGATCATGAGCACATGAATCTATCAGCAATCCTACAGACCACCAAATCCTCTTCCCTGTGGCTCATTTTTCTATTGTAACGCCGTTGCGCCACACTGGATGAGAATTCTGAGACACAGGCTCCCTGTAGTGGTTTGCAGCATGTTCAGTACATTCATTTACTTGGTTGACCGAATCACAATGAACTAGCTGCCTCGGTTAACCAGTCCATGGATTCATCTATATTTTGTAATCACCGAAATAAAATCACGTAACTGCCGCGTACACAGAACTGCCAACAGTGTAGGATATAAAAATTTAAATAGAAAGTGTTCCTTTCCACTTGAGCTACTCTATTGCGCTATTTGTTTGTTGAAAACGTCGTGCAGTGCAAAAGAAAAGCTGTAACTGTCTGTCTCTCAGAAGTCTACATCTGGTCATATGCTTTTCCTCACAACACTATGGAATGCCGAAGTTCTGGAGGTATTGTTGTTGACTTCTGAAGCTTCAGTAGCTACGGTTCAGTGGGTAGTGTAACGGTAAGTGTGGAGCACCATAGACGAAACGTCGCGAGTTCAAATACATTTACTGCTACATTTTTCAAACGTAATTCTGCTGTCTGCTGAAGTTCTCAATCTAATGGAACTTTGAACATAATTCCCTTCACTTCTCAACCCAAAATAGTTGCATGTGGAAAAAAGGGCTAACTTCTGCGACATTTGTTCTTTTCAGGTTTAATAGACAGCCAGGCAGCTGATGCATCTTGAAGCTTTTGTATTATGGATGGGGAGAGCGCATCGTGCCAAAATAGTCAGAAAAGTATTTTCTACATTAGCTGTCGTCTGGTAGTGGCATTTTGTTCTTCTTCAAACCTTGTTTGACAACTTTAACTCAGAACAAGTTTTCTACATCCATGTAATCAATGAACTGCATGTGCATTGTCGGACTGTTATAGATAACATCAGAGAATTCGCATATATCGTTGATGATTACTTTCTCTCTCATGTTTAGTATTGTTTTAACAACACTAAAAGAAACCCAACGAAATTGTGCACTGTATTATAAGAAATGAAATAAAACTACCCATGATACCCTTACGACGAAAGTCTGTTTTAATAAAGCTGAGTATCTGTACACAAGCGTGCCTCTATCGGACCGAATTAGTAAAATACTACTCACTTAGATTTCGATTGGGTCTGTGTTTAATTGGTATGCTGTACCATACTCAAGAGGTATGCAAATGTAGTATTTCATAAATAAAGTTATGTATTCCTAGAAACCCAAAATTTGCTTCTCAGCAACGGAAAGGGGCAGTACCTGTTGTGCAGCATTGTAAGTTTTTCACCACTGAACTTTGAGCCAGAAGTATTTTCTTGCGTTTTCCTTGTCGTTGTTTGGCCTGGCTGCTTGTAGCTATTTCACAGAAGGGATAAAAACGTTGCAGTCAGCGAGACTAATCACAAACTAGAACACACGCTTCCTTAAAGGACAGCATGTCACCACATAGCTAGCGTAGAGGTAGGTGTCTTTGATTCCTATTACTAGGCCAATAGTGACTAGAACTCGTAAACCGCTGTTTAAAGGACAAGATTAGTTGCGATTTCCACGTGCAACGACTTTCCTGGGCTGAAAACCGTAATGTTACAATCTTTAGTTACACCTCAAGTCATATTAACTCATGGTTATCAAAAACGTCCGATTCCACCTTTCTGCATTGACCAATGACGTCACCAATATGGCAGAAACGACAACTCCCATATCGCGATTATGACGCCATTTGGTAAACATGACAGCAAACACAAAAATAGATCGAAAAACCATCAAACACATATTCCTCCAAAAATATAATGAAACTAACGGGACAAGCGGAGGGGGGGAGGGGGGAGGGGGGGGATTGGGGGTTTTTGGGTGGGGCCAAACTAATTATAAACACACGCCACTAAACCAAACGACAAAAACGCTAAAAAAAAGACTACAACCTTCCCAAAATCAACTAAAAACAATATCCACTGGAATCGAACACTTCCCTTGAGTTACATAGGTCAACAGAAACTGCCGATTACAAATCATAAAACCCAAAACTACAAAAACATCCACAATCATTACTACCTCAAAAAAAACAACAAAAATGGAATCGAACACTTCCCTTGACCTATATAGGTCAACAGCAACTACCGATACAACACTATAAATCTCAAAACTTTCGCCACACCACACTTAATACTGCCATAAAAAGACACCTAGAAAATCAAAATTGAAATCGAACACTTCCCTTGACATGTTATCCTTACGACACCTCCACATTTAGCCGTCCCTGGCCCGAGACGCTGGAACTTTATTAAGCGTCATTTCTTCACGACGCACTGAACACTTCACGACTTCATCCAAAAATCCGAATAGTTGAAGAAATTTTGTTGGAGACAACGCAATGTCACCCATCATCGCCGACAACCGAAAACTGTTGACGTTGTCAGTCATATCCACACCTACCAAATACATAAACAAAGCAATTTACCAAAATTCACACACGACGAACAGAAATAAATTACAATAACGTCGACATAACAAAACCAAAATCGTTAACTCACTGAAAAATATTCCGCTGATAGTACAGTCACTACCGACACCACACACGTGCAATGCTAGCAAGCAAATGAACCCCACACGCCACATAACACGCTACCCATAAACACACCACCAGCGAGAACCACCGACCGCAGCAATACGCCACCTATAAACACGTCACACGCGCAAACTAAACCAAAAACATCATCTACGACACAACACAACACATAAACACATCACCAGAGAGAACCATCGATCACATCAAAACGATACCTACAAACACGCCACTCTCACAAACTAAATTCCGCGCCGTCGTGACGTCACACACCACAACAGCCTTACGTCCCGGGTCCAAGCCGACGGGTGGAATCGGACGCTTCCGTCCGATATGAGGTTGCTGGTTTGAAAGAGCTGCTGCCGTCTTTGTTCAATTAGATCGCTGCTTTTTGTCCTCTGTCGGTAGCTAAACATTTACTTCATTACAATAGCATTATGAAAGGAAATGTTTACCTGGATTTGTGAAAGTTCAGTTCCAGTTTCAGTACGTCGCTCGCTGTCAGAGTTTTATAACGAACACTGTTGCTTTCCATGTAGCTAACAGAACATTTTTGCTCGTGATAATGTTTTGCAAATGTACGCTGCTCTGGCGATCGAAAAATGCGATAGCTCTTTAATGCTAGAGAAGCATGGCGAAGCAACTTGCGCAGATGGTAAGACATAACTTTGTTAACGAAAGCTAACCGATACACAGCTGGCAATCTTTCTAGTCGGCCTATCAATTCCAGAGATTCCCCCCCCCCCCTCTCATTCTCTGGAAAAGTGCAAAACATCCCCACCAACACCTGAGGTTTTGTGGACCTCCTACCACGCCGTGCGTCAGCGCTGGCACGGAGACCTGCCTCTGAACTAACAGAGCGCTCCATTGATTCGGGCTGAAACACGCCTCCTCTCTCTAGGACAGGTGCAGGACTCACCCAAGGCAGGCGAGGAGTCGCACGGAGGTGAAGGTGTGAATGTTTTATCAAATAGGCGCGCCTCCACTGACGGAACAGTTTCTGTCCACCTGCAGATTATGGGGCCCCTCGTTCACACTCGACGAAAATTACACTGAAACACGTTGGCACGGCGCACAAACACTGATGATTCGACGGCACCGGTGAACGTTGGAGTGTGAGGATCTCCGGCGCGCGAATGTCCACGTAGCGTGTACGAGTCCGGGGACCTGCCAAGAGGGGAAGAAGGGGGAGGGGGAGGGAGAGGGGTGAGCAGAGGAGGCGGGAGTAGGAGCAGAGGAATGGGGGTAGGGGAAGCCCGGGGGAGAGAGGGAGGAGGGAGACAAGGGAGAGAGGGTGCCCATAGGAACAAAACACAGGAGGAGGGAGGGAGGATCAAAGTTGGTAGGGGGGGTAGATGGAGGGGAGGAGGGCATCATCAGGGAGGGGGAGCTGGCGGAAGCCACTTTGGGAGAGGGTATGGACAGTGGAGAGATGGAGAGCAGGTGGGACGTGGAAGTACAGGCGCGGCAGCGGATGGGGGTGGGAGAGGATTGGAGAGACCAGCGGGTGAGGAGGATCGAGTTTACAGGAGGTGGAGAGGATCTGTATCCGTTCGAGGAAAAGGAGGAGGAGGGGAAGGGAAGAAGGTCATACAGGATCCGCATGGGGGAGGGGAGACGGATGCGATAGGCGAGGCGAAAAGCATGGCATTCTAGGATCTGAAGGGATTTGTAAAAGTTAGGGGGAGCGGAGATCCAGGCAGGGTGGGCGTAGCAAAGGATAGGGGAATGCGGGATTTATAGGTATGGAGGATGGTGGAGGGGTCCAGACCCCAAGTACGGTCGGAAAGGAGCTTGAGGAGTCGGGAGCGTGCCTTGGCTTGGATTGTCCGGAGATGGGGGGTCCAGGAGAGGCAACGGTCGAGGGTGACACCAAGGTACTTAAGGGTGGGGGTGAGGGCGATAGGATGGTCATAGATGGTGATGTAGAAATCGAGGAGGTGGAAGGAAGGGGTGGTTTTACCTACACTGATCGCCTGGGTTTTGGAAGGATTGACCTTAAGCAACCACTGGTTGCACCAAGTGGTGAACTGGTCAAGATGGGATTGGAGAAGGTGTTGGGAGCGCTGCAGGGTGGGGGCAAGGGCAAGGAAGGCGGTGTCATCGGCGTACTGGAGAAGGTGGATGGGGGGTGAAGGCGGCGGCATGTCCGCCGTATACAAGAGGTACAGAAGAGGGGAGAGGACGGAACCCTGGGGCACACCGACGGAGGGGAAAAAGGTGTAGGAATCCGTGTTGTGGATGGTGAGGTAGGAAGAATGTTGGGAAAGAAAGGTGCCGATCAGATGGACGTAGTTAATAGGAAGGGCCAAGGTTTGAAGTATGAAGAGTGAGACCGGAATGCCACACGCGGCCATAGACTCATTCAAGGTCAAGGGAGAGGAAGATGGCGGTACGACGAGAATTAAGCTGTTCGGGGAGGAGATGAGCGAGAAGGTCATTGGAAGAGAACGACGTCCGAAAGCCACACTGGGTAACGGGAAGGAGGCCGTTCTGGCTGAGGTGTTGGTGGATGCGTCGGGGGAGGATGGATTCCAGGACCTTGCTGAAGACTGAGGTAAGGCTGATGGGAGGAAAATCTTCGATACCTAGTATATATGTTAACAGCTCATGTCTAAAACTACAGTTGAGAACATTTCTTACAACTTTTTCATAATTTCTTGTAAGCCAAAGAAAACGTTAAATTTATTTATGAAGCAATTTTCGCACCAAACTGATTGAATTCTGTATATTTTAAGAAAAGTGAGTTGGTTATATTTAGAGCCGGTCTGGCCAAACAGCACTCCGAGCGCCACGACAAAAGGTGCCGAGGGGCGAGCGGTGGGGAACAGGAAATGCAAAGCGAGTCAGCAGGCGGACACCGCTAGAGAGAGCCAGTCGCCTTGTCACATTTTTCCGACAACGCCGACTGCGCTAAATTATATTTACGGTCTGAATTAGGAACACCATTGCGTCTACGCACTTGTTAAAAGAAAAAGTGGAGCACATCATTCAGCGCTAAATGTGAACTGTTCTTTGAACGCCATGCAAACTGCTTATACACCATCGCACACTATTATGAGCTGCGAAAAACGTTCATTGGAACGTCGTTACACCACCAGGCAAAAGACGATGTGATTAGGTGAAGAAGTGTTAAGGGGAAAAATAGAGCAGTGACAAAATCTTTTTTTGTGGCGGCGTTCGTAGCGACAAGCAATTCGCTGTAGAAACGGCTTACGAAGTCATCGCCACACTTTTAATAGCGGGCCGACCGGTCCGCTGGAACAGTGAACAGAAAGATGAAAACCCAAACACTCTGATTAAATAAAAGTCGGTACTTATCTTTATTAACGGAGATACAGTAACACAGTAGTGAACTCCGTGTCTACAGAAATCTGTCTAGTTCGAGTCGGAGCGGCTAGGTCAGCGTCGGCTGACGACAAACAACAACTCGGCTGCGATGAACACACAACTGACTAGCCAGTACACAATTCGGTGGCGAGTATACAACTGAGCGGCGAATACAGAACTGTCCTAGCGCTCGCGACTCCAGCGCTTATGAAACCAGAAGCCAGCGGTGGCGCGCGCAGACTTGAGGCGATTTCCTGTCTCGCTGGCGCTGCTTATGCGGACGGCGTTCGGACTTTGATGCTGCCAACCTTTTGGCAGCGGGCTCGGGTGGCATTACTGGCTAGGATATAACATCTTTTATGGTCGACGTCACCACTTATTTGATTTCATCAAGTCTTTTAATGCAAGGGGAGTAAGATTTACATATATGGCAGACTATATTGATGCTCTAAAGCAAAAGTTAATCCTGTGGAAAAATCAGCTTCTAGTTCATGACATGGAACATTTCTCAAAGCTCAAGGCAGTCATTTCTCGACCAGACATGATTACCTTCGTTTCAGTAATTGAAAAATTTCGTCACCAGTTCCCAAAGAAATGTCAAGACTTAGCACGTTGAAGACTGATTCCCATTTATTTGTCAGACTGTACATGCTGCTGATGTACCTGCTCATTACTTCCCACTTGAGCTGATATGACCTCTTAGTCCACTAAAGGAATTTACAAGAATCTTATACAATATTACGCCAAGAGAGATATCCTCGACTACACAAACAATTCGGTAAAGTTAGTTCAACGTTTCGTTCAACGCAAGTGTGCGAACGGTATTTATTCTGTTGTAAAATTGAGGAAATCTCCCCAAACCGAGCGAGGTGGCGCAGTGGTTAGACACTGGACTCGCATTCGGGAGGACGACGGTTCAATCCCGCGTCCGGCCATCCTGATTTAGGTTTTCCGTGATTTTCCTAAATCGCTCCAGCCAAATGCCGGGATGGTTCCTTTCAAAGGGCACGGCCGACTTCCTTCCCCGTCCTTCCCTAATCCGATGAGACCGATGACCTCGCTGTCTGGTCTCTTTCCCCAAAAACGATGCTGTGTGACCCATGATCCACGTTACAGCGTTGTTTTTTCCTCGTGGATATCTCAGTTTTTGTGGCTGAATGATCTCTAAAAGGTTTACACCACTGGGCGTCGTACGATCTATCACCGACAATCGTTGACGAAGAAATGTTGTAATTTCTTCTGCATGTCCACACGTGAACCTATGAATAAGTCTATCGACTCTTCCGCATGCGTCACAGTTGGGCGTTAGATAAAGGCTTATCTTATGTAGCGTTTCATTCGTTGCTACTTTATCGTTGACTGTTAGATACCAGGCGGCTATGACGCGTGATGGAAACATGTCGCTGTGCACATTCCGCCATACTATACTCCAATGTGTATGTGGATGCTTTTCTTCGAGACGATTCCTGTGGTTTGTTGTCATGAGAAGGTCATAAAGTTTCCTGTTCGTCAGGCTTCCGTTATCGACGATGTTGTGTCGAATGTAGCTCATTTCCATGTAGTACAGTCGCACATGTCGGTAAGTTGAAAGGAATGGACAGTGTCTTCAAAGGAAGATATAAGATGAACATTAATGAAAACGAAGAAAGGATAATGGAATTTAGATCAATGGAAAATGTAAATGCCGTGTGGTTAGGGCCTCCCGTCGGGTAGACCGTTCGCCTGGTGGTGGAAGTCTTTCGAGATGACGCCAACTCAGCGACTTACCTGTCGATGGGGATGAAATAATGATGACACGGGCTACACAACACCCAGCCCCTGAGCGGAGAAAAATCTCCGACCCAGCCGGGAATCGAACCCGGGCCGTTAGGTATGACGTTCCGTCGCGCTGACCACTTTTTTTTCTTTTCTTTTTTTTAAAAAAATCTCATTTTGTTCGCTTTTGTATGTTGCATCTTCTAGCGTTAAAAGGTTTTTTTGCTTTTCACATTTAACCAAATATAACATTGATGATGATAATTTATGGCAATGTTGGCCGACAAGATAAGGAATGCAACCTTTAACACTAGATTGCGTACTCACGGCAGTTCTCCTTGGCCGTTTTTTGGTACGACTTGGAAAGAGAGAAAAATTAATGAATGATCGACGATGCGTCGGTTCTCGATTGTGATCAGGAGACGTACAGATTGATTGCGTGAAAATAGTTTCTCAAATGACATCTTAACCCGGACTGCTTTCACGCAATCAGACTCTTCAATGAAATTACCTAAGGGACCTATTTCAATAATAAAATAAAAATTGGAAATGAATGCAAAACAGTGAAATTTTGTAAAAAAAAGTTGTCAGATCGGAATTTGAACACATTAATGGTCTCCCAAATACAATCGAGACACCGCGATAAAGAGCGAACCTGTAACAAAGTTCATTTAAACATAATTATTTGTGGTTAATTTAAAGAAAAGAATAAGCATAGATTTTCTGTACAGTGAAGCATCAATATATTCTCAGAGAAGAAAGGCGTTAAACGATAAACATTAACAAATTTACAATGAATACAAAACTTACATTTTTATGTTTTTCTCATACATGGAGCAGTCCAACAATCGCTGCTTTTGTATGTGTGATATTTTGTAAAAATTAAATGTCCTGGCGTGCGCGTAAGTATTTTTTATCGTCACAAGGTTTACAAAACCGTTTTGTTTCTTGGTGATAACGTGGTTTTTCACACTAAATGAAATATAACTTGTAGCGGTGCTACACTACACGTCTGAACAAGTCGGCGACCAAACATCAAAAGTAATGAAGTACATGTTAACATATCGGCGACCAGAAGTACAACTAACTATAAAGACTCTAGAATTTTCCTAACAAATGATAAATTGTTCTTTCTTCTGTTTCGCAGCTTCTTGCTATCAAGCGCTGCGGCAATGATTTTAAATATCTGCGCCCAGCGAGTCATAGTGTACCTTTTAAACGCTGGCCGCGCGTCTTGGTATAGGCGCACGTTATAAACAGATTTCGTTTCATTACTCTCGTGTTGTCATGCTTAGTATCATTACAAACTACAGCTCGATGGCTGTCCTTTTCTCATATGCAAAAATGTCTGAAATCCAATAATATCACATTGCTTCCCGCGTGAGGAGCGATGACTCCGTCAGGATCATCGCGACTCACGCGTAGTCGTGATATTATTGCTTTCGTGAAACAAGTTAGTATTACTTGCAAAAATTCTTTACAATAGATTTTACACACTACATCAGGCAAAGTGGTTAACATACAGAGTATCAGGTAAGTATATTCGTACGACTGAAATCGATAGTAACTTGTCCATAGGGTAACTACATGACAATTGAACTGTGCTCTTTCTAATGTATTGTACAAGGATAACAAATGTTCATTTCTCGGTAAAAGAAATTAAGATAAAGATACACATACATAGATACATGACACATGGCATAATAAATATTAAAAAATAACAAAGGAATAAATTACTTGACTTCGCAGGAAGTCTGGGTGCTGTGCGCACTCGTGGAAGAAATATGTTACAAAAAAATTGACATTCTTGTTTTACAATGAGATATTACAGGAATATTTTTGTCGTTGTTTCGTCGAAGAGTTCTTGCAGTAAATACGTAGCACTTTACTTATTTGTGGCTTTCATGACCTGAAAAAAAATGTTTCACTACACTTGGGTAGGTATGAGTTGCACTGGGTGTGGTAGAACTTCGGGTATAAATGATAGCACTGCACTTGAGTGGAGAAATTGATTACACTTTCACAGTGGAGGAAAAGTAGGGCATCACTTTCACTGTGGAAGTTGGAGTAGTTGTCGGGGTGAGATGTTGCGTTGGAAATACGTCGTGGGTCAGGAACTGGAAGACTGGTTCTGCAACATGTTGAGCCGTATGGTGGCGATCTCTATTTCACTTGACGCATGTCCGTGCTTCCATTTATGTTTTCGTACATGAAAAATACAGAAAAAAAATCTGTATTAGAATGTGCTTACTTACTAATATCTTAGTCTAAAAGAAAATTGGATTAGGTAAGGATAACAATTGTTTATGTACATAGGGTCTTATTCTCTTAGGAACGCTTAGTTCTCATATTTATCTATTTTTATGGTTTTATTTGGTTCGACACGTTTTCGTCATTACTCGGCCTGGTCAATAAATTCGGCAATTGTCAAAATCGAGCTTAAGACTCTTCCGATTAGTGTCTTTATAATTTCACAAGGTACATGAGTGCTTAATTCATTGCTTTATCATATTTTATTTTGAATGCATTTCAAACACATTTGGCATCCGCGCTCGTTGTGCAAAGAAAAATTGATTGTTGAGCGCTCAGCGTACACAGTGTTACGTCCGTTGGTCACAATCACGTGATAATAACTTGAGAGTTCCACAACGCTAGCAGCAGTATTCTGCGAGAAGCAGAGCGTTTGGTGTCTACTAGCTGTGGTGTGAGTTTTTACACAGTCTTTCATCGACTCTGGATTACGGAAGCAGCCAGATGCGACGACTCCCGCAGCTGTTTCGAAGAATGTGTCCGTGGAAAGGCGTACAGTACCGTTTGTGGTAAGTACAACACTTATTCACTTTCACTCTTCGGCTTTCTACATCGCGGTTTCGTGGTACAAGTACTTATAACTTTACTTCACACGCGGTATTTCACACGTGTCCTTGGAGTTATCACCTTTTCAGTTCACACGTTATTGTTAATTCGTGTTCACATTTATTTGGTCGTCATGTTAAGGTTCACACGCACCACTTTTATACGTGTCCATTAATTAATTGTCTATAGTCGGTTCACACGCAGCAGCACATACGTGTCCATTTATTACTGACTGCATTATTACTACAAAGTACAGTTAACATTTAGTATACATATCATGTCTAAAAATTATTTACAAAGAAATATTTAGTCTGTGTGCCTACAAGGCCTGACGAAAAGCGTGTCTCTTGTTCGTAGTTTGTGCTTCCAAGGCACTTTAGGTTTACACTTTGTTCGAAATCTTGTTTTTCTTTTCTTTTTACAATAGTTACTCTTTTCTCAAGTTCAGTTCTTTTATTTTCTCTCTATTACGTCGTTAGTTTGAAGACATAGTCAATGTGGCTTCGTTTACGTGATGAACAGTTCGTGTTCAAACTACCATTAGGGAAATTGGGAAGCTTGGTGTTCCCTGCCGTGCAATTGCACATCACAAATCTTAATTGAACTCGCAATTTGCGGAGAATAAGCATAGCCCGTCGACAACCAATGTGTCACGACTATCCATTCGTATAGCCTGTATGTACCAATCATGCAACCAGCTCGTAAAATTCACTTCTCTACTGGATAAGGTAGGATGGTAAGGATACTGGTTAGAGGAAACCACAAAAGACTTTTATGGAGTGAAGAGATTTGAACACACAGTGTTAATGGCGTATGATATGATGAGCTTAACATAAATTATTATCACCTTAGTTTTTCATAACAAATAGTATAATTAAATCGATACAGTAGTTTCAGTGTCGTCTGATCCAGCTCTCTAAACAATTTTCTATGCATATCTAAAATTACTTAAACCATGCATTAGCAGTGAACTGTGTCTGTTAACTATCTTCTGTTCCATGTATCGAAAAATTGGTTTTTCTAAAAAAAAAAAAAAAAATCGTATCTCGAGGACCTGAAATACATATTTCTAGTACTAAATTAGTTTATTTATAAATGATCTTTGTAAGTATTTCAGCTGCACTGTGCCGTAAAATTGTTATGAGAGTATACAGTTTTTTCCGTATTATAATAAAATAATTGAGTAGCGCACTTCCTTCCTGCTACCTGGATCGTTATTGACTTACTTGATTCTTATATGCTAAGCTGCTGCTTTTTTTTGCCTGCTGCGTTTCATAGGTGGTCTCATAAAATTTGTTGTCACACACTCCTTATGCATAGCATAACATTTACCTCACTAGAGTAAGCGACCTTAATCAATTTTTTTTTTAACCTACAAGCAATCATTCTCGTCTGAATGATCATTTTAATTTATTTCTTTCAAGAGGAGAGAGCTTTGCTATACTTAAAACTAGTGATAGCAGGTGGCACTTAGCACGTCCCTACTATAATATTTATTTGTCAGCTCTTTCGGCTGTGGCCGTTCATGGCTCAGTTAACTTAAAACTAACTTACATCTAAGGCAAATCTTGCTCTCCTACAATAAATGTGTTTTACTTAAGGTGCTCATATAAATTACTTATCTTGTTGTGGCAGGTATAGATGGACATAATACGTAGGTGTGTTTGAAAATATCTGTAACGAATTGCCTCATTCATCCACCCAGTGTAGTCCTGTAGAAATAACGTTCCACAAGGAAGCATCCTGGTGATGAATTAAGAAGTTACCGAGAATAACTGATCCAGTAATAGACAGAAATGTACTTATCAGTAAACACAACTACGTATTATATCCATCTATACTGCTTTTTCTCTTTATATGTTATAAGAAAGCTATTGAAGCCCCGGAATACTCGCTCCACAGGTGATCCTCGGCATGGTAACGACATACTCAGATGTGTCTTATATTTAAATTATCCACACATTCATGCCAGGTTTCACTAGCATAATACGAAGCATTATCGGTCAATATAGCAGTGGGTTTGCCTACATTTGGAACGTAGTCTTTTACCAGTTTACTTAACGTAGGTTTCGCATTAGTAGATCGTAAAGGATACAGTCGTAGAAACTTCGAGAAAACGCCATAAAATGCTGTTACATATTTAAATCTGGTAATGGCCCTATGACATCACATGACACAAGTTCAAGGGGTTTTGAAGGTACTGTGGGCTGCAACCATAGTTTATTGCAATAGTTTGTGTGTTTAACTTTTTGACATAGTTTATATTTACATAATATTTCAAATACTTTCGTCCTCATGTTGAGAATAAAACAGTATCGTTTTACTTTCTCCGAACACTTATTAGGACTCAAGTGTCCCCACGAGTAATGGTTGTACCATATAAGCTGTGGAAACATTACCGTTGGAATAGACACTCTCCATCTATCTTCCCCATCCATAATCTTACGAAATAGTATATTTAGATGCAGCTTGTACTTTAGCATATGTGAATTACTAATGTTATTCCGTAGATTACAGGTAATCTTATTCAAGAATGGGCCCTGTTGCTGTAACTTTTACATAAATATTCTACCTCGTTCTTAATAAAAGGGGCATTCGAATGAAATCCGGTCATTAGTGTAAAGTAACTCAAAAATGTAGTTATACACACTACACACTCAAAATAGTCTCCAAAATTGTTGGCACATTTATCCCATTGCAACACTAGCCGTTAGATTCCATCCTTGAAGAAGAAGCTAGTAGGCTCCTGTCAGATCCAGGCCTGGGCACAGTCACACAAACATATGGAAGTCACACGGTGAAAGGTAGGGACTGTACGGTGGATGTTGCAGCGTTTCCCACCGAAACTGTTGCAATGTCGCCTTCACCACAGTGGCCGTGTGCGGGCGGGAAGTATCGTGTAGGAGGATAACGCCATTGGACAACATGCCTCGGCGTTTCGACTTGATGGCTCGTCTAAGGTTCTATAAAGTGGCTTGATAACGCTGGGCACTGATGGCGATTCCTCGTTCCAGGAACTCGACAAGCAATGGGCCTTTGTGGTCATAAAAGAAGGACATCATGACCTAACCAGAACTGCTGTGCACTGCCTTTGATTTCTTTGGAGGTAGTGAAGTCGCATGTTTCCACTGCCCGTTCTGACGCTTGCTTTCCGGTTCAAAATGGTGACACCATGTTTCGCCACCTGTGACAATACGCGACAGAAAGCCGTATTCCTTCTGGTGATAACGTTGCAGATGACTCAAAGACAGTGCCGTTCGAGTATTGCGCTGTTCGGCGGTCAGTTGGTGGAGAACCATCTGCGCACAGATTTTTCGATGAATTATGGTGTGGGCGGTGCCCTCGCTAATACTCAGTAACCGATGGATCTCGTCCACAGTGATTTTGCAGTTATCAAAGACTAAAGCATTCGCTTCCGCAACCACTTCCGGTGTGATGACACGATGAGGCTGTCCAGGACGGGCATCGTCTTCCAGTGACTCGCGCCCCTCAAGGAATCGTTTGCGCCATTCCACAACACTTGGACGACTCAGGATGTACTCATCGTGCACAGCCTTCGTCCGTCGATACGTTTCGCGGCCTCCAACTCCCTCCGCCGTCAAAAATCGAATCACTGCTCGCTGTTCCTGCTTACTCGCCTGCATGCCCGCTAGTGGACTATAACTTGTGTGACCACCTTCTCTTCAGCGTAGAACCACACTGGCGCTACGCAGCATCAAACGGTGCGCACGCATCATTCTCTCTTCCAATAGACGGCGCCATCGTACGCGCAGTTACGTGGTGCCACCTTACGTGCAGGGGAAACGTAGACTCACTGACCAGGTTTCATTTGAATGAAGCTCATAGGTATGTGTTGTATAACCATTATTTTGAAATTTTGATTCGGTTCGATTAGCTGACCCTCATCACCTTGAGGTAATCGAGATAAACCGTCAGATACAATATTGTCTTTAACTTTTATATATTTTATTTCTATTTGGTGTTCCCATATCAGTAGCCTTGAATGAAGAACCGTCAGCTACAATATTGTCTTTAACTTTAATATATTTTATTTCTATTTGGTTTTCCCATCTCAGTAGCCTTGAATGAAGAATTTTGCTCGTCTTAAGGAAGGTCATAGCCTTGTGGTCACAATATACTACTACCGTTTTTGCGTATACAAAATATCTAAACTTCTTAAGAGCCCACACCACAGCTAATATCCCCACTAGCTTGTAGTGTATGCTCTCTGACAGTTGGAAAGTGTGCGGCTTGCAAATGAGATGACCTTAATATCTCCCAAATTGTCAGGCTCTTTGACTTGGAATAACCTAAGTTTATTGACGTCCGACGCCCCTTGATCAGTTAAAGAATATAAGGGATTCTTACTGTTGAAATAATTTTAGCTTCATTATTTCTTATTTTAATTTGATTGCATATTTGGTTTTGAAATTCCATTTTGTGTCCAAACGGTAAATCGACAAGGGACACACACCCTTCGCAGTGTCGAGCGCTACGTCTCGTTCAAGCACAAAATTCCATCCCCAAATTCATTGTAAGTTAAATTAGGAGCCAACAAGAAGGTGCTAATAAGACGTTCCCCTTGCGCTACTATTTCTACCTGTACTTGGGCCTTTATGGGTACAGAATTGGTTCCTAATGCTCCAGACAAAGTACAGTAACTTCCCATATTCGTCATACTAAAAGTTGAGTCAGTGTCCGACGGGATGCTAATATCTCCCTGTAAGATTTTAACTTTAACCATGGCTTGCACCACTTCAATGGGATTATTAATTAATTTTCCTGGATTATCTAAGAGTTCTTCTCTAATACCCATACCAGCATTATACCTCGGTACACACATCTTTAAGATGTGGGAAGGCTCAGCGCAGCTGGTTTCAGTTTGTCGCATCTGTTTGGTGGTTACCCGTTTCATTGACTATCACCTCTGGATACTGAGAATTCTGACCATTCTTTTTACCGTTAGTAGAGAGATTCCCAGGCATAGACATTACGGGCGTTGCTACAAATTATCCGTTAGTTGTAAGAACATTAGTGGGAGCCTCCCACAGAATATTCGGTCGACTACCCCACTGAACACGCTTGTCTTGCGCTTGTCCTTGCTGTCTCGCCTGCTCTTCCTACTTCAGTTTGCTATTAAAACCATCTGAATTGTGTCCATTCTGATTCTGCTGATTTCTATCGCTATATTCAGCGTTATTACCACGATTTTGTCCATTACTTACGTAACTGTTATTAGAATTATTCTGTTTATAATTTTTATCTGCAGACTGATTACCGTTATCTTGATTGTTATACTTAGTATTCTGATTTCGATTAACATAGTGATACTTTCCAGTGCCTTTCGTGTTACTATTATGTTATTGCCACTACAACAATTATTTTGTTGAGAGTGGTTACAATTAGTACAGTAAAATTGAGTCCCCGTGCTCATAGAGTCTTCCTGAACTACGTCCAGGGAATCAGTAATTGAGAAAACTTGGTGAACATCGACATCTGGCACGTTTATTAATTTCTCGAGTAAACAAATAGGTAATTTTCCCTTGAGAATTCTAATAACCTCTCTGTGACTAATGGGATTATCCCATTATTAAGTTTTATTGATGTACTTTTCAAAGTATTTTCGTAAAGTCGCTTATTTAGGATTGTAAAATTCCATACTATAAATTTCATCCCTTAGTCGATTTTCTTTGCTTTGCGACCAATATTTCGTGATGAATAATTTTTAATAATCTCTACAGATACCGACAATGAAACTTCTCATCTGGTCTTTGACACTATAAACCGTATTTTATTTTGGTCCCTCCAAGATCGGGGAAATACGTTTCTGAAATCTTTTAGAAACACCATTGGGTATATGGAATTTTTGTGGTTCGAAAATATTTGAAATTGCGTAGCTATCAAAATACTGTGTTCAACCGTAGAGGATGAAACAGTCCCATCGCGATCATAATATCGACCTTCAAGATCCGACTCATCGCTACTTCTACCGTTACGATGATCGCTCTCTAGCCGCTTTCGCTTCCTAACTGGCGATTGATTTCTATGTGGTTCTTGATATCTTTCAAACTGGTTTTGTCTTTTAGGACTACCTTCATCCTTAGACAAACGATTAGTTCCATATTCCTGCCACATAGGTATATTGGATAACGTTTTCTCCTTAAGAAGGTTAAATTCTGCTTTCATTTGTTCCACGCTGTTTACCTCCTCGCGTCGCGTTGCATTAGGTTTACTCTGTTGCGTCGCTTTCACGATAGCATTCTGACCTTGCCTGTGAACTTCTCCCGCCTTTGCTTCTAACCATTCTGACAAATCCTCTACCTTTGCCGTCTGTTTACTAAGATAGTCGTCAATAAACTCCTGCCCTGTGGTTTTTAAATCTTCGGCTTGTTTAGTTACTTTATGGATCTGTTTTAGTCTGTTCTTTATATATTGCCTCCGCATTCCCCTCTAATTTGGTTCATATGGTTCAAATGGCTCTGAGCACTATGGGACTTAACATCTGTGGTCATCAGTCCCTTAGAACTTAGAAATACTTAAGCCTAACTAACCTAAGGACATCACACACATCCATGCCCGAGGCAGGATTCGAACCTGCGACCGTAGCAATAGCGCGGTTTGGACTGAGCGCCTAGAACCTCTAGACCACCGCGGCCGGCTGTAATTTGGAGACCGAAGTTTGCAGTGTTTCGTACATTTCATTAGAAGATTTTACACTTAATGTTAATTTATCTACCTCGGCAGATAAGTATTCATCCCTTTTCTTAGTACGTGATACTAGTTCATCAACAGTCGCCAGCCGCTGTGGCCGAGCGGTTGTAGGCTCTTCAGTCTGGAACCGCGCTGGTGCTACGGTCGCAGGTCCGAATCCTGCCTCGGGCATGAATGTGTGTGATGTCTTTAGGTTAGTTAGGTTTAAGTAGTTTTAATTCTAGGGGACTGATGACCTGAGATGTTAAGTCCCATCGTGCTCAGAGCCATTTGAACCATTTTTGAATCATTAACAATCTTTAATACCTCTTTCTTAAATTCTTGGTCTTGATGATCTCGTTGTTTCTGTAAGAGTAATTCAAACATGTCCTCCCGAAAAGCATTTTCCGCAAGTTCGCGTCATTTCTCTTGTTCTAAAGTTTCCTCTCTGAAGGCTTTATCACTAACAACACGTTGTTTATTTAGCTCTATTTGTTCCTGATTTGATTTCGCTAGAAATCAAACTGCTTGTGGCGACTCTTTCGCAGAGCGCTCTGTCTTTGGGACTTGGCTTCTTTCGACTGTTTAGTTCCAGTGTTAACTTTTGGTGAGTAATATGTTCAACTGCCATATTTGTTATATATAAGTTATTAATAAATTTGTCCTGAATACTTAGTGTGTGTTATCTCTCAACTTATCCTACGTGATAACCACAGTGGTGATCCAGACACCGTCGTCATCGTCGTCGTCGTCGTCGTCTCATCGCGCGTTACTTTGTGCTTGTTTTCGTCATTTACGAATTTCTAGTGCCAGCCGACATTGCTTCCGCCACAATGGATCTACCAGTGTCTTTCGGTGCACTTCCAACAGGCCCCGTTAACTATGCTTGCGACCACTAGTGGACAAGTGTACCTACTTCGAATTTGGTTACAAGTGAACATTTATTTACGCCCGGCCACGCCGGCGGCTACCTAACCTTACCCGGCACAATATGGCCGCCGTCTAACGTGGCAGTACAACAGCAGCCACAACATGGACAGTGCACGCCGCCTAACGACAATGTGGACGACCTTCTAGTTGTTAAAGACATTGTACGCATGGGATAGCACATTCTAATGTGCAAAATGTCACAGCACCCCCCCCCCCCCCTCCCTCCGGCACGCCGTCTTGGCGACGCCGAGCCGATCGCCTGGACACCGCGCCGGCTTCTGCAACCGTCGCACTGTGGTTGCAGCACGACTGCCTTCTGCTCGTTTTCGTAATGGCGCCCGCCGCTCCACCTGCGCCGGTTACCGGATCAGCCCCCCGCGGCTTCACCGCGGCCGCCTCTCGCCCGCTGCTGCAACGGCACCGGCCGTTACACCTGCGCCGCGTTCTTCACTGGGCTTGCAGATTTGACACACTGTGCCGACCGATACGTCCACTCCGTACGCACCGTGCTGCACGTGGCCACCGTGCCGCACAGACCTCGGTCGACGCACCGTTCGCTGCTACCGCACTTCTGGCGTCGGAGGCGTCCCACTCTGCTCGCACCGATCTCCGCCTGCTGGTGCTGCCTCAACATGTGTTACCTGCAGGTTTCCTAACCTACCTGCTTTGCAAAAAGAAAACCCAAAGACTTGGTTCGCCTTAGTTGATCACCTACTGGACATCCACAGCATTTCGGACGACGACACCCGTTTTGTCTGCCTGCTGAGCTACCTCCTCACTCATACGGTCCTCACCAGTAACTCGCTTCTCTCACCACCTGCCCCATACAAATGTTCTACGGCGAAAGCAATGCTTATCGAGGGCCTTCGTCCGGCGGAGGCTATCCACCTCATTATTCGTGCTGAGCACCTGGACCACTGCACCCTTTCGCTGCTTTGGCGGCGCCTACGTGCATTAACCGACAGTCGAGCATTGCCTGATGCTGTGCTATGGACGTTGTGAATCGTTAACATGACTTCGTATCTGCAACTTCATCTACTGTCTGATGTCGCCGACCCAGTAAAGGTTCGTTTATGCGTGGCGGGCCAGGTTGATGCTATCACTCGTCACCGACACTGCCTGTCACGAACGACATCTCCATCGCCCTCAGTCGGTACGCCTGAGCCTCTGGTTCTGCGCCCTCCAGGCAGAGGCCAGCACGCTCACCTCATCGCCTCAGCTGCCAGTCAGGAGCTGCCACCTAGAAGCCTACAGGAGGTACTGCCAGCGAGATCCTGACAGCCACCGACCTCGCCCGAGCAGCAACCCGATCGGCTACCAGGCCCATAGCAGTTAGCTGGGTCACCTCCCACACCGCACTACCCCGTCAACCGGCATATCTGCTGTGCCGGTTTCGTGGATGCCACCCACAACTGCCGTGCGCCTAGCGCCTACACAAATGAGACCTGTGGCCATGTTTAGGCGCCACATCCCACCACGTTCCTTCGTGGTGCCTGTGGTTCGGCACTGCACCACACGCTTCGGCAATGCGACGCATCTATGCCACAGACGTGTCAACAGGCATCTGCTTTCTCGTCGACACTGCCAGCCAAGTGCGCTGCCGACGCACTATCACCTTCTACCCTTGCCTCGATCGCCGCCAATCGTTCTCCTATGGCGGTCTGTGGCTCCAGCGAGATGTTGCTTCTCCTATCATCGTTTCACATATACCCTCGGACCTTCCATGTTGTCGATGTGGATGAACCTGTGATCGGGTTGGATTTTCGACACTAATACCAAGTTTCACCAGACCTGCTGGCCGCTGTGCTCCACCACACATCTGGCTCTACAGTTTCGTGCTCACACGAGTTCGGCACGGCTTCGGTCTCTGCCTCCTTGGCTATGCTTTGCGTCCCAGGTCGAGCGCATTGCTACATGGCTCTCTGATCTGCTGCACGTTCTAACAACCCTACCACAACAAAGGTAAAATTTAATTATGATTGTAGTGTTGCTCACGTTACTAAATATTGCATTTTCGGGCAACAACAAAGTTATATTATGTGGCAGGTGTCATTAGAGCACAGTTAATAAAGTCATTTCATGAAACAATGGATAAACTAGGCACTCATCTTTTCGTGTTTCCCATGCTGGTCTCGTTGTGAACTCGTGGCTCAATCGTCGAAGATCTAGGTAGTGATGATTCCAAGCTCGGATGTAAAGAGGCCTAGGTGTTATTCTGCGATATTCGAAAGTTTTATAGATGTGTTTCATAAACCATTCTTGAAGATTAAACTTTTGCAAGTTAGCACAATGGTGATGTAAAGAAGTAATCAGCACTCCGAATTTAAGTTACACTTCTATTTTATTACTTTTGTTGCAATATCACGTAACTCACAAAACATCACTTCACAATATAAAACATACTTGCAAATATCTTCCTCACTGTTAAAGTTCACATTTTATAAACTGACTACAATCTGCGTCTTTTCAACATGACGACCAAATCTTGACACTCTAATAACCGCTTACGTGTCCATAAAATCAGAGTTACAAGTACGACAAAGATAATAGTGACAAAAGAAAGAATACACATAAGAATAATATCATTGCAACATAAACATATCGATGTATCAAAGTACCTCTACATTAATGAAATCAAGTCTCAATGTTGTCTCGGAGATATGTTAACTACTTTACAGTAACTAGAATATTGCTGGTATCGAGAGGTTGAGGAGAGGTGCCGTAATGGTTACGTAATTCTAGTACCACTACAACGTACGCTTACAAATCGACGAATTCCGCACCCAGAATGATGCCTCACGCAAACGCATCACCTCTGCCTCCTCTGAATTGTCTCATGCATGGCATACCATACATAACCTATCTGCATACCCGCAGTGAGCCGGTCCATCACACGCCTCTACAGCATCTTCTCACCAATTTTATCCTGTTTCAAGCATTGCGCAGCCTGCTGTTGTTTTCTCACCAGCACGGACGATTCTACAAGACGCATCTGCATGCTTCACTCCTGCATTGCGTCTTCCATCACCGACTTCAGCTGACGCCTCACCTACGCCTCTCCGGTTCACCAATGTCAGTGAACCGACGTTGCCTCCAGATAGCTTTTTGACCGCCCTATACTAGTTTAAGCTATCAGTAATGACACTTGTCATAGGATTCACACCACCGATGTCCCACCTGTTCGTTATAAGGCCAGGCGCCTTAACACTTCCAAACTTCTGCACGCAAAGGAACTCGTTCAGGATCTGTTGGCTTCGGGCACCCTCTGCCCCTCTGATAGCAACTGGTCTTCACCTATTCATCTTGTTCCCAAAAAGGACGGCATCTTACACATGTGCCTTGACCACAGACCCCTTGATGCTCGCGATTTCATGCAATTACTCCATGGTTGTAGTTTTTTCTCCATTTTTAGATTGTTCCAAGATGTATCATCAGATCCCTATGCACCCACTGGATATTCTGGAGATGGCCATCATAACACCCTTTGACCTCTTCAAATACTGTTACATGCCTCACGAATTGAAAAATGCTGCTCAGACGTGGCAGCGGTTCATTGATTCCATTTTACTCCACCAGCCGTTGTGGCCGAGCGGTTCTAGGCGCTTCAGTACAGAACCGCGCTGTTGCTACAGTCGCGGGTTCGAATCCTGCCTTGGGCATGGATGTGTGTGGTGTCCTTAGGTTAGTTATGTTTAAGTAGTTCTAAGTCTAGGGGACTGATGACCTCAGATGTTAAGTCCCATAGTTCTCAGAGCCATTTGAACCATTTTGATCCCTCTGCCATTTGCTTATGCTTACTTCGATGATGTACTGATCTTTTCCTCCTCCACTGAGGAGCATCAATTCACCTCGATGCAGTCCATTCAGCCCTCGATGCCAATGGCGTGGTGATCAACCATGATAAATCTTCCACATCAGTTACCTTTGTAGGCCCTAATGTCTCTGCCAACCAACAAGTTCTCATGTCGAAACCGTACTTGTTTTTCCTCTTCCTGAGGATTATACTCAGCTCCGTCGTTTTCTGGGTGTGGCAAACTTTTACTGCCACCATATTCCTCAAGGCGCCTCCATCAAATAGCCCTCATCGACACTCTCTCTGGCAAAAACACCATTTGGAAACGGAAGTTGGAGTGAACCAAACCCATGCTCGATGCTTTTGGTAATTGTAAGGCTATCCTCGCCAAAGCTATCACACTTGCCCACCCTGACCCTGATGCCCATGTCTCGATCACGACTGATGCCAGTGACTCAGCTGTGGGCACTGTTTTACAACAGCACACAGCCGACTCCACCCAACCCCTCCTTTTCCAAGAAACTGATTAAGAGCCAGTGCAGTTGGTCGGCTTTCGACCATGACCTACTCACTGTGTATGAGGTGATTAAACATTTCTGTATGGACCTTGAGGGGTGCCCTTTCACGATCTATACAGATCTCAAGCCACTCGTCGATGCTGTTCGTAATCTGGCTGAGGACATTCTGCCAAGGTGTTTCCGCCATACGGACTACATCTGTCAGCACTCGTCCGACACATGCTACATCCACGGAGCGGAGAACGTTGTGGCAGACTACCTTTCCCTCATCTGAATGCTAAATTCACCACTGAATCTGGAGGAGCTCACCAAGCCGAAGACAATGATATACAGTGAATATTAGCAGACAAAAAATCATTGCTTTCTGTCCAGCCCCATATACTACCTGGGTCGACGTTCCCCGCCCTTTGTGACATCTCTGTGGGCACACTCCGCCCCCTGGTCTCTACCGCCCTTTGTCTTAGGGTCTTTACTGCCTTGCACGGCTTACACCATCCTGGAACGGGAGCCACGCCATTGGTTATGGAGCACTTCGTGTGGCCTGGTACGAAGCACGACTGTCACACTTGGAACCATGTGTGCATCCCGTGCAAGTGCAACGAGGTCAGCAGGCACGCTCAATCTCCATTTGACAAGTTTGACATTCCAAAGGGGCGTTTTCGGCACGTCCATATCGACGTCCTTGGTCCCCTCGACCCTTCTGAGGATTGCCGATACGTCTTATCAATCATCGACCGTGTAACCCACTGGGTCGAGGTGGTCTCACTTATTGACACCGTGGCCGAGGACTTCGCTTCGGAGTGGGTTGCGCGCTTTGGCTGTCCCCTTTCTCTGACGACCGACCAGGGACGCCAGTTTGAGTTCGCCCTCTTTGCACGACCCTGAAAACTCTACGGCGTAGCCAAATTTCACACCACGGCTTACCACCGGCAGGTGAACAGCCTGCTCGAGCGGTGGCACCGCACACTCGAGGCCACTCTAACGTGCCACTGTGGCCTACGGTCAGAGGCCCTCCCGTGGCTCCTGCTGAGTATTCGCTCGGCCCATGAAGAAGATACGAGTGCCTCGTTCAGTGAGATTCTATACTGCGAACCGCTCCTTCTTCCCGCCGAGTTCGTCAAGAATTCACCGTAAGCCGCACCTGAGGATCCTGCCGCCATCACACACCTCTGCATCCCACTTCCCCACCCCCACACCACCCTGCCTGAGTTCGTCCACGAGGACCTCGCTTCGTGCGACTTTGTAATGTTGCGGGACGACACTGTGCGAGCAGCCCTGCAGCCGCCTTATTCTGGTTCTCACAGCGTGCTACGCCGTGGTACGAACACGTTCGTCATCCACCTACACGGGCGGCCAAAGACAGTGTCTGTTAATCGACTGAAGCCGGCGTGGTCACTCACCAATCTGTCTCCCGACGCAGCCGACCTGCCTTCGGCTGACACGTCTCCGCCTGTGCAGCCGTTGGACCCACGGGACGCCTGCACTGCCGACACTGACGCCCCCGTTTCCCCGCTTCCCACGCGCCAGCCGCCGTCTACTTTGGACTGTTTAGTTCCAGTGTTAACTCTCGGCGCGTAATACGTTCAACTTCGATATTTGTTATATACGAGTTATTAATAAATGTGTGCTGAATACTTAGTGTGTGTTATCTCTCAACTAATCCTCCGTGATAACCACAAGCTTATTGATACTAATATCTGCAGATGGCATATTGACCACACTGGTAGGATTACTTTTCGCGCCAGCCGGGGTGGCCGAGCGGTTCTAGGCGCTACAGTCTGGAACCCCGCGACCGTTACGGTCGCAGGTTCGAATTCTGCCTCGGGCATGGATGTTAGTTAGGTTTAAGTAGTTCTAAGTTCTAGGGGACTGATGACCTCAGAAGTTAAGTCCCATAGTGCTCAGAGCCATTTGAACCATTTTTTTCTTACTTTTCACGAAGGTACCTATAGTTTCAGCTTCGTCACTTTCGGCATGGTCATTACTCCTCACCAAACTAGTTCTACTCGTATTTTACATTTCAGGTTTCAACAAATCCTCTATCCAATTAATATTTAAATTTTCCACGTGGTTTACATCCTATCTTCTCTCCCCAAAGTCCCTAGACTTGTATCCAGATTCGATCTTAAACGGTACTCCGTTGCATTGTATTAATATACACTCTCAGAATAACACCAAAATAATAATTCCCAATAAATAAAATGTAACTGTAACTAGTTATACAGTTTCTGTGTCACGGACTTGCCTCATTTATCCACACAATTAAAAGGAAGCGCCACGAGGTTCAACCAATAATAAAATGTCTTTACACATATATGTCCGAGCCATAGTAACACAAGTAACCTTCCGTACGGTTTCTGACGTCATCTTGAGGTTCCCGGAGGTAGACGTCTCGTTGACGGCTGCACTCGCAGATGCGATTTTCCATCCGTAAGCAGCTCGTGTCGTTGCGCGTGCTTCGTGGGTTGCCGTAGTGGAGAATATGAAACATGCAATTGGAAGTTTTCAGTCACTTTCATCGGAAATATTAGCGAAGTTACATCGGAAAAACGTGGCCGTTACGGCGAGCGACGTCGCATTGTCGCCAGCGCGCGGAGGTTCGAATGCGCGCCGGCTTCCCCACCCCTTCTGACGTGATACGGCGCTCAGCTGTCCGGCCACGTACGCTTGTTGTTCAGGACCTGCACAGTGCGTTTCTGTACTAAACGGAGCATACCGAAAGTCCCCTTTATAAAACACTCATTATATCCCAACTTGGCAAAGAATTATTGAAATCTAAAAATACAACAGTACATCCATTTTCAAATGAACAGTTACGCACTTGCCTAATGGTTAAACTAAGTCCAATGTTGGACAGCTCAGTGCTCACCTGAAACCGTTCTGCACAATCTATCATATCAATCGTAGCACGCGTGCTAACGCTAATAGCTTTCATTGGATAAAAGAAATTATTTCTAGTTCCTCACGCAACCTGATTCCGTTGTGTGATTGAAGAAGCAGAACAAACATGGACGTAGTTTCGAGTAAAGCCAAATCTACCAACCCCATTCGAATCTGTTAACACTTCCCGGCTGATTTGGCCGTCTTATCTGTCGCTTTAGCACGAGTGGGTAACGGAGATCGATATTTTAGTAAGGGCGCCCGCTACGGTATGCATTTTCGTGGAAATCCTTGCTACGTGAGAAAGAGAGAGACAATATAATACACCAGTATAGTCGAATCCTGCCCGAGTAAACGTACTCCTAATTGAGATTTCGTACTAAGCACAAATTGCATACTGAAATACAAATACCGCGAAGTTCTACTTAGGACACCATAGGGGTACTTTCGTAAATAATACCAATTATCGATCGTGTACAATAATGCTTCACTGAAATTAGGGCGACAACTGCCATTTATTTTGTAGCTGCAATCACGGTATGGGGACGAGCCACTGAAAGTGACTATCCGTAACCAGCTTGTCAGTCTGCAGTGTTTTCAGTCGTATCCTTACGTCACAAAATGTAGTCAAAGTGAGTTACGTGCTTTGCACACGTAACAATAACAGAAAACAATCGAGTATTACAAATCGATATTGATATCACCACTGCGCCAACGAGCCAGATAGATTTTCTAACGTTTCTCAGCCGCGTCAATATTGTTTCGTCCTAGAGGCACCAGGCGAGCAGGTGGCCCCCCCCCACAGGTACGACGCGACGCCGGCTCCTGGCGACCACAGCACGTGCCACCTGGTATAACGCCACAGCGAATGCGCCGAGTGAAGTGTTGGCAGAAGAGCCGACACCGTGTTGCTAGAGGAGACCGAAATGCACGCGTTTAAGCTCACGCAAACTGGCGTGAGGTCTGGAACAGGACAATGTAATTAATATAGCCAATAAGGTACGTTGCTGCTGGAATACTTAACTTTAATCCATAATTGGTGTACATCGCTCTTGTTGATACATTAATAACAATCTCAATATAAACTGGTAATGGCGCCTTGGTAGGTCGTAGCAAATGACGTAGCTGAAGGCTATGCTAACTATCGTCTCGGCAAATGAGAGCGTAGTTTGTCAGTAGCATCGCCAGCAAAGTCGGTTGTACAACTGGGGCGAGTGCTAGGACGTCTCTCTAGACCTGCCGTGTGGCGGCGCTCGGTCTGCAATCACTGACAGTGGCGACACGCGGGTCCGACGTATACTAACGGACCGCGGCCGATTTAAAGGCAACCACCTAGCAAGTGTGGTGTCTGGCGGTGACACCACACCGAGCCTCGCTTGGCTACAGCGTGCAGCAGTTAGACAACTTTGGAATACAGCCACAATCTTCCCTTCTCATAGCAAAATAGCATATTGTTTTTACCGAGCACAATTACATGTGTCCTAACAAAATACACAAAAAAAACAACAAAGAAACACACTCCAAGCTACTTTTTATGATTTACAAAGCTGACTTGCGGTTTTCAGATTTCGAGGTCAGTTCGTCACTCGAAAATCGACTGACGTCCCCTGCGACAATCTTCGATGCAGCGTAGTAATTCATAGGATCTTACAAAAAAATGGTTCAAATGGCTCTGATCACTATGGAACTCAACATCTGTGGTCGTCAGTCCACTAAAACTTAGAACTACTTAAACCTAACTAACCTAAGGACATCACACACATGCATGCCCGATCCAGGATTCGAACCTGCGACTGGAACGGTCGCGCGGTTCCAGAATGAAGCGTCTAGAACCGCTCGGCCACAACGGCCGACGAAAACATTCCAAAAATGAAGACGTACCTCCTTATCAAAATATTGTACATGTTGTATCCTGCCTACTCGTAAAATATGGGGTGCCTAGGAAACTTGCTTCCTCGGATCGGTAGACAACAATTCAGCGGCTGCTGTGGCTGCGCTGTCCTGGGGTTCCATGATCTAGGGAAAGAGATACACAAGGATCCCCGTGCACACGACATTACAGAATAGTTAGCAAATCTAGAAAGTGGTCATACGAAAGATCAGGCGGAGTGGCGTTACGGAATAATTTCTGAATGAGTAGAAGCACTGCACTTCCTACCACAGACAAAAAATGATAGACTTTCATTGTACCTGCTACGTTGTGAGTAATTATGTGGCCTTCAAACTGTTGCAACCACTCGAGCTGTTCCTCTTCTTTGTCATTAAACTGGCGAAAAGACAGTATGGCACTCGGAGCTACAGTAACTAGATTGCCGGCCGAAGTGGCCGTGCGGTTAAAGGCGCTGCAGTCTGGAACCGCAAGACCGCTAAGGTCGCAGGTTCGAATCCTGCCTCGGGCATGGATGTTTGTGATGTCCTTAGGTTAGTTAGGTTTAACTAGTTCTAAGTTCTAGGGGACTAATGACCTCAGCAGTTGAGTCCCATAGTGCTCAGAGCCATTTGAACCATTTGAACTGTAGATTGTTGTTCTATTGGGCACACAGCGTTGGCCAGTAAGTCCTGCACCGTGTTTGATGCAATTGATATTTGTTGGCTCTGCAACTGAAACATCAGTACTAGCTGTGTTGCATCTATCGCTTGCAGCTGAGGCGCCTGTGTGTGTGTGTGTGTGTGTGTGTGTGTGTGTGTGTAAAAGGAGGGGGGGGCAGGTGGGGGGGTGCTCATATTGCAAGAGAGAAATGCAATAAACAGACATGACAAGAAATAAAAATAAGAATAAAAGCAAAGAAAATTTCTGCAATGCCCACCTGAAAACACTGATTAGCAAAAAACACTCTAAGAGATACTGTTCAAGCAACAAACACACCCCAGCAAAGAAAAGACAAGAGAGAATTTAGGCGCCAGCAAAACATAAAAACCCACAAAGAAGGAAAACATAGAAGCTGTGGTGGCTGCCGCCATGGGATCCGTTGACTAACTCTCCATCAATGTCACGTCTTGTCTACTTGTCAAATATGGGTTGCCCAGGAAACCTGCTTTCTCGGATCGCTAGACAATTCGAGAAAATCATATTAATGAAGTTTATTACAAAAGGAGATGATTACAATACTTAAGTGTGTGAGGTACAGACGTGTTCAAGGAAAGGGTGACAGACAAACAAGAAATCTCTTTAGCATATACAATCGCAAATAAAAGAGAAGGAATGCAGTTCCTAAGTCGCTGCTATACAAGTGCCTATGTTTGCTGCCACTGTGGAAGTCTGCCAACTGCTAGTCTTTAACTTGGCCACGGCCACGCGGCGCGGCGCTTATTTCCTGTTTGTGTAGACGGCGCTACTGTCGTGTTGTCGACCTGGAGAGGGGTCGGTCAACGCGCCATTGGCTGACGCCATCTCACAGCCCTCTCTGCTCTAACATTCGCACCTGGCGTGCCGGCGCTCGACGTTATGCCAGAACAGTAAATAATTGTTTACTGTCATTGAGAGATGTGCACGCAGTGCACTCTACCCGATGTATACTTTTCGTGCTCAATACGAAAACGGTGTGCACGCAGTGACACGTGTTACTTTAATAATTTAGGTACAGTACCAATCCCCAGTGTAACAGGAGGTAGGAAAAGATTACCTGATGAAAATGTTAGTCGTTGCCTGAGCTGACATATATTCAGAAGTATTGTCACTAACTGTGATGCCAAAGCTCTGTCGCGTATACCAAAATAAGGCACACCGACTTGGGAAACAATAGCTTAGTGGCCACGCCACGGATACACCGAAAGGCGTAATCTATCGATTGACGTGAGACTAGACACCTATCGATTTCTGCGGTAGACCGAGTACCTCTTCTGATGATGCGGTTATTTTCGTTACTGGCGGGGCATAATGCACGTGCGTCCATTCTGCTGGAATTGTCAGTGGGCGCCCATGACGGCACTCAGCTGCAGTCAATTTTTTGACCCATCCGCTTTCATTACTTACCCTCTTGCCATGTTGTCAGCCCTAGTCTGTATTTCTTTCTTCTGTTGGTGAGGAGCTAGCAGAATTGATCGGGACTATGTCCTCTGACAGTACACAGACTGTCACATTCTTTTCCAGCCTCATTTATACTGAATTATAGCTCCTCTCTTGTTGCAGTGATCCGTCTCACTTTTCCAGTTCTTGCTCTAAGGCATCCACAGTGTCCTAATAAAAGCAAAGCCTTACAAAGATGTTGAACATTTCAACTTTTGTAGCGCATGCCTAATTTTAAGGGCTAGAAATATAACTTCACTGCTTGTCGAGTGTCACGAAACTGCTTTCTTTGCTACTGTGCACATTGCTGAATGGCACACTCGGAATTATTCCAATCGAGTGGTCATTTCGAGCGTTACGTCTGTGCCTGTAGCTCTACTGATCATTCCCACTATTGCGTGGATGTGGTATAGATATGACTACTGTAAATCCCGCGAGTCACTACCACAGGTTGTACCAGATACCAAACCAGACGGCGAATATCGTGAGTAACGTCTGATGAGTCACATTACTTCACAGGCATGGGCCTCCCATTAGGCTAAGCTACAGAGTTCTGTATAACTGTCTATTCACGTTTTAAGCAAATTTGCGAAAAACAATGTACGGTTAAGTAAAATCCGAGTTCGAGTCTCGGCCCGGCCCACAGTTTTGATCTGCCAGGAAGTTTCATATCAGCACACACTCCGCTGCAGAGTGAAAATCTCAGTCTGCATACGGGAAAGTAGTTTTCGGATGTCAGGAGTAAAAACGAACTAGCTAATTGTAATGAAAATATTTGATACTTGGTTTCTTCAATTGCAAATTACGCCTCTTACAGGACAATTCTGTGATAATGATATTGTAAAGTAAAAACATAAACTTTGTTCCCCCTGCCGCCATTGTATATTCCACGATCAATTTTTTAAAATGAGAATTCAACCTTCCATTAGTTTTAAGACCCTTTTTTAAATAAAAAACACAAAATGTTGGTCGCCTTCTATGATAGTCAAAGTAAAAACTTTCTGTGTTTCGAATTGGTCGTTAAGAGTGACTAGGGTCAACCATTGTAACTGTCACAGACCCGTAACCGGCTCTCATGTAAGGGGGAAGGCCGGCCGGAGAGGCCGAGCGGTTCTAGGGGCTTCAGTCTGGAACCGCGTTGCTGCTACGGTCACAGGTTCGTATCCTGCCTCGGGCATGGATGTGTGCGATGTCCTTAGGTCAGTTAGGCTTAAGTAGTTCTAAATCTAGCGGACTGATGACCTCAGATGTTAAGTCACATAGTGCTTAGAGCCATTTGAACCGCTTATTAATCTAGGAATAAACATAAAAAAGCAAACAACGATAAAACATAAGAAATACTTTACAGCTAAACACAGGAAATGAATATCAAAACTAGTAGTAATCTGTGCATTAGACATGTACAGTGTTTCCTCATTAATTAATCAAATGCAGTTTATTTGTTTTGTGCGACTTTATAGTCCAAAAAATGGTTCAAATGGCTCTGAGCACTATGGGACTTAACTGCTATGGTCATCAGTCCCCTAGAACTTAGAACTACTTAAACGTAACTAACCTAAGAACATCACACACATCCATGCCCGATGCAGGATTCGAACCTGCGACCGTAGCCATCGCACGGTTCCGGACTGCGCGCCTAGAACCGCGAGCTTTATAGTCTCCCTTTGTTCCTTTTATAGTGCGTATTCTATCTTGACAAATATATGAATACGAAATTCATTAGATAATATATAATAATAATAATAATAATAATATAAAAATAAATAATATAATATGCTGTATGCCATTGTTTACATAGTTAAATATGTATTCTGTTTATTATTGTCCATATTTCTTGAGAACATTTGATCTTCCGATATGTCGAGTAGGCAGGCAAATAACTGCCTTCGTGAGGAATGCGTACAATTTCGTATGGGCCGGTGTACGAAGTTTGTCATTTCTTGTTCTGGCTTAGAAGTAAAGAAGACTTTGGGTGTATCTGAGGAGGATACGATCTCTGACTTTATACTCTTGCACTTTGGCAAGTTTCTTATCGTAAGGACGCTTACTATTCTGTGCAACGGCGTTAACAGCGATGCCGGCCGCGGTGGTCTAGCGGTTCTAGGCGCTCAGTCAGGAACCGCGTGACTGCTACGGTCGCAGTTTCGAATCCTGCCTCGGGCATGGATGTGTGTGATGTCGTTATGTTAGTTAAGTTTAAGTAGTTCTAAGTTCTAGGGGACTGATGACCACAGATGTTGAGTCCCATAGTGCTCAGAGCCATTAACAGCGATAAGCGCTCCTCTGATTCGTTGCTCTCTGGACAAATCATTATCAGAATATTTCGGTAGAAGATTGACCCATTCATTCCTGTCTTTAGTGTCTAACGTAATAGACGCTGTCGTAAGTTGCGTCGTTGTGTAGGGAAGACTGTTTACCAGCTGCTCGAATTGTGAAACAAGTACCACCCATTTGGTTTGTTTATTCGCTATATATGTCCGAATGAACCTATTGAATTCCCGGAAAATCGTAGCCTTGCTATTTGATTCTGGATGGAATTTGGTTATTAATATCTTGCGGTGCTGACTTAGTGGCATTCAAACGTACATATTTCGAGAAGAGGCCGTACAAGGCGACAACGTATTTGATCCCTACTCTCGCCGGGGGTGTGGGCCGGAGACGTCAATGGCACCACCTCTCCTGGTTTGTTAGTGATAATCGCATGCAGTGCTATTTCATTGGAAAGTTTAGGAGGCTTACTACGCTGACAAACTTTACAGATGCGAAGTGATTTATGCACACATCGGTGCAGGTTCAGTATGTAACAGTACTGCTCAATTCTGCTCGAGCCCAAAGTGCCCACATGCGATATGGGTGTACCATATCACACGTTCCTTATGCCTGTCCGGCATGCAGACACACCCTGACACTCGTCTGCGTTGGTGGTGGAAAAGAACGTCATTAAGGACCGTATAGTATTGTCACAGTTTCTGGTGCGGCCGCTTGGCAAGCGTACGCTTGACGTGGACACACGTGTCATCTGCATCCTGGAAATTAGCCACGTTCTTACACATTTCTAAATAGTACTGGCGAGTCTTTCATCAACATAATTTTGAAATTGGACACTTGTTCCACTAGGTCTGAATGTTCAAGTAAACCTTGTGGTAAACGAGCTCTCTTTCATGGCATTCGATTACTTTTGTATTGGTTTGAGTATGATGTTACTGAGTATGATGATATGGAGCTATAGGAAGTCAGATTATTCTTGTACTTAGTCCTGAAACAAAACGACTGATAGCAACACAATGGCAGAGTCTGGAATGCAAGGGGTGTCAGAACCATAAGCGGTGCGGATTTTGATGGAAAATTGACAGCAGACAATACGCAGTTGAGAAATTAATTTGCATCTAGAAGTGAGCGGGAAACCGCATCTGATCAGTCGTTGTTGCCTAGGATGCATGAGATTGATCCAGCCGCCGCAAGTTTGATTATTCCGTTTTCTGGCAAGGCATCTGAGGATGTGCGTTCGTTTGTGGAGGACTTGGAGACTTCAGCGGTGATGAATCGTTGGTCTGATGAGCAGTTGTTACATATAGTCAAGATTAGATTAACAGGTGAAGCGAAACATATGTAACGTGTTCTGAGGCCTTAAGGGTGGCAGGACAGTTCAAGCAGTTAAAGGAAGGGCTTTTACGAAGGTACAAGAAACAGAATAGTGCTCGATACTTTACAGCGAGGTTAAGTACAATGGCAAAGAGACAGGTGGAGACGGTGGAGAAATTTGCGGACAGGATAAGGAAATTAATGAGTATACTTATACGTTGTGTCAGAGCGATGAAGCGAATAGTGTTCTGTTGCAGGAGCCGAGCAAAGGGCATTTGATGTATTTTTGAGAGGGTTACCGGCGCATATGTCACGAAAAATGCGCGAAGGACTCTGAAAGATTTGTATTCGGCCATTCAACTGGAAATTCAATGTGAGGAAATAGACGTGGCAGCAGGGGCACACGAGATGCAAACAGTGTTTACGGCGGGTGTGAAATGTTTTGTGTGATTGTATGGGACATTTGTAGAGGCTGTGTACCCAGTCACCATGGAATAGAGGTAGGGGTGGAAAGCAGCAGCGTGGAGGATGGAGAAGTGGAGGTGGGAGAGGTGGACAAGCGTTAAACGGAAGAGGGGGCCCAACACCCACCTAAGGGAGCTCCCGTTTAATTTCAATGCTACGAATACGTATGCAGAGGTGGAATGTTCAGTGGTAGAATCTGTATTAACTAAAAAGTTTAAGATTTTGTGGGACACAGGGGCCAAGTGTCAGTGGCTACTAAGAATGTAATGAGACGAAGGAAGTTAGACCCACCACGTTATAGGTTGCGTGGAGTGGGGGATAAGGAGGTCACACCTTTGGGGTCAGTGACAAATCGGACTTTCTCTATGTGAAAGTCAACTAATACATGCATGGAGGTGGTACCATTGGTGAGCGAGGGCTACGACATGATCCTAGGAGTAGATTTCTTGCATCAACATCATGCCAAAATTGACCTTGGACAATGAACTGTGAAACTTTGTGGAACGTTATTTCCGCTAGGAGAATCTGTTGTCAATGCAGAGCTGAGGCGAGGGGCGCTCAACGTAACGAACAAACCATTTGAGCTGCGTACATTAACATTAAGGCTTAATTCGAATGAGTGTGTGTCTACTGGGCAACGGGAAGTCGCTTTGGGTAAGTGTGGAGTCGAATCTACCTGTGGGTACAGTATGTGTTATTGAAGTTTTGGGTCGATTGGGTTGTTTTTTGAGACGTAGTGTTGTACGCGTACAGGAGGGGAACGACGGGCGAGTAGGTCCCGTGAACGTGGATAATTTTAGCGCTGTAGACGCGAATTTGAGGAAAGGAGTTTCAGTAGCAAATTTGGATGTGCCAGATGACGAAAGCTGGTGTTCGTGGAAGGTGACGCGATAAACCACTAACTGCCAATAGAACTGCATTGCGTGACAAAAATAAACATTTGATAGAAGGAGAAAGAGAGCATATGGAAGAATTGTTGCGGGAATTGAAGGATTTTTTTTTCCACAAGGGCCGTTGCCAGCAACTCCATTAGTTCAACAGAGGATACCAACAGGGAATGAAGCACCTGTTTACCGAAAACCATACAGAATACCGAGGTATTTGCAGCCGATTGTAGAGGTTTTCATTGATCAGCAGCTTGCGGACGGAATTGTAGAGCATAGTAATAGTTGCTTGGGAGCAGGCATTGTCGTTGTGCCAAAAAAAATCTGCGGGTGGAACTAAGAAATACAGGTTATGTTGTGACTACCGATACCTCAATAATAAGCCAG
This sequence comes from Schistocerca piceifrons, assembly GCF_021461385.2. NCBI lineage: Eukaryota > Metazoa > Arthropoda > Insecta > Orthoptera > Acrididae > Schistocerca > Schistocerca piceifrons. Next base: position 36,651,613 of record NC_060138.1, on the reverse strand, counting down.
TAACGGACGCATATGCAATTCCAAACATATTGCAGACTTTGGATCACTTAGGACAGTGCCAATACTTTTCTACGATGGATTTGACAAGTGGTTATCATCAGTTAGAGGTGACTCCAGAGGATCGTCCAAAAACTACTTTCTGTACACCAGGAGGCCACTACCAGTGTATTAGAATGCCATTCGATTTGAAAAACGCTCCGGCAATATTTCAGAAGTTGTTAGACAGCGTCTTGAGGGGTTTGAAACCACGGCAGTGTCTTGTCTATTTGGATGACATTATAGTGTCTTCAAGACATATAAAGCGGTTAAGGGAAGTCTTTGTGTGGTTAACAGGAGCTCGTTTGACGTTGAGCCTGGAAAAGTGTCATTTCGCATTAGAAGAAGTAAAATATTTGGGTCATATTATCAGTAAGGACGGGGTGCGAACAGATCCGAGATTGGTACAGGCTGTAAGGGATTTTCGGGAACCGAAAACAATTAGGGAAGTGCAGTAATTTGCCATTTTTATCGAAAGTCCTTGAAGGGTTTTGCAGATTTATCACAGCTGTTGGCGCCATTGTTACGGAACGGTGTGAAATTTGAGTGGACAGAAGAGTGTCAGAAAGCGCTTGACAAACTGAAAGAAGTGTGCGATGCATCGAAGCAAGCATTAGGGTGTGTTCTTCGTCAGGAAATTGATGGGAAAGAACGTCCTGTAGCCTATACGTCTAGGCAGTTGAATGCAGCAGAGAAGAATTACTCAACAACAGAGAGGGAGATGCTTAGCGTAATCTATGTAATCACATCTTTTAAATGTTATTTAAGTGGGAGAAGATTTCTGGTAGTGACAGATCATGCAGCATTGAAGTGGTTGTTGCGGTTGAAGGATCTTTCAACTAGACTCGCTAGATGGGCTGTGAGGCTTATTTAATTCGAGTACGAGGTGGTGGACAAGCCTGGGAAGAAGCACAATAACGCGGATGCACTAAGTAGGAAGGTGGCAACAGTAGAAGTCATAGGTTATGACCTCGCAGTATGGCAAAAATTACAGGTCGTGGACAACTATTGTAAATTATATCGGACGCAGCCACAGTTTAATGCGTACGATGGTCCTCTGTGCAGGGAAACGAAGTTAGGGCCAAAGGTAGTAGTGCCAGCGAAGTTGAGGGATGAGGGTTTCAAGGAAGCACATGATCACGTGTTATCCGGTCATGCAGGGTGTAGAGCGACGAATAGGAGAGTGGCGGAGAGGTATTGGTGGAGCGGTAGGAAAGGAGATGTGGATCAGGATGTTAAGAATTGTATACAATGTGCGCAGAGAGCAGATCTGAGTCAGAAACAGATACAGCTACAACGATTACTGGAAGCAACATGTCCATTTTTTTCTGGGGATTGATGTTTTAGAACCTTTTAGGCGAACACCATCGGGGAACAGATTCCTTCTGGCAATAACAGACCATTTTTCGCGGTATGTGGAGATGGTGGCTATGCCAAATCAACAGGCAGCAATGGTCGTGCTAGCTTTAGTAAATAAGTGGATTTTGAAGTTTAGTGTACCAGACACAATAATCACTGAGCAAGGGACCAACTTCATGTCGCATTTAATAAAGGAACTGTGTTAATTGCTGAACGTAAAAAAGTTGAGGAAGAGCGCGTTGCATCCACAGGCGAACGGAAGGACAGAATGGGTACACAGTACAATCGGTAAGATGCTGAGTTTTTACGTGGATTGGTATCACTATCAGTGGGACGAGTATGTGAAGCATACTGTATGCGCATACAATGCAAAAGTCCATACAAATACCGGTTTGTCTCCATATGAGGTAGTGTACGGGCGGAAGATACCGTAACCGTTTGATTTGGTGAAGCTACAGAAAGGAAGGACTGATGAATCTGTACGTCAATTCGCAAGGACAATACGGGATGTTTGGAAACGGGTACAAAAGGCGAATACAAAGCCTTTGGAAAGGCGGGAAGACGCAGTAAAGCGGAAAGGAAGTTTTCTGCAGTATAAAGTGGGGCAATGGGTAATGCTGTCCAGCCCCTATACACATAAAGGGAAAACGATGAAATTCCTCATGAGGTATCAAGGGCCATACAAAGTTGTTGAAACCATATCTCCCGTTAATATCAAGCTTCAGCTAACAACTAGAAAGACGATAGTACACGATGGGCGGTTACGGCCATTTAAGGGTTGTCTGCATGTGATTCCAGGCGTGCCACAGGAAGGAAAGAGAAAGAGAAAGAAAGAGAGAGTGAAGAGAGGTGCTAGGCGCAGAGAAAACCAGGAAGATAGAGTACAGCATGAAGTATCGTATGCTTTGCGATCTAGAAAGTAGTAGAGTATTTGTAGTTTTGTTGTTTTCGTGTCATGTATCATTGGGTTTGCTTAGATTAATTAGGCATTGTATTTTATAAGTGTTTTCGAGTATTGTGAGCCTGCTAGGGAGAGCAGTCCTTTAGAAGAGGGAGGAAGGGTGATGGTGATCCCTGTCCTCAGGTCACTGAAAAGCGAAGTGTAGCATCTGACATATGTGGAGTGTTGTTGGAGGAGATATCAAATGCGGTTCTGGAGAAATAAATGCGTCGGAGTAAATTTTGCGGTAAAGCCGTAATAAATATGTATTGAATGATGTCAGAGTGGTACGATTTCTTGTTTAAATTTTTAGTTATAGAAAGTGCTGGGTCAAGAAAGTCGTGTTTATTGCACCAGTTCATATAATGTAAATTTAAAGATGAAAGTAGTCCCACAATCGGTGTTGAGTTTGGATCAAAAATAGTGAATGTTGGAGGAAAATCTGTGGAGATACAAATATGGGACGCATGCAAGGTGCACTTATTTTTAGCCAGGGGGAAAGGAATAGATCGTGCAAGGGACATCGTGGATCCAAAATTCAGCTTGCAACGGGTCGGAATGCATTGGATCTTCTCCACCTACGAGAATTTGGTAGTAGTAGCAGCATATTATTTTGAGCAAGGAGTGTTTACACAAGCGAAATGTGTAGAGTTCGAATTAAGAGGAATTTTAATCAATGGGACTAAGTGTAACACAATAGGACCAACCTTCCACCTGCCAGCGTCAATTTCAGGAGTCACACAAGTGAATGTTACGCAGCCACAGCTGTACTGCTCAGAAACCATTTAGAGTTTTTGCCAAGGCAAAATCTGACCTTATTAAGTCAAACTCTGGAGCCAGGTCTGTTGAGATATGTAAACCAGTTCATTATAGAGCAACAGCTTGTTCAACATGTCGCTCAGTATAGGGAAAGGCAACGGCAAATAACGATCATTTTGAGCACCTCTGTGCCTAGTGTCATGGCAGCCTTAACAATGTTATATGTTGTTTTCTTTCTGATCAGGAGGAGAACCAATTCCCAGAGCGTCCCAAGGGTAGTCCCAGTAGATTGGATACCGAGGGCGTAGGTAAGGGGTTGAAGGAGCGTTCAGTGGAGTGGTCATCCATTAAGGATTTTTTTTGTTTTCCCCTCATGTCATGTGCTTAGGAGCACTGGACCATGTCTAAGTTTTCTAATAGTAAGTAAGTATGTCATAAGTGCCAATCCAAACAAGTTTAAGAGTTAGTAAAAGGACGACCTGGGGACCGGGTCTTTCCGAAGAGGGGATAATGCAGCGGTACCACCATTTAGGATAGAGAAAGTTAGTTTTGTGCAATATTCGGAGCATGAGTTACAAGAGGTGTTGGCCGGATTGCAATAAGTTACAAATACCAGCAGTTGTGAAAGCAAATAGAGGTCACATGGGCACAGAACTGATGGAGAACGCACACACAGCTGTTTGCATAGCGCAAGTCGCAGGCAGAAGGGGGCCACTGGCCATCCTAGCGTGTTTCATGTATGTGACTCGGAGCAGCGTGTTCGCAAAACAGAGGCACGCGGCCAAGTATAAACAGGTGTTGTTTTCTAAAGAGAGTCATTCAAGTGCAGCAGCTCTGTTGAACGGCAGGACGTATTACACCACTGGGCTACACGCAGCAACAGATGGGGCGACAGCTTCCCAGTCCACAGTGGGTCGCTGGTTCGACCCTCTGAGGCCAACACGGGGTCCACAGCCAGCCAGCGGCGGGCACTCTTTGGCTCGCTACCACGGGCAGTCGTCTCGGCTTCCAACACACGCCAAGGACTTCCGGGGCGAGGGCCGCAGGTTCGGATGCTGGATAGCGGGCGCTCGTTGTCACTTTGTTCTTCGCCACACCGGCGAGAAGGACGCAGCTGGCTGCCTGCGGCACACACCAAGTGGTGCTGAGTCGGCAGGGACGCAGACCGCTGAGTCAACTGCGCCATTCTGACGACGCTGCAACTCTGCTGGCGTACAAGGCCAGCACGACACAGCGTTGCATTGCACAGGCCACGGGGGTGCTTCCTCAGCATTGCGGGGCCATGTGACACAGACCGAGGTGAACAAAGCTATGTAGTGGAAACAAATAAGTCATTTGGAATGTTCTCACCGAAGTTTTAATACGGCACGTCCTGGTGCAAAATACAACTACAGTACGCTGTTGCTAGGTGTACCTTCGTCCTGATGCACTTCATGTAGATTCCTGGGAGTGTCCAACCTTAACACCAGCCAGTACTCTCCACATGTCCCTGCTACCCATATAGCTGCTTCCTATGTGTAGTGGACCCCGGATCTATTTAGCAGAACCGAGAAACCCACCACCCTGTGGCGTAAGTCGAGGAATCTGGAACCTACAAGGTTGCAGAACCGTCTGAACCTGCGATCCAGACCGACCACTCTGCTCTGTATCAAAGAATCACACACATGTCTGTAAGTGGCCCCATTATTTGCCTAATTTTGGATCTCCCAACTACCATTAATCCAAGCCTCTGTGAGTGCCATGACCTTGTGGACTGAGAGACTTCCCGAGGGACAGGGTGAACGATTTCATCTCGCTCATGTACTTTGTCAGCCAGAAACAGCACATGAAACCTCTTCTTCAGACAACCTGGGGAGGCCATCCGATCATTCACCAGAAAGTGTTTCACAACCTGCCGCAGCTGGGAACGACTCTCACTCGACCGTGGGTGGGGGTGCAACCTCAGTGCAGGCAGTACCTGGGGCGGCCACGGTAGTTGGCCCATTGAGGGACTTGTGGGATGTGCTGGACATCCCTCACATCCTCACGTCTGTCCTCCACAGTGAGGCCCATTGGCAGCAGCCTTAAGCTGCGTAACCAAAGCCGACACTGCCTGCATCTGTGAGTGAAGGGTCACCAACTTAAATACCATCTGAACACAGCAATCACAGTTTCTGTCCATACTAAAGATGGCGCATAAATACACAAACATGGACGAAATGTAAGAGTTTAAGCTAAGGAGCCAGAGGAAATGTAAAACAAGTCGCTTCTTCTCAGAAACTGTTTGACCTGACGATACTCTGATGCACTGCTGCTGCTAGGAAACGCTGTTTCTCTCCTCACACAAGATAGCAGTTGATGTGAGTGCCTGCATGACTTCTAAAAAACGCAATGATCATTCCCTGTGACGGTTAATGAGGCGTTTCACTGTGCCAACCCATTTCGGCCAACGATGGGAAATTTTTTCATGATCCTACAGCTGCTGATCTCAATGTCCATGGAAAGCGTCGTCATGGAGACCTGCAAAATCTGAAGAGTGCAGTGTCCTCAACAAGGATCAGTTGTCAGGGAGCCTGTCCATCGTGACTCTTGCTAAAGAAGTTGTAAAAGCCTCTGGGACAATGTACTGTAGCGTACTGAGAGCCATTTTCTGCACGTGTCTGGAGGCAGCCCCGCTATTTAGGCAGTGTCCAACAATTTATACCCTCTGGGCAAAAGCAACGACAAGTCTCACAGGCCCTGCCGATATACCTGCTTCTGTGTCCCTTGTTCCGCGAACTACAACTATTAAAGCGGCCTCTTCACTTTCTACGGTCAGCGGGCTTCCCTTCGGCTACCTGCAATCTAAACTCCAACGAAACGTTCAACCAAACACAAACTCAGTCCCGTCACCAGAAATTACTCGGTGCGATTGCACTGCGCAACATAATTAAAGGGTTATTTTTTTTCTAAACCCCGTAATTTTATCCCATTGCGAATCCTAAGTTTTAAGTTACGCTCCGAGATGCCTAAAATCGTCCTCTGTAATGTCTCGAGAGCTCGGCGTCCTGCAACGCCACCCTCGGTGTCGGTGGTGCTTCAGACAGCGATGTGCCGACACCTGCGAAGATAAGGCCACAGCTCAGAAGCTCGTGTAAGCTGTGAGGTGGGTTTGTGTTGTCACATCAGCACCAAATTTCACCGAAATCCTGCCCAATGCCACCGCGGTTGTGTCACACGACGTGAAGGTCGTTAAGCCCCACCTTTACCCTCATTCCACCCCTTCTTTTGGCGCCTCTGCAATGGAGGTCGGAAACGCTGCACCTCGCGTTGAAATCAGCGATTTTGAGTGGGCGACGATAACATAACACTTCCACTCCGAATCTACACTAAAATACGTCAGCGGATGAGAAAGGGCGGCAAGGAGACATCTCTTTCCCTGGGGTACTGATTGTCACACATTTCGTGGTCGGAAACGTCAGTTCGCAGTGCAGTGGGCATGAGCACTCCCTCGGACGATTCAACCTTCTCTAAGGTCATTGTGGGGCTGCATCACCATTACCATTAAATGTTATCGCATCCCTTCAGAGTGCAGCTCGGCCGCAATTTTTGGTTTTCGCTCTGGTGTACAGGCCTGAACCACAAGTGACCGTTCAAAACCACCTGGCCTAATCTGATCGTGCTTCGAAGCAGTAAAGCATACATATACTTTTATAATATTCCCTAGGATGTGATAGATATTCCAACAGGCCCTGGAGCAATGTTTAATTTTAGCAGTTTCAGCTGTTTTCCTACACCACTGCCTATGGCATCTATATTACTCATTTCCGCAGTGGTGCGAGAATTAAACTGGGGAAATATCTCCACATTTTCATTTGTAGAGAAACATTTGAAAACTGAGACCAGTGTTTTTGATTTTGCTTTGCTGCCTTGAGTTTCACTCGCTGTCTGGTCAGTGAATGAATGTCTGGACACTAACTTTGGTTCCACTAACTGCCTTTAGACATGACCAAAATTTCTTTCGGTTTTTCTGACGGATATTTCGATAATATTCTGCAAAGGTAGTCTTTGAAGGCCTCAAACATTTCCCTGTTGATAGCCAAACGCGTTTGATTCAGCGTCTTCCTGTCTGTAGTCCTGTGCTTTGTTTTACACCTAATATGCAGTAGTCTCTATTTATTTAAAGGTTTTTCTGTTATTTACTTATCGTTAGGCATAGAAACTTGCAAAAGTATGATGCAGTGGGCATTTATATTGCTCCAGCTGAGGGGCTAAGGAAAGCGGTACACCAAGTTTTACGGATATTAGCGGTAAAATACGTATAAAACACGCAGAACATGAACAGCCAATGTGCAGTGCAGTGAACTGGAAAAAGACTATTAAAAACGAGCTGTTTAGACAGCCAGTAAAAGGAACACTGCGTACCATGGAAGGTCTGTCCTACAGTGCTGCAGCACTCTATGGTTGACGGGTGACGGCTCGGCTGCTATATGGGCCGCATACGACTCTGCTTGGCCACGTATCCGCCCCGTGTCTGTTGTCTGGACTCCGGACATCCGAATAACCGAGCATCACAGATCTCGCCTCTGTACAAACCCGACACCTCTCTCTCTTTCTTCTTCTTCTTCTTCTTTTTCTTCTTTCTCTTCCTCTCTCTCTCTTCCTCTCTCTCTCTTCCTCTCTCTCTCTTCCTCTCTCTCTCTTTCTGTTTTAATACACAACTAGCGTTCTGCAGAACGCGTCCATGACACAGTTAACCTCACATATCACGTGGAAAATAATTGCAGTTCAAATCAAGGGAAAAGACTCGTTGCCGAACAATAGATTTATTCTGCTTCTCATTAATAGAATACTACATACATATCAAAATAAATACTATCTCTGCAATATAGGAGACGACAGCCTTTAAAAAGAAAACATAGGAAGAACATTGTATATTTACAGCTGTAACTGTTCGATTCCTTGCCGGAGAAGAAAATTTGTAGTTACGTAGACCACTAGTGGACTACTGACGGCTTCCGAACTTAACTGCCTGCAACTATTTATTAATAACTGCTGCCTTCCACGATGGAAGAATCTCCATCAGATTCTGTACTGAATTTGCGGTTGAGTTAGCCCGTCTTCTAGCAATAATCCATCGTAAATACCTCGAACAAAAAGCCGTGCCCAGTTCGTGGAAAAGAGGCCTGGCCACACCAGTTTGCAAGAGGGGTAGTAGAAGAGATCCACAAAACTACCATCCAATAGCTTTGACATCAACTTGTTGTAGAATATTAGTACACATTTTGAGCTCAACATTACGAGGTATCTTCAACAGAACAGACCTCCAACATGCCAACCAGCACGGATTCCGAAAACATTGAGCATGTGAAACCAAACACGCACTTTTCTCACATGACGTACTGAAAGCTTTGGATCAAGGCAATCGAGTAGAAGCAGTATTTTTCGGTTTCCGAAAAGAATTTTATCTCAGTACAGCACCTATGCTTATTCTCAAAAGTACGATCATAGCCGGCCGAAGTGGCCGTGCGGTTAAAGGCTCTGCAGTCTGGAACCGCAAGACCGCTACGGTCGCAGGTTCGAATCCTGCTTCGGGCATGGATGTTTGTGATGTCCTTAGGTTAGTTAGGTTTAACTAGTTCTAAGTTCTAGGGGACTAATGACCTCAGCAGTTGAGTCCCATAGTGCTCAGAGCCATTTGAACCATTTTTGAACGATCATATGGTGGATAAAGTGAAATTTGTGACTGGGTTGAGGACTTTCGGGTAGCTAGGATGCAACATGTTATCTTGGATGGAGAGTGATCGTCACATGTAGAAGTAACTTAGGTCTGTCTCAGCGAAGTGTGTTTGGATCCTTGCTCTTCGTATTGTATATCAATGACCTTGCAGGCAGTATCAATGGCAACCTCAGACTTCTTGCAGATCATGCAGTTATCTGGTGCATAGATTGGCTACTGGATTTAAATGTTCAAAAATGAAAAATTGTGCATTTCATAAAACGATAAAACGTAGTATCCAAGGACTATCATATCAATGAGTCACTGCTGGAAACGACCACGTCATACAAATACCTGGGTGTAATACTTCATAGGGATATGAAATGGAATGATCACAGACACAGTCGTTGTTAAAGCAGGTTGTAGACTTCGTTTTATTAGTAGAATACTGGGGAAGTGCCATCCGTCTACAAAGGAGTTTGCTTATACATCATTCGTACAACCTATTCTAGAATATTGCTCAAGTGTGTGGGACCAATACAAATAGTATTAACAGGGGATGTTGAACGTATACAGAGGGCAGCACGATTGGTCACAGGTTTGTCTGATCCGTGGGAAAGTGTCGCAGAGGTACAGAAGGAACTGAACTTTCCGACTCTTGAAGGTAGACGTAAGTTATTCTAAGGAAGTCTATTAACAAAGTTTCAAGATCTTGCTTTGATGATGACTCTAGAAATATTTTACAACCCCATACGTATCGCTCATGTAGGGATCATGAGGATAAGTGTCTAATAATTACAGCAGGACGAGAGACATTTTTACAACCATTCTTCGCGCATTTCATACGTGAAAGCAATTGGAAGAACCCCTAATAACTGATACAATGGGACATACCCTCTGCCATGAACTTGATAGTGGTTTGCAGAGTATAGATGGAGCTGTTCATGTAGATCTGTTGAGGAGAATTTGTATTCTCCCAGTCCCTGAAATTCTCTCTCTTTCTGGCTGGAAATAACACTGCATTTGAAGGTTGTATATTAATGAGCAGAAGACACTTAATACAGAACCGGCAAGGAAATCATGAAGATGTACCTAGAAAGAAATTGTTTTTTATGTTGATGAAATATTATACGAAATATAATACCAAATGGTTATAATTAAAGTGCAGCTACTTACGGTGGTCTAGTGTGGGCAGCAATTATCACATGGCAGCGAAACTTGGTAGATATGCTAATGTGTTAATATGGAAACAACTTACACTGGCAAACATTGTTTCCAGTTCTGGCCACCAGGTGCAACTCTACTAGTGTACACTCTTTGTAGGACAGTATGACATCTACACTAGTAGTGGGGCTTAGCCACTTCTAGACCATTTTGATATCAAATTGGTATATAATTAATTATGCAAATTAATTAATTGCCAATTAATTATCCTCAATCCCATGATGACATGATGAGTTTTGCCCAGCCAGCATGAGGGTCCCCCTCAGGGAACTCCCAGTCCCCTCCCCAGCCATGATGTTATCAAAGATGGCAGTCCAGAAAGAAAGAGCAGAAACCAAATGGAACATGAATCCAGTCACATGACAGGCTTCAGCCAATTGGATCGCAATATCTGACAACATCATCAGAGGAGATATAAGGCGGTCTCAGCAGCTCTGCAGGCTCGGTCTGACTCAACCAGCCAGCAGCAGCAGAAGAACCGTGAAACAGCAGAAGCAGCCAAGACTGAGCGCAGCCCTGCAAGCAGAAATAAGTGGAAAAGTAAGTATCGCATGTTACATCTTTGCCTTCAGATAGCATCGTTATTGGTTGTTTTGTGGCTTGGTCTGAATGTGGCACTTCCATCTCGTTGCTCAGCAGTTACCTTAGACCTGACGAAACCTGCAGGGGTGACCACCAACACCTCGTGCTCCGCTGCATCTGCTCCCTCACCAACTTCAGCCACCATGTTGTTGAGACCTGTACCAACATCTCGATCTCTTGCAGCAGAAACCTCCAACATGTCAAACCCTGTAGTGATCACAAGGGATCCTGTAGTACACATTGCCCACATTCTGGAGCAAGACAAGAAGCTGTTATTGTCTGCCCCACTCATTGGTTCAAAATGGTTCAAACAGCTCTGAACACTATGGGACTTAACATCGGAGGTCATCAGTCCCCTAGAACTTAGAACTACTTAAACCTAACTAACCTAAGGACATCACACACATCCATGCCTGAGGCAGGATTTGAACCTGCAACCGTAGCGGTCGCGTGGTTCCAGACTGAAGCGCCTAGAACCGCGCAGCCACACTAGCTTGATTTGAGTGATGAGGATGGTTGGCTTGTTCCTGACGCCTCAAATGCTACTGCTGCTTGTAAACAGCAAGATGGATGTCATTACTCATCACTGACATACAGCGTATCCCACCAGAACATCTGTGTGGTAGCACAGGGGCAGAGTGCAGATGCTGTGGATAAGGAAGTGCCACACATAGGCCACTTGCTGGAGCAGGACAAGGAGCTGCTGTTATTGTCTCTGCTGCTTATTGATTTTTGTGGTGAGGATTTCTGGTCTGTTCCCAATGCCACGAGTACCTTTACTGGTCCTGAACAACAAGATGGAATGCAGTACTGGTCACTGACATATGACATATTCCAGCAGAATTTCCCTATAGTAGTGCAGGGACGGAGTGTAGTTACTGTGGATAAGAAGATACCAAGCGTGCTACATACAACTCCTAGTGGTACGAAATGTGCAACTGTTGACATAGAAGCACATCATGGCTGGATCTTGCATGTGAGGATAAAAATTGAAAATACATCGAAGGGTGTTAAACTACTATTTCTTAGTTCAACTAGGATGAAATATGTCATTTACGTCAGTCAGCAGATGACCACAGAGTATTATCCAACTGATACCACACCAGATATTCACCTTACTGGTGTGACACTACCTATTACAACAGTGTATGATGACTCTGCACCATGTGCGAAATTAGGTGACGTATGTGTTTATATGCAGTACACTACAGTTATGAACGTATACAACATGGATACTGTGTTACACACTGCATTGGAGGGATTGTCAGTGGTTGGCAAGCAAAGAATCCACATGCAAATGTGTTGTAAACTTTCTATGTGTGCATAGCGAACATGATTTGGAACAGTACCTTTGTTTCTGCATCAACCCAGAGTCAAAAGAGAAACGGGTTCAATATGTGTGTGAAAAACCAAAGTATTGTGAGGTGCCCATCGGTTTGAAGGAGATCAAAAAGATTTATTAAGGAGTTTGGTCATTTTTTTGAAATGCTGCATCCAGTGTACAATATTTAAATAAATCATGTGTAGACATAGTCTCAAACTGTTTGTCTTTTATTTCATGCCTCTCTCATTATAGTCAAAGTATTACACTTGGTAATATCATTATATTCAATGCTGTGCCTATTTCATGCAGCTGCACTCCACCTCCTCACCAGTCATTGTCAAAGTGAATGATGAAGTTACTTTTCATGGACACATATATGTAGTTGAATTCTCTGTGTAGCCACAAGCGAGCTACAATGGTAACACGTATTACTGTATTACCATCCTTACAAGCATGTGTGTGCCTTTGTGTGTAAAAGAAGACATGAAGAAGAAGAAGAAGAATAGAATACTGCTTCCTGTGATATATGAACAAATATTGTAGGTCCATCAGATTGTGGCAAGACAAATATTCCCATGATACTGTTAACTATGTAGATGGAGTCCAAGTTGAACATGTTTGTGTATTTGCGAAAACACTATTTTAATCCAAGTATCAGTTATTACAGAAGATACTGCATGGTGTAAAAGACGTTATATACACAACATTCAATGGTAGCCCACTACATGAATAATTAAAGTCAAACACTGTGTTTATATTTGATGATGTTGCTGTTTTTATCTAAGCCAGTCATATTGCAGGATCCCAATACAAACCTCATTATAGCCTTGAAACAAGACAATCTGAATTTAAAATACATTTAACAAGCACGTGTAGGAACTCACAGGTTGTTGAATAATTTACAAAGATATGAGCCGATTGTTGCAATCATTCACAGTATGAGATTCTCGTTATTGATACAACAAGAAAACTGAATGATGGTAGGTTAGGCGAAACTTCCAAGAGTTTCTGTATATGTATCCTGGTAAGAGGAGAGAGTACATCAGTATACGCTGTACCAAGGACAAATTCGCATGAATGTCTGGCTCTCAACCCAAGAGAATGGTTGTATATAGACAGAATATTCGCTTGTACATGAATACAAAAATTCAGACTAACGTGCGTAAACTTGGAGATAGAGACATGTTACCAGATTCTTCTGAGAATGATCAAAACATTAAATGAATCAGATAATGAAACTGGTAAGAAGGTAAGTGACTTGAGTGAAAAGGTTGGCACTAATGAGGGGAAAATAGATGTAGAGGCCCTAGTTATTGAAAAGGTGAAGCTGCTACATAATAACGGTATGATGATGAATGGATATATATAAAACCCCACGCTGCAGAGAAGTATGATGTCAATGAAGCAGAAAGTCATTCAGGCACGGAAATCCGTTCGAGAGAGATTACAGTTGCCTAGGTTAGGGCATACCGATATGGATCGACAGCAAACACTAAGAGATACCTTTAAGCCGGTTGTGAATCTCAGGCAGCTCTCAGCAAAAACAAAACCACTCAATAACGACGGTGTTGCCATTCATTAACCATCATGGCCCTGGCCAAACAGACAGAACACTCGGCGTCAGCATGGGAAGGCCATACATGCTGGGAATGCAGCCTATAAATGTGACTGATGGGAAAGTATAGATTGGTGATAGGCAGTTTAAGAGAACACCTGGCTTAAAGAATCTTCGTTTCATAAGACCCATGACAAAAACCCTAAATCATTCAATAATTGATGGGGTAATGTACCCTGGAATACTGCATTTGACTGCTGTACATGAGATCTTCAGAAAGGCAGAGCAACAAGAAATATAAAACCAACAGCAACAGCAGCGATGATGGTCCTGACATTGAGCATACACTGATGAACAATCAAATGCCACAGTATATATATATATATATATATATATATATATATATATATATATATATATACACACTCCTGGAAATTGAAAAAAGAACACCGTGAACTCATTGTCCCAGGAAGGGGAAACTTTATTGACACATTCCTGGGGTCAGATACATCACATGATCACACTGACAGAACCACAGGCACATAGACACAGGCAACAGAGCATGCACAATGTCGGCACTAGTACAGTGTATATCCACCTTTCGCAGCAATGCAGGCTGCTATTCTCCCATGGAGACGATCGTAGAGATGCTGGATGTAGTCCTGTTGAACGGCATGCCATGTCATTTCCACCTGGCGCCTCAGTTGGACCAGCGTTCGTGCTGGACGTGCAGACCGCGTGAGACGACGCTTCATCCAGTCCCAAACATGCTCAATGGGGGACAGATCCGGAGATCTTGCTGGCCAGGGTAGTTGACTTACACCTTCTAGACCACGTTGGGTGGCACAGGATACATGCGGACGTGCATTGTCCTGTTGGAACAGCAAGTTCCCTTGCCGGTCTAGGAATGGTAGAACGATGGGTTCGATGACGGTTTGGATGTACCGTGCACTATTCAGTGTCCCCTCGACGATCACCAGTGGTGTACGGCCAGTGTAGGAGATCGCTCCCCACACCATGATGCCGGGTGTTGGCCCTGTGTGCGTCGGTCGTATGCAGTCCTGATTGTGGCGCTCACCTGCACGGCGCCAAACACGCATACGACCATCATTGGCACCAAGGCAGAAGCGACTCTCATCGCTGAAGACGACACGTCTCCATTCGTCCCTCCATTCACGCCTGTCGCGACACCACTGGAGGCGGGCTGCACGATGTTGCGGCGTGAGCGGAAGACAGCCTAACGGTGTGCGGGACCGTAGCCCAGCTTCATGGAGACGGTTGCGAATGGTCCTCGCCGATACCCCAGGAGCAACAGTGTCCCTAATTTGCTGGGAAGTGGCGGTGAGGTCCCCTACGGCACTGCGTAGGATCCTACGGTCTTGGCGTGCATCCGTGCGTCGCTGCGGTCCGGTCCCAGGTCGACGGGCACGTGCACCTTCCGCCGACCACTGGCGACAACATCGATGTACTGTGGAGACCTCACGCCCCACGTGTTGAGCAATTCGGCGGTACGTCCACCCGGCCTCCCGCATGCCCACTATACGCCCTCGCTCAAAGTCCGTCAACTGCACATACGGTTCACGTCCACGCTGTCGTGGCATGCTACCAGTGTTAAAGACTGCGATGGAGCTCCATATGCCACGGCAAACTGGCTGACACTGACGGCGGCGGTGCACAAATGCTGCGCAGCTAGCGCCATTCGACGGCCAACACCGCGGTCCCTGGTGTGTCCGCTGTGCCGTGCGTGTGATCATTGCTTGTACAGCCCTCTCGCAGTGTCCGGAGCAAGTATGGTGGGTCTGACACACCGGTGTCAATGTGTTCTTTTTTCCATTTCCAGGAGTGATTATATATATATATATATATATAATGACGATCCCAACGAGCTAAACGACGACATGTGCTCACGGCATCAGCTGCTGCAGGTAACGCTCCTCTTTTGTACGAGGTTGTTTCAGTAATCTCTAAGCTTAGAGAAAGAGCTATCTTTGGGATACAGTAATTCAAGAACAGCACAAACCACCGTGCAAAACATGATTAAAGGTTTGGATGACTTATGGCCGCTGGTCTTGTGGATATGAGGCAATATCCACATGACAATAATGGATTCAAATATATTTTAATGGTTTTTAATACACATTCCAAATTTTCTGGGCATTAGCTGTTAAAACAAAAATGGGGAGAAATGTCACAGATGTGTCTGAACGTTTGTAGCAGACAGTGATAAATCGATGCCCAGACAACCTCCAAAGCGATCACAGTGAAGAGTGTTACAATAGGTGTTTCAAAACCGTAATGCTGAGATATGGAATACATCACTACTCAACATTCACCCACCTGAAGGCAAGTATCATGGAGCGTCTGAGCAGAACAGTAAAAGGTCGAATGAGGATGTGTTTAATCTTCGTGGCTAATACAGGTGGGCAGACATCCTCCCAGAAATAACTGTACAATATAATCAAACTAATCATAGGCAATAAAACAGAGCAATCAACGCTCATGATAATGGTATCATGGATACGGTGTACTAAAGTATTAAAATCCTGCATCTATGTAAACAGAAATTTAATGTAGATGATTTGGTAGGTATCTCAAAATAGATAACAGCATTCGAGAAATCATATCTGCCGAACTAGTAAACAGAGATATTTACGGTTTGCAAGGTGTTCCTCTTGACATTACAAAGAAGTAGAATATGTAAGGAAGAGCTTTAAACGTTTCTTATCATTTGAGATTCAGATTCCGTGTCGTACAATTTTATTTTAAAAAAAAGATTGTCTGTATTATGTGCAAGTTACTTCCCGACAGTTGATTTGAGCATTGGTGACAGAAGTGTTGATTTGACTGGGGAAGTGCAACAGCACCGAGGCTAAGAACAATCTCCATCTGGATATTAATGATGAAAGAGATTGTGGAAATAGAACCTGGTGCATACGTTATCGATGATTTAAATGAAGTCTTAAAACAGTCAGGAAAAGGTATTGAGCTATGTGCAATCATCAATACACTTCAGTCTGAAATGAGGACTGCGAATGCAACTGTTGACTTTAACCACGAAGCTGCAGTAGGACACCTACTAGGTTTCACAAAAGGACAGGTTTTGAAGAAGGATACTAATAAATTATACAAGGCAGATCAGACTGTGGACATACTGTCTGCCACAACAATCTGTGTCCTGTGTCGAGTGTTAGATTGGAACGAACTTGTATGTCAACGACAGTCTGATTCATACTACTTATAGATTTTTCCCCATGGTTGCAACATGGTATAAGATTGTTGAGACTCCGACCAATGGAATATATCTCCCAGTGACAATTCAGCCATTGGAATATTTGCAGGTGCGTATCAACTTGTTGACTTTCATGGTGAGGCAATCATTGTATGATTACATCTAATGAAGAAGGATGGACATACGGTATAAAACCAGTGCACGAAATCCACAGCATGCCATTTCACTGCCAAACCACAAAGTGACACCATATGTGACCTACGATAATCTTAAATCAGTTGGCTTGAAATCTCCCATTTACATCTTCACTCAAGATAAAAGAGCCGTACAATTTGACACAAGCCCTCTCTCAGCCATTCCCTCTCTCTCTCTCTCTCTCTCTCACTCAATCACTCACTCATTCATTTACAACATTGGAGTCCCTCACCCCTTCTCGTCGTCAAGTAAATAGTGTGAGTGCAGGAAGGTTTTGATCGTCTCATGACAAATGGCTCTTTATCATCATGAGGTGACAATCTGACTTTAGACTGGAGCATGGTGTACACCTCATGACCTTGTGACCGAATACTAGTTTGCTGTATGATATGTGGAGGTTGTAGTGTAGCACGGTGAACACCAGTGTAGAGACACTGCAAGTAGTGTTCGACCATGAGTATACGTGATGCTGCGCTTCACACACCCTTAGCCCACCTCTGGGTGGTCTCGTCTACTGTATTCTGTACATTCATTTTGGATCTGAGACCTACAAATTCCACAATCAGAAATACATTCGCCTCATCATTCATGAAGCCGATAACCTTCTATACATAAAGATTATCGTCTACATAGCTCTGTCGAATTCATTACCACGAAACCTCATTACTTCATGAGGATCACAGTTCTTCACGCAACGGATGAAGCTATCTGTATCGTACCAAGTAACATTGGTACCACAAAATGATTTTTAGCATACACGTAGTGGAATCAGTACATTTGGAATTTGGAGATCTCCAGTATACACATCCCCAAATAGATAGGTTTCATATACTGTCCTAAAGCTTTCGACATCTCCGCAGAAACAAAGTTCTCATTGAAAATAGCTTAAAATTTGGTCTGGCGATGCGATTTCTTACGTTATAACGCCACTCCCATGCGCTCCTAACTAAAATATCGCGTTTGTTTCTTACATTCTATATAGTACTACCGAAAATGGAACTATTAATTTATAAAACTCTCTTCGAAATCACTAGTCGCGCCCGCCCTCTTTTCAGTGTTTCATTTAGTAAAATCCTTCAGCCAGGGTGGCTGCTTGAAGGAGGTAGCCTGAGGGATTCTACCTAGCTCCATCCACAAGCCGAGACACTGATGGAGTTTATGAAAACGGATTATTTATTATTTATTTATTTATTTATTTAACCTGATCAGATTAGTGCCATCATGCTCTCTCTTACATCGCACCATGTTACACACATGCAGCATTTTATACATAATAGTTACAGCATGACAGTAGTTTGAGTGAGAAAAATAGATTAACCTAGTGACAATATGAATCAAGAGCAATGACTAAGACCTAATAAAGTAAATACTGCCAGCTACTATACATAAAAATGATGATAAAAGCAATAGTATTAAAAGTAAAAGAAAAAATGAAATAGTAATGGTAAACATGAGAAAAATTGGCAATAGTAAGGAAGTTTTGTGTAGATATACATCAATATATTGGTGTATAAAGTAGATGGTTACTGGTATAGCGAGTTTGGGGCAGGGAGATTTAAGGAGGCCGCATCAGTTAAGAAAGAAACTGGGAACTGAGGAAAATCTAGTGGGAAAGAAGGAAGTAATGGGGTGACGTGCATTCATGTACATAGCAAGGCACTGCTGCTGCTTCATTATATACGTTATTAACTGTTTTTTGAAGTCGGACATGTTTTTAATTTCTCTATTATAATGAGGGAGGTTATTCCAGAGTCGGGTTCCTGCTACTGTAAAGGACTTCGAGAAGGTGACTGAGCGATATAGTGGAACAGAGAGGATGTTATTATGATGGGAACGTGTGCTTCTGTATGAGCGTTAAAGACGAGGAGAGATATGAGGGACAGTGTATATTTATAAGACAGTAGATGAGACAGAGTGTATGAAAATCTCTGCGTTTGTCTACATGCAGCCAGGACAGTTGTGCATATGCTGGTGAAATGTGATCAAAAAGTCAAAAGTCACAGATACATCGGACGCAGGCATTCATGACCAGTTCCAGACGTCGCGAATTTTCCTGAGAGAGACCTTGTAGGATAATATCGCTGTAGTCAATGATTGGGAGTATAAGCGTTTGTACTAATTTATTTTTCAGCTCGAAAGGGAAGAGTTTTTATATTTTTGTGGGGCATGAAAGGATGCTGATGCATTTTTCCATACTGCAGTTACGTTCTCTGTCCAATTTGGATTTTCATCTATTATTACTCTCAAACTCTTTGCTGAGGGAGAGAAGTTGATATTTCCAGAATGAGGTTTTCACTCTGCAGCGGAGTGTGCGCTGATATGAAACTTACTGGCAGATTAAAACTGTGTGCCGGACCGAGATTCGAACTCGGGACATTTGCCTTTGGCAGGCAAGTGCTCTACCAACTGAGCTATCAAAGCACGACTCACGACCCCTCCTCACAGCTTCAGTTCTGCCAGTACCTAGTCTCCTACCTTCCAAACTTCACAGCTCTTCTGTGAACCTTATAGAACTAGCACTCCTGGAAGAAAGGGTATTGGGGAGACATGGCTTAGCCACAGCCTGGGGGATGTTTCCAGAATGAGGCAAAGGACCTGAATTAGAGTCTCGGTCCCGCACAGAGTTTTAATCTGCCAGGAAGTTGTATATCAGCACCCACTATGCTGCAGAGTGAAAATCTCATTCTGGAAACATCCCCAAGGCTGTGCTAGTTCTGCAAGGTTCGCAGAAGAACTTCTGTGAAGTTTGGAAGGTAGGAAACGAGGTACTGGCAGTAGTAAAGATGCGTGGACGGGTCGTCAGTCGTGCTTGTGTAGCTCATTTGGTAGAGCACTTGCCGGCGAAAGGCAAACGTCCTGAGTTCGTCTTGGTCTGGCACACAGTTTTTGTCTGTCAGGAAGTTTCAAGTTGATATTTGTTCCATTTAGGATTAGAGATGGTACGGATTCCCGATGTTTTGGGCTAATGAGCTTAGAGTGACCAACAAGTAACGCTTGGGTTTCAAATGGGTTGAGTTTTAGTCCTATGTTCTTTGCCCATTTTGATAGTACATCGAGGTCTGTATTGAAATTTTCAATAGCTTCCTTAAGATTCATTGGTTTTGCCTGGAACAATTGAAAAACTGAAGGTCATCAGCACACATTTGATATTTGCAATAGGTCAGAACCGATGACACATCATTGATATATAGAGAGAAAATTATAGGACCTAATACTGAGGCTTGGGTAACGCCTGACACTACCTGCCGCCATTGTGATTTTATATTCCTGAACAAGACGCATTGCTGATGAGACGTCATGTATGAGCGAAACCACTGCACTGGACTTGGTGAGAAATTTAGACCGCTAAGTTTGGCAAGTAAGATGTCGAAGTCGACAGTATCAATGCTATGCTGAAATCTAAGAAGCAAATGATAGTCGCTTCTTGTCTATTCATGGCAAGTTTCAGGTCATGTGTCAGCTTTATTAATGCAGATGCTGTGCTTTGATGTTTATGGTATTCGTCTAGTAGGTTGTTAGTAGTTAGGTAGTTCGTGATCTGGTCATGGACTATATAGTCTAAGGCTTTTGATAGTGCAGGAAGAAGGCAGATGGGGTGGTAGTCAGAGGGTGCCGTGGCAATGTTCTTTTTAGGCAGTGGCATAATTTGTCACAGTTTCCAGGCTTCAGGGAAAACATATGTGATTAAGGAATCGTTAAAAATGGCTGTTATAAAGGACAGTAGCGGATCAGTAATAAGTTTTACCATATGGATAGTGATGCCATCATGTCCAGTAGATGCTGATCTAATCCGCATGACGCTTTCTTGACAGCATTGCAAGTGACATGCTGTAGATGCAATTTTTCTTTGCTACAGTCGTTCATCCCCATGATGTAATCAGTGATTCTCTGGTTTTCGCAGTTCAATTATGGTTGTAGGTAATGTGAAGAATCAGTTAGGCCTTCAGCAGGGACCATGGGGATTTTCTGCAACTTTTATTTAGCCTAAACCGAGACTATGGAGATTTTTCCACAGGATAGCTGGTCTACATTTATTGTCAGTTAATGTACGGGCATGCCTGAGTTTATCATTTCTCACCGCTTGACTGACTATGTTTCGTTTCTGTTTGTGTACAGAATGATTTTTAGATGTAGGGTGTATCTTGTATGCTCGATGTGGAGGGTCTCTGAGGTTCTTGAGCTGCTTTAGTTCATCAGTCAGCCAAGGTGCAGGTTTCCTTTTTCTTTTCTGGTCTTTATTGGAGCATATTTGTCATATAGTTGAGTAATTTTGTTAGTGAAATCCTGAAGTTTCTCGTTTGTGTCCATGAGGGGAGTAGAGGTCATCCCCCAAACTATTTCTTGTGCCTCGGTATCGAGTTCAGGCAAATTTATGCGTTTGAAGTCTCTGTATGTAGACAGTTTTTGTTTCTTTCTAGGACATTCTAGTGAATATATCATGAAAATAATGTCATGGGCAGACATGACAGGCGCAGATATTTGAGAGGTGCGGATTATTCTGTTTGGAGATTTTGTAGCGAATATATATACGAAAGTGTGACTAGTAGTCGTGTGATGAGTGGGTGCCAGCTGAAATAGCGTCATGTATGAGGAAGAAAGCATCCTCTTAAATTTCCCACTGGAAGGAGTATTGCGCAGAAAATTAAACGTAGTGTCATCTGCTATAATTACATCTTCATATGACGATTCGAGACTAGAGAGGGCAGTTCCGAAGCAGGCAAACCAACCTACTTTAGGAGGTTTGTAAAGGACGCATATTAAACACTTTCTGTTAAGGGATTTGATCTCCATGAACTTATATTCCTCTTGTTTATCTACATTATTGTCGGATGTATGCAGCACAGTAGGTGATAAATCAGAGCGTATGTATGCCCTACTCCACCCCCTCGTCTGATGTATCTGTTTTGCCTGAGAAAGATATAGCCATCTAGTTTTATGGAAGTTGTGGGAATGCTTGGTTTGAGCCAAGTCTCTGACAAAAGTATTAGATGTGTATCAGTAGTTTGAAATATATATTTGAACTCTCCAATGTGAGCTGGCAGAGATTGGACATTTGCTTGTGCAATATGCAGCTTGGTGTGTTCAGGTGTTGATTGGCCATGGAGGCTGCCAACAGTTGGTTGCGGGTAGAGGTTAGCACTGGCAAGATGGTCTGGCATGAGGAACATGGAAGGCATGAGGAGGAGGGGGAGGGGGTGTTCTCCCGATTCTCTGCAGGGAAAGTAGCCAAGAGGGGGGGGGAGGGTAGTTCCCCTGGGAGGTGATGGGACCAGTGGCCAAGGTCAGCGAGGTTTGCAACGTCTCTGAAATTAGCTCGCTATCACAACGGGATTAATCTGCATGTAACGGTTTTCGAGACAGAGTGCGATATTAATGGCACTTATGAGGATAACAAATAAAATATGGTAGTGGGTTGCTTATTAAAAATGGAAGTAACACTAACTTATGTAATAATTAACAAAATTACACGAGGAAACATTTACAGATAAAAATAGTTATGTGGAGAAACTAAAAGTTGGTAATACAAATAATAACAAAATTACATGAGAAAGCAATTAGAGATAAAAATAGTTAGGTGGAGAAAAGGAAAAGTTAAGTTATGGTTGACAATGTAAACAATATAAACATACAGGTTAGTGGCAGCAAGATTTGACAATATTTAGCTTCTAAAGCACAGAGTTCATTAACACGGCAAATTGTTCTCTTTCCATTCCCAGTCTTGACCGTTATCCTGCCGTCATTTGTCCATACATTCTGTAACCCAAATTTCGAAATCGCGCTCTTCAAATTGTTTATTCTTTCAGAGGTCAGATCCTCGCATACTGTCAGATCTGACTTCGCGAGATTTTTCTTTGCTCAGAAGATTTCAGATCTACATCTACAGCTACATCTAAATTTATACTCCGCAAACCACTCAACGGTGTGTGGCGGAGGGCACTTTACGTGCCACTGTCATTACCTCCCTTTACTGTTCCAGTCGCGTATGGTTTGCGGGAAGAACGACTGTCGGAAAGCCTCCGTGCGCGCTCGGAGCTCTCTAATTTTACATTCGTGATCTCCTCGGGAGGTATAAGTAGGGGGAAGCAACATATTCGATACCTCATCCAGAAACGCACCCTCTCGAAACCTGGACAGCAAGCTACACCGCGATGCAGAGCGCCTCTCTTGTAGAGTCTGCCACTTGAGCTTGCTAAACATCTCCGTAACGCTATCACGCTTACCAAATAACCCTGTGACGAAACGCCACTCTTCTTTGGATCTTCTCTACATCCTCTGTCAACCTGACCTGGTACGGATCCCACACTGATGAGCAATACTCAAGTATAGGTCGAACGAGAGTTTTCTAAGCCACCCCCTTTGTTGATGGACTACATTTTCTAAGGACTCTCCCAATGAATCTCAACCTGGCACCCGCTTTACCAACAATTAATTTTATATGATCATTTTACTTCAAATCGTTCCGTATGCATACTCCCATATATTGTACAGAAGTAACTGCTACCAGTGTTTAGTCCGCTATCATATAATCATACAATAACGGATCCTTCTTTCTATGTATTCGCAATACATTACATTTGTCTATGTTAAGGGTCAGTTGCCACTCCCTGCACCAACTGCCTATCCGCTGCAGATCTTCCTGCATTTGACTGCAATTTTCTAATGCTGCAACTTCTCTGTATATTACAGCATCATCGACGAAAAGCCGCATGGAACTTCCGACACTATCTACTAGGTCATTTATATATAATGTGAAAAGCAATGGTCCCATAACACTCCCCTGTGGCACGCCAGAGGTTACTTTAACGTCTGTAGACGTCTCTCCATTGAGAACAACATGCTGTGATCTGTTTGCTAAAAACTCTTCAATCCAGCCACACAGCTGGTCCGATATTCTGTAGGCTCTTACTTTGTTTATCAGGCGACAGTGCGGAACTGAATTGAACGCCTTCCAGAAGTCAAGGAAAATGACATCTACCTGGGAGCCTGTATCAATATTTTCTGGGTCTCGTGAACTAATAAAGCGAGTTGGGTCTCACACGATCACTGTTTCCGGAATCCATGTTGATTCCTACATAGTAGATTCTGGGTTTCCAGAAATGTCGCGATACGCGAGCAAAAAACATGTTCTAAAATTCTGCAACAGATCGATGTCAGAAATATAGGCCTATAGTTTTGCGCATCTGCTTGACGACCCTTCTTGAAAACTGGAACTACCTGTGCTCTTTTCCAATCATTTGGAACCTTCCATTCTTCTAGAGACTTGCGGTACACGGCTGTTAGAAGGGGGGGCAAGTTCTTTCACGTACTCTGTCTAGAATCGAATTGGTATCCCATCAGGTCCAGTGGAATTTCCTCTGTTGTGTGATTTCATTTGCTTTTCTATTCCTTGGACACTTATTTAGTGTGGTCTTCCTCTGTGAAACAGTTTTGGAAAAAGGTGTTCAGTATTTCAGCTTTAAGCGTGTCATCCTCTGTTTCAATGCCATCATTTTTTCCTATAAGACACAGATTTCACTAGCATAGGTCTTAGTTTTGTCGAAACTGGCGAAGTACGACCCACACACTCCATGACTTCTGTCAGTGTCACTCGGAGTCACCTGCATGCCTAGCTTTTCTTGGGCAAGGTTTATCACTAGTTCATCTGTGTTCTCTCTGCTGCTCTCTGAAATGCCGAACAATCTGATATTATTACGTCTCTGATATTGTTCGAGCTCAGCCGACTTATCAATCAATTTCTGTTAGAGCAGTCATGCTCTCTCCTCACTTGCTTTTAACAATGTGTCCAGGGCACGTATCTCGCTCGCATTCGCCTCTAGAGTTTTCTGTATTTTATCCGTCACTGCTTCAGTGACAGCATCAGTGATGGTTTGAACAATGAGCCTGAGCGTCTCCTGAGCCTTCACGAGTGTGCTGACGTCAACGATGCTGGGCGGAGCGGCCGCAACTCCTGGTGTAGGCTCCACCTGTGCGCTACCGCCTGCCCGGCTGTTGGCTGCACTGCGCGTTGTTCGATGATTTTCCATTTTAAGTGTGATTTCGTGTAATTAGTATTCAGTATGTGATGCAAAATACGACACTTTGCACTAGATATACGGCTTTAGTATATGTAGACTAGCCTAACTGCTTAAAATCAACTCCAGATTTCACGTAAACTTGCGAACCAAGCTAATGTATGTCACTCACCCGCTGCCATGTTGGATAACAGACTCCCCTTACATCCAACAGTGAGCATCTGTTTAGGGCTAGTGCTTCCTCACGGATGCTGTTGCTCCGGACTTAGTGGCAAGTCACTTGTCATTTCATGCATACTAACATGGTATGTGGTCCACCAAATTTCCAACGTCAGAATCACCCGCCAGGCCCATTAGTCTTACACCTGATGTGTCTTATTCATTTTTGGGCACCCATTGAAATCTACCAACCGACAGTGCTGCGTCATGGCGTGCCCGTATAAGTTTTTACATCGAAATACAGAATATAACTTGAACAGAGGGACGCGTTGAACCCTCCACCTATCTGTGGATTACTTACCTTGTCATGTCTGTCGACACACCGGGAAAGTCCCAACGAATCCCGCACTCAAAGAGAAAAAATGGCTCTGAGCACTATGGGACTCAACTTCTGAGGTCATTAGTCCCCTAGAACTTAGAACTAGTTAAACCTAACTAACCTAAGGACATCACATACATCGATGCCCGAGGCAGGATTCGAACCTGCGACCGTAGCAGTCGCACGGTTCCGGACTGAGCGCCTAGAACCGCTAGACCACCGCGGCCGGCTACTCAAAGAAGAGAAGCATATCAGCATCAGCCAAAAGTCTGATGCTGTCCCTCATTTTCTTGTGCATTGCATTCCAGGACGAACTATGTGCCACGTAATAAAAGGCAGGGTCCAGAGAGTATGTTTCCATGCATACAATCTCAAACTTCTCAAAAACACCTGGAAGCAAGCACATTTCTGTGTTCATGTATAGTCTTGCGTATTCACCCAAATTTGGAATGTTGAATTCCTGCCAGTCATCCGTGGCTTGCTCGTGATCGGCACTAGTTATGGATGGCATCGCCTGTGAGAGAACTGGTAAATGTAGATATGTCTGGCAGCCTGATTTCGTCGAGTTTCGCCTAGTCACAACTTGAAACTTTTCCTCATTGGGGTCTGTAGATGAGATGATGTGCATATCCTCCTGAAGTAGATTGTTAACAAGTTTCTGAAGTGAAATCTGCATGACACGTAAGGTGTCGACGATGGAAAGTGTAATTTTTGGCGCCATTCGCTCTGAGAAAAAAAAAAATTTCAAGACACTGACGTGATCCTTCTTCATACCTAAATTAACCAACTGCTCAACTAGAAACCCACTTAAATTATGAAAGAAAGTGGATATGTGTGATGGTAACTTATACTTAAAATTGTGTGCATTGTGAGCTACACCACGAAATTTCCCCATAAGATGATAATGATCTCTAGGAGTTTCAGCTTTTCTATTTAAAGGCAGCCCGCAAATATGAGAGTTAACTTCATCACTGTATAAATTTTTATTCTCCTCTGGTTCGTTCATGAGGGGTTTAGGTGTTGTAAAGACTTTCAAAATCCCATGAGAGATTTTCAAGCTCAGTGAGCAACCAAGCCACAGGATTATTACTGACTCAAGATTCGTAGTGGTTAAGACTTGAATTGTTAGAGCATACAAGTTGGTACACTCTGGTATACAGAACACGTTTTTGCAAGAAGGTGGCATTTTAAGTGAGCACATACAACAAATAAACACTGCTCCTGAAGGACTTTTTTTCTTCTGTAGGTGTAACAACATGTAGTGGTTCCTTGGATTTACAGTCCTTCAGATTACTTTTAAATACTTTTCCTTGGGAAAGGTGTTTTATCCATATTTAGTGATGATTTTCAATTCCACAGAAAAGCAGTACGTTTACATGAAGAAAAGTGGGGTGGTCCAACTACAGTATGCTTGTCATGCTTCTGATGCTGATTGTCATCATTGTCATCAGCTTCATCTGGCTTGCTTTTCTGTGTCTTCAGGCCAGAAATGTGAACCAGTATTCCTAAATTTCCTGCGTCAAGTTTAGGTATGTCCTGAATCTTTATGAGGAACTCAGTGCCAGCAAAGTTATAACATCCACGAATGCCAAGACCTATTCCATATCGAGATGTGCACTGTTCATGTTTCTTCTAATTTCTCTGGAGAGTCAGGACTGACCTTGCAAAACAAGCCAGATCGTTTCATTTTGGACGCCTTCTTATCAGCTACATCATTAGGGAGGTCGATATAACTAGATCCTCCATTTAGTGGATCATAGACATGAATATGGATGTTGAGGTGTGGTATTTGGCTGGATGCCATACCTGACCCCCTAACTTCCATCTCGGGAAACTGGGGCTGTGAAGCGCCCAAGGTGGATTCATGATACCACTCACCGATTGATGTGCTCTGAGATATAATGCCATTATCACCCCAGATGTAGTGTGATCTTTTCTCTTCAGCGACACTCTTCTGCATGGGAGAATGAGTCAACTTGCAGCATAGTACTGTCGTGGTATTTGGCTGAGTGCCTTACCTGACCCTCTAACTTCCATTTCGGGAAACTGGGGCAGTATAGCAACCGAGATGGGTTCATGACACCATTCACCGACTGATGTGCTCTGAGATGTAATGCCATTATCACACAAGATGCTCCAGATGTAGTACAGTCTTTTCTCTTGAGCAACACCCTGCTGTATGGGAAGGTAAGTCAACTCACAGCATAGTACTGAGTTACATTTAAAGTCATTAAATCTAGGATAATCAGTGGTTTTCAGGAGCTCATTCGCAAGCACTCAGAGTCATGCTACTAGAATTCTGACTGAGTCGGAATACCTGGTCATTAAATCTAGGATAATCTGTGGTTTTCAGGAGCTCATTCGCAAGCACTCAGAGTCATGCTTCTAGAATTCTGACTGGGTCGGAATACCTGACAGCCGGATTCTCAGTTCTAGTGAAAGAGATACGATCCTCAAAGGCCCTGACAACTGCCGAGTATTCTAGAGTGGTGATGATGCCGCTAATCTGATGTCGTACCGTACTACCGCTACTGTGTGCAGAAAATGAAGCTGACAACTGTGTCTACCTGGTGGATGACAGCGTTGGAGAGGAGGCACCTCCTGGTGTGAGGGGTCTGCACTGAGGCACACATACCTTTTGTTGCCAGCACAGGCGAACAGTCGGAGCTGGAGTAGGAGGAGGGGCCAGTGGTGAGGTCCAGTGGGAGCAGCCAGGTTGAGGTGACAGTGTCCAGCAGTGCTGCTGCATGCTGGAACATTCAACACCACCAGCCTGGGGGCTGGGAGATCGCTGCCGTTCTTCTTCCTCAGGCTGAACTGTCCACAGTCACCAGACGGTATGTGGTAGTGCCGGGGCTGGCAGTGCAGTGGCGGCAGTGGATTGTTGTTGTAGGGAGGCCACAGTGACCACAGTTGTCTCTCTCACAACCACAAGTGGTGATTTGCATAGCAGTGCATACCGCTCAGGTGCGTTTTGATTCCAGCCCCACAACCACTAATCTAGGTACCTGTGCCTCAGCTAGCTGTTGTGGTGCTGGTGATGACTGTGGTGCATCTGTAACATACGCCGGCAGCGGTGGTCTAGCGGTTCTAGGCGCTCAGTCCGGAACCGCGCGACTGCTACGGTCGCAGGTTCGAATCCTGCCTCGGGCATGGATGTGTGTGATGTCCTTAGGTTGGTTAGGTTTAAGTAGTTCTAAGTTCTAGGGGACTGATGACCACAGATGTTAAGTCCCATAGTGCTCAGAGCCATTTGAACCATTTTTGTAACATACGAATAACAAAAAAATTAGGTGCAGTGCTCAAGAGTTAAGGAAGAAATGCCGAAACAACTAGCAACATTCAATAATAATAATAATAATAATAATAATGCACTGTAACGACGACAGTTGCATTATAATCACCTTTTACACACCGGCAGTTGAACTGGACTTTCTGGTAGTTCTCCAACTCAATCCAGTATTTCCTCCTCCACATCCAAAAGGGCGAGATGGCGCTGCCTTTCAACTTCCTCAGCAGCTGCCTTCTCATTTATTCAATGCTGGCTGCGCCTTCTCCTTGGAGGCATCTATCTAGGTCACTAACGCTGCCTACAACAATAAGATAATGAATGTAATTATTTCTTGAAAATGTTAGAGACATACAGAAAAAATCATACAGAAAATCTTATACTTTATCTCACAGAAATACAAACTAAAATCGTATTCTCCAACAGAATGCAACATATTACGAAAAGTAAATGTATATACATTACATGCCCTCATCGTTAGACCCACAGTATATTACATGAACAAAAATTCTCTAGATGCTACACGTTATGAAAATAAAATGCGCTTTCGTTCTTGCTGATCTGGATTGCATATTATTGCTGGAGGCTGCTGCTGTGCCCACTCTGCCTCCAGTTGGCGGTCCAGCGCAGCCAGCATCTCGGGGATGAGAGCTGCAACGACAATAAACAAAAAGAAGGATTGTAATACCCCTTACAGAATAAAAATTGGTCCCACACTAAAGTTATAGCAGCAAACCGTTCGAAACTGGGTGGTATAGAGTAGTGCCTCTGTCACCTACAGCCAAAAAATTGCTGAGAGGGGGTGAAGCCCTAAAAAAATTACATCAGCGAACCATTCAAGCCTCGATAGTACAGAGGAGTGCCTCTTCCACCTATGTCCTGAACAATTGCTAGCAGGGGGGGGGGGGGGGAAGTACTAAAGTAATTAGGTCAGCAAACCTTTCAAAGCTCGATAGTACAAAGGAGTGCTTAGCCATCTACAGGCTAAACAACTGCTGGGAGGGGGTGAAGTAGAAGAAAAGTTACATCAGCACACTGTTCAAAGCTCGATAGTATGGAGAAGTGCCTCTCCCATCGATGGCCTAAAATTTGCTGTAGGAGGTTGCGAAAATTACAGAACACACAGGTACATTGTATGAACAGAAAAAAAGCAATTAACTTACATGGCTGGCTGTCCTGAAGAAGGCATTGTTGCTCCTACCACTGGTGATGCTGTAGATGGAATTTGAGCACTTCATTCCCCGCCGCCCCCCCCCCCCCAGAAAAAAAAAAATGACATTATTGCAAAAAAGCAAAGACACAGGTGAACTTACAATGGAAGAATGAGGGGACGATGATGTTTTACATAACCTCTACCCTTCTGCCTACCATTTCACCCAGGGAGCCAACAGGAGTGCGATGTTCCTCCCCACCTACTGATGAATGCTGGTCGCAACATGCAGGACAAGTTGGTACTGGTCTGCTAGCCACAGATTTCGTGCACTTTTGTATGTGGGTTCTGTCGCATTCTGGAAATACTCACGTGTTCCACTGATCCGTTCTTTGTGCTAGACATGTTCGACGATCTGGCAGGAGAGCCCACTTCCGGTCACTGGTTCACTCTGTGGAGAGTTGCAGCCGCTGATGCACATATTGCTCCGCCAGTGCCGGGCTACGATGGTGCCTCATACAGCAAACTGCTGTGCTAGTATATTTAACAATATTGTTACATGATGCAGGATCATCTTTAGAGTTTTGACATGATTTTTATTTTTATTATTATATATTTATTTTAGTGGAAAACGTTTAAATAACTCTCCCACACGTATTATAATTGTCTTTAAGGTTTTGACGTCGTTTATTGGCGCTCATTTAACTTAGTTTCAGATTATAAACAATATTCCCGTGCAATATATTTCCAAGAGTATTTGCATTAATTTATTTGGCACGATATATTCTCGTTCCCCATGCACTGGAGAAAACTGGTCTGCTTGTGAGCGGTGACAAGAAGTCAGTACTGGAACTGAAGACTTGAGAGATGTCTGGCCATGGCTTGGTGCATCAGAACTTTCAGCACAGGTATATAACACTTTCCAACTACAGTGCAGTGTTTTGTGTGCAAGTGTATTCGAAACAAATTGTGTAAAGCAACATTTTCGAGGGTATTGAGGGGTCAAACAGCGCACGAAGTGTCTCAGGGAGGTAGGCTTTAGTATTTCCCACAAAAGTGGACGAAACGGCCCAAGAAGGAAGGCTGGACAAAGACTGGGAGTTTTCACAGGTGTGGCAGAACCTGCTGCGATCTTTTTAGAGTCTGTGTTCAAGTGTGGCTGTATTTCTCGGAATAACAAGTGTAATTATATCGCAAATTGTTTAAATATTGTTCTGTCATCTGCAAAGGCTCTCTCTTCCTCTCTCTCTCTGTGTGCAGTGCTACATTTAGTTCCTGTGACATTTTCAATTTCTAAACTATGTGAATTTACCACACCATGCTTAAACTGTTTAAACAATATACAATATTCCATAAGCAATACCCCCACAAATTGTTTAAATAGTCCATGCAACATTTAGTTCTAATCTTTATAGTCAATCGGCTACTAGCTGCGAATTTTTGTGTATGTATGTGTGAAACAATATTCTGCATAATCAGTGTATTTGCAAATTGTTTCAACTCCAGCATCAATTTCGAGGCATGTTAAAAATAAACAAACAATAGCTATGAAAACTGATTAATGCATTATGTTTTACATTATATTAAGCTGCTGTTGTGATAATCTTCTAGTTCATCGGCTCGACGCAGACTGGACGAATTTCCCACCATTTCTTCTGAGGCGACCATCTTGTATTACACCACTGGAGGGGAGGGGGCTGGAAGTTGTCTGAGTGGGACCCATGTGCCGGCTGTGGAATACCCATGACGTTTTTAGGAGTAGGGGTACTTAATTGATCAATTAATTTCCTTAGTTAATTTAATATCAATTTGTCATCAGAGTGGGCTAGAAATGGCACAGCCCAACTACTCACGCTGTCATCTGACAAGCCATAAGGTGAGTGAACATTATGACTCTAGAGAAGAGAGACCATGCACTGTTAGTGAAACTGTCTTATGCTAATGACGACAGGTAGAGTGCAACATTGAGAGATAAAACCGGCTGAAAGTCTGAGGATAGACCCGATGTCATTAAATAGTATACATTATATTATGACGAAATTAGGAAACACGGGTGAGCTTGATGTGGCATCTGGAAAAGGAAGGCGTCCTATCCCTGTACAAGTTACTGACGAGGTTGCTGTTGCTGTAGTTGACTGCGCAGCACGTGTCCTGAGTAGTACTAGTGCACGTGTGTCATGAGAATTGTCCATGCAATAGTCTACAGTGCGGAAAGTGTTCCGATATATCGGACACTGGTACATGTAGAAGATTCAGACAGTGCAGCACCTCATTTAGCTCTTCTGTTTCTGGCACAGATCGAAGTTTGTGACATATGGGGTGACGAGGGACATTTTACAGTACAGGGTGTAGTGATTTCACAGAACTGCCGAATTTGCCTACTGTTGAACAGCATTTTGTACACGAAGAGCCACTGCATTCTTCGTATGTGACTGTGTGGTGTGGATTCACAACCACCTTTATTGTTGGTCCGTACTTCTTTGAAGAGGACAAGCGCAGAGAGCCTGTCAGATGTGCCGAGACGTGTGCAAGCTATCGAGACTTCCTTGTAGAGCATGTGATTTCTACTTCGAGAAAGCGCAACTGTCTGTAAACCAGAGTTTTCATGCAAGATGAGGCAACACCTGAAGTCACTTGTCCAGTGAAAAATCTGCTTAATGCACCTTCCACGGGAGTGTTGTTTCGTGATGTATGGCCTGCAAGTCACCTTATCCGATTCCATGTGTCCTTTGGCTTTTGGGATATCTTAGAGAATGCTCTTATCAGAGACACGTTCGGTCTCAACCTGATCTGAATGCCGGTACACAGGGACACGCTGCTGAGATTCCACTGGAATTGCTGTGAGCAACTGTTGATCACGTCTTTCTACGGATGCTCATACAGAACAAATTGTGTGGGCGGCGGTTAAAAATAATATCAAAGCTAAGCCTTTCTTACTTGTTTTACTTTTCCGCCCATGTCTCGTCCTAATCCGTTACCTACGGAAACATTTCCATAACCTTTTCTCGCATTTACAACGCCAGATTTGCACGTGGTAGCCGGAACTGGAAGTATTTTTTTCCAGCGTAAATCGATTCCTCATTATCTCATTAGAATATCTACCACATTTCGCTGCCATACGGTAACTGCAGTCCGCACTGGTCCTCTGTGGGCAGCTGTATTTTAATTTGCACTCAGTACTTCCGTTTCGCTATGAGACACTGTACACTAAGTGCAGAAAAACTACGTTAATGGTCGCAGGTTGTAACTGAACAGCTTGCACACATTCATCACACAGTGGTAAGAAATTCGTGTTTTCCCTTTGTGTTAAACATATTGAGGTAAGGGAAACACAGCCTAACGAAAGCAGCAATTTTATGTTTGGAAGTGACAAGTCAGGACGCTGTTTTTAATTCCTTGTACCTCCGTCGAAAACACACATCTCCCAAAATGCACCAGCTACACTAATTGATTACGAATCTATTCTTTCCCCGTGTCGTCATGAAACGGCACTTGCAACTGCGGTAATTCAACTGACATCACAATCATTCTCTTTGACGCTACAGATTTTCCCGAGTTTGTAAAACTGAAGAAGTACCTGGATTTTAATTCATGTCTGCCCCCTTTAAACGGTTTCCGGAAAATCTACAATTCTTCCCGCAAGTTCATTCTCACACCCCTCTAATCTGTAAGCAGAATTCTTGTCCTTCACGAAAGCAGCAACTTCGTTTTACAGTGCGTGTACGGATTCTCGCGTAGTACACAAGCTGTTCAGACGAGTGGGAACTTTGGCTCCAAACATGGGCAGAAGCCGCTTTTGTTCGTGTCATTTAACGTCGCAAATGTGGCTAAGTACTGTTATAGGAGGTACACAACAGGGAACGCTTTCACGATATTCCAAATCTGTTATTGTACTGAAAACCTGGTCGGAGACAAAAGCAAAATATTCGTATCAGTCATCCTCTCCTGTGTGTCTTTGGTAATATTTACTCCCGTCAGCTTAACGCCTGGGAATATGGTTGTAAGTAAAACGATATTGACAAGACACCAATCTGTGTTTATGTAACGTGCTGTGTCAAATAATGAAACTTTTTTACAAATCATTCCACATAGCAACTGTCGTAGCCAATGTTTTATTAATAACTTACTTAACAACAGAAGGCCTTATCGGTTCTGGGCTGCAGCAACCTCTTCTGCGACATGTCTACTTACACTAGAGAGGTTTGACATAACATTTGGAACGCTGAGTTCTCGATAATATGCGCCTAAATAAATTAATTGTAGGCCTATTTCGTTGAAACCTTCACCAGAAACAACTCTCAAAGCATCATCTCTTTAGCGCACATTGCAACGAACTGTTTCTTTTTATTATTAATACGTACATCCCTGAAGGACGTGTGCCAGTGTGGGATATCTTACAACTGTGTTTCTTTAAATGAGTTGCTCCCGACTAGAAACACAATAACATAGATCAGTTTAGGAACGAGACGTATCCTGTAGACTTACTGTTTTCGTTTATAACAAATATTTATTTCTTATTTCGCTTTTTAGACCCAATAGTTTCTTCTGCATTTACGCATTGGTTACAGTTTTACTTATTACTGCACTTGCTTTCGCACTCTGCATGATTATTAACACACCACGATTGAGAAGCCTGTTCTGGATGTAGTAGCGGAGGGATAAGGACACGTTTAACGTTTTTATAGTCAAACATTACCTTGGACAAGGTCACGTCCTCTACGCTCGGCCACTATAACTAGTGCGGGCAGACTGTCCGGTTACGCACACTTCACATTTTGTGCTCGACTACACGGTCATGCAGGACTGGTCTGTTCCATCACCGACGTCTCCACTTTTTATTTTTATTTATTTACACGTCAAGTTCCATAGGACCAAATTGAGGAGCAAATCTCCAAGCTCATGGAAAGAGTCAGTACATGATATTACAACATGAAAGTAATAACAGATAAAAATAAATGTAAACGAACCTGAAAAAAGTCAGTCCATATGTTTAAGTAAACGCTATCAGGAATACAGTAAGAATCAGCTTAACTTTTCAAGGAACTCCTCAACAGAATAGAAGGAGTGACCCATGAGGAAACTCTTCAGTTTCGATTTGAAAGCGCGTGGATTACTGCTAAGATTTTTGAATTCGAGTGGCAGCTTATTGAAAATGGATGCAGCAGTATACTGCACACCTTTTTGAACTAGGGTTAAGGAAGTCCGATCCAAATGAAGATTTGATTTCTGCGGAGTATTAACCGTGGTGTGACCGCCAGACACCACACTTGCTAGGTGGTAGCCTTTAAATCGGCCGCGGTCCATTAGTATACGTCGGACCCTGTATTGTTTCAGCAATATCTACAAACTGTTTGTGCGTCGGTACTTACTGCAGCAAACTGTATTTGGTTTTGGGGGCCTCTGGTGAGGTGCGCCGGCATCTCAATCAGCTGCGCCTCTGTCGTTGCACGGATTCTGCCGCTCGCCCTCTGCTTTCAGCTAAGGTGCCGTCCGGTCAGCGCCCGGGGACCCATCTACTGGCTCACCTCAGCCCCAGGTGTTACCGACGCTGCTTTCCATTTTGCCCCATTGCAACGCGCCGCCGCCACCGCCGCCTGTTCTCCCGCCGGCGACGCCCGCATTGGACGCGTCGCTGCAGCCGCCGGGCACCTCCCTGGGTCACGCACCGCCGATCGCTTCCCGTGACCTGTTGTCCTCCGACTTGGAACTCTTGCCCGCTCCCGACCATATGTCGTCTTCGCCCGTCGGGTGCCCCGGCCCGATGGAGGTCGACCCTTCGACCCCTGCTGTCTCTCTACGGGCGCATACACCGCATGTTGGCGTGGTTGGTGTGCACCCTGGAGCAGGTTTTCAGGCGGTCCCTAGCTCCCCGCGGTCCGAACGGCAGGGTTCTGGTGGCACAGCCTCGCCTGTTGTTAGGCTCCCAACTCGTCACACACGACAACATGGGGTCCTCCCCATGGCGGACGGAGGCCTTATACTACAACCGTATGCCGATTCGCGGGGGAGGAATGTGGTGTCACCGCCAGACACCACACTTGCTAAGTGGTAGCCTTTAAATCGGCCGCGGTCCGTTAGTATATGTCGGGCCCGCATGTCGCCACTATCAGTGAATTGCAGACCGAGCGCCGCCAAACGGCAGGTCTAGTCTAGAGAGACTCCCTAGCACTCACCCCAGTTGTACAGCCGACTTTGTTAGCGATGCTTCACTCTCTACATAAGCTCTCATTTGCAGAGACGACAGTTTAGCATAGGCTTCTGCTACGTCATTTGCTAGCGAGGCGCCATATTCTTCAATAACGTATTGTGAACTGATAATATTGTGAATCATGTACTGTCAAGAGCGACGTTCATCATTAATGGATGTAAGTTAAGTATCAAACTAATTACGTCCGCTTTCTGAATTCTGATTCCTTGTCATGTTCCAGACCTCACGTCAGTATAATTCTTTCCTCCTCACGCCAGCCTTCGTGAGCTAAAACGCGTGCATTTCGGCCTCCACAACTAACACGGTGTTGGTTCTTCTGCCAACACAACATTAACCAAGTGGAAGTTGCTTATTCTTGAGAATAAACTAATATTGGTGACAATAAGGAGCATAGATATTGAGAGGCCAATGTCAAAATACCCAGACTCGTGAACAGAAGTCGACAGGAGGTTCGTGAACTCGCACCACTTATTGCCCAAACCGCCTGTTTCTGAGCCTAAAATATCCTTCTACAATGGTAAGAGCTATCCCAAAATATAATACCCTAAGACATAAGCGAATGAAAATAAGCAAAGTAGACTAATTTTCCTGTCGAAGTATAACTCACTTCTGATACCGTTCGAATGGTAAAAATGGCAGTATTAAGTCTTTGAATAAGGTCCTGAACGTGGTCTTTCCACGACAGCTAACTATCTAGCTGAATACCTAGAAATTTGTACTATTCAGTTTCACTAACCATATGCCCGTTCTGTGAAATTAAAACGTCAGGTTTTGTTGAATTGTGTGTTAGAAACTGTAAAACCTGAGTCTTACTGTGATTTAACTTTAGTTTATTTTCTACAAGCCATGAATTGAGGTCATGTACTGCACTATTTGAATCCGAGCCAATGTTGCACACAGCATCCTTTACTGTCAAGCTAGTGTTATCAGAAAACAAAAATATTTTAGGGTTACCCGTAATACTAGAGGGCATATCATTTATATAAATAAAGAACAGGAGTGGCCGCAACACTGATCCCTGGGGCACCCCCCCCCCCCCCCCACTTGACAATACCACACTCAGATCCCACATCACACCTGTTTTCATCGTTGTGAATAATGACCTTTTGCTGCCTGTTGCTAAAGTAAGAGATGAACCAATTGTGAGCTACTCCCCGTATTCCTTAATGGTCCAACTTCTGGAGCAATATTTTGCGATCAACACAATCAAATGCCTTAGTTAAATCAAAAAATACGCCAAGCGTTCGAAACGTTTTGGTTAGCCCATCCAGTACCTCACAGAGAAAGAGAATGTAGCATTTTCAGTTGTTAAACGACTTCTAAAGTCGAACTGTACATTTGATAGCAAATCGTATGATATAAAATGATCGATTATCCTTACATACAAAGCCTTTTCAATAACTTTAGGAAACACTGGTGGCATAGAAATGGGTCTAAAATTATCTACATTACCCTGTTCTCCCTTTTTATAAAGCGGCTTTACTACTGATTACTTTAATCGCTCAGGAAACTGTAATTTTTCCTTTACAAATGGTCAAATATGGCTTAATACAGGGCTAACATGCGCAGCGCAGTACTTTAATATTCTGCTAGACACTCAATCATAACCATGAGAGTCCTTAGTCTTCAGTGATTTAATTATTGACTCAGTGTCCCTCTTGTCTGTATCACAGAGGAGTATTTCAGACATCAATCTCTGAAAGACATTTGCCAAGGAAGTTATATGATTTCCTGTGGAAACTAAACTTTTATTTAATTCAGCAGCAATGCTCAGAAAATGATTGTTAAATACTGTACATATGTCTGTTTTATCAGTAACAGGAATATTTTTACTGTGAACTGACTTTATATCGTCTACCTTGTGCTTCTGACCAGACACTTCCTTCGTAACTGACCATATGGTTTTAATTTTATCCTGTGAGTTAGCTATTCTATTTGCATACCACATACTCTTTCCCTTCCTAATAACATTTTAAGCACCTTACAATACTGTTTGTAATGGGCTACTGTAGCCTGATTGTGACTACTTACAATATTTTGATATAATTCCCTCTTTGTTCTACATGATATCCTTATCCCACTAGTGAGCCCCCTGGGCTGACCATTACTGCTAGTACCCCGTTTAGAATGGTGTAATGGAAAGCAACTCTCAAAGAGCATTAGAAATGTGTTAAGTAAAGAACTGTATTTATCACCTATGTTATCGGCGCTATAAACATCCTGCCACTCTTGTTCCTTGACAATTTTTAAAATACTCGCTATTGCCGTTGGGTTAACTTTCCTACATAGTTTGTAATTAAATGTGACATTGGTTTGAGTACAAAAGCCTATTAGTGCTAAAATGTGTGCATCGTGGTCTGAAAGACCATTCACGCTCTTACAAACAGAATGACCATCTAGTAATGAAGAGTGAATAAAATTATTGTCTATGGCTGTGCTACTGTTCCCCAGCACCGTAGTTGAAAAAACACACGGTTTGCATCAGATCGTGTGAATTTAGATCTACCAACATCCTTTTTCTTGCACAATCATATACAAAATTAATATTGAAGTCACCACATGTAACTAGTTTCTGGTACTCCCTACAAAGTGAATCAAAAACCCTCTACCTTGATCAGAAATGCTCTGAAGTCGGAGTTAGGGGACCTATAAACAACAACAGTTAGAGGTTTAGTTTTACTGAATTCAACTAACTCTACACAGCATCCAAATATCTGTTCAGTGCAGTGTCTTGATACGTCTATGGACTCAAATGGAATACTGTTTTTCACGTACACTAGGAACTCCTTGAGAAACAGCCAGCTAATCTGTAGCCTGGTAAAGGAGGGCCTCTGAATTGCCAAATTATTTAAGTGGTGCTCTGATATACCAATAATTTCAGAGTCAACATCTATAAGCAGTTCACTAACTTTATCTCTAATACTTCCTATATTCCACAAGGCACATGTCCATGAAACACATGGTCAGCTTTTCTTCTAAACCCGAGCCACAGTTCTTCACACGCTTCTCTCTAGAATCAAACGTTTTGAATTCCTCAAGGACCTTAAACAGACACACACACAAACGCATACACGCACAATTTATCGACCGACCGACAAATTTCGTGGCAGCCCACACAACGCACGTCCCGGCCGACTACACTCTGCGACTACAGCGCCGCCCTGTACCTTTCGCTAGTTGTGACGTTATGTTCTACGAGATATCGCTTAGTGTTACACAGAAAAAGAATTGGGATTTGGCTTGGGTGTTTTCGAAGGAAAAATGCCGGAAAAAGCTGTGGTAAAGCTGCAGGTAAAGAAATGGATAATGCAATGGAAGAAATGCACCTACACTGTGTTACTAATGGAGCTGGGACCCGAAGATTCTTGGAATGGATGAAAACTGCTTTTCAGAACATACAGAAGATACAGTCGTGATGTTTTAGTAGTAGTAGTAGTTAGTAGATTTATTCATCTGTAGATCTGGTTTTACATGGATATGGGACATGTCAAACTATTTACAAGTTACGACCAATTTAAAATAAGCTAATTCGTATACACATACATTTACAGACTTCTAGTCAGAGACAATCATTAGATTTATTCCTGATATACAATACTTTAAAAAAAATTATTAAATAATGATATGCCACACTGATCACTCATATTCCACTATCAGTCACTGCACACACTATACACACATTGTTTCATAACACTTCACTTACTACACACACACACACACACACACACACACACACACACACACACACACACACAGGTGATATCTGAGCCATTTTCTGTACTGCAACTTCCCATCTGCAATCCTGAAAAAGTGAGTCGGCATCCCTCTATAATGTTGAGCTCAGAAAGAGGAAGAGGTGTTAGTATTGTGCTATGCATAACTTGCGGGTAAGTATTTCTAGAAAAGGAAAAAATAAGGAAAAAACATAATTTGTAGGTGTTATATGGAATGTTGGATGTTTTATAATCATTATTGTTATTTATTTGTATAACTGTTCTTCATTAAACCCCTACCGTTTTATCTAAGTAATCCTTCACTGTATAAAATGTAATGCATAACAGGTACATTTTAGATGCCGTATTAAATAAGTGTATTTTTACAATTTCTTTAATCTCTTTTGGTATTTTATTGTACACTTTTATTCCTTGGTAGAAAATGCTGTTTTGACTTTTATGTTTATTTTTTCTTGGCAAATGTAAGTTGAGCTCAGCTCTTGTTCCATGGTCATGGACAAAGATGTTTGTGCAGTAATTACCAATGTTATTTTTGATGTGTACAACTGACTGGTAAATGTATTCCCATCGAGCAGTGAAATCCCCAGTGTTTTGAACAGATATTTACAATGAGCTCGACTACTATTTTTGGTTATTATTCTTATGGTTCTTCTCTAGAGTTTGAAAATTGTGTTCATATTTTGTTCATTTGTTTCCCAACGCCGGCCGCGGTGGTCTCGCTGTTCTAGGCGCGCAGTCCGGAACCATGCGACTGCTACGGTCGCAGGTTCGAATCCTGCCTCGGGCATGGATGTGTGTGATGGCCTTAGAACTACTTAAACCTAACTAACCTAAGTTCTAGGGGACTGATAACCACAGCAGTTGAGTCCCATAGTGCTCAGAGCCATTTTTGTTCCCCAAAAAAATATGACATAGCTGAGATCCCCTGCTATACCCGCAGGACAGGACAGATAGTTTAATTTGTGGAAAGGGACCAAAATGAGTGGCTCTCAATTACACTCGAACATACTGCTTTATTCATCTGACAAACATTACAAGAATAAGAAAACATTAAAAACAGAGCTAGCCAAACATTAATTTTATACCTCAATTCCCGGCTAAATGCGCCTTTCGATATCACACTTCAAGGGCAAAACAACTTTGATTCTTAAGTGATTGGCCTTCAGTTGGTTTTAAATTAAACACATGAATTTGAATTTTAAAAGGCAGAAGGCCTCATCATCAAAACATTTCTCTAAATTAGGCTGAAGGCCCAAACAATCACACACGTTAAGGGCAAAACAAATTTACTTTAAAATCGGCTAGAAACCATACACAAACAACAAGGTCAAATAAGGAAAGGCAGCACATCAAACGGCACTCAGAACTTTCCTAGGGTCGGCCTGGAATTCACACACTAACGCTTGCGTAGGTGAGACAGGCAGATGGCCCAACAATTCTCACTGAGACAGTAACCCAACTGACAGTCACCTGATGAAGCGACAAGATAACTTCCTCTCCACCCGACCAGCACACAACAGGGAGTTCAATGGAACAACGCAGAAGGTATTGGCGCCCACAACGAATTACACAATCAGCTGTGAAACTACACGCCGTGCAGAACATCCACAACACGACGAGAAAAATGCATTGCCTGAATTTACGTCAACGCCAGGGCAGGTAACCAGAACATTAACGGCCACAAGGGAGAAGTTTTCGCTGGTGCACTTCAATTCAAAAATAATTAAGTTAAGTTAAACTCCATAGGCGAGCGGCTAGTTTTTCGCCAACTTGAAAATACACATTGTTGCTCACAGGAATGTCCCAACAGCCCACAACGAAATTCTAACGAGACAATGTGAACAGTTGGGGCTGGCTGGTAGATTAAGTAAAGACTCAACTTTCGCGTATGGGATCGGTGAGGCAAGGACCTCGTAGCATTGGGAACAGCCCCTCACACTCCAACCACACGTGAATGCCGCCAGCGGCCCCGGCCAGACCCGCACCATGGAGACTTCCTCGCTGCTCCACACGAAGAGGGCACAGCCAGAAGCGATAAGCGTGATGCCAAAGATAGTACAAGGGTGCGAATATCGATACATGCTGCTGCTGCGACTCGTGGAGAGAGAGGATAACAGCACAACCGCGATAAGTGTGGGAGACTAATCACAGAATAGCAACCAAGGTTTAATGAAAAACATATTACGGGCCAGCCACAGCTCAACCTTCCCCCTTAAACTCAACACAGGGAGGGGGTGACTCAAACCCTAAGCTACCTGAACTTACCTTGGCTAAGGTGAACCCGATACTGCTTACCCGAACAGTATCCTTGACCAACGGATTTACCGGGCCTAACATACGCATCATGGTGCAAGACCCCAGAAAACGGGGAGTAAATTTACTAAGATTCCCGCCACGCACCTGCCTCCCCAGGAAATTGCGGACATAGACTTGATCCCCTGGCCTCCCCTTAAAGAATTCTCGATTACTACTATAACGCTCAGCTTGTTTATTATGTGCTCTGAGTATATTTCGTCTGGCCTGGTTCCAGTTTCCCTTGATAACTTGAGGACTAATATCTCGTGGAATAAGATCTTGAATTCCCCACAAGTTCGAAAGAGGGGAATTAATGGGATACGAAAGGATCAAGGAGGCGGGCGCAGCTCTCAAAACTTCATGACTGGCGGTATTAAAGGCAAAACTAAGCCAAGGAAGACTGGAGTCCCATTTACTAGGCGTTTTCTGATGATAAATAATCAATGCGGACTTAAGATTTCGGTTAACTCTTTCCGCATAGGACCCCTGCGGATAATATGGGGTGGTTGTGATATGCTTGACACCGTTCTGAAAACAGAAGGCCCTGAAAGGAGCCGAAAGGAAAGCAGGAGCACTATCGCTAACAAGCTACTTAGGTGGGCCAAAAACACTGAAGACATTAGTTAAAAGAGAAATAGTGGTGGGAGCGATAACGTTATGGCTCGGGAGGAGCCAAGTAAATCTGGAGAACGCCTCGATAATAACTAGCACATATCGATGACCCTTCTTATTACTAGGTAAATGTCCTAAATAACGAAAAACAGGGCGCACCAAAGCTACAGGCAAACAGATCTTGCACTGCTTAGCATCGCCCACCCTCTTACAGAGAATACCACTCTTAACAACATACTCATCCGACAGCTCTCCTGCCAACACACGTTGCTTAATCTGGCCCAAAACAAAGTCCTGATCCTGATGCTCAGCAACATCCTCAAACAAGAGGGGAATTTCACCCGACACACTACAATTAAGACTGTCTCCCTCTACCTGCTGGTTTCCCTTACTAGGTGTAGTTTCGGCGAACATCCGGCTGAGGACATCCGCAAGGATATTTTCAGAGCCTCTCACATGTTTAACTTTATACTGAAATACCGAAATACGTACCGCCCATCTGGCAATATGGCCAGTTTTACGTGGCCTAGCCAACACCCAGCTCAAAGTCTGCTTGTCCGTTTCTAATTGGAAAACCCGATGTTCAAGGTAGAAGTGGTACTTCTCCAACGCAAATAAAACGGCCAAAGCCTCGTACTCGTAGACAGAGTACCTAAGCTCGGCATAAGTTAACCGATGCGTAGGCTAGAGGCTGTATCTGCCTCTCAAACTCCTGGAGGAGAACAGCTGAAATACCGGCATCAAAAGCGTCAGTTTGAACAACAAACCTTTTATTAAAACCGGGTACTCCAGGAACCGGAGGACTGGCTATTGTTCCTTAATGTGCTCAGAGACGGTTTCGTGGGCGGGTCCCCATTCAAAACGCGCACCCTTCCGCCGTAACTGATTTAAGGGTGCCGCCAACTGAGCAAAATTGGGATCGAAACGCCTAAAGTAGTTCGCCATTCCTGTGTATTTAGCAATTCTTCGCTTATCAGTAGGTGAAGGCAAAGCCCGCAAGGCTTTAGTTCGCTCTTGGTCAATGCAAATACTCTGACCTGACACTAGATGACCCAAGAAAGCTATCTTGCTGCTTGGCTAGCGTCATCTTACTAGGCTTAACGGTCAGCCCGGCTGCCTGTAACTTAAAAGAACTTGCTAGATATGCTCCAAATGGTCCTGAAACGAACAGATATAGATAACTAAGTCGTCCAAATAGTTGTACGCACGGACTAAGTTCAAGTCGCCAAGGATATTATCCAGAAAACGAGTAAGCACAGCTGCACCAGTCGCTAGCCCAAAAGGAACACTGTTAAACTCAAACAAGTTCCGATCAGTACAAAACGCAGTAACATGTTTATATTCTTTAGCCAAGGGAATCTGATAATAGGCCTGATTCAAATCAAGGACCGTAAATCAATTAGCGCCGGCAAAGCAAGGACAACCCTAACGTTTAAACGGCGGTAGGCAACTACAGGTCTGAAATCGCGTCCCTCATCTTTAGGTACAAGAAATATTGGGGAAGGATACGCAGATGTAGAAGGCCTAATCACTTCTTGTTGGAGCATCTGACATATTTTAGACTTGCGTATCTTCACTTTAGGGGGTGAGAAGCGATATGGGAACTGCCTAACCGGAATATTGTCGCACAGATGGATATGATAATCAAGAAAGTTAGTCTGGTGTCACCGCCAGACACCACACTTGCTAGGTGGTAGCCTTTAAATCGGTCGCGGTCCGTTAGTAAATGTCGGACCCGCGTGTCACCACTATAAGTGGTTGCAGACCGATCGCCGCCATACGGCAGGTCTAGAGAGACTTCCTAGCACTCGCCCCAC
The DNA here is from genome assembly GCF_021461385.2 of Schistocerca piceifrons. NCBI lineage: Eukaryota > Metazoa > Arthropoda > Insecta > Orthoptera > Acrididae > Schistocerca > Schistocerca piceifrons. The sequence continues at coordinate 36,607,078 of NC_060138.1, read as the reverse complement.
TTGTACAGCCGACTTTGCTAGCGATGGTTCACTGACAAAATACGCTCTCATTTGTCGAGACGATAGTTTAGCATAGCCTTCAGCTACGTCATTTGCTACGACCTAGCAAGGCGCCATTATCAGTTACTATTGATAATGAATCATGTACCGTCAAGACGAACGTTCACCATTAATGGATTAAAGTTAAGTATTCCACCAGCTACGTCCGTTTTTCTAAATTCTAATTTCCTTGTCCTGCTCCAGACCTCACGCCAGCCTGCGTGATCTAAAACGCGTGCCTCTCGGCCTGCTTCTAGTAACACGGTGTTGGCTCTCCTGCCAACCAAAACATTTGCGACGAGGCACAACCGCGTTCTTATCGATATTACCCTGATTTACTTGTGTAATGGCTTCGCCACAATCTCCAGATGTACTGTCCGAATTTTATCGCTTACAGAATCAGCAGACGCAGGCCTTGGACGCCCTTTGACACCTCGTCCAGGGTCAACGTCCGATGCAAAACGATGTGGCAGCAGCCGCTCCACCGCTAACGCAGCCACAACACGCTGTTGCACCAACTTTTCGACCTTTTGATGCTGCACTGGAAAGCTGGACGGAGTGGTCACGCCAATTTGGATTCCATCTCACCGCCTACAGAATTCAAGGTAACGAGTGGCAGCCTTTTTTGTTATCATCCGTTGGGGTGACCATGTACCGTGTGATAGACAAATTATTTCTCCGACGCGACGTAGCAACTCTGTCCTACGACGAAATTTTGTCTGCATTAGATGCATATTTCAAAGAATCAGTCAATGTATTTGCGAAGAGGTATACCTTCTTTCGTACAAAACGTACGGCAGGTCAGACTAATCGGGAGTGGGTTTCAACCTTGCAAGGCCTTACTAGGGATTGTGCTTTTGAGTGTCAATGTGGATTCCCTTATTCAGATACTATGGTATGTGATGCAATTGCACAGAACGTTTCTGATCTTAGTATAAGGGAACAGATTTTGAAACTAGTCAATCCCTCCTTTCTACAAGTGATGGACATATTGGATTGGCAGGACACACTCGACTTTGCTCAGGAATCATTTGAAACTTCACCAGCCGTGTGTCAGGTCAAGCGGCCCGCCGGGCGAGCTGCACGGAGCAGTAAACAGCCCTCGCTTCGCCGCTGCCGCCAGGCTCTCAGCCACGTGTGCCGCGCAGGCAAGGAAATGCAGTGCTAAAATCATGCCCGCGGTGTGCTACTAGACATTCGCGTGAGAATTGCCCGTCACGCCAGGCTATTTGCTTTTTCTGTAATAAAGAAGGACATGTTCAGAGTGTTTGTGAGTTTCCGATCTGAGCTTTTTCCGGCAACCATTCCAGGCCCTTCGCTTCGCGCCGAATTCGAACCAAGGATACTCAGGCTCGTGAAACTTCGCCCATGGAAATTCATGTAGTTCATTCCACACCGCTCAGTGCTACTCTCTCTAACAGTGACTGTGTTCGTCCCACAAACAGTGTGCGTCGACATCGCCGGAAATCCCGTCACGTCACAAGTGATTATGTACAAGTGTCAGTTCACGTCGCACGAGACAAGAGCAACTGTCATCAGCAGGACAATACACTTTTTGTAGACTTGGACATTAACGGCAAAGTGATACCATTTCAGCTCGATACCGGAGGTGCAGTTTCACTGCTCAATCAAGACACGTACAAACAGCTGGGCACACCTCCGTTGCGTGCCGCAAATGTTAAGTTAACTAGTTATTCAGGTCAAGAGATCCCTGTGTTAGGACAGTGCAGCCTTCTTGCAACATACAAAGGACAAACAAAACTTGTGTCATGTTATGTCCTTCGTTCTTCTTCTGCAGTGAACTTGTTTGGTTTAGATTTATTTCAGTTGTTTAACTTGTCTATAGTAAATCACGTCCTATCAGTGAACCAGACTGTGCCTTCAGACAGTGCAAATTCTTCACATAGACGAAAAACAGACATTTTTGCACCGGGCCTTGGTTGCGCTAAGAACTATAAAGCACATTTGGAACTGAAAGTAAACGCGCAACCGAAATTTTTCAGAGCGCGCAATGTTCCCCACGCATTGTGTGATGAGGTCGCAAAAACATTACACGATTTGGAATCACAAGGTGTAATTGAACGTGTGCAGGCTTCTCTCTGGGCATCACCCTTAGTCATTTTGCCAAAACCTTCGGGAAAATTGAGACTTTGTGTGGACTTCAAGGCAACAGTGAATCCACAACTAGTGATTGCAACTTTTCCTTTACCCCACCTGGAAGATCTTTTTGACAAACTGAGCCAGGGTAAATATTTTTCGAAGTTGGACCTCGCAGATGCGTACTTGCAAATAATGGTGGACGAAGAATCCCAGTGCGTTTTGGTGGTTAACACGCATCTTGGTTTGTATCGATTCAAACGACTGCCATTCGGGTGTGCATCCGCCCCTGCATTGTTTCAGCAATATCTACAAACTGTGCGTCGGTCCCTACTACAGCAAATTATCTGGACGATTTGTGATCTCCGGAAAGACGGAAGAAGAACATTTGGCCAATATCAGAACATTATTTCAGGTCTTGCGACAAAATGGTCTTCCCTTGCGGAAGGACAAATGTGTGTTTTTTGCTCGTGACTTGCCCTACCTGGGACATGTACTCAATGCCCAAGGCATACATCCTAGTCCCGAGCACCTCTGTGCCATACAAGGCTTGCATTCGCCGCAGAATTTGAAGCAGCTACAGAGTGTGCTGGGAAAAATCAATTATTATCATAAATATGTGCCGCATGCCTCTTCCATTTCAGCTCCGCTTCATCGCTTACACCGTAAAGGTGTTCCGTTCGTCTGGACGACGGAATGCGAACGCGCCTTTCGCCAGTTGAAATCGGCGTTGCTTTCCAATACTTGCCTTACGCCACTCGATCCCCAGAAGCCCCTTTTGTTGATGGTAGATGCATCGGAATTCGGGATCGGTGCTGTGCTTGCGCACAGAGATGGATCGCACCATCGCCCTATTGCCTTTGCGTCCAAATTGGTCTCGTCTGCGCAAAGAAATTATTCACAGATCGAGAAAGAAGCATTGGCTCTCGTATTTAGTGTTAAAAAGTTTCATGATTTCTTGTATGGTCGTCACTTTACCATCATCACAGACCACAAACCTTTGACATCGCTTTTTCATCCGAACAAGCCTGTACCTCCACGTACAGCGCAGAAATTCATTTGCTGGTCTATTTTCCTCTCGCAGTACCGCTACGATATCTTGTATCGGTCCACTGCTAAGCACGGAAACGCTGATGCGTTGTCCCATTTGCCTGTTGCTGCGGATAGAGCTTTCGATTCCTCCAAACTTGCTTGCATATTCAATGATGCAGCAACCGATGACGTGGTCGAATAGTTTCTCATTGATTTTCGTCTTGTAGCTTCAGCCACAGCTGCTGACCCTGTCCTTGCTACCGTTCTGCGTTTTGTTGCTACGCAATGGCCCTTGTCAAAGTCATGGATCGGGGACACGTTGGTTCGCCGATTTTTTGCTCATAAGGAGAGACTTTTTGTTTGACGTGGTGTTCTGCTGTTGCGTTCTGATAATGATCAGTCCAGGGTCGTGGTCCCACGTTCGTTACAGTCCTCTGTCTTAAAGCTTCTCCACCAAGGATATTGGGGTATAGTGAGAAAAAAACAACTTGCTCGTCAGCACTGTACATGGTTCGGAATCGATGCCGCGATTACGAATATGTGCTCTTCTTGCATGGTGTGTGCCGAACAACAATCAGCCCCACTGTGGATATTCTTTGCATGGCCAAAAGCCACTTCCTCTTGGCAACGCTTACACATCGATTTTGCTGGTCCATTCTGGAATGCTCGACGGTTGCTTGTGGTAGATTCATTCAGAAATTTTCCTTTTGTTGTCCGGATGTCTTCCACGACGTCATCTGCCACCATCCAAGCGTTATCTGCTATCTTTTGCATTGAAGGTCTTCCACAGACTATTGTTTCCGACAATGGCAGACAATTCATGTCCGCAGAATTTCAGTCATTCTGTAACGCCAATGGTATTCGACATCTGACGTCCGCGCCGTTTTCGCCACAGTCAAACGGTGCCGCTGAACGATTGGTCAGGACTTTCAAGTCACAGATGTTGAAGTTAAAAGAGTCGCATTCTCGGGAAGACGCGTTATTGCTCTTTTTGTCCTCGTATCGCTCTCAACTCCGAGATGGTCGCTCGCCGGCTGAGCTGCTCCACGGTCGTCATCATCGAACTTTGATGTTTTTGCTACATCCGCCGCATCAGGTTCCTGTGCAGCGGCAGACACCTGATTTTGCTCCAGGCGACGTTGTCTACTATCGTCACTACCGAGGTTCACGGCGTTGGCTCGAAGGGCGCATTCTTCGCTGCATCGGACGCGCTATGTATCTGGTTTTGGGGGCCTCTGGTGAGGTGCGCCGGCATCTCAACCAGCTGCGCCTCTGTCGTCGCATGGGATCTGTCGCTCCCCGTCTGCTTTCAGCGACGGTGCCGTCCGGTCAGCGCCCTGGGGACCCATCTACTGGCTTGTCTCAGCCCCAGATGTTCCCGACGCTGCCTTCCATTTTGCCCCATGGCGACGCGCCGCCGCCACCGCCGCCGCCGCCTGTTCTCCTGCCGGCGACGCCCGCAGTGGACGCGTCGCGGCAACCGCCGGGCGCCTCCCTGGGTCACGCGCTTCCGATCGCTTCCCGTCACCGGATGTCCTCCGACATGGAACTCTTGCCCGCTCCGGACCTTATGTCGTCTTCGCCCGTCGGGTGCCCCGGCCCGATGGAGGTCGACCCTTCGGACCCTCCTGTCTCTCTGCGGGCGCATACACCGCATGTTAGCGTGCACCCTGGAGCAGGTTTTCAGGCGTTTCCTAGCTCCCCGCGGTCCGAATGGCAGGTTGCGGGTGGCGCAGCCTCGCCTGTTGTTAGGCTCCCACCTCGTCGCATACGTCAACATGGGGTCCTCCCCACGGCGGGCGGAAGCCTTATGCCACCACCGTACGCCGATTTGCGGGGGAGGAATGTGGTGTCACCGCCAGACACCACACTTGCTAGGTGGTAGCCTTTAAATCGGCCGCGGTCCATTAGTATACGTCGGACCCGCGTGTCGCCACTATCAGAGATTGCAGACCGAGCGCCGCCACCGACAAGTCTAGAAGGACCTCATAGCACTCGCCCCAGTTGTACAGCCGACTTTGCTAGCGATGGTTCACTACCTACTTACGTTCTCATTTGCCGAGACGATAGTTTAGCATAGCCTTCAGCTACGTCATTTGCTACGACCTAGCAAGGCGCCATTATCAGTTACTATTGATATTGAATCATGTACCGTCAAGACCGACGTTCACCATTAATGGATTAAAGTTAAGTATTCCACCAGCTACGTCCGTTTTTCTAAATTCTAATTTCCTTGTCCTGTTCCAGACCTCACGCCAGCCTGCGTGAGCTAAAACGCGTGCATTTCGGCCTGCTTCTAGTAACACGGTGTTGGCTCTCCTGCCAACCAAAACAGTTAGTAACACCCAAGTGACCACTCAGGAGCTGGGGAAAACTGTGCAACAAATCGCGTAACTGAGAAGCCTGATGGGGCAATAGATGGGCCAGATCATAGACGTCAGTTGCAGCCTTAACGGCCAAAGCGGCAACAGTTCGATGTACAATAGGCTTAGCGCATTTGCAAAGGCCAAACTTCTCCTCAGGAGCGAATGTAAAGGAAAAGGTGTGCCCGGAATAATCCGAGACCAATCAGTGAGATCCCCTGCTATACCCGCAGCACAGGACAGATAGTTTAATTTGTGGAAAGGGGCCAAAATGAGTGGCTGTCAATTACACTCGAACATACTACTTTATTAATTTGACAAACATTACAGGAATAAGAAAACATTAAAAACAGAGCACGCCAAACATTAAATTTAGAACTTAATTCCCTGTTAAATGCGCCTTTCAATCTCACGCTTCAAGAGCAAAACAACTAATTTAAAACCAGCTGAAGGCCAATCACTTAAGACTGAAAAATAAGAATTAGAATTTTAAAAGGAAGAAGGCCTCACTTAAAACATTTCTGTCAATTACGCTGAAGGCCCAAACAATCTCACGCCGTAAGGCCAAAACAACTTTAATTTAAAATCGGCTAGAAGCCATACAGAAGCAAACAACATGGATAAATAAGAAAAGGCAGCACATCAAACGGCGCTCAGAAGTTCCAAAATGTCAGCCTGGAATTCTACTACCGTTCGCTTAGGTGAGACAGGCAGTCGGCGCATCTCAATCTGATGGCAACCCAATTGACAGGCAGTCACTGGTCCCAGCGACAGGGTAACTTCCGCTCCACCCGACCAGCACGCTATAGGCAGCTCAATGGAACAACGCAGAAGGTATCGGCACTCACAACGAATTACACATTCAGCTGTCAAACTACATACCATGCTGGACAGCCACAACACGACGAAACAAATATTCTGCCTGCCAGGGCAGGTAACTGGAACGCTAACGGCCACAAGGCAGAAGATTTTGCTGGTGCACTTCAATTCCGAAATAATCAAATTAATTTAAACTCCACAGGAGGGCGGCTAGAATTTTGTCAACTTGAAAACACACGTTGTTGCTCACAGGAATGTCCCAACAGCCCACAACGAAATTCAAAGGACACATTGTGAACAGTTGGGGCTGGCTGGTAGATTAAGTAAATACTAAACTTTCGTGTCCGGGATCGGTGAGCCACGGACCTCGTAGCAATGGGAACAGCCCCTCACACTCCGACCGTGCGTGGACGCCGCCAGCAGGCCTAGCCAGACATGCGACACGGAGACTTCCTCGCTGCTCCATGCCAAACGAGCAACAGCCCGCACACAGCACAGCCAGAAACGATAAGCACGAGCCAAACATAGTACAAGGGTGCGAATATAGATACACGCTGCATCTGCGACTCGCGGAGAGAGAGGATATCAGCATAATCACGATAACAGCGGGAGACTAATCACAGAATAGCAACCAAGGTTTAATGAAAAGCATAACACGAGCCAGCCACGGCTCAGTAGCGAAGAATTGAGTGTACATATGAATAATGTGTAACTAAAACACCTCGCACGTTACACACTGATGATAGGATTCTGAGTGCGTAACATGCTGATGGCATTCTGTTTACAAGTACATTTGTGTGTTCACATCACTTCAACTGAGACTCTGTATTCATTCCTAGAAATTTTACATTTGTTACACAGTCTATAGAGGTACCAGCTACATTTAATTTGACATTGTCTTTTCCCTCTTCAAACTGAAATTCATAGCTTTAATTTTTTTTTCGTTCAATGTCACTTTATTGCTTATTGACCAATCATAAACTTGCTTGAGAGTTTCATTTGCTTTCTCTGTAAGGAGTTCTCTTGTCATCTCAGTGACTAAAATATTGCTGTCATCAGGAAATAGAATTTTTTCACCATGAGTAACACTACTGGGAAACTCATTGATGTATATCAGGATATACTATCTTGCAGAACACCTATATTGATGTATTTTGGTTCTGATAGGTGTTTTACTAAATGTTTAGATCTATCTGAAGTATGTGTTATCTCTACTCTCTGTAACCTGTCTGCTAGATACGATCGAAACCAGTCATTAGCTACCCCTCTTATTCCTAATACTTCTAATTTATTTAAGCGAATCCTATGGCCTTAGAAAGATCCAAAAATATGCCTGTGACACTCTCATCCTTATCGAGACCATCAAGTACATCGTTTGTGAATTCTACTATTACTGACTCTGTATTTATACCACTTTGGAAACCAAAATGATTCGCTTAAAAGATTGTATTTATTGAGGTAATTCATTAATCTGCCTTTCATAATTGTTTCTATTATTTTTGAGAATGCTGGCAGCAGGGATATGGGATGGTAGTTTTCTATGTCTTCTGCGTTACTTTTCTTAAGCAAACGTACAACTCTTGCCCGTTTTAACTGCTCTGGAAATGTCCCTGATGTGAAGGATTAGCCGGCCGGTGTGGCAGAGCGGTTCTAGGCGCTTCAGTGTGGAACCGCGCGACCGTTACGGTCGCAGGATCGAATCCTGCCCCGGGCATTGATGTATGTGATGTCGTTAGGTTAGTTACGTTTAAGTAGTTCTAAGGTCTAGGGGACTGGTGACCTCAGATGTTAAATCCCATAGTGCTCAGAGCCATTTGAACCAGAGCCATTTGTGAAGGTTTCATTTTTTATATTTCTTACGGGGCCTTGTATAATACCTATGCATTGTTTCAGTATACACATCGGTACTTCATCTAAACCTACTAACTTTTACTTTTTAGTTTTTGATCATTTTTATTGACTGCATTCTCTGAGGTTGGAAGTAACATCATTGTACATTGTTATAGGAATTATATTTGTTTAGGGGCATATTTGCTGTAACTTCTCTGCAATACTTGAAAAATGCCCGTTTACATAGTTTGCCAAGTGTTGTGGATCATTTATTACCTTATCCCCCTCCATTAGCAATATGTTATTCTGTGTTTGTTTGCCTCTTCCCGTTTTCTTTTTTATAACATCCGAGATTGCTTTTCTTTTATTCTCTACGTTACATATTATTTTGTCATTATATGACTTTTTTCCAGTAATCAGCACCCTCCTATAGATCTCTTTGTATCTATGATAGAAAATTAAGAATTCTGGATCATTGCTACTCTTTTCCATGAAACTGTTAGCTGTAAACTGCGAGAGAGACTATTAGCTACATCACGATTTCTAGACATTGGCATAATTTGTGAAGACCTCAAATTCGGCGAAATGGATCCCCACAATTATTATCTAAAATGTTTCTTGAAACCTGCAAAGTGATTCATAGCTTCCTGAGGAAATATGTCATGATAAAGCAAAGGCAAAACAAATAAAATAAATTATGTTCATGTAAACTTAATGAATTAATGTATGTGTGGTCCGACGCGCCCGACTTCCCGACAATGAAAGTTAGTCGGTCGGTCGGTCAAAGCACGGACACACGTCCAATTTGTCGGTTGGTCGATCAGTCGGCTGGTGCAAGCGAGCCACCACGAGAGGCGGTACTCTCGAGTCACGTGATCTTGCTGACTGCTGCGACGGACGAAACGAACAGCTGTACGTTATTCCGCTGCCTGCTACGCTTGCCGCTGGAGTGCTAAACTAATTGCTCAAGTTTCTTTCTGCGTTTCCACTTTTTCCATTTGTTCCTATAGTTTTCCTGGTGTTTGAGGTTTTCCTGTTATTTCAGTAGTTTTTGGTTTCCTGTTGTTCCACTAGTTTTTGAAGTTTCCTGTTTCACTAGTTTTTGAAATTTTCCAATTATTCCAGTAGTTTTTGAAGTTTTTCTATTATTTCAGTAGTTTTTGAAGTTTCCCTTCCCGTTTCAGTAGTTTTTCAAGTTTCCCGTTTCAGTAGTTTTTCAAGTTTACCTTTTAAGTAGTTTTTCAAGTTTACCTTTTAAGTAGTTTTTCAAGTTTACCTTTTAAGTAGTTTTTAAAGTTTACCTTTTAAGTAGTTTTTCCAAGGTTTTCCAAACGTTTTCCTGTTTCCAAAGTTTTCCAAGCTTTTCCAGTCAACTACCACAGTAAGTGAAGTCGTTTATATTTTCTGCATATTGTATTTTGCAGTGCTGTTAAGTCCATCAAATAAGGCAACTTCTTAGCTTCACTGAAAACAGCAGTGTCCACGTATTAGTTCTTTTAAACATGTGATGCTTACTGATTAAAACTTTCCTCTGAGACAATGTGTATAATAGCACGCTCATTGCGACTATTTTGACAGTAAATAAAAACGAGCTACATTTTACGGTATTTGCCTATTTACATTCGATTGATGGTTGATTTTTTCATTTTAATCATAAGTGGCTGTGCTGTTTATTTTTGCATCAGAGGTTTTATTTCCGTTATTCGACTGAATGTGTTTTACACATCTAACTGGGAAAGCCTATGTGGTGAAGACTGAAGGAAAGTTTTGAAACCGACCAAAGTAACATATGTTCTCAGCATTTTCGGGATGAGCACAGAGAACGGACGTAAATTTAGTTAAGGAAATTCACGAGCAGGTCATTGCTTGTTGCAGTGGGCGAAGACATTTTCTACGATAAGCTTCCAACAATTCTTTCTACCGATAGCAGACGATTTTTTAAAGGTAGTAAGAATGTGAGTGCTGATAGTGTGTTGTGTTGTGTTTTAGGGAATGTTTTTGGTTTAGTTTGCATGTGTGGCGTATTGTTGCGGTCGGTGGCTCTCTCTGGTGGTGTGTTTACGGGTAGCGTGTTACATGGCGTATGAGGTTAATTTCCGTGGTAGCATTGCACGTGTGTGGTATCGTTGGTGACTGCTTTCAGTGTAATATTTTTAGTGAGTTAACGATTTTGATTTTGTTATGTCTACGTCATTGTATTTTTTTCTGTTCGTCGTGTGTGAATTTTGGTAAAGTGCTTTGTTCGTGTCTTTGGTAGTTATGGATATGATGGGGGACAGTGCGTTGTCTGTAATAAAAAATTTGGGTCGACAGAAGCGTCCGATCCCACGCGTCGGCTTTGACCCGTGATGTACGGGTGTTGTCGTGTGTGACGTCATGACGGCGCGGAGTTTGGTTTGAGTGTGGCTGTCTCCAGTTCTGTTTTATCTTATTTTATTTACTTTTCTGATCTGTTCGTTCTATCTCGTGAGATTTTTTTTTAAATTTAAAAACACTTGTTACTCATGTTATCTGTTTCCTCCAATTTCTGTTTTAGTTTATTATATTTATCTTTCTGATCTGTTCGTTCTATCCCGTGAGATTTTTTTTAAAAAGACAAAAAACACTAATCAGCTACTGAAGCATCTTTATCTTATATGGGTTGCAGGGGTTACGACCCCTGGGGAGGTGGGTGGGTATTCATGCATGGCTGTCTTCACTTACACGTTGTAGCTACGCAAGGCGTCTAAATTTGTTTATATTTAGTTTGCCCCCCCCCCACCCAAAACACCCCATTTCCCGCGCTTGTCCCGTTAGTGTCATTAGGCTTCTTGTGGAAAGTGTGTGTGTTTATTATTGTTTCCGCCATATTTGTGACGTCATGGGTCAAAGCAGACGGGCGGGATCGGACGCTTCCGTATTTCCTAAAATTTCTACAGCTATTCGGCTTGTCGGCTGAAGTCGTGAAGTGTTCAGTGTGTCGTGAAGAAATGAGGCTTACTAAACTTCCGGCGTCTCGGACCAGGGATGGCTATATGCAGAGATGTCGTAAGGATAACCTATGGCGCTCCATTAGACGAGATTCCTGGTTCGAGAAGTCTAGGTTGGCCATGCGAGAAATAGTGTTTATGACGTATCATTTTTTTAATATAAATCCTCTCACAGTTTCTGTGCGCATGAGGTGAGTGTGAGATAACGGTGCTTAATTGGTATTATTGTTGTGAGGTATGTTCTAAATGTATTAAGTATGGGGTAGGTTGGGTGGACTGGGTGTTGTTGTGGAGATTGATGAGTCGCAGATTGTTAAGAGAAAGTATGGGAGGGCAGATTGGGAAGAGAGAGTATGGGAGGGGTAAGTGTTTGGTTGGTTTATGGTTGTGGGGGGGGGGGGGGAGGAGGAGGAGGAGGAGGAGGAGGAGGAGGAGGAGGAGGAGGAGGAGGAGGAGGAGGAGGAGGAGGAGGTGGTGGTGGTGGTGGTGGTGGTGGTGGTGGTGGTGGTGGTGGTGGTGGTGTGGTATCAGGGGGGTTTCAGAATGTGTATTTAGGGTTCTGGAGGGCCAGACAAAAAGCGAATTAGTGGGATTGATTGAGGATTTTATTGAAGAGGGTACCACTATAGTTTGACCCATTTTCGTGTAGGTGGTTGGGTCAGCAAGGGTACAATCACTTAGTACTGAACCACATTGTTGAGTTTAAGAATGATGAGATGGGGGCCTGTACGAGTGCTATAGAGGGGATTTGGGTGGCAGTTAAGTCAGTAATGGGGAGGGGAAGAGGCGCTCTTCTAACCTTCAGTCTCATCTGGATGAGTACTGTTGGTGGAAGAGCATCCATGAGGGCTACTGTATGCTTAGGGTTTTTTAAGGGCGTTAGTGGGATGTATAGGGTTAGTTAGGTGTTGGGTAGGGCGTTAGTGGCTGCGGCTTGGGGGAGGGGGATGTCGTTAGTTGTTGAAGTTTGTAGAGGGATTTTGGGGTGGTGGTTTTTTATTTTATGTAGAGGACTTTTTTGTTACGGTGATGATAGTGCTTTTTTTGGTTTTTCTTGGTTTATGCGTCTTTTATTTTTTGGGGGGAGGGTGGGTTGGGTTGTGGGTGGTATGGGAGTTTTATTTGGTTGTGGTTATTTTGTTGGTTTGTATTGATTTGGTATTTTACTTTGCTGCTGACTTACATGGCTTCGGCGAAGTGTTTGATAGCAAGCTGTGGTTGTGGCTATGGCTGGTTTGGTATCGTTAGTTGTTGTTGACCTATATAGGTCAAGGGAAGTGTTAGATTCCAACTTCGGTTTTACAGATTTTTGTGGTAGGATTTAAGGGGGGTGGGTGGTGGTTTTGAGATTTATAGCTTGATTACTAGACATAGATACAGTTCTATAAATACTACTTTCGGTTTCGTTTGACATCCAGTATAGAGCAGTACTAACTTCTGTATGAACAGGAAATAACCACTCACTTTTAAATTGATAGTATTTTTCGGAAGTGCAGAGAAACAGTGATAAATATTTGCAAAAATGGTGGTGTAAGTAGGACAGATATTATTCCATTGATTACATGACACGTTATCGCGAGAGACATCGGCCTGTTAACGATTATCGGATGCCAATTATCCATACGGATTCTCATGGTTTTCCATATTTTGTCATGTAGTTTGTTGGATTTGCTCTAATAAGTTGTTAATCATCGTCACTAAAAGATTTTTCTGTACACCGAAAAACGAATGTGCCTCCAGAACATATCGGGGTTATGATTTTTTTACTATTTTAAATCTCTATGAAGGCCTAAACAACGTGAAGAATGGTTTAGAAATGCAGTTGGCGAATAAACCACATCCAATACAGAAATTTGTACCTCGTATAGCGACTTCAAAAAGAAATCCGTACAGATTCTCGTGGTTTTCCATATGGTGGTTGACGATTGGCCTCTACGTTATGTGAATTCATGTGCTTGGATTGACACACCTATACATGGAGATTTGTCCATTGATCATAAGGTAGTAGTTCATGCATTTGTGTTCGGTTATATCTACTATGGACTTCACTATGTGGTCAATTCGATAGAGAATTCTCTTTCCCTTGTCACACTCCATACCTGACACATTATCGCCTTTCGCTGTGAAGTCAGTTTCATCCAAATCACTTACGAGGCCTTGCGTCCAGAATAATTCTTCTTTCCACATTCATGCTTATTCCAGTAATCAGTGTATAGCTTATATTTTAAGTAGTAATTTTATACAAGAACTGCTGTATATGGATAAGCGAAACGAATGAGTACCCATGGTGTGATGGTGATATTGGCTGTTAGACTTTCCGCTGTCCTAATAAGTAGTGATTAAGCATGTCATTGAGTGTAATTAACCTAATCAACCTTTCACTAGATCACATTTACAATAAGAGTGTTATACGCTGTATATTTTACAAGTGTGACGAATTGTTAACTGTCAATACCTAATTACTACTTTTGGAGTATTGCTATCAACTTGATCGTTCTATTGATCATGTAAGCATAATAGAATTACACTACTTGTGAAAAAGGTTACTGCCGTCGATGAGACAAAGACGTTGAAATAAGGTTTTTCAGCGGCATGTTAACTTAAATTTTTCATTTGAATGAGTAGGTTTTAGATTGATTAGTATGTATTTTACACCAGACTACGTTTTTTAACTAGGTTCCATACCAGTTTTCCGGTTTCTTATTATTCGTTTTGCGACGCTGTGATTGACGTTGTTTAAGTAACTTGGTTCACTGTCGCTTCAGTGTGATGACAATGCAGTATTATGCAAACATAACACTATTTCTACCTATCGCTCCCTTTACTACTGTTTAATAATGAATCTTACCCTACATATGTCTGATTAGCAATGTATATTCTTTCTAACACTGTTTATTATCCGTAAGCATCACGGCTTGTCACATAAGTTTTTTTGTATACTCCCATTTCGTTTAATGCTTGACATTGATCTGTAATAAAACGATTATATATATATATTGTGTGTGTGTGTAGAAATAGACAATATTTGCGGCCTAAAAAAGGGACAATGATAAATAGTGGATTAACGTGGTTATAACTGTAAAATATTCGTAAGTGGAAAAAGGGCTAACATTTGCGACACTATTCGCTTTGGGTTTAATAGAGGGGATGAAGGCAGTAGAGACAGCTCTGAATATGTCGTGTGTGGGACGAGTGCCCTTGGGCAAAACATTGCAGAAAACGTTTTTTTTCTTAAGAACGATCGTATTGGCATGATTTTCCACAGATTCGAGTCGGGAATAGGATTACTCCATGCTCAAATTCAAAGCAACAAAAATTAAACTGTGATTACTACTGCGTTAATACTTCTACGCAAGGTATGATTCGTTGCGTCAACTTCTTAAGAAGAAATTAATGTGAGTCGAAATGCTGGAACAAAGCTCAGTGGTAACACACTTAGCATCAGTGCTACGCAATAGGAGCTCCTTTCCCAGAGGCGTGTCCATTGCAGTGTGTATGCCAACAACTGAGACACCTTTTGGTATGAGTGTGAGACAAAAGCAGACAGAATTGCATCACTTGTTGCTACAATATAAGACACACTAATTTCAAAACCAAAACTATCCGGCAGGTTGTTTGGGAAATCACACCTCACCAAATTCTGGTTTTATGCTCTCAGATGTTTACCTTCCCCACTCCTTACCAAACAACCGTTAAGAAAATTCGTTTCCAGACTAAAATGCACTTCAGACGTGGTTTGACATCTTTAACGTAGAGCCAGTAGGTTTCTACAGGTATGGAGTCGATAAACAACCTGAGCATTGTCAGACTGTTTGAGATAATGAGAATATAGGTCTGGTGAGTGATGTTTGTTGTGTTTAGTAAATTAATGGGAACTGCTGTTAAAATACGCATTGCCCTAGTACAAATGAAATAACACTTGCTGCAATAACACTATCACGAAAGTCTGTTTTAATGAAATATAAAGTATCTGTAACAAATCCATAACTATATCAACATGAATTAGTGAGATATTATTCACTTTGGACCTCGAAACTGTCTGTTTACGTGTTGTTGTTTTGTCACCCTCTGTGGCATGCAAAAGTGGAATTTTGTAAATAAAACTGTGTATTCACAAAAACCAAAGTGAAGTTGACAGAACCAGATTGAGGCATTATCAGTTGCCCCCAAGCTGAGAGATACTGGAAGTAGGGCGAAAATATTTAAAGTTTTCTTAAGATATCCATACTGATTTTCGATCTGGCTCCTTGTTGCTGTGTAGCATAACAGCTAGAAATATGGTCTTCAGCAAGAATGGAACCGCGAGTCGACACGACCTTCACTTGTCAGGCGATGACGTCATTCCTGCGCTACTGAAAAGCTGTATTGTTAGTCTCTTATTGCCCCAGTGATGGCTAGGACAGGTAAATTGTGATGTGAAAGATGAGATTAGTTGAAATTTACACGTGGAATACCCTTCCTGGATTCAAACCCACATCTTGATAACCTCACTTTAAGCGAAAAATCACAAAGATTATTAAGTGGTAAGACACATGAGTTAAAGTGAATTTACCAGTATAGTTGTGCGATAACCAGAAAGTAACTTGTCGGTCGCAGTTGCTAAACGTATCCCTGAGGTTTAAATGCCACTTCTGTAAGTTACTTTAGTAACCGGAACGTATTTACTTAAAATTCTTACAAGGGAACCTCCCTATCGCACCCCCCTAAGATTTAGTTATAAGTTGGCACAGTGGATAGGCCTTGAAAAACTGAACACAGGTCAATCGAGAAAACAGGAAGAAGTTGTGTGAAACTATGAAAAAATTAGTAAAATATACAAACTGAGTAGTCCATGCGAAGATAGGCAACATCAAGGACACTCGGAGTCTAGGAGCGCCGTGGTCCCGTGGTTAGCGAGAGTAGCTACGGAACGAGAGGTCCTATGTTCAAGTCTTCCTTCGAGTGAAAAGTTTAATTTTTTATTTTTAGTTTATGTGACTTATGTTTTCATCACTTTTTTGGGAGTGATTATCACATCCACAAGAAAACCTAAATCGGGCAAGGTAGAAGCACCTTTTTACCCATTCGCCAAGTGTACAAGTTAGGTGGGTCGACAACATATTCCTGTCACGTGACGCACATGCCGTCACCAGTGTCGTATAGAATATATCAGACGTGTTTTCCCGTGGAGGAATCGGTTGACCTATGACCTTGCGATCAAATGTTTTCGGTTCCCATTGGAGAGGCACGTCCTTTCGTCTACTAATCGCACGGTTTTGCGGTGAGGTTGCAAAACACACACTAAACTTACTGCAGTGAACAGAAACGTCAGTGAACGAACGGACAGATCATAACTTTGGGAAAATAAAGAAAGCAATATTTTCAGTCGAGGGAAGACTTGAACCAAGGACCTCTCGCTCTGCAGCTACTCACGCTAACCACGGGACCACGACGCCCCTGAGCTCACATTTTCCTTGATGTTGCCTATCTTGTGCATGGACTACTCAGTTTGTATATTTTACTAATTTTTTTCATTTTTCCACACAACTTCTTCCTATTTTCTCGATTGATGTGTGTTCAGTTTTTCAAGGCCTATCCACTGTGCCAACTTATAACTAAATCTGAGGGGGGTGCGATGGGGAGGTTCCCTTGGTAGGTGCACCAACTGCAAATTAATTGCAATAAGCAAAAAACTGTAACAATTATTTCATGTTTTATGTCATAAGAACACTGAAAGATCATTCACCAACGAGATAACATTTTGGGGGCGTTCCAGTGGCTTTTCTGTAAATTTTATGAATAGGCAACACGTCTTGATAATTGCACACGTTCAAATATTTTCTTAGAACTCTGTCATTGGCGCTGTCTCCAAAACAGAGGAACGCGGTGCACGAAACCAGGCGCCGTGTCCCAAAAACTACCTCCAAAATTAGTGGAGAGAAATGAATCGGCTAAAGTGACAAGAGAAGCAGTTGTCACCAGTACGTAGGACAAGGAACGCAACATTGACAGAAACGTCTGGAATACGTAGTTCTGAAGCAAAACAGTCATTCCGTCTAGAAATACTGAAAGAACGAAAACATATACTCACAAATACAATATTAGCATTTTTTATGCTCTGTCAAAAGCAAAAAGTGCCTGTTTTGAAGAGCTTTTCAACGTGAAGTACGCTTAAGACAGAGAGAACTCGAAATAACTGGTTCACACAGCTGAGCTTGGTGCCGAGATTCTATGTAGCATTTGCGCAATGCGTTATTAATTCATGCAGTCATCTGAGCGACGGCCTCATGGTACTGTAGTATTCATGTGACAATTGGCGAATTGTAACGCAACGGCGTAGATGGGCAGACGGTTGTAGACTTTGCTGTCACTGTCCCAAGAAATTATCTGTTTTTAACGCGTACCCTCTCAATTTTTGTTGGATGTCAAAACAACTGTAAATAAAATCCCAGAAACCTTGGAAGTCGGCAACCCGTGTCGACTGGTATACGAAACGTGTCAGGTTGCCAGTATTTGCAAAGGCGGGCACGCGCTTCAGTGTCGATGTGTTTGTAAGATTGCTAGTAGTATCGTTGTTAGTGAATGTCATAGGAATACGATATTTGACCTTTTCCTGGAAACTGCGTTAAATGCTTGTCTTTTTACGCTCCCACCATGCTTACTTTCCTCTCGAATTTCAGTATTTATAATAACGGAAGTAGAATTCAAATATTTTGAAAACCCCCTAAAACGCTCCATTCGAGTCACGTGACGCCCCTGACGTCACTGGCTACCTCGATGCACCGGCAGCCGTCATGTTAATTCAGAGAGAGGTTTTGATTTGGAAAATAGATTTCAAATGGTGTATAGTACCATACTGTACAAATATATTTATGGAAACTCCTGAAATGTTTCTGAGGGTTTACTAACTCACTTAAAATGTGTAGAAGCGTGAAGTCAGCATTAACTTGCCTTGGAGATATGCTTTTCCTCTGTTAGAAGGAAGGATGGCGACATTCAACGAAATTAAACTTCTAGTGAAAATTATCGTTTTACCCACCTATATCTCGAGTATTCGGTACCTTACTTGCTAGGGCGGTAGACCGTCGAATTTTATAAGGTGGTGTCCTTGGATCGCTGGTTCAAATCTAGCCTGAACGAAAGTTTTAATTCGTAAGAAAATTCGGCTCTCATAAGGAAACAAAATCACAATTACAAAACGTCCCCATAGTGATCACAAACAAATTTTTTTTTGTTACTGTTCAGATGCACTTACATTTGCAAGCGCTGTTCACACGTTACGCTAAAATAGATTTTTTCCTAGTGAATCGGACCACACACATTTTACTTTACTAGAAACCGTTTTTATTTTCGTACTGTCCAGTTAGGATCCTGATTGTTCAAACTTTTGCAGTTCCGTCATTTTACATAAAGTAGTAAGCCCGCTTCAGACGCTAACGTTAGTGTACCCTCACAAACGTTGCAGCCGTTACATTTGTCACCATGTTGTACACGCTTTATATCCCTCCGTAGAACCTCATCGTCCTACACCTCGTTGCGCTGTGGGCGTATGGTAATATCTTCACTACTAGCAATGCTTTCCAAAAAAAAGCGAATTATTTGTTCGCAAACTACACTACTGTCCATTAAAATTGCTACAGCAAGAAGTAGTGCAGATGATAAATCGGTATTCATTGGACAAATATATTATACTAGAACTGACATGAGATTACATTTTCACGCATTTTGGGTGCATAGATCCTGAGAAATCAGTACCCAGAACAACCACCTTTGGCCGTAATAACGACCTTGATACGCCTGGGCATTTAGTCAAACAGAGCTTGGTGAGAGATCTGGAGAATGTGCTGACCAGAGCAGCAGTCGAACATTTTCTGTATCCAGAAGGGCTCGTACAGGACCTACAACATGCGGTCGTGCATTATCCTACTGAAATGTAGGTTTCGCAGGGATCGAATGAAGGGTAGAGCCACGGGTCGTAACACATCTGAAACTGTTCAACTGTTCAAAGTGCCGTCAATGCGAACAAGAGGTGACAGAGACGTGTAACCAATGGCACCCCATACCATCACGCCGGGTGATGCGCCAGTATGGCGATGACGAATACACGCTTCCAATGTGCGTTCACCGCAATGTCGCCAAACACGGATGCGACCATCACGATGCTGTAAACAGAACCTGGATTCATCCGAAAAAATAACGTCTTGCCATTCGTGCACCTAGGCTCGTCGAATACACTATCGCAGGCGCTCCTGTCTGTGATGCAGCCTCAAGGGTAACAGCAGGCATGGTCTCCGAGCTGATAGTCCATGCTGCTGCAAACGTCGTCGAACTGTTCGTGCAGATGGTTGTCTTGCAAACGTCCCCATCTGTTGACTCAGGGATCGAGACGTGGCTGTACCATCCTTTACAACCATGCGTATAAGGTGCCTGTCATCTCGACTGCTAGTGATAAGAGGCCATTGAGATCCAGCACGGCGTTCCGCATTACTCTCATGAACCCACCGATTCCATATTCTGCTAACAGTCAATGGATCTCGACCAACGCGAGCAGCAATGGCGTGTTACGATAAACCGCAATCGCGATAGACTACAATCCGACTTTGATAAAAGTCGGAAACGTGAAGGTACGCATTTCTCCGCCTTACACGAGGCATCACAACGACGTTTCACCAGGCAACGCCGGTCAATTGCTGTTTGTGTACGAGAAATCGGTTGGAAACTTCCCTCATGTCAGCACGTTGTAGGTGTCACCACAGGCGCCAACCTTGTGTGAATGCTCTGAAAAGCTAATCATTTGCACCTTCCTGGGTGCGTTTTCCACCATGCACTGTGCAGTGTCGCTTTTTGTGTCGACTATGAAAATGGACTTCTTTGTACAGTAGCCAGCCCGTTGTGGTGGGGCCGCCATGTACCTTGCTGGTTGTAGCCCCCTGACCACACAGGGATTGCTCTGTTGATGCCTGTGCCGTAAACACCCCGCATATGCCAAGAGGTAGACGCCCACCCCCTGGGACATGGTGGATGACACATGAACGTAGTCCATCTCTTACTGGTGGTGAAACACCAGCAGTCTCTAAGCATTCACGAGCTCAATTCAGAGCACGGAAGTGTAAACCAAAATCGTTCCCTACCCTGGCCACACCGTGCAAGTAATATCAGGCTAAGGATGGCAGTGGATCTTATTTGCCCCAGTACCTTGTATGTTCAAAAGCTGATGGGGAATCTTTCACAACAATGAATCCTCAGTTTTTAGTTGAGCATTAAGGACAAGTTCGGGGAGGTAAAGGCTTGTCCAAAATGAGATCTGGGTCAGTCTTGATCAAAACAGAATCCTCTGCTTAGTCACGGACGTTACTCGCTTGTGACAAGCTGGGAGACGTTTCTGTAACCATCACGCCCCATAAGAGCTTAAATATGGTCCAGGGTATCATATTTCACAGGGACCATCCTTTGCAGCCTGACGATCAGTTGCACGATAATTTAGTGTGTAGAGGTGTTCATTTCGTCCGGCATATCCACCGCGGTCAGAGGGATAATCAGGTAGCCACCAGTGCCGTCATCTTGGCCTTCGAGGGTGATAAATTGCCCGAGAAGGACAAGGTGATGGTCTGCCGCTGTGATGTAAATCCCTATATCCCTCCCCCGATGCTGTGCTTTGTGCTGGAAGTTCGGCCATACGACTTCCTGGTGTACTTCCAGCGTCGCATGTCGAGATTGTGGATGCCCATCACCTTCCAATACTAAATGTGCTCTGGCTCCCATATGTGTCAACTGCGGAGAGCCTTGCTCGCCAGACTGCAGGATTCTCCAGAACCATGGGCCAACTGACCAACACTGAGGCTAAGAGAAAATTAGAACACCTGCATCATGTACGTATGACATCGTCTTACGCCGCCACTACTACAGTTCTGGCACCATCAGCTCTGCCAACCCCAGTCACCTCAGAGCTTTCCCCCAGGGGGTCCACAACTCTTTTGTTGATACGTGCGTAGCGAGCACGGGACCCTGAGCTAATGTCGCCCTCCTTCCTTTCTGGGCTGCATACCCTCCCTTTCCGCATCCTTCCCTGTCCCCCATCTTCGGCCCCCCCTCACCTCTGGCTCTTTCCTTCCCTTTCTCCCCCTCTGGGAGTATGGTTTGTGCCTATGTCCGGAGACGGACGCTCGAAATTGTTACAAATTCCTTGCTTTCTACACTTGCCAGTCTTCGTCCTTCCTCTGTCTCTCTCTTTTCCTTCCCTCTTCTCTTTGCCCTTTTCTCCGCTGCAGCGTTTGAGACCCCTCTTCTTTCCTTTCCCTTTCTCTTTTTTCCTCCCATTGCGTGTCTGGAGGCCGACCCACACACTTCCATGCGTAGCCGGTGACGGGGTAACGCGTAATTCCCCGCCCCGGGTAGACAGGTAGGACACGTACATACACCCTGGTAACGGCCTGGCCCAGGGAGGGGTGATTACCCGAGCTGATACCTTCCGAAAGTGCCGATTGGTCCCTCCGTCCGTTTGTCGGGAGGTGTGACCTGAGGTGAGAACAATCACCTAAGGCGGGAGTGCCCTCAGAGAGGGCCCCCACAAGGGAGGAGCGCGCCATTGGAGACGCCGGTAATCATGGGGGATTCTTCCGCAATGGTTTCCTCACCTTCCACTATGTCTGCTCACAAGCGTAAGTTCACTGAGTCTCAGCCACATACAGTTCTTCCATTGTTGCCACAGTTCCTTGTTGTTTCTCGGTCTGACGAAGGTCACGACTTCTCCACGGTCAACCCTTTCATTACTCAGAAAGGTGTCGACGCAATTGCAGGTCCTGTTCCCGATTACGGAATGGCACCCTGTTGTTAGAAAGTCATTGCCCTCCAGGCACAAAAATTGCTGCGTATCTCACTACTGCACACCTTCCCTGTCCGGGTGGAACCGCACCGTACTTTAAATTCCTCGCGTGGAGTCGTTTATACACGCTCCCTCGACGGTCTGTGCGACGAGGAAATTCAAAACTACCTGTCTGACCAGGGCGACACAGCTGTTCAGAGTCGTGAAAAGGGTTGACACGAACATCATTCCAACCTGTACTGTCTTCTTGACATTTGACAGAGTTCAACTCCCATCGAACATAAAAGCGGGCAATGAGATAATTTCCATTCACCCTTGCATCCCAAACCCAACGCGTTGCTATTGGTGTCAGTGGTTCAATCATACCAGCCAGTCCTGTTCCAATCCGGCCAAATGTGTTGTGTGGTAAGAATGCCCATGAGGGTGCTTGTCCACCTCCATCCCCTCGTTGCATCAACTGTATGGGTGACCACACTGCTTCCTCTAGAGATTGCCCCATTTTTAAAGACGAAAAGCTCATTCAGGAAATCAGAGTGAAGGAATGGGTGTCGAGCTTTGCTGCTCGAAAATTATTCGCCAGTCGAAAGCCCACTGTGCATCAGACAGGTAAATGCAGCACTGTCCTTGCCTCTCCTCGGCCAACAAAGGAGGCGGCCACGCAGGCCTGTGATCTCACCTTTAGTGCCACAGTCGTCAGATCGGCCAGCGCAAAGATCGCCCGTTCAACCTCACCACTTTCGCCTGCCCACTCTCTGGCTCACCCTTCGTCGGGTTCTGCTAAATCTCGAGCCCAGAAGTCAGACACCAAGACTTCGAAAAAAGAGCATACTCGTGAAGAGTTTGTACGTACAGCAACTTCCCAACCATCGGTTCCTCCTTCCTCTAAACATCATACTTCCAAGAAGGCTACAAAGAAACCCAGTTCCTCTCCTTCTCCGTCAAGGCGTGTCCCATCTACAGCACCACCTGGCGGAAATCGCCCTCGGCCATCTTCTGTGTCTCCAAGGCGCACTGCTGGCGGCCGATCAAACGGCAGATCGCTGGTGGCAGGAGCTGCTCCTGACCAACCTATGGATCAGGAATGCCATTCCATGTTGTCGGTCGCAAGCTCAGAGCAGTTGTTGAGTTGACAGCGACCTTGGTCACATTCCTCTATTTTCTGTTCACCCTATGTCCATTATCCACTGGAATATCCGCGGCATTCGAGCTAATCGGGATGAATTGTCGATCCTCTTACGATCCTACTCGCCGGTCATATTCTGTCTTCAGGAAACAAAGCTGCGTCCCCATGACCGCTTTGTTCTCCCTCATTTGCAGTCCGTCCGAAATGACCTCCCCTCTGTTGAAGGCACTCCAGCCCATGGAGGACTCATGATTCTGCTCCATGATACTCTCCATTATCACCAAATCCCCTTAAACAGTTCCTTCCAAGCTGTTGCCGTCCGTCTTTCCCTTTCTGGATACACGTTCTCTCTTTGTACTGTATACATTCCATCGTCCACACCAATAGCACGAGCTGATCTCCTTCATCTTCTTGGTCAGCTTCCACCCCCCTATTTGCTGGTTGGGGACTTCAATGCCCACCACCCGCTTTGGGGATCTCCACATCCTTGTCCACATGGCTCACTATTGCTAGACGTCTTCCACCAAGCGGATCTAGTCTGCCTCAACACTGGGGTCCCTACATTTTTGTCTGCCTCCATGACAAATTTATCTCATTTGGACCTTGCGGTCGGTACTGTTCCGCTAGCTCGGCGCTTCGAATGGTTCGCCCTTGATGATACACACTCGAGTGACCACTTTCCATGTGTTCTTAGACTGCAGCCTCAGCTGCCATAAATGCGCTCGCGACGCTGGAAATTTGCCCAAGCCGATTGGACACTTTTTTCGTCTCTAGCGACATTCGATGACCGTCGCTTTCCCAGCGTCGACGATGAGGTCACACATATTACCGACGTTCTTCTCACAGCTGCGGAACGTTCAATACCACGCGCCTCCGAATTGCCCCGGCGCCCCCCAGTTCCTTGGTGGAACGAGGCATGCCGTGACGCAATACGTGAGCGGCGACGTGCCCTTCGCATTTTCCGTCACAATCCAACTTTGGCAAACTGTATCCGATATAAGCAGTTCCGTGCGCGATGCCGTCGCGTCATCCGCGATAGCAAGAAGGCAAGCTGGAAATTCTTTATTAGCTCATTTAACACCTTCACTCCCTCCTCGGAAGTTTGGAGTCGGCTTCGACAGTTCTCAGGCGCGCCTAGTTTCTCCCCGGTCTCTGGGCTCACTGTCGCGCATGATACCTTAGTGGACCCCGTCGCAATTTCTAACTCATTGGGTCAGCACTTTGCTGAGATTTCGAGCTCTTCAAATTACCCGCCAGCGTTTCTCCCGAAGAAACGTGCAGCGAAAGTGCGACATCTTGCTTTCTCCTCTCAAAATCGCGAAAGCTACAATACTGTTTTCTCCATGCGGGAACCCCAACATGCCCTCTCTTCTTCTCGCTCCTCCGCCCCAGGACCGGATGGTATCCATGTCCAAATGCTGCTGCATTTATCAACCCACAGCCTGCGTTACCTCCTTCGCTTTTACAATCGAATTTGGACCAACAGTACCTTTCCCAGGCGATGGCGGGAAGCTATTGTTCCCGTTCCGAAACCTGGAAAGGACAAACATCTCCCCTCTAGCTATCGCCCCATTTCTCTCACGAGTAGTGTCTGTAAGGTTTTGGAGCGTATGGTGGATTACCGTTTAGCTTGGTGGCTGGAATCCCACAGTATTTTAACACCAGCCCAATGCGGATTCCGAAAGCATCGTTCTGCCGTTGACCATCTTGTTGCTCTCTCCACTTATATCATGAACAATTTTCTCCGCAAACGCCAAACGGTAGCAATATTTTTTGATCTGGAGAGAGCATACGATACCTGTTGGAGGACAGGCATCCTCCGCACACTGTTCTCTTGGGGCTTTCGAGGCCGGCTGCCCCTTTTTCTTCGCGAATTTATGGCAGAGCGCACATTTAGGGTGCGGGTGAACACTACTCTCTCCCGTACTTTCTCCCAAGAAAACGGGGTACCCCAGGGCTCCGTGCTGAGTGTTGTACTGTTTTCCATTACCATCAATCCAATTATGGATTGTCTCCTTCCTGATGTCTCGGGCTCCCTCTTTGTTGACGATTTTGCGATCTACTACAGCTCTCAACGGACCAGCCTTCTTGAACGACGTCTTCAATGATGTCTCGATCGCCTCAACTCTTGGAGCATCGAAACCGGCTTCCGTTTTTCTCCCAGTAAGACCGTTTGTGTTAATTTTTGGCGACGTAAGGAGTTTCTTCCGCCCTCCTTACATCTAGGTCCTGTCAACCTTCCGTTTTCAGACATCGCTAAATTCTTGGGTCTTATGTTTGACAGAAAACTGTGCTGGTCCTTCCACGTTTCCTATCTTTCGGCTCGCTGTCTGCGATCCCTCAACACCCTCTGTGTCCTGAATGGTACCTCCTGGGGAGCGGACCGAGTGGTCCTTCTCCGCCTCTATCGCGCCTTAGTGCGCTCGAAATTGGATTATGGAAGCATAGTCTACTCCTCTGCTCGGCCGTCTATTCTTCGGCGTCTCGACTCTATCCACCACCGTGGATTACGTTTAGTGTCTGGAGCTTTTTACACCAGCCCTGTGGAAAGCCTTTATGCTGAGACTGCTGAACCTCCGCTGTCCAATCAGCGGGCAGTCCTTCTGAGTCGTTATGCTAGCCATCTGTCTTCCATGCCTGCTAATCCAGCCCATGACCTTTTTTTCGACGCCTCCTTTGATGTCGGGTATGCAGGCCGCTACTCCTCCCTACTACCCCCGGGAGTCCGCTTCCGTCAACTGCTCCATTCTCTTTCCTTCCACTTTCCTAAAACCTTCTTGACAACTTGGGGTACAGCACCGCCTTGGCTCCGTCCCCGGATCGACTTGCTCAGAGACCTATGTCAATTTCCCAAGGATGGTACCCCTACACTTGTTTACCGTCGGGCATTTGCTGCTCTATGTGCACAAATGACGGAAGCCACATTTATTTACACCGACGGCTCGAAAACATCGTTAGGTGTAGGGAGTGCCTATATTGTTGGCGACACCCCAAATCACTTTCGGCTTCCCGACCAGTGTTCGGTTTATACTGCGGAGCTTTACGCTGTTCTCCAGGCTGTCCACTACATCCGCCGCCATCAGCGGATACAGTACGTAATCTGCTCAGATTCTCTCAGCTCTCTCCTAAGTCTCCAAGCTCTTTACCCTGTGCACCCTCTGGTCCACCGGATTCAGGACTGTCTGCGCTTGCTCCACCTGGGGGCCGTCTCAGTGGCGTTCCTCTGGCTCCCGGGACACGCTGGTATCTGTGGGAATGAGGCGGCCGATATAGCGGCCAAGGCTGCAGTCTCTCTTCCTCGGCCAGCTATTCAGTCTCTTCCGTTTACCGATCTACGGAGCGGTTTATGTCGCCAAGTTGCTCATTTATGGCATGCGCATTGGTCAACACTTCCCCATAATAAATTGCGGGAAGTGAAAGCCCTTCCTTGCGCTTGGACCTCTTCCTCCCGAACGCGTCGTCGGGAGGAGTAATTTTAGCTAGACTCCGGATAGGGCACTGTCTTTTTAGCCATTGACATCTTTTAAGCGGTGATCCTCCCCCACTCTGTCCCCACTGCTCTCAGCTGTGGACGGTCAGACACCTTTTAATTGAATGCCCCTATTTTAATCCGTTACGCTCCCGTCTATAGCTATCGCCTGATCTATCGTTGATTTTAGCAGATGACACGCGCTCAGCTGACCGCGTTCTACAGTTTATTAGTGACAGTGAAATGACGTCAGTCATTTGATTATTTTTTTTTGGGGACAACCAACCCCTTTTTCTAGTGGATTTTTAAGCATTCCTTCTGCCTTTAGTTTCTCAAATTTTATGACTTTGTTCCCCTTGCTGCTGATTTTAAATTTCGTTTTTTTCCTGTTTCCTACGTCACGGGCTGGGCGCTAATGACCATAGAAGTTTTGCGCCCTAAAACCACAAAAAAAAAAAGCTACACCGCGATGCAGAGTGCCTCTCTTGCAGAGTCTGCCACTTGAGTTTATTAAACATCTCCGTAACCCTATCACGGTTACCAAATAACCCTGTGACGAAACGCGCCGCTCTTGTTTGGATCTTCTCTATCTCCTCCATCAACTCGATCTGGTACGGATCCCACACTGATGAGCAATACTCAAGTATAGGTCGAACGAGTGTTTTGTAAGCCACCTCCTTTGTTGATGGACTACATCTTCTAAGCACTCTCCCAATGAATCTCAACCTGGTACCCGCCTTACCAACAATTAATTTTATATGATCATTCCACTTCAAATCGTTCCGCACGCATACTCCCAGATGTTTTACAGAAGTAACTGCTACCAGTGTTTGTTCCGCTATCATATAATCATACAATAAAGGATCCTTCTTTCTATGTATTCGCAATACATTACATTTGTCTATGTTAAGGGACAGTTGCCACTCCCTGCACCAAGTGCCTATCCGCTGCAGATCTTCCTGCATTTCACTGCAATTTTCTAATGCTGCAACTTCTCTGTATACTACAGCATCATCGACGAAAAGCCGCATGGAACTTCAGACACTATGTACTAGGTCAGTTATATATATTGTGAAAAGCAATGGTCCCATAACACTCCCTTGTGGCACGCCAGAGGTTACCTTAACGTCTGTAGACGTCTCTCCATTGATAACAACATGCTGTGTTCTGTTTGCTAAAAACTCTTTAATCCAGCCACACAGCTGGTCTGATATTCCGTAGGCTCTTACTTTATCAGGCGACAGTGCGGAACTGTATCGAACGCCTTCAGGAAGCAAAAAAAAAAAAAAAACATCATCTACCTGGGAGCCTGTATCTAATATTTTCTGCGTCTCATGAACAAATAAAGCGAGTTGGGTCTCACACGATCACTGTTTCCGGAATCCATGTTGATTCCTACATAGTAGATTCTGGGTTTCTCGAGCAAAAAACATGTTCTAAAATTCTACAACAAATCGACGTCATAGATATAGGTCTATAGTTTTGCGCATTTGCTCGACGACCCTTCTTGAAGACTGGGACTACCTGTGCTCTTTGCCAATCATTTGGAACCCTCCGTTCCTCTAGACTTGCGGTACACGGCTGTTAGAAGGGGGCAAGTTCTTTCGCGTACTATGTGTAGAATCGAATTGGTATCCCGCCAGGTCCAGTGGACTTTCCTCTGTTGAGTGATTCCAGTTGCTTTTCTATTCCTTGGACACTTATTTCGATGTCAGCTATTTTTTCGTTTGTGCGAGGATTTAGAGAAGGAACTGCAGTGCGGTCTTCCTCTGTGAAACAGCTTTGGAAGAAGGTGTTTAGTATTTCAGCTTTACGCGTGTCATCCTCTGTTTCAATGGCATCGTCATCCCGGAGTGTCTGGATATGTTGTTTCGAGCCACTTACTGATTTAACGTAAGAGCAGAACTTCCTAGGATTTTCTGTCAAGTCGGTACGTAGAATTTTACTTTCGAATTCACTGAACGCTTCACGCATAGCCCTCCTTACGCCAACTTTGACATCATTTAGCTTCTGTTTGCCTGAGAGATTTTGGCTGCGTTTGAATTTGCAGTGAAGCTCTCTTTGCTTTCGCAGTAGTTTCCTAACTTTGTTGTTGTTCCACGGTGGGTTTTTCCCGTCCCTCACTGTTTTACTCGGCACGTACCTCTCTAAAACGTATTTTACGATTGCCTTGAACTTTTCCATAAACACTCAACATTGTCAGTGTCGGAACAGAAATTTTCGTTTTGATCTGTTAGGTAGTCTGAAATCTACCTTCTATTACTCTTGCTAAACAGATAAACCTTCCTCCCTTTTTTTTATATTCCTATTTACTTCCATATTCAGGGATGCTGCAACGGCCTTATGATCACTGATTCCCTGTTCTGCACATACAGAGTCGAAAAGTTCGGGTCTGTTTGTTATCAGTAGGTCCAAGATGTTATCTCCACGAGACGGTTCTCTGTTTAATTGCTAGAGGTAATTTTCGGATAGTGCACTCAGTATAATGTCACTCGATGCTCTGTCCCTACCACCCGTCCTAAACATCTGAGTGTCCCAGTCTATATCTGGTGAATTGAAATCTCCACCTAAGACTATAACATGCTGAGAAAATTTATGTGAAATGTATTCCAAATTTTCTCTCAGTTGTTCTGCCACTAATGCTGCTGAGTCGGGAGGTCGGTAAAAGGAGGCAATTATTAACCTAGCTCGGTTGTTGAGTGTAACCTCCACCCATAATAATTCACAGGAACTATCCACTTCTACTTCACTACTGGATAAACTACTACTAACAGCGACGAACACTCCACCACCGACTGCATGCAATCTATCCTTCCTAAACACCGTCTGTACCTTTGTAAAAATTTCGGCAGAATTTATCTCTGGCTTCAGCCAGCTTTCTGTACCTATAACGATTTCAGCTTCGGTGCTTTCTATCAGCGCTCTAAGTTCCGGTACTTTACCAACGCAGCTTCGACAGTTGACAATTACAATACTGATTGCTGCTTGGTCCCTGCATGTCCTGACTTTGCCCCGCACCCATTGAGGCTGTTGCCCTTTCTGTACTTGCCCAAGGCCATCTAACCTAAAAAACCGCCCAGCCCACGCTACACAATCCCTGCTACCCGTGTAGCCGCTTGTTGCGTGTTGTGGACTCCTGACCTATCCAGCGGAACCCGAAACCCCACCACCCTATGGCGCAAGTCGAGGAATCTGCAACCCACACGGTCGCAGAACCGTACCAGCCTCTGATTCAGACCCTCCACTCGGCTCTGTACCGAAGGTCCGCAGTCAGTCCTGTCGATGATGCTGCATATGGTGAGCTCTGCTTTCATCCCGCTAGCGAGACTGGCAATCTTCGCCAAATCAGATAGCCACCGGAAGCCAGAGAGGATTTCCTCCGATCCATAGCGACACACATCATTGGTGCTGACATGAACGACCACCTGCAGATGGGTGCACCCTGTACCCTTCATGGCATCCAGAAGGACCCTTTCCACATCTGGAATGACTCCCCCCGGTATGCACACGGAGTGCACATTGGTTTCCTTCCCTTCTCTTGCTGCCATTTCCCTAAGGGGCCCCATTACGCGCCTGACGTTGGAGCTCCAAACTACCAGTAAGCCCACCCTCTGCGACCGCCCGGGTCTTGCAGACTGAGGGGCAACCTCTGGAACAGGACAAGCAGCCATGTCAGGCCCAAGATCAGTATCAGCCTGAGACAGAGCCTGAAACCGGTACGTCAGACAAACTGGAGAGGCCTTCCGTTCAGCCCTCTGGAATGTATTTCGCCCCCTGCCACACCTTGAGACGACCTGCCACTCTACCACAGGTGAGGGATCAGCCTCAATGCGGGCAGTATCCCTGGCAACCACAGTCGTAGTCCGATCGGGGGATGCATGGGACGAGCTGGCCGTCACCGACAAACCCCTATCTGGACCCCCACAGTGATGCCCATTGGCAACAGCCTCAAGCTGTGTGACTGAAGCCAACACTTCCTGAAGCTGGGAGCGAAGGGATGCCAACTCGTCCTGCATCCGAACACAGCAGTTGCAGTCCCTATCCATGCTAAAAACTGTTGTGCAAAGAACGTTTGAACTAATCAACAGAGCGCAAACAAATTGACACAAAATTTAAACGGTTATTAAAATACAAGATTGCCTAGTAAATGCAGTAATGTTGCTACTTGCGCACTACTTGCGCACTGCTGACACACTGCTCGGCGGCGGAAGGAGACTACGCGATTTTACACTATTCAGGTACTAAAACGCGATGCTGCAACTCTCAAATACTATAATACGCCCGAAATTTATGAATTAAACAATGCAAGTACCAAAAACACGCAAAGAAATTAAGAATTCAACTATGTAACAAGTGACGGCAGGGATCATAGCCAGCACGGTATCCAGCCCATGTGGTGAGGTCGCTATGTACCCTTTTGGTTGAGCTCCCTGAACACACAGGGATCACACCTCTGTGACCACCTCATGCAAGCCTTGGAGTGGTTGCTCGTCACCCTGGACAATCGGAACTCCCGGCAATGGCCGCTGTGCCAGACGGCTCTTGTTGTGTCTGGGTGGCGCCCATGAGAAGAGCTCCTGATTGGAGTGAGTGGTATTAGGGCGGACACTACGCAAATGAAACGCATGCCAGTTCAGAACTCTGGCCGTTCTTCTGCAGCTATCTCTCTGCGTGGAACTGATTCTTCTAGTGCTGCTTCCCTTGCCCCTTTGGCCTTCCCTTCCATGGCTACCCCCTGGGAAGAGGGTCAAGCCCGTTGGCTGGGGGCAAAGCCTTTCGCCCGTTATCTGGTTTGCACCATGACTGATGGGGATACTTTAACCTTACCAAACCTTTATTCTTTGTGGAACACATTGAAGACAAGTTTGGCAAAGTGGACTCCCTGAGCAAGATGCGGTCGGGTTTGTTGCTGATCAAAACTGCTTCAGCTGGCCAGTCTGCGGCCCTTCGTGCTGTACCCATCTTGCCACAATTCCTGTGTCCATTAGCCCCCCACCAGTCTCGAAATATGGTTCAATGTGCGATTTTTCACAGGGGCCTCATCCTTCAAACTGATGAGGAACTTCGGGACAATCTCGGACGGCGGGGTGTTCACTTTGTTCGGCGTGTTCAGAAGGATCCTAAGGACAATCACATTGATACTGGTGCCTTTATCCTGGTCTTTGAAAGGGAAACCCTCCCTAAGAAAGTAAAGACTATGGTTTATCGATGTGATGTGAAGCCATACATCCCATATCATATGTGGTGTTCTAAGTGCTTGCGTTTTGGACACGTCTTCCCGCTGTTCACAGGCCCCTCTCTGTGGTGACTGTGGAAGTCCACTCCATGAGGGGAGTCTCTGTGTTCCCCCTTCTGTGTGTGTTAATTGTCATGGCAATCATTCTCCATATTCACTAGATTGCCCAGTATACAAGAAGGAAAAGAAGATACAGAAGCCCCTCGATCGTTTAACCTATACAGGCTCGTAAGAAGTACACACGTATTCACCCTGTGTCCATGACGTCTAGCTATGCTTGTTACATCTTCACCCCTTGCTCCCCCTTCCTTATCCCAGTCTTAGACCCCTCTCCTCCCCCCTCCCTCCCCCTGCGGGTCCGGGGTAAGAATAGGCCTGAGGTATTCCTGCCTGTCGTAAGAGGCGACTAAAAGGAGTTTCAACCATTTCGGCCTTTCATCTGATGGTCCCCCTTGAAGTTTGACCTCCATTTTTCAAAATTCTACAGAAGTACGAGCCTTTTGGGGAAGGACGCCTTACGTGGTGTACCACTGGTCCTCAGTGCACTAAGACCTTGGCACTCAGCATTGTACCGGCGTTGTAACCATATCCACTATTCCTCAAATTGGGCCTAAACGCCTGATGGGTTATACAAGTTACGCCCATAGTGCGTCCCCATCTGCACCTACGATCATGATGGACTTTCCATGGCACCCGAAATCCAGCACGGTAGCCAGCCCGTTGTGGTGGGGTCATCATGTACCCTCTAGGTTGTAGCCCCCTGACAACACAGGGATCGTACTGCTGATAACTGAGCTGCACCCTCCCCACGTCGGCCAAGGAGTAGATGCCTGTCTCCTTGGGGCATCAGGACACCCGGCAACGGTCATCCTGCCAGGTGGCCCTTGCTGAGGCTGGGTGGCGCCCGTGGGGAGAGCCCTTGGTCGGAGTGGGTGGTATCGGGCGGACGTTTCGCAGATGAAACGTCAACACATATCAGGCCGAGTCTTTCAAAAGGAAAAGTACTGTTTCTAGTTCGGGTTCTCCTGCCCTTTCCCCCTTGGCCACTCCCTGGAAGGAGGGACAGGCCTGCTGGCTTAGGGCAAAGTACTTCCCCCGCTATTTGGTCTGTTGTCGAACCGATGGGGGGAAGTTCGCCACCTCCAAGCCCATGTTCTTTGTTCAGCACATTGAGGACATCTTCGGGGAAATCGAGGCTCTCAGCAAAATGCGTTCGGGGTCCGTTCTTATAAAGACCACCTCCGCCACACAGTCGGCGGCGCTCCAGGCGTGCAGCCGCCCAGGGGACATCCCAGTGTCCCGCATCTGGCACTAAATAGGACGCAGGGTGTTATTTTTCATCGGGACCTCCTGCTGCAATCTGATGAGGAGCTCAGGGCCAACCTGGAGCGCCGAGGCGTGCATTTCGTCCGGCGTGTCCAGCGCGGCCCCAGAGACCGTCGCATCGACACCGGGGCCTTTATTCTCGCCTTCGAGGGGGACGTTATCCTGGAGAAGGTAAAGGTGATGTGCTACCGGTGCGACGTGCGACCTTACGTCCCGCCTCCTACGCGCTGCTTTCGGTGTTTGCGCTTTGGGCACATGTCGTCACGGTGTGAGGCTGAGCCCCTTTGTGGCGATTGTGGATGTCCTCTTCGTGAGGAACATACATGCACCCCACCACCTCGGTGCGTTAATTGTCCTGGCATCCACTCGCCTAGATCCTCAGACTGCCCCGCATATCAGAAGGAGAAGAAGATACAAGAACTCAAAACTTTGGATCGGCTCTCTTATTCTGAGGCCAGGAAGAGGTATGACCGCCTCCATCCCGTGCCGTTGACCACTTCGTTTGCCTCAGTTGTGTCCACTCCTTCTGCGGTATCCTCACCCCTATCCTGTCCTCCCCCTCCGCCTCCTCCCCATCCGGGGTCTCTGCCTCTGCCTCCCAAATCCCTCCCTTATAAATCCTCCTCCCCCGTGGCCCCCGCCCCCTCTGCCCCAGGGGCCACCCTTCCTCCTCCTCCTCCTCCTCCTCCTCCTCCTCCTCCTCCTCCTCCTCCTCCTCCTCCTCCTCCTCCTCCTCCCCCCCACCCCCGCCACCTGAGAAGCGATCCTCTTCTCAGGCGTATATTGGGGAAACGCTCCGGACCCCAGCTTCAGAGGTCCGGCGTTCCAAAACGGAACCCGCACGTGAGGACCTTCTTCGGGTCCAGCCCACCATCCCTGTGCCTCCTCGGACTTCCAAGAAGGCCTCCAAGAAGTCCCTATCCCCCTATCCACCCCGGCGCGTTTCGTCTGACGCTCCATCCATGAGTTGCTGCTACCAGCTGTCCTGAGTTTCGCCGGGACGCTCTGCTGCCAGGCGCTCAGCTAGCCTCTTGTCGGCAAATGATGCTGCCCCTCCTACACAACCAGGGACAGCGGCCGCAGCTGGCGATGACTCGATGGAACAGGATCCGCCTCCCGCCGGTTGTAGCGTTGTTCCCTCGAGACCTGGCCCTCCGCGGCCGTCGAGGTGACCAGCTCTTCCCCCGTCTCGTTCCCTCTTTTTTGACTAGCGATGGCCTTGTTACATTGGAACATAAGAGGTATTCGATCTAATCGGGAGGAATTAAAACTGCTCCTCTGCCTGCACTGTCCGCTCGCCCTTGGTCTCCAGGAAACCAAGTTGCGCCCGACTGACCGTATTGCCTTTACCCACTATACCTCGGAGCGGTATGACCTCACCCCTGTGGACGGTATCCCAGCTTATGGTGGGATCATGTTGCTCGTTTGGGACGATGTCTATTACCATCACATCCCATTGACCACCCCACAACAAGCAATAGCTGTCCGTATTACTCGTTCTGCTTTTACTTTTTCAGTTTGTACCATCTACACTCCATCGTCACCTGCTGTTAGTCGGACTGACATGATGCACCTGATCGTTCAGCTTCCCCCGCCGTTTTTATTGTTTGGCGACTTCAATACCCATCATCCCCTTTGGGGCTCTCCTGCATCCTGTCAAAGAGGCTCACTCTTGGCGGATGTCTTCAACCATCTCAATGTTGTCTGCCTCAATACTGGCGCCCCAACTTTCCTCTCGGACTCTACTCATACCTACTCCCACTTGGACCTCTCGATCTGTTCTACCACTCTTGCCCGTCGGTGCGAGTGGTATGTCCTTTCTGAAACCTATTTGAGCGACCACTTCCCCTGTGTCGTTCGTCTCCTGCACCACACCCCATGCCCACGTCCTTCGAGCTGGAACATACCGAAAGCTGACTGCGGACTTTACTCCTCCCTGGCGACCTTTCCGGACCACGATTTTCTCGGTTGTGACAGTCAGGTCGAATACCTCACTGTGGTTATCATCAATGCTGCCAAACGTTCCATTCCTCGTACTACCTCTTCTTCACGTCGCGTTTCCGTCCCCTGGTGGAACGAGGCTTGTAGAGACGCTATCCGTGCTCGACGACGTGCTTCACGCACCTTTCGCCGCCATCCTACGTTGGCGAATTGTATTGGATACAAACGACTCCGAGCGCAATTCTGTAGTCATCAAAGACAGCAAAAAAGCTTGTTGGGCCTCTTTCACCAGCTCCTTTAACAGTTTTACTCCCTCTTCTGTCGTATGGGGTGGCCTGCGCCGGCTGTCGGGCATTAAGGCCCACTCCTCGGTACCTGGCCTGACCTAAGGTAATGAGGTCATTGTTGATCCTGTGGCTGTCTCCAACGCCTTCGGCCGGTTTTTCGCGGAGGTTTCAAGCTCCGCCCATTACCACCCTGCCTTCCTTCCCAGGAAAGAGGCAGAAGAGGCTTGGCAACCTTCCTCCCACTCGCTGAATCTGGAAACTTATAATGCCCCCTTTACTATGCGGGAACTCGAACGTGCGCTTGCACTGTCCCTGTCTTCTGCCCCTTGGCCAGATGCCATTCACGTTCAGATGCTGGCACACCTTTCTCTGGCGGGCAAAAGCTTCCTTCTTCGTACCTACAATTGCGTCTGGACCGAAGGTCAGGTCCCCATGCGTTGGCGTGACAATGTCGTTGTTCCTATACCCAAACCCGGGAAGGATAGACACCTTCCTTCTAGTTACCGCCCCATTTTTCTTACAAGCTGTGTCTGTAAGGTGATGGAGCACATGGTTCATGCTCGGTTAGTTTGGATTCTTGAATCTCGACGGCTACTTACCAATGTCCAATGCGGATTTCGTCGCCGCCGCTCTGCTGTTCACCACCTTGTGACCTTGTCGACATTCATCATGAACAACTTTTTGTGAAGGCATCAAACGGTAGCCGTGTTCTTCGATTTGGAGAAGGCTTATTATACCTGTTGGAGAGGAGGTATCCTCCGCACTATGCACAGGTGGGGCCTACGCGGTCGCCTGCCCCTTTTTATTGATTCCTTTTTAACGGATCGAAAGTTTAGGGTACATGTGGGTTCTGTATTGTCCGACGTCTTCCTCCAGGAGAACAGAGTGTCTCAGGGCTCCGTCTTGAGTGTAGCCCTTTTTGCCATCGCGATCAATTATGGATTGCATTCCACCTAATGTCTCAGGCTCTCTCTTTGTCGATGACTTCGCAATCTACTGCAGTGCCCAGAGAACATGCCTCCTGGAGAGTTGCGTTCAGCGTTGTCTAGACAGCCTCTACTCATGGAGCGTGGCAAATGGCTTGCAGTTCTCTGAAGAGAAGACGGTTTGTATCAACTTCTGGCGATATAAAGCGTTCCTTCCGCCATCCTTACATATCGGTCCTGTTGTTCTCCCATTTGTGGAAACAACTACGTTTCTAGGGCTCACATTGGACAGGAAACTTTGTTGGTCTCCGCACGTCTCTTATTTGGCGGCCCGTTGTACACGTTCCCTTAATGTCCTCATAGATCTTAGTGGTTCATGTTGGGGAGCAGATCGCACTGTCCTGCTTCGCTTGTATCGGTCCATAGTCCGATCGAAGCTGGATTATGGGAGCTTCGTCTACTCGTCTGCTCGGCCATCCCTCTTACGCAGTCTCAACTCCATCCACCATCGAGGGTTACGTCTTGCGACTGGAGCCTTCTACACTAGTCCTGTCGAGAGTCTTTATGCTGAAGCTGCCGAATTACCATTGACCTACCGGCGCGACGTACTGCTGTGTCGGTATGCCTGCCAGGTGTTGTCTATGCCCGACCACCCCTTTTACCAGTCCTTCTTCGCCGATTCTCTCGGCCGTCAGTACGGGTTGTGTGTGTCTGCCCTGCTGCCCCCTGGAGTCCGCTTCCATCGCCTGCTTCGACAATTGGAATTTGCCCTCCCTACCACCTTCATAGAGGGTAAGAGCCCGACGCCACCTTGGCTCCAGGCTCCGGTTAATATTTATCTCGACCTCAGCTCAGTCCCGAAGGAGGGTACTCCGGCTGCAGTGTATTGCTCACGGTTTGTCGAACTTCGTGCTCGACTTGCCGGTCACACCTTTATTTACACCGATGGCTCCAAAACTGACGATGGTGTCGGCTGTGCCTTTGTCGTCGGGGCCGTCACCTTTAAATACCGGCTCCTTGACCAATGTTCGAGCTTTACGGCTGAGCTTTTTGCTCTCCATCAGGCCGTTCAGTATGCCCGCCGCCACTACCATTCATCGTATATACTCTGCTCTGACTCACTCAGTGCTCTTCAGAGCCTTGGAGCTCCCTATCCGGTCCATCCCTTGATTCAACGGATACAGCAGTCCCTCTGTTCTTTCGCTGAAAATGGTTCTCCTGTCAGCTTTCTGTGGGTTCCCGGATATGTAGGAGTGCCTGGGAATGAGACTGCGGATGCTGCAGCCAAGGCTGCAGTCCTCCTGCCTCAGCCAGCCTCCCATTGTGTCCTGTCATCTGACGTTCGTGGGGATGTTTGTAAGAGGCTTGTGTCGTTGTGGTGGGATGCTTGGTCATCCCTCCAAGGAAACAAGCTCCGGGCAGTAAAACCGCTCCCAACTGCTTGGACAACCTCCTCCCGACCATCTCGGCGAGAGGTGGTCCTTCTGACCAGGTTGCGGATTGGGCATTGCCGGTTTAGCCATCGCTACCTGCTCTCCGGTGACCCAGCCCCGCAGTGCCCTTGTGGTCAGGCATTAACAGTGCGCCATGTTTTATTGTCATGTCCCCGCTTTAGTCAATCTTGTGTTGTCCTGTCCCTGCCATCTACTTTACCGGATATTTTAGCTGATGTTGCTCGAGCAGCTGCTCGTGTTCTGCGTTTTATAACTTTGACTGGCTTGTCCAAAGACATCTAACCTTTTTACTTATTTTATCTGCATCTCTGTCAGTTCTTTCTGGTGTCCCCCACTCCCCTTGAGTTTCACTAGATTCCATGTGCTCTAACAACAGTGACTGGGCGCTAATGACCTCAGTAGTTGAGCGCCCTTAAACCCCCTCCCCCCCCCCCACAAAAAAAATGATGATACCACAAATACCTGAAGTGATAATTTTGCAACATGAAGTCACCCAAGCAATTAATTCTACTCACAATTGGAAAGCCCCTGGAAATGATAAAATAGCAAATTTCTGGCTAAAGAAGTTCACCTCAACACATTCACATCTAACTAAATTATTTAACAGTTACATTGCAGACCCATACACATTCCCTGATACACTTACACATGGAATAACTTATCTGAAACCTAAAGATCAAGCAGACACAGCAAACCCAGCAAAATATCACCCAATAACATGCCTATCAACAATCTACAAAATATTAACTTCAGTCATTGCACAGAAAGTAATGACACAACACAGAACAAAATTGTAAATGAACAAAAAGGGTGCTGCAAAGGAGCATGAGGATGTAAAGAGCAACTGATAATAGATACATATGTGACATATCTAGCTAAATCCAAACAAAGGTCGCTGCACTATGCATACATTGACTACCAAAAAGCTTTTGATAGTGTACTCCACTCATGGTTACTACAGATACTGGAAATCTACAAAGTAGATCCTAAATTAATACAGTTCCTAAACATAGTAATGAAAAATTGGAAAACCACACTTAATATCCAAACTAATTCAGATATCACATCACAGCCAATACAGATTAAGCGTGGAATATACCAAGGAGATTCATTAAGTCCTTTCTGGTTCTGCCTTGCTCTGAATCCACTATCCAACATGCTAAATAATACAAATTATGGATACAATATTACTGGAACATACCCACACAAAATCACACATTTGCTATACACGGATGATCTGAAACTACTGGCATCAACAAATCAACAACTCAACCAATTACTAAAGATAACAGAAGTATTCAGCAATGATATAAATATGGCTTTTGGAACAGACAAATGTAAGAAAAATAGCATAGTCAAGGGAAAACACACTAAACAAGAAGATTACATATTGGATAACCACAGTGACTGCATAGAAGCGATGGAAAAACAGATGCCTATAAATATCTAGGATACAGACAAAAATAGTAGATAATACAAATATTAAAGAAGTAAAAGAAAAATATAGACAAAAACTAACAAAAATACTGAAAACAGAATTGACAGCAAGAAACAATACAAAAGCTATAAATACTTATGCTATACCATTATTGACCTACTCATTTGGAGTAGTGAAATGGAGTAACACAGACCTAGAAGCACTCAATACACTTAAACGATCACAATCCCACAAATATAGAATACATCACATACATTCAACAACAGAAAGATTCACATTAAGCAGAAAGGAAGGAGGAAGGGGATTTATCAACATAAAAAGCTACATTATGGACAGGTAGACAACTTAAGAAAATTCTTTATAGAACGCGCAGAAACTTTCCTATAAAAAGTCAAAACTAAACATAATACCAAAACATTGGTTACACAGGGGATTAGAAAGTTATCAGACACTCTCAGAAAGTTAAATCAGCCAGGAAGAATGTAGTACTGAAAGCACATGTGAAATGTTATAGAAGCCTGTACAAGAAAGTAATAATTGCAGCTAAGAAGCTTGATAATGATACCTATATTGAGAAAGGTAACAACAAAATGAAGTCAACTTGGGAGGTAATAAATAAAAATATAGGTAGACACAAAAGAAAAGATAACAGCTTTGTCATTAAAAGCGGGGGTAAAACTGTTAAGGACCCACTTATGATTGCCAATACATTTAATGAACATTTCACAAATATAGCCATAAATTTAACTAAAACTAAATGCAATTCCAATAGCAAGGTAAAAATCCCCATGAATGACATGACAATGTTCCTTTATCCAGTAACTGATTCAGAGGTACTAAATGCTATAAATAAGCTAAAAAATAAAATGTCATGTGGGTGTGATGGGATTCCTGACAGTCATTAAGCAAAGTGCAAGAAACATAGCCTCGCTTCTCACTGAAATTATAGATGAATCTTTTAAGACGGGTGTTTCCATCAAAACTTAAAATGTCTACTATAAAGCCACTTTAAAAGAATGGTGATAAATATGTTAGTAACTTTAGGCCTTTATCAATGTTGTCAGGTTTCTCAAAAATAATAGAAAGGATAATGTATCAGAGACTATACAAATTTCTTACTAAGAATAGAATATTGGTTAATGCGCAAAATGGTTTCCATAAAAATAAATCAACTGAAACAGCTATCTTCAACTTTTTTGCAACTTGTTCTAAATTCCATAAACAGAAAGGAATTAAATTGTGGATTGCTTTTGGATTTAGCAAAGGCCTTTGATGTCATCGACCATAAGTTACTGCTTAGGAAGTTATATGCCTATGGGCTACGTGGAGTTGCCCACAAATGGTTTGAATCATATCTGTCAGACAGGTATCAGAAGGTGGAGATAAGCCAGGCAGATCGGACATATTCATCAAGATTAGAGAGAGTTTTGTATGGAGTACCCCAGGGATCTATATTAGGGCCATTACTGTTTTTAATATTTATCAATGACCTACCAAGTAAACTCTCTGAAGCAGAGGCAGTACTGTTTGCTGATGATATAAGTTTGTTTGTTAAAGC
This sequence comes from Schistocerca piceifrons, assembly GCF_021461385.2. Lineage (NCBI taxonomy): Eukaryota > Metazoa > Arthropoda > Insecta > Orthoptera > Acrididae > Schistocerca > Schistocerca piceifrons. The sequence continues at coordinate 36,566,370 of NC_060138.1, read as the reverse complement.
AAATAATGAAGCTGACTTACAGGAAAAAGTCACATTAGCAACAGACGAAGCAGACAGATGGTTTAATGAAAACAGACTCATTGTGAATGCCAAAAAAACAACGTGGATCAACTTCAGACATATTACAAATACCCCCCAGGGGGTCCACAACTCTTTCGTGGATACGTGCGTGGCGAGCACGGGGCCCCGAGCCATTGCAGCCTTCTTTCTCTCCCGGGCTGCATTTCCTTTCCCTTCCCCTCCGTTCCCCTCCATACCCCTTTCCCCTCGCCCTCTCCTCCCCCTCTATTGGTGTCCTTGCTTATGTTGGCCCCCGCTATCCTCCTGGTTCTGTTGGTTTTACACTCTGGCTTTGTTGCGTAATCATCTCCTCCTTTTGGCATTCCTTGGTCCCCCTCTGGGGTTTGACCTCCATTCCAAAATTTCTCTTCCGTAGTGTGAGCCATTTGGGGAAGAGCACCTTACCTAGTGTCTCCGACGTGTGCCCTCCTAGTATATTCCACCTTTCTTCTACGTCGTTGTCTGATGCTAGGGTGCATAGCCAGCACGGTAGCCAGCCCGTGTGGTGGGGTCGCTATGTACCCTTTTGGTTGAGCCCCCTGAACACACAGGGATCACACTTCTGATACCTGAGCTGTGACCTCCTCATGCATGCCTTGGAGTGGTTGCTCGTCATCCTGGAGCATCGGAACTCCCGGCAATGGCCGCCGTGCCAGACGGCCCTTGCTGTGGCTGGGTGGCGCCCGTGAGGAGAGCCCCTGATCGGAGTGGGTGGTATCAGGGCGGACGCTATGCAGATGAAACGCATAAGGGTCCAAACCTCTGGCCGCTCTTCTGCGGCCGTCTCTCTGCGTGGTACTGATTCCTCAAGTGCTGCTTCTCTTGCCCCTTCGGCCTTCCCTTCCGTGGCTACCCCCTGGGAGGAGGGTCAGGCCCGTCGTCTAGGGGCAAAACCTTTCCCCCGTTATCTAGTTTGCACCAGGACTGATGGAGATACTTTCACCAGTGTCAAACCTTTATTCTTTGTGGAACACATTGAAGACAAGTTCGGCGAAGTGGACTCCCTGAGCAAGATGCGGTCGGGTTCATTACTGATAAAAACTGCTTCGGCTGCCCAATCTGCGGCCCTTCGTGCCTGTACCCATCTTGGCACAATTCCCGTGTCCATTACCCCTCACCAGTCTCTAAATATGGTACAAGGTGTGATTTTTCACAGAGACCTCATCCTTCAAACTGATGAGGAACTTCGGGACAATCTCGGACGGCGGGGTGTTCACTTTGTTCGGCGTGTTCAGAAGGGTCCTAAAGATAATCGTATTGATACTGGTGCCTTTATCCTGGCCTTTGAAGGGGATACCCTTCCTGAGAAAGTTAAGATTATGGTCTATCGCTGTGATGTGAAGCCGTACATCCCACCTCCTATGCGGTGTTTTAAGTGCTTGCGTTTTGGCCACATGTCTTCTCGCTGTACCCAGGACCCTCTCTGTGGTGACTGTGGACGTCCACTCCATGAGGGGAGTCCCTGTGTTCCCCCTCCTGTATGTGTAAATTGTCATGGTAGTCATTCTCCACGTTCAGCAGATTGCCCAGTCTATAAGAAAGAAAAAAAGATACAGGAGTATAAGTCTCTTGATCGTTTAAGCTACACAGAGGCCCGTAAGAAATATGCACGATTGCACCCTGTGTCCATGACATCTAGTTACGCCTTGGTTACATCTTCATCCCTTCCTCCCCCTTCCTTACCCCCATCCCGGACCCCTCTCCTTCCCCCCTCCCCTGCGGCTCCCACACCTTCTCCCCTGGGCGCTGCTCCCCCTCCCCAGCCGGAGAAGTGTCCCACTCCTTCGGCGTCTGCCGGTCAAGGGCGCCTCTCCCGGGATGCCCCTTCCCGGCACCTTCCAGGTCAAAGGTCTGCTGCAGCGCGGCGACCGCGAGAGCCGCGGTCTATCGGCCCCCAGGTCGCCCGGTCACTTTCTGTTCCTGATCTTGCTGCAGCTGGCTCCATTATGCCACACAGCCCTCCTCGAACTCAGCCTGAAAAGAAGAAGAAACATAAGTCCCGGGACAAAGAGCCTCTGGTGTCACCGGAGGTCCCTTCCCCGGCTTCACAACCGGATTCTGACCTGTCGTTTATGGATGTCGCCCCCTCCTTGTCGGTGACGGGTGGGGACCCGGCGGTCTGACTGGATTTAGCGTGTTCAGCCCTCATTTAAACCATCGTTCTGTGGTTCTCCAATGGAATTGTAATGGCTACTATCGTCACCTTCCGGAATTGAAATCCCTTCTTTCGTCCTACTCAGCAGCTTGTGTGGTTCTCCAGGAATCTCATTTTACTGATGCTCACTCACCGACCCTCCGTGGGTTCCGTGTTTTCTGTCGAAATCGGGTCGGACCCTTGCGGGCTTCTGGTGGCGTTTGTACGTTGGTCCGTACAGACATTGCTAGCACGTGGATTTCTCTCCAAACTACATTGGAAGCAGTTGCTGTTAGGGTCCACTTAGACTCTGCAGTCACAGTATGCAATCTTTATCTCCCTCCTGACAGGACTCTTACACCTGCAGCCTTAACCACCCTTCTTCAGCAACTTCCTCCTCCCTTCCTCCTCCTTGGGGATTTTAATGCTCATCATCCTTTGTGGGGCAGTGCCTTTCCATCTAGACGAGGTCTTCTTATCGACCAATTTATTGCAGACCACGACCTGTGCCTTCTTAATGATGGCTCCCCTACTCATTTCAGTGCTGGTCATGGTACCTTTTCTGCCATTGATCTTTCTCTTTCTTCTCCCTCTCTCCTCCCTTCATTACACTGGTCGCCACACGACGACCTTTGTGATAGTGACCATTTCCCGTTGATTATCACGCTCCCTTCCCGCTCCCCGATGCAGAGGTTACCTCGTTGGTCTTTCCACCGCGCCGATTGGCCTCTATATACTGCACAGGTCGAGTTTTCTCCCTCTTTGTCGGGTTGTATTGATGACGTCCTACGTGACGTGTCTGACGCGATTGTTCGCGCTGCTAACCTTGCTGTCCCGCGCTCATCTGGACAATTTCGTCGTCGGCAAGTCCCGTGGTGGAGTACGGCCATTGCCATTGCCATCCGTGATCGCCGTCGAGCTTTGCAACACTTTAAGAGGCACCCATCTGTAGCCAGCCTTTCTACCTTTAAGCGCCTTCGCGCTAAAGCCCGTTATTTAATCAAACAGAGCAAGCGGATATGTTGGGAACGATTCGTTTCTTCCCTTGGTTCCACTGTCCCTCTGTCACGGGTATGGGCTACACTTCGCTCTCTCCAAGGTTGCCATCGGCAGTCCACCCTCCCAGGCCTTCACCTCCCAGATGGCATTTGTACGGACCCATTAGTTCTTGCAGAACATCTTGCGACCCATTTTGCAGTGGCATCAGCGTCGGCCTCCTATCCAGCTGCTTTCCTTCATCAAAAACAGCAGGCTGAAGCTGTCACCTTATGTTTCACCACTTGTGAGTCAGAATCTTACAACGAACCTTTCACTGAATGGGAATTTCTTTCTGCTCTATCTGCTTCTCATGATACGGCTCCTGGCCCAGATTCCATTCATAACCAGCTGCTTCAACATCTCAGTGCTCCACAACGGCACCATCTTCTTCGGGTGTTTAACCGTATCTGGCTCCAGGGTGACTTCCCTTCTCAGTGGAGGGATAGCATTGTGGTTCCTGTCCTTAAGCCTGGTCAGAACCCCCTATCTGTTGACAGCTATTGGCCAATTAGTTTGACCAATGTTGGTTGTAAGTTACTTGAACGGCTGGTAGCCCGTCGGCTCACTTGGGTCCTCGAATCTCGGGATCTATTGTCCCCTTACCAGTGTGGCTTTCGAGAGGGACGATCTCCAATCGATCATTTGCTTCGCTTGGAATCTGCAGTTCGGCAGGCTTTTTCCCAGCGCCGCCATTTGGTTGCAGTGTTTTTGACCTTCGCAAGGCCTATGACACGGCCTGGCGCCATCACATCTTACTAACCCTTCATCAGTGGGGTCTTCGGGGCCCACTCCCGATTTTTATCCGCCAGTTCCTGATCCATCGGTCATTCAGAGTTCGAGTTGGTACTGCTTTTAGTTCTCCACGGACCCAGGAGACGGGCATCCCACAGGGTTCGGTCTTGAGTGTCCTTCTTTTCCTCATTGCTATCGATGGACTTGTGGCCTCTGTCGGTCCCTTGGTCGCCCCTGCCCTGTATGTGGATGATTTCTGCATTTGGGTTAGTTCCTCCTCGATGCCATCTGCAGAACGGCAGCTCCAGGTGGCTATACGGCGTGCCTCTGCATGGACCCTCTCCCACGGGTTTCAATTCTCTCCTTTAAAATCGCGGGTGGTCCACTTCTGTCGCCGTACTACGGTCCACCCTGATCCAGAGCTCTATCTCGCTGCACAAAGATTGCCTGTGGTTCCACAGTTTCGTTTCCTAGGTCTTCTTTTCGACAACAAGCTCACTTGGCTGCCCCATATCAGACTCCTGAAGATAGGATGTTTCCGTAAACTCAATGTCCTTCGCTTCCTTGCCCACTCCTCCTGGGGTGCGGACCGTTCCCTCCTCCTCCGTCTTTATCGTGCTCTAGTTCTGTCACGTTTGGACTATGGTTGTCAAGTTTATGGTTCAGCTGCTCCTTCCACGCTGCACGTGCTGGATCCAGTCCACCATCGTGGTATCCGTTTGGCCACCGGTGCCTTCCCTACTAGCCCTGTTGATAGTCTCCTGGTTGAAGCTGGGATCCCCCCCCCCTTTCTGTTCGGCGGTCCCAGCTTCTGGTGTCTTATGCCCTTACTATCCGTTCTTCTCCCGCTCATCCTTCCTATTCTATCCTATTCCCAGACCATGGACGTCGCCCGCCTGACTCCCGCCCTCGGGCGGGTTTACCGGTTGGGCTGCGCCTTGCGTCTCTTACCCGTGATTTTCGGCTTCCTTCTTTGTCCTGTCTTCCTCGCTCCCTCCCCTCCACCCCTCCTTGGTTAGTTCCTCGGCCTCGACTTCGGATGGATCTCCGCCGCGGACCGAAAGATTCCATCCCCCCGGTGGTGTTCCGTACCTTTTTCCGCCAAATTTTATGGGAGTTTCGGGATGCTGTTATTTTTTACACTGATGGCTCTAAATCTGCTGATCATGTTGGGTATGCCTTCACGTCCTCTGTTGGAACGGAAAATCATCTGCTGCCACCTACATGTGGGGTATTTACTGCAGAATTGATGGCAATTTCCCGGGCCCTTACCTTTATTAAACAATCCCAACACAACCGCGTTTTGTTATGTACGGACTCGATGAGTGGCCTTCTTGCTATTGACCGGTGTTTTTCGCGCCATCCCTTGGTCTCTGCCATCCATGACCATCTCGCTGATCTTCACCGTGCTGCTTGTTCCATGGACTTCTTATGGGTCCCGGGCCATGTGGGTATCCCGGGTAATGAGCTCGCTGATCGTTTGGCTGGGGGAGCAGTTACTTACCCCCCGTTTTCCGTAACCCCTCCTGCAGCGGATTTACGGCTTCACATCAAATCCCACTTTGCACAGTCATGGGCCAATTCTTGGGAGGCTACTCCACTGTCTAATAAACTTCGTGCCATTAAGGTGAATACAGGCCCATGGCGTTCTTCCTTTAGCCTCTCCCGCAAGGACTCGACCACACTGTGTCGTCTCCGCATTGGCCATACCAGGCTGACCCATGGTTTCCTTTTGCGTGATGAGCCACCCCCGCTATGTGGTTGTGGAGCCTTCCAGTCAGTGGCCCACATTTTGGTTGAATGCCCCCTTCTTTTGGCTCTGCGTGCTAAGTACAGACTCCCCCACACTTTACCTTTGATGTTGGCTGACGATTCCCGGATGGTCTCTCTGGTTCTAGGTTTCCTCCAGGAGAGTGGTTTTTATTCTCAGTTTTAAAGTTTTTAATCTCCCTCTGGTGTTGGGGCAGGGCGGTGAGTTTTGGGTGTCTCCCACTGTAGGCAGTGTTCAGAGATTCCCGATTCACCTCCCTGACCAGAATCCTCTTTTCTTTCCCTTTTACTCTGTTTTTACCCCTTCTTTTTAAGGCTTGGTTAGTTTTTCTATTCCCATACGTACTTTCTGCATTATAGCAGTTGTACCTTTTAAGTCACAGGTGGTCTTGCCTATGCTGTTTCAGCATAGTGTTGGGTTCGTTCTCTTGCCAACTTCCCTCATTTGTTTTTACTAATGACATCGTGACTGCCCTTTTACGTTTCCCCTTTATCCGTTTTATTTTTCTGACTATACTGAGATGTCCCGTTAGCAGAATGGAGTCTATTTGAAACAAGGGACTGATGACCTTGCTGTTTGGTCCCTTTAACCTCAAACAACCAACCAACCAACCAACCATATTACAAATAAAAAAAAACTAACCTTACAGTAGAACTGGGTAAGTGTAAGATTGAACAAGCATCATACACTAAATTCTTGGGAGTATGGTTTGATGAACACTTCAGATGGAAAAAGCATGTAAAATCATTGAACAAAAAATTAAGTCAAACATGTTATATACTTAGAATGCTTAAAAGCTCGTGTAATATTAAAACAGTGTTATGTGTTTATTTCTCATTCATGCACAGTTTATTAAGATAGAGCGTACAGTTTTGGAGAACATCAGTCTAACAAAACACTCATTTAGATTACAAAAGAAGGCAGTCAGAATAATAAAAGGTATAGGCTATAGAGACTCTTGTAGGCAAGCTTTCAGAGAATTAAAAATCATGACACTACCATCTTTATACATATATGAAAGCATATGCTTCTTAAAAGAACACGACGAATTTTCTACATTAAACAGAGAATTTCACAACTACGAAACAAGGAATAGGAATGATTTCCACAGAGAAATTCATAAAACAGCTATGTATCACAAAAGTGTACTATACGAACCCAAAATCCTCTTCAGTGCTCTCCCCAAAGAACTAAAAATAATACCAAAACTGTACATATTTAAAAGAGAATTAAAAAACATGTTACTGAGCAATAGTTTTTACAGTATTGAAGAGTTCATGAATCGTTGACAATAAAAGCGCAGTTAATATTTCCCTGACATAATAAAAATGTGTAATAGCTCTTATTTAAATACTTGATGTTTCTATGAAAGTGTGAAACAATGTTAATGTAAGAATGTAAATAATCTTTGTTGTGAGAATCACTAACTTTTTTTTGTACGTTGTTATCCTACTTGAATATTTTTATGTTAATGTTCTAAAAGTTCTATTAAAATTGTAATGTCTAAGTGACAAGTAAATTCAGTTACAAAATTTCATGTATATGTATTTTAAATTCTAATGTTTATTGTCAAGTCCTATGTCATTTCTATGATGTACTACAAGGACGCTAATAAATTGAATTCAATTGAACAAAGCAATCACTCATATAAATACATCGACTATGCCACTGCAATTTCATAACCACTTCTACAACCCTTTAGATCACATAACATCAACAGATACGAAGAAAGTAAATTGCAAAAAGAAAACACTACACGGCAAGCACCCGTATCATCTAACACAGCCACACATCGATCAAGACGCATCCAACACATGGCTAAGAAAAGGCAATATATACAGTGAGACGGAAGGATTCATGATTGCAATACAGGATCAAACAATAAACACCAGATATTACAGCAAGCATATTATTGAAGATCCCAATACCACAACAGATAAATGCAGACTTTGCAAACAACAAATAGAAACAGTAGACATCATAAGTGGATGTAAAATACTAGCAAATACAGAATACCCCAGAAAACATGACAATGTAGCAAAAATAATAAGTCACAGAACAAAATTATAAATGAAGAACAAAAAGGCTGTTGCAAAGGAGCACGAGGATGTAAAGAGCAACTGATAATAGATGCAGAGGTGACATATCAAGCTAAAACTAAACAAAGGTCGCTACACTACGCATACATTGATTACCAAAAAGCCTTTGATAGTGTACCCCAATCATGGTTACTACAGATATTGGAAATATACAAAGTAGATCCTAAATTGATACAGTTTCTAAACATAGTAATGAAAAACTGGAAAACCACACTTAATATCCAAACTAATTCAGATAACATCACATCACAGCCAATACAGATTAAGTGTGGAATATACCAAGGAGACTCATTAAGTCCTTTCTGGTTCTGTCTTGCTCTGAACCCACTATCCAACATGCTAAATAATACAAATTATGGATATAATATTACTGGAACATACCCACACAAAATCACACATTTGCTATACATGGATCTAAAACTACTGGCAGCAACCAATCAACAACTCAACCAATTACTAAAGATAACAGAAGTATTCAGCAATGATATAAATATGGCTTTTGGAACAGACAAATGTAAGAAAAATAGCATAGTCAAGGGAAAACACACTAAACAAGATTACATATTGAATAACCACAGTGACTCCATAGAAGCGATGGAAAAAACAGATGCCTATAAATATCTAGGATACAGACAAAAAATAGGAATAGATAATACAAATATTAAAGAAGAACTAAAAGAAAAATATAGACAAAGGCTAACAAAAATACTGAAAACAGAATTGGCAGCAAGAAACAAGACAAAAGCTATAAATATTTATGCTATACCAATATTGACCTACTCATTTGGAGTAGTGAAATGGAGTAACACAGACCTAGAAGCAGTCAATACACTTACACATTCACAATGCCACAAATATAGAATACATCACATACATTCAGCAACAGAAAGATTCACATTAAGCAGAAAGGAAGGAGGAAGGGGATTCATCGACATAAAAAATCTACATTATGGACAGGTAGACAATTTAAGAAAGTTCTTTCTAAAAACGAGCAGAAACTAGCAAAATACACAAAGCAATCACTCATATAAATACATCGGCTACACCACTGCAATTTCATAACCACCTCTACAACCCTTTAGATCATGTAACATCAACAGATACGAAGAAAGTAAATTGGAAAAAGAAAACACTACACGGCAAGCACCCGTATCATCTAACACAGCCACACATCGATCAAGACGCATCCAACACATGGCTAAGAAAAGGCAATATATACAGTGAGATGGAAGGATTCATGATTGCAATACAGGATCAAACAATAAACACAAAGTATCACAGCAAGCATATTATTAAAGATCCCAATACCACAACAGATAAATGCAGACTTTGCAAACAACAAATAGAAACAGTAGATCACATCACAAGTGGATGTACAATACTAGCAAATACAGAATACCCCAGAAGACATGACAATGTAGCAAAAATAATACGTCAACAGCTTGCCTTACAACATAAACTTATAAAACAACACGTTCCCACATACAAGTATGCACCACAAAATGTACTGGAGAATGATGAATACAAGTTATACTGGAACAGAACCATTATAACAGATAAAACACCACCACATAACAAACCTGACATCATACTCACCAATAAAAAGAAGAAATTAACACAACTAATCGAAATATCCATACCCAATACAACAAATATACAAAAGAAAACAGGAGAAAAAATTGAAAAATACATCCAACTGGCTGAGGAAGTCAAGGACATGTGGCATCAAGATAAAGTTGACATTATACCAATTATACCATCAACTTCAGGAGTCATACCACACAATATCCACCAGTACATCAATACAATACAGCTACATCCAAACTTATATATACAATTACAGAAATCCGTAATTATTGATACATGTTCAATTACCCGAAAGTTCCTAAATGCAATATAACATGTACCGTACAGTTAAAAGGAAGTGACGCTTGATCAAGGTCCGCGTCACTTCCCATTTTTAACCAGACTTAACGTCTGTGAAAGTAAAGAAATAATAATAATAATAATAATAATAATAATAATAATAATCCATCTTTGACATGACAAATGTAATTAAATAGGGATATACTCAAATATGGATACAATACATATTTCTGCAAATAATAAGTTTCCTAAGAGATTAATTGCAAGAGAAATGACTTACATAGTTCAGTGAATGACAGACAATTAACAATAAATACATGAAACAGTAATGCAACAGTTGCACAGTGTGGCATATGTATACTTTACAGTTAATTTCTAGTTCACTCTTGCAGGGAAATTTGGTCATTTGTAACGTACTCAAGGAACTCTTGAGAAGAGTAAATTAGTTTACTTTTCATCTACCTCGAAAGACTAGTTTTAAAATTAATTACCTGTACTGTGTAGGCATTTTCAGGCAGTTTCTTGAAGTAGACAGTACCAAGATATTGGTAACTTATGTATCTTTGCAACTCTAGCAATGTCACAGTGTGTGTCCACTTAAGTTATTGTCATGAACTGCTATCCTTAAGTCAAATATACTCAGATTCTCTTTAAGGAGGACAACGCAGTTGTAAATATACAGACAAGGCGCAGTCATATTTAGTTTCTTAAAATCTCCACATGATTCATATGGGCTTAGTCCTGTTATGTATCGTATGGATTTGTTTTCCCATTTAAACACTTACTTTGAGCCTACGGAATTGCCCTAGAATACTGTTTTGTTGTCATGACTGGGAGCACTCAGATTACTTTAATGCACCCAAACAAAATATGGAAGTTGTTGCATGTTTCAGTAAGTAAATATAAATAGTTCACTAATTTTCTATCTATCTATAAACCGAAGTCCCCTGCTCTCTTGTTTATGTATGTCCAGGCTAGTCTGTATAAAAACCTCTTCAGTATTTCCTCAGTCTAGCAGTTATTGGAGCCAATAACAGGCAAAAATCGTCTAGATTCCCAAGATGATTGAACTACATGTATACACACAATTAAGGTCGTACAGAGTGCAAAGACCAAGTCATACCAGTACTTGTCTGTTTTTTGTGTGTGCAACATACAGTGTGTTAGTTTTAACTAAATAATTGAAATATCTCGAAAACTACGCATCAAATGAATATAATTCCAATTTGTTTCTCTCGCAGGACGACATCCAACGATACTATACTCGACCCACCACCCCCACCCTCCCTGTGCGTGGTTGGCGTGGGCGACTTTGAAATCTTCAGTGGGAATCTCCATTTTTTAATTACAGATTACGATTCTACAGCAAAATCTACATACATTTTCTGTAAGAATTTTATTCGTTTCGCCACAGATGGCGCTATAATCGGAGGAATTGAAATTGGTACAGAATTGTGAAACGCCATTTGCAACGTTCTGTTCCTCAAACATGTCAAGCAGGGGACTACATGATGCGCCATTGTGGCCATGTAGCAAACTACGATCTATCATAATAGGCAGTACACAGTGACCAGAGCTCAGGACAGATAACGGCTCTAAACGTCACAATACTTCCGCAGTGTTTGCCTGCACACCTAGCTATAATTGGAACAGACGAGCAACTGGAGGTTGAATGCTGCAGCCACAGAAAAATTGAAATGACCCTGATTTATGTAGAATGGAGGAGAACCGTTGAGGCTGCTGTTGCCTTGTATGCTGAGCGTCTTCCAAAGAAAGCTCGCTGTCGCTCGTTATTTCACAAGGCTGTGAACGCCTTTACGTCTGATGGCAGCGTACAGATCAGCGAAATGAACAAAGCATACTTGTTACATGAGAAGCAAATGAAATAGCTGTACTAGGGGCAGCACACGACAACCCATCGGATGAGCGCCCGGGAATTAAATCATGATTCCGGTTTTGCCGTAGGTGATATCGTTAAAATACTGGATCCTCATGGGTATCACCCATAGCATGTGTCACTGCATCAGGAACTTCACGGGGGAGATTTCCGTAACTGGGTACTATTTCATGAATGGGCACATCTACAAATGGAAACGACTACCATCACGTTGATAGCTGAGGTACTATTTTCTGATGAGTCTACACTCGCAAAGCATGGCAGCTTTAACTGGCATAACACGCATTACTGTAGTGTAGACAATTCCCCACATGTTGTGGCAAGCTCACCATCGGCGTCCTAGGGCACAAACTCGTGGGTCCGTATTCTATCGATAGTACACTGGACTAAAAGCCGAACGTTTTTGGAACAGGAAATACCGGTACTACTGCAGGATGTTGCCCTGGACGTTTCACAACGTATGTGGCTTCAGCATAACTGTTGCCCTGCACATTATGCAACTGAAGCATGGGAGGTATTAGACTGTGTTTTCACTGGTTGGTGGATCGGCAGAGGTGGTCCTGTTAAGTCACAGCCACAGTTGCACATAGAGTACTCCCCTCTTAGATGTGTCGAAAGAATATAACATTGCTAGTGGGGTTTCCAATAACAAGTTAGGAAATACTGGACTGTCCTCACCTTGCAGCAAGGACGTGGGGTCTCACAAGCCATTGGATATTCAATGGCCATTGAGAAGCATATCGTAAATTATGATACAGTACCCATTTCTTTTCCTGCGCTTACAGCGCCATCTGTGGCGAAACGAACAAAATGCTTAGATAAGCGTATGTAAATTTTGCCATAGAATTGTGATCTGTAATGGAAAGTGGGAGCTCCCATCGAAGATTCCAAAGTTGTTCCTGCCACCCACAAACAGGTTCGAGTTTGGGGCTCGGGTGTGGTATCACAGGATTGGAATTCTAACTTTCTTGATCCAATATGTGGTTTGAAATATCTTTCATTGTTTTCAGTTAAAATGAACACCGTGTATATGGAACAATGACACCCACTATCTAAAAGTAAATTAACAAGTGCACACAGTCTCCAAGGAAAATGGAGAGTATTATAGGGTATCAGTCCCATCTCTCACAGATGAACTGTTAGTCATTACACGACAGTTACCATTTCACCCCTTGAATCCTCCTTAGAGATGACCTTAAAGGCCACACGGTGCATACCCTCAGACCCTTCTGGGTGGCACTCACATCACAGTGTGCAGACATCTTAGATCTGAGCCCCATTAACTCCACCATCTGAACAATTTGCCTCGTCCTTCATCAGGCCGATAACTTTTTTTTTGTGCTATTGAAAGATAATTAGTATCCGCATATCCAGATGTGTTGAATTAATGATTACTTCACATGGATTACAGCCTTTTACCCAGTAGATGAGTCTGACTGTATCAGTATCAAGTTACTTGGTATTGAACAAGTTTTTATTCGCAAACTCTCAGTGAAAACGGGACCTGTGGCGTTTCGAGAGGTACTGACAGACAGCTTTCGCAAACTTCGAACTCCTGAGTGACTAGTCTTTTATCGAAGGACCTGTCCGAAATTGGACCTGGTAATGTAATGTCTTACACAATAACACCCATCTCACAGGTAAAGTAAATGAATTTCATGATATTCTTAAACATATTGCATGCTTTTTTAAAAACAGAATTGTTTATTTTTTTTAATCTTTCTCAAAACACTCATCACAAGAGCCCTCTTCCACAGGGCTTCGGCAGGTTCGTGCGTGGCTATCATGGGGCCCCAGTCTTAGCAGCATTTTTTCTCCTGCCGTGATGCATGTCTATCCTCTTGCTATTGTTTTCCCCTCCCTTGCGAAACATGCCTGGGGTGTTACTGGGAATGTTCCGCATTGTCTGTAGTTGACATAAGAACAGTCTCACCACTGTTTTTCATTCCCTTTTCTTTCCTAGCTTCCCTTCCCTCTTCCTACCCTTCCTCCACTTAAGGCGTCTGAGGTTCCTCGTTCTCTTCTTCCTCCCTGTGCGCTCCTGAGGGCCAGTCCACACATTTTACACGTAACAGGTGACGGGGTAATGTGTAATTCACAGCCCCAGGTCGACAGGTAGGGTTCATACATACCACCTGGTAGAGGCCAGGCCCAGGGAGGGGTGATTGTCTGAGCTGCTATCTTCTGAAATTGCTGACTGGTCCTTCAGTCAGGTGTTTGGGAGGTGTGTCCTGAAGAGTGCACCAGCTAAGGCAGGTGCACCCCTTTTTAAGGGGGCCCCCGGTTGGAAGGTGTGTGCCATTAGAGACACTAGCAGTCGTGGGGATTTTCTTGCAATGAACCAATTGTCTTCACAATCAACGTCTACAAAATGTAAACGGAATGAGGCTAATGATTCAAAGACCCTTCCAGCTGCACCACGGTTCCTAGTGGTCTCTCGTAATGAAGACAGTCAATCCTTTGCAATGGTAAATGCGTTTATTATTCAGAAAAGTGTTGATGTCATTGCTGGCCCTTTGAAAACCTGCTCTCATTTACGGAATGGCATTTCGCTTTTGGGACCACATCTGATTCACAAGCACATCTGCTTAGCCCCTCGCTTCTCCATGGCTATCCTGTTTGCGTTGAGGTCTATTAATCCTGAATTCTTCCCATGGTGTTGTTTACACTAGGTTGCTTGATAGCCTGATGGAGGACAAAATCCAATCTTACTTTTCTGATAAGGGTGTCATTGCCGTCCATCGGATGATAAAAAATGTGGAGACCTCCTTAGTGCCTACCTGCAGTCCTTTTCTCATCTTTGACAGTGGTGCCTCCATCCAAGATCAACGTAGGCCATGAAATCATCACAGTCAAATCATACATTCCAAACCTGATGCTCTGCTAGCATTGTTATCATTCCAGTCACACTAGAACATACTGTTGACACCCTGCCAAATGTGTAACCTGTGGTAGGGATGTGCATGAGGGCGATTGCCCACTGCCTTCTCCATGCTGTGTCATGCCGCCACCTCTTGGGATTGTCCTATGTATCTTGATGAGCGGGCTGCCCAGGAGATCTGGGTCAAGGAAAAAGTGCCTTAACTAGTTGCACGCAAGTTACTGGCTAGTTGCAAACCCTGCGTTCTCCCATCTGACATTTGGTTCTGTTCATATTACCTCCTCAATCCATAAAGGACATGGCCACACAGACACGCGACATCCAGTTCAGTTCTGAGGTTTTGAAATCGCCAAGTGTCAAGGTAGCATCGCCATCACCCTGTACAGCTGAGCAACAAGCCATCATACTGTCGCCACAAGGGGCAACACCACAAGCTAAACAGCTGGTAGGTCAGAAAGCACAGTAGTAGTACTACCGTGAAGACTTCCTACGTCCCTCCAGCCAAACATCACATGAGTATTCCTCTGCTAATGGCGAAGGCGTAAAGAATTCCAACAAAGGTAAAAGGTCTTCTCCATCGTCGACTCGAAGATTCTCTTACACGGTGTTGCCACATGATAACATGTTATCTTAGCCTGACCAGCCTCTGTGTCGCTGGCATGCACGACCAACCATTTTTCTGTGTTGGACTCAACAAACCGACATCACAAGCAAGCTGATTGTTCTATGGACCCCATGGAGCAGGATCATATTGCTTCTATGCTCTGTAGCAGCGAGTCTTCGCCAGCTGCCACTCGGGAGCTGCTGGGGTGACACCCATTTATTTCTTTATCATAATGACTCTTCTCCAATGGAGCATTCATGGCCCTCGCTCCCACAAAGAGGATTTACAGCTGCATTTAGAATCACAGTGTCCCCTTGTACTGTGCCTTCAGGGAACAAAATTGCTTACTCAGGACTGCTTTTGAGCTCTCGCATTTCTTCCCAGTTCGTTTCGACCTTCCCCTGAGTTCGGCAATCAGTCTCATGGGGGCGTTAATGCTGCTCATATTGGATGACATTCCCCCCAGGGGGTCCACAACTCTTTTGTGGACATGTGCGTAGCGAGCACGGGACCCCGAGCTAATGTGGCACTCCTTCCTTTCCGGGCTGCATACCTTCCCTTTCCGCATCCTTCCCCATCCCCCATCTTCGCCCCCCCCCCCTCACCTCTGGCTCTTTCCTTCCCTTTCTCCCCCTCTGGGGAGTATTGTTTGTGCCTACGTCCGGAGACGGACGCTCGAAACTGTTACAAATTCCTTGCTTTCTACACTTGCCAGTCTTCGTCCTTCCTCTGTCCTTCTCTTTTCCTTCCCTCTTCTCTTTGCCCTTTTCTCCGCTGCGGCGTTTGAGACCCCTCTTCTTTCCTTTCTCTTCCTCTTTTTTCCTCCCTGTGGGTGTCTGAAGG
The DNA here is from genome assembly GCF_021461385.2 of Schistocerca piceifrons. Taxonomy (NCBI): domain Eukaryota; kingdom Metazoa; phylum Arthropoda; class Insecta; order Orthoptera; family Acrididae; genus Schistocerca; species Schistocerca piceifrons. The sequence continues at coordinate 36,550,445 of NC_060138.1, read as the reverse complement.
CCGACCCACGCACTTTCATGCGTAGCCGGTGACGGGGTAACGCGTAATTCCCCGCCCCGGGTAGACAGGTAGGACACGTACGTACACCCTGGTAACGGCCAGGCCCAGGGAGGGGTGATTACCCGAGCTGATACCTTCCGAAAGTGCCGATTGGTCCCTCCGTCCGTTTGTCGGGAGGTGTGACCTGAGGTGTGAACAATCACCTAAGGCAGGAGTGCCCTCACTTCCATCATTGCCACAGTTCCTTGTTGTTTCTCGGTCTGACGAAGGTCACGACTTCTCCACGGTCAACCCTTTCATTATTCAGAAAGGTGTCGACGCAATTGCAGGTCCTGTGAAGTCTTGTTCCAGATTACGAAATGGCACCTTGTTGTTAGAAAGTCAGTGCCCTCCAGGCACAAAAATTCCTGCGTACTTCTCCGCTCCACATCTTCCCTGTCCGGGTGGAACCGCACCATACGTTAAATTCCTCGCGTGGAGTCGTTTATACACGCTCCCTCGATGGATTGTCTAATGAAGAAATTCAGCACTACCTGTCTGACCAGGGCGTAACGGCTGTTCATAGAGTTATGAAAAGGGTTGACACGAACATCATTCCAACCCACACTGTCTTCTTGACATTTGACAAAGTTCAACTCCCATCGAAAATCAAAGCAGGCTATGAGACAATTTCCGTTCGCCCTTACGTCCCAAACCCTACGCGTTGCTATCAATGTCAGCGGTTCAATCACACCTGCCAGTCCTGTTCCAATCCGGCCAAATGTTACGTGTGGCAAGGATGCCCATGAGGGTGGTTGTCCACCTCCATCCCCTCGCTGCATCAGCTGTATGGGTGACCACGCTGCTTCCTCTCGAGATTGCCCCGTTTTTAAGGACGAAAAGCTCATCCAGGAAATAAGAGTGAAGGAAAAGGTGTCGACCTTTGCTGCTCGAAAATTATTCGCCAGTCGACAGCCCACCGTTCCTCAGACAGGAAAATACAGCACTGTCCTTGCTTCTCCTCGGCCAACAAAGGAGGCGGCCACGCAGACTTGCGACCTCACATTTAGTACCACGGTCGTCAGATCGGCCAGCGCAAAGATCGCCCGTTCAACCTCACCACTTTCACCTGCCCACTCTCTGGCTCACCCTTCGTCGGGTTCTACTAAATCTCGAGCCCAAAAGTCAGACACCAAGACTTCGAAAAAAGAGCATACTCGTGAAGAGTTTCTACGTACCGCAACTTCCCAACCATCGGTTCCTCCTTCATCTAAACCTCATACTTCCAAGAAGGCTACAAAGAAACCCAGTTCCTCTCCTTCTCCGCCAAGGCGTGTCCCATCTACAGCACCACCTGGCGGAAATCGCCCTCGGCTGTCTTCTGTGTCGCTGAGTTGCATTGCTGGTGGCCGGTCAACCGGCCGATCGCTGGTGGCAGGAGCTGCTCCTGAACAACCTATGGATCAGGATCTTCTGCCTTCGTCTGAATGCCATTCCATGCTGTCGGTCGCAAGCTCTGAGCAGTCTTTGAGTTGACAGCACCCTTGGTCACATTCCTCCATTTTCTGTTCACCCTATGTCCATTATCCACTGGAATATCTGCGGTATTCGAGCCAATCGGGATGAATTGTCGATCCTCTTGTGATCCTACTCGTCGGTCATCTTCTGTCTTCAGGAAACAAAGCTGCGTCCCCATGACTGCTTTGTTCTCCCTCATTTTCAGTCCGTCCGATATGATCTCCCCTATGTTGAAGGCACTCCAGCACATTGAGGACTCATGATTCTTCTCCATGAAACTCTCCATTATTACCCAATCCATTTAAACACTTCCTACCAAGCTGTCACCGTCCGTCTTTCCCTTTCCGGATACACGTTCTCTCTTTGTACTGTATACATTCCATCGTCCACACCGATGGCACAAGCTGATCTCCTTCATCTTCTTGGTCAGCTTCCACCCCCCTATTTACTGGTTGGGGACTTCAATGCCCTCCACCCGCTTTGGGGATCTCCACATCCTTGTCCACGTGGCTCACTATTGCTAGATGTCTTCCACCAAGCGTATCTAGTTTGCCTCAACACTGGGGTCCCTACATTGTTGTCTGCCTCCACGACAAATTTATCTCATTTGGACCTTGCGGTCGGTACTGTTCCGCTAGCTCGGCGCTTCGAATGGTTCGCCCTTGATGATACACACTCGAGTGACCACTTTCCATGTGTCCTTAGACTGCAGCCTCAACTGCCATACATGCGCCTGCGACGCTGAAAGTTTGCCCAAGCTGATTGGACACTTTTTTCATCTCTAGCGACATTCGATGACCGTCACTTCCCCAGCGTCGACGATGAGGTCACCCATATTACCGACGTTATTCTTACAGCTGCGGAACATTCAATACCACACACCTCCGAATTGCCCCAGCGCCCCCCAGTTCCTTGATGGAACGAGGCATGCTGTGATGCAATACGTGTGCGGCGACGTGCTCTCCGCGTTTTCGCCACCCTCCTACTTTGGCCAACTGTATCCGCTATAAGCAGTTCCGTGCGCGATGCCGTCGTGTCATCCGCGATAGCAAGAAGGCAAGCTGGAAATTCTTCATTAGCTCATTTAACACCTTCACTCCCTCCTCGGAAGTTTGGAGTTGGCTTCGACAGTTCTCAGGCGCGCCTAGTTTCTCCCCGGTCTCTGGGCTCACTGTCGCGCATGATACATTCGTGGACCCCGTCGCATTTTCTAACTCATTGAGTCAGCACTTTGCTGAGATTTCGAGCTCTTCAAATTACCCACCAGCGTTTCTCCCGAAGAAACGTGCAGCGGAAGTTCGACCTCTTGCTTTCTCCTCTCAAAATCGCGAAAGCTACAATACTGTTTTCTCCATGCGGGAACTCCAACATGCACTCCCTTATTCTCGCTCCATCGCCCAGGGACCGGATGGTATCAACGTCCAAATGTTGCTGCATTTATCAACCCATAGTCTGCGTTACCTCCTTCGCCTTTATAATCGAATTTGGACCGACAGTACTTTACCCAGACGATGGCGGGAAGCTATCGTCGTTCCTGTTCCGAAACCTGGAAAGGACAAACATCTCCCCTCTAGCTATCGCCCCATTTCTCTCACGAGTAGTGTCTGTAAGGTTTTGGAGCGTATGTTGAATTACTGTTTAGCTTGGTGGCTGGAATCCCGCAGTCTTTTAACACCAGCCCAATGCGGATTCCGAAAGCATCGTTCTGCAGTTGACCATCTTGTTGCTCTCTCCACTTATATTATGAACAATTTTCTCCAGAAACGCCAAACAGTAGCAATATTTTTTGATCTGGAGAGAGCATACGATACCTGTTGGAGGACAGGCATCCTCCGCACACTGTTCTCCTGGGGCTTTCGGGGTCGGCTGCCCCTTTTTCTTCGCGAATTTATGGCAGAGCGCACATTTAGGGTGCGGGTGAACACTACTCTCTCCCGTACTTTCTCCCAAGAAAACGGGGTACCCCAGGGCTCCGTGCTGAGTGTTGTACTGTTTTCCATTACCATCAATCCAATTATGGATTGTCTCCTTCCTGATGTCTCGGGCTCCCTCTTTGTGGACGATTTTGCGATCTACTACAGCTCTCAACGGACCAGCCTTCTTGAACGACGTCTTCAATGATGTCTCGATCGCCTCAACTCTTGGAGCATCGAAACCGGCTTCCGTTTTTCTCCCAGTAAGACCGTTTGTGTTAATTTTTGGCGACGTAAGGAGTTTCTTCCGCCCTCCTTACATCTAGGTCCTGTCAACCTTCCGTTTTCAGACATCGCTAAATTCTTGGGTCTTATGTTTGACAGAAAACTGTGCTGGTCCTTCCACGTTTCCTATCTTTCGGCTCGCTGTCTGCGATCCCTCAACACCCTCCGTGTCCTGAATTGTACCTCCTGGGGAGCGGACAGAGTGGTCCTTCTCCGCCTCTATCGTGCCTTAGTGCGCTCGAAATTGGATTATGGAAGCATAGTCTACTCTGCTGCTCGGCCGTCTATTCTTCGGCGTCTCGACTCTATCCACCACCGTGGATTACGTTTAGTGTCTGGAGCTTTTTACACTAGCCCTGTGGAAAGCCTTTATGCTGAGACTGCTGAACCTCCACTGTCCAATCGGCGAGCAGTCCTTCTGAGTCCATATGCTAGCCATCTGTCTTCCATGCCTGCTAATCCAGCCCATGACCTTTTTTTCGACACCTCCTTTGATGTAGGGTATGCAGGCCGCTCCTCCTCCCTACTACCCCCGGGAGTCCGCTTCCGTCAACTGCTCCATTCTCTTTCCTTCCGCTTTCCTAAAACCTTCTTGACAATTTGGGGTACAGCACCGCCTTGACTCCGTCCCTGGATCAGCCTCCTCTGTGCTGTTTGTCGATTTCCCAAGGATGGTACCCCTACACTTGTTTATCGTCGGGCATTTGCTCCTCTATGTGCACAAATGAGGGACGTCACATTTATTTACACCGACGGCTCGAAAACATCGTTAGGTGTAGGGAGTGCCTATATTGTTGGCGACTCCCCAAATCACTTTGGGCTTCCCGACCAGTGTTCGGTTTATACTGCGGAGCTTTATGCTGTTCTCCAGGCTGTCCACTACATCCGCCGCCATCAGCGGATACAGTACGTTATCTGCTCAGATTCTCTCAGCTCTCTCCTCAGTCTCCAAGCTCTTTATCCTGTGCACCCTCTGGTCCACCGGATTCAGGACTGTCTGCGCTTGCTCCACCTGGGGGGCGTCTCGGTGGCGTTCCTCTGGCTCCCGGGACACATTGGTATCTGTGGAAATGAGGCGGCCGATATTGCAGCCAAGGCTGCAGTCTCTCTTCGTCGACCAGCTATTCAATCGATTCCTTTCGCCGATCTCCGGAGCGTTTTATGTCTTCGTGTTGTTCATTTATGGCACGCGCATTGGTCGACACTTCCCCATAATAAATTGTGGGACGTGAAAGCTCTTCCTTGTGCTTGGACCTCTTCCACCCGAACGCGTCGTCGGGTGGAGGTAATTTTAACTAGGCTCTGGATAGGGCACTGTCTTTTTAGCCATCGACATCTGTTAAGCGGCGATCCTCCCCCACTCTGTCCCCACTGCTCTCAGCTGTGGATGGTAAGGCACCTTTTAATTGAGTGCCCCTATTTTAATCCGTTATGCTCCCGTCTACAGCTATCGCCTGATCTATCGTCGATTTTAGCAGATGACACATGCTCAGCCGACCGCGTTCTCCAGTTTATTAGTGCCAGTGAAATGACGTTAGTTATTTGAAGCTTTTTTTGGGGACAACCAACCCCTTTCTGTAGTGGATTTTTAAGCCCTCCTTCTGCTTTTAGTTTCTCCAATTTTATGACTTTGTTCCCATTGCTGCTGGTTTTCAATTTCGGTTTTTTACTGTTTCCTAAGTCACGAGCCGGGCGCTAATGACCATAGCAGTTTTGCGCTTTAAAACCAAAAAAATTAAAAAAAATGGGATGACATTCATAGTCAACCTATCTGCCTGACTACCCATCTTAGAAGTGTTGTAGTTCGCCTTTTCATTCCTCTCTTAACGTTTTCCCTCTGTACCCTTTATGTTCCTCCATCATTTGATGTCATCAGGGCAGACCTCCTTCAGCTTCTTGGGCAGCTACCTCACCCATTTCTGCTACTCGGTGACTTTAACGTGCGTCATCCCCTTTGGGGTTCTCTCAGAACCTGGTTGAGAGGTGCCCTGTTGGCTGATCCTCTTAATCGACTCAATCTCTTGTGCTTTAACACAGGAGCACCACATTCCTTAGTGACTTATTGCACACCTATTCCCACTTGGACCTATACTTCAGAGCTGCCCAGCTTGCCCATCGTACTGAGTGGTCTGTTCTTTCTGACAGATACTCGAGCGAGCGCTTCCCATGTGCTATCCGTTTGCTTTCTCTTGCAGGCAAGCAATTTATGTGTAACAACTGCATCTGAGCAGAGGGCACATCTCCCGGATGTTGGCGAGAAGCCACTGTCGTACCCATACCTAAGCCTAGTAAGGACAAAAAACTAGCTTCTAGCTACCGCCCCATCCCTCTCACCAGCTGTGTTTCCAAAGTGATAGAACGTACAATTCATGCCCAGCTGATATGGTGGCTCTAGTCTCGCAGTATACTAACCACTGCACAGTGTGGATTTCGAGCACACCGTTCTGCAGTTGACCATCTCATTACTTTGTCCACTCATGTCGTGAATGATTTTCTGCTGAAATCCCAGACTGTGGGCGCGTTTTTCGATTTGGAAAGGTCTAGGACTCCTGCTGGAGAACTGGTATCTTCCAAACTCTTCACAGGTGGGGCTTCCGTGGCCACCTGCCCTGTTTCCTCAGGAATTTTTAGAAGACAGACTTTTCAAGGTGCATGGAGATTTTGCCTCGGATACCTTTATTCAGGTAACCGGCGAGCCTCAGGGTTCTGTCCTGAGTGTCATCCTCTTTGTTAACGCCTCTAACCATATAATGGCCTGTCTCCCATCAGTCATCTCTGGCTCCCTTTTTGTTGATGATTTTGCTATCTATTGGAGTTCTCCACAGACCTCATGGAGTGGTCTTCAGCAATGTCCTGATTGTCTTTACACCTGGAGCCTTGACAGTGGCTTTAGTTTTATTACTGGCGAAATAGTCTGTATGAATTTATGGCGGTGCAACTGGCTTCTCCCACCATCTTGGGCTGCTGCTATTCCATCAGTTGAAACTACGAAATTCCTAGGGCCCTTGCTCGATAGAAAACTCCTGGTCCTCCCATGTGTCTTACCTGGCAGCCCACTATATGTGGTCCCTCAATGGTACTTCCTGGGGTGGCGACCGAACCACCGTCCTCCATTTGTACCAGTCCCTTGTCCATTTGAAACTCTACTATGGGTACTTTATGTGTGTGTGTGCACATCTATCCCTCTTACGCCGTCTCAACACTATCCACCATCGTGGCATCTGTTTGGGCATGGGCACCTTTTGCACTAACCTGGTTGAGAGTCTGTATGCTGAAGCTGCTAACCTACCACTATCCTACCACCATCACTTTCTCCTGACATGTGTGGCCACCCATTCTATGCCTCCTTCCATGACTACTTCGATCGCCAGATGGGGTGTCTCCCTTCCTCTTCTGTTACCTCCTGTAACCTGCTTTCTGCAGTTGCTCTGGTGGTTTAACTTGACACTACCTGCTACTTTCCTGGTGGGTGTGAACCTTTCACCACCTTGCCTTCTAGAAGCGGCCCATGTTAACCTTGGTCTTCATTTGCTTCCTAAGGACACTACTACATCCTCGCTCTATCACTTTCAGTTCCATGATCTTCGCATGGAACTTAGCGATAGTACCTTCGTATACACTGATGGCTCTTAGACTGACCATGGGGTCGGGTGTGCATTCATCATTGGCACATCGTCTTCTGGGCCACTCCTCAGTATTTACAGCTGATCTTTTCACCTTGTATCAGGCCGTGGAGTACTTCTGACGACACAGCCTTCTGAATTGTGTCCTCTGCTCATTCACTCAGCGCCCTCCAAACTCTTTGTGCGTTGTAACCTGCTCATCCATTACTGCGGTGTGTACAGGAAAACTGCCACTTGCTCACTCTTGGCGGAGCCAATGTAATGTTTCTGTGGGTCCCTGGTCATGTCGGTCTGCCAGGAAACGAGGCTGCTGGCGCTGCTGCCAAGACTGCAGTTCTTACCTCAGCCTGCGAGTACCTCTATTCCCTCCGATGATCTCTGCATTGTCGTCTGTGAGAAGGTCGTGTACCTTTGGAATCGCCAATGGTCCTCCATCCATGGGAATAAGCTTCTGCTTATAAAGCCTCTTCCGGTACCTTGGATGACCACCTCTCGGCCCTCCCGCCGGGAGGAGACGATTTTAACTCTGCTGCCTTTTGGGCACAGCCTTTTTTAGCCATTGTCATTTGCTGTATTTCGCTGCCCCACCACTTTGTATGCATTGCGGCTAAATTTTAACTGTCCGCCACTACCTGCAGGAATACCTGTTTTTTTACTAATTTACGTTCCATCTTTGGTTTGCCATCTGATTTATCAGCTGTTTTAGCAAATGTCGTACGGGCTGTCGCCCGCGTTTTACCTACTTTTTATCCGCCAAAGCAATGTGGTGAAGTCCATTTAATTTTTAGTTTTGGATCTCCAGGTTTGTATGGTGTTTTTTGGCTCTTTTTCTATGTGCCTAGTTCAGATGGTTCCTATCCTTTCCATTAGGACGAACATATCGTCATTTAACATATCGTCATTTAACTCCTACGTATATAGTTTTGACTTGGGTGGATATGACCTATGAGAAAAATACAACACAACACATCAAAAGACACACACATCAGTTGGCAACACTACACACCAAAAACCGCATATGTTGACCACCAAATGGAAAGCGTAAATGAAACATGCGATGTGGCAAATGTGGATGAAAGAACGCCAAAATCGGCCAGCTGGAGTACAAAGACTAACAAATACATCTCCAGAACCACACACATGTTAAATCGTAACACCGTACGATACATTCACAATGCGGAACTTGGGCTACAAAAGTCCATCTAATTTAAAAAGCAAGAGAAACACGACAAAATGTAATATAGCAGCATACTGTATCACATAATACGTTTATTGTATGTATAAAAAGAAACTTTGATTTCAGGCCACTGATGGTGCTTCCAATAATAAAAGAAGCGAAACGTGTATGGCAACAAACAGTTTTCATTTAGTTGCGTAGATGGTTCATACCTCCACGAACAGTAAATATTTATGGATACATAACGGCTTTCTTCACAGCTGTGGGACATTCCACACTCCAGAGATAAACGTCGAACAGAGTTTGCAGGAGAGCCCAACAATCGTTGTTTCACTTCACTTTTTCTTTCAATAATGACGGTAGTCTTCTGCCATGAATATCTAATACAGTTCCACTGCTCTCCATCTTGTACACTAAATTATGTGCGCAAAATTTAGGCGGTGTATGCTGCTTATCAAACCATTCAACAAACATTTTCTGACGTGTCTTGATAAAACGAGTAATCCAATATTAGTTCACAAGAAAAGCGTGCTCTACAATGGAAAGCATTTTACATTGTCACTAAAAACAGAATGTTGAGCTCCAGTCACAGGAATGTACGGAAACAAGCTTTTGCTTCAAACGATGCTGCAAAGTGCAGTATTACCACGTCAGATACTACAAATAACATGGCGCAATTTCATCGCAGCTACTAAAAGTTTGTGGGGCCTATTCGAGTGGGCACCGCATGTTATACACCTGCATACAAGTCTGGTTATTTAGGGTAGAAATAAATGACCAAAACTCGTGGTCATATAAAACACCAAACGACGATTTATAACACACTCGCCGCAGGATGCTACTGGTGAAACCATTCGGCTTTTCATCGTTGTTTTTAAAACGCACGCCAGAGTCTAATTGCGTCTGGATACAGCCATGCTCCATTACCTCCAGATAACGGCAACAGGCTCGTTGATTTCCTACATGGGATAGCAGCTGCTGGATGTGTTTGAATGTTCCCCAAGGATCTCATGAGCCAAAGCTGATGAAATAATATAATTAATGTCACTACCTTCAATTTTTGTTACTACTGTGGAAGTGGGCTGAGCTACACCTGATACTTGGACCAATGTGTGCAACTGCACTGAAATCTGAGACATTCAAAAACACCGCCAGAAGTGATAAAAAAATATTTGGGGGCCTACACAAAGCTGCGAGCAGGTGCCCCCGTCAGGGGATCAACTTTCATTTGGCGAGTATGGGCTCGGTGATCCCCGTTGTTCCTGAGCTGGGGCTGGCAAGCGCTGCCTGTCGTCTGTCGCCATAAGCGCCGGGCATGCTTCAGCGAGCAGTGTTCAGCTTGGCCTCAGAATGTTGTGTGTCACAGTGAATGAGGATCTCAACTTGATTGCCTGGATCACGAGAATAGTAAAAACCTCTCTAAAAAATCCCTCAGTCTCAAGGTGTGCTCCATGCTGATGAGATACATTGCTGTTTAAGTGGAACAGTTGTTAGTGGGCAACCTCTGGGGAACATGCCACACCTCAGTTGCATAAGACTTACGAAGGCATGTGGGGCTCTGTCTTGTGCGACCAGCATGGATCTTACGAAATCTTCTCTTTCCAGTGGAAAGGGTGAGCCACTGGCAGGTACCAGTCCTCCAGACTTGGGCTTGGTATTGAGTAATAGAACTCGTTCTGGTGGCCATAATGTGTTTCTTACAACTAAACAGAAAGAAGGGAGCTTTTAGAAAGTTCCGCCTTTTTACATACAAGAAAGGGTTAGAGGGAATCGCTGGAAGCTTTAAATATGTGAAGTGCTTGTGAAACGGATCCATGTTGGTAGAAACATCCAATTGCCAACAAGTCAAGAACATACAGAAATCTGAAACTGAGATGCAAAACACCTTAAATCTTAGCAAAGGTGTTGTGACTTGAAGGGATCTAGTTGACATTCCCTGAGAAGAGCTGACAGGTGCATGGTCCCAGGAAGGCATCGTTGATGTAGAGAACATAAATGAAATTGGTGAATGGCGAGCTTGTTAAGTCACTCATTTATACTGACTTTCGGCTGCACAAATCTTCCAGAGCACATTAAGGATGATTTCCCCCACCTCAGTGTGCGGCCTTATTTACCTAACCTGATGCCCTATCTTACATGGCAGCACTTCGGACACACCACCTCAGGTTGTAAGGGATAAAATTTGGTAAGGCTGTCAATGAAGGTGTAGGTTGTGCAACTTCTCCACATCATGTACACTGCTCTGGCTATCACCCAGTCTGCAGCACGGACTGCAGAGTGTCTCTTGAAGTAAGGAAGGTACTGTAAATCAAAGCAAAGAAACGTATCTCATATGGAGAGACCAAAGGCCATGGAACCTCTGAAGGTTGCTACCTCCTTTGTGTCCACTCTGAAGCAACCAGTTCAGAAGACCGATGCTGCTATCCAAATGGAGCTTGCTAGTATCAGCGCTAGCATCTGCGTTTGCCAGTGCACTTCTGCAGTTCCTTTGAAGCGTACTCCCAAAACATCAGACAAGTCTGTTATTGCTAACGTGCAGAGCTCCCTCCTCTAAAGGTCGTCTGGTCCACCGTCCAGCAGTGCCACTACCACGGCTGTGGCCTTTGCTCCAAAGGATACCCAGGGCAACAAAATCTAAGCGTCCACCATCGACAGAGTCGAAGTAAAAATGTCGACGTCCTACTGTTTGACGTCTCTTGACTCTTCAGTAGAGCTAATGGACTGGGACAGTCATATAGTCAGAATGAGCCGCCCTCAGGGGCTCAGTATTGATTTGCTGGGTATGGGCTTGGCGAAACTGGGGTTCTTGAGCTGGGGACTGGTAAGCGCCACCATTCCCCTGTCACCATAAGCTCTGGTCATGCTTCAGGGACCACCAAGCGGTGCAGCAATGGAATGTTGTATGTCTCGGGGAATGATGATCTTGGCTTAATCGCCCGTATTGCGAGGACGAGATAAACCTCTACAAAAATACCCTCTATCTCAAGGTGTGCTGTGTGCTGATGGGATGCGTGGTTGTTGAGATGGAACAGTCGTTAGTGGGCAATCGCTGGGAAACCTGCATCACCTCAGTTGTATAAGGCTTACTCAGGCATGTGGGGCTCTGTCTGAGTAGACCCTTATTTCCCTAGTTGCCTGTGGGACCGACATGGAACCCTCGGAATCATCTTCTCCTCTCAACGGGAAGGGTGTACCGCCTGGGAGTATTCACACCCATTCATCCAAAACAAGGAGAGGCTAGTCCTCCTAATAATACTTTGGACTGCGGTAACAGGTCTCGTGGAGTCGTGAATAATGGCGTATTTCTGGTGATAGAGGAAGAAGGGGTGTTTGAAAAACTGTCCCCCTTTTGTATTCATAAGGTTTTGGAAGGCAGTTCTATAACATTAAAATCTAAAACAAGCTTGCATAATGGCTCGAAACTAATAGGTCAAAGCAGGTAGACATTCTTAAGAAACCGCAGAAACTGGGTGACTATGATACCATTGTTGAGATTCACAGCTCTCTCAACTCCAGTAAGGGCCTTGTCACATGTCCAGAGATCATGGACATGAACATAGCAGAAATGAAGCAGGGAATAGTCGATGTGGAGCAACAGACATGCAGGAATAACAGAGCAACTGAAAACACTGCTACTTTCATTGTCACATTCAATTCTCGGACACTGCCTGAACATCGTATAGTGGGATTCCTTCGACTTATGTTTGGCCTTAGATTCTAAACCCTATGCAGTGCTATAAATGCCAGCGTTTCGGCCTTAGTCACGAATTGTGGACGTGAAGTGATCTGCAGGAACTGTGGAAAGACGCTCATGACGCTGGTACTGACTGCCCGTCTGCAGCAATCTGCACCAACTGCTGTAGGAACCACCCAGTCTGGAGCCAAGACTGCCCTGCTTTCGCTGAAGAATACAAAATATAGGAGATAAGTGAGTAAGCGGATCCCCTATGCCGAAATAAAAAGAATAGGAGACGACGAAACCCTCTGTGTATGCCTCCTCATATTCTTCCATGGTGCAGAAACCTATTTCTAAGGCGGACACATCGACACAGACGATACCTGATGTGCCTGTATCCACCACACGCACCTGTACTTGTACGTGTACATGTCAAGGGGAAAAAGAGTAAGGAAAAACAATCCAGGCAGTTGCACCAGGAAGACCAACAACGGTTCCACAGCGAGTACCCAGAAGGAACAAGAAGAGCAGAGTGCCTCTCAAGGCCCCTTTCCCCTCATCCTCAGAGGGACAGGGTGCAGGGAAAGGCTCATGACATTTGGCTCGAAAGCTGGCCTGAGCCCTGTCGGATGTCATTTTTTACCATCTGACTGATGAGGATATCATAGTTATATGCCTTGTATCCAGGCAGCACCTCCCCAGAACAAAGATAGGGATGAATGAAAACCACACCGTTGACATGGCTTCCACACTACAGTGGAACATGAATGGGTTAGGGACTTATGGAGGAACTGAAACTCATAGCACAAGCACGTCCCTAGTGCTTTTGTTTACGAGACACACATTTAAAGATACTGGTGTCCCTATGCTACAGGGATACACGCTATACTGCAAGGATGACCTATTAGGGCAAAGGGCCAAGGCAGGTGGCTCAGTGTTGGTCACTAATGCGCACCACAACTCTGCTATCCCCTTCGCTGCTGACCTGCAAGCTGTTGCAGTTCAAATTAGTGTGTGTTGAACGATTACTGTTTGCTCACTGTATTTACCTCCGCAAGATGTACTAGACTATGAGCCTATGAGCCTCTCACGGATCTTATCGCACAATTCCAGCAACTATTCCTCCTCCTGGGAGACTTCAACGCCCATCATGTCCTTTGTGGGGTTCGACCAATACTTGCTCTTGGGGTCTGGGTGATGCTATAGGCAGGGGTTTCGTACATAAACATCACTGCATTGGCACATTCTTAGATATCAGTAAGGTGAACGATACTGCTTGGAGACACTGTATTCTTGCACAACCGTATCAATGGGCTTTCGTGGCCACATAACCGTCTGAAGGTTTTTATGAGCAGACTTGTTCACTCACTGTCAGTTTCGAGCAGAGAATACCATCACTCAGAGCAGTGTTCAAAGTGTTACCCTCTTTGCCATAGCCATAAACCGTAAGTCTACGGTACTGTACTGTACTGTACTGTACAGTGATACTTATTTGTGGGCGATTTTGCTGTTTTCTGTTCCTTCTCTGGTGTTGTAACAGTGAGCCGTCAGTTGCAACTTAGTGCAGAGATTACAGGAGTGGGCTTCAAAGAGGCGTTTAGTTTTCTGCATAAAAGTGTGTGCATGTGCGTGAGTTTAATTGTCTCGCAGTATTTTCAATTTACCTGGATTACATATGAGGGACACCATCCCGAATTTGAGACTCGGTGAGGTTTCTGAGCCTCTTTGATTCCAGATTGTCGTGTTTGCCTCACCTGAGGACTTGGAAGCCAGAACCCTGAAGACACTGAACATGAAGTGCCTTAGCCGCAGGTCATGTGGGGGCAGAGGGGCCATGTCTCCCAATTTTATAGTGCCTTCGTGTGCCTGTAGCTGGACTACAGGTGCACGGTGCATGGATTAGTGAGGCCGCCTCATTTGAGGATCATTGTCATTGTCCACCATAAAGAGCTTTGGCTGGCCATGGCTACTTACAAGAACTGTCCCATACTGAGCCTGCAGAATCGCCACTTACCATCCAGCAGCAGCTCCTCATGGTGTGTCAGCCATGTAAGTGCCTCAGACTTTGCCCACACACCATACTGTGGCTCGTCCATCTCTAGAATGTTCCACGAGCCACAATGCAATGTGTGCTGGAGTTAATCGGTGTGGGGCAAGAGCGACCCCAAATCCAGCGTTTCAACAGTCTGGTCCCCAGGTTACTGCAGAGGCCCAGAGTGATTTTAGATTTGGTGTGATAGCATTATGTAGCTGTTTTTACAGGTGGGTCGAAACAGGGATTCAGTGGTTTGCTATGTTTTCCTGTATCATGTCATCAAGGTCCGACTGCCTCAAGGCTTTACTGTCATTGATGCAGAATTACATTAAATCATGTGTGTACTGAAGCAGATAAGACTTTTTTCCAGCGCCAAGTTTCTTGTTTGTTCCGATTCTGTAACTGCCCTTCACTCGCTGAAACGTACATACCTGGCAGATAAAGTAGTCGAGACTATCCACGATGCCCCCTCCAACTACCCTGACTCTAGAATGAATTGTATTTCTGCGGGGGACCAGGTAACATGGGAATTGCGGGGAATGAAAGAGCAGATCTAGCAGCCAATGAGGCATGTCTTCACCCTCAGGTAATTAACTGTGTTAGCCCGTGCTTCCTATCACCATGCTGTGGCGCTCGAGAGTCTTGCGGTATTGGAACGATGAATGACTGGAAGTGACTGTCAATCCAATCCAATCCGCTCCGTGTAGTAAAGCCCACAACATGGTAGTGGCGTACTTCCTTCCAGCTACATTGACATGACGAGGTCCTCCTCACTCGTTTTCATATAGACTGCAGCCCTTTGATGCATGGTTTCTTGCTCCAGCGAGAGGACCCTCCGATGTGTGGCGCTTGTTGCGTACATATCACTGTGCGCCACGTTTTATTGGATAGTTTCATTTTACAGCCAGTGGGCTGCAGCTGATTTGCCAACGGATCTGCAACCTATTTTAGGTAATGATCAAACGAAAGTAGCTAGTTTTAAACTTTCGTAAATTGTCCAACGATTTCACCTCTCCTCTCCTCCTCCTCCTTGCCTCCTCTCCAGTCCCCCCCTCCTCCTCCTTGCCTCCTTATCCACCCTATGGTCTACGCCTTGGCGTTCGAGACAGTATGTCCTTTTTCTCCCTCCCTCCCTCCCATTTTTTCCTGTTCTTCTTTCCTCCCTGTGCGTGCCTGAAGGCCTACCCACGCATAGCCGCTGACGGAGTAAAGCGTAATTCCCCGCCCTGGGTCGACAAGTAGGACCCGTGCGTACCCCCTGGTAAAGGCCTGGCCCAGGGTTTGGTGATTGCCCGAGCTGACACCTTCCGACCATGCCGATTTTTCCCTCCGTCCGTTTCTCGGGAGGTGTGATCTGAGGTGTTAACATTCACCTAAGGCGGGAGCGCCCTCTGAGAGGGTCCCCACAAGGAAGGAGCGTGCCATCGGAGACACTGGCAGTCCGCAGTGGATTTCTGTTCTTCTCTCGAGTTCTGCCCAAAAACGGAAATTTGACTAGCCACCAGTGACAAAAGTACTACAGCCTGCCCCAAAGTTCCTCTTAGTTTCTAGATCAGGATAGAAAGGATTTTTCATCTGTCAACCCTTTCGTTATTCTGAAGGCCGTAGATGCCATAGCCGGACCTGTCAATGTGTAACGTTACCTTGTTGTTGGAAACTGAGAGCCTTTCAGGCACAAAAACTCTTTCGGGCCACACTGCTGTACACATTCCCTGTCCGGGTGGGGGCTCACTGCACTTCGAATTCGTCGCATGGTGTGGTATATACTAGATAACTCGACGAATTGACTGACGACGAGATTCTTTCCTCGCTGAGCAGGGCGTGACGGCTGTGCATTGGGTCATTAAAAAGGTCGACAATGACCTTGTACCGACCCAGACACTTTTCTTGACCTATGATAGTGTTCAGCTGCTGTCGCGCTTCAAAGTGGGCTACGAGGTTATTTCTGTTCGCCCTTATGTCCCGACACCTACGCGCTGCTACCAGTGTCAGCGTTTTAACCACACCCGCCAGTCTTGTTCTAATGCGGCTAAATGCGTCACTTATGGCAGGGACGCCCATGAGGGCGACTGTCCACCTCCGTCTCCTCCTTGCGTGAACTGTCAGGGTGACCATGCAGTGTCCTGTCGCGCCTGTCCCGTCTACAAGGATGAACACTGTATACAGGAAATTTGGATCAAAGTGTCCACGTCGGCTGCTCGCAAGCTTTTTGCTAGTAGGAAGCCCACGCTGCTCCCAGCGGGGAAAAACAGCACCGTCCTCGCCTCTCCTCGGCCTACCAGAGAGATATCGACACAGACATGCGATCTGACCTTTAGCGCTACCGTCGCCCGTCCGGCCAGTGCTAAGATCGCCCAGTCAACGTCTCCTCTTCCTCCCGTCACCCCTAAGAGACAAGCACCTTCATCATCTTCTGCCAAGACGAAGACCCAGCAGTCAGATGCACGGGCCTTCAAGAAGCAACCGTCCCGTGAATACTCCTTACGTACCGCGAACTCCCAGCCATCGATCAGTACTTCGATTAAACGACCTTCCAAGAAGGCTCATAGGAAGAAAAGTTCTCCTTCTCCGCCACGACGCGTTTCTTCTCCTGCGGCACCCAGCGGTTGTCGCCCCAGGCCGTCCTCCGTTTCGCCTGGCCGCACCGCTGGTAGCCGAACATCTGGCCGTCGGAGGAAGCTCCCCATCCCGACCATCTTAACGTGTTGGCCGACGATCCTCTTGAAAAAGTGGAAGATGACTCTCCGCCTATTGATAGCGGCAGCAGTGCTCGCTCGAAGCCAGGCCCTCAGCGGCCTTCGAGGTGACCCCTTCTTGCTTTTTCTTTTTCTCCTCACGATGGCTCTTTATCATTGGAATATTCGCGGCATTTGCTCCACCCGAGAAGACTTAGTTGCTTCTACGCTTGCACTGTCCGCTCGTAGTAGCTCCGCCCTGGCGATTATATTGACCTGGCACAGTATAACTCTGTGCGTTTTGACGTACCCACTGTGGCAGGTATTCTGGCTCATGGATGGGTTATGTTCCTGGTCCGGGATGATATTTACCATGATCCCATCACATTGCACACCGATCTGCATGCAGTTGCCGTCTGAATTACTCTCCCCACTTTCGCATTTTCCATTTGTACTGTTTACACTCCATCGTCGTCTGCCGTTACTAGGGCAGACATGATGCAAATTATTGCTCAGCTACCTGCACCATTTTTGATGACTGGAGACTTCAATGCCCACCATCCCCTTTGGGGCTCTCCAGCATCCTGTCCGAGGGGCTCCCTGTTAGCAGACCTTTTCAACCAGCTCAATCTTGTCTGCCACAATACTGGCGCCCCTACTTTTCTTTCGGACACATCTTACACCTATTCCCATTTAGACCTCTCTATATGTACTCCCCAACTTGCACGCCGGTTTGAGTGGTATGCACTTTCTGATACATATTCGAGCGACCACTTCCCGTGTGTTATCCATCTCCTGCAGCATACCCCCTCTCCGTGCTCCTCTAGTTGGACCATCTCCAAGGCAGACTGGGGGCTCTTCTCTTCCAGGGCGACATTTCAGGATCAAAATTTCGCAAGCTGCGATAGTCAGTTCGCACACCTCACGGATGTCATTCTCACTGCTGCTGAATATTCCATCCCTCATACTACTTCTTCTCTATGTCGCGTACCGGTCCCCTGGTGGACCGTAGCATGTACAGACGCTTTACGTGCTCGTCGACGTGCTCTACGCAGCTTTAAACGCCACCCTAAAATGGCGAATTGTATTATAAACGGTTACGTGCGCAGTGTCGTCGCGTTATTAAAGAAAGCCAGCTGGGCTGCTTTCACAAGCACATTCAACAGTTTTACTCCTTCTGTTGTCTGGGGTAGCCTGCGTCGGCTATCTGGCACTAAGGTCCACTCACCAGTTACTGACTTGACGGGCGCAAATGACGTCCTAGTGGCCCCTGAGGATGTCTCCAATGCCTTCGGCCGATTTTTCGCAGAGGTTTCGAGCTCCGCTCATTACCACCCTGCCTTCCTCCCCCTAAAACAGCCAGAGGAGGCAAGGCCACATAACTTCCGCTTCTCGAATCATGAAGATTATAATACTCATTTACCATGCGGGAACTCGAAAATGCACTTGCCCGGTCACGGTCCTCCGCTCCAGGGCCTGATTCTATTCATATTCAGATGCTAAAGAACCTTTCTCCTGTGGGTAAAGGTTTTCTTCTTCGTACTTACAATCGCATCTGGATTGAGGGTCATGTTCCCACATGCTGGCGCGAGTCTATTGTCCCAATTGCTAAGCTGGGGAAGGACAAGCACTCGCCTTCCAGTTATCGACCTATCACCCTTACCAGCTGTGTCTGTAAGGTGATGGAGCGAATGGTTAACTCGCGTTCTGTTTGGCTGCTCGAATCTCGACGCCTACTTACCAAGGTACAATGTGGATTTCGTAAGCGCCACTCTGCTGTTGACCATCAGGTGACCTTGTCGAACTTCATTATGAATAACTTCTTGCAGAAGCGCCCGACCGCGGCTGTGTTCTTTGATTGGGAGAAGGCTTACGACACCTGTTGGAGGGCGGTCATTCTCCACACCATGCATACATGGGGCCTTCGCGGTCGCCTCCCTCTTTTTAATCGTCCGTTTTTAATGGGTCGAAAGTTCAGGGTACATGTGGGTTCTGTCCTGTCTGACAACTTTCGCCAGGAGAATGTGCCACAGGGTTAAGTTTTGAACGACACTCTTCGCCATAACGATCAATCCAATAATGGATTGCTTCCCAGCTGATGTATCGGGCTCCCTTTTTGTGGACGATTTTGCCGTCTACTGCAGCGCGCAGCGTATATGTTTCCTGGAGCGCTGTCTTCAGCTTTGTCTTGACCGTCTTTACTCCTGGAGTGTCGCCAATAGCTTCCGTTTTTCTGCCGAGAAGACGGTCTGTGTTAACTTCTGGCGCCCACCGTCCTTACGACTCGTTCCCATTGCTCTCCCATTCGTGGAGACAACAGGATTTTTAGGTGTTACATTTGACAGGAAACTTAGCTGGTCTCCACATGTCATATTTGGCTGCCCGTTGTACCCGTTCTCCAAATGTCCTCCATGTTCTCAGTTGTATGTCGTGGGGAGCGGATCGAACAGTCCTCCTTCGCCTATATCGGTCGATCGTCCGCTCTATATTCCTCTGCACGGCCGTCCATCTTACGCCTCCCCAACTCTATACAACATTGGGGGTTACGTCTTGCGATCGGAGTGTTCTATACTAGTCCCGTCGAGAGTCTTCATGCTGAAGCCGGTGAATTGTCACTAACCTACCAGCGCGATATACTGCTTTGTCGGTATGCCTGTCGGCTATTATCAATGCCCGACCACCCATCTTATCGTTCCTTTTTTGACGACTCTCTCGACCGTCAATAGAGGTTGTATGTCTCTGCCCTGCTACCCCCTGGAGTTCGCTTTCGTCGCCTCCTTCAACACCTTGATTTTTCACTCCCTGCAACCTTTAGAGTGAGCGAGAGCCACACGCCACCAGGCTCAGGTTCGCATTCACCTTGACCTCAGCTCACTCCAAAAGGAGGTTACCCCCTGGTTCGGTATACCACTCCCGTTTTGTCGAAATTCGTT
Source organism: Schistocerca piceifrons (assembly GCF_021461385.2). Classification (NCBI taxonomy): domain Eukaryota; kingdom Metazoa; phylum Arthropoda; class Insecta; order Orthoptera; family Acrididae; genus Schistocerca; species Schistocerca piceifrons. Next base: position 36,530,631 of record NC_060138.1, on the reverse strand, counting down.
CGAAGTTCATTAATATGACCTTCATTTATACAGATGGCTCTAAGACCAATGACGATGTCGGCTGTTCTTTTATTGTCGGGGCACACAGTTTCAAATACCGGCTCCGTGGCCACTGTTTGGTCTTCACAGCTGAGCTATTTGCCCTCTACCAGGGTGTTCTTTACATCTGCCGCCACCGACATTCTGCTTATGTCATCTGCTCCGATTCCCTGAGAGCCATCCAGAGCCTCAGTGATCCGTACCCGGATCACCCTTTCGTGCACTGGATCCAACGCTCTCTTCAGCAGCTGGCGGACGACGGTTCTCCGGTTACCTTTATGTGGGTTCCTGGCCATGTCTGTATCCCTGGGAACAAAGCTGCAGATGCCGCGGCCAAGGCTGCGGTCCTCCAGCCTCGGACAGCTTCTCATTGTGTGCGTTCATCTGGTTTTAGCAGTGTCATTTGCCAGCGCACTTTATCGCTGTGGCATGCCGATTGGTCTACACTTACTGAAAACAAGCTTCGGGCCTTGAAACCTCTCCCCACGGCTTGGACGACCTCTTCACGCCCTTCTCGGCGGAAGGAGGTCGTTTTGGCCCGGTTACGGATTGGACACTGCCGGTTCAACCACCACTGTCTGCTGACAGCTGCACCGGCGCCGTTCTGCCCATGTGGGCAATTGCGACGGTACGCCACATTTTAACGTCCTGTCCGAATTTTAATACACCGCGCATTGATCTTGGCCTGCCATGTACTCTGGATGAATATTAGCGAATGACCCAGGAGCAGCTGCTCGCATTCTTCGTTTCATCCACTTGACAAACCTGTCTAAGGACATTTGATTATGCTGTTTTCTTTTAATTCTTGCCTTTTTAGTTGCTTTTTTAACATTGTGCCTCACAGTGCATTCATAATTTCGCTTGGGCGCTAATGACCACTATAGTTGTGCGCCTTAAAACCACAAACAAACAAACAAAAAAAGTTACGGTTGTGTGGACCCTGGGCCATATCGGAATTCCAGGAAACGAACGTGTCGATCAGTTGGCCAAGCAGGCCACCACGCCATCGCTTCGCCACCGCTGGAGCTTGGTCTCGTGGAAAGAGACCTCCGGTTAGCACTACATCGCAAGGTCCGCGATGTCTGGAGCTCTGAATGGTCTGTCTTGAAAACGCCAAATAAACTCTGCGTGGTAAAGTCGTCCACGGCCGTCTGGAATTCATCCTTGAGGAGCACGCGTAGGGACTCAGTTGTTCTCTGACGTCTCCGAGTTGGACATAGGCGATTGACCCACAGCTATCTCCTTGAGAACCCACCCAAGTGTCGCTGTGATGCAGGGCTGACGATGGTCCATCTTCTGATGGACTGCCCCCTTTTAGCCCCCTTGCGGCAGTCCTTTAATTTACCAGCTGCACTTCCTATAATTCTAGGTGATGATGCCTCTATAGCTGACTCAGTTTAACGTTTTATCCCTGCAGCTGGGTTTCATCACTCACTCTAGTGTGGGCGCTCTCGCATGATTTCTCAGGCTACACCCACTCCAGCGACTTTTAATTGTGACGTGGATACCAAAATAGTGTCTTTTATGGTAAAAAGTTGTGTTGGTGCCTCTATCAACGCTTTCCAGCTGGAGGTTCTTCGTTTGTAGTTGAGTGGTTGACCTTTTACCTGATCCATCAACCACTGTAGTCGGTTTTACTCTAGTCAACTATTTGCTTTGCTCCTTTTAAGTGTCCTCTATTTTGTGTTACTGCGGTGTTCATTTTAGCTCTGTACCCCTTGGTGTTCCCTCCCTCTGGGTCCTGAGGTTACGCTTTTACTGTATAGGCATTTTACAAGTATGTCTGTTTGGAGCAGGGGACTGATGACCTCGATGTTTTGCCCCTATCAAACCCCAGAACCAGCCACCCTACCACCAACCCCCCCTCTCCGCCCCCCTTATCTGTGTGTGTCTGGCTTTGTGTGTCTGGTGCATCATCTATGAGAACTGACACACACTAATTGTGTCTGGTGATGTGGCACATACATGGGGGGGCACGTGCCCCCCTCCCCCTCCCCCCCCCCCAATTGTGGAGCCACGCATATTGCAATCCATGCCACCCCCGCCAGTCAGTCCGCATGCTATTCATTCATTCATTTCTTCAGTCAGTTAGCTCAACTGAAATGAGTTATCAAGTAGTTGTACTTACCTATGTAGCACGCGTGTCCACATTATTGTATTTTATACATTTCTATCTGACACACCGATAGCTAACACACATCTGTGAGAAAAGTCACGGTAATTGTAGTGATTTCAATACAGTACAAAGAAGTTTTTTAACATTGCAGTATACAAAAACATGGCTGAGGTCGATAATGGAGGAGGATCAACTTAATGGCTTAGCTCTGTTGAACACTCATCATGACATTGGTTGTCCTATTGCCAGGAAGAGTAGATGCATAGAATTTATTATTTTAGGAAGAGAACCACAATTGGAACTTTTTATATCATAAGATGGCATTGTCTTGTAAATGTGTACGCATGACAAAAAGTTTTGTCACCCAGGTTCACAGAACTCCTGAAGATAAACATGGACTGTGGATGTTGTATCACAGACAGCCCCTTCGACTGTTCAGAGATGTCACAAAACCCTCACAAAGATGTAAACAACCATGCACGAGCAGCACCTATTAGACGGAGTCTGTCCAACAGCCGATCAGTTCGTCATTCCACCAGGAAGGAGGTACATTGCTCGTGTTGTCTGCATTGTTACTTTGTGCCAGGAAGTGTTATCAACAAGGGAAGTGTCCAGGTGTCTTTGAGTGAACCAAAACAATGTTGTTCAGACATGGAGGAGGTAGAGAGACAGGAACTGTTGATGACATACCTCACACAGGCCGCCCAAGGGCTACTACTGCAACAGATGACTGCTACCTATGGATTATGGCTCTGCGGAACCCTGACAGCAATGCCACCATGTTGAATAATGCTTTTCATGCAGTCACAGGACGTCTTGCTATGACTCAAACTGTGCGCAATAGGCTGCATGGTGTGCAACTTCACTCCCGACCACCATGGTGAGGTCCATCTTTGCAACCAAGACAGCAAGACAGCATGCAGCGTGGTACAGGTGGGGCCCAACATGGTGAATAGACCGTTTGGGAATGGCATCATTTTCTATTCACCGATGAATGTTGTATATGCCTTCAACCATCCAACTTATGAAGACATGTTTGGAGGCAACCCGGTTAGCCTGAACTCGTTAGATGCACTATCGAGCAATTGTAGCAAGGTGGAGGTTCCTCGCGGTTTTGGGGTGCCATTATGTGGGGCTAGTGTACGCCATTGGTGGTCACAGAAGGCACCGTAAGTGCTGTTTGATATGTGAATGCCATCCTCTGACAGTGCAACCATATCAGCAGCATAGTGGGACTCATGATCATCATCATCATCATCATATACTGTTAACTGTTAAAATGTAAGTACTGAGTATATAATGATCAGAAAGAAAATTAATATGGTATTATATAAAGAAACAAAATGGAAAATGTAGTATTAAAGTAGTTTCCCTAGCTTTCATGTACTGGAGAGTAATAAGGCATCCAGAAAAGTACTTGGTCAATAAATATAGTGTGCATACGTATGTGCAAATAAAACAAGAAAACTTGAGTATTATTTGTAAGAAAAATTAGCTTTGTAAGGAAACCACTGCATGTGACAGTTTTGTAAAGAAATATTATTAATAAACAATAACAAAAGATAGTAAATAAAAATACGTCTACATCAAATGCATAACATTGTAAATAAAAATGAAAAATGTTAATAAACAACAAAGATAAGCATGTATTGTGAAAACAGTTGTTCATAATCTGTTACTGAATTTGATATATAATAATCAGTTCCAATCCCTTCCACTAGATAATTATTGGTTATAGCAGGCCTGAAGATCTCCCCATAAATACTCAGACCTCAAAGCGAGAAGCTTAACACAGTTCAGGATTATAGTAATGGAGGAGGGTGAGTTCTGATCTTATTTGTTAGATAGGATTCCTGCCATTTTATTGTGCTTCAGTTGGCTGAGGCATGTGGAGGGGTTACTTCAAGATTTTTGGGTGTATCATGTGACCTTTGATTTATGTCAGGAGATTGAATATAGCTTCCACAATTGCCTAGGGTGTGTGGGAGTTCCCATGGATGACTTCTTCTTTCTGTATATGTCCATGGACCATTTCTTATAATGTTAGACACCATGTTTACATAAAGCTTACATATACGTAGCAAAAATACTGTGATATATATCAGTGTATAATCACATTCATAATCTGACTTCATATTAGCTACTTACAAAATGTAATTATGTGATCTTCACTCAGAACTCTCAAGAAAAATAGAGAAAAAGTACAGTCGAATTAGCATTTTGACATGAAATATTATTAGGTACATCATTCATAATTGCAGTGATTTTATATTTAGTTTCAAATCTGTTACAGTTTCTCTTTTCAGTGGATACTGACACACTATTTAATTTTTTATTTCAAGATATTCTTTAACACTGTAAAGGCAAATATTGACCAGATGGCTTTTTAATTTTCTTTTAAAAAGAGGCATATTTTGTACCATCTTGATACACTATGGTAAACTGATGTACAATATGTGTCCAGAATTTACATGTTCTCTGTTAATTTTGGCCTACTTTGTTCTGCATGATAGTCATTTTTTCTTCTTGTATTATGTTCATTGTAACCTCTGTTCAGCAATGCAGCACAGTTTTTAGGTAGATAATTGTTTCATATACATACATATATACAAACACTGTTGCTACTGTTAAAACTTTAGCTACCTCAATTTATTTCTGCAGGATTCTCTAGGGGATACTTTTGCAGTGTGTTGTACAGTTCTCTTTTGTAAACTTAATAATCTGTGTGTGCACTTTTGTGGCATTACCCCCAAGGCAGAATGCCATATGAGAGATGCAAATGGGCTAGTTTGTAGTACATTGTTTGTAGTGTGTGTCTATTTTCTGATTTTGACATTTTTCTCTTCAGAAATGTGCTTGAACCTGTTTTGCTACAAATGTTACTTATGATTCTCCCATGTCATATACCTATCAATTCTTAAACTTTGAAATTTATAGCTGTCTGTCTCTCCTTCAGTTGTGTGTTTCCAAGCCTGACAGTAATATTGTCAACAGTGTGGTTTTTTGTCTGATGTATCTGCAGATATGTTATTTTGTTTCCCTTTATAAAAACTGTTTTCCTTGAAATAATTGTTTACAATTTTCATATTTAGCGAAGCCTTCTCTTGGAGGTCATTTGTTGTAGAACTGGTAATAACAAATATAGAGTCAACATGACTACACTATCAGATACAGTTTTGGTCATATCATTGACATTCAGAATGAATAGTGGACAAAGGAATCATGTGCTTCACAATTTCAAAATTTGAAAACACACTTACAGTATTATTTTCACTTTTCACTTTATTTCAGCACACCAGTTACTAGTTTCCTATAACAGTTGAATGTTGTATACTGCTTTCCCTCTTACACCATAACAATGGAGATTTTATAATAGATTATTATGGTGTACACTGTCAAATGCTTCAGATAGGTCCAGAAACATATTGCAGAAGTTCCGTCCACAAAGTGCTGTAGATAAGTGTTATGAATTCAGCAAATGCTGTTTTGATGGATTTGCCCTTTCTGAACCCATGTTGATCATTGTTGAGAATATTGCTTGTTTGTATAAAATTTAATATTGTCATTTATTATGGTTTCTATTATTTTAGAAAGGAGAGATGTAATAGTTACAGGTCTGTAATTTACTGGGTCTTTTTTGCAACCTTCTTAATGTATAGGGATTAATTTACTCCTTTTGAGACATTTGAAATATACCTTCTTTTTAAAGATAAACTTATCAGACTGGCTAATGACTTTACTACCCACTGTAAATAGCATTTAATTAGTTTAGTGGATATACCATCTAGTCCCACAGTGTTTTATGTTTTTAGACTATATGTTTTTCTAGCAATTTCTGATTTATTAGTTGGGGTCAGGAATAAGCATATGGAATGTTGGTTTTTATTTTGGAAGTATAATTTTGATTTACTAATGGGTCCCCAACTTCAGTATGTTTGTTTGAAGTACTGATGACATTTTGTGCATCCCTGAATTCCCTCAGATTTACCTCCAGTGTTAAGTCATCATTTCCACACATTCACCTTCCTGCTCTTCATTTATGAGAGACACTATGATTATAGTGACATTTGTTGAGGTTGCTGTCTTGTTTGAATAATATGTCAATACTTTCTTTCATCAGTCGGGTGTATGATTTCTTCTTTTCGCTGCATGCATCCCTATTCATTTGGATTGGTCGTAGCCAACAATTTTTGTACACAATTTCCACCTCTTCCTTTTTACCTCTACTTTCATTATACTTCTCATTTATTTCCCTATGTATTAATGGTCATGAAAAATCTATGTAATGGCCTAATGTATTTCAGAGGGATTCCCATCCTTCATCTAAGTTTTCTGTTAAGTATAGTTCACTAAAATCTTGGATTTCCAATAGCCTTTCTAGCCTACATATGTTTGTATGCTTAGTTTGTCTAAGGTCTTTAAACATTTTTTTTGGCCATCCTATGCTGTTTGCTGATTTAACTAATACCCTATAATGGTCTACAATGGCTATGTATATGAACTGTACTGTCTGCTTGCTCTGTTGTGTATTAATGATTACATGATCTAGAAATGCTTCTGTATTTTCACAACACCTCATGGGGCTGCCTACCGCTAAATTAAGTCCATAGGTTTTAATCAGATCTTAAGAACACCTTGTATAACAATTGTATTTCAGTGTGTTAATGTTTAGATCACTAATTACAATTACATAATTGAATTCCCTGTTAGCCTTATCTAACAAGACTTTTAACTCACTTTGAAATCAATTTATCTGACCTTGATGAATTCCCAGTGGCTATGTGGGAGAAGGGGACTGGGGGTGACCTTGAATATAAATTGGCCAAGTGAGTAATCTGACACTGGATATGCAATTTGACAACCCCTTATGGTATCCTAGACTTTGAGGTCAGATTATCTCAGCTGAAAACACACTGCTGTACTGTTGCACATTTAAATTGTGTACTGATAACCCCTGTTCTCTGGAGATGCATATCCCTTCAAATCTAAAACACACACTACTGTCCCATGTACAGTCAAAGTGCATTTCACTCATGTGAGTATTTTTGGGGATGGAATTTTCAGAATCATTAGTGCATATAGTAAGTACGTAATATTTCTGTAACTATGGTGTTAACTCAAGCAACCAGATTCCTGTGTAGCATTGGTAGATTGTGCAATAATTGTAACAGGTGCCCCACCTTTCTTTGTCATGGAAGATATCACACCTTATGGTCTTTTTGTTTTGAAATGAATTTTCCTCCTGTGTAGAGACATGCAGTGAAAGGAAGTGGATATTAACATTTTGAACACTGGGCACCTAGGGTTTAGTTCATAAGATATACTTGACAATTTACTGGTCATCTATACACAATGAAAATCAGTTTCAGAGGGCAATTTACCTATGAAACTCTGCAAACAGACATCAATGACCATTTTTTATATCATCATGAAAATGTGGTGTTTTCGTAACAAATTGTTTTCACCTTCATTTGTAAATTTAGTTTATAGAATTCATTAAATTTCTCTCAGTATGAAAAATTTTCAACTGCATTGGAAATTAAATCCTGTGTCACATCAGTACCAGGGATATTATCTTAATTTTATCTTTAATTATATTTGTGACAGTAGTAGTAAATTACATTATTCCAGTGCGCAATGTGTGTTCATTTGTTACAGTCCCATCATGGAACACAGAAAAGGCCTGGAGCTGAATGTTATGGCTTCATCAGATGATGTAAGTGTTTCTGTGGGATATTAAGTCAGTACTGTGAACAAAATACACTAATTAAAAACTTAAATATGTGGTATTGATGTTGCACTACAAAACTACTCAAAAAATGTAATTTTTCTTTGAAAATGAGTTACACTTGCCCCAGTGTGAAAAATTTAAGAGAATTTGGGAAACTGAAGCTTTCATCACAATATGCAAAATACTAATTGGCATCTTTCCTTGCTTTTGTGGAACATCTGTACTTTGAATTCAAGTTTTTAATAAGTGTTTTATATGCCTCTTTAATTTGTCCAGAAATGTACTTTTGTGGTTTCTTCACAGTTGCAAGAAGATTGCATCATATTGTTCAGAAATGTATATTGTAGCATATAATGTCACTCCTCCTCCATTGGTCTTGAATTACATTGAACCATGAGCAGAACACATGGCCGTTCAATGAAGTCTCTCCCTTTTGCCGCCTCTCCCTTTTGCCGCCTGTCCCTTCACTCCACCACCAGCACATGTGGCCAGTTAGTGTGATGGGGCTGATATGTACCCATCTGGCTAAGCCCCTTGGCGACACAGTGACCTGACCGCTGATGCTGAGCTGTTGCATGCTCATATACACACACATTAACCACCACACCACCATTATTGTTTGCGTAAAATATCACATAAATTTGGCAATGTGGGTTCTCTTGGTAAGATGTGGTTGGCTTCACTGTTCATAAAAACTATTTCTGCCACTCAGTGCCTTTTGTGCTTCTGCGTATCTTGGCAACATCAGAACATCCCTCTGTCCGTTACTCCCCACCAGTCTTTGAATATGGTTCAGGTCGTAATGCGAATTGCAGTGGTACTGATGCAGTTATGCTGGCATTTGAGGGAGATATGCTCCTGGAGAAGGGCAAGGCTTTTGTGTTATTGGTGAGTCATGAAGCCATATGTTTTGCCACACATGTGGTGTTTATGCAGCTTGTGTTTCAGGCACATCTTCCCGCTCTATTAGATGAACATGGACACCCACCCCATGAGTGGAGCCTTTACGTTCTGCCAGTCATGTGTGTTTATTGTTCCAACCAACACACTCGATGTTCACCAGATTGCCTGTTTTATAAGAAGGAAAAAGAGAGAAAAGTCCCTTGATTGTTTATCTTACACTGAGGTTCGTCAAAAAATATGACAGACTTCACCTCTGTCGATGGCTTCTGCCTTTGTCTGTTACATCCTTTCCCCTTTCTCCATACTCTAGTCCTCTTCCCCCCCCCCCTTTCCTCTTCCCTTCCCTGCAGTTCCCACACCCTCCCCTCCACGAGCCACTCTCCCTTACTGGGCAGAGAAGTGTTAAGTTTTTGGCAAACCACTTGTGATTGGGTTCCCTTCTGGGACCTCTCCCTGGGGTCTTCCTGGTCGGAGGCCTGGTATCACAACTTGGCCATGGTCACATGCTTTCAGCTGATAAAGATGAAGAAAAAGAAACATCTGTCTCAGAACTATGTCCCCATGGTACTTCCAGATGTGCCATCTTCCCCTCACAACCTGAGTCTGTCCAATTATTAATGGATGCCACCTGTCCTCATCAGTGATGGGTGGTGATCTGGTGATGTGATTGGCTCGTCTGTTCACCATCCATTTAGATACCCACTCTGTGCTTATTCAGTGGAACTGTAATGGAAACTATCATCACCTCCCAGAGTTGCAATCCCTTATTGCCTTTTGACAGCTTGTGCTGTTCTCCAGGAATCTCATTTTACTCATGCTCACTCACCAACCATTCAGAGATCCTGTGCTTTTTTGGAATGAGATTGGCCCTTCAATGGCTTCCGGTGGTGTTTGCATGTTGGTCTATATGGACATTGTTAGTACACAGATCCCACTTCATACTACACTGGAAGAATTTGCTATCTGGGTCCACTTGGATTCTGTGATCAGTTTGCAATTCGCCACACTTTGATGGTTTTTGTTTGGTTACCATGTGGCCCCAGCCTTTGCAGGATCTTTTCCCTTCCATGCTGCATGTTTTCCCCTTGCTATTCTTTTTCCCCTCCCTTGGGGACATGTCAGGTATGTTACTGGGAATGTTCTGCACTGTCTGTTGCTGACATAAGAACAGTCTCACCACGGTTTTTTGTTCCCAGTTTTTCATTCCCTTTTCCTTTCTTTGTTTCCTTACTCTTGTCCTTCCTCCACTTTGGCATTTGGGGTTCCTCTTTTCCTTCTTCCTCGCTGTGTACTCCTGAAGGCCTACTATGCATCTGACACATAACAAGTGATTGGGTAACATGTAAATCCCAGCCATGGGTCGACAGGTAGGGATCGCACATAACCCCTGATACAGGCGAGGCCCAGGGAATGGTGATATGCCTAAGCTGCTACCTTCCCAAATTGGCAATTAGACCCCCCCCCCCCCCCCCCAGGTGTTTGCGAGGTGTGACTTGAGGTGTGAACAATCACCCTGGTGCACCCCCTGGTTAGGGAGCACCCAGATGGAAGGAGCACACCATTGGAGATGGTGGCAATCATGGGTGAGTTTCTTCCAATAAAACAATTGTTTTCACAATCAATATCTACAAAACGTAAACAGAATGAAGCAACCAATTCAAAGAACCTTCAAACTCCACCATTATTCCTAGTGGTATCATGTACTAAAGATGGTCAGCCCTTCGCAATGGTAAATCCAATTATTCAGAAAGGTGTCGATGCAATTGCCATCTCTGTGAAATCCTGCTATTTTTTACAGAGTGGCACTTCGCTTTTGAGACTACTTATGATTCTCAAGCAACAACTGCTTGCAGCTTTTCACTCCTGCATAGCTATCCTGTTAATGTTGAGGCCCATTGAACACTAAATTCTTCCTGCTGTGTTATTTATACTGGGCTGCTAGATGATCTGACAAAGGCAGACATACAAACATATCTCTCTGATCAGGCATTCATTACAGTACATCAGGTGACGAAAAAGTAGACGCCTCATAAGTGTCCACACTCACTCTCACTCTCTTCCAATAAAGATCAAAGCAGGTTATGAAGTTACCACAGTCAGACCATATATTTCAAATCCAATGCAATCCTATGAGTATAATTGTAACAATAACATTATAGTCCTGTCAACACCCATCCATACGTGTAATATGTGGTACGGATTCTCATGAGAGTGATTTCCCACCTCCTCCTGCCCGCTGCATCAACTGCAATGGCAACCATGCTCCTCCTTCCATGACTGTTCAAAGTATCTCAATGAGCGGGCCCTCCTGGAGATCGGGGCGAAGGAAAAGTGCCTCACCCAGTCGCTCACAAGTTGTTGGCTAGTGGGAAACCCTGTGTTCTACCATCTGGCACTTACAGTACCTGTGTTGCTACATCTCGTTCCATGGAGGATGTGGCCTTACAGGCATGTGACCTTAAATTTAGCACCATGGTTGTGAAATTGCCCTGCACCTTGGTAGCATCCCCCATCTGCTCCTCCAGCTGTGCAACATGCCACCAAACTTCCGCTTAATGGGTTGAAGTCAGCAGCTACACAACCAGCAGCCACCCCCCCCCCTCCCCCCTCCTCTTTTGTGGATACGTGCTTGTGAGCACGGGACCTCGAGCTAATGTGGCCCTCCTTCCTTTCTGGGCTGCATACCATCCTTTTCTGCATCCTTCCCCATCCCCCATCTTTGCCCCCGCCCCCCCTCACCACCACCTCTTTCCTTCCCTTTGTCCCCCTCTGGGAGTGTTTTGTGCCTACGTCCGGACTTGGACGCTCGAAAATGTAACACATTCTTTGCTCTCTCTGCTTGCAAGTCTTCGTCCTTCCTTGCTTCGTCCTTCCTTCCTTCCTTCCTTCCTTGCTTCGTCCTTCCTTCCTTCCTTCCTTGCTTCGTCGTTCCTTCCTTCCTTGCTTCGTCCTTCCTTCCTTCCTTGCTTCGTCCTTCCTTCCTTCCTTGCTTCGTCCTTCCTTCCTTCCTTGCTTCGTCCTTCCTTCCTTCCTTGCTTCGTCCTTCCTTCCTTCCTTGCTTCGTCCTTCCTTCCTTCCTTGCTTCGTCCTTCCTTCCTTCCTTGCTTCGTCCATCCTTCCTTCCTTCCTTCCTTCCTTCCTTCCTTGCTTCGTCCTTCCTTCCTTCCTTGCTTCGTCCTTCCTTCCTTCCTTGCTTCGTCCTTCCTTCCTTCCTTGCTTCGTCCTTCCTTCCTTCCTTCCTTGCTTCGTCCTTCCTTCCTTCCTTCCTTGCTTCGTCCGTCCTTCCTTCCTTCCTTGCTTCGTCCGTCCTTCCTTCCTTCCTTGCTTCGTCCGTCCTTCCTTCCTTCCTTGCTTCGTCCTTCCTTCCTTCCTTGCTTCGTCCTTCCTTCCTTCCTTGCTTCGTCCTTCCTTCCTTCCTTGCTTCGTCCTTCCTTCCTTCCTTGCTTCGTCCTTCCTTCCTTCCTTGCTTCGTCCTTCCTTCCTTCCTTGCTTCGTCCTTCCTTCCTTCCTTCCTTGCTTCGTCCTTCCTTCCTTGCTTCGTCCTTCCTTCCTTGCTTCGTCCTTCCTTCCTTCCTTCCTTGCTTCGTCCTTCCTTGCTTCCTTGCTGCTTCCTTCCTTGCTTCCGTCCGTCCTTCCCTCTTCCTTGCTTCCGTCCTTCTCTCTCCTTGCTTCCTTCCTTCTCTCTTCTTTACCCCTACTCTTTTCCTTACCCCTACTCTTTTCCTTACCCCTACTCTTTTCCTTACCCCTACTCTTTTCCTTACCCCTACTCTTTTCCTTACCCCTACTCTTTTCCTTACCCCTACTCTTTTCCTTACCCCTACTCTTTTCCTTACCCCTACTCTTTTCCTTACCCCTACTCTTTTCATTACCCCTACTCTTTTCCTTAACCCTACTCTTTTCCTTAACCCTACTCTTTTCCTTAACCCTACTCTTTTCCTTAACCCTACTCTTTTCCTTAACCCTACTCTTTTCCTTAACCCTACTCTTTTCCTTAACCCTACTCTTTTCCTTAACCCTACTCTTTTCCTTAACCCTACTCTTTTCCTTAACCCTACTCTTTTCCTTAACCCTACTCTTTTCCTTAACCCTACTCTTTTCCTTAACCCTACTCTTTTCCTTAACCCTACTCTTTTCCTTAACCCTACTCTTTTCCTTAACCCTACTCTTTTCCTTAACCCTACTCTTTTCCTTACCCCTACTCTTTCTCTTTTTTCCTCCACGTGCGTGTCTGAAGGTCGACCCATGAATTTCCATGCATAGCCGGTGACTGGGTAAAGCGAAATTCCCCAACCCGGGTAGACAGGTAGGACACGCACGTACCCCCTGGTAATGGCCAGGCCCAGGGAGGGGTGATTACCCGAGCTGATACCTTCTGAAAGTGCCGATTGGTCCCTGTCAGTTTCTCCCTCAGAGAGGGACCCCCACAAGGGAGGAGCGCGCCATCTGAAACGCCAGTAATCATGGGGGGTACTTCCGAAATGGTTTCTTCATCTTCTACTATGTCTGCTGACAAGCGTAAGTTCACTGAGTCTCAGCCACAGACAGTTCTTCCATCTTTGCCATAGTTCCTTGTTGTTTCTCGGTCTGACGAAGGTCACGACTTCTCCATAGTCAACCCTTTCATTATTCAGAAAGGTGTCGACGCAATTGCAGGTCCTGTGAAGTCTTGTTCCAGATTACGAAATGGCACCTTGTTGTTAGAAACAGTCGGTGCCCCCCAGGCACAAAAATTGCTGTGTACTTCACTGCTATACACCTCCCCTGTCCAGGTGGAAGTGCACCACACTTTAAATTCATCACATGGGGTCATTTATACACGCTCCCTCGACGGACTGTGCGACGAGGAAATTCAAAACTACCTGTCTGACCAGGGTGACACAGCTGTTCAGAGTCGTGAAAAGGGTTGACACGAACATCATTCCAACCTGTACTGTCTTCTTGACATTTGACAGAGTTCAACTCCCATCGAACATAAAAGCGGGCAATGAGATAATTTCCGTTCACCCTTGGATCCCAAACCCTACGCGTTGCTATTGGTGTCAGTGGTTCAATCATACCAGCCAGTCCTGTTCCAATCCGGCCAAATGTGTTATGTGTGGTAAGGATGCCCCTGAGGGTGGTTGTCCACCTCCATCCCCTCGTTGCATCCACTGTATGGGTGACCACACTGCTTCCTCTAGAGATTGCCCCATTTTTAAAGACGAAAAGCTCATTCAGGAAATAAGAGTGAAGGAAAAGGTGTCGACCTTTGCTGCTCGAAAATTATTCGCCAGTCGAAAGCCCACTGTGCCTCAGACAGGTAAATACAGCACTGTCCTTGCCTCTCCTCGGCCAACAAAGGAGGCGGCCACGCAGACTTGTGATCTCACCTTTAGTGACACAGTCGTCAGATCGGCCAGCGCAAAGATCGCCCGTTCAACCTCCCCACTTTCGCCTGCCCACTCTCTGGCTCACGCTTCATCGGGTTCTGCTAAATCTCGAGCCCTCAAGTCAGACACCTGGACTTCCAGAAAAGAGCCTACTCGTGAAGATTTTTTACGTACCCCAACTTCAAAACCATCGATTCCTCCTTCATCTAAACATCCTGTTTCCAAGAAGGCTAATAAGAAAGAGTTCCTCTCCTTCTCCGCCACGGCGTGTCTCATCTACAGCACCACCTGGCGGTAGCCGCCCTCGGCCGTCTTCTGTGTCGCCGAGGCGCCCTACTGGCGGCCGATCAACCGGCCGATCGCTGGTGGCAGGAGCTGCTCCTGAATAACCTATGGATCAGGATCTTCTGCCTTCGGCTGAATGCCGTTCCACGCTTTCGGTCGCAAGCTCCGAGCAGTCGTTGAGTTGAGGGCAACCTTGGTCACAATCTTCCGTTTTCTGTTTACTCTATGTCCATTATCCATTGGAATATCTGCGGCATTCGAGCCAATCGGGATGAATTGTCGATCCTCTTGTGATCCTACTCGTCGGTCATCTTCTGTCTTCAGGAAACAAAGCTGGCAATCCAGCACATGGAGGACTCATGCTTCTTCTCCATGATACTGTCCATCATCAACCAATCCCATTAAACACTTCCTTCCAAGCTGTCGCCGTCTTTCCCTTTCTGGAACACCTTCTCTCTTTGTACTGTATACATTCCATCGTCCACACCAATGGCACGAGCTGATCTCCTTCATCTTCTTGGTCAGCTTGGGTCCTTCAATGCCCACCACCTGCTTTGGGGGATCTCCACATCCTTGTCCGCGTGGCTCACTATTGATAGACGTCATCCACCAAGTGGATCTTGTCTGCCTCAACACTGGGGACCCTACTTTTTCGTCTGCCTCCACGACAAATTTCTCTCATTTGGACCTTTCGGTCGGTACTGTTCCGCTACCGCCGGCCGCGGTGGTCTCGCGGTTCTAGGCGCGCAGTCCGGAACCGTGCGACTGCTACGGTCGCAGGTTCGAATCCTGCCTCGGGCATGGATGTGTGTGATGTCCTTAGGTTAGTTAGGTTTCAGTAGTTCTAAGTTCTAGGGGACTGATGACCACAGCAGTTGAGTCCCATAGTGCTCAGAGCCATTTGAACCATTGTTTTGTTCCGCTACCTCGGCGCTTTGAACGGTTCGCCCTTGCTGATACACACTCCAGTGACCACTTTCCATGTGTCCTTCGATTGCAGCCACAACTGCCATATATGTGCCCACGACACTGAAAGTTTGCCCAAGCCGATTGGACACTTTTTTCGTCTCTAGCGACATTCGATGACCGTCGCTTTCCCAGCGTCGACGATGAGGTCACTCATCTTACAGACGTTATTCTTACAGCTGCGGAACATTCAATACCACGCACCTCCGAATTGCACCGGCGCCCCCCCAGTTCCTTGGTGGAACGAGGCATGCCGTGACGCAATACGTGAGCGGCGACGTGCTCTTCACGTTTTCAGACACCATCCTACTTTGGCCAACTGTATCCGCTATAAGCAGTTCCGTGTGCGATGCTGTCGTGTCATCCGCGACAGCAAAAAGGCAAACTGGGACTTCTTTACTAGCTCATTTAACACCTTCAATCCCTCGTCGGAAGTTTGGAGTCGGATTCGACGGGTTATCTGGCCTCACTGTCGCGCTTGACACATTAGTGGACCCCGTCACAATTTCTAGCTCATTGGGTCAGCACTTTGCTGAGATTTCGAGCTCTTCAAATTACCCGCCAGCGTTTCTCCCGAAGAAACGTGCAGCGGAAGTGCAACCTCTTGCATTCTCCTCTCAAAATAGTGAAAGCTGTAATACCGTTTTCTCCATGCGGGGACTCCAACATGCACTCTCTTCTTCTCGTTCCTCCGCCCCAGGACCGGATGGTATCCACGTCCAAATGTTGCTGCATTTATCATACCATAGTCTGCGTTACCTCCTTCGCCTTTATAATCGAATTTGGACCGACAGTACTTTTCCCAGACGATGGCGGGAAGCTATCGTCGTTCCTGTTCCGAAACCTGGAAAGGACAAACATCTCCCCTTTAGCTATCGCCCCATTTCCCTCACGAGTAGCGTCTGTAAGGTTTTGGAGCGTATGGTGAATTACCATCTAGCGTGGTGGCTGGAATCCCACAGTCTTTTAACACCTGCCCAATGCGGATTCCGAAAGCATCGTTCTGCAGTTGACCATCTTGTTGCTCTCTCCACTTATATCATGAACAATTTTCTCCGGAAGCGCCATACAGTAGCAATATTTTTTGATCTGGAGAGAGCATACGATACCTGCTGGAGGACAGGCATCCTCCGCACACTGTTCTCTTGGGGCTTTCGAGGTCGGCTACCCCTTTTTCTTTGCGAATTTATGGCAGAGCGCACATTTAGGGTGCGGGTGAACACTACTCTCTCCCGTACTTTCTCCCAAGAAAACGGGGTACCCCAAGACTCCGTGCTGAGTGTTGTACTGTTTGCCATTGCCATCAATCCAATTATGGATTGTCTCCTTCCTGATGTCTCGGGCTCCCTCTTTGTGGACGATTTTGCGATCTACTACAGCTCTCAACGGACCAGCCTTCTTGAACGACGTCTTCAATGATGTCTCGATCGCCTCAACTCTTGGAGCATCGAAACAGGCTTCCGTTTTTCTCCCAGTAAGACCGTTTGTGTTAGTATTTGGTGACGTAAGGAGTTTCTTCCGCCCTCCTTACATCTAGGTCCTGTCAACCTTCCGTTTTCAAACGTCGCTAAATTCTAGGGTCTTATGTTTGACAGATAACTGTGCTGGTCCTCCCACGTTTCCTATCTTTCGGCTCGCTGTCTGCGATCCCTCAACACCCTCCGTGTCCTGAATGGTACCTCCTGGGGAGCGGACCGAGTGGTCCTTCTCCGCCTCTATCGCACCTTAGTGCGCTCGAAATTGGACTATGGAAGCATAGTCTACTCCTCTGCTCGGCCGTCTATTCTTCGGCGTCTCGACTCTATCCACCACCGTGGATTACGTTTAGTGTCTGGAGCTTTTTACACCAGCCCTGTGGAAAGCCTTTATGCTGAGACTGCTGAGCCTCTGCTGTCCAATCGGTGAGCAGTCCTTCTGAGTCCATATGCTAGCCATCTGTCTTCCATGCCTGCTAATCCAGCCCATGACATTTTTTTCGACGCCTCCTTTGATGTCGGGTATGCAGGCCGCCCTTCTTCCCTACTACCACCGGGAGTCCACTTCCGTCAACTGCTCCATTCTCTTTCCTTCCGCTTGCCTAAAACCTTCTTGACAACTTGGGGTACAGCACCGCCTTGGCTCCGTCCCCAGATTTGCCTGCTCCATGTCCTTTGTCGATTTCCCAAGGATGGTACCCCTTCACTTGTTTATCATCGGGCATTTGCTGCTCTATGTGCACAAATGACGGACGCCACATTTATTTACACCGACGGCTCGAAAACATCGTTAGGTGTAGGGAGTGCCTATATTGTTGGCGACACCCCAAATCACTTTCGGCTTCCCGACCAGTGTTCGGTGTATACTGCAGAGGTTTAGCTGTTCTCCAGGCTGTCCACTACATCCGCCGCCATCAGCGGATACAGTACGTTATCTGCTCAGATTCTCTCAGCTCTCTCCTCAGTCTCCAAGCTCTTTACCCTGTGCACCCTCTGGTCCACCGGATTCAGGACTGTCTGCGCTTGCTCCACCTGGGGGGCGTCTCGGTGGCGTTCCTCTGGCTCCCGGGACACATTGGTATCTGTGGAAATGAGGCGGCCGATATTACAGCCAAGGCTGCAGTCTCTCTTCTTCGGTCAGCTATTCAATAGATTCCCTACGCCGATCTATGGAGCGTTTTATGTCGTCGTGTTGTTCATTTATGGCACGTGCATTGGTCAACACTTCCCCATAATAAATTGCGGGACGTGAAAGCTCTTCCTTGTGCTTGGGCCTCTTCCTCCCGAAAGCGTCGTCGGGAGGAGGTAATTTTAACTAGACTCTGGATAGGGCACTGTCTTTTTAGCCATCAACATCTTTTAAGTGGGGATCCTCCCCCACTCTGTCCCCACTGCTCTCAGCTGTGGACAGTAAGACACCTTTTAATTGTGTGCCCCTGTTTTAATCCGTTACGCTCCCGTCTACAGCTATCGCTTGATATATCGTTGATTTTAGCAGATGAGACGTGCTTAGCCGACCGCGTTCTCAAGTTTATTAGTGCCAGTGAAATGACGTCAGTCATTTGATGCTTTTTTTGGGGACAACCAACCCCTTTCTGTAGTGGATTTTTAGCCTTCCTTCTGCTTTTAGTTTCTCAAATTTTATGACTCGTTCCCATTGCTGCTGGTTTTCAATTTCGGTTTTTTACTGTTTCCTAAGTCACAGACCGGGCGCAAATGACCATAGCAGTTTTGCGCCCTAAAACCAAAAAAAAACAAACAAAACAAAAAACGTGTACAGTAAATAGTCTAATTTTGTTTTCGGAGTTCCTAAGGCAGATAAAAGGATGAGGCTGAAGAATATTTCTAGGTTATTCACTAATACTGGTTCTTGTACTTTCAGAAGTTGACTTTTGTGGAATAATTTGTATCTATCTTTTGAAGAGTATGGCTCTCATCAGTCAAGGAAATCTGTGACCATATGTGCCATCCTTCTTTGTATACATTGAGAATCAGCTGAACAAATGGCCTGGTCCCTCATACTTCAACAGTTACCTAAGATTGGCCATACACACGAATTGGAGTCATCCACCTGTGATGGAGCTAATACAATTTATATCCCTACAAATTATTGCCTCAGTTTATTGATTATAATATTGAATCATTGATAATGTAGTAATAGGGTAGGGTACTTTCTTATTTTTTGAGATGCTTAGTTTTACATTTCTGTACATCAAATATTGGTACCAGTCTGCTACACTTGGATTTTTTTCCACATCCGGTTGCTTATTTCTGAAACTTCTTTCCTGACAATAATCAATCACTAATAAGTGTCATCTGTGAAAAGTCTGAGGTTGCTATGTGTACTGTTGGTCAGCTTGCTAACATAAAACAAGAATGATGAGTGTTCCAACACTCTCCTTTTGTGCAAGCCAGGGGCTACTTTTACTTGGTTTGAGTCTCCTTCCAAAATTTCATAGTTCATTTACCTAGTGCATCAATTTATCATATGATTGAATGCTCATACAGATTTTTCATTAAAGTCACCTTCTTAAGCTCTGCAACAATTATCACAAAAGTGCCTACTATCCAATGGGCAAGTAATAAATTTGTCTTTTAGTACTACACTCAGATTTGCTTGAACCAAGTGTGCTAACCTATGGAATGTGGAGACAGATAGTTCCTTTTTACGCTCATGTCAAAGGGCCTCTTCCAGCTAGTGTCAGTGGTGTTGGGGAATGGAAATGAAGTGGGAAGGTAGAGGCAGATGAAAGAACACACTACGTATACTGTCCAAATGCTGTCTTGGCTTGCTGTCTATTGTTTGACACCACATCTGTATGGTAACAGTTAATCTTCTCTCATAACCCTAATAAATAGTATGATATGTAACCTCTTCTGTTAAAATCAAGTGGTTTCCAGAGTATAAATGTAGATGTATTGCAGTATTTCTGATAGTGATTTGCACTCAAATTTTGTTCATTTACGTTTATTAAAGTCCCGAACTTTTGTTCTTTCAGGAAAGGCAGTCTTCTGATTCATCAGATTTTCGAAGAAAGAGGAGGAGATCTGATGATGCAGGTAAGCTGTTTACATCCCACTGCAATCTGTTTGTTGTGAGAATTGTGTAAAATTTGGTCTTCCAGATTGTGTTTCTCCATTACATACATGCCTCCTACCACCCACTTGATAATTCAACTACTGTCTCAGAAAGAAACAAGCATAAACGTTGTAAAAAGTCCATATTTGGCATTTCATTTAGTGACTGTCTGCCTTCAAGGAATCAGAGTGGAAAAAAAATAGCAGAATTTTCTAGAGCATAAGAATTCACTTTCATGTTTGGCATTTAATACTTTGTTCATCTAATGTCACCCTTGGTAGTCTATATATTTGCTGGTGGTTACTTGACACCATTCCTTGTTGATTTGCCCATCTAATAACACTATCTACACACTACATCTAAATCTATACTCTGCGAGTAACTGTGAAGTTCATGGCAGACGGTGCATCCCATTGTACCAGTTATTAGGGTTTTTACTTGTTCCATTCACATACAGAGTGCAAGAAGAATAATTGTTTGCATGTCTCCATGCATGCTTTAATCAATTTAACCTTCTCCTTGCAATCCCTGTGGGAGAAATACATAAAGGGGTTGTAGTACATTCTGAGTGTCATCATTTGAATCCAGTTCCTTATACTTCACAAGTAAGCTTTCTTAGGATAATTTGTCCATCTTCAAGAGTCTGCTACTTCAGTTTTGTCAGCATCTCTGTGACACTCCCACAGATTAAACAAACCTGTGACTATTTGTGCCACTAGTCTCTGTACACGTTGAGTATCACCTGTTGGCCCTAATTGATGTGGGTCCCATACACATCAGTAATATTCTTGCATGGGTTAAGAGAGTGATTTGCCAGCAATCTCCTTTGTAGACTGATTGCATTTCCCTAGTATACTACCAATAAACTGAAATCTGCTAGCAGCATTACTCACAACAGAAATTCTGACTATTGATGTGATAGTCATAGGACGTTAAGTTTTTCATTTTGTGAAGTGCTCAGTATTTCATTTCTCAACATTTAAAACAAGATGCCATTTTCTTGCACCAGCTCTAAATCTTGACATGATGAAACTGAAGATTGTCACTTATGCCACACTGTACTTCATTACAATGAGGTGACAATTCATGGGATAGTGATATGCATGTATATAGATGGCGGTAGTATTGCTTATGCATGGTATAAAAGGCCAGTGCATTGGCTGAGCTGAGCTGAGCTGAGCTGAGCTGAGCTGTCGTTTTTGCTCAAGTGGTTCATGTGAAATGGTATAAGGCATGATTGTGAGCATGACAGTAAGAGACTTCAAACACTGAATGCAGTTGGAGCTAGACATGCTAGTCATTCCATTTTGGAAATCATTTAGGGATTCAATAGTAAAAGATTAATGAGAGAGCAGCACAGAGTTGTCATTGCTGACACAGGCAACACTGTGTGAAATAACTGCAGAAATCAATGTGGGATGTGTGACAAATGCATCCATTAGGACATTAATTAGCTATGCCAGCAGATTACTAATTAGGACATGTTTGCTAACAGCATGGTGTGGCCTGCAGCACCCCTCCTGGGCTAGTGACCATATAAGTTGCACACTAGATAATTGGAAAACTGTGGTCTGGTCAGATGAGTCCAGAATTCAGTTGGTAATAGCATATGGTAGGATTATTATGTGATGCAGACTCCACAAATCCATGGATCCAAGTTGTCAACTAGGAACTGTGAAAGCTCATGGTGGCTCCATGATAGTAGAATGGGTTCTCTGGTTCAACTGAACCGATTATTGATTGGAGATGGTTTTGTTTGGCCACTTGGAGACCATCTGCAGTCATTTATGGACTTCATATTCCAATACAATAATAGAATTTTTATGGATGACAGTGTGCCATGTTAAACATTTTGGTCAATTTTAATGAAGGATTTTTCCACCCATATTGTCAGACATGAACCCCATTGAACATTTATGGGGCATAGAGAGGTCATTTCATGCCTAAAATCTTGCACTGGCAACCCTTAGATTTATGGATGGCTATAGAAGAAACATGGCTCAGTATTTCTGCAGGGGTTTCTAATGACTTGTTGAATGATGCTATGTTGAGTTGCTGCACTATACCAGACAAAGTAAGTCTGACGCAACAGTAGGAGTAATCCCACGACATTTGTCATGTTCCAGCTAAATGCATCACCTGCAAAAATGAGAGATCACTGCTAGTAACGTCTACAAGGTCATTAATATAAAAACATAGAGCCCCAACTAAACTTCCCTGTGCCACACCCAAAGTTACCTCAACATCTGTTCATGACACAAGCCATGTCCTCCCTCCGAAAGAAGTTAATCCAGTCAAATCTTTTGCATGATATCCCTAATGATTGTACTTTGGTAACAATCAGATGCAAGTTAAGGTTCAGGTGAGTGTTATCAGAATGTGTGTGATTGACATGGAGATCATTCTGCTAGGGGTACCTCATTATATTTGAGCTGAGAATATGTTTTAACATCTACAACAAATCAATGTCATGAATATTGGACATAAGTTTTGTGGACCAATTCTACTACCCTTCTTCTAGACAGGTGTAACATAGACTTCTGGGCACTGTTTTTTCTTCCTGGAGTCTATGATTGATGATAGTAAAGAGGGGCTAATTGGGCTCCAAATTCAGTATAGTATCATCAATGGATTCCACTGGGCCTGGAGCTTCATTCAGTTTTAATAATGTAAGCTCTTACTCAACACCACTGACACCAGTACTTATTTCCCTCATCTTTTTATTGGTAAGTGGACAATGATTCTTTCCAGATCAAATTTTCCTTTTTGTTGTATTCTTGACACTCGAATTAAATTTAACTTTTCCAAAAATAACTCACTGCACCAGTAACCCAAATCACTGCCTTGAGTTACATATAACCCAGAGGCTCAGTTCAAAAGAAAAAGCTTTGATTCATGTGGAAGACATCAGAGGACTCAATTATTTGTCAAAGAAAATTTTTTGAAATGGGAATTTTGCAGCCAAGTGTGATATATCCTGGAAGAAGATCCATCATATCTACTGTCATCTCAACACACAGCTTTTCATCGCCAACTTTTGCAGTTCAGTGGGCAGTCGTTTTGCTGGTTTGTGTCCTCAGAATGGGACTGGCTGCTCATGTCACACACCAACTTACCTAATAACCAGTGTTCAGCTTCCTGTGTCAGAATGAAAACTGTAAACTTTCATGAAGGATGAATGCCTGTGAGTTCCTGGTGATCAGAGTGGGCTGTTTGAATGTGTGTCAAAATTACAGTTGCGAAAACACTCTCTACTGCATGAGCTGAGGTGCCCTGACCACCCAAATCTCCCTGTTGTGCACTAGGCCCTCCTCTCTATATTGTAATTATTGCCTCTGCTTTTCTGTGATAACTGGCAGTTCTTTCCTCTATAATCATATAATGCTCTTCTGTGCTGAATTCTTACAGAGCATGTTTTGCAAGTTCATACCACCAAAAGTTTGTACACCATTAAGATTTGTAGTGTGGCATATTAGACTGGTCAAGGGAAATTTTTAATTCCAGAATGGTGTTGCGTGTTGCTGAACTACAGATTACTTGTACTGACAGTATGTTCAATTAGATAGCTGCCATCCCCTCTTACTCATCATGGTCACACTGACATTGTACATGAAGTGACTCACAATTCCTCTTTATATCCTGAAGACCTTGGTAAGGACATGATAGATGAGCACTCTACTCCCAAACATATCTCGTGTACCACTCGTGACTCTAATCCTTCAGTCACTTGTTAAGGAATGTTCCCAGTATTACCACAGACAGGACAACTTAACTGCATTCCTAGTCTTGGCTCTGGCATCTTCTCTCTTTCCCAAAGTGGAAATTTGCCACCTGACATATTAAGTAACCTGGTCCATTGTTATGCCATACTTCCTCCCAGCCCCTTTCCACATCAATCATCTGCCTGTGGAAGAACCAAATGCAAGGCTAGCCATATGCAGCAATACAACTGATAATATTACAGCTCCTTTAGAGGAATTTACCATGCTTTAGAGTCATATCTCACCCTATCAGAGGCAGGGCCATCCATAAAATCAAAATGTATTCCAGCTCTACTGTAACTTCTGTATGATATTTTACCTGAACTGGCACATGATGACCATCTCAAATCGCAGTGAAGAGCACAATTGACTACCCATGGGCAGAATGTGCTGCCAAGAAAGAGATGCTCAGCTACTACCTGGCTTCATGACCCACAGCATATGGGTTCCCAGAATTCCGACTTCACCACTGCCATTGTCTCCAATATCAGATTATCTGATTGAAGTTCATGGGAGTTGCCTTATATCATACCTTTGTCCCACAAGCCTCAATCATCACTTGCTCCTGTCCCATGCACACAGACATATCCACCCCTGCCCTGTTTCTTGTATTTCATTCTCTTCACTTAAACTTTCTCTCCAACTTCGTCCTTCCATTTTCTGCCCCCCCCCACCACACTTTGTCCCATCACACTCATCCACACTAAGCTGTGTACCACATGCGACTTCCCCGCTCTGCCAATGGCTGGAGCACATATGGGCTGTTCCATTTCGATTTGGAAAACAGGAAACATTATTTTTTGTGTGAGTTCATTTTAGTGTAACCTAACATGGACATTTAGTTAATCTTCTACAAACTCACAGCTGTCATAAGTAGCCACTTTGTTTCTTTGAATCACAGTTACTATAATAAAATAAAAACACATTATTCTAAGACTTCTCTGAAACTGTTTCAAGTGAAATTCTCAAACACAATTCAAAATGAAAGTAATATTGTATAGTTTTGGTATTTTTGTGCTAGTTAAAGAACTTACACAAATTTAATTTTCAATACAGTTAATCTTTTTCTGAAAACGAGATTTAACTTGGAATAAAAAGTACTTTGTGCCATTCAGCATTGATATAAAAAAAGTATTACTGAACATTTTGTGGTACCTTCAATGGAGAGTTACAGGAAACATAAAAAAAAAAAAAAATTTGAAATAGATGCAAAACCTTATGGTTGCGCTATGCCATATTACAAAACACCCATGAATCATGATGCCATTGTTGATAGACTGCTAATCGTTTCACAGTGTGAAGATGCTGACAACTGGGATGCTATGACCAAGAATAAAAGACTGTTTTTGTTCCCATGAACCAAGGCTGGGCAGGATGAGCAGGAAAGAAAGGAAAGTCAGGGAGTACAAGACCATGGACAAACTGAACTACACTGAGGCTAAGAGAAAATTTGAACACCTGCTTCCTGTACATATAGCATTGTCTTAAGCCACCAGTACAACAGTTCTGGCATGATCAGCTCCGACAACCCAGGTCACCTCTCAGAGCCGGAAGACTACACCTGCTCCTGCGATGGTGGGAGAATTTTCTTCCCTGTTGATCCTGCACCACCTACTTTAGGAGCAACACCCCCCCCCCCCTCAACCATCGGGGACATCTGTCCCCAATTCTAAGCCAGAGAAGTGTAAGTCTTCTTCGGTTCCTGTCGCTAGGATGGGGTCCTGTGGGTCACTCCCATCCCAGCTTTCTTCTAGTGGGAAAGATGACACCCACTAGTGGCTGAAAAGCCCAAAAGCAGCAGGTCATATGGCTTCAGTCCCAGAGACTGAGCCAGTGAAGTCCTCCCGACCAGAGGAACCCAAGGAGCTGTGAGAGAATTCCAACAAGAAGCCTCCTAATGCCAAGGAAATTGCAGTGGCACCCACACCATCGCTACCTACAAGCTGTGTGACTGAGGATGGGATGGAAAATTTCGGCGTCTGCTGAGGACCTAGATCTCGCCATACCCTCACACTACAGATATAGACTGTGCAGGCCATAAATCGGTGGCAGCAGGTGACTATGAGGCGTAAACTGCCTCATTAAATGTTGCTTCCCAGTCTCATGTCATCCGCCAGTGGAATTGCGGCAGTTTTTTCAACCGGATGGCTGAGCTATGGTGACTGTTAAGCTTTACACCTGCTATCTGCATTGCCCTCCAGGAAAACCTGGTTCCCAGCAATGTGGACGCCTGTACTAAGTGGCTATAAGGGATATTAAAAGAACTGTAGCAACTGTAATACTGTCTGGTGGAGTTTGCGTCTGTCCTAAACTCATTCTGTAGTGACACTGTGCCCCATTACAACCCTCTTGAAGCTACGGCTGTCAGAATAAGGACGACACAGGAAATAACTATCTGTAATATATATCTTCCTCCAGAGGGTGCAGTACCCTTGAATGCATTAGCTGCACTGATTGAACAACTCCCTAAACCTTTCCTACTTTTGGGAGATTTTAATGCCAACAACCACTTGTCAGGTGGTACCAAGATTACTGGCCGAGGCAGAGATGTCGAAACTTTACTGTCGCAATTCGACCTCTGCCTCTTAAATACTGTGACCACCACACATTTCAGTGTGCCTCATGTTAGTTACTCAGCCATTGACATATCAATTTGGAGCCCAGGACTTCCCCCATCTATCCACTGGAGAGCGTATGACGACCTATGTGGTAGTGACCACTTCCCCATCTTCCTGTCACTGCCCCAGTGTCAGGCACATGGACACCTGCCCGAATTCGCTTTGATCAAGTGGGGAGCTTTCGCCTCTACTGTCACTGCTGAATCTCCCCCACATGGTAACATTGATGTGATGGTTGAGCAGATGACTAGCACAATTGTTTCTGCGGCAGAAAACGCAATCACTCGCTCTTTAGGGTGCCCAAAGTGTAAGGAAGTACGTTGGTGGTCGCTGGAAATCGCTGAAGCTATTAAAGAGAGTTGGCGAGCTCTACAGCGGCATAAGCGGCACCCTTCCCTTGAGCACCACACAGCCTTTAAACGTCTCACTATGCCGGGCACTATGCCGGGCACTATACCGGGCACTATGCCGGGCACTATGCCGGGCACTGCCTCAGAGAATTACCCCCCAGCCTTTTGCACACTCAAACGGCTGCTGGAAGGGAACGCCCCCTTTCACTACACGCAGCAGTGTATCCTATAACACCCAATTTACGGAGTGGGAGTTCCTCGGTGCCCTTGCACATTGCCCCGACACAGCTCCTGGGTCTAATCGGATCCACAGCCAGATGATAAAACCTCTCATCTGACTACAAGCAACATCTTCCAGTCATCTTCAACCAGATTTTGTTCGATGGTGTCTTTCTGTCGCAATGGCGGGACAACACTATCATTCTGGTGCTCAAACCTGGTAAAAACCTGCTTGATGTGGATAGCTATTGCTCCATCAGCCTCACCAACGTTCTTTGTAAGCTGCTGGAACATATGGTATGTCGGCAGTTGGGTTGGGTTCTGGAGTCACATGGCCATTAACGGCCTAGCAGCAGCTGTCGGGCCCTCAGACTCACCTTCTCTATATGCAGACGACTTTTGCATTTCGTACTGCTGCTCCAGTACTATTGCTGTTGAGCGGCGCCTCCAGGGGACCATCCATAAGGCGCAGTCACAGGCTCCAGCCCACGGCTTCCAGTTTTCACCCGCAAAGTCGTGCGTCATGCACTTCTGTCGGAGTTGTATCATTGACCTGGAACCCGCACTTTACCTTATTGATGATCCACTCACTGTAGTGGTGACATATCAGTTTCTAGGATTGGTTTTCAATGCTCGATTGACTTGGCTCCTTCATCTTTGTCAGCTTAAGCAGAAGTGCTGGCAGCACCTCAATTCCCTCTGTTGCCTGAGCAACACTATTTGGGATGCAGATTGCTGTACACTGCTGCAGCTCTACTGAGCCCTTGCCCAATCCTGAATTGACTATTGGCGTGTGGTTCATTGTTCTGAAACGACTTCAGCATTGCAATTACTCGACCCTGTGCGCCACTGTGGGGTTTGATTAGAGGCAGGAGCTTTTAGAATGAGTCCGGTGACCACCATACTGGTGGAGGCTGGTGTCCCTCCACTGCAGATCAGACATGCGCAACTGCTCACCAGTTACACAGCACACATTCATAGTTGCCCTGACCATCGGAATTACCGTCTCCTTTTCCCATCCGTGGCGGTCCATCTCCCACATCAGTGGCCCAGATCGAGTCCAACGTTCGTGGTTTGCGTGCGGTCCCTTCTCTCTGAACTGGAGTCCTTCCCTTTACCACCTCTACTTGCGGTCCATTCACGTATACTTCCCCCCCCCCTCCCCCCCCCCCCCCCCGCAGGGGTCCACAACTCTTTTCTGGATACGTACGTGGCGAGCACGGGGCCCCGAGCCATTGCAGCCTTCTTTCTCTCCCGGGCTGCATTTCCTTTCCCTTCCCCTCCTTTCCCCTCCATGCTCCTTTCCCCTCGCCCTCTCCTCTCCCTCTATTGGTGTCCTTGCTTATGTTGGCCCCCGCTATCCTCCTGGTTCTGTTGGTTTTACACTCCGGCTTTGTTGCGTAATCATCTCCTCCTTTTGGCATTCCTTGGTCCCCCTCTGGGGTTTGACCTCCATTACAAAATTTCTCCTCCGTAGTGTGAGCCATTTGGGGAAGAGCACCTTACCTAGTGTCTCCGACGTGCGCCCTCCTAGTACATTCCACCTTTTCTTTCACATCATTGTCTGATGCTAGGGTGCATAGCCAGCACGGTAGCCAGCCCGTGTGGTGGGGTCGCTATGTACCCTTTTGGTTGAGCCCCCTGAACACACAGGGATCACACTTCTGATACCTGAGCTGAGACCTCCTCATGCATGTCTTGGAGTGGTTGCTCGTCATTCTGGAGCATCGGAACTCCCGGCAATGGCCGCCGTGCCAGACGGCCCTTGCTGTGGCTGGGTGGCACCCGTGAGGAGAGCCTCTGATCGGAGTGTGTGGTATCAGGGCAGACGCTATGCAGATAAAACGCATACGGGTCCAAAACTCTGGCCATTCTTCTGCGGCCGTCTCTCTGCGTGGTACTGATTCCTCAAGTGCTGCTTCTCTTGCCCCTTCAGCCTTCCCTTACATGGCTACCCCCTGGGAAGAGGGTCAGGCCCGTCGTCTAGGGGCAAAACCTTTCCCCTGTTATCTAGTTTGCACCAGGACTGATGGAAATACTTTCACCAGTGTCAAACCTTTATTTGTGGAACACATTGAAGACAAGTTTGGCGAAGTGGACTCCCTGAGCAAGATGCGGTCGGGTTCGTTGCTGATAAAAACTGCTTCTGCTGCCCAATCTGCGGCCCTTCGTGCCTGTACCCATCTTGGCACAATTCCTGTGCCCATTACCCCTCACCAGTCTCTAAATATGGTACAAGGTGTGATTTTTCACAGGGACCTCATCCTTCAAACTGATGAGAAACTTCGGGACAATCTTGGACGGCGGGGTGTTCACTTTGTTCGGCGTGTTCAGAAGTGTCCTAAAGATAATCGTATTGATACTGGTGCCTTTATCCTGGCCTTTGAAGGGGATACCCTTCCTGAGAAAGTTAAGATTATGGTCTATCGCTGTGATGTGAAGCCGTACATCCCCCCTCCTATCAGGTGTTTAAGTGCTTGCGTTTTGGCCACATGTCTTCTCGCTGTTCCCAGGACCCTCTCTGTGGTGACTGTGGACGTCCACTCCATGAGGGGAGTCCCTGTGTTCCCCCTCCTGTATGTGTAAATTGTCATGGTAGTCATTCTCCACGTTCACCAGATTGCCCAGTATATAAGAAAGAAAAAAAGATACAGGAGTATAAGTCCCTCGATCGTTTAAGCTACACAGAGGCCCGTAAGAAATATGCACGACTGCACCCTGTGTCCATGACATCTAGTTACGCCTTGGTTACATCTTCACCCCTTCCTCCCCCTTCCTTACCCCCATCCCGGACCCCTCTCCTCCCCCCCTCCCCTGCGGCTCCCATACCTTCTCCTATGGGCACTGCTCCCCCTCCCCAGCCGGAGAAGTGTCCCACTCCTTCGGCGTCTGCCGGTCAAGGGCGCCTCTCCCGGGATGCCCCTTCCCGGCACCTTCCAGGTCAAAGGTCTGCTGCTGCGTGGCGACCGCAAGAGCCGCGGTCTGTCGGCCCCCAGGTCGCCCGGTCTCTTTCTGTTCCTGATCTTGCTGCAGCTGGCTCCTTTATGCCACACAGCCCTCCTCGATCTCAGCCTGAAAAGAAGAAGAAACATAAGTCCCGGGACAAAGAGCCTCTGGTGTCACCGGAGGTCCCTTCCCCGGCTTCACAACCGGATTCTGACCTGTCGTTCATGGATGTCGCCCCATCCTTGTCGGTGAAGGGTGGGGACCCGGCGGTATGACTGGATTTAGCGTGTTCAGCCCTCATTTAAACCATCGTTCTGTGGTTCTCCAATGGAATTGTAATGGATACTATCGTCACCTTCCGGAATTGCAATCCCTTCTTTCGTCCTATTCTGCAGCTTGCGTTGTTCTCCAGGAATCTCATTTTACTGATGCTCACTCACCGACCCCCCCATGGGTTCCGTGTTTTCTGTCGAAATCGGGTCGGACCCTTGCGGGCTTCTGGTGGCGTTTGTACGTCAGTCCGTACAGACATTGCTAGCACGTGGATTCCTCTCCAAACTACATTGGAAGCGGTTGCTGTTAGGGTCCACTTAGACTCTGCAGTCACAGTTTGCAATCTTTATCTCCCTCCTGACAGGACTCTTACACCTGCTGCCTTAACCACCCTTCTTCAGCAACTTCCTCCTCCCTTCCTCCACCTTGGGGATTTTAATGCTCATCATCCTTTGTGGGGCAGTGCCCCTCCATCTAGACGAGGTCTTCTTATAGACAAATTTATTGCAGACCACGACCTGTGCCTTCTTAATGATGGCTCCCCTACTCATTTCAGTGCCGGTCATGGTACCTTTTCTGCCATTGATCTTTCTCTTTCTTCTCCCTCTCTCCTCCCTTCATTACACTGGTCGCCACACGACGACCTTTGTGATAGTGACCATTTCCCGTTGATTATCACGCTCCCTTCCCGCTCCCCGATGGACAGGTTACCTCGTTGGTCTTTCCACCGCGCCGATTGGCCTCTGTACACTGCACAGGTCGAATTTTCTCCCTCTTTGTCGGGTTGTACTGATGACTTCCTACGTGACGTGTCTGACGCGATTGTTCGCGCTGCTAACCTCGCTGTCCCGCGCTCATCTGGACCATTTCATCACCGGCAAGTCCCGTGGTGGAGTACAGCCATTGGCATTGCCATCCGTGATCGCCGGCGAGCTATGCAACACTTTAAGAGGCACCCATCCGTCGCCAGCCTTACTACCTTTAAACGCCTCCGTGCTAAAGCCCGTTATTTAATCAAACAGGGTAAGCGGATATGTTGGGAACGATTCGTTTCTTCCCTTGGTTCTACTGTCCCTATGTCACGGGTATGGGCTACACTTCGTTCTCTCCAAGGTTGCCATCGGCAGTCCACCCTCCCAGGCCTTCACCTCCCAGATGGCATTTGTACGGACCCATTAGTTCTTGCAGAACATCTTGCAACCCATTTTCCAGTGGCGTCAGCGTCAGCCTCCTATCCAGCTGCTTTCCTTCATCAAAAACAGCTGGCTGAAGCTTCCACCTTATGTTTCACCCCTTGTGAGTCAGAAACTTACAACGAACCTTTTACTGAATGGGAATTTCTTTCTGCTCTATCTTCTTCTCATGATACGGCCCCTGGCCCAGATTCCATTCATAACCAACTGCTTCAACATCTCAGTGTTCCACAACGGCAACATCATCTTCGGGTGTTTAACCGTATCTGGCTCCAGAGTGACTTCCCTTCTCAGTGGAGGGATAGCATTGTGGTTCCTGTCCTTAAGCCTGCTAAGAACCCCCTATCTGTTGACAGCTATCGGCCAATTAGCTTGACCAATGTTGTTTGTAAGTTACTTGAACGGATGGTAGCCCGTCGTCTCAATTGGGACCTCGAATCTCAGGATCTATTGTCGCCTTACCAGTGTGGCTTTTGAGAGGGATGGTCTTCAATCGATCATTTACTTCGCTTGGAATCCGCAGTTCGGCAGGCTTTTTCCCAGCGCCGTCATTTGGTTGCAGTGTTTTTTGACCTTCGCAAGGCCTATGACACAGCCTGGCGCCATCACATCTTACTTACCCTTCATCAGTGGGGTCTTTGGGGCCCACTCCCGATTTTTATCCGCCAGTTCCTGATCCATCGGTCATTTAGAGTTCGAGTTGGTACTGCTTTTAGTTCTCCACGGACCCAGGGGACGGGCATCCCACAGGGTTCTGTCTTGAGTGTCCTTCTTTTCCTCATTGCTATCGATGGACTTGTGGCCTCTGTCGGTCCCTTGGTCGCCCCTGCCCTGTATGTGGATGATTTCTGCATTTGGGTTAGTTCCTCCTCGATGGCATCTGCAGAGCGGCAGCTCCAGGTAGCTATATGGCGTGCCTCTGCATGGACCCTCTCACACGGGTTTCAATTCTCTTCTTTAAAATCGCGAGTGGTCCACTTCTGTCGCCGTACTACGATCCACCCTGATCTAGAGCTCTATCTCGCTGCCCAACGATTGCCTGTGGTACCACAGTTTCGTTTCCTGGGTCGTCTTTTCGACAACAAGCTCACTTGGCTGCCCCATATCAGACTCCTGAAGGTAGGATGTTTCCGTAAACTCAATGTCCTTCGCTTCCTTGCCCACTCGTCTTGGGGTGCGGACCGTTCCCTCCTCCTCCGTCTTTATCGTGCTCTAGTTCTGTCTCGCTTGGACTATGGTTGTCAAGTTTATGGTTCAGCTGCTCCTTCCACACTGCACGTGCTGGATCCAGTCCACCATCGTGGTATCTGTTTAGCCACCGGTGCCTTCCCTACTAGCCCTGTTGATAGTCTTCTGGTTGAAGCTGGGATCCCCCCCCCCTTTCTGTTCGGCGGTCACAGCTTCTGGTGTCTTATGCACTCACTATCCGTTCCTCTCCCACTCATCCTTCCTATTCTATCCTCTTCCCAGACCATGGACGTCACTCACCCGACTCCCACCCTCGGGTGGGTTTACCGGTTGGGCTGCGCCTTACGTCTCTTTGCCATGATTTTCAGCTTCCTTCTTTGTCCTGTCTTCCTCGCTCCCTCCCCTCCACCCCTCCTTGATTAGTTCCTCTGCCTCGACTTCGGAGGGATCTCCGCTGCGGTCCGAATGATTCCATCCCCCCCGGTGGTGTTCCGTTCCTTTTTCCTCCAAATTTTGTGGGAGTTTCGGGATGCTGTTGTTTTTTACGCTGATGGCTCTAAATCTGCTGATCGTGTTGGGTATGCCTTCACGTCCTCTGTTGGAACGGAAAGTCATCTGCTGCCACCTACATGTGGGGTGTTTACTGCAGAATTGATGGCAATTTCACAGGCCCTTACCTTTATTAAACAGTCCCAACACAACCGCGTTTTGTTATGCACGGACTCGATGAGTGGCCTTCTTGCTATTGACTGGTGTTTTTCGCGCCATCCCTTGGTCTCTGCCATCCATGACCATCTCGCTGATATTCACCGTGCTGCTTGTTCCATTGACTTCCTTTGGGTCCCTGGACATGTGGGTATCCCGGGAAATGAGCTCGCTGATCGTTTGGCTGGGGGAGCAGTTACTTACCCTCCGTTTTCTGTAACACCACCTGCAGTGGATTTACGGCTTCACATCAAATCCCACTTCGCACAGTCATGGGCCAATTCTTGGGAGGCTACTCCCCTGTCTAATAAACTTCGTGCAATTAAGGTGGCACCAGGGCCGTGGCGTTCTTCCTTTCGCCTATCCCAAAAGGACTCGACCACACTGTGTCTTCTCCGCATTGGCCATACCAGGCTGACCCATGGTTTTCTTTTGCGTGATGAGCCACCCCCACTATGTGGTTGTGGAGCCTTCCAGTCAGTAGCCCACATTTTGGTTGAATGCCCCCTTCTTTTGGCTCTGCGTGCTAAGTACAGACTCCCCCACACTTTACCTTTGATGCTGGCTGACGATTCCTGGATGGTCTCTCTGGTTCTCAGTTTCCTCCGGGAGAGTGGTTTTTATTCTCAGTTTTAAGGTTTTTAATCTCTCTCTGGTGTTGGGGCAGGGCGGTGACTGTTTGGGTGTTTCCCACTGTAGGCAGTGTTTGGAGATTCCCGATTCCCCTCCCTGACTGACATCCTCTTTTCTTCCCCTTTTACTCTATTTTTACCCTTTTTTCCGGCTTGGTTAGTCTTTTTATTCCCATACGTACTTTCTACATTCTAGCAGCTGTACCTTTTTGTCACAGGTGGTCTTTCCTATGCTGCTTCAGCATAGTGTTCGTTCTCTTGCTGACTTCCCTCTTTTTGTTTTTTACCAATGACAACATGACTGCCCTTTTACGTTTTACCTTTTTCCGTTTTATTTTTCTGACTATACTGAGATGTCCCATTAGCGGAATGGAGCCTATCTGAAACAAGGGACTGATGACCTTGCTGTTTGGTCCCTTAAACCCCAACCAACCAACCAACTAACCAACCAACCAACCAACCAACCAACCAACGTATACCTCCATGGAATATGCCTTGACCACAGCTTCGTCTGGACATTTTGCATGGCCCTAAGAACTCCATTAACCCCGCCGCTCTCCGCTGCCACTTCGTCTCGATTCTTGACGAGTTAGGGGGCTCTGAAGTGGTTTACACCAACAGCTCAATGGCTGATGGTCACGTAGGCTTCACATATGTTCATGGAGGACATGTTGAGCAGCACACCTTGCCAGTTGGCTGCAGTGTTTTCACTGCAGTGCTGGCGACCATATATCGTGCTCTTGAGTACATCCACTCGTGCCCTGGCGAGTCATTTCTCCTGCGTACTGACTCACTGAGCAGCCAGCAAGCTATCGACGAGTGCTAACCTCTCCATCCTCTGGTAGTGTCCATTCAGGAGTCCATCTATTCCCTGGAACAGTCCCACCATCCCGTGGTGTTTGTGTGGACCCCAGGACACGTCGGAATCCCTGGCAACGAAATTGCCGACAAGCTGGCCAAACAGGTGACGCAGAAATCACTTCTGGAGATCAGTATCTCTGAAGCTGACCTGCATTCTGTCTTACACTGCATGGGTTTTCCGGCTTTGTGTGATGGAATAGCATAACAGCACACACAACAAAACTGTGTGTCATTAAGGAGACAATGAATGTGTGGAAGTTATCCATGCAGGCCTCTCACAGGGAGGCAGTTGTCCTCTGCTGGCTCCTCATTGGCCAAACGTGGCTAACGCATGGTTACCTACTCTGTTGTGAGGACCCACCTCAGTTTCGCTGTGGCTCCTAAATGACAGTCGTCCCTCTTGCTGGACTGCCCACTTTTAGCCGCTCTGCGGTAGACTTCTAACTTTCCCAGCACGCTGTCTTCAGTGTTGGGTGACAATGCCTCCACATCAGCTTTAGTTTTAAGTTTTGTCCATGAGAGTGGGTTTATACTTCTATGTAGGTTTTAGCACATGTCCTTCATCCCTCAGTGTCCTCCAACCTAATGGTTTTAGGGTGGAGGTTTCAATGTATTGTGGTGTGTCTGACTTTCCCTTTTTATTCTCGTGGTTGGCAAGCCACTGTAATTTGCTTTCATGTTTTACTCCCTTCTGTTTCTAGCTTCTCTCTCTTTTCTTGTTCTCTTTTGTTCTTTTTAGTATTCGTTGCCTTCCCTTTGTTCTTGTGGCTTTTCTTTTCTTTCCATTTTGTGTTATATGTTTCGTCCATTTTATTCTCACCCTTGTGGCATTGTTTTATTAGGAACAAATAAGTGACCTTGTAGTTTGGTCCCTTATCCCACCTGTAAATCAACTAACTATCATCTGTCTCATACGTATTCACACCATATGGAATAGTTCTGTTTCATTACGGCTGCTCTCCCAAGGCTGTTAGTAGTTATGACAAGATGTTGTCCATTCCATGAACCTTGTTTTGACTCAGATCCTTCAGGTCCTTGATGTATCATATCTCCCATCTCATTTTTGTCCACATCCTCTTCCATTTCTATAACATTGCCCTCAGGTTGACGTCCTATGTACAGATCGTCTATATACTCTCAGCTTTTTCTTCATTATTTAAAAATTGCTGTCTATCTTGGTTCTTGATATTCATACTTCTGCTTCTGTTACCTCCAAAGGCCTCTTCAGTTTCCCCTAGTGACATCTCCTTCTGGATCCTTAAATTTGGACTGTAGCCTTTCTTGCTTAGCAATTTGTTACTGCCTGTCACTCATTGACTTTTATTCACTTTTGCATGCTTCATTTGCTGCATTTTTATATTTTTTCAACAACTGAATTCTGATCTCCTGTGTTGTCAAATGATTTCTACTGAGCCTTTTCTTTTCACATAATTGGTCCTCTTCTGCCTTCATAATTCCAGCTCTCAAAGCTACCTATTGCTCTGCTACTGCGGTAATGGGCAATATCATTGGCTTTGGGGCCATTCTTGTGTAGACAGAGGTTAGCAGAGGGTCACAGTTCTTAAATGATAGCATGCAATAGTTTAATTTGCATTTCAAGAAAGTTATAAATTGTTACAAAAAATTCTGACTGTATTGGCAGGCCTCACAAAAACCACTGGTGGGCTGCTAGCCCACACTTGTCTTATTGTGTTCCTTTTCTCCTGGTATTGTCAGTCATTGCATAATGCTCCCTCCATTACTTGCAGCAACCTCCGGCTCTTTCAGCTCATTCAGGTAATATGTCCTCCTACCTTTTTGACATTGCTTAAATTTTAATCTACAATATATAACCAGTACATCATGATCATTCTGCATTGCACCTTGATATAACTTTGAATTTGGACACAGATTTCTAATTCTCTTCTCCCAAAATCGTATAATCAATCTGAAACCTTGTGGTGGCTGCAGATCTTCTATGTGTGTAACCTTCTTTCATGATTCTTAAACCAAGTGTTACTGATGATTAAATTGTTCTGTGCAAATTTGTACCAGGCAGCTTCCTCTTTCATTCCTTTTCCCAGTCCACGTTCCTCTTCTATATGTCCTCTTTCTTTTCCTACTATTGAATTTCCAACCGCTGTCACAATTAAATTTCTGTGTTCCTTAACTATCCAAATATTGTATTTTGTCTCACCACATTCAATTTCTCGATATGCAGAGCCAGCTGTATTGTAAACTTGTACCACAGCAGTGGGATTTGGCTTCACATATCTTGGCTGCAATAATGTTACAGTGTTGTTCTTAGTAGCTTACTTGCATTGTTATTTTCTTGTTCATTATTACACCTATTCCTGCATTACTACTATTTAGTTCCTTTCCACAGCCCTATATTCACTTAACCAGAAATTTTGTTCCTCCTACCATCAAACTACTCTAATTCCCATGACATCTAATTTCAACCTGTACATTTCCCTTTATACATTTTCTAGGGTCCCTGAAAGATTAAATGATACAATTTACCAGCTCAGACTTGTATGATTCCAGTTTTGTTTCTCCTGATATGGCAACAAACTCCTGAGTGGTCCTTACCTGGAAATCCAAATGGGGGATCATTTTTAGCTCTGGAGTCTCTTCCTAAAGAGGATACCATCATTTAACCAAACAGTGGAGCTGCATGTCCTTGATAGATAATGGCTGTAGTTTCCTCTTGCTTTGAGATGTTTGCTGTATCAGCACAGAAAGACCATTTAAGTTGTCACACGGCCACATCAGTTACTTTTAGTGGCTTATTTATGTGCTACTGAAAAGGATGCTGTGCCCTTTTAAGGAACTACACTTTTGACTAGTCCCACAAGAAATACTCCTTCTTTATGGTGGCATCTATGGCTCAGTATCACTAATGCATGGAAAATCCCAAAGAAAATGCACCTGGTGACTCTTGAAATGGATGTAAGTCCCCCCACATGCACACGCATACATGTTCGTAAGTTCATGCAACCTGACACAATAGTCTTTTGCTCATGCCAGTCTGCAGCTCAACGTGTCATCTTTATGGTGAGTATAAATCTATTATTTTCATAATATTGTTAATATTCCAACCTGGGTTTTCTATTGTTTAATTTGCGCCATTTTCATT
Organism: Schistocerca piceifrons; assembly: GCF_021461385.2. Lineage (NCBI taxonomy): Eukaryota > Metazoa > Arthropoda > Insecta > Orthoptera > Acrididae > Schistocerca > Schistocerca piceifrons. The sequence continues at coordinate 36,492,801 of NC_060138.1, read as the reverse complement.
CCATGATTAAAAACCCTTTGTCCCTCTTTCACGTGTATTATAGTTGTCTTACATTTGTGACTAAATTTTGACAGTAACTTTAAAATGATCTTTCTTCCTGACAACCAGGACCCACAATACCAGTTATGGAGGAGACTGGTGTTCACAGGGGACGACAAGAAGAAAGAGAAGCACTAATGGTGAGTTTCATTAGCAGCATACGAGTACCCCCTCCCCCCTGCGGGTCCGGGGTAAGAATAGGCCTGAGGTATTCCTGCCTGTCGTAAAAGGCGACTAAAAGGAGTTTCAACCATTTCGGCCTTCCATGTGATGGTCCCTCATGGGGTTTGACTTCCATTTTTCAAAATTCTACAGAAGTACGAGCCTTTTGGTGAAGGACGCCTTACGTGGTGTACCCTGGTCCTCTGTGCACTAAGACCTTGGCACTCAGCATTGTAACAGTGTTGTAACCATACCCACTATTCCTCATATTGGGCCTAAACGCCTGATGGGTTATACAAGTTACGCCCATAGTGCGTCCCCATCTGCACCTACGATCATGATGGACTTTCCATGGCACCCGAAATCCAGCACGGTAGCCAGCCCGTTGTGGTGGGGTCATCATGTACCCTCTAGGTTGTAGCCCCCTGACAACACAGGGATCGTACTGCTGATAACTGAGCTGCACCCTCCCCACGTCGGCCAAGGAGTAGATGCCTGTCTCCTTGGGGCATCAGGACACCCGGCAACGGTCATCCTGCCAGGTGGCCCTTGCTGAGGCTGGGTGGCACCCGTGGGGAGAGCCCCTGGTCGGAGTGGGTGGTATCGGGGCGGACGTTTCACAGATGAAACGTCAACATGTATCAGGTCGCTCTGCGGCTGAGTCTTTTAAAAAGAAAGGTACTCTCTCCGGTTTTGGTTCTCCTGCCCTTTCCCCCTTGGCCACTCCCTGGGATGAAGGACAGGCACTATGCCTTGGGGCGAAGTACTTCCCCCGCTATTTGGTCTGTTCTCGGACCGATGGGGGGGGGGACGTTCGCCACCTCCAAGCCCATGTTCTTTGTTCAGCACATCGAGGACATCTTTAGGGAAATCAAGGCTCTCAGCAAAATGTGTTCGGGGTCCGTTCTTATAAAGACCACCTCCGCCACACATTCGGCGGCGCTCCAGGCGTGCGACTGACTAGGGGACATCCCAGTGTCCATTGTCCCGCATCTGGCACTGAATAGGACGCAGGGGTTATTTTTCACCAGGACCTCCTGCTGCAATCTGATGAGGAGCTCAGGGCCAACCTGGAGTGCCGAGGCGTGCATTTCATCCGGTGGGTCCACTGCGGCCCCAAAGACCGTCACATCGACACCGGGGCCTTTATCCTCGCCTTCGAGGGGGACGTTATCCTGGAGAAGGTAAAGGTGATGTGCTACCGGTGCGACGTGCGACCTTACATCCCACCTCCTATGCGCTGCTTTCGGTGTTTGCGCTTTGGGCACATGTCGTCACGGTGTGAGGCTGAGCCCCTTTGTGGCGATTGTGGATGTCCTCTTTGTGAGGAACATACATGCACCCCACCTCGGTGCCTTAATTGTCCTGGCATCCACTCGCCTAGATCTTTAGACTGCCCCGCGTATCAGAAGGAGAAGAAGATTCAAGAACTCAAAACTTTGGATCGTCTCTCTTATTCTGAGGCCGGGAAGAAGTATGGCCGCCTCCATCCCGTGACGTTGACAACTTCGTTTGCCTCAGTGGTGTCCACTCCTTCCACAGTATCCTCACCCCTATCCTGTCCCCCCTCCACCTCCTCCCCCCATCTGGGGTCTATGCCTCTGCCTCCCAAATCCCTCCCTTCCAAATCCTCCTCCCCCGCCGCCCCCGTCCCCTCTGCCCCAGGGGCCACCCTTCCTCCTCCTCCTCCTCCTCCTCTTCCTCCTCCTCCCCCTCCTCCTCCCCCCCCTGCTGCCTGAGAAGCAATCCTCTTCTCAGGCATCCATCGGGGAAACGTTCCGGCCCACCATCCCCGTGCCTCCTTGGACTTCCATGAAGGGCTCCAAGAAGTAGTCTCTATCCCCCTCTCCACCCCGGCATGTTTCGTCTGATGCTCCATCTGTGAGTCGCTGCTCCCGGCCGTCCTCGGTTTCGCCAGGATGCTCTGCTGCCGGGCGCTCAGCTGGCCTCTCGTCAGCAAATGATGCTGCCCCTCCTACACAACCTGGACAGCAGCCGCAGCTGGCGACGACTTGATGGAACAGGATCCGTTGTTCCCTCGAAACCTGGCCCGCCGCGGCTGTCGAGGTGACCAGCTCTTCCGTCGTCTCGTTTCCCCCTTTTTTCTGACTAGCGATGGCCTTGTTACATTGGAACATAAGAGGTATTCAATCTAATTGGGAGGAATTACAACTGCTCCTCCGCCTGCACTGTCCGCTCGTCCTTGGTCTCCAGGAAACCAAGTTGTGCCCAACTGACCGTATTGCCTTTACCCACTATACCTCGGAGTGGTATGACCTCACCCCTGTGGACGGTATCCCAGCTCATGGTGGGATGAAGTTGCTCATTCGGGACGATGTCTATTACCATCTCATCCCATTGACCACCCCACTCCAAGCAATAGCTGTCCATATTACTCTTTCTGCCTTTACTTTTTCTGTTTGCACTGTCTACACTCCATCGTCATCCGCAGTTAGTCGGGCTGACGTGATGCACCTGATTGTTCAGCTTCCACCGCCGTTTTTATTGTTTGGCGACTTCAAGGCCCATCATCCCCTTTGGAGCTCTCCTGCATCCTGTCAAAGAGGCTCCCTCTTGGAGGATGTCTTCAACCATCTCAATGTTGTCTGCCTCAATACTGGCGCCCCAACTTTCCTCTCGGACTCTACTCATACCTACTCCCACTTGGACCTTTCGATCTGTTCTACCACTCTTGCCCATCAGTTCGAGTGGTATGTCCTTTCTGACACCTATTCGAGTGACCACTTCCCCTGTGTCGTTCGTCTCCTGCACCACACCCCATGCCCACGTCCTTCGAGCTGGAACATACCGAAAGCTGACAGGGGACTTTACTCCTCCCTGGCGACCTTTCCGGACCACGATTTTCTCAGTTGTGACAGTCAGGTCGAATACCTCACGGCTGTTATCATCAATGCTGCCGAACGTTCCATTCCTCATACTACCTCTTCTTCACGTCGCGTTTCCGTCCCCTTGGCGGAATGAGGCTTGTAGAGACGCTATCTGTGCTCGACGACTTGCTTTACGAACCTTTCGCCGCCATCCTACGTTGGCGAATTGTATTGGATACAAACGACTCTGAGCGCAATGCCGTAGAGTCATCAAAGACAGCAAAAAAGCTTGTTGGGCCTCTTTCACCAGCTCCTTTAACAGTTTTACTCCCTCTTCTGTCGTATGGGGTGGCCTGCGCCGGCTGTCGGGCATTAAGGCCCACTCCTCGGTACCTGGCCTGACCTCCGGTAATGAGGTCGTTGTTGATCCTGTGGCTGTCTCCAACGCCTTCGGCCGGTTTTTCGCGGAGGTTTCAAGCTCCGCCCATTACCACCCTGCCTTCCTTCCCAGGAAAGAGGCAGAAGAGGCTTGGCAACCTTCCTCCCACTCGCTGAATCTGGAAACTTATAATGCCCCCTTTACTATGCGGGAACTCGAACGTGCGCTTGCACTGTCCCTGTCCTCTGCTCCGGGGCCAGATGTCATTCACGTTCAGATGCTGGCACAACTTTCTCCGGTGGGCAAAACCTCCCTTCTTCGTACCTACAATTGCGTCTGGACCGAAGGTCAGGTCCCCATGTGTTGGCATGACAATGTCGTTGTTCCTATACCCAAACCCGGGAAGGATAGACACCTTCCTTCTAGTTACCACCCCATTTCTCTTACAAGCTGTGTCTGTAAGCTGATGGAGCGCATGGTTAATGCTCAGTTAGTCTGGATTCTTGAATCTCGACGGCTACTTACCAATGTTCAATGTGGCTTTCATCACCGCCGCTCCACAGTTGACCACGTTGTGACCTTGCCGACATTCATCATGAACAACTTTTTGCGAAAGCGCCAAGCAGTAGCCGTGTTCTTCGATTTGGAGAAGGCTTATGATACCTGTTGGAGAGGAGATATCCTCCGCACTATGCACAGGTGGGGTCTACACGGTCGCCTGCCCCTTTTTATTGATTCCTTTTTAACAGATCGAAAGTTTAGGGTATGTGTGGGTTCCGTATTGTCAGACGTCTTCCTCCAGGGAAACGGAGTGCCTCAGGGCTCCATCTTGAGCGTAGCCCTTTTTGCCATAGCGATCAATCCAATTATGGATTGCATTCCACCTAATGTCTGAGGTTCTCTCTTTGTCAATGACTTCACGATCTACTGCAGTGCCCAGAGAACATGCCTCCTGGAGCGCTGCCTTCAGCGTTGTCCAGACAGCCTATACTCATGGAGCGTGGCAAATGGCTTCCAGTTCTCTGAAGGGAAGACAGTTTGTATCAACTTTTGGCGATATAAAGCATTCCTTCTGCCATCCTTACATCTCGGTCCCGTTGTTCTCCCATTTGTGGAAACAACTACGTTTCTAGGGCTCACATTGGACAGGAAACTTTGTTGGTCTCCGCACGTCTCTTATTTGGCGGCCCGTTGTACACGTTCCCTTAATGTCCTCATAGATCTTAGTGGTTCATCTTGGGGAGGGGATCGCACTGTCCTGCTTCGCTTGTATCGGTCCATAGTCCGATCAAAGCTGGATTATGGGAGCTTCGTCTACCCGTCTGCTCGGCCATCCCTCTTACACCGTCTCAACTCCATCCACCATCGGGGGTTACGTCTTTCGACCGGAGCCTTCTACACTAGTCCCATCGAGAGTCTTTATGCTGAAGCTGCCGAATTACCATTGATCTACCAGTGCGACGTACTGCTGTGCGGGATGCCTGCCGGCTGTTGTCAACACCCGACCACCCCTCTTATCAGTCCTCCTTCGCCGATTCTCTCGACCGTCAGTACGAGTTGTATGTGTCTGCCCTGCTGCCACCTGGAGTCTGCTTCCGTTGCCTGCTTCAACAATTGGATTTTGCCCTCTTTACCACCTTCATAGAGGGTGAGAGCCCGAGACCACCTTGGCTCCAGGCTCCGGTTCATATTTATCTCGACCTCAGCTCGCTCCCGAAGGACGGTACTCCGGCTGCAGTGTATTGCTGACGGTTTGTCGAACTTCGTGCGTGACTTGCCAGTCACACCTTCATTTACACCGATGGCTCCAAAACTGACGATGGTGTCGGCTGTGCCTTTGTCGTCGGGGCCGTCACCTTTAAATACCGCTCCTCGACCAATGTTCCAGCTTTACGGCCGAGCTTCTTGCTCTCCATCAGGCCGTTCAGTATGCCCGCCGCCACCGCCATTCATGGTATATACTCTGCTCTGATTCACTCAGTGCTCTTCAGAGCCTTGGAGCTCCCTATCCGGTCCATCCCTTGGTGCAACGGATCCAGAAGTCCCTCCATTCTTTCGCTGATGATGGCTCTCCTGTCAGCTTTCTGTGGGTCCCCAGACATGTAGGAGTGCCTGGGAATGAGACTGCTGATGCTGCAGCCAAGGCTGCAGTCCTCCTGCCTCGGCCAGCCTCCGATTGTGTCCCGTCATCTGACGTTAGTGGGGTTGTTTGTAAAAGGCTTGTGTCATTGTGGTGGGATACTTGGTCATCCCTTCAAGGAAACAAGCTCCGGGCAGTAAAACCATTCCCAACTGCTTGGACAACCTCCTCCCGACCATCTCGTCGAGAAGAGGTCCTTCTGATCAGGTTGCAGATTGGGCATTGTCGGTTTAGCCACCACTACCTGCTCTCCAGTGACCCAGCCCCGCAGTGCCCTTGTGGTCAAGCATTAACAGTGCACCATATTTTATTGTCATGTCCCCGCTTCAGTCAATCTCGTGTTCTCCTGTCCCTGCCATCTACTTTACAGGATATTTTAGCTGATGACCCTCGAGCAGCTGCTCGTGTTCTTCGTTTTATAACTTTGACTGGCTTGTCCAAAGACATCTAACTCTTTTACTTATTTTATCTGCATCTTTGTAAGGACTTTCTGGTGTCCCCCCCTCCCCTTGAGTTTTACTAGATTCTATGTGCTCTAACAATTATGACTGGGCGCTAATGACCTCAGTAGTTGAGCGCCCTTAAACCCCAACATAAAAAAAAGAAAAAAAAGAGTACCCCCACACTCGTTCCCATTTTCGTTCCAGGGCACCCACTCTTTTCGTGTGCATGGAGCTCCAAGCAATGAAAATACACCATACTTTTGTGTGCTGCTTTCCCTTTCCGTAACTATTTTTTCATTTGAGACAAAATATCCCCCAGTGCATTATTTCTGATAATATTCGCAATTTATTTCATCAAATAATCTCCTTTCTACATAACCCACCCACCTACAGGACAAATAATAGAGTTCAGTATGTGCTTTTGTGCACTGGTATCTACAAACTGCAGTCCCTTCCAAATGGATGCACAAAGTAGACTGTGAAGCCAACAGTTACACTTTGGAACAAATGACAATGACAATGAGAAGCTCCTGTCCTGGTGTGACTCATTATGCTACTTTCAGGCTATTAGCCATCACTAACATGTGGAAAAAAAATTTTGAACTTTGCCAGTTTAGTGCTACCATGATGTTTGTATGATGACCGATGCACATCAGTACATCAGGAATGAGTTAACTTACTGAGGAAGCATGCAAGAGGGAATTACTAGATGTAAGAATACTTGGTACTGACTTACAAAGCAAGGAGAGCTTCTAATTCTGAAGGCTTAGGGTAGGAATTGCTAAACTTCTACTACCCTTAATAACTTGAAAATGGACACAGAAACCACTGCCAAACTTTGTGGAAAGAGTCTTCTCTCTTTACGCAGACTGGTCTGTCCACACCAAGTTCACTCATGATTTTCTTTATCAGAGAACACACCCAAGTTCAGTGTATTCCTCTCCTCACATTGGCTCATATACTGACAAATTATTCTACCCTAGCTGGCGTGAGGAGAGATGGATGCATACTGATGTACAATGAAACAGCTGTTGGGCAGGTCCTGAGATTCATAGTGGATTTCTCCATGAAATTTGATGATCCTCTCAGCTTCATGACAGAGTTTGTCAAGAATCTGAAGGCAGAGGATATTACCACAATAACAGCCCTAGATGCTTCCAGCTGCATCACAACCTCATGCTGATCTACGATGCAGTTACTTATAGCCTACTAAGAATGCAACCCCTTTAGCTGTGACAGGTCTTGTCTGTCTTCTTCTCCCACTGCAGATCTAAATGATGATACTATTTTCCCTGCATTCCTCTAACTTCATAGTTGTGGTGCAGTTGGTATTGTGGGGTGGGACACACCTACCATAATAAGTCGACATGGGTTTGCTGGCTGGGTCTTCCCCTGCACAGCAAATACCAATCAACAGTACTCCAATTTTAAAAAAAATTCACTTTTGTTTAAGTAAACTTTAATAAAGACAGCAGTTTAAATATCAGGATGTTCACACCTACTTGATATTGGTTAATTAATGAATTACAGTCATTTTATGATGAAAGTACTCCCTGCAACTTGTCTGAACATGTCCCATGTAGGGAGTTTCGTGCTGCTTGATGTTTAATGGTAGATTTGACCACTGTTTTCTTCTATGGTTTCCATTCTAGCTGTCCTCTGGAAGTCAGTCAACCTGTTGCCCATTCTCTATGGGCAATGATTTCTCAGATGGTGTGTCAGGCCTATAGCCTTTGGTTTGGGCACCACTTGAAACAGAGTCCTCAACAATAGAGTACTTGAAACGCTCATTCTCTTCTGTTGTAAGAAAAAAATTAACCTAGCAAAATTTTCCAGTGTTGTAGTAATTCTTCCTCTCTAGGCTTCATTGTTACAGAATTCCAAAGGAAAATGATGTACCACAGAAGATACTAAATCCAGCAGTGGAATACAATAAAAATGTTTTTAGTACCAAGTTACTACTGTTTGTAATATTCCACAGATGCTGCCAATGTTAAGTTGTTTTGAATTGCTTTTTCAGTGTATTTACTTTTACTTCCAACAGTGGAATCTATACACACATGCTCAGCAGTACCTCCATGAATGGCATTAACTGCTAAAAGAAGTAATTTTTTCAACATTTGTCACATTAGAAAATTTTATTTCAGGTGGAAATTATCTTTACACTTGAAAACACTGGAAATCACTGTTAACAAATGAACCATATGATACCCCATATTATTATTATTATTATGGAATGTGCCCTGCTGGTTGAAGTGAGTTAAGCCATCATCCCATCTACCGCTCTACTCCAGATATTTGTATAGATTTCTTTGCTGCTCTCTCACCATCCAAATTTCCCGAGAGTAAGCACATTTTACAATATGTTTTCTTTCCTAGACACATGTTGTATTTTCTATTTCTCCACTTTTGCTTCCATTTCAACTTTACAGTATTTTCCTTGTTGTGGGTGCCAGTGCACTGCTAGTCCTCTGGCTGCCCCATTCCAGTCACGCCCCTGCTCACGATAGTGATTTGCCTGGATGAAATGCAAAGAAGCCTTAAAAAAGGTCCAGAGCAGCTGCTCTAGCAGCTTCCATAGCACATGCTTGAGTGTGCCAACAATAGAGCATCCATCCATTATGGTAACTCTGTCTAGCTGTAATGTTACATTTTAACTTTAAGCCTTCAGTTTTGATGTTTAGTTTCCCTTGAAGTGATGTAGTACCTGAATTTTGCATATCACAAAATATAAAATTACATTGCAGTTTGATTTTGAGAAAATTTTTGATTGGTTTCTTACAAGAGTTTTGACTTCAGTCACAGTATTCTCTATAACTATTGTCCATTGTTCAGTCATAAGCATCACTTTCATTTGTGATATCTTTGGGGGTTCAGCTGCCTATTCACTTCAACACAGTTTCTTTAGTTACTGGATATGGCATTTTGGAACTGTTGGAACTGTCATAGCCATGTGCTATTCCTTCATGCTCACTCAAAATTCCTCCCCTTTGTATTAGTATAAATACCTTTTAAGCTGTCATAGTGCTTTTTCCATTATGATACCATACACTGCCTCATCCTCCATTTTACTTACATCTCCACTATTGAATGTGTAACTTTGACTTGTGTTATTGTGCAGTAGCTTAAAAATATTAACAGGATTAACTGGCTTTCATCTACCCATTCACTACCAAATACAACAGCAGCCTCACTTATACTGTGTTCAGTTGCAATGCAGTGAGGGCGAACACTGATGCTAGGCACCACCTGCATGTTTTTAAGAGTGGATACCATCGATACTAAATTTTAAGTATGTTTACCATTAGTTGTAGCTGTTTGAACTTGGAGTAGTCTCCTTATCAGTAGTGAGCTGTCAGCTGTCATCACAATGCTCTGTTGACTGTTTGCACCCCCTTCATGCTCATATTACACTGTAAAAGGTCATGACATGTATCTTAGGTAAACTGCTCTGAGCAACTTACTTCTCTAGTGTTATTACACTACCATAAAACTTGGCATTCTAGTTGATTTGGAAAGGATGCTGAATAGTTAATTGTCTGTGCAGCAGAATGTAATGTAATGCTGATGGCGAGCATTGTTTGATCACAGACAGACAAAAATGATTGGGAGTTCAGTATACTCACCAGAATTTGCTTCATGTGATATAGGACAGAGATGAGAGAACAGTCAGAGAATGGAAAAAATTTCAATTTGTTTTCATGACAGTAATCCCTCATATTTTTCTTGGTCTGTAGTGTGGAATATAGGATAAGGATGACCTGGAAACATCAAAAACCACCAATGAATGCACAGTCAACAAGAGACAGTTGATTGCGATCCACACTTGGTAGTCACTGGGGTTATACAATTTGATGTCCTGTCAGCTGTGTGCCCCCTCCCCCCTCTTCCACTCCTCCCTCTCCCTCTCCCCCTCCCTCCCCATCCCTCCCCATCCCCCAGAGCTCAGTTAGTGAGGAGCACTGGGGAAACATTACTGCCATCATCTGATGGTGATGTGGCCAGAGGACACCCGAGGTACTTCACAGTGGGGGCAGAGGTGTTGTAAGTGTTGGTTGAAACAGTGTCAGTGATAGGGGGGATCAGCTGTATATAGGGTTGACTCCCTCGGCACTACAGAGGTAATAATCTTGAATGTGTCATGAGGGGCCTATTGGAGGTGTCAGTCATCAGTGTGTAAACTCCCCCATGAGGCTGACCACTCTTTTGAGCATTCATGCTTGGCTAACACAGTGCACCATCCTTTGGACACCTTTTCCTTATGTGCTGCCTCTCTCTCCTCCTGCTATTCTTTCTTCCCCTCCCTCGCGGACCACAAGCATGACTTAAGAGCATGCCCTCAGCTGTTCTTTCCTTTCCTGTTTCCTGTAATTCCTCGCTCGCTTACTTGCGCCCCCCCTCCCCCCTCTCTCTCTCCCCCCCTCTCTCTCTCCCCCCCTCTCTCCCCCCCACTCTCCCCCCCACTCTCCCCCCCCACTCTCTCCCCCCTCTCTCTCCCCCCTCTCTCTCCCCCCTCTCTCCCCCCTCTCTCTCTCCCCCCCTCTCTCCCCCCCTCTCTCCCCCCCCTCTCTCTCCCCCCTCTCTCCCCCTCCCCCCTCCCCCTCCCCCCTCTCTCTCCCCCCTCTCTCTCCCCCTCCCCCCTCCCCCGCCCCCCCCCCCCTCTCTCTCTCTCTCTCTCTCTCTCTCTCTCTCTCTCTCTCTCTCTCTCTCTCTCTCTCTCTCTCTCTCTCTCTCTCTCTCGTCCTCCTCCCAACAGGCCATAAAGAACATAAGGAATACTTCCACAGAAACTCAAAGGCAAATATTCTTCTCCATTGCCGACTCGAAGATCCCCTTTGGTGGTGTCAAGACGTGATAGCCTTATCCTGCCAACCTCCATTTCTGCCGGTGTGTGCGACCAACCATTTTCATGCCCTGGAGTCTGCAGACTGACTGAGGGAGAATGCTTACACCTCTGTAGGTCTAATGGAGCAGCATCCTCCAACCTTTGCACCTTGTAGAAATGGGTCTTCAAAGGCTGGCTCTTGGGAGCTTCTGAGGTGATACACCTTCATTTTCTACCTTCTTTTTTTCCCCATCATGACTATCCTCCAATGGAATGCTCATAATGTTGGATCCAAAAAGGAGGAATTCAGACTGCTCTCAGAATCACTGTGTTCACTTGTTCTCTGCCTCCAGAAAACAAATTGTGTCCTTATGGCTTCTTTGACCTCTTGCAATTCTGTTTGGCATATTTTGATCTTCCCCAAGGATGGAACTTAATCTGATGGAGTAGTCACACTGCTCATCCAGGATGATCATTTTCAAACCATCTCACTGAACATGTGGCTGCAAACTGTTCTGGTCAGCATTTTCCTTCCTCATTTCACCTTTTCTCTTTGTACCACCTAAATCACACCAGGGCAGACTTCCTTCACATTATTGGGCAGCTACCTCACCCATTTCTGCTACTCTGTGACTTTAATGCTTTAATGCTTATGCACTCTTGGCCGATCATCTTAATCAACTCAACCTCTTCTGCCTTAGAACTGGAGCATCCACATTCCTTTCAGACTCCTTGCACACCAAGTCCCATTTGGACCGAACCTACCGCACTGCCAAACTTGCCCATTATCTTGAGTAATCTATTCTCTCTGACACTCGAGCAACCATTTCCCATGTGCTATCCATTTGCTGACTCCTACCCCACCCATGTGTAAAGCCAATTTGCAGCTTCCTGAGGCTCACTGGAGGCTTTAATCCTCCTTGGCGACCTCTGATGAACATCATCTGCCCAGTTGTGCTGACCAGGTAGAATACCTTACAAACTTTATCCTTACACCACAGAACATTAAATTCCTTGTGCTTCACCTTTGCCATGCCATGTCCCAATCCCTTGGTGGACTGAGGCATACTACAATGCAATTTGTGCATGGAAATGTGCTCTCTCATTCTTTGAGATAGCAAAGCGGCTAGCAGCCTTTCAATTATTATATATTTTAACACTTCCACTCCCTCTTCAGTCATGTGGGCCATCCTCAGATGGCTCTCTTGGAACAACGTCTTTTCCACTATTTCCAGGGTGACCGTAGCATATGATATCATCGTGGACCCTTTTACTATTGTCTGTACCTTGAGCTGCTATTTTGTAGAGCAGCGCCTTCCTCCATCAGAAACAAGTGGAGGAGCCTCAGGTGATAACCTTCTCCTATAACAATCATTAATACTACAATACTGCTGTTAATTTGCAGGAGCTAGATCATTCTTTCACTTCATCCTGACCTTTCATGCCAGGGCCAGATCAAGTTAACATTCAGATGTTGCAGAACCTATCTCTTGTGGACAAGCACTTTCTCATTCATACGAACAATCCCATCTGGCAGATGGCACGTTTCCCAGTCGCTGGCGTGAAGCCACTGTCGCACTCATACGTAAGCCCAATAAGGACAAACACCTTCCTTCAAGCTACCTCTACCTCTCTCCCACTAGCTGTGTTTGCAAGATGTTGGGAAGTTTGATTCCTGCCCAGCTGGTGTGGTGGCTAGTTTCACAATTTACTAACCACTGCACAAAGTGGATTTAGAGTGCACTGTTCTGCATTTCATCATCTCGTGACTTCAACCCATGTTGTAGACAATTTTTGTGGAAATGCAAGACTGTGGTAGTGGGTTTTGATTTGGAGAAAGCCTACAACACATGCTGGGTACTGGTATCATCTATACACTCTATACGTGGAGCTTAGAAGGCGACCTACCCCAATTCCTTCAGGAATTTCTTATATACAGATTTTTAGAGTATGTGTGGGTTCTTCCTTGTCAGACAGCTTAATTCAGGAAAGCAGTGTGCCTCAGAGTTCAGTCTTGAGTGTTGTCGTCCTTGCTATCGCCATGAACCCTACTATGGCTTGTCTCCTGCTTTGCATCTCCGGCACCACTTTTCATGATTTTTGCGACCTATTGCAGTTCTCTGTCATCTTGTCTCCTTGGTTGGCATTTTCAGCATTATCTCAATTCTTTTTACTTTTGGAGCATTGACAATGGCTTTTGCTTTTCCACTGATAAAACCATTCGTATAAATTTTTGGCAGTTCATTGGGTTTCTTCCAGTTTTCACATCTTTGACCTGCTGCTCTTCTGTTTGCTGAAAATGCAAAATTTTTGGGGCTCATGCTTGACAGAAAACTTTCTTAGTCCTCTAAAGTGTCTTACCTGGCTGCCTTCTGTACCCAGTCACTTAATGTCATATTTGTGATCAGTGATATACTTTATGGGGAGTGGCTCAGACCACCCTCATCTGTTATTACTAATCCCTTGTCTGTCTGAAACTAGAATGTGGGTGTTCCATTTATTCCTCTGCATGTCTTTCAATTTTATGCCATCTAAATACACTCCACCATTGCAACATCCATTTGAACACTGGTGCTTTATACACTAGCCTGTTTGGGAGTCTTTATACAGAAGTAGCCTCACTAATGCTGTCATACACTCCTGTTCCTCACTCTTGATTGAGCCACTGTGACACTGTGATGTTTGTCAATCCCTGGTTACATGGGTCTGGTCTGAAACAATGTTGCTGACACTACTGCCAAGGCTGCAATCCAAACCCCCCCCCCCCAGTTCTTTCATTGTTTCCAATGATCTCTGTGTTGCCATCGGTCAGCAGGTAGCGTCCCTTTGGCATTACCACTGTTCTTCCTTTAATGGGAACAAGCTCCAGGGAATAAAAACCTCTCTCAACTGCTTGGCCAACCTCCTCCTCGACCCTCTCACAGTGAAGGGATCATTTTAGGTAGGTTGTATATTAGCCACTGTCATTTTAACCGTATCATTTGTTAAGTGGTGATCCCTTACCATTTTGTGTTAATTGTCATCAACCTTTGATGGTTCACCATTTTCCGACAAAATGGCTATTTTTTAACCACTTACAGTCCAATTTTTTTCCATGTGAGTTACTGGCCATTTTAGCAAATGATGTGCAGCTCATCAACTGTGTTTTACTGCTCATCCATCGTAGAAATATGGACATTACATCTTCAGTTCAGGACATGCCTCCTCTCTACAGTTTATTTTATGGATCTTTTTCCAGGAGGAAGTTGTTACTTTTAGCTGTTTTTGCATCTGTCAGTTGGGATTAGTGTGTACCCATTTTTAACACCTCCTTTGTCTTTGTTCTAAGGTCCTGGCATGGGTGCATTTGACCTTAGTAGATTTTGTGCCACAGAACAAAACAATTAGTATTAAGAACATCCTTGATGGATCTGCTAAAAACAAATCCAATTTAAATCTGAAGAAACTTACAGATGTGCAACTCTTCACAACTTTGACTGGGCTGCCTTTATGGGTGCTGACAAGAAATCTACTATTGGGTTCTGAAGAAGTCAAGTAGGGTTTTTCCATGTATAAGGAAATATTGAGCTCAAAATGTCTGCAACTTGGCGTGTAAAAACATTGAAATGACAGAAGCCTTTAAATGGGGCAAACAAATTTAATGTAGCTGATAAAAATCAAATGAAAGTGATTTCATCAGCAGCTTTTGGTATGTACACTCCTGGAAATTGAAATAAGAACACCGTGAATTCATTGTCCCAGGAAGGGGAAACTTTATTTACACATTCCTGGGGTCAGATACATCACATGATCACACTGACAGAACCACAGGCACACAGACACAGGCAACAGAGCATGCACAATGTCGGCACTAGTACAGTGTATATCCACCTTTCGCAGCAATGCAGGCTGCTATTCTCCCATGGAGACGATCGTAGAGATGCTGGATGTAGTCCTGTGGAACGGCTTGCCATGCCATTTCCACCTGGCGCCTCAGTTGGACCAGCGTTCGTGCTGGACGTGCAGACCGCGTGAGACGACGCTTCATCCAGTCCCAAACATGCTCAATGGGGGACAGATCCGGAGATCTTGCTGGCCAGGGTAGTTGACTTACACCTTCTAGAGCACGTTGGGTGGCACGGGATACATGCGGACGTGCATTGTCCTGTTGGAACAGCAAGTTCCCTTGCCGGTCTAGGAATGGCAGAACGATGGGTTCGATGACGGTTTGGACGTACCGTGCACTATTCAGTGTCCCCTCGATGATCACCAGTGGTGTACGGCCAGTGTAGGAGATCGCTCCCAACACCATGATGCCAGGTGTTGGCCCTGTGTGCCTCGGTCGTATGCAGTCCTGATTGTGGCGCTCACCTGCACGGCGCCAAACACGGATACGACCATCATTGGCACCAAGGCAGAAGCGACTCTCATCGCTGAAGACGACACGTCTCCATTCGTCCCTCCATTCACGCCTGTCGCGACACCACTGGAGGCGGGCTGCACGATGTTGGGGCGTGAGCGGAAGACGGCCTAACGGTGTGCGGGACCGTAGCCCAGCTTCATGGAGATGGTTGCGAATGGTTCTCGCCGATACCCCAGGAGCAACAGTGTCCCTAATTTGCTGGGAAGTGGCGGTGCGGTCCCCTACGGCACTGCGTAGGATCCTACGGTCTTGGCGTGCATCCGTGCGTCGCTGCGGTCCGGTCCCAGGTCGACGGGCACGTGCACCTTCCGCCGACCACTGGCGACAACATCGATGTACTGTGGAGACCTCACGCCCCACGTGTTGAGCAATTCGGCGGTACGTCCACCCGGCCTCCCGCATGCCCACTATACGCCCTCGCTCAAAGTCCGTCAACTGCACATACAGTTCACGTCCACGCTGTCGCGGCATGCTACCAGTGTTAAAGACTGCGATGGAGCTCCGTATGCCATGGCAAACTGGCTGACACTGACGGTGGCGGTGCACAAATGCTGCGCAGCTAGCGCCATTCGACGGCCAACACCGCGGTTCCCGGTGTGTCTGCTGTGCCGTGCGTGTGATCATTGCTTGTACAGCCCTCTCGCAGTGTCCGGAGCAAGTATGGTGGGTCTGACACACCGGTGTCAATGTGTTCTTTTTTCCATTTCCAGGAGTGTATGTTTAGAAACTTCTTGTCCCTTTGTGGCCATAATTTGTCACTAAAAATACTCTATTTATTATAAAATTTTGTAGGAAAGTATAAAGAGAAGATACATATAAGACACAATTTGCTGTATGACATACTTGATTATTTTAAAAAACAGTTGATCAATTCCTATAAAATACTTGATGTATTCCATCATAGAGTTAAAATTCGGCAAATTGGAATACATTTTGCAATAAACATTTATTTATCATTCTTTCACCTTTTAACAACAGACAGTATTGCTGAACTGAGAAGAATTCTGTTCATAGCAGTTCCTCTTGACCCATGCACTGATGAAAAGTTTGTTGTTACATCAACATAGTACTGTAAGTGATTGTTGAATGGCATTAGATTGTTAGCGGTCTGCCTCCTGCCCACACCACTACTAATTCACAGCAAAACCATGCAGATTGATGCTTATCAATCCTATTCCCTCATCACTTGTACTTGCACCAATACAATTCATTTTAATGCGGAATATTGTGTTTATAATGACTCATTTAAGATTGATTTACTGCCACAAACCATTAATTATTACTGCACAAGTACTTTTGGTGTGTGTAGTTTCTTAAACTTGCTATACATGCATTTAATGGTGTCATTTTTTGTCAACTGGGACTCAAAATTTCACATTATATTTCAAAAAATATTGATGAGTGGGAGCCTGCTGTGACATGCGGAGATTTGGATGAGAGAGCTGGTGTGGAGAGCTGCATCAATCCAATGTTCTGACTGAAGACAACAAGAACATAATTTTTGTCTTGAGTTGCAGTGCACTGAAAGGCAGGAAGTGCTATCATATGAAATCAGTATCATTGACAGGGTCTAGGTCTTGTTTTCCTGTCAGATCACACATTGTCAGTTTCTTCCTTTACTCCATTTGGTCTCCTATCTATTTTCTGGGGTTTGGTTCTGCTCAGAAATCATGATAACTTTGTAGTGCGTTTCAGAATTCATCACTGGCATTGAGTGCATTTTTATAGATGGTGCTGGTATTTTATTTTTATAAAGTGATTCAACCTAGCTGAAGAGTACAGTGTTGTGCTGTCACCTCCCTAACTGCCAAAGTGGGAGGGAGTGCTATTTTTTAAAGGCTGTTGTCAGTGTGGCTAGTGTGTGATGATGAACACTATGAACTGCAACACACCTTCCAACAACAGGTAAAACTTGATCTTTTATGCAAGTCATTGGTGCTTAAGCCAAAAGAAAGTGTGCTAAATTGCCATGTGAAATACATACCTAAATGCCAAGCCTCATACAGATGAATTTTGTTGCACCAAAGGATGAAATCACCACCTGCTGCTCCAGTGTAAGGTTTGAGGATGACACCATTGTGCTTTCTTAACTGTGGAATTTCAATGGAGTGATTAAAACACAATAGGATAGAAGAGGTCATATCAAGGAACTGGATAAGGAGTCCATTGTGGCTTTCGATATTGGAATACAGTGTTGCAGATGCACCTAAAATTATGTAGCATGTCCACAAGTTGTACTAACCAAGTGAGAATAGTGTTATGTTCTACTGTGCTTTAATTACTTCACTGAAATGACACACTTACATTTTATTGCTGAATAGTGGAATAACATAGGTGAAGAGAAACGTCTGTTTTGGGAAAAACCACGACACACACATTGGATGTGTGAGCATGTATTAATCATACAGATGTTTTAGTTTCTTGCCAAATACACTCCTTGAAATGGAAAAAAGAACACATTGACACCGGTGTGTCAGACCCACCATACTTGCTCCGGACACTGCGAGAGGGCTGTACAGGCAATGATCACACGCACGGCACAGCGGACACACCAGGAACCGCGGTGTTGGCCGTCGAATGGCGCTAGCTACGCAGCATTTGTACACCGCCGCCGTCGGTGTCAGCCAGTTTGCCGTGGCATACGGAGCTCCATCGCAGTCTTTAACACTGGTAGCATGCCGCGACAGCGTGGACGTGAACCTTATGTGCAGTTGACGGACTTTGAGCGAGGGCGTATAGTGGGCATGCGGAAGGCCGGGTGGACGTACCGCCGAATTGCTCAACACGTGGGGCGTGAGGTCTCCACAGTACATCGATGTTGTCGCCAGTGGTCGGCGGAAGGTGCACGTGCCCGTCGGCCTGGGACCGGACCGCAGCGATGCACGGATGCACGCCAAGACCGTAGGATCCTACGCAGTGCCGTAGGGGACCGCACCGCCACTTCCCAGCAAATTAGGGACATTGTTGCTCCTGGGGTATCGGCGAGGACCATTCGCAACCGTCTCCATGAAGCTGGGCTACGGTCCCGCACACCGTTAGGCCGTCTTCCGCTCACGCCCCAACATCGTGCAGCCCGCCTCCAGTGGTGTCGCGACAGGCGTGAATGGAGGGACGAATGGAGACGTGTCGTCTTCAGCGATGAGAGTCGCTTCTGCCTTGGTGCCAATGATGGTCGTATGCGTGTTTGGCGCCGTGCAGGTGAGCGCCACAATCAGGACTGCATACGACCGAGGCACACAGGGCCAACACCCGGCATCATGGTGTGGGGAGCGATCTCCTACACTGGCCGTACACCACTGGTGATCGTCGAGGGGACACTGAATAGTGCACGGTACATCCAAACCGTCATCGAACCCGTCGTTCTACCATTCCTAGACTGGCAAGGGAACTTGCTGTTCCAACAGGACAATGCACGTCCGCATCTATCCCGTGCCACCCAACGTGCTCTAGAAGGTGTAAGTCAACTACGCTGGCCAGCAAGATCTCCGGATCTGTCCCCCATTGAGCATGTTTGGGACTGGATGAAGCGTCGTCTCACGTGGTCTGCATGTCCAGCACGAACGCTGGTCCAACTGAGGTGCCAGGTGGAAATGGCATGGCAAGCCGTTCCATAGGACTACATCCAGCATCTCTACGATCGTCTCCATGGGAGAATAGCAGCCTGCATTGCTGCGAAAGGTGGATATACACTGTACTAGTGCCGACATTGTGCATGCTCTGTTGCCTGTGTCTATGTGCCTGTGGTTCTGTCAGTGTGATCATGTGATGTATCTGACACCAGGAATGTGTCAATAAAGTTTCCCCTTCCTGGGACAATGAATTCACGGTGTTCTTATTTCAATTTCCAGGAGTGTAGTACTACATCTATGATTTTGGAATCTTGTGGTAGTAATGATTTGCTGCATACTATCGCTTCTTCAGTGGCTTATTTCTGTACTCCCTGTCATGTCTTTCAAACAAAAATTATACACAAATTTTGAGCTTTACAGCTAAATGATTTTGAAAGGTGGTAGCACAGAAGCAGACTAGTACTTAAAATCATGTTTATTCAGGTTTAGACTATTGAGTGGAGGTATTTTCCATGGTAGTATACTTTAACTGATAACGTTCCAGCTGCCAATTAACTTTCATTGTAGTCCATTTGGTAAAAGACATACTGATGCCACTTGACAGAGTTGCTATTTGTTCCATGTGTGTGTCCTCTCACAGCACCAAACAGAATCCTCCTATCAAACACAGTTACCTGCTGTAGCTGTGTATTGTAAGCAGATGGCATTGACTGGATTCCTCTGCTCTAGTAGCAATATAAGCATTTGTGACTGTTGCTTCCTGTTTTCCTGAGTTATTTCTGTTTGTGATCCCCTATAATTTCTGAGAGACTGTCCAGTTCTGCATGGTCCAATTGAATGATATTCAAAGATGAAATATTTGTTTTATAGCTTGATGCAATAGAAACTGAATAAAATCAATGCTTGGTTCAGCCTACTAAAGTGTGTGTTAAAATAAAGATTGAGGAGCTAGAGTGAGTGTTGAAAGTAATGGTTGTAAGCCACAAATAGTGTGGGAGAGGTCATTGTATCACATTTTGTACTGCTTCTAACTGGTGGTAATAGTAGTTGCTCCTTCTAGAATATACAGTATCGTAACCCAGTCTAACATAAGTGGAATGTTAATGAGCACTTACTACAGATATTTATTTGCTCGTATTTGCAGTTACATCAGTCATCATCCTTGGGTGCATTGTGCTTCGTGTGTGGGAAAGCTGCTGTATCTAATGCATCACCACTGTCATCACGGACAGAGACACGAAAAATAAAACTGTATAAGTGTCTCCAGCTTCTTGCAGAAGATATATTAGACATAGAGATAAATCACGATGGAGTAGTCTGCAATGACTGCTGCTGCATAATTAACATAATTGATGAGTACGAAAGCAAAATAAAGAAGTTCAGGAAAAAAATTCTGCAACAACTGCTCCATCGTGATGAAGTCTTTCGTCACCATGTGGATGATGTCACACACTCCGCAGGTGAGTAACATTATCTGATTGTTAGTGTATATGATCATTTTGTTTGATGTTACTTGCTAACATGAAGTCTTGAAACAAATTTTCTGAGAGCTCAGGGCAACACGGGGAATGTGGGGAGGATGTGGTGTGATCATTCTAGTGGAGAGCTGTTTATGGTTATTGTAATGAACTTTCCATGTTCTAGTTTGAGAGGGAAACTTCTAATGCTCTCTTTCCTGTTTCGTATTTTATTTTGCTATGGCAGAGGTTCCAAAACTACCACTCTGATAAAGCACTCTGAGAATTCCACTACATTGACGGAGCACCTTGCTTATTTTGAAAGCTAATAAATGTAAAAGTCAGAACCTTATTTTATTCAGTGATTTATTTGGTTTTAAATTAGAGCTTGTAACCCTCTCACAATTTTCCGGGAAGCCACTTGTAACACTCAAGTGTCATACGCAATATGTCATTAAGACTTATACTATGGTAAGTTGACGGGCTTCACCTTATAAGAAAGGATTTTGGTATATATGTTGACTGTGTGTACCTGAATGGAGGCAAAATCAGACTTCCACCCACTCAGTAACAACCATGATACGTCAAGCAAGTCTGAAGTGTAACTACTCGTTAGGACGCACAAGAAACGACACCGCAGATGCTACCAAATTATTAATAATACGGTCGCCAGCCTAATTAGGCATTAACTGAGTTTCATCCCACTACAAGTTGAAGTACGTTCATACCAAACAACACGTAAAAACACTGCATAATATGGTAAATTTTAGAAGCAGAACATCTACTGAACTAATAATTCCACTTTCTGTACTAATATGAACAAGCCATAAATACACAACAATACACTATAATGTTTACTACAAACTTTGTACTGTCTACTGATCTGATTAAAATCGGGCATAGGTTACCCTAGAATTAGCACTTTCAAAACACACATACAATGTCAATTTTGAAAAAGGTAAAACACTAATAAATTTTGGTTTTATATTGACTTTAACTTTGCTGGCAAATCAGTTCAGTACACTTCATAATTCAAATGAATAGAAAAGAAAAAAGGGGGGGGGGACCCTGAAACTGTTATGATCACTGTATTGAAACTATTAACTATTGAAAGCATTAAGCACTCAAGATTTCCAATATATGAGTTACTACTCTTTTTGTCTTATTACCTGCTCATTTAACTACCATTATTTTTGTCGCAAATTATTTAAACTTCATTACTAAACCAATTTCAACATTATCTTCCAACTTTGTCATACCTATTTTATTTGCTTATATATTCTTTAACAACAAAGTTCTTTAAACATCGTTCTAACATAGATAGGTCTGCTGGTAATTATTATTAACACAAACTTTAAATCTTCATCTTGGGACACTCGGATTGCACAACATGTGGAAAGGACCCTGTCTAGGTTAGTGATGAGGATAATTAAATGATAGGACAGTTCTGGTAAAAGTTAAGTTCTTATTGAACAGTCAGGAACAAAAGTAACACTGATCCACATGAATACAGTACTAAAAGATTCAACCTGTTCGTATCGATGTGGCGGTTGGCGGACGGCGAGATGGCGAGGCACAGAGCACACATACAATCACAGCTATGGCTCTTGATGTATCGGCACTTTACTTCTTCATAGCATCGCAATACTTTCCCTTTAGTGCCTATGGAATATTGCCATGCTGTATAGGCGTCTGAAACGGCACATCCGAGGCTCAATGAAATCACGTTTTCCAGGAGAGCCTCCTCGATCCAGAACGTGTTGCTCAGATCAAAACCCAGCTCCAACTACTACTGCTGAGCCCGTTATGCCGTGCCGCGCCCGTGTGCATTTTTCCCATGCTTGCCTGCCATCCACCTTTTACCGCTCCCCTACAGACAGGGTATTCACCAAAGGTTTTGCATTCTACATATCCTAATACATTGCCTACATATGGTCCAGGCACACAATTACAACTTTAACATCTTCCAACAGTTTCAACATTTCTTACATTTTAATTTTGTTATAATATTGCTTGCAATTTGACATAAACATTAATATTTACACCGAAAATTGTTTACAGTTTCTTTAACATAATGACATGACAAGAAAAGAAATGAATTCAGAACATCGATTACACTAATTTATCAAAAATCAGAAGAAAAAATTATTATATGTACAGTTGTTGTTGTTACAAGCTAACAACACAGAAATCAGAACAAGGCAAAAAAACCTTTTGTGATGATCCAAAGGTTTTATTATTTTGGGACGTGTGTGGAGACTGTGAGAAAATTATGAAATATGTCCAGTGAATCAGTGTGCCTTACCTCTGATATTCACAATATTTATTGCCATCTTCCTAACATCCAGAAATTTAGTTCTAAAGAAAACCCTATTCATGAGAGACGACATGCAGCATGACATCCAAAATACTGATTTCTCTATCATGTGCAACTACATCTATTAATCATTGGTGTAATTCTTTGAAATCTTCACCAGAAATGACTTTACAACACATGGTAACCCATTTCCCTGTTACACTATTGTTTATTACTGCTGGTATCACTGAAAGAGCTGTGTCAGTGTCAGTTTTACAGCAAATGTGTCAGTTTAAATCAGTTGTTCCTGTCTGGAAACACAATATTGGAAAGCAGCATGTGTACTTAGTAAACTTCATGTTCTCATACACAACCTATCGAAATTTATTCCATACTTCACTGTTTGGATCCACCATATTTACTTCTTCAATGTTTATGCATTGGTTTCAGTCTTACTTCTCACTGCATTGGCTTTCTCATGCTACAGGATCATTCATGCACAAAGCAGAAGACAGTACTGGAGATAATCAGGGACTGTAGACACATTTAACACGTTTGGAGTGAAAACTATTTAGGGCTGACAAAAGAAATTTGACTTTTACTGGAATAATGGATAGAAACAACACAATCATGACGCATGAACATTTGTGCCACACCAGGATGCAAACAAAAATTTTTCATTTTATGCCATTTGTTGCCTTGACTGCTGGGGTTATCAGTGTGTGTTCCCTATTAATTTCCATATTCTGGAAACTGCAGACTAGTGTATCCAGTATGTTACTCTTCCTTGCTTCTAGATCTACTGTATTTGTGAGGGACACAAGACATTACAGTCCATCTGCATAAGAGGCTGGTATGCTGTCAGGCACATATATTTATGTAGGTGTGGCACCCATTCCTTCAGAATAGATAGGCTGAAACTATCAAATCTCACATTTTGTACTCGCTTACTCGGTTGGGCAGGACGCCAACCCCTGTGAGATTCATCTGTGAACTGCAGTTTCCTTCTCATGTTGTACTTTTCTATGGATGCAGTCAGGTGTCTTGTGGTGAAACTATTTAGTACAATGTGGTATTATCTTCCACGTCTTATCTTCCATACATCTTCCCAAAATGTATTAAAAGTACTTTAAAATTTGGATTGCGTGTCATTGCTACACCACATTTTTAATAACTTTCCATATTACTTTTGACTTAACAAATAATTTAATTCTTTCTTCTTGACATCTATGAACTACACTAAAACACCACCTTCATTCATTCAGTATAAAAGAGAGACAATAATTTCCAATTTTCCCCTTCCGTATCTCACAATAACTGTCCTTTGGAAGCCCATGCATCTGTAGCACAGTGTGGTGACCCGCAGAATACCTATTTCTACAGCTGGGCAGGTACTTTCTCATGAAAGCTGCTGCAATAGCTATCCTGTGCTGAAGGTTAATATTGGGCCCTGACATAAATCACCACACATAAAATAGAAATAAAACTAATGAAAAACATCTGCACATTTATGTTTGACATGTTCTATTAGGTTGCTATTTACATGATGTATAAGTAATTCCATTTTTGAAAATGTCATTCATTGTTAACAATGCATAGGTATGTGCATCACTCCTGGAGTGATATGTATATGCACAGTCCAGAAAAGTTGTATCCCAATGGACTCATTTTATTTGTCTTTTTTCTTTTTTTATTACACAAATGGCATGATACTGATTACTGTTTCTTACTAATGGCATCTGACATTAGTTACAGGGCCAGTATACCATTGTGTGTTTTAAAATATGTGTATACCTGTCATTGCAACCATTTAGGAATAGTAGGAGCAGCATGTCAGTAAAGCAATACATAAAGTTCTTAAAAGATGTTTCCCTTTGTGCAACCGTAGGCACAGCTGAACCACAGCAGCTTCCCACACAAGAGGCTGGAAGCGATACTGAGGCTGGGGCCAGGACAGCTACAGATGTGCTCAGTGAGTAACAGAAATAGCCCACAGTGGGAGGCTTGTGTTCCTACTCTATACACCAGTGAATGAAATGTATCTGGACACTTATTAGCGGACATTAAGACTGTGTGTGTCCACCCTTCCCCTTTATGATGGCTTGAACTCCTCTGGGGGCACTTTCAGTGAGATGTCTTAATCTGTTAGAAGGAATGGCAGCGCATTCTTCCTCTAGGGCTGAAACCAGAGAAAGTACAGATGTTGGGTGCTGGATTTAGAATGAAGTCACCTTTCTAACTCATCCCAGAGGTGTTCCATTTGATTCAGGGTGGCACATGGGGCAGGAAAGGTCACTTTAGGAGTGCACATCCACAAACCATTGCGTCACAATGCTGCTACATGACAAGTGGCATTTTTGAAATGATTCAAGCAATCATTGCCTCTGAATTGTTCCTCTGCTGCATATAGTACACAATACTGCCAAATATGTACTTGTTCTTCTACATTTGACATTTCCTAAAGTGCAATAAGGAGAGAACAAATTAATAAGGAGAAATTGCATGCTGTAATACTGCCTTCCTGCACTTCATTGTTGGCATGAAAGATGACACGTAATGTTCACATTGGATTCAACAAACCCAAATTCTTCCATTGGATTACTGTGGGGTATTGTCTCCAAAAGTCCACTGTCCTGTGGTCATTGCTCTTTACACTACCTGGAGAATGGCTTAATGTTGAGAACAGAAATGTGTGATTTTCAGAAGCTGCTCAGCCATTGTGACTAGTTTCTTGTAACTCCCTGTGCACAGACCTTTTCTTATGGGACTGCTAGTAGCATATCAAAACTAAGTGACCACAGCAGCTATATTTTACCACCACCCACCACAATGTTAGATACCCCCTGTCCAGCAGCACATTAGGTCTGCCCAGACTTCATTTAGCTTTTAATAATTTTTTTCATAATGTGGGGCCACACTCATAATATATTTCCTTATATTGCCATTAGACTGTTGTTTATTTGCAGTGTTACATTTACACTTACACGAACATGATTTTGTCTTCAAAGTGCCATTATCAAGTGTTTTAAGTGTTATACAGTGCCTAAGGTGGCATACTCTCATATTTCAAACACACTATTAGATACATTGTCTAAGGGTCGATATTTCTGGTAAAACCTTCTCCTTTGTTTCATCTGTGACTATACCATCTTGACTGAATGACAGTTGGCCACCTGTCATTCAGTCAAGATGGTATACTCAGTGATGAAACAAAGCAGGTAGGCTTTACCAAAAATATCAACCCTTAGACAATGTATCTATTAGTGTGTTTTAAATACAAGAGTATGCCATATTGGTCACTGTATAAAATTTAACACTTGATAATGGCAGTTTGAAGCCGAAATCATGATCATGTAAGTGTAAATGTAACACTGCAAGTAAACAACAGTCTAATGGCAGTACTGGCTTTAAAGTCATTTAGCTTTGTTTTTTACTTAATATTCCCTCTTCACTGTCACATCCATGACTGTTGACTTGGGCAAATTCCGGAGGGTTGAAATGCCTCACTGTTTTAATTATTCAGGTGACATCCAAAGACAAATCCATGTTAAATGTGCTGAGCTCTCCTGACTGACCAAGTCTGCCATTACTGCTCCTTAACTGAAAAGCAGTACCACCTGGCACCTTCTGTAATGGTAGGTCCACCTCTTCAGAAATATAGTGGTCAATTCTGCCCTAAATAAGTGTCCAGGTACTTTGATCAGATAGTGTTTGGTAATTCTTATTTGTGATATCTGTAACCCCTTAGTCATCTGGCCACACTAAAATGAATTAGAATTGACAAATTACAATATGTTTTATTGCAATAATGTTCATTAATATTGAGAAGTTCAATCTGGAGCAAGTAGATACTGACTTACAAAATTGAAAGTTTGTGTGGATAGCAGTGGAGAAATGAAAGCAGAGAATTACCTAGAGAGACAGGGAAACAAAATGATCAGGGAACAGACTGGAGTAGGAGACTTCGTGGGAAGGAAGTGGTGTGGCATGCATTTGGGGAATGGGCTGCAGATGGGGTGAGAGAATTACATCCTATAATAGTGAAGAGGAGAAAAACTGTGGTGATAATCTGACTAAATGGGGAGTGGACATGCATATAGCTTGTGACTGGAATACCAGGAGAAGTCTGGAAGGAGGCTTTGTCCAACAGTGGGGCTCCAGTGATGATGCTAGTAGAAAAAATTAGGAAGATTTGAATTTCAAAATTGAACATCTATGTGCAACCCACTAAGGTAGTAACTGAAATGAAATATTGGGGTGTGAATCTGGTTTATAACTGGCCCTAGCTGTTAAGTGAAATACTACCATATGAAGTGCTTGGTACTAACATTTTTCAGAGGCTCCCTCAACCATATTGTGATCAGTCAGATGTAAGCATCCCATCAACACATTTGTTTCAGTGTCCTTAGGACTATAGAAATGTCCCATTTCTGTGGGGAAATGTTTTTGCTTTGTTGGTACAGTAGTGTGTACAGTATGTTTCATAGAAAGAGCTTCCAATCTTTCGCTTTGGTTTCTGTAAGTGACAGTCTGTGAAGATACACATTATCTGTTACATTATTTGCTATCTATATAGTGTTAAACATATATATATATTCATTGATAACATTTTCTTGAAGAGAACAGGTGTCCATCTCTCTTAATCAGAAGGTTAAGAGAAATAAAAATTTTCATCATTTCTTCACATTCAAAACTACATTCCTATACTTATAATAGCGACCACAGCTAATTCTGATCATCATTCATTGGACAACATGTCTGGTATTGCAGTAATAGGCTATACAAACCAACCTTGCTAATTAATCCATGTATCTGCTTATGAGAACCATATAAAAATCCCAACTGTAAATGGGGTTAGCACTCAAAAACGTAGATATATGGTTTCCCATGTACTATTTTTCTTACTTACTGTGAGATGGGGCACTGGAGACATTTGTATTATCTTTATTTTGTCTTGGGTGTCCTGATAGCTTTTTGGAGTCTTCAGTTGCTACAGTCCTTCTTGGAGGTATCTGTTGTCATTCTTCGTTGGAGGGGGAAGGGGGGGAGTGTTATAAAGAAGCCTCTCAGCAGAAAATAAGGTTTCTGTGATCTATGTTAAGATAAGAGAGCTAATCATCTCTGAAATGAAGGTGCTGGGAGTAAATAGTGTAATGTAAACAGCTGTAGCATAGCACACAGGACAAATGGGTTGACATTGAAAAGAATGGCTGATAAGTAACCAGAGGTTATGTACATACAGTATCAGTTCTTGTTCCCTTCTTCTATTTCAGGTGATACTCCATCTGAACATAAATGTTTCAGAATATGACTTCCACTACAGTTTGTTTCTAGACCAATCTGTTCATCTTTGTGCCTCACATCTCTACAGGGAGACCAGCAGAAAACTTGCTTATGCCATCTGCAACCGATTCTCCTGGCCACATGTCCCAAGTATTGTGAGTGATGAATGCACAAAAGAAATGTGCTCCAGGAGCAATGAGTGGCAGCCCTTCATTGCAACATGAAAGGTACATAATGTTGAGCAAGTGAAACAGTTTCCTAGTGAAGGCAACATAAAAATTGTCCTGCTTGAAAGTGCAAATTGAGCACTAGCAGCTGCACTTCGGGTGTCCTAGATTCCAATGATATGTGCTGCACTCAGAGGAATAGTTGTGACTGGACCAATAGCAAAATATAGGGAACTGTCACCTCAATGAATTAGATGGCAGTGCCATCCAGGAGGCACAGACCTTAAACAAAACTACAGGAATCAGGCAAGGACATGATTAAGGAAAACTGTTGCGTGGCTCAAGGCAGCTTGATCTAGTGAGGCTACGCTTGTGGCAAAATTTCCAGTATCAGGGAAGAGGAGTGACAGTGAAAGACAACTGAGGATGCAGAATCGGTGCCCTGGAGAAGAGGCTGGCACTCAGGAGATGACAAAGATTGGAGATGACCAGGGTCAAATGGCAATGACCTGAGGCTGGGTGATGGCATGCTGTGAAGGTGCCTGTTGGAGAAGAAACCCATTGTGTTACAGATGCTACAGTGAAACTCAGAATATTTGGGTGGGAAAGGAAGTAGTGACCCCAAGGATGGGTGCAGAGCAGCAGCAATGGGTGGGAAGCTTGAGGGAATGAAGGGCCACTTGTTTGGAGGAGACAAGAAGTGGACAGTATTGATAAATGTGGATGGATATTTGCCACCATTGTACTGACCCCTGCAGGTCTGGGGGTTAGAATAGCCCCAATGTATTCCTGCCCGTCATAAGAGGCAACTAAAAGGAGTCCCACATGTTTTGGCCTCATGTGGTGGTCCCTTTTAGGGTTTGAACATTTTTCAAAATTTTCCCAAAGAGTGAGCCAATTGGGGAAGGGCGCCTTAAAAGATGCATAGTGTCCATCGTGCACTGAGACATTTAGCCCACTTCGTCATGGCATTGCAGTCCCACTCATTCTCCATCTCTTGGGCAAGGGCACCTTCCTGGGTGTGTTTCCCTCCATCCACTATGCAGTGTCCTTTTCAGCACTGATGACAACCATAGACTCACTTGCACCTCACATCCAGCATGGTAGCCAGTCTGTTGTTGAGGGCCACCATGCAGCCTGTTGGTTGTAGCCCCCTGACCCCACAGAGTTCACTCTGCTCATGCCTTTGCCATTAATGCCCCACGTATGCCAAGGAATAGTTCCCCATCACCTTGGGCCATCGGGACTCATGGCAGTGGCATCGTGACAGGTGGCCCTTGCTGCGGCTAGGTGGCACACAAGGGGATGGGCATTGGAGTGGGCGGCATCAGGGCTGATGACGTGCCATGAAGTGTAGTAAGTCCTTAAGCAGTCGAGGTCTAATTTCAATGTGTAGAAGTATGACCCCAAATCGTTCCCCTCCCTGGACACACCATGGGAGGAATGCCAGGCTAAGGATGGCAGCAAAGCTTATTCACCCCAGTACCTTGTATGTACAATACTTTATGGGGAATTTTCCATGTCAATGAAGCCTCAGTTTTCTGTGGAGAGTTAGACAAGTTTGGGGAGGTGGAGGGTTTGTCCAAAATGTGCTCTGGGTCAGTCTTGAGAAAAACAGCATCCTCCGTCCAGTCATGGGCATTACTTACTTGCAACACCATTGGGGGATGTTTGTTACCATCACGCCACATAACAGCTTCCTTTGCAGTCTGACGATGAGATGCACGCCAATTTAGAGCAACAAGGTGTTCATTTCACCTGGCGCATTCACCGGTGTCAAAGGGATAATCAGGTTGCCACCGGTGGCTTCATCTTGGCCTTCGAGGGTCAAGGTGATGGTCTACCACTGTGATGTCAAGCCATATATCCCTCCCCCGATGTGGTGCTTTAAGTGCTGGAAGCTTGGCCATATGTCTTCCTGCTGTACTTCCAGCATCACATGTTGAGATTGTGGATGTGCATCACATCCCAGTACACCTTGTGTCCAGCCTCCCATCTGCATCAACTGTGGAGAGCAGCATTCACCTTGCTCCCCAGCCTGCAGGATTTTGCAGAAAGAGAGGAAAATAATGGAATGCAAGACCCTTAACTGACCAACCTACACTGAGGCTGCGCATATGACATTGACTTAAGCTGCTGCTATGACAACAGTTTAAGCACCTTCTGTTCTGCTGTGTACAGTTACCTCTGAGCCGTCAGACTTCACCTGCCTCCTTGATGGTGGTGGGCACTTCCCTCCCTGTTGCTCCTGCACCACCTACTTTGGGAGCAACACCACCACTGCCCCAACCTCCCTCCCCCCCCTCCCTCCCCAACCATTAAAGACATGAGTCCCCCACTTCTCAGCTGGAGAAGCAAAGTCTTCTTTGGTTCCTCTTGCTAGTAAGGGGTCACTTGGGTCACTCTCTTCCCAGGTTCCTACCAGTGGCAAAGCAGACACCCGCCAGTGGATGAAGCAATGACAGGTAGCTGGTTGTAGGGCATCATGGTCCTCCGTCCATGAGATTGACTCAGTGAAGCCCTCAGACCTAGAGAAACCAAAGGAGCAGTGAGAGAGCCAAAAAGTGGTAGTCCCCCAGAACTCGAACCTTGCGGTGGCACCCATACCTCTACTCCATAAAAGCTCTGTGTCTGAGGATGGTTGAGAATCTGGTGTCCCCTGAGAACCTAGATCTCTCTAGGTCCTCAGACACAATGCATATTGATTGCACAGGTACTTGGTGGCAGCCAGTGACGCCGTGGTGTAGCCTGCCTCACTGAGTGTTTCATGCCTTCCCTGCCTCATACATCGTCATATTCCAGTGGAATTGTGGTGCTTATTTCCACCACCTGGCTTAGCTGTGGCAATTGTTAAGCTTCACACCTGCTTTCAGCATTGCCCTCCAGGAAACCTGGTTCCCAGCAATGTGGAACCCTGCCTCTGTGGCAATAGGGGATATTACAAGCACTGTAACAAATATACTGTCTGGGGTTTGTCTATGTCCTGGATTCGGTATGTAGTGAACCTGTGCCCCTTCACACTCTTAAAGCTGTGGCTGTTAGGATAAGGACACTGCAGGAAATAACTGTCTGCAGCGTATATCTCCTTCCAGATGGTGCAGTAGTCCTAAACATTTTAGTTGCACTCATTGATAAACTCTGTAAACTTGTCCTACTTTTGGAGATGTTAATGCTTATAACCCATTTTGGGATGCCACTATGCCTACTGGCAGAAACAGAGAGGTCGAAAATTTACTGTCCAAGCTCGACCTCTGCCTCCTAAATATTGGGGCCCCCACACATTTCAGCGTGGCTCATGGTACTTACTTGGCCCTTGATTTATCAATTTTGCAGCCCAGGACTTCTTCCATCTGTCCACTGGAGAGGCGTTGGTGATTTGGGGTTGTAGTGACCACCCTCCCATCTTCCTTTCACTACCCCAGCACCCTGACAACAGATGACTACCGAGATGGGTTTTAAACAAGGCATCCTCGAAACTTTGACTTCTGCTGTCACCACTGAATCTCCCCCACATGGTACCATCGATTTGGTAGTTGAGCTGGTTACCAGAACAATCGTTTCTGTGGCAAAACACGCGATTCCTTGTTCCTTAGGGTGCCCCAGCAGAAGGCTGTACCTTGGTGGTCGCTGAAAGTAGCTGAGGGCATTCAATAGTGCAGGTGGGCTCTACAGCAACATAAACAGCACCCTTCTCTGGAGCACCAAACCGCATTTAATTGGCTCCATGCCAGCGTTCATCAGCTTATAAAAAGACGAAAACAGGAGCATTGGGAGAGGTATGTCTTGACCATTGTGCGTCATATGTCACCTTCCCGAGTCTAGACCAAGATCAGATCTGTTTTTGGGTACAGACCTCGACAGGTGCCCCTGTCATTCACACCGATGCCGTATTACCTATGACGCAAATGTCATTGCCGAGCACTTCAATCAGCACTATGCCCAAGCCTCTGTGTTGGAGAATTACTCCCCATCCTTTCGTGCCCTCAAATGGTTGATGGAAGGGAAAGTCCTCTTGTTTACTACATGCCACAGTGAACTCTTTAACACACCTCTGAGTGCGAGCTCCTCAGTGCCCTTGCACATTGCCCCAACACAGCTCCTGGGCCAGATCAGATCTACAGTCAGATAATTAAACATCTCTCATCCAATTACACGTGACATCTCACCATCTTCAGCTGGATCTGGTGCAATGGCATCTTTCCATAGCAATGGCAGGAGAGCACCATCATTCCCTTGCCCCAACCCAGTAAAAACCCACTTTATGTGGATAACTATCAGCCCACCAATGTTCTTCGTAAGCTGCTAGAATGTATGGTGTGTCAGCCGTTGCTTTGGGTCCTGGAGTCACGTGGCGTTCTGGCTCCATGCCAGGGCAGTTTCCACCAGGGTCGCTGTACCACTGATAATCCTGTGTCCCTCATATTCTTGCCACATTACATGAGTGGGGTCTTCAGGGCCCGCTCTCGATTTTTATCCAAAATTTCCTGTCGCTCCAAATGTTCAAAGTTGGTGCCTCCCATAGTTACCCCCCATATCCAGAAGAATGGGGTCACCACAGAGCTCTGTCCCCCCTGCGGGTCCGGGGGTTAGAATAGGCCCGACGTATTCCTGCCTGTCGTAAGAGGCAACTAAAAGGAGTCCCTCCCCCTCAAGGGGGTAGTTAGCACCTGTGTCTGGAGATGGACGGTTCCACGACCTATATTTGCGGTCATTTTGGTTTTTCACTTCTTCTGGTCTCTTCCTTCCTTTGGTTGCTTCCTTTCTTTGTTCTTCTCCATCTCACTGTCTTTCTTACTCTTTCCCTTGCCTTCTTCTCCTTGCCTTCTTCTCCTTGCCTTCTTCTCCTTGCCTTCTCTGGTCTCCACCTCTGCGTTTGAGACAGTCTCTCTCCCTCTCTTCCTTCTTTTTCCTCTTCTTCCTTCCTCCCTGTGCATGCCTGAAGGCCGACCCACATGTTAGCACGCGTAGCCAGTGATGGGGTAACGTGTAATTCCCCGCCCTGGGTAGACAAGTAAGGCACGCACGTACCACCTGGTAAAGGCCAGGCCCAGGGAGGGGTGATTGCCTGAGCTGACACCTTCCGACCATTCCGATTGGTCCCTCCCTCCGTCCGTTTCTCGGGAGGCGTGACCTGAGGTGTAAACATTCACCTAAGGTGGGAGTGCCCTCTGAGAGGGTCCCCACAAGGAAGGAGCAGGCCATCGGAGACGTTGGCCATCATGGGGGATTCCTCTGCAATGGATTTCTCTTCTTCTCTCTCGACTTCTGCCCACAAACGGAAACTTGACCAGCCACCAGTGACAAAAGTAATACCGCCTGCCCCACAGTTCCTCGTAGTTTCTCGATCTGAGGACGGAAAGGATTTTTCCTCTGTCAACCCTTTTTGTTATCCAGAAGGGCGTAGATGCCACAGCCAGATGTGTCAAGTCCTGTACCAGGTTGCGTAACGGTACCTTGTTACTTGAAACTGAGAGTGCCTTTCAGGCACAAAAACTGCTTCGGGCCACACTCCTGTACATGTTCCCAGTCCGGGTGGAGGCTCACCGCACTTTGAATTCGTCTCGTGGTGTGGTATATACTAGATCACTTGACGGATTGACGACGAGGAAATTGTCTTTCCTCGCTGTGCAGGGCGTGACAGCTGTCCATAGGGTCATGAAAAAGGTCAACAATGACCTTCTACCGACCCGGACACTTTTCTTGACCTTTGATAGTGTTCAGCTGCTGTCACGCATCAAAGCGAGCTACGAGGTTATTTCTGTTCGCCCCTATGTCCCGACACCTACGCACTGCTACCAGTGTCAGCATTTTAATCAACTCGCCAGTCTTGTTACAATGCGGCTAAATGTGTCACTTGTGGCAGGGATGCCCATGAGGGTGACTGCCCACCTCCGTCTCCTCATTCTGTGAACTGTCAGGGTGACCATGCAGCATCCTCCCACGACTGTCCCATCTACAAGGAAGAACACTGTATACAGGAAATTCGGGTCAAAGAGAAAGTGTGCACCTCGGCTGCTCGCAAGCTATTTGCTAGTAGGAAGCCCACGCTGCTCCCAGCGGGGAAATACAGTACTGTCCTCGCCTCTCCTCGGACTACCAGGGAGGTGGCGACGCAGACATGCGATCTGACTTTCAGCACTACAGTCGTCCATTCGGCCAGTGCTAAGATCGCCCGGTCGATATCTCCTCTTACTCCAGTCACCCCTCAGACACAAGCACCTTCATCAGCTTCTGCCAAAACGAAGACCCAGAAGTCAGATGCACGGGCCTTCAGGAAGGAACCGTCCCGTGCAGACTTCCTACGTACCTCGAACTCCCAGCCATCGACCAGTACTTCCACTAAACGACCTTCCAAGAAGGCTCATAGGAAGTACAGTTCCCCTTCTCCGCCACGGCGCATTTCTTCTCCTGCGCCACCCAGCGGTTGCTGCCCCAGGCCATCATCCGTTTCGCCTGGCTGCACCGCTGGTAGCCGAACACCTGGCCGTTCACCAGCGGAGGAAGCTCCCCCTCTCGTCCATCTTAACAAGATGGCCGATGACCCTATAGAACCAATGGACGATGACTGTCTGCCTATTGACAGCGGCAGCAGTGCTCGTACGAAGCCAGGCCCTCAGCAGCCTTCGAGGTGACCCCTTCTTGCTTTTTCTTCTCATGATGGCACTTCTTCACTGGAATATTCGTGGCATTCACTCCAACCAAAAGGACTTGAAGTTGCTGCTCCGCTTGCACCGTCCGCTCATCGTAGCCCTCCAGGAAACGAAGCTACACCCATGCAATCAAATTGCCTTGGCACACTACACCTCTGTGCGTTTTGACCTAACCCTGTGGCAGGTATTCTGGCTCATGGCGGGGTTATGTTGCTGGTCTGGGATGATGTTTACTACGATCCCATCACATTGTACACCGGCCTGCAGGCAGTTGCCGTCCGAATTACTCTCCCCACTTTTACATTTTCCATTTGTACCGTTTACACTCCATCGTCGTCTGCTGTTACTAGGGCAGACATGATGCAAATTATTGCTCAGCTCCCTGCACCATTTTTGTTAACTGGAGACTTCAATGCCCACCATCCCCCTTGGGGCTCTCCAGCATCCTGCCCGAGGGGCTCCCTGTTAGCAGACCTTTTCAACCAGCTCAATCTTGTCTGCCTCAATACTGGCGCCCCTACTTTTCTTTCGGACACATCTAACACCTATTCCCATTTAGACCTCTCTATATGTACAACCAACTTGCACGCTGGTTTGAGTGGTATGCACTTCCTGATATATATTCAAGCGACCACTTCCCGTGTGTTATCCATCTCCTGCATCATACCCCCTCTCCATGCTCAACTAGTTGGAATATCTCCAAAGCAGACTGGGGGCTCTTCTCTTCCAGGGCGACATTTCAGGATCAAACCTTCGCAAGCTGCAATAGTCAGGTCGCACATCTCAGGGAAGTCATTCTCACTGCTGCTGAATATTCCATCCCTCACACTACTTCTTCTCCACGTCGCGTACCGGTCCCCTGGTGGACCGCAGCATGTAGAGACGCTTTACATGCTCATCGACGTGCTTTACGCACCTTTAAACGCCACCTTACAGTGGCAAATTGTATCAATTATAAACGATTACATGCGCAGTGTCATCGTACTGTTAAAGAAAGCAAGAAAGCCAGCTGGGCTGCTTTCACAAGCACCTTCAACAGTTTTACTCCTTGTTCTGTTGTCTGGGGTAGCCTGCGCCGGCTGTCTGGCACTAAGGTCCACTCACCAGTTTCTGGCTTGATGGTCGTGAATGACATCCTTGTGGCCCCTGAGGATGTCGCTAATGCCTTCGGCCTCTTTTTCGCATAGGTTTCGAGCTCCACTCATTACCACCCTGCCTTCCTCCCCCGAAAACAGGCGGAGGAGGCTAGGCCACTTAACTTCCGCTCCTCAAATAGTGAAAGTTATAACGCCCCATTCACCATGCGGGAACTCGAAAACGCACTTGCCCGGTCACGGTCCTCCACTCCAGCGCCTGATTCTATTCATATTCAGATGCTGAAGAACCTTTCTCCTGGGGGTAAAGGTTTCCTTCTTCATACTTACAATAGCATCGGGATTGAGGGGCATGATCTCGCATGCTGGCGCGAGTCTATTGTTGTCCCGATTCCTAAGCCGGGGAAGGACAAGCACTTGCCTTCCAGTTATCGACCCATCTCGCTTACCAGCTGTGTCTGTAAGGTGATGGAGCGAATGGTTAACTCTCGTTTGGTTTGGTTGCTCGACTCTAGACGCCTACTTACCAATGTACAATGTGGATTTCATAGGCGCCGCTCTGCTGTTGACCATCTGGTTACCTTGTCGACCTTCATTATGAATAACTTCTTGCGGAAGTGCCCGACCGCGGCTGTGTTCTTTGATTTGGAGAAGGCTTACGACACCTGTTGGACAGCGGGCATTCTCCACACCATGCATACATGGGCCCTTCGTGGTCGCCTCCCTCTTTTATTTCGTTCCTATTTAATGGATCGACAGTTCAGGGTACGTGTGGGTTCTGTCCTGTCGGACACCTTTCGCTAGGAGAATGGGGTGCCACAGGGCTCAGTTTTGAGCGTCGCTCTCTTCGCCATAGTGATCAATCCAATAATGGATTGCCTCCCTGCTGATGTATCAGGCTCCCTTTTTGTGGACGACTTTGCTGTCTACTGCAGCGGGCAGCATACATGTTTCCTGGAGCGCTGTCTTCAGCTTTGTCTTGACCGTCTTTACTCCTGGAGTTTCGCCAATGGCTTCCGTTTTTCTGCCGAGAAGACGGTCTGTATTAACTTCTGGCGCTACAAAGAGTTTCTCCCACCGTCCTTACGACTTGGTCCTGTTGCTCTCCCATTCGTGGAGACAACAAAATTTTTAGGTCTTACATTTGACAGGAAACTTAGCTGGTCTCCACATGTGTCATATTTGGCTGCCCGTTATACCCGTTCCCTAAATGCCCTCCGTGTTCTCAGCGGTACGTCGTGGGCAGCGGATCAAACAGTCCTACTTCGCCTATATCAGTCGATCGTCCGCTCAAAGCTGGATAATGGGAACTTTGTATATTCCTCTGCACGGCCGTCCATCTTACGCCTCCCCAACTCTATACAACATCGGGGGTTACGTCTTGCGATCGGAGTGATCTATACTAGTCCCATCGAGAGTCTTCATGCTGAAGCCGGTGAATTGTCACTAACCTACCAGCACGATATACCGCTTTGTCGGTGTTCCTGTCGGCTACTGTCAATGCTCGACCACCCGTCTTATTGTTCCTTTTTTGACGACTCTCTCGACCGTCAATACAGGTTGCATGTCTCTGCCCTGCTACCCCCTGGAGTTCGCTTTCGTCACCTCCTTCAACACCTTGATTTTTCACTCCCTGCAACCTTTAGAGTGGGCGAGAGCCACACGCCACCTTTGCTCCAGGCTCAGGTTCGCGTTCACCTTGACCTCAGCTCGCTCTCAAAGGAGGTTACCCCTGGTTCGGTATACCACTCCCGTTTCGTCGAACTTCATTCGAAGTTCATTAATATGACCTTCATTTCTACAGACGGCTCGAAGACCAATGATGGGGTCAGGCGTTCTTTTATTGTCGGGGCACAAAGTTTCAAATACCGGCTCCATGGCCATTGTTCGGTCTTCACAGCTGAGCTATTTGCCCTCTACCAGGGTGTTCTTTACATCTGCCGCCACCGACATTCTGCTTATGTCATCTGCTCCGATTCCCTGAGCGCCATCCAGAGCCTCAGTGATCCGTATCCGGTTCACCATTTCGTGCACCAGATCCAACGCTCTCTTCAGCAGCTGGTGGATGTCGGTTCTCCTGTTAGCTTTATATGGGTTCCTGGCCATGTCGATATCCCTGGGAACGAAGCTGCAGATGCCACGGCCAAGGCTGCAGTTCTCCAGTATCAGACGGCTTCTTGTTGTGTCCCTTCGTCAGATTGTAGCAGGGTCATTTGTCGGCTCATTTTGTCGCTGTGGCATGCCGATTGTGCTGCACTTACGAACAACAAGCTTCGGGCCTTGAAACCTCTTCGCACAGCTTGGACGTCCTCCTCACGCCCTTCTCGGTGGGAGGAGATCGTTTTGGCCCTGTTACGAATTGGACACTGCTGGTTCAGCCATCGCCATCTGCTGACGACTGCGCCGGCGCCGTTCAGCCAACGTGGGAAATTGCTGACGATTAGCCACATTTTAACGTCCTGTCCGGATTTTACTACACTGCGTCTTGATCTTGGCCTGCCATGTACTCTGGATGCCATTTTAGCGGATGACCCAGGAGCAGCTGCTCACGTTCTTCGTTTTATCAACTTCACAAACCTGTCTAAGCGCATTTGACTATGCTGTTTTTTTTTTTAATCCTATGCCTGTTAATACGTCTTTTATAGTGTTGTCCCTTTTAGTTGCTGTTTTAACCTTGTACCTTGCGGTGCATTCCTAACTTAGTCTGGGCGCTAATGACCATTGTAGTTGTGCGCCCTAAAACCACAAAGAAAAGAGCTCTGTATTGTCTGTCTGTATTTTTAGTGACCATTAACGGTCTAGCAGCAGCTGTTGGGCCCTCTGTCTCACCTTCTCTGATGCAGAAGACAACTGCATTTCGTACTGCTGCTCCAGTACTAGTGCTGCTGAGCAGCCCCTACCGGGAGCCATCTACAAGGTGCAGTCATGGGCACTAGCCCACAGCTTCCTATTTCCGGTTGTGAAGTCATGTCATGCATTTCTGTCGACGTCGCTCCATTCATCCAGAACCAGAACTTTACCTTCACGATGATCCACTCACTGTAGTGGAGACTTCGATTCTTAGGACTGGTTTTCGAATCCCAGTTGACTTGGCTACCTCACCATCATCTTAAGCGGAAGTGCTGGCAGCACCTCAGTGCCCTCCGCTGCCTGAGCAACACAAACTGGGGTGCATATCGCTCTACGCTATTGCAGCTCTACAGAGCCCTTGGTCAATCCCACCTTCCCTATGGGAGTCCGGTTCATGGTTCGTCAGCACCCTAGCATTGTTTGCACTTGATCTAGTGCACCACTGCGGCGTTAAACTAGCGACAGGAGCTTTTAGGAAGAGTCTGGTGACCAGCATACTGGCGGGGGGTAGAGACCCTCCATTGAAGGTTAGGCATACACAACTGCTCGACAGTTACATTGCACACCTTCATAGTTCTCCTGAGTATCCAAATCACTGTCTACTCTTCCCAACCATGGTATTTCATCTTCCACATCTACGTCCCAGGTCAGCACTTATGATTGCAGTTTGCTTGTGATCACTTCTGTCTGAACTGGAGTCCTTCCCTTTACCACCTCCATTCCAGGTCAACCCACATACTCCTCCGTGGTGTTAACTTTGGCTGCGGCTTTGTCTGGAAACTTTCATATGGCCCTAAGGATTCAGTTACTCTAGCGGCTCTCTGCTGTCACTTCCTCTCAATTCTTGACGTTTTCTGGGGCTCTGACATGGTTTACACCGACGGCTCATTGGCAGTCATTGACAGAGCTCTGGCTGTGTCGGAAGTTCCATGCGGCTTTTCGCGGATGATGCTGTGGTATACAGAGAAGTTGCAGCATTAGAAAATTGTAGCGAAATGCGGGAAGATCTGCAGCGGATAGGCACTTGGTGCAGGGAGTGGCAACTGACCCTTAACATAGACAAATGTAATGTATTGCGAATACATAGAAAGAAGGATCCTTTATTGTATGATTATATGATAGCGGAACAAACACTGGTAGCAGTTACTTCTGTAAAATATCTGGGAGTATGCGTGCGGAACGATTTGAAGTGGAATGATCATATAAAATTAATTGTTGGTAAGGCAGGTACCAGGTTGAGATTCATTGGGAGAGTGCTTAGAAAATGTAGTCCATCAACAAAAGAGGTGGCTTACAAAACACTCATTCGACCTATACTTGAGTATTGCTCATCAGTGTGGGATTCGTACCAGATCGGTCTGACGGAGGAGATAGAGAAGATCCAAAGAAGAGCGGCGTGTTTCGTCACAGGGTTATTTGGTAACCGTGACAGCGTTACGGAGATGTTTAATAAACTCAAGTGGCAGACTCTGCAAGAGAGGCACTCTGCATCGCGGTGTAGCTTGCTCGCCAGGTTTCGAGAGGGTGCGTTTCTGGATGAGGCATCGAATATATTGCTTCCCCCTACTTATACCTCCCGAGGAGATCACGAATGTAAAATTAGAGAGATTAGAGCGCGCACGGAGGCTTTCAGACAGTCATTCTTCCCGCGAACCATACGCGACTGGAACAGGAAAGGGAGGTAATGACAGTGGCATGTAAAGTGCCCTCCGCCACACACCGTTGGGTGGCTTGCGGAGTATAAATGTAGATGTAGATAGATGTAGATTGAACAGCATTCCTTCCCTGATGGCTGCAGTGTTCTCACTGCAGAGCTGGTGACTGTTTTGTACTTTTGAGCATATCCGTTCTTGCCCTGGGGAGTCGTTTCTTTTGTGTACTGAGTCGTTGAGCAGCCTACAATATATCAACCAGTGCTACCCTTGTCATCCTTTGATTTTGATTGGATTTGATTTTATCAGGGAAGCTAAAACAGCTTATGTCTAACCCGCCAATGCCCACACCGAAACTAAGTTTATTGCACGGTATCACTCCCTGTCTACCTAGTAAAGCCAACCAGTGCCCTTAAATATTGCAAGAAGACCAACTACCAGTTTTTTGTTAGACACAATTTCTTCAGGTCTGGATCTTCAGAAGATTCTGTACCTTTTACTCTCCAATGCCATGCATTCAAAGATTAGGTATGATGAAGTTTCTTATCCCTCATCACAGATCCTACATTTAGGGCCCTTTTCCATTTTACCCATTGTGTGTAGGTGTTTTTTGAGATTCCCATGGCTGGTCATAAGTCCATTCATGAGTTTGATCTCTTTCCTGTTCAACCCCAGGATTAAAGAGATTCTTTTAAAACATGGCTTGGGCATTATTACCTTCCCATGTTTTTGTTTATGGACCTTGGTCCAGTGTCCTACTTGCTGTTTCCTAAGCCAGTTCCATAGTTCTAATTTAATCGTAGCCTTGGTGATTGTCAGGACAGGTTCCAATCCAATAAATGGAGTTGTTGTCCACATCCTAGCCAACCTGTCGGCTTGTTCATTGCCACAGATCCCTGAGTGGCCAGGGACCCACACTAGGTTTACCATATCGCTTCCCCCTAGCTCCACCAGAGCCCTGTCGCATTCTGCAAGAATCTTAGATCTCATTGTAGGAGCTGCCAATGGTTTCAGAGCTGCCCGCCTGTCTGAATAGATCCTGATACTAGGCTTCTTGTAGCACCTATGTATATCCTCCTCCACATGTGCCCCGATTGCGGTAATTTCAGCTTGGAATACAGAGGCCAGTTTTTGTTGAGAGGTGATGCCCTCCAGACTTGGCTGAACCACATACACCCCTGCCCCAATGTCTTGGTCAATGTTTGATCCATTGGTGAACCAAATTATGTCCCCGTACTGTGTCGAACTGTTCCCCCACTTCTCCCTGCTTCCAATTATATTGTAAGCCTTGTCAAAGCAGTTGGGAGTTATTATGTAGTCAGCAGGCATTTCCCCAGCCATTGCTATATTTACCTCACTCACTATGTTAGTGTGTGATTCTCGATATCTGAGTGAGAGCCAGTTTTTGCCAGTTTTAAGTCTGTGTGCCCCAGCTGCTGCTTCCATCCTGACCTAAAGGTGTAGTGGAGGCATGTCCAGTATGGTTTCCATTTCAGCGGTTGGTGTGCTGCTAATTTCACTCACTATGGCTAAACAGGCCAATCTCTGCACCTTAGCCAGCTCTTTAGCTGCAACCTGCTGTTCTACCTTCTGCCACCAAACTATGGCCCCGTGGGAAATCGTAGGTCTGACCATTGTGGTGTATATCCAGTGCACACCCCTGGGGCTAAGGCCCCAGTTTTTGCCACAAGCCCTTCTAGTACTCACTAGTGTACTTTTTGCCTTGGAATGGACACTCTTAGTGTTAGGGGTCCATGTTAGCTTCTCATCTAAGGTTACCCCTAAATATTTCACTATCCCCTTCACAGGTCAAGTTTCATCGAAGAGCTTTGCATTCCAACTTGAGTGCCGAATATGTCTCTTTGTAAATGGCACCACAACAGTCTTCTTAGGATTAACACTGAGATCCTGTTTAATGCACAAGTTTTGCCCAATGTTCAAACTTTCTTGTGCCATATTTCTAAGTGTATGAGTAAATTTGCCTAGTATTACTAGGACAAGGTCATTTGCATATCCTTGGCAGAAGCATTGTCTGGAAATTAATTCCACAATGATTTCATTCACCACTAGATTCCACAATAGCGGGGACAGAACTACTCCTTATGTGCAGCCTCTAGTGGTGTTAGTTACCATCTCTTCATTCATCATGGTAGCCTCCGCATTCCTTCCACTAAGCATGGCCCTGGTCCACCTGCATGTTGTGGTCCCCAGGTCATGCACCTCTGCTACCCTTACCATGGAATCGAAGGTCATGTTACTGAAGGCCCCCTTGGTATGTAGGAAGATACACAGGGCTATTTCTAGGAAGTGATTTCTTCACCTTCCCAACGAGTTGGAGGAGAGCTGACTCGTATGATTTACCTGGTTGATACGCATGCTGGTTTGAATGTAGGGGGGTACTACTTAGCATCCTCTCCTTAATATATACATTAACCAGTTTTTCCAATGTTTTGAGAATTGAGGAGGACAGACTGATTGGTCTCATATCTTTCACCTTCGTATGATAAATTGTCTCTGGCTTTGGAATGAAGACAACCTTCACTGCCCTCAAAGCACTGGGAATGATTCCTACTGATAGGCTAACCCTGAATAGCCTGCATAGAACTCTTATGAGCTTCTCTCCTGCCTGTTGAATGAGAGCTGGAAAAATTCCGTCTGGGCCAGGTGACATGAACAGTTAGAATGTTCCCA
Source organism: Schistocerca piceifrons (assembly GCF_021461385.2). Classification (NCBI taxonomy): domain Eukaryota; kingdom Metazoa; phylum Arthropoda; class Insecta; order Orthoptera; family Acrididae; genus Schistocerca; species Schistocerca piceifrons. The sequence goes on along the minus strand of NC_060138.1, from coordinate 36,449,874 downwards.
CCCCCCATAGTATTTTATTAAAGTTCACACATTCCTTGGCCGATTCCCAGTCCTCTCTTTGAGTGCCTGAGAACTGTTGTCTCTCAGGGATCACATTTTGGACTGTGTGGTCTGGCAGAGCATACTGAGGAAAGTGAGTTTTGAGGAGCAGTTCCAGCATCTCATGTGCTGTTGTGGTATATTCCACATCTTCCTTCCTCAATGTATCTCCTGGATTGGTTGGTACTCTAGTGAAAATCTTGTGTAGCTGTGCACTCCACTTCCTCACAGAATGTCTCCCAGGATGCCTCCTTTGCTTGTCTGATTGCAATATTGTAGTTGATAAGGGCCTCAAGATATCTAGCCCATTGTCCTTCACGTCTCCCAATATTAAACAGTCTCCACACCTGTTTCCTTTGCATTTCTAAGTTATTACACCAAGGTACAATCCTATATGTGCACTTCTTAGTGGTTGTGCAGTTGTCCTGATATGAGGTCATTATGGCAGAGGTAACTACCTCTGCTACTTCTTCCAATTCTACTGGATTCCTTATTGAGGTTTTAACTTCCAATAAGCCTAAATCAAGGTCCCTCGTATATCTCTCCCAGTCTGTTTTCCTGGGATTCCTATAGGTCATGGTCTGTCTGATTCCTATTTCAACCTTGAATTTAATAATTTAATGTGGATGTGGTCCAATGAGGATGGCTCCAGCACCACATGCCATTGTTTGACATAGCTGCCCATCATCATGACACCAAAGGTTATGTCAATTACTTCGTCCCTCCTGCTATTCCTGAATGTAGGTTCATTGCCCTATTCAGGACCTCTAAGTTGATAGCTAAAAGGAATTCAAGGAGGTATTCACCTACACAGTTGGTCTCCTTGCTGCCCAACAGTAGGTTATGGGCATTGGCGTCACATCCCACCAGCAGTTGGTCACTTTGCTGATGGCAAGTCTCTACCAGTCTCCTCACCTCCAAGGAGGGAGGAGGAGAGCTGTCTTCATAAGGGAGGTATGCTGAGGCCAAAACAATTTACATTGTGGTAACTTCATCAAATTGCTGCAATTTAATGGTCACTAAATCCGTTGAGGAGAAGTCCATCATTGGCATGATAGAAATTCCATTTCCTATGTAGATGCATGGTCTGGAGTTTCTTAGATTTCTAACATGGAATAGCTTACCTCCAGTACCATCGAGACCCAATACACCCCCTTCATATAAATAGATTTCTTGTGTTGTGGCCATGTCCACTTCCTGCCTCCCCAGGCAGTGACTCAGGGCAGCAGAGGCACCCTTTACTGTGCTGCAGATTAATCTGCAACATCTCCTGTCTCCATCTTTGAGAACCCTGACACTGACCTGCAAGAACCCTAAAAGCAATATCAGACAGGCCTTTGATCTTAATCCTATGTGCCATGCACCTGTTGGCACAGATCCCATCACAACTTGTGTTGGGTCAGGGAGTTGGGTAGGACTAGGAATGGATAGGGAAGATGGGATGTTGTGGGACACTCTTAGTCTGATCCATCGGCTGAGGCCTTTCCAGCAGTAGATCCTCTACCTTAGGCATAGCCCTCAGTGTCACGCGGATACGCAAGCCTCTCCACCTCCACAGACAGTTCTTTGTCAAAGTGGTGTCCCCTGGAGAGGTCGTCATACTTTGGTAGCAACCATCAAGGAGTCCATCTATGCCATGGAATGGTCTACTCATTCTGTGGTGTTTGTCTGGGCTCCTGGTCACATCAGAATCCATGGAAATGAGCTTGCCGACAGGCTGGCCAAATAGACTACACGGAAACAGTTTCTAGAGATAGGCATTCCCGTAATTGACCTGCCTTCATTATATGCTGCAAGGTTTTTTGGCCTTGGGAGACTTAATCACATAAGCTCAGTATGCACACCAAATTGCGAGCCATTAAGGGGACTGTGAATGTGTGGAAGTCATTGAAGAGCGCCTCTTGCAGGGACTCTGTGGTTCTCTGCCAGGTCCACATTGGCCACACATGGGCGACCCACGGCTATCTCGTTCACTATGAGGATCCACCTCAGTGTCAATGCAGTACCCAGTTGACAGTGGCCCATTTTCTGGTCACTGCCCCACTTTGACTGCCCTGTGACGAAATCTTCGGTTACTAGTCTTGTTGCCACTAATTTTATCTGACAATGCCTTATCGTTGTTGTTGTTGTTGTTGTTGTTGTGGTCTTCAGTTCTGAGGCTGGTTTGATGCAGCTTTCCATGCTATTCTATCCTGTGCAAGCTTCTCCGTCTCCCAGTACCTACTGCAGCCTACATCCTTCTGAATCTGCTTAGTGTATTCATCTCTTGGTCTCCCTCTACGATTTTTACCCTCCACGCTGCCCTCCAATACTAAATTGGTGATCCCTTGATGTCTCAGAACATGTCCTACCAACTGATCCCTTCTTCTAGTCAAGTTGTGCCACAAGCTCCTCTTCTCTCCAATTCTATTCAATATCTCCTCATTGGTTATGTGATCTACCCATCGAATCATCAACATTCTTCTGTAGCACCACATTTCGAAAGCTTCTATTCTCTTCTTGTCCAAACTATTTATCGTCCATGTTTCACTTCCATACATGGCTACACTCCACACAAATACTTTCAGAAATGACTTCCTGACATTTAAATCTATACTCGATGTTAACAAATTTTTCTTCTTCAGAAACGCTTTCCTTGCCATTGCCAGTCTACATTTTGTATCCTCTCTACTTCGACCATCGTCAGATATTTTGCTCCCCAAATAGCAAGACTCCTTAACTAATTTAAGTATCTCATTTCCTAATCTAATTCCCTCAGCATCACCCGACTTAATTGGACTACATTCCATTACCCTCGTTTTGCTTTTGTTGATGTTCATCATATATCTTCCTTTCAAGACACTGTCCATTCCGTTCAGCTGCTCTTCAAAGTCCTTTGCTGTCTCTGACGGAATTACAATGTCATTGGCGAACCTCAAAGTTTTTATTTCTTCTCCATGGATTTTAATACCTACTCCGAATTTTTCTTTTGTTTCCTTTACTGCTTGCTCAATATACAGATCGAACAACATCGGGGAGATTCTGTACAATCTCTGGTTCTTTCAGTTTATCCAGGTCCCATCTCCTTAAATTCCCACCTTTTTGAAGCTTCTTCAGTTTTAATACACAGTTCATAACCAATAAATTGTGGTCAGAGTCCACATCTGCCCCCTGGATATGTCTTACAATTTAAAACCTGGTTCCTAAATCTCTGTCTTACCATTATATAATCTATCTGATACCTTTTAGTATCTCCAGGGTTCTTCCATGTATACAACCTTCTTTCATGATTCTTGAACCAAGTGTTAGCTATGATTAAGTTATGCTCTGCGCAAAATTCTACCAGACAGCCTCCTCTTTCATTTCTTAGCCCCAATCCATATTCACCTACTATGTTTCCTTCTCTCCTTTTTCCTACTACCGAATTCCAGTCAACCATGACTATTAAATTTTCGTCTCCCTTCACTACCTGAATAATTTCTTTTATCTCATCATACATTTCATCAATTTCTTCATCTGCAGAGATAGTTGGCATATGAAGTTGTACTACTGTAGTAGGCGTGGGCTTTGTGTCTATCTTGGCCACAATAATGCATTCACTATGCTGTTTGTAGTAGCTTATGCACACTCCTATTTTTTATTCATTATTAAACCTACGCCTGCATTACCCCTATTTGCTTTTGTATTTATAACCCTGTAGTCACCCGACCAAAAGTCTTGTTCCTCCTGCCACCGAACTTCACTAATTCCCACTATATCTAACTTTAATCTATCCATTTCCCTTTTTCAATTTTCTAACCTACCTGCCTGATTAAGGGATCTGACATTCCACACTCCGATCCGTAGAACGCCAGTTTTCTTTCTCCTGATAACGACGTCCTCTTGAGTAGTCCCCTTCGGAGATCCGAATGGGGGACTATTTTACCTCCGGAATATTTTACCCAAGAGGAGGCCATCATCATTTAATCATACAGTAAAGCTGCATGCCCTCGGGAAAAATTACGGCTGTAGTTTCCCCTTGCTTTCAGCCGTTTGCAGTACCAGAACAGCAAGGCCATTTTGGTTAGTGTTACAAAGCCAGATCAGTCAATCATCCAGACTGTTGCCCCTGCAACTACTGAAAAGGCTGCTGCCCCTCTTCAGGAACCACACGTTTGTCTAGCCTCTCAACACATACCCTTCCGTTGTGGTTGCACCTACGGTATGGCTATCTGTATCGTTGAGGCACACAAGCCTCCCCACCAACGGCAAGGTCCATGGTTCATGGGGGGAGGGGGGAGGAGGAATGCCTTATCAGCTGATTTATTTTTATATTTTATCCATGAGGGTGGGTTTTATCTTTTGATCTAAGTTTCAGCGCATGTTCTTCATCTATCTGTTCCCTTCACCCTAGTGCCTTTAGGCTGGAGGTTTTAATGTGTTCACAGTGGCTGGCTGCTTCTTTTTTATTCTTGTGGTCAGCCAATCATGGTCATCTGCTCTCCCTCCAACCTGTTTCTTCTGCCTCTCTGGTTTTCATGTCCTGTTTTGTTCACTGTAGTGTTCGTTGCCCTTCTGTCATTCTTGTGATTTTTCTCCCCCATTTTGTGCTGTGTCGTTTTATTCTTTCTCTTATGGAATTATTTTAATTGGAACAAGGGACCAATGACCTCAGTTTGGTCCCTTCCCCCCCTCTTTTGACTAACCAGCCGTTGGACTGAGAAGGTGCTGGCATGCATCATGTAGGGGCTTACAGGGGGACAATGGCTTCTGGTATGCAAGTCAGAAACAAGAGGCATGTGTGCCAGCGATGGTTTTCGGATCCAAAAGGGCACCAGGGTTGGTGGCACTAGCACTAGCAGCATTGGAAAAGGGTGTTGGATGTGCCCATTGCTGCAGCCATGTGTCTTTTTTGTAACACTGATGCAGGCTGGCTGGGAATTGGACAGTGACAGGACACAGGTGGCAAATGGGAGGCACACAGTTGGGACATGAGGGTGCCAATGGGACCAGACAGGCAGTAACAGCTGGAGATGACATAACAGAAGCTGGGCCAGATGTAACAGTGCAAGCAAAATGCACCAGGAGACCATAGGTTTCTCTTCACAAAGTGCAGCAATTGCAGAGGGAGGAAGGAAAGCTGATCACAGCAATGGACTTTTGGCAGAAGGTATGAGCAGCATTGGACATCGCTGGTGGAGTCAAGCTGTTGGGTCAACATAGACAGATGAGTGAAGAGTAAACCTGGAAAAATGAAACATTTGTGGCAGCATTGTTTAGAAAGGGCAACTGGGCCGCCAAAAGTGAGACACTAGTTGAACCTTGGCGCTGAAACAAAAGTTTAGAGACAAAAACTGAGATGAGCTGGGAAGTTAATGAGGCTGTAAGAGATGGCTGTGGTGACCAGACCACAGCACTGCCAGGCAGGGCCTGACCAAAGGCAGAAGGCAGGCCATGCATGTGTCAGTCAGAGAACAAAATAGGGCAAGAGCCACATTGACCAAAGAGGAGGACCAGGAGGGGAAGGAAGAGACCTAAGATGGGCTTAAAGCATCAGTGAGAGCAGACTTATGGCAGACATGGCAGGAGGTGAGAGATGAGATCTGACTAGAGAAGACAAACATATAGCAATGGTACCAGGGGAGAGAGAAGGGGGAGCACCCAGAGTGCAGAGGATTCTGGGGGCTGCAGAAGATAAGGTTTGGGCATGGAAGGAGCCGAGGTAAATGAGCAAGTGAGAGCAATGGCAAAAGCGTGAAAGAGATCCCTAGGTTGACAAGATGGTGGAATGGCACATCAGGACGACACCAGAATAAAGGAATGAAGTGTAACCACCACAAGACAGAAAAAGAGAGAGAAAGTAAGAATAAGGCAAAGACTCACTGAACATGAGACAACAAAAGGGTGCAGTCATCTGCAATGCAAAGGAACCAGGAGCAATGTTTTTTGAACAGAGTGAAACCATGCAAACACTGTATGGAAGCACAAAACACATAGAGGAAGGCTACCTGGTGGAACACAAGTATCCGGAGGCAAGAAAATAATGAAAAATGCACAAGAGGGATGCTCCCAGTTAGCCAAGAAGAGTAGAACTTCATTGCAATCTGAGGAAAGTACGTGATTACTAGGATCAAATGAAGCAGCTTTCTAGTGAAGGCCAGTTAAAGATGGTCCTGCTCTACTAAAAGATTGGTGCTAATATGAGAATTATTCATGAAGTTACCAGTTATCTGTGATGACTGACAAACACTGCTGTAGGAACCATCAGTACCCATTGCACGGGGAATGCTAATATTGTGGGCTGCACTCTTAGGAATATAGTCATGCCACTCCTAAGTAGGTAACTGATGTCAAGCTTGGAATTTGGATTGGTTGGTGCGCTGCTGTGTAGTGTCCTCTAAAGGATGTCCAGTGGATGAATACTGGGAAGTTTTCCAGTGTCATATGCCCCGCAGGTGTGAGGTACGCAGTGCCTGTCACAGGCAAGATGAGCTGGACAGTGTTTTGGGATCATGATTTTGTGTCATCGCATTGTCACTGTAGTCTTGTACCATGGGAGGCAAGGACAGTATGTTGGTTCATGGTTGGTTCATCTTTCTATAATGCAAACTGCAAGCATATATTAACTGGGTTCTTTATTTGTAAGAATAGATTACTTAACTCAAGATAGTCCTGGTGGTGCTGTAGAAGTTCTCTGTAACAGACCATGTTAGCCTCACTGCTGGTGAAGTAAAAGTCTGCCATGTACACTATTCTGGTCACTTAGTACTGCCTGCGATGGTCCCCAACTGTAAGTGACTATGACTGCTGACTCTACTTGTTGACTCGTTGGATGAAAGATAGAAAGAGACTAACTACTCCCCCCCCCCCCCCCCCCCAGGGGCTCCACAACTCTTTTGTGGACACGTGCATAGCGAGCACGGGACACCGAGCTAATGTGGCCCTCCTTCCTTTCCGGGCTGCATACCTTCCCTTTCCGCATCCTTCCCCGTCCCCCATCTTCGCCCCCCCCCCTCACCTCTGGCTCTTTCCTTCCCTTTCTCCCCCTCTGGGAGTATGGTTTGTGCCTACGTCCGGAGACGGACGCTCGAAACTGTTACAAATTCCTTGCTTTCTACACTTGCCAGTCTTCGTCCTTCCTCTGTCCTTCTCTTTTCCTTCCCTCTTCTCTTTGCCCTTTTCTCCGCTGCAGCGTTTGAGACCCCTCTTCTTTCCTTTCCCTTTCTCTTTTCTCCTCCCTGTGCGTGTCTGAAGGCCGACCCACGCACTTCCATGCATAGCCGGTGACGGAGTAACGCATAATTCCCCGCCCCGAGTAGACAGGTAGGACACATACGTACCCCCCCGGTAATAGCCAGGCCCAGGGAGGGGTGATTACCTGAGCTGATACCTTCCGAAAGTGCCGATTGGTCCCTCCATCCGTTTGTCGGGATGTGTGACCTGAGGTGTGAACAATCACCTAAGGCAGGAGTGCCCTCAGAGAGGGCCCCCACAAGGGTGGAGCGCGCCATTGGAGACGCCGGTAATCATGGGGGATTCTTCCGCAATGGTTTCCTCACCTTCCACTATGTCTGCTCCCAAACGTAAGTTCACTGAGTGTCAGCCACAGACAGTTCTTCCATCATTGCCACAGTTCCTTGTTGTTTCTCGGTCTGACGAAGGTCACGACTTCTCCACGGTCAACCCTTTCATTATTCAGAAAGGTGTCGACGCAATTGCAGGTCCTGTGAAGTCTTGTTCCAGATTACGAAATGGCACCCTGTTGTTAGAAAGTCAGTCAGTGCCCTCCAGGCACAAAAACTGCTGCGTACTACTCTGCTCCACACCTTCCCTGTCCTGGTGGAACCGCACCGTACCTTAAATTCCTTGCGTGGAGTCGTTTATACACGCTCCCTTGATGGATTGTCTGACGAAGAAATTCAGCACTACCTGTCTGACCAGGGCGTAACGGCTGTTCATACAGTTATGAAAAGGGTTGACACGAACCTCATTCCAACCCGCACTGTCTTCCTGACATTTGACAAAGTTCAACTCCCATCGAAAATCAAAGCAGGCTATGAGATAATTTCCGTTCGCCCTTACGTCTCAAACCCTACGCGTTGCTATCGATGTCAGTGGTTCAATCACACCAGCCAGTCCTGTTCCAATCCGGCCAAATGTGTTTTGTGTGGCAAGGATGCCCATGAGGGTGGTTGTCCACCTCCATCCCCTCGCTGCATCAACTGTATGGGTGACCACGCTGCTTACTCTCGAGATTGCCCCGTTTTTAAGGACGAAAAGCTCATCCAGGAAATAAGAGTGAAGGAAAAGGTGTCGACCTTTGCTGCTCGAAAATTATTCGCCAGTCGACAGCCCACCATGCCTCAGACAGGAAAATACAGCACTGTCCTTGCTTCTCCTCGGCCAACAAAGGAGGCGGCCACGCAGACTTGCGACCTCACCTTTAGTGCCACGGTCGTCAGATCGGCCAGCGCAAAGATCACCCGTTCAACCTCACCTCTTTCGCCTGCCCACTCTCTGGCTCACCCTTCGTCGGGTTCTGCTAAATCTCGAGCCCAAAAGTCAGACACCAAGACTTCCAAGAAAGAGCATACTCGTGAAGAGTTTTTACGTACCGCAACTTCACAACCATCGGTTCCTTCTTCATCTAAACCTCATACTTCCAAGAAGGCTACAAAGAAACCCATTTCCTCTCCTTCTCCACCAAGGCGTGTCCCATTTACAGCACCACCTGGCGGAAATCGCCCTCGGCCATCTTCTGTGTTGCCGAGGCGCACTGCTGGTGGCCGGTCAACTGGCCGATCGCTGGTGGCAGGAGCTGCTCCTGACCAACCTATGGATCAGGATCTTCTGCCTTCGGCTGAATGCCATTCCATGCTGTCGGTCGCAAGCTCTGAGCAGTCTTTGAGTTGACAGCAACTTTGGTCACATTCCTCCATTTTCTGTTCACCCTATGTCCATTATCCACTGGAATACCCACGGCGTTCGAGCCAATCGGGATGAATTGTCGATCCTCTTACGATCCTACTCGCCGGTCATCTTCTGTCTTCAGGAAACAAAGCTGCGTCCCCATGACCGCTTTGTTCTCCCTCATTTTCAGTCCGTCCGATATGATCTCCCCTCTGTTGAAGGCACTCCAGCACATGGAGGACTCATGATTCTTCTCCATGAAACTCTCCATTATTACCCAATCCATTTAAACACCTCCTTCCAAGCTGTCGCCGTCCGTCTTTCCCTTTCCGGATACACGTTCTCTCTTTGTACTGTATACATTCCATCGTCCACACCGATGGCACAAGCTGATCTCCTTCATCTTCTTGGTCAGCTTCCACCCCCCTATTTGCTGGTTGGGGACTTCAATGCCCTCCACCCGCTTTGAGGATCTCCACATCCTTGTCCACGTGGCTCACTATTGCTAGACGTCTTCCACCAAGCGTATCTAGTTTGCCTCAACACTGGGGTCCCTACATTTTTGTCTGCCTCCACGACAAATTTATCTCATTTGGACCTTGCGGTCGGTACTGTTCCGCTAGCTCGGCGCTTCGAAAGGTTCGCCCTTGATGATACACACTCGAGTGACCACTTTCCATGTGTCCTTAGACTGCAGCCTCAACTGCCATATACGCGCCCGCGACGCTGGAAGTTTGCCCAAGCCGATTGGACACTTTTTTCGTCTCCAGCGACATTCGATGACCGTCGCTTTACCAGCGTCGACGATGAGGTCACCCATATTACCGACGTTATTCTTACAGCTGCGGAACATTCAATACCACACACCTCCGAATTGCCCCGGCGCCCCCCCAGTTCCTTGGTGGAACAGGCATGCCGTGATGCAATACGTGAGCGGCGACGTGCTCTCCGCGTTTTCTGCCACCATCCTACTTTGGCCAACTGTATCCGCTATAAGCAGTTCCGTGCGCGATCCCGTCGTGTCATCCGCGATAGCAAGAAGCCAAGCTGGAAATTCTTTATTAGCTCATTTAACACCTTCACTCCCTCCTCGGAAGTTTGGAGTTGGCTTCGACGGTTCTCAGGCGGGCCTAGTTTCTCCCCGGTCTCTGGGCTCACTGTCGCATATGATACATTCATGGACCCCGTCGCAATGTCTAACTCGTTGGGTCAGCACTTTGCTGAGATTTCGAGCTCTTCAAATTACCCACCAGCGTTTCTCCCAGAGAAACGTGCAACGGAAGTGCGACATCTTGCTTTCTCCTCTCAAAATCGCGAAAGCTATAATACTGTTTTCTCCATGCGGGAACTCCAACAGGCACCCTCTTCTTCTCGCTCCTCCGCCCCAGGACCGGATGGTATTCACATCCAAATGTTGCTGCATTTATCAACCCATAGTCTGCGTTACCTCCTTCGCCTTTATAATCGAATTTGGACCGACAGTACTTTTCCCAGACGATGGCGGGAAGCTATCTTCGTTCCTGTTCCGAAACCTGGAAAGGACAAACATCTCCCCTTTAGCTATCGCCCCATTTCCCTCACGAGTAGCGTCTGTAAGGTTTTGGAGCGTATGGTGAATTACCATCTAGCGTGGTGGCTGGAATCCCACAGTCTTTTAACACCTGCTCAATGCGGATTCCGAAAGCATCGTTCTGCAGTTGACCATCTTGTTGCTCTCTCCACTCATATCATGAACAATTTTCTCCGGAAGCGCCATACAGTAGCAATATTTTTTGATCTGGAGAGAGCATACGATACCTGCTGGAGGACAGGCATCCTCCGCACACTGTTCTCTTGGGGCTTTCGAGGTCGGCTACCCCTTTTTCTTTGCGAATTTATGGCAGAGCGCACATTTAGGGTGCGGGTGAACACTACTCTCTCCCGTACTTTCTACCAAGAAAACGGGGTACCCCAAGACTCCGTGCTGAGTGTTGTACTGTTTGCCATTGCCATCAATCCAATTATGGATTGTCTCCTTCCTGATGTCTCGGGCTCCCTCTTTGTGGACGATTTTGCGATCTACTACAGCTCTCAACGGACCAGCCTTCTTGATCGACGTCTTCAATGATGTCTCGATCGCCTCCACTCTTGGAGCATCGAAACCGGCTTCCATTTCTCACCCAGTAAGACCGTTTGCGTTAATTTTTGGCGACGTAAGGAGTTTCTTCCGCCCTCCTTACATCTAGGTCCTGCCAACCTTCCGTTTTCAGACGTCGCTAAATTCTAGGGTCTTATGTTTGACAGAAAACTGTGCTGGTCCTCCCACGTTTCCTATCTTTCAGCTCGCTGTCTGTGATCCCTCAACACCCTCCGTGTCCTGAATGGTACCTCCTGGGGAGCGGACCGAGTGGTCCTTCTCTGCCTCTATCGTGCCTTAGTGCGCTCGAAATTGGATTATGGAAGCATAGTCTACTCCTCTGCTCGGCCGTCTATTCTTCGGCGTCTTGACTCTATCCACCACCGTGGATTACATTTAGTGTCTGGAGCTTTTTACACTAGCCCTGTGGAAAGCCTTTATGCTGAGACTGCTGAACCTCCGCTGTCCAATCGGCGAGCAGTCCTTATGAGTCGTTATGCTAGCCATCTGTCTTCCATGCCTGCTAATCCAGCCCATGACTTTTTTTTTGACGCCTCCTTTGATGTAGGGTATGCGGGCCGCTCATCCTCCCTACTACCCCCGGGAGTCCGCTTCCGTCAACTGCTCCATTCTCTTTCCTTCCGCTTTCCCAAAACCTTCTTGACAATTTGGGGTACATCACTGCCTTGGCTCCATCCACGGATCTGCCTGCTCCATGACCTTTGTCGATTTCCCAAGGATGGTACCCCTACACTTGTTTATCGTCGGGCATTTGCTGCTCTATGTGCACAAATGATGGACGCCACATTTATTTACACCGACGACTCGAAAACGTCGTTAGGTGTAGGGAGTGCCTATATTGTTGGCAACACCCCCAATTTATTTCAGCTTCCCGACCAGTGTTCGGTTTATACTGCGGAGCTTTACGCTGTTCTCCAGGCTGTCCACTACATCCGCCGCCATCAGCGGATACAGTACATTATCTGCTCAGATTCTCTCAGCTCTTTCCTCAGTCTCCAAGCTCTTTATCCTGTGCACCCTCTGGTCCACCGGATTCAGGTGTGTCTGCGTTTGCTCCACCTGGGGGCGTCTTGGTGGCGTTCCTCTGGCATTGGTCAACACTTCCTCATAATAAATTGCGGGAAGTGAAAGCTCTTCCTTGTGCTTGGACCTCTTCCTCCCGAACGCGTCGTCGGGAGGAGGTAATTTTAACTAGACTTCGGATAGGGCACTGTCCTTTTAGCCATCGACATCTTCTAAGCGGTGATCGTCCCCCACTCTGTCCCCACTGCTCTCAGCTGTGGATGGTAAGACACCTTTTAATTGAGTGCCCTATTTTAATCCGTTATGCTCCCGTCTAAAGCTATCGCCTGATCTATCGTCGATTTTGGCAGATGACACGCGCTCAACCGACCGCGTTCTCAAGTTTATTAGTGCCAGTGAAATGACGTCAGTCTTTTGAAGCTTTTTTTGGGGACAATCAACCTCTTTCTGTAGTGGATTTTTAAGCCTTCCTTCTGCTTTTAGTTTCTCCAATTTTATGACTTTGTTCCCGTTGCTGCTGGTTTTCAATTTCGGTTTTTTACTGTTTCCTAAGTCATGGGCTGGGCGCTAATGACCATAGCAGTTTTGCGCCCTAAAAAAAAAAAAAAAAGACTGACTGGCCCGTCCAGACCAAGGTGGTGATGTAAAAACTGGTTTTGCAGGATAGTCAGTCAGGTTATGTTTGTGGTGGGGGCCGTAATCAGTTACTGTTAGCTGCACAAAACATACAAAAGTTTATTTTCCTAAGAACCACTAAATTACACTTAGCCTTAAAAGGATCAAATCAAAACAATATGGCTGAAGGCGTAGATAAGAAGACTTGCAATCGCTCTTGGGATGAAAGCCCAAACAGCATAGTGAATACATTATTGTGGCCAAGATAGACACAAAGCCCACGCCTACTACAGTAGTACAACTTCATATGCCAACTAGCTCTGCAGATGATGATGAAATTGAAGAAATATATGATGAGATAAAAGAAATTATTCAGCTAGTGAAGGATGCAAAAATTTAATAGTCATGGGTGACTGGAATTCGAGAGTAGGAAAAGGGAGAGAAGGAAATATAGTCTGTGAATATGGATTGGGGGAGAGAAATGAAAGAGGCCATCTGGTAGAATTTTGCACAGAGCATAACTTAATCATAGCTAACACTTGGTTCAAGAATCACGAAAGAAGGTTGTATACTTGGAAGAATCCTGGAGATACTAGAAGCTATCAGATAGATTATATAATGGTAAGACAGAGGTTTAGGAACCAGGTTTTAAATTGTAAGACATATCCAGGGGGCAGATGTGGACTCTGACCACAATTTATTGGTTATGAACTGTGTATTAAAACTGAAGAAGCTTCAAGAAGGTGGGAATTTAAGGAGATGGGACCCGGATAAACTGAAAGAACCAGAGATTGTACAGAATTTCAGGGAGAGCATAAGGGAACAATTGACAGGAATGGGGGAAAGAAGTACAGTAGAAGAAGAATAGGGAGCTCTGAGGGATGAAGTAGTGAAGGCAGCAGAGGATCAAGTAGGTAAAAAGACGAGGTCTAGTAGAACTCCTTGGGTAACATAAGAAATATTGAACTTAATTGATGAAAGGAGAAAATATAAAAATGCAGTAAATGAAGCACGCAAAAAGGAATACAGAAGTTTCAAAAATGAGACCGACAGGAAGTGCAAAATGGCTAAGCAGGGATGGCTAGAGGACAAATGTAAGGATGTAGAGGCCTATCTCACTAGGGGTAAGATAGATACTGCCTACAGGAAAATTAAAGAGACCTTTAGAGAAAAGGGAACCACTTGTATGAATATCAAGAGCTCAGATGGGAACCCAGTTCTAAGCAAAGAAGAGAAAGCAGAAAGGTGGCAGGAGTATATAGAGGATCTATACAAGGGCGATGTACTTCAGGACAGTATTATGGAAATGGAAGGGGTTGTAGATGAAAATGAAATGGGAGATATAATACTGCATGAAGAGTTTGACACAGCACTGAAAGACCTGAGTCGAAACAAGGCCTCGGGAGTAGACAACATTACATTAGAACTACTGATGGCCTTAGGAGAGGCAGTCCTGACAAAACTCTACCATCTGGTGAGCAAGATGTATGAGACAGGTGAAATACCGTCAGACTTCAAGAAGAATATAATACTTCCAATCCCAAAGAAAGCAGGTGTTGACAGATGTGAGAATTACAGAACAATCAGTTTAATAAGTCACAGCTGCAAAATACTAACGTGTATTCTTTACAGAAGAATGGAAAAACTAGTAGAAGCCGACCTCGGGGAAGATCAGTTTGGATTCTGTATAAATATTGGAACATGTGAGGCAATATTGACCTAACAACTTATCTTAGAAGAAAGATTAGGGAAAGGCAAACTTACGTTTCTAGCATTTGTAGACTTAGAGAAAGCTTTAGACAATGTTTATTGGAATGCTCTCTTTCAAATTCTGAAGGTGGCAGGTGTAAAATACAGGGAGCAAAAGGCTATTTACAGAATGAGATTTTCACTCTGCAGCGGAGTGTGTGCTGATATGAAACTTCCTGGGAGATTAAAACTGTGTGCCCGACAGAGACTCGAACTCGGGACCTTTGCCTTTCACAGGCAAGTGCTCTACCATCTGAGCTACCAAAGCAAGACTCACGCCCAGTCCTAACAGCTTTACTTCTGCCAGTATCTCGTCTCCTACCTTCCAAACCTTACAGAAGCTCTCCTGCGAACCTTGCAGAACTAGCACTCCTGAAAGAAAGGATACTGCGGAGACATGGCTTAGCCACAGCCTGGGGGATGTTTCCAGAATGAGGTTTTCACTCTGCAGCAGAGTGTGCACTGATATGAAATTTCCTGGCCCTTCCATGCCTGCAAAAGGCAAAGGTCCCGAGTTTGAGTCTCGGTCAGGCACACAGTTTTAATCTGCCAGGAAGTTTCAGGCTATATACAGTTTGTACATAAACCAGATGGCGGTTATAAGAGTTGAGGGACATGAAAGGGAAGCAGTGGTTGGTAAGGCAGTGAGACAGGGTTGTAGCCTCTCCCTGATGTTATTCAATCTGTATATTGAGCAAGCAGTAAAGGAAACAAAAGAAAAATTCGGAGTAGGTATTAAAATCCATGGAGAAGAAATTAAAACTTTCAGGCTCGGCGATGACATTGTAATTCTGAGACAGCAAAGGACTTGGAAGAGCAGCTGAAAGGAATGGATAGTGTCTTGAAAGGAGGATACAAGATGAACATCAACAAATGCAAAATGAGTATAATGGAATGTAGTCAAATTAAGTTGGGTGATGCTGAGGGAATTAGGCTAGGAAATGAGACACTTAAAGCAGTAAAGGAGTTTTGCTACTCGGGGAGCAAAATAACTGATTATGGTCAAAGTAGAGAGGATATAAAATGTAGACTGGCAATGGCAAGGAAAGTGTTTCTGAAGAAGAAAAATTTGTTAACATCAAGTATAGATTTGTCAGGAAGTCGTTTCTGAAAGTATTTGTATGGAGTGTAGCCATGTATGGAAGTGAAACATGGACAATAAATAGTTTGGATAAGAAGAGAATAGAAGCTTTCGAAATGTGGTGCTACAGAGGAATGCTGAAGATTACATGGGTAGATCACATAACTAATGATGAAGTATTGAATAGAATTGGGGAGAAGAGGAGTATGTGGCACAACTTGACAAAAAGGAAGGGACCGGTTAGTAGGACATGTTCTGAGGCATCAAGGGATCACAAATTTAGCATTGGAGGGCAGCGTGGAGGGTAAAAATCGTAGAGTGAGACCAAGAGATGAATACACTAAGCAGATTCAGAAGGATGAGGGTTGCAGTAAGTACTGGGAGATGAAGAAACTTGCACAGGATAGGGTAGCATGGAGAGCTGCATCAAACCAGTCTCAGGACTGAAGACCACAGCAGCAACAACAACAACAACATACTTCCTAATATCTGCACCTCCATATTTCTTAGCACAGTGAGTATGTTTCAAATGATTCTTCTTTCTAGAACTCGAAATTTGTGTTATTTGTTATTCAAGACTGATTCTTCACCTGGCTCTGCTACTCGGTTGTAGTGCTATATTTTCAAATTGTTAGACAGAGACCTTGTGTTGTAAACATTCGTGGTTATACCACATGGTCTCTCCATTTATAATTTGTCCCAAATATTTAAATTCGTTAACCCTCCTTACCTCCCCATCTGTTTCTACGATTTCAGGGGCATTTCTCATGTTTGTCAGAAATTTTTTTTTTTCTACAGAAACTCTTAATGCTGCTTTGTTGGCTGTTTCTCTTGAGAGTCTGATTTGTATTTATACATTTGTTGGATTTTCACCTAGAATGGCATAATCATTTCCAAATGATCGACAGTGAATTTCACTATTTATTTTCTTAGCATCTAGTCTTATTGGTACTACCTTGTGTTCTGTCAGTTTTTGTTTGCATTATCTTACTATTTTCTCTAGGATGAAGTTAAAGAGGAGTGGAGACAGGCTGTACCTTGCATTACACCTATTTTTATTTGGAGTGCCTTCAATACTTCACACCAAAAATGTACTCTTACTTCATTGTCTGTGAGTGTTTCATGAATAAGGTAGTTTAGCTTTAATGCCAGATTCTTGAGCCACTTTGTCTAGTGATTCCCTGTCAATCAAATAAATTGCCTTTTTAAAATCTATCAATGTCAAAATTATGTCTCCAGAGTTTGTATGTGTGTGGCAGATAATGGACTTGACGTTGAAATTCTGTTGTGAGGAAGATCGGCCCTTTCTAAATCCGCTCTAATATTCTCAAAAGTAGCTATCACATGTTGCTTCTACCTGCTCACTGGCAGTTGAGATACATCTCTGGAGCTATTTACATCTTTCTTATTGCCTTTTTTGTGCACAGGATGGTTAAGAGCCACTTTAGAGCCTTTTGGCATCTTTGCAGTTTCCAATATTTCTTAAAATACGGTCTGAATTCATCATTTTTGGTTGAGACCATTTTATAATTTTCTCCGCTGGCTTTGTTGTTTTTCAAGGTATTTATTGCCTTTTTTTAGATTTCCTTGGCTGTAGGTGGTGGATTTGCTTCTGTTTTTCCATGAAGATGTGGAAATTATAGCTGACAGTTCAGTTCTCCAGAGTTCAAGATTTGTTGAAAGTACCATACTTTCTCATTAATTCACAGGTTATTTGGTTATTTTACCATTTTCATCTCTGAAGCAAATACTTCAAGCTTGGCAGCCCTTTAGGTGATTTTTAAACATCCTATAGAAATTGTGGGTGTGATCTTTAACAAAGCTGTTTTGTATGTCAAGAAGTTTACACTTCCCAAAAGACCATTTAGCACCCTTTATTATTCTTTCAGTTTCTTTCCTTTGCCCTTCAAATTTATCAAGGTGCTTAGTCTACCAAGAACATTTCCTTTTTTCCTTTCTTTTGTTTCTGCAACTGCTTTTTCACATGGTACATTTCACCAGACTTTCTTGTTTTTTATTGTACCAATAGATTCTTCACTGCCCTACTGATTGCTTTGGATAATTCTTCCCATTTTCCTGATTCACCTATTTTAATTTCTTCTTAAAAATGTTGTATTGTCTCTTTTGATCCTCTGTGTTATATTTAATCTGTTTTTTCTGTCTTTTCTGGTTTTTGTTAGGGAGAAGATTGAGTTTAATTTGTCATGTGATGATAAGAGACAAATTCCCTGTTTCTTGTTACTTTCACATTCATGATTTCTTTAGTATTGTTTTGAGAAATAGCAACTTGATCTTATTGCATTGCATCTAGTATTATATTTGGAGATAGCCACCATCTTGCTTTCCTTGTCATTTTATGAAAGAAGCTGACATAAACTTAAACTGAAATGTTTTATGAAGATTAGTAAGTCCTGAACCATTTTCGTTCATTTTTTTTTTAATGGGCTGGATATTCTCTTAAAATACCCCAGTAGCATCACAAAATTTGTTTATGTAAATTTTGATATTTTGTCTTCAAAAAGTTATTAAACGCTGCTACTTCTCTCGTATTTTTCTTATCGTCACTAATTGGAATGTGGCAATTAACAATTATACTGTTTATTTTTGCATTTCGCGTTGAGAAGTGTGTCTTTCTCAATGGGATTGAAATTGCCACATTGTATTCAAACTTTTTATGAACATAGGAGGCAGTACCAATTATTGGCATACCTATTATAATTCTTATTGCTGGTTTCTTTCATGTACCAAATGATTTATATCATTGGTTTACACCACAAGGCACTTCTTTCTTGATATTCAACAAGATATCCCTGATTTCCAACAGTTGCTATTTTTAAGTAACTAAAAAATTAAAATTTTTAATAATTTTAGCTCAAAGATCTAGCTTTATCTTTAGCGTTAGCTTTAATAATTTTAGCTCAGAGCCAAATTAATTTGGAAACTTTAGAATGCCACCATGTGCAGAAAATTGCAGACTGCAAGTTATCAGAATTTTAGGAAAGTGTGACAGTGTACAGGGATAGGTGGTGACTTGAAATAGTATCTTAAGTAATTAATGACTTTTGAACTACATAAGTAATGTATACATAATTACTACTTCAGTGTCAGGAACACCTGGCCTACAAAGATGACTAGGTTGTTGTTTCTCAAGGTTAAATTGTGACACATGTGTTTTGCTTGGTAACAAATATACAGTATATTGAAATTGTATCTTTTATGAAATAATTAACAAAACTGGAAAACAATTGTTACAAAATATTAAGGCTTGAAGAAAGTACAAATAGTCAACCAGAACTCCACAGACAAATGCCTAGACATTGTTCAGGGGTCCCTAAGTATTTTGGTATAAGGAACACACTGTCTACAACAGCTTGTCACACAGTAAGTTTATTTGATTTAGTCTGTTACCCATATTACAATGGTTTCTATGAAAAACTTTTGCAAAAATGGAAGAGTTTGCGTATTCAAACATCAAAACACAAAACGCAGGTTAATGCCACTACACATTGATGAAACTGTGGTGTGGTGGCCTTTGCTGTGGGAATAGTTCAGCACAGTGTAATCATTCCACAGCATTCAATGAACCCATACAAAAACTACATGTCGGCCAATTCTAAGTGAGCTACGTTATCCATAGTTGTGTGTGTCACTGTTCATGTAGAACTAATAGGGGTGGAAGAACAATCCTGAGACAGAACTGAGCAGTACTGAATGCAAGCTCAAAGATGAAGAGTAAGACATGCATTATGTTGCTAACAGTAACTACTGTTAATGAATGGAACAGATTTGTTTCCAAACACAAGACATGGCAGACACCATTGGTATGTGGTGGTGTGCTGATGTATTCAGTACATACGAAGTGCTGAATGTGCACCTAGATCTATTAATCATTGGCCTAGTTCTTTAAAACCTTCACCAGAAACAGCATTAGAAGGACTTGTACCTTTAGCACACATGGCTACACCCTTTGTTGTTAACCTATTGTTTAATATGTTCAGTATCACTTACGGTGCTGTGTCAATGTGGGTTTTCTTACAAATGCATTGTCTTAAATGAGTAGTTCCTGACTGGAAACACAATAATGCAAAGCAGTATATGTACATAGTTGACTTCCTGTTTTCTCACTTTACATGAGTGGTCACCTTAATTGTTCTGGCTGTCAGAGCATGTTTCCTATCTAACCCATATCTCCATATGATGGACCCTACAGCATGTATTTCCCAGTATGTTGTTCTACTTTGCTTGCAGGTCTATTGTGTTTCTGTGAAATAAGACAACATTGTGAATCTGGACTGAAAGGCAAATATGCCATTAGGCACGTGTATTTATAAAGGTATGGTGTCTGTTGCTATGGATGTGTGACCAAAAGAACAGACACTATGTCTTTAAATTATCTAGGTTTGCCACA
The DNA here is from genome assembly GCF_021461385.2 of Schistocerca piceifrons. Taxonomy (NCBI): domain Eukaryota; kingdom Metazoa; phylum Arthropoda; class Insecta; order Orthoptera; family Acrididae; genus Schistocerca; species Schistocerca piceifrons. The sequence goes on along the minus strand of NC_060138.1, from coordinate 36,429,954 downwards.
TTTACTGTGCTTGGCTATGACAGGTGGTGTGGGCAGACTAGATCTACATCTACATCCATACTCCACAAGCCACCTGACAGTGTGTGGTGGAGGGTACCTCTAGTACCTCTATCGGTTCTCCCTTCTATTGCAGTCTTATATTGTTTGTGGAAAGAAAGATCATCAGTATGCAACTGTGTGGGCTCTAATCTCTCTGATTTTATCCTCATGGTCTCTTTGCGAGATATATGTAGGAGGGAGCAATATACTGCTACTAGAGTCCTCGGTGAAGGTAAGTTCTTCAAACTTCAACAAAAGCCCGTACCGAGCTACTGAGAGTCTCTCCTGCAAAGTCTTCAACTGGAGTTTATCTATCATCTCCATAACGCTTTTGTGATTACTAAATGATTCTGTAACAAAGTGCACTTCTCTCCGTTGGATCTTCTCTATCTCTTCTATCAACCCTATGTGGTATGGATCTCTCACTGCTGAGCAGTATTCAAGCAGTGGGCGAACAAGTGTACTGTAACCTACTTCCTTTGTTTTCAGATTGCATTTCCTTAGGATTCTTCCAATGAATCTGTCTGGCATCTGCTTTACCAACGAACAGCTTCATATGATCATTCCATTTTAAATCACTCCTAATGCCTACTCCCAGATAATTGATGGAATTAACTGCTTGCAGTTGCTTACCTGCTATATTGTAGCTAAATGAGAAAGGGTCTTTCTTTCTATGTACTTGCAGCACATTACACTTGTCAACATTGAGATTCAATTGCCACTCCCTTCACCATGCATCGCTTCATTGCAGATCCTCCTGCATTTCAGTACAATTTTACATTGTTACAACCACTCAATATACTACAGCATCACCTGCAAAAAGTATCGGTGAACTTCCGATGTTATCCACAAGGTCATTTATGTATATTGTGAATAGCAATGTTCCTACAACACTCCACTGTGGCACACCTGATATCACTCGTACTTCGGAAGACCTCTCTCCATTGAGAATGACATGCTGCATTCTGTTATGTAGGAACTCATCAATCCAATCACACAATTGGGCTGATAGTGCATATGCTCTTTGTTCATTAAACGACTGTGGGGAACTGTGTTGAACACCTTGCAGAAGTCAAGAAACACGGCATCTACCTGGGAACCCGTGTCTATGGCCCTCCGAGGCTCATGGATGAATAGCGTGAGGATTTTCTGCCAAGTCAGTACACAGAACTTTACTTTCGAAGTCATTGAACGCCTCTCGCATAGCCCTCCTCACACTACATTTCGCTTCGCGTAATTTTTGTTTGTGTGCAAGGCTTTGGCGATGTTTATGTTTGCTGTGAAGTTCCCTTTGCTTCCGCAGCAGTGTTCTAACTCGGTTGTTGTACCATGGTGGTTCTTTTCCATCTCTTATGACTCGCTGGGCACATACTCATCTAATGCGTACTGTACAATGGTTTTGAACTTTGTTCACTGATCCTCAACACTATCGCTACTCGAGACAAAACTTTTGCATTGAGCTGTCAAGTACTCTGAAATCTGCTTTTTGTCACTTTTGCTAAACAGAAAAATCCTCCTACCTTTTTTAATATTACTATTAATGGCTGAAATCATCGATGCAGTAATCACTTTATGATCACTGATTCCCTGTTCTGTATTAACTGTTTCAAATTGTTCGGGGCTGTTTGTCACCAGAAGGTCTAATATGTTAGTCCCACGATTACGTTCTCTGTTTAACTGCTCAAGGTAGTTTTCACATAATGCACGTAAAAACATTTCACTGGATTTTTTGTCCCTGCCACCCGTTACAAACATTTGAGTCTCGCAGTCTATAGCCAGCAAATTAAAAGCTCTACCCAGAACTACAACATGGTCAGGAAATCTACTCAAAATATTTTCCAAATTTTCCTTCAGGTGCTCTGCCACAACAGCTGCTGAGCCAGGGGGCCTGTAGAGACATCCAATTATCATGTTTGAGCCCACTTTAACCGTGAACTTCACCCAAATTATTTCACATATCGGATCTCCATCTATTTCCTTCGATACTTTCGTACTTTTCATCACTATAAACACACCTGCCCCGTCAGTGTTGAGCCTGTCTCTGCATTATACATTCCAATCTGAGTTTAAAATTTCATTCCTGTTTACATCTGGTTTAGCCAACTTTCTGTCCCTAGTACTATGTGGGCGTTACGACCATTTATTAATGAGAGCCGTTCTGGGACCTTTCTATAGACGCTCCTGCAGTTTACCATTAGTACATTAATAGTGCTGTTCCCCCCTTGTGTTTTGCCTACTACTATAAATTTAGCCTGTGGTCACTTAATATCACATTTTGTGCTGACTTACTTAGTTGTGCAAGACGCCAGCACCTGTCTCACTCCTCTGTCAACCACAGCTTCCGTTTCATGTCTTTTTTGTCCTAACACTACAGTCAGATGTGTTGTGGTGTAACTATTTAGTCAAATGACAAACTATCTTCTTTACCTTATCTTCTATACTTTCCTGAAACCCTTTTAATAATTACTTTAAAATACATAATTAATGTCTTTGCTACATCACATTTTTATAAATAACTTACTGTATTACTTTTGATTTAACAAATTATACTTTCCCTCAAAAACACACACACACACACACACACACACACACACACACACACACACACACACACACACACACACACACACACACACACTCACACACTCACACACACTCTTTCTCACTTGAAGCCACTGCAATAGGCGTCCACTGCTGAATGTGCATATTGTCCCCCGACATATGTCACCACATACAAAATACAAATAAATCTAATGAACAATATCTGTACATTTATGTATGATATGTTGTTTGAGGTCACTATTTTCATACTGTATTAATAATATTACTTTTTTAAGTATATTGTTAATAGGGCATAGTTCTGTTCATCATTCCTCGGGAGTATCATGTATAAGCACAGTTCATAAAATGTATGTCCCGGAGAACGATGCCAAAAGCTTTTTTTCTTTCTTTCTGTTTTACAAACATGCAATGTCCATGGGTCTCTTTTTCTTAATAATGGCTGCTGAAATGAGTTGTAGGCTCACTACACTTCTGTGTATGATAAAATATGCTTATACGCATCATTGGAGGTATAATAGGAACACATGATTAAAGCAGTAGATAAAGATTTTAAAAGAAGTTTTCCTCTGTGTGTTTACAGCTGGAGGTGCTGGGGGTAAGACCAGGCAGCGTCATCTGGAGCCGGAGCCTGGCCCAGTTCCAGGTCTCCAGCTGCACACACACCAGGTGAGTAACAATAAGAGCCCACAGTTGGAGTGTTTCTACTCCTACTCCTACTACTCCTACTCCTACTCCTACTCCTACATCTACTCCTACTCCTACTCTGGAATCAAATGTGTTTGGGCACCTATTAGTGGACTTCAAGATGGGGTGTGTCCACACTTCTCCTTTAAATGATTGAACTCATTTGGGGAAACTTTCATCCATTCTTCCTCGATAGTCGATACTGGAGAAGATGGAAATAGTGGACATTGGGTTTGGAGTGAAGCCACCTTCATATCTCATCCCTAAGATGAACCATTGCTTTCATGCTGGAACATGGGCAGAAAGGTACACTTCAGGAATATCACTGTCCATAAATAATTTTCTCACAATTCTGTTTCATGACAGGTGGCATTGTTGAACTGATTCAAATGGTCATTGTCTCTGCAATCTTCCTCTGCTGTACACATTGCACAGAACTGTCAAATATATGCTTATCCTTCTGCATTTAGCATTTTTGAAAGTGCAATAAGGGGAGAACAAGTTAATGAGGAGGACTGGCATATTGTAAGACATGCCTCCTGTGAATGTCATTGTTTGCACTAAGATAATGGCAGGTAAAGTAAACATCGGGTTTTTCAAACTGAACCCAGCCATCAGATTGCCATGGAGCATGATACGGGGCTGGCCGCTATCTAGAAATATAGCAACCGAATTTTATTGACAATGTAACATACTTGGTGTGGCTCTGGAAGCTTGCATAAGTTAAAAATTGATTTTCATGGTATTGTTATACTAACCCAATTTTATTGTTATTTTAAAGGTGGTTTGACATGAAACATGACAGTTTGAGGAATATTGAAGATCAGCAAAATGTGCTCAATGGGATAAATTAAAGAGTATATGTAATTTCTTATTAAAACATTAACCACATCTTTACAATTGCAATCGGTTTATGCATGATGATTTGTATCCATGTAGGAAGAATTGTGATAGTGCAACTATCCTACAGTACAGGGTAAAAATGTAAACGTTATGCACTTCCTCAAAACCAGGAGATCAAATTGGTTGGTTCTTTTGTCTTAGGTGTGGTATAGACAGGAATTTCGTTGCTTTAATATGCCATCTTTTCCATGTGGGATTCCTGAGAAGCTGCAAAACCCCAATTTCTTCTGTACGAAAAGAAAAAAACTGTGGGGATGTCCACTTTTGCAGTTTCTTTTGATTGGAAATAAGGGAAAAATTTTACTGTTGGTTTTAAAGATGATATTCTCAGGGAACATCAAAACATTTATTTATAACATTACTTGTTGCTAAGAACCAGTGGTTCAGAGTTGTCATACTTTTGTTGCAAATTATGCATGTAATTACTGGTCTGATGCATATATATAGTTTAGTCTGATGCCGTGGACGTGTGGCAAGGGTTGTAGGGTCTTGAATGATTTCTCAGGTCACAAAATTATTTTTTTAGTCATATTTTTTTAGTCATACTTTTTTCATCAGTGATGCTTCATGATCAGTCGCTCTAAACAATAGGCACTTGATACTTATACAGATATGGCTAGAGTGGTATTGCGGTAACAAAACATAGAGTAACAAGGATCTTAATATACCTGGGAAGAGAAAGATGGTAAAAATCTTGTAAAAACTGGGTAGACTGGAAATTCAGTAAAATATTTCTAACAGTTTTACTCTTGTTTCCTGATTACAATCTACAAATGCCAAAAACCAGTCAAGTGTTTGACATTTATCAGTATCCTTATCACAGTAAATATAATGCAGGGTGAATGTTGTTTGTTCAGTGTGATTTGAATCTGGAGTTGCAGCAACAGTAATTGAGAAAAATGTTTTGTTTTCTCTCTGTTCCAATATGACACCAGTGACATGACAACTAGAAATGTGTTCATTGTGAGCATCGCATATCAGATAATGCACATGTAAACTCTTTCCAGACACTTGTTGGTATCTGACCTTGCTTATGTATTGGATCATTGTAGAAATAAGGGTACTAATATTCACAAGAGATTTTCTTTGTTTGTATCTACAATTTCCTGAGCGGAACCTCTGACTGCCAAGCCTCTTTGACCAAGAAATAATATCACATCAAGTAACATGAGAGCTCCAATGCAAGTTGGCTATTCTACAGATGAACAGAAAACATTACATCTCCACTACCAAGCACTCTTCCACGTCATTTCACTCCTTCACTTTCACGATTCTCCCATCAAAAATATTTAGAAATGGGAGTATTCCATTTGAAGTCTGCTCTTGGAGGAAAAATATTTTCTATGTACTCATTTTTCATTCATTGAGGATGATTTGAATTTCAAAACAGAATATTTTTGTACAGCCTCTTAGGGGAGAAAATGAAATTAAATATTGGGGTGTGAATCTAGTTTGACAGGCTGTAGTTGATAAATTCAGCACTACCCTATGAAGTATTTGGTACCAACATTTTCAGAGGCTCCCTTAACTCTTCTGTGTACCATTGGACTTAAGGGACCTGCCAGAATGTTTGTTTCTGAGTCCACACATCTGTAGGAATGTCCAATTTCTGTGTGGTACTGTGATGTGTTGTTGAGTTTGCGTACTATCTGACTACACAGGCTGACAGTTGGTGTTAGAAATGTATATTTCTGCTGTATTTCTACAGAACCGAGCACTGTATGTTTTGTGGCAGGAGCTTCTTATCTTTCCCTTCTTTGTGGGTGGCAAAGTCAGTGAAGGTATTATACTACAATATTTGCTACACTTCTAGTCATGGATGTATATGTTCACTGATGACTTATTATGAAAGAGAACTTATGTCTGTGTCTTGTAAGTAGACTGTTCAGAAAAATTAACATTCTGACCATTTCTTTACATCAAAAACTGTTTCTACATTTCTCATAGCTACCACAGCTAACACTAAGTATCAATGGCTGGACATGTCTGGCATTGCAGTAATAGGCTATAAAAACCAACCTTGATAACTAACCCGTGTGTGTATTAATGCAAAACCTTGTGAAAATCCTGACTGTAGTTTTAGATTAGCCTTCACAAATGTACAGATACTGTATCCAAAGATAATGTACATACAATAACACATCTTGTCCTCTTGATTTATGTGGGATGCCATTGCCTTTGCTCATAAAATTTTTCCCACTAAGCCTTTCTCTACAGTCTGTTCCCAGACCAATGTGTTTGTCATTCTGCCTCATCTTCTATAGGGAGTTCAACAAGGAACTCCCTTGCCCAACCTGCCACCCACACTCATGGTCCGATGTACCACCAATTCTGGATGATCCATGCACAAGAAAGAAATGTGCTCAGGTAGTCATGAACATTAGAATATCATTGCAACATGGAAGGAACAACATAATACTCAGCAAGTTGAACAGCTTCCTAGCGAAAGCAATGTGTAAATAGTCCTGACAGGCTGTAGTGTTGTCACTAAAGAGAATCATTCATGAAGGTGCAAGTAGGGCACTGCAAGGTGCACTGGTGATGTCCTAGATTCCAATGTTGTGTGCTGTACTCAGGGGTAAAGTTGTCACTGTAACAGCAGCAAAAAATATGAAAACTGTTATTCCCATGGAGGAGATGGCAGTGCCATCAAGGAGGTGCAGACCTGGAAGAAAAATACAGCAATCAGGCCAGGACATCTTGAAGGAGGGATTGTGTGGTGTAATGACACTGGCAGGAAGATACCAGAATGAAGGGATGAAGTGGCACAAGACAGGCACAAGATAAAACAGGTAACAATGAGGCAAAGAATCACGGAACATGAGAAAACAAAAGTGTATAGTCATCAGCAACCCAAAGGAAACAAAAGCAATGTTTTTTAAACATGGAGCAGAACCATCAAGCTTGGTGTGGAAGCACAAGAACACAGATTGGAATGCTACCTTATGGAACACAAGACAATGGAAATAAATTTTCAGAGATGGAAAAGTAAGGAAAAGTGCACAAGAAGAGAGATGTTCCTGAATAGGCGAGAAGAATAGAGCTTCATTGCCACACACACATTGTACACGATAACATGCAGAAAATGAAACAGCTTTCCAGTGAACGCAAGGTAGACATTGTCCTGATCCACTAAAAGATTGGCACTAATATGAAAACTATTGTTGAATCTTACATTCCTGCACTCTGTCTTGTAACAACTGACAAACACTGCTGTAGGCACCATCAGTATAGGCTGCACTTGAAATACCAATATTGTGTGCTGCACTGCTAGGAATATAGTCACAGCACTCCAAAGTAGATAATTGGAGTTGTGCCTGGAACTTGGATTGGGTGGTGCTCCACTCTGCAGTGACCTATAAAGGCTGACCATTGGAGGAATGCTTGAAAGTTGTCCAGTGTCACATGGCTCATGGATGGGAACTATACCGTGGCTGTCACAGGCAAGATCATAGGCATTGAGTTTGGATTTCAGGCTTTTTAACATGGCAGCAACAGACAGCTGTCTGTTGTGTGGTGTAAGGATGGATTTTAAGGCAGCAGTCAGATGGTACATCACCCATTTGCACCTCAATCCTATTGTGTCTCCTATTGCGTCAAGTTGTCATAACCATCCGCTTTTCTTCCTGCCCCACTTCTACAAAAAAATCCAGCTGAGAAATACCCCACCCATTTGCCACTCATTCTCCTGGCTGCATCTACTCATCAGTAAGTAAAGAAAGGAAAGTTACATTGCATGTGTTTGGTGTGGCAATTTTACTGTGTGAACAGCAAAAATCTTGTAAGAGATAAACATTTTTCCTATAACTTTGTGTTGGGTATACCTGAGAAAAATTCGTGATAGTTTGAAATTGTGGGTGAAGCTTTTTGCTAGTCACTATGTTCTCTCTTTGCAGAAGACTGGATTAATATAGTGTGAGTATATGCCTGCAGTGAGTGAGGCTGCTTATACAGTCTTATTCACTGTTTGTAACTGTAGAACTTGGCACAGTGAGTTAACTCTGTAACATAAGGTTGTGTGTTTTAATAGGCAGATGATTACAGGATTTAAAATTTTAAAATTTGTTCAGTAATGTTTTGAAATGTTGATGGTAAACGTTTGTTTGCCTTGAAGGTCTTTAGATAGCCAGCCTCCAACTGGAGTAAAGTTCTGGCTTTCTGGAAGTTTGTTAGTAAAGTTGATTCTTGTGCATAATTGAATAGATTAGATGGTGATCATTCACTTATCAGTAGGGACTTGAAAAGACTGACATAAATGATTCAATTCTCTTTCATTTTGTGTTGAAACAATCTTATTTTATTTGGTTGCTTTAGGTTTGCAGGTAAAATGTTCGTTGCATTAACTGCAAATTTCTTTTTCTGTCAATCAGGACCTCTTCAAGAGGAGCTGTCCCCGATACTGGGGAAGAGGGGACAGTCAGGCAGCATCCATGAGCCTGGCAGAGCACATGTGAGTTTCACCAGGAGCAAGAAAGTTAGATTTTGTAGCATATAATTCACATCACATTGCTTCCTGACCTCTTTCCACAAATTTAATCAGCCCAGAGGTTTCAGCCATTACAGTACTTCCTGATTTTGTGTGCTGCCCTGCACACTTCCAACTTACCTAATGAAGTAAACTCCTTTCTGCTCATCCTATTTACCACAACTTCAGTAACATTATGTCCAGCACTCCAGTTGGTTTCCTGACCCCAGAACCTTTGCAACTTCTTCTGCACTGGTAACTGAAATGTTAGCTAAAGTCTAAATTCTCTATGAACAATCCAAAATGTTTATCAAAGAATACTGACATACTGCATCTTCATCTAGAAGAGAATCTCTCCTTAATAACTAAAGGCTGTACATAGTATATGGAATCTTAATGACAATCAACTTCATTTTCATTCTATTGATGTAATGGCAGTACTCACAGTGCTCACAGGTCTAAGGGCATGGTAAATAACTGAACCAGATTGAGACGGCATGGAATAAACAACTCAAATCAGCAGATACAGTGAAGCACGATAAAGCAGCTATTGTCCCACCTTGCAGAAATGCTTCATTCACCTGCACCAGATTTCATGCACAAGAGAGAGAGAACTCCGAAAGCATATAAAAGTGTAAATCCTTTATTTGAACTTAAAAATAACTTTATGGTAGCCACTGTCATTCATACATACTATACACATTGTGAAATACATAACGTTACCAAAAGTAATAGGTTATATGACAGTTTGTGTTATATATACACAGATTACAACCCATGAGCGAACAAAAAATTTTATTAGGTGGAACTAGGCCACCACTTAATTTTACAGAAAGATAAACTTTCTTCAAAACCAAAAGGTTTCTTCTCCTACCAAAATTTTATAACAAGCCAAAGAATATGCCACCTTATTGAATCGAAATATTAGCAACTGAACTGAATTTACATTCTTTTGTTGGGGTTTTCTCACAATGTTTTCTGGCAGATGACAAGGAAGTACAGGGGTGCAGTGTCTGGGGTCGGTGGCTGGCATAGTGAAGACATGGCACCTGGATGTTCTGGCTGCATTGAAGTATATTCCAGGTGGCAGTCTGCGGCAAGTTGAAGGACGCCGGTTTCCCTTTCTTGCGGCTATTTAACCCAGCAGCTCCAGTCTTCCTCCGCTGATTCCAGAGTGATGATTGGCAGCCGTTGGTGATCCCTGACTGGCAGATGGTCATATCCTAGTGTGACCATCCGTGCCGGAAAAAGGCTCGTGCACATGCTTAGTTGGTGGCTGATTGAATGTTTGGTGGGAACGCCTGTAGTGCTGGCTGGCGGAAGGTGCCGGCAGTAAGTTGCAGGCGCCACTTAACTGTGCTGCGGTAGCTAACTGTTGTGTTTGTGTGCCTGCGCACGTCACAACAGTTAGTATTCATTAAACATGCCGATTGCCACTTACAGTTTACAAAAATATTTATATGTATTGCAATTACACATCCAAGTACTTTTCTAAAATGACAGAAGAGCCACTCCTCTTGATACATTTGTGGCCGGACAAACTTCCTAAAATCTTCTTAAAATACTTCACTGGTTTTTAAATCAATATCGCACACACTTCATAGACAGGTCTTATTGTCTCTGGGTATCAAGAGTTTCACACACATGTTGCTTAGTAATTCAATAAAACTGACTTCATGTTTTTAAGCTCATGTATCACAGCTTGTGCAGTGTAATGTAAAAGTAACTTTGTAGCTATGTAATATTCAGATAGGTCTCTGGTACATGAAACAGAATCAAATGGTGATTCTTTTGACAATCTGCCAGTTCTTGTACTGACTTCTTTATGCTGACAGGTGTCCCTCCAGCAATGACTCTATGATCAACACAGCTGCTGTCTGTCATAAAAATTACACTGTATAGTGTCTGCCACAAGGAGTGCAATTCTAAAGGCAAGGGCTCATTCCACATTAACTTACATTGCCATAGTCAATGTCAAATATCTTGCATGTGCTCACAATGGGCCTAATTAATCCAAATGAATAAAAATGTGATGAAGTGACAAACAATACAGAGCATTTTATGAAGCTGTAGACATCAGGGGCTGGTTTGACACTGTTCAGAAGATGCTGGATGCTAGAGTGAACCTAAAGTTTTAACATCCTCATTGTTGTCAAGCAGTAGAGGTAATTGTGTTTCTTGCACCACTGAGGGCATATTTTCGAGTAGTCACATTGTTGCTGCACCATTTCTATAGTGAGCATCCACCTTTCATAAATATCCTTGTGAGATCTTGCTGGAGCTTGATTGCTGGCCCTACTGAATCACAACGAAAGATTGTCCACAGAGAAACAATTAGTGATGATGTTTGCTGCTTCAATGTGGTCACTCTCTTTGTGAGCTGGTTGTAACAGACACCATTTTGCAAGAAAGGTTGCACAAGCTGTTTGTCATGTGACTGTCTTCAGTTGGTATTCCTGAGGTGTTGCACATACCACTATTCCACAATATTTGTTGGTAAGCATGATCTTAACTTGCTACCAGAACTTGTCAATATGTCTTCTCTATATATGCTGTGAAGGCAATGCAGTGCATTCAGAAACACAATATTATGGATTACAATTCCTGTTGAAAGATTGGTCCTGTCATTAGCAAACTGTTTAGTTACTAATCCATGTTCAATATGGTAGAAAAATCAAACACTACTCTCAGTCAGTAGTCGATCTGCCTTCCTGAGAGACAGTACTATGCACCATGTAACACAAAATGGCATCTGTAATGACTACTGGTTGCTAAGTCTTTGTACTCCCTCATAAACTCGGCATAGCTTTCTTTAAACTTTGGTTGTCTCACAAGTTTCTATTCAGTCTGAGAGAAGCATTTTGCTGCAGTGTGAAAAGAATTGAGTACTGACTCATCTCTTCCCAAAACAGAAGACAAACAATGAACCTGCCTGTGGAATCTATATTTGTGTGTTTTTGCATTGCTGCTCTTCTCATCATTACAACATGATTTAGTTCTTCTGTCTCCAAGAATCTGTTCAAGGAAGTTTGAGCATCAGTGTAAGTTTTTGCAAAGCATAACATGACTGAACACCTTGATGAAATGTGCTCTACCATTTGATACTGCCCTGACATATACTGAAGCACAGGACGATCACTTCCTATGGAGACAATCCTTGCCTTCTAATAGCAACTTAGATTTGTCTCCAGTGACCTAAGTGCTTGGCATTGGAGGGAGACTGCTGTTTGTTCCCAGGTGTGCTGTGACATGGTGGTACTGTAGTCTTGTGATCTGCAATGATTCACATTTATTTTTGAGGAAAGCTCTCTCTCTTCAGATGACCGGGAGCTATTGGGACTCAGACTGGCTTCAGATTTTGTTCTTACAGACTGGTCAACTTTTTCTTTCAGGGGCTGAAACATAATCATGTCTTGCAGGGATGCATCTAGTTGTAATGCCACCAGTGCATGCACAATTGCCTTGTTAAGCAGTGCATGAAATGCACTTGCACATGCCCTTGTCATTGATGGGAGTGCTGAGTTTCTTCCCACGTGTTGATGCAAGAAACTGAGTGTTATTGTATCTGTTGCAAACCATATTAAAGGCCACATTAAAGTAAGTGCTAGTCACTAGAATATGAGCAGTGGCATTGTGAGCTTCACATTACTTAACTCAGCAAATGATAATGCTTAGCAGTGCCCTGTAATTCCTCATTATTTACCACAAGACTCAAAAAGTCATAAAAATGCCTGAACTGCATTACATCATCATTAAATGGTGGCAGTTAAGTGATGGGCAACTTGATGGTACTTTTGATGTACTCAAGTCAGATCCACCATCTAACGGAACCTTGTCACGTGCATTGGCACAATACACTCACTGCAGTCTTGGGCAACTGAGAGCACTCTCATACCATTACATCCTACCCTGGATTTTCATTGTTTGAATGTAGATCACTAATAAGACCCCGATGGTTCATTGTAATAAGAAGAATTATGTTTCTTTTAGTGAGGATTATTGCTGGTGGTCATGGTGAGAATGTAACAATAGGTGAATGTGGAGATGCTGTAATTGCAAGTATCCCACCTATAATTCTGTTCAGAGGAATGCTGTGTAAAGATGAAAAGCATTAAAAGTTCTGTGATGACACCTGTTTCAAAATAACAGAAAAAGCTCAATGACTGCCAGTATCCTTGCAAAACCTTCCTACTTCTTAATGGAGCTAAATCACATCAGGATGCCTAGTATTGTTGCTGCTGCTTAAGAAAACAAAATATTCTATTGCCTATAAAGGAATTAAATGTGAATGTATGCCAATTGATAAATGTGTTTTCTAAACATGTGAATATTCTGGGACGTTGCTGACCTAATTCCTGGACATCTGGAAAAGTCAAGAGTTATAGATGTGATATTTGTAAGTGCCTGACTGAGAGAAATGACACAAATGAGCCTGACTGCTGTTTCGAAGAAACATAAATCTTTCCTTCCAATCTCTAAGTGATTCAAAAGTCTAGATTTGCACCTTCAGTTTTTGCTGAGCATTCTATTGAAACAAATTTCAGCCTTGATGCATCAAACTTATCATGTGATGATTCAGCAGTTGACAGTTCTCCCTAAGCTACTGATCTAATGTAGGGGGTACTCAATAGAATCACGCAGGGAATACTACCAAAGTAGTAGTAGTAGTAGTAGTAGTAGTATTTAGTAGTATGGTATTCTGCCTTACAGCAGCTCTTATCGTGGATTAAGCCTCTTCCACTTTTGTCTGTCCATAGCCAGTCTTTTCATTTCTGAATATTTGTTTCCTTTCATATTGTCCAACATCTGATATCTTCTTTTTCCTCTTCCCCTTGTTCCCTCCACTATTCCTTCTATTCCTTCCTTCAATAAACAGTCCCTCCTTAAACAATGTCCAATCCAGTTCCGTTTTCTCTTTTAGCTGATTTTGAGCATGTTTCTTTCTTCTCCAACTCACCTTCATACATCTTCATTCCTTACTCGGTCTTCCCAGTTCACTTTTTCCTTTCTTCTCCATATCCAGATCTATAGTGCCTCCAATCTTCTTTCATCTTCCTTCCTCAATGTCCAGGTCTTTGCACCATATAGTGCAATGCTCCAGATGTGACATTTGGCAAGTCTTTTCCTCAGATTTTTTTTGAGTGGTCCATAAAGTAATTTGTTTCCTCTTGAATCCTTCTTTTGCCATTGCAATTCTTTTCCTAATTTCTGTTGAGCAATACATATCATCCATTATTACAGCTTACAAGTAATTGAAGTCATTCACTAGCTCTATTTCCTCTCCCCCTATTTTCATACACAGTTTTGTCCCCTTTTCTCCAATTACCATGCTTCTTGTTTCCTTCTTGTTAATTTTCATTTGATATTCTTCTAATTTTGTGTTTAGATTATATAACATTTGTTCCATCTCTCTTGTACTCTCTGCCATCACAACCATGTCATCTGCAAATCTTATACACTCCACTCTCTGACCCCCTATATAAACTCCTCCCCTTCCATCAAAACTTTAATTAATAATTTCCTTGAGGTATATGCTGAACAGTGTTTGTGATAAGCAACCACCTACTCTTACACCTCTTCAGAGTTCAATTTCTTCATTCATCACACCTCCTACTTTTACTCTTGCTCTCTGGTTCAAATATAGGTTTTAATTAGCCATCTATCCATTCAGTCAGCTCCATGTTTCCTTAAGATTTCCATCAGTTTGTCCCATCTGACAGTGTCAATAGGCTTCTCAAGATCAATGAATGCAATATACATCTTCCTTTTCCTCTCCATGTACGTTTTCCCTATCACCTTTAGTAGCCCAATGGCACCTGTAGTCCCCACTCCTCACCTGAAACCAAATTGTTCATCTCCTAGTATGCAATTCAACTGTCCACATAGCTTTGTGCTGAGCATCCTCAGCAAGACTTCCGCTGCATGTGTATCAGGCACACTGTTCTATGTTTCTCACACTTTTTGCTGTTCTTTTTCTTTTCTACAGGTATTAAGATTCTTTCTGTAAAGTCCATTGGCTATTTTCCTGTCATGAATATTTGATTACACAATTCAATCAACTCCCTTTTCCCTTCTTTCTCCAATGACTTTATAGACTCTTAAATCTCACTAGTTAGTATTGCATTTCCTTTGTCATCATCTGCAACTTCATCTTCTTCTTCTATCCCAATGTCTTCTTCACTTGGTCAGCTATTTACAGCATATAGCCATTTTATATATTCTCCCATCTTATCATAATTTCTTGGGGTTCACTCACCATTTTACCATCTGCTGCCTCTACTTCCTTCAGTCCATTGTCGTTTCTCTTTTCCCCTGAATGTCAAATCCATTGCTTCTTTGTACATGAAATCATATTTTCCTTCTTTCTCTAATTTCACTGTCTTGTCACACTCTCCTGTCAGCCATTTGTCCTTTGCTTCTTCTGTCTCCCTTCTTAATTCATTATTTAAACTTCTGTAGTTATGCTTCCCTTCTTCTGTGTCTACAGTTTTCCATTTCCTGCAATCACCGATCTTGGTTATCATAACTGGTGTTACCCATTCTTTTTTTATTATTTTCCTCTCCTTGACTCAGTGTTTCCTTAGCTGCATTTTTTATCCTATTTTTAAAACGATCCTGCCTTCCTTCTGTGCATTCCATTTCCTGACTTTTCATTATGATTTCACAATATGCATTCTCCAATTTTTCACAATTACCTTTGTCTTTGTTTCTCAAAGTTAATGTGCTCTCTCTTCTGTCCTTCCCAGGTTCCTTTCAATTAAACTAGAACATCAGCTATTACTAATATATGATCTGAATAAGTATCTGCCCCTGGATAGCTTTTGAGAGTCTTTAGGCAATTTTGGTGTCTTTGTTGTATCATTATGTAATCAATTTGATATCTTTTGTTGTGAAATCGAGGTATCTAAGTACACTGTCATCTTTTGTGGTTACCAAATAGAGTATTTCCAACTACCATGAAATTTTCATTGCAGTATTCCAAAAGCATTTGCCTTTTCTCATTTCTTTCACCCAGTCCATATTTTCCCAGAGCTTCTCCTTCTGGTCCTTCACCAACTACCACATTCCAATCACCCATTATAACATTACATGCATTTCTTTTCTATCTCTGCTAAGTTTTCTATCATCTCACAACATTCTTATACCTCTTCATCTGAATGATTACTTGTTGGCATATAGACCTGGATGATAAGTAAGTCTTTCTTTTTCTCTCTGTCTCATCATCAATATTCTTCCACCAACATATTTAACCTTGATTACCTTGTCCTCCACCTGTCAAAATGTCAACCTTATTCATTCCATTTTTATCTTCACCTGAATAGTACAATCAGAAGTCATCACTTTCTAGTTTTCCACAACCACCCCATCTTACCTCACACATACAGAGTATACCCAATTCGTTTCTTGTCACTTCATGTTTGGCATTTTCTGATTTCCCTTCCTGGAGAAGGGTTAAAACATTCCAACTACCAATCCTCAATAAGTCTTCCTTCTTCTCCTTCTTTCCTTTTCCATTTTCCCAAATCTCTGGACTCCTCATTGTATTCGCCTCCTGGAGAACCGATTGAGGGGAAGCTTTACCTCTGGAATATTTTACAAAGAGATCAAGCCCATGAACATCTAGGGAAATAATTCCAGTAGTGGTTTCCCATTTCCTTCCACTGTCCTCCATATCCTGTCAGCTTGCTGACCCAGTTCACCACTGGGGTTGGTTACCCAACCGTCCACTGGGTTGCTCAGCTTAACAGGACCATGATGTGTAGGTAGGATTGTGGAGAATTAAGATGAGAGAGGCTAAGAGAACTCTCTTGTTGCGTTCTTGTCTTTGCATCTCACCCCCATTTTTAGCCAGAGTCACAAGGTTGTAGCAGTGATCGGCCCAAGTAATCTCCCAGGCCTACCAAAGGATGACAGCTAACTTCACTTCTCCTGATAATGAGAATGACCTATAAAATAAAGTTGCACATTGCGTTGTCAACTTAACCTGGAACTTTCATTTTTCTGCTTGCATAATTATTTTCCTCTGTAAATTCTAACTGAAATTAGTATTCTTTAAGTAAGGGCCATGTGATGAATAACTCTGTTGTTTGTACCGGAACAACTATGAAGTTCATAATTCACCTTCTCTACCCATCAAAGAGAGAGAGAAATTGACTGGCTAGTACCGTAGGAGGATTGCCATGAATTTCTAAATTAAAGAGTCAGAATGTACTGGCCTCCAAGTTCCTTGCTGTATAATGTCGAGAGTTACAGAAGGGATAGATTGCTGCTCATTGTAAATGTGACACATGACCTACTACAGGAAAGTGGAACACCCTACACAACATGGAGATAAACATAACATGCCCAATTTCAATGGCTGCTTGACAACCCAGGCAATCTGTGTTGTCGCATACACCACCAGCTTTTCTGAACTCTGGAGACTGGAGTTACCCTTAAAACACATACTCTGCTCCTGAAACCATCCCTGCCTCAACCTACAGTAACCTACTGTCTCCCTTCTTCTGCCAAAATGCTCCCTCCCTCCCTCACCCCACTGTTCTATCATCTCGCAATTCACATCCCCACTGTGCACGGCTCTCTGCAAGTGCACCAACCAGTCCCTTCTCTTTTTGTGTGCTCCTTTCCTTTCTGCTCAGTTTTTTCCCTTCCTTTCCTCCCTCCCTCCCTCCCTCCATCCATCCCTCCCTCCCTCCATCCCTCCCTCCCTCCCTCCCTCCCACCCAAACTCCCTCCCGATTCTAAACCAGATAGCCTCATCTGTCACCTCTAGCCCTGCACACTCTGCTAAGTTGCACTGTTTCCTCCTCTTCAACCTGTGTGGGATGTCCTTCTAACTGCTCTGCTCCACTATGGATTGTTAGTTCTGTTAAATATATTGGTCTGGCCTTAGCAGCTAGAGATATGGTGTGGTGGTGGTGGTGGTGGTGGTGGTGGTGGTGGTGGTGTAGCTTCTTTTTCAGTAGTTGTAGTGGCAACTGCCTGTAACACAAGTTTGTTCTTGTAACATCTGTGAATATGGACTTGATGTGCTGGTACAATGAACAGCTGAAATCGTGGAGAAACTACAGCCATTCTTTTCTTGTTGCTGAGTAGCTCATCTGTGTGACTTAACCCATCAAACCCAATTTATTTTTAGTCATTATATATTCTGTATTTTTGGGAAACTGTGTCCTCGCAAAATGGTACCAGTAACACTTTCTATCATGATGACCTCATTGTTGGGCACCCATGAGATTCGCACACACGAGGGGACCAGAGTAAGTGTTCAAACTCAAAGGAGTGTTTCCGGAGTCACTCGGCAGCAATTCCGGATATGTGGAGTGTCGCATTTACCTGCTGGAATTGCTGAAGTCTGTTGGAATGCACAATGGACATGAATGGATGCAAGTGATCAGCCAGGATTCTTAAGTACATGTCACCTGTCTATCACATCTAGACATATTAGGGGTGTCCATCCCTGGTATTTGAGTGGTCAGTTCGACAGAATATCATACTTAATGGCCCAGGTTCGATTCCTGGCTGCATCGGGGATTTTCTTTGCTCAGGGACTGGATGTTGGGTTGTCCTTACATTCATAATTTCATCCCCATCAACACACAAGTCACCAAAGTGGTGTCAACTCGCAAGACTTGCACCAGACTAACTGTCTACTTGATGGGAGGCACTAGCTACGTGGCATTTCCATATCAGGGGTTCAATATCACTCAAATTGCACATGCCCCACACCATTACAGAGCTTCCACCTCCTGTCTTGTGGGGTCTATGGATCCGTGGGGTTGTCTCCATACCCATACACTTTCATCCACTTGATACAGCTTGAGATGACTCATCCAACAAGGCAACAATTTTCCAGTCAAGTCCAAGACTGAGGTTTGAAGTGCAGTTATTGATATAGACATACGGTGGATTTTCACTTTTATATAACTTGTTGAACACAAACCAAACATCATGGTAAAGAATAGAAACACTAAAACCAATAATTCACAGTATCATTCAGTTGCTGGCCTAATTAAGCAAAATGATGCAACAAAATACTTGATTATATTCCAACAGGTCTCATCTGTCACAAGTGCCAAACTATTAGTTTACTTTCCATTACCATGCTTGTGTATGATCCAGTGCAATATAGACATTGTGAAGTGCAGATCCACAGACAATTTTATGGCAAAAAATGTCCAATTTCTTCACAGGATTTACAATATAATTCAGGTCACACATGGTTTGTACTGAACGAGAGTTCTAGCATACTGTATATCATGTGGATGCATGTGCAATTATTTACAAGCAAATTAACAACAGACTAATTGCTCCAAAAAGAAACAATGAGAAAGGGAAGATCAGGAAGATGATGGTGAGGTGAGCAGTCTTGCGATGGACCATTATAGCAACAATAGTTTGGGGCACAGAGGAGTGAAGATGTCATGGGAGGGCTTTGAACACCTGCAAGGATCTAATTACTAGTGACAAACATAACAAATAAACATAGATGAACAAATACACCATTGGCTGTCATCACTCATGACTTGGGTACAAATCAAACTGCTGATGTCTGCTTCACTGCGATATCCTTTTGGTGCTGATGGTGAATGGATGATTGTAACTAAGGTATTGTCAAAGGTGGTTGACTTACATACAACAAATAGCATATTGATCAAGTTTTGATTTTGCTCGCATCATGCTAATAATGTTGAAAACAATTAAAGAGATTTTCTTGCCCAAATGGCCTGACCTCTAGTGTAAGCTGTTAAGGATTCGGCAAACATCTGAAGTATGCAGATGAATTGACTTTTGATCAATGCAGGTCATGTATCTGGCACATTAATGAATTTCTAGGTATCCTCCATTCACACAAATACTATTATTTGGTGGGGACAGGTAATGTTAAAGCTATACAAATTCATCTCAAGGTCCCGCTGCAGGTACGGGGGTTAGAATAGGCCCACAGTATTCCTGCCAGTCATAAGAGGTGACTAAAAGGAGTCTCAAATGCTTCAACCTATATGTGATGGTCCCCTCTCGGGTTTGACCTCCATATTTCCAATTCTTCTGAAGAGCGAACCAATTGGGGAAGGGCACCTTACATGGTACATTGTGCCCATTGTGCATAGAAACCTCTAGCCAGCCTTCTCATCGTCGCACTGCCATTCTGTTTGTTCCCCATCTCTTGGGTGAGGTTACATTCCTAGGTGCAATTTCCACCATGCACTGTGCATTGTTGCTTTTTGCGGAACTGATGACCAAGGACTTCCTTGCACCTAATATCCAGCATAGTAGCCAGTCAATTGTGGTGGAGCTGCCATGTACCCTGTTGGTTGTAGCCCCCTTACAACACAGGGATCACTCTGCTGATGCCTGCGCCAACTCCCCACGTATGCCAAGGAGTAGAGGCCTATCTCCCTGGTGTATCGGGACTCCCGGCAATGGCCATCCTGCCAGGTGGCCCTTGTAGAGGCTGGGTGGTGCCCGTGGGTAGGGCCCTTGGTCGGAGTGGGTGGCATCGGTGCAGATGACCCACAATGAAGCGTGGTACATCATCTCTTGCTGGTGGCCATCTACCAGCAGTCTCTAAGCATTCTTGGGCTCAGTTCAATGCTCAGAAATACAATCCCAAATCATTCCCCTCCCTGGCCACACTGTGGGAGGAGTGTCTCTGGATGGCAGTGACACTTATTTGCTCTGGTTCCTAGTTTGTACAAGAGCTGAAGTCTTTCATGTCAAAAGAGTCTAAATTCTTCATAGAGCATTTAGAGGACATGTTTGGGGAGGTGGAGGGCTTGTCCAAAATGCGCTCTTGGTCAGTATTGACAAAAACAGAATTCCATGCCCAGTCTTGGAGATTACTTGCTTGTGACAAGTTGGGGGATGTTTCAGTTACCATAACACACCATAAGAGTTTAAATATGGTCCAGGATATTATTTTCCGTAGGGACCACCTTTTTAGTCTAATGACTAGCTGCGCGCCAATTAAGAACATCAAGGTGTTCATTTCATCTGGCACATACATTGGGGTCTGAAGGATAATCAGATTGCTACTGGTGCCTTCATCTTAGCCTTCAAGGGTGATACATGACTGGAGAAGGTCAAGGTGATAGTCTACCACTGTGACATCAAGCCCTATATCCCTCCCCTGACAAAGTGCTTTACGTGCTGTAATGTTGGCCATATGTCTTCCTGCTGTACTTCCAGCCTCACATGTCGAGATTGTGGATACCCATCATATCCCAATACTCCATGTGCCCCACCTCCCATCTGTGTCAACTGCAGAGAGCCTCATTCACCTTGCTCACCGGACTGCCGGATCTTACAGAAGGAGCAGGAAATCATGGACATAAGACACCGGACCGACAGACTTATACTGGGGCTAAGAGGAAATATGAATGACTCCATCCTGTGTGTATGGCATCCTCATATGCCACCACAACCACCACCATGATGGCCCTATCAGCTCAGGGAATTTCAGTCGGCTCACAAAGTCGATCAAGTCCAAACACCCCCTTGACCATGGGGGCACTACCCACCCTGCTGCTCCTGCTCCACCTACTTTGGGAGCAACCATCCCCTCCCCACACACCTATTGGGTATTGGGGATGTCTGTCCCCACTTCTAAGCTAGAGAAATGTCCAACTTGTTCAGCTGCTCTCTCTTGCAAGGGGTCCCTTGGGTCCCTCCCTTCCCAGGTTTCCACAAGTGGGAAAGATGACGCCCGGCAATGGCATAAGTGCCCACAAGCAGCTGGTTGTAGGGCTTTGTGATCCTACTCCATGCCGGAGACTGAATTGGTGAAGCCCTCCCAGCCAGTGAAACCCAAGGGGCAGAGAGAAAAATCCAAGAAGAAGACCTCTAAGATGAAGGAACTTGTGATGGCATCCAGCCCACTGCAACCTACAAGCTCTGCATCTGAGGGCGAGGTAGAGACTCTGGCGTACGCTGCGGACCAAGATCTGGCCTGACTCTGACACAATGGATGTCACTCACACAGGTGCTCAATCGGTGGCAGCAGGTGACCCAGTGGCGTAATCTGCCTCTTCGGTCCCTTCACACCTTTCTCAGCCAGGGGCCTCCATTGGAACTGCAGTGGTTTTTTCCGCCATCTTGCTGAGCTCAATCAACTTCTCAGCCATGACCCTTTCCTCTACATTGTTCTTCAGGAATCTTGATTTCTGGTGATGGGTACCCCTGCCCTCCATAGCTACAGGGATTATTATTGGAACAGGTTAGCTTATGAGAGGGTATCTGGTGGTGTCTGCATCTATTTCCATCACTCCCTTTACAATGAGTCTGTCCCTCTACAAATGCCTTTAGAGGTTGTCACTGTTTGGGTGTGGATGCCTCTGGCTGTTACTATCTGCAGTCTCTCTCTTCCACCAGATGGTGATGACCTGCAGCATGTCCTGGCTGCGCTGATAGTCCAATTGCTGCCATCTTTCTGTTACTCGGCGACTTCAATGCCCATAAACCTCTGTGGGGTGGATCAGTGGCAACAGGCTGAGGCACCATCACTGAGTGAGTAATGGTACAGCTCGACCTTTCTCTTTTAGATAGTGGTACCTTCACACATTTCAGTGTGGCACATGGCACATAGTCAGCAAACGACCTTACCTGCTGCAGCCCTAGTGTACCTGCACTTCCACTGATTGGAACAGTCTGCACTGACTCAGACACAATTGCAAACCACTTAGCAGAGCATTTTGCTCAGAGTTCCACTTCTGTGAATTACCCACTGTCCTTTTACTCCCTGAAGGAGTCGTTGGAACGTCGGAGCCTTTCATTTCACACGCACCACCCTGAATCATACAATGCTCCGTTCAGTGAAAGTAAATTCCAAAGTGCCTTAGCCACTTGCCCTGATACGGCTCCCGGGCCAAATGGCATCCACTGTCAGATGCTCAAACACCTCTCAGTGGACTGCCGGCGATTCCTCCTAGACCTTTTCAATCATATCTGCATTGAGGGTTAGTTCCTGTCACAATGGTGAGAAAGCATCGTAATCCCCTGGCAAGAACCCACTGGAGTTGGACAGCTACCGCCCCATTAACCTCACCTACTTTCTTTGCAAGTTGCTCGAACCCATGATGAGCCAGAGGTTGAGTTGGCTAGTTGAGTCTCAGAGGCTTCTGGCTCCATCTCAGGGTGGGTTCCGTAAGGGCCGCTCTGCCACCAATAATCTGGTGTGCCTGTTGTCTGCCATCTGTACAACCTCTGCCCACCATCAGCATCTGGTCGCCATCTTTTTTGACATGTGGGAGGCATACGATATGACATTGCAACATCACATCCTCTCTACGCTTCATGGTTACGATCTTTGGGGTCCCCTCCCAATTTTAATACAAAATTTTCTGTCGCTTGGTTCCTTCCGTGTGCAAGTTGTGGCCTCCTATAGTTCCTCCTGAGTTCAGGAGAATGGGGTCCCGCAAGGATCTGTATTAAGAGGCTGCCTCTTTTTGATAGCAATTAATGGGCTTGCTGTGGCAGTGGAATGCCTGTCTCATCTTCTTTGTAGGCTTACGACTTCTGCCTGTACTATAGCTCCACTGGCATTGCAGGTGCTGAACAGCAGCTGCAGGGTGCTACCCAAAATGAGCAGTCTTGGGCTGTAGCACATGTCTTCCAGTTTTCGGCTGCCAAGACCTGCGTTATGCATTTGTCAGTGACACGCTGTTCAACGTGAGCCATGGCTTTATCTTGACACCAAACCTCTTACGTTGTTTAGACGCATCAGTTTTTGGGATCAGTTTTCTATACCTGGTTGACTTGGCTGCCTCATATTTGGCAGCTTAAACAAATGAGCTGTTGGCATCTTAATGCTCTTCATTGCTTGAGTCACACCAACTGAGGTGCCGATCGGTCTACCCTTCTACGGCTGTACCAGGCGTTAATTCAGTCCTGCCTAGATTATGGAAGCCTGGCTTATGGTTTGGTAACACCTTCCGCATAGTGGTTGCTGGGCCCAATATTTCACAGCGGGGTCTGACTCACCACTGGTGCTTCCCTGACAAGCCCTGTCAACAGTGTACTTGTGGAGGCAGTTGTCCCTCCATTGTGGTTCTGACGCCAACAATTACTGGCTGCTTATGCTACACACATCTGTTGCTTGCCCGGGCATCCCACTTATCGTCTTCTGTTCCCTCATTCAATCGTCCACCTTCCGGAATGGTAGCACAGGTCAGGGTGAATGCTCACAGTTTCCGTCAGAGCTCTTCTCTCTGGGCATGAGGTTTTCCGCCTTCCATTCTTTTCTGGGCCCCTCAGTGTATACCCCCAGGATGTGAGTGCCACCCATGGTGTTGGCTCGATTTGGCACTGGGCCTGAAGGACTCAGTCCTTCCTGAGGCCCTCTGTTGCAGCTTTCTCTCAATTCTTGCCACGGTTCAAGGCTGTGACATTGTCTATACTGGTGGTTCAATGGTTGCTGGTCATGTCGGTCATGCCCTTATTCTACAGGAACATTATGAACAACACTCACTGCCAGCTGGCTGCAATGTTTTCACTGCCAAGATGGTCACCATCTCTCACGCTCTAGAGTATTTACGCTTCAGCTCAGGTGAGTACTGCATTATCTGTAGTGACTCCCTGAGCGGTTTACGAGCTATCAACCAGTGTTTCCCTCACTCTCGTCTGGTGATGGCTATCCAGGGGTCCTTCCATACTCTTGCCAGTAGTGGCCGCTCTGTGGTCTTTGTGTGGACCCTGGGTCCTGTATGCATGCTGGGAAATGAATGTGTTGACACAGTGACCAAACAGGCTGTCGGTGCACCAGCCATGGAGATTGGCCTTTTGGAGTGTGACCTCTGGTCATTTTTGCGGCAGAAGGTACTTCGCACCTGGGGTGAAGAATGGCGCACCCTTCCTTCACCCAACAAACTTCGGGCCATCAAGGCGGCTAACGGTGCGTGGCACTCCTCCTTGTGGGTCTCACATATGGACTCTGTTGTCCTCTGCAGGCTGAGCATTGGTCACACCTGGATAACGCACAGCTATTTATTGCAGCATGAGGACCCACCTTTGTCGTTGTGGGTCACCTTTGACTGTGGTCCTCATCTTGTTGGACTGCTCGCTTTTAACGCTGCTCAGGCAGATGTTTGCACTTCCTGATACACTTCCTAAACTTTTATCAGATGATGTTGCAATGGCAGATTTAGTTTTGAGTTTAATTGATGCAGGAGGTTTTGTCGCTTAATCTAAGTGTGTGTCATTTTCTTTTGTGCAGAGTCTGGCATTTGGTCTACAATTTTAGACTAGGTTTTTAGTGGGTTTCGTGGTGGTTGGCCTTTCCTTTTCCTTTTTTTTTGTTTTTTTTATTTGTTTTTATGGTCGGCCAACCACTGTCACACTCCGTGTGATTCTAATTCCTTTTGTCAGGTATCTGTCTGTGTCTTTCTTGTCCTGTGTTGTTGTCTCTTGTCATCTCCATTGTTTGTTTTTATTCCTTGTGGTGGTTTCAAGTTCATGGAAAAAGAGACATATGGCCCTAGTAGTCTGGTCCCTTCAATCCCACAAACCAACCAATCATCTCAAGGATGACAATAGGAATGGAAGTTGCTGGAGTATTGGGAACTGTAGATTAATATCAACTTGTGTGATGGATGAATCTTTGGAATGTCAGACTTGTGTCCCAATAAATGGATGGTATTAAGGACAAGCCATCAGCAACTAACATACATTACATGGTTTACATTACATGTGTATCTGCTGTAGCTGCTTCCGTTCTTCCATTTGCTTAAGAATTCAAAATTGGACACATGTATATTAAAATGGTTCATCCTTGGATCAAATACAAACCAGCTGCCTATGTCTTCTCAACTTAGTTCCATTTGCAACAAGTCAACCAGACAAACATTTTCCCTTTATCTATATATCTTCTGGAGCATCAGACTCTGACACATCTGCTATAGTCACTGGCATTCAGAGCCTCATCAGTACGGTTATCAAGTAATTGTTCAAGGTAAGATAAGTTTCTTAAGAACTGGTTCATAAATTTTTATTTAGGGACACAGATACGAATAGATGTGCAAAAACCCAAGGAAGCATCACCTCTGTCGGAGGTGGGATCAAGACCTACAACCCCTGGGAAAGCATCTATCTTGCCCTACACAACCTCCACAGGCAGGCACCACAGCGATTATGCCCAGACAGTGATCAGCCTGTCACCACAGTCACACCTTTTCATGGCAGCATATTTACTTCTTCCCCAGGCATCAGCATGTAAATGACAAGAAGAAATAACATTGTGAGCAAGTAGTTGCAATGGCTCACAGGTAGCATTCAGTTGGAGACAGTTGACGCTCTGATTCAAGAATACAAGTTTTTGGTTTCAGATGCATGTGGGAGATATGGCACGCCACTGACTACTGTAGAGATATTGTAAGAATTATGTTGAAACAGGCACTACCAGCAGAATTCCTTGCTCGAGCCGGAAGAGACTGAGTGCAAAGCAGGGCCATATGGAGCCAGTGTGTAAGAGCTGTCCTCTCGTTTCCTAAATATGAAGTAGTTGACGTGAGTGACCAACTTCAGTTCGAACGACACAGTTAACTGAAGGCTGAGGAAAGCTGTACTGCTTGCCCAAAGATCAACTGTAAAACAGGAACTCAGTGAGGAAAATGTGCTACCTTGGCTGGCAGTTGCAGAGTTCTGTCTGAATGCAGCATGGGAAGATGTATTTTTCACACATAAGGTAGTTAATGATTTTTCATCTTCTGCTGCTTACTTTTCTGTCTGAGAGCCAGTGGAAAATCCCTTGGTGGTGGGAAAACATCAAACATGAGATGAGAAAATTTGAGCTAGTTCTAGTTCACTTCATTCTTGTAACTCAAATAAACTACTTCCAGTTATGTTTTGATTATTACATTCTGTTTACTTAATCTGTGCCGACATATATGAATAGATATAAATCAAGAGAGCACTGTTTTAAGGCTATTTTTTGTTATTTTTGATTTGCCCGCCTTCCACTCTATTGCTATCCTCTGGACTTG